>NC_091267.1:69521250-70745000 GCF_042477335.2 Ovis canadensis
GGTGTTATTAATTGAATGCTACAAATGTTATAAATATGTAACAAAATATTTGTAAATATGTTACAAATAAATGTGTTACAAATGAATAAAGTCAAGAAAATACTTCATAACCAGTGTTCCAGTTTGATATAACCATTTTCTTTAATTTCATCTGGGTAAAATACTTCTACTCAAAACTCAATATAATCCTTTACCTTACCACTAAGTATATTCTGTGAAATTCCACTGAAAACGTCCCAAAATGAACACAGCTATAGCGTTCTTCTAATTTGCAAAAACCGGAATCTACTGACACAAAGAAATTACGCTCCTTTGGCAAGTCTGCTCTCCAGTGACTCTGGGCTGCTCCCAGCTCCTTTTGCTCAGCGTTCTACTAACTCTCCTAAACCCCCGCTCTGATGGAAGCAGCTCTGGTTGACAGGTGGTTTAGAAGCATGTGCTGGGTTTAATACTAGAATTCAAAAAAGCAATTAGCAACTGCTAAAAAGCTGCTCATTTCATAACGTATATTAAGATAACACAAAATTATGCTTTCAAAAAGTCAGTTTTTACTGATATCATGGCCACTACACAATTCAATAGCAAACTGGATTTTAGAAACGTATCCTCACTCATTACCAGGTACGAAGGAAGAATGAGTATCTGGTTTAAGAATAAATGTTCTAGAATAAACTTTCAACAAAAGTTGGCATATACATGCCATATATGTATGTATCTGACAAACCTACAAAAAAAAAAATCCACCTTCCTTTTTAGGGCACACAGATGAATTAAAAAGAAGAAAATTTAATTAGCTCATTAGACATTTTTTATGCATTTCAAACCAAATGGACAATTAACTATTTTTAAGGATAACTTGAATCAGCTAGGACACTGAAGACAGCATGAATTGTCACCCACAACCCGCTGCATCCATCTGAATGAAACACTACTTACAGTTACACTGTTAACGTTCTGAAACTTCACATAACGAAGAGGGACAATACCATCTTCTTTAATATCATCCTCTGTTAGTTCCAGAGCTTGAGTTGGCTCACTTCTTTCTGCCTCTTCAAAATCCATAGATCGCGGTAGATTGATAAAAATTTTTACATATTTAGGACCCTGACCTACAGAAATAAAATTAAATGCTAACATCAAACATATAATACTTTGTCCTCTTTATCATTACGTTCACTCTATACAAACAGACGTGCCCACATATGCACATACCTACCTCTATCTTTAGAAATTTTAGGAACGTCTGAGTATTTTCACAGCCATACTCCTCCTCTCTCAATAGACATTTAGTGGTATATTCTTGGCCTGCTAAAACTACACTAAATACTAGGAATACTAGATTAAAACACACACACACACACATGCACACGCATACATAGACACAGAGTTCCTGCCCTCAACTGTAAGAGACAGGCAATGAGGAATGTACAGCTCCCAGGGAGGAGGTACTGGCAAGGCAGCAGTGCAGTCTGACAGCACATGCAGGATGACGAGAAGTTTCATAAAAGAAACACTGAGCTCAGTCTTGCAGTTGCCATCAGCTGGCACCTTTTGTTATTTAGGAGAAAAGCATTATCAGTGACAATATTTAGCCAGAGGAAATTAACTACACAAATTGCCAAATTTCATCTTAGGGATCAGGCTGTGCTCAGTGCTAAAACCACTCTGTAGAATGTCTTAGTCTCTCTAGCTTCAGACCAGTATTCTGTGACTGACTGAGGAAGCTTAGCATAGCCACATTGCTTACATACTCATTTCTATGGCATTTGCTTTTACAAATACTTTGTATTTTCAAATAAATTAAAATTTTATTAGTGAAAAAATCATTAACCCATGGAAACTTAGAATAGTAAATGACTTAAGGGAATGCTATCTGATCAACAGGGCACTGTTTCTCCCAATCAACTAAGAAAGCAACAACAAATCCTAGCCCCCTCTCCCCACCTCAGGCCCCATCCCATGTCCACTCCCAGCAGCAAAAAAAAAAAACAAAAAAAAAAAACAGAAAAAAGGGGGTGGGGTGAGTAAGGACAACTCTTTATTGAACAAAATGAGAAATGCTAAATTTGCACAATCATGTTTACAGCATCATAATCTGTATAAAGAAAATGCAACTATAATTAGTGCACACATAGGAGGATCTATGTCAGTTATTCGCCTGTTAGTTTTATCGCTTGTAATAGGAAGAATGTGAAATAAGTCTCCTCCAGTTCCCACCCTGAAAAACAGCTACCTCAAACCTAGAACTCTTAGTTGGAAGAAAGGGCTCCCTTGTTTTCAGGTGAAAACGGTAAAAAAAATTTTTTTTAATTACTTTTGGCCCAATAATCTTACATTATATGTCACTGCTTTGTTCCAAGGACAATTCCACTCTTTCCCAAAACAAGAGCTCTCTACCTCCATTTAATAACAAGTTTTAACCTAAGGGACCAGTAATAGAATGGATAAAGAAGATGGAGTATATACACATATGCAATGAAATACTACTCAACCATAAAAAGGAATGCAATTTTGCCATTTGCAGCAACTTGGGTGGACTTGGAGGATATTATGCCAAAGGAAACAAGTCAGACAGAAAAAGACAAATACTGCATGCTATCACTTACTATACGGAATCTAAAAAATAAAAATAGTGAATCTAAGAAAAAAGAGACTCAGAAATAAAGAAAACAAACTATTTACTAGCAGGGAAGAGGGGAAGGGGACAAGCAAGATAGGGGTAAGGAATTAAAGAGGTACAAACAACTATGAGTAAAATAAGTAAGCTACCAGGATACACACAGGGAATACAGCCAGTATTTTAGAATAACTGTAAATGGAGTATAATCCTTAAAAACTGTAAATCACTCTGCTGTCATTTACACCTGAAACTTAACATACTGCCGTACATCAACTATACAACAATTTAAAACAAAGAGAAGTTTTAAATATATGCCAGCAGGTCTATAGAGCAGAAAGTTACTTTATAGAAAAGCTGCCCATTACTCACCATTATCTGGCCCTTGAAATTTCATTGAATAAAGCTTAACAGGCTGATTGAATGCCACAGTAATAAGAAGCTGTGAAAAAAATAATTGTCTCATTTTTAAAGGGCTGTTAAACATCTTAAATAAGTAACACAACAGCTAAGGAGAATTAAAATAATTAAGAAGCAGAAAAAATTTAATTCACCTAACAAAACTAATGTAATACAGAATATCAGTAAGCTGAAAGTAACTTGATTAGTTTGACATTTGAGAAATATAATAATCTATTATTTTTATAAAGGAATAACAAAAAAACTTAACAGAATTAATTAAAATTATATGTTAAGAACCTAAGGCCTCAAACTAAAAACTGGTGACAATCCACTCCCCTCCCCCCCCCAAATTAAACAAAAACCCCAAATTAAAACTTAAACTATGTATTTTAACACATTAAGCTTCTTTTTCTGAAACAGTTTATCTGTGGAGGCATCTACCCATGTCACTTGGCAACGTAGACACATGCACACAGGTTATGTGGAGAGACTAGGTCTCAAGTGGACTCTACTTGATTTAAAACTCAGGAGAGCAGGACTCACAGCTCTATTAGTAACCTCCAAACTTCCATCCTAAATGAATTTGACTCACTGAATCTAGAAAGCCACCCAAGGGAACTGAAATACAAAACTGCTGAGTTGCCTCTCTCTGATTCACTCACTCAATCTTCTTTCCAGCCAAAACTCTGTCTGATGAAGGTACCTATGTGTCCACCCTGGGAGGAAGGTTTCCTCAGCAGGAAGATTTCAGGGAAGCTGTAGCCAGCCCTTCTGATACACATCACCACATTACGTTTAGGGCACCATTTACAAGGCTCACAACATGAACGGTATTTTCAAGCAATAAAATAAGATAGTTCTGGCTGGAGCAAAGGAAGATGGGATTTAGATTTATTTCAAATCACTGTGGTCTATTTGCTTAAGAAAATACTTAAGACTACTCTCTTTAGCTATGTAAGTACTTTTAATACTTGACCTGTATCTGGGTGTCAGGAAATAAACACGACCCATTTAGGGACCTGAACCATAGGTGAAGAGGATATGAGAGTGGAAAGCTAGAAGCAGGTAAAAAGTCAGTAAGCATATGACATCCTCTTCCTGAAGCCACTGAAGAATCATTTGACTCTTAAGAAATCTAAATATAAATATGATTTATATTTTAGAGAAATAACTTTTGTGAACATATAAAAGGTATACCGGAATAGGGACAAAGCAGAGGCAATGGTATAGTAATTAAGAATAAAATTTTTAAGACAATAAAATTTTAAATATCAGGCAAGATGAAGACAGACGGCGTGATCAAGGCAGAGCTACACCACCCTCTTCCTCTGTCACGACACTGCAGGAAAACACAGGGAAACACAGTCGGCTTACACTGGGAGTGAGGACTAGACACAAAAGGAGTGCTCCTCCAATGAGGTCTCACTCAGGTGGGCAGAAAATAGGAAGGCAGCTCAAGAATGAACAAAAGGACTTAAGAATAGTGAAGGCTCGACCCAGGTTTCCGGACAATCCAAGAGTTCTGTGATTCTCTGCAGTGCAGCTGGCATAAACAAACAAAGAAAGGGGGTGAGTTGACAGGGTCAGAGGACAGAGGTGAAGTTATAAAAAGGAAGAAAAAAGTGATCATCTGGGAAGGAGAGACAGGAGACCATGAGATGGACACGTGTCTGGACACAAACACTGACAATCTCCACAAGCCCTGAGCGTTCAGTTACCTGTTCATCACAATCAGATTCCAGGAAGGTCATGTCTTTTCGTAAACAGTTGTCAAATCCATGCTCATCACTTTCATTAAGACATTCACAGCCAGCTTTGTTAATAAAAGGCATTAAATCCATCTGAAAATTTAAACCAAAACTTTAGGCAAAGCATTTGGATTTGGTATAATAACCTTAGTAAGAAATGTAAATATGTAATTCTCTTTTAAACTCTATAAAATTATGTTTTCAGTGTACAACACTTGTGGTTAACAACTTTTAATGGTTATATTCCACTTATCTTTTTAATAACCTGTATGTACTATATTGACTTTATTCCCTGTGCTGTAAAATACATCCTTGTGATTCCTTTTTTTAAACTTTTTATTTTCTATTGGAGTAATTCTCTCTTAAGTTAAAAAATTGCTATCTCATTTAAAAGTTACTAAAACTTTTATAATAACCCTTTTGTCTAAACTTCTGATATCTACCACTAATAATTAAAGCCAAATTGAGGCTTAGCCCACTTTATTAAGTATCTAAAACCAACTCTTTAACACAAAGATTATTAAATGCTAACTTACACTTTTTTCAGTAACAGTGTTTGGCAGTGAAAAATTTGCAAATTAAAATAAATATTTACAAAATATCTAAAGAAAGCCTACCTCCCTCTTCTAGTGATAATGCACTCTTTAAACCTATATCCATGAAGAGTTTAGATTAAAGATGAACTAGGGACTTTGCTGGTGGTCCAGTGGCTAAGACTCCGAGCTCCCAGTGTAGGGGGTTCCATCCTTAATCAGGGGAACTAGATCCCACACGCTGCAACTAAAGATCCTGCATGCTGCAACTAAAACCCCAGCACAAGCCAAAGAAATAAAATAAATGGTTAAAAAAAAAAAGATGAATAGCAAATAACTACTTAAAAAATTATATTATGGAAAATTCTAAACGTACATCAATGGACTAACACAGTGATTCTCAGGTGCCCACCTCCTGGATACAACAATCATTAATTCACGGCCACTCTGGTTTCACCTTTACTCTGCAACCAGTCTCAACCTTTTTCCCGATTATTTTCATGTAAATTTTAGACATTTTTCTCATGTTATTCATGATAATTTCAGTGTGTTCATAAGCATTTCATAAAACATTTTTTTAAAAAAAGAATCCTCAATATCATTACCATGACTGTAACACTCATAATGTCTTAGTATCATCAATATCAATGATCAAATTTCAACTGTCTCAAATATTTTACAGTTGAATCAGTTTAGACTCAGAATAAGAACCTAAGAAAAGTATAAATAACTGTATTTGATTGTCTCTTAAATCTCTTTCAATCCAGTCATTTGGCCTATCGATTTCTTCTATTTGGATTTTGCTAACTGCTTCCCTGTGGCGTCCTTTAACATTTTCCTGTTACGTGCTGGCTAACACTTCCAACAAACCACCACAGAGCTGCAGTGACGGTGGGCATCCCTGCTCTGTTTCTGACTTCAGTGGGATGTCTCCAGTGCTTTCCCATTAAAATTTTATTGAATGCTCTAGGAATAAATGGATACTGCATTCTGTCACACATTTTTTCCGGGGCTTCCCTGGTGGCTCAGTGGTAAAGAACTCACCTGCCAATGCAGAAGACAAAGGTTTGACTCCTGATCTGGGAAGATCCCATATGCTGCGGGGCAGCTAAGCCTGTCTGCCACTACTGAGCCCATGCTCTAGAGCCCCACGGCAGCAACCACTGAACCCACGAGCCACAACTACTGAAGACCACGTGCCCTGGAGTCCTGCTACAAGGCGGCAACGAGAGAAGTGTCAGGAAGCATTTAACAGGAGGCTTCCTGCATGCTGTTTTGGATCTGTCATGAATCCTCTGTGCCTTATTAATTCCCGAATACTCAGGAATTAAGAGGGGTGGCAAACCGCCCCCGGGGCTGAGGAACGCATGCATTTCCTTCGTTAGTTTTTCCATATGGTGGTAAGTAACTATTTACGACCCTCTTCCTTTTTATGAACCATATGGTAAAAGTGATTATTTACAACCCTCTCTCTTTGATATGGATTGCCTTATGTTTCCTTGATAATTTGTAAGTCTGGACTTTTGATCTTTATCTTTGCTGAAAAGAGCTACCTTGTAAGACAGTATATATACCCACACTATGTTGAATAAAACACCTTTGCTCCATCAGAGCTTGGGTCCCCATGTCTGTCTTTCTCTCTCTCTCCCCCCAGCTAATTCTCTGGAGAGTGAAAAGACCGTCGTGCTCACTCTCCTGCCCGGGCTTCTAAGACTGTCTTCAGAGGGCGCACGGTGCCTTCGTGAGTGACGCGAGCCCTGTATCGAGGACTTAATTGGTTTTCTGTGTAAACCAAGGAATATCAGCCTCTCTCTTTTACTTTCTTGTCGTCGACTCTGGACCACCAGGGTCCGGTCCATTAAAGGACCTCAGCAGAGAAGCCACCGTGAGAAGCCATGCAGCACAGCTAGAGCAGCCCCCGCCCAGTGCAGCCAGGGACGAGCCCGCGCAGCAGCAAAGACCCAGCGCAGCCAGGTGCAAATGAACAAAAATCCTTAAGCGCTATTCCCGCATATTAGATCATGACTTTTCCCCTCTAGATTGCTGGATTTTGTTTACTAGTATTTTTACACCAATATTCCTAACTGGAACTGGCTGGTAACTTTTTTTTTTTGTATAAACTGTCAGATTCTGGGATCAATGTCATACTTCAAAAATAAATTTGGAAGTTTTCTCTTTTGATATGGTCTTAAGTAGTTGCAGTAACTAGACTACCTGATCTTTATAGAGATTTGCTAGAATTTCTCTGCGAAGTCATCCTGGTATTTATGGAAGAGCTCTTTCATATTTTCTCTATTTCGTCAGTGGTAACTGATCTATTTAGGAGTTCTGCTTCTAGTGGAGCTGATTTTGATAAACTATTTTTCTAGAACAGTTCTGAAAGACTAAAGAAAAAATTTTTTACAGGTTAAATAATTATCAATATGGTAAAAATTCATTACAATAGACCCTTAATTATTCACAGACTAGCCTAAATGCTTCCAAAGCCAAAATATTCTATTATATTAAATGTTATACTGCATTAGATATTAAATACTCAGGGTAACATATTGTAACCAATTCAAAAAGAGAGGTAGAAAGAAAAGGAGCATTACAGAGCCAAGTTCTACTTCTATAATTATTCTGAACTCCATAAACATCTGTCTTGAAAATGTGACAAAATCTTACAAACATTTAAATGTCTACCATCCTGCCATGATGCCTCTTCCATACTATACGTAGGATCAAGACCCCAAGCTTGAAGGCAACATTGCAGTCATACTTCCAATACCTTAATGATGAAAATAAACTAAATAGTTAAATTATTTTAAATTGCTTTTTAATTTATCTTGGGACACACAAAATAAGTAGCGTAGCTGAACAGTTGCATTAAAGTGCTACGTTACTCAACACTGGGACAAACTGGCATAATATTATATATTTGACATAATTGAAAATTGACATATTCTGGAAACATGCTATTGGAAATAAATATGACTACTTATGCAATCAACTTTGCCAATAATGAGGAAGGAATCATGAGAAAACAATCTCATAAATCCAGATTGTGGGACAGTACATAAGACAGATGGTCCAGACCTGCACTGTACAATGAGACAGCCATTAGCCACATGTGTCAATTTAAAATTAATTAAAAGTAGATAAAATTGAAAGTTCAGTTCCTCAGTTGCCCTAGTCACATAAAAAATGCCACATGTGTCTAGCAGCTATTGTAGTACACTGGTGCTGTTTTAAACTTTTCAAAAAGGCAGACATAAAAGAAAAAAAGGTATAGAGAAGTTTCTAGACTAAAAAATACTAAAGAGACTGACAAAAGCAATGCATGACCCTTCCCAAATCACCGCAGATGGGGACTGCAGTCATGAAATTAAAAGACGCTTACTCCTTGGAAGAAAAGTTATGACCAACCTAGATAGCATATTGAAAAGCAGATATTACTTTGCCAAAAATGGTCCATCTAGTCAAGGCTATGGTTTTTCCAGTGGTCATGTATGGATGTGAGAGTTGGACTGTGAAGAAGGCTGAGTGCGGAAGAATTGATGCTTTTGAACTGTGGTGTTGGAGAAGACTCTTGAGAGTCCCTTGGACTGCAAGGAGATCCAACCAGTCCATCCTAAAGGAGACCAGTCCTGGGTGTTCATTGGAAGGACTGATGCTGAGGCTGAAACTCCAATACTCTGGCCACCTCATGTGAAGAGTTGACTCACTGGAAAAGACCCTGATGCTGGGAGGGATTGGGGGCAGGAGGAGAAGGGGACAACAGAGGATGTGATGGCTGGATGGCATCACTGACTCGACGGACGTGAGTTTGAGTGAACTCCGGGAGTCGGTGATGGACAGGGAGGCCTGGTGTGCTGTGATTCATGGGGTCACGGAGTTGGACACAACTGACTGACTGAACTGGGGAAAAAAAGCTATGAAGTACATTTCGGAGACAATTAAGGAAATTTTAATATAAATTGTACATTAAGGATAAGTGTGTCAATGTTAAATTTCTTAGAAGTGATAACGGCATCATGGCTATGTCAGAGAATGTCCTTATTCTTAGGAGCTACGTGCTGAAATATTTACACATGAACCATCCTGATGTTTATAACTTATTTTGTAAATGATGCTGCAAAAAACAAAAGCAGATACATACATATTGAGATAGAACAAAAACAGCAAAACATTCACAACTGATGAGCATAAGTGAATGGTATGCATGTTGGTAGTACTACAGTCAACTTTCTTCGTTTGAATTTATTTCACCTATTATTTTAGGGGAGGAAGGGATGGAATCCAACAGGAGACAGACAGGAGTTACAAAAAAGCTCTTCATGCTTCAAGTCTTTGGTTAAAGAAATATCTGTCCTACCTACTATGTAAATTAGGAGCATTCAATGTTTTATTTAGTTTGATGAATGTGACTAATTTGTAGACCAAAACCTACAGTTCAGTTCAGTCGCTCAGTCGTGTCTGAGTCTTTGCGACCCCATGAATTGTAGCACGCCAGGCCTCCCTGTCCATCACCAACTCCTGGAGTTCACTCAGACTCATGTCCATCGAGTCAGTGATGCCATCCAGTCATCTCATCCTCTGTTGTCCCCTTCTCCTCCTGCCCCCAACCCCTCCCAGCATCAGAGTCTTTTCCAATGAGTCAACTCTTCGCATGAGGTGGCCAAAGTACTGGAGTTTCAGCTTTAGCATCATTCCTTCCAAAGAAATCCCAGGGTTGATCTTCTTTGGAATGGACTGGTTGGATCTCCTTGCAGTCTAAGGGACTCTCAAGAGTCTTCTCCAACACCACAGTTCAAAAGCATCAATTCTTTCGCACTCAGCCTTCGTCACAGTCCAACTCTCACATCCATATATGACTACTGGAAAAAACATAGCCTTGACTAGATGGACCTTAGTCGGCAAAGTAATATCTCTGCTTTTCAATATGCTATCTAGGTTGGTCATAACTTTTCTTCCAAGGAGTAAGCGTCTTTTAATTTCATGGCTGCAGTCACCATCTGCAGTGATTTTGGAGCCCCCAAAAATCAAGTGTGACACTGTTTCCACTGTTTCCCCATCTATTTGCCAGGAAGTGATGGGACCAGATGCCATGATCTTCGTTTTCTGAATGTTGAGCTTTAAGCCAACTTTTTCACTCTCCTCTTTCACTTTCATCAAGAGGCTTTTTAGTTCCTCTTCACTTTCTGCCGTAAGGGTGGTGTCATCTGCATATTTGAGGGGATGTTAGAATACTGAAATATACTAATGAGCCTTAAGACTTAAACAAAACACATGAAAATACAAGTTTGATTCCAGAGTGCCCAGCATGCAAACTTCTGAAGGGGGAGACTTGATACAGCTAGCCCCCTCATGCTATTTGAAGCCATAGAAGGTACACTTAGCAAATATTGGAAAGGAAAAAATAGAAATGTTTGCCATTTTTCCAATTCAGTAAACACATTAAAAACCAAAAGTCATTTTTTTTTTTTTACAAAAATACTGCCTTCTTGGAGAAGGAAATAGCAACCCACTCCAGTGTTCTTGCCTGGAGATTGCCAGAAACGGAGGAGCCTGGTGGGCTGCCATCTATGGGGTTGCACAGAGTCGGACATGACTGAAGCGACTTAGCAGCAGCAGGAACTACCTTCTTAAAGAATCTTTTTGATTCTTAACCTTTTGAATATCATGTTCTACATCTTTTGCAATATTTCAACTCTCCCTAGAAGAGATATCTATTTCTTTAACTCTGACTCCAGTCAAATCAGGAGTTTCATAACTGTAGGATGTATGAAATCAGTAGTTATATAGCCTTTCAGTGTTAAAACCTAATGACAGAAAGTCTTTAGTCTAAGAAACCCAATATTATTTTATAACTGTGAATATATTTTTGCAATGTTTCTATTTAAATGTACTTTAAGACACAGGTTTCCATGCAGTTTCCATTCATGTTGTAAAAACAATGACATTCTGAGAACACACTACCAGTTTTAAACATTGAATAACCCCTGCAAGATCTACAGTTCAAAGCTTTTGCAGTCTTGATTGACACCTGATGGAAAAAATAAAACTGTTTTTTACAGTTTTTCAGTGTATTTATAACATCTGAAGTAAATTTAATGTACTTCTTAAAACTTTATTTTTTCCTGCTTATTTCCAACCAAAACCCAAACCCTGATATCACACTCAGCTGATGTAAACAATAGAGCATTCCTACAGTTAAGCAGCCAGACTGTTGTGCCCTTTAAGACTTCTTCATGCAAAAATCCTTAGTAATAAAGGAAAAAAATATAAAGCGGTAAACACAAGTTTATAAGTGAAATGATTTCTAAAATTTTCCAAAAGGTGTCACAACCCTGACTCATACATGCTCACACTTTCTAACTGAGTATTACCATTTCAAATTATATCACAGTTCTAGTTTAAATAAACATTCGTTATTAAAATTCCTTAACTTAACTAATGCCGCTACCATGTTAAAGGCGCTTTTTGAGGACACAACCCTGCCACTCACACATATAAAAAGAACTGATCCTATTTACCTGGCTACAAAGTCTCCTTATTCAACATGAGTTTAGGAGCCTTACAGAAAGACTGGCAGCCCCGTGGCAGTTCTGTTTTAATGCACTTGGTGTACATGCTTTCGTATAGTAGCTTTAATTTGAGGTAACACTCAGCTTTTAAAAATTTGTTTTTAATCTGCCAATACATTTACTTTATAATAAGCAAAATTTAAAAATATATATACATATATATCTTTTGGTATGCAGGATTTACTAATTTGCATAAACAACTCAGTCACCATGAAGTAGCTACTTTTGAATTTTACTTTCCTTCTCAAATAGCTCTCATATGATAGATACAAATTATAACTATTCATATTATATATGAATATATATAATTCCAAACTTTCAAAAACTTTGGAATTCTTAAGTCATCAAGCTATTATTTAAAATAATTCTTAAAATTTTTAAAACATATCCAATACTAAAGTCACATTTGGTTCCAAAGTAAAATCAATAACTAGGGTTTTTAAATAAGAGTGCCAAAAAATAGGGGGTACATTTAAAAAGAGAGAAAACTTTAAAAACTGGTAGAAAGGAAGTTCAGTATGTTAATAATCATACATTAAAATTTATGTGTCATTTTACATATTTGTCTAAAAGTGAAAAAATTTTCCAATGCAAATTTCTTCACTTTTGGGGGAAAAACAGTAAAAATGAAATGTTTAGAAGTGGCAATTAAAATAGATCAGAAAGATTAAAAACAGGTGGCAAATAAAATTAGAAGAGGGACTTCCCCCGTGGCCCAGGGGCTAAGACTCCACGCTCCCAATGCAGAGGGCCCAGGTTCATTCCCTGGTCAGGGAACTAGATCCCACTTGCCACAACTAAAGATCCTGTCAGCTGCAACTGAGACCTGGTGCAGCCAAATAAATAAGTATTAAACAAAAAGAGGGAAAAAATTTTGAAAAAAAATTAGGAGAAGAAATTTTGGGAAAAGTTTATGATGGGAACTTAAGGGTATAATGGGCTTTCCAGGTGGCGCTAGTAGTAGAGAACCTGCCTATTAATGTCAAGAGATGCAAGAGACGTGGGTTTGATCCCTGGGTCAGGAAGATTCCCCTGGAGAAGGGAATGGCAACTCACTCCAGTACTCTTGCCTGGAGAATCCAAAGGACAGAGGAGCCTGGTGGGCTACAGTCCATAGGGTCACAAAGAGTTGGACACGACTGAAGTGACTTAGCACACATACACGTAAGGTTATAATACATATTACACAGACAAAATGCAGCCAGCTACTGAATTGATTTTGAAAGTTCTTACTGAAAAGTATTAACTAGCAAAAGACAAAACATGAAAAGAGTAAATTTCATTTCAACCAAATAATAACAAATGCAAGTGACATCATTTCACTTCTAAGACCACATACATAGCCTTTCGGAATATCAGTGTCCTCGTTGCTCCCAGGGTCGTTCTCTAAGTGCTGCTTGATTTTTTCCTCTAGTCCCACAGCATCGGCTCCTTGATATTGATCAATTCTCACTTTGTTTCGAAAAAACAGAAACGTAGGTGTTGCTGATATATTGTTGGTGGCAGCTGTTCCCTAGAATTGTCAAGTTAGATAGCATTACAAATTAAAACTAATCTTAAATTACCCAGAATATTCACTTTGCATCTGTATGGAAGTTAAACATCACAAACATGAACTAAAAACGTGTAAAATAACTTACTCCTAACTGTTACTTAAAAAAGAGCTAGGCCTATTCTTAAAGGTCACAACTATATTACCCATATGTCCACAATGAAGAACAGCCCCGTATTTTTATGTTTTAAAGGCTTCATTCATTCATTCAGTAGAACAATCGGTTTCCAGTACAGAAACTGCACTTCACAAAACCAGATACTTCTCTCATAAGCACAGACTATTTCTCAAATGGAGAAACCCAGGAGGGTATTGAGATCTGTCAACATAAACCCTGCTACTAGTAAAAAGCACACGTGTGAAGCAGCAGCAGTGCCTCTGTCCGTGAAACATCCTCGTCTAGTTCTGCTCTTACAGAAATGACTAGGTCTCCCATCAAAAACACTGCCACTGGTATCTTTTCAAATTCTGCTCCAACTCCGTGATATTATAAGACTAGCCACCAAATGAAAATTAGTTAACCACTGATTCATGGTTTAAACTCTTCATGAGAAGTGTAAAGAAAACAAGTAAAATAAATATGTCCTTTTGCATATTCTAATGCCAGGAAGAGGTGTGACTATTTTAAAAAAAACCATGAAGTTTACAGAGATGTCTTCTCTAAGCCTCATAGGTTGGGGGGGGGGGGCGGGGAAAGACTGACAGTGCCATTCAAAAGAAATATACAAATGTGAGCTATACATGTAATTTAAAATTTTCTAGAATCCACAAATAAAAAAGTAAAGAGAAACAAGTGAAATTCATTTTAGCAACCTGTTTTGTAAATCCAAATATGCACTTTAACATATAGTCGATATAAAAGTTAATGATGTGTTTTACTTTTTTTTTGTTCATACTAAGCCTTCAAAATCCTATATGCATTTTACACTCACAGAACAACTCAATTTGGACTTGCCATATTTCAAGTGCTCATTTCAACTAACTACATGTGTTTACCATACAGGACAACACAGCTTCAGAAGACAGCACTTCCAGATTAGAGACACAGAATACTGATATGAGGCCAGGGCTACTGTCCAGCAGCATGTGACCAGAGTACTAAACAATGAACATGTAACACAAGAGTTTGCACCAAATCCCTGAACTGCTTACCCATGTAACATTCTAAGATTTTTGCTTTTTCAACCCAGAAATGTATCAAAGGCAAAAGCTTCAATGGAAGAAAAAAAAAAAAACAAAACACTACAGAGCTGTTCCTCAGTCAAGATTACGCTTTTGTAGTCTTCTGTGTTGCAAGAAGCCTTCAAAACCTTTTTGGCATAACCACTCTTTCATACTTACACATATGCAAACGCAGAACTGTCACACAGCCATGCCAACTAAGTAACCAGGGCAATCTACCGAACTGTGGCTCAATCAGCAACAATCAATGTTTTCAACTTTCTGTTGAGTATGCAGCTTTGGAGCTAAGGTCATAAAATGATCAATTCAAATCAAACTCTAACCAAGAATTCTCTCCCATGGCTTTTTAGCCAACCAATGTGTCAACAGTATAAGATATAATTCCAGATTTGCAAAAAAATAAAGAAATGTAAAACAGAACAGCCAAGTGACCTACTAGGTTTAACAACATACTATTAGTTTTATATCCAAAAAATATTAATATAAACAAACTCAGAAGCAATTAATATCAGACTACTTTTCTTAATACAGCCATAACAACACCTGCATTTACCACTGCAAGACAGATATCATCCTACCTCCAAATAAACAAGTACTTAGTACATAAAGAGATAAATAAAGGATGATATTAATGTGAATCTCAAGCCAATCTGTAAATTTTCAAAAAAATTTTAAAAGGGCCCTCTTGCCTTACCTGACACTGATGTACATCTACTTCCAAGAAAACTGCCTGTGGATACTTATTACTCATAGAACTGAATGCTGGGGCAATCCTTAAACACGGTCCACACCTGTGAAAAAGGTAAGAGATACTTTGTAAGTAAGATAACACCAAAGATTGTACTAATTTACACTCTAAAGATTTCAGCAATTCAAACATAAAATTAAAAAGTTCTGATCATCTTGTCTTTAGACTTTCTCTTTCCAGTGTATTATTTAGATAAATGCTTACAATAGTATCACACTACCTTAATGACTACAGATTTATATTAAGTCTTTAAGTCTAATAGTGTTATATTCCAGTTTTCTTCTCACTGAAAGAAATTAAAGGGCTAAATAAATATAGGAATATACTATACTTATTAATTGGAAAACAATACTGTCAAGATGTCAAGTCTCCTCAATTTTATATTTAAAGTCAATGTAAAATTCTAACAGGTTTTTTTGGAGAAATTAACAACTTTAAATTCTAAAATTTTTAGGGAAATATCAAGGATAGCCCAGGCAGTCTGGGGTTCAAAGCTGAAGGAATTCCATTACCAGATATTAAAAACTACCAAGAAGCTTTATAAGTTAACAGTATAAAGGATAAACAAACTCACCAACTTTAAAAAAAGGTTCAAAAGTAGACCCATCCCATACACAGTAACCTAACTTTTGAAAAAGCTGACACAGTAGTACAGTGGAGAAAGAACAGTCTTTTCAATAAACACTGCTGAGTCAAAATGGATATCCACCTGGGGGTAAAAAATGACTCCTAACTCACAACGTACACAAAAATCAATTCCAGATGGATTGTGAAAGGTAAAACAACGGTTTTAGGGTAAAAAAATACAGAGAATACTTTGAAAACCTTGAGTAAGCAAAAATTTATTTCTTAAAATACTGAAAGCACTAGAGAAAAGGGAAGAACTGATATTTGGATATACTTGATAAGCTGGAAAATATTACGCTTAAGACCTTTTGTTCATCAGGATAACATTTAAAGGGTGAAAAGACAAACCACAGACTAGTAAAAAAAAAAATGTGTAAAACGTATCAAACATACGACTTATACCTCTAACATGTAAAAAAGCACCTACAAATCAATAAGAAGACTGTTATCCAAAAGAAGAAAAGGGTTCTCTTGAATAGGACAAATGAGGTTATCCAAGCAGCCAGTAAACAAAAAAAGACTTCCTCAGTCACTAAGGAAACAAGGGATGTGCAAATTAAAACTACTCCCACTAAAACAGCTAAAACAATAAAGAAGGAAGTACTGTCAGAACTTGGAGCAAATGACCCGTTAGTGACAGTGTAGATGGGGATAACCACTTTACAGGAAAGGAAGGAAACTGAAATTACCTGTTAAAGTAAGATTTATGCCTACCAATGACCACATCCAGGGTACAAAACAGAATATCGGCATACGTTTGCATATGAAAAAACATTGGTAGAAGTAACATTTCTAATGGCCCAAAACTGGATACCACCCAAGTTCCTCTCAACAACAGAATGAGTGAACTAACTGTAGTTAATCACGCGCTGGAATACTATATAACAATGAAAACAACTGATGTAAAACCTCGTGCCAAAGCATAAATGAACCTCACAAATAACACTGAGAAAATAAGTATAGTCTATTATTCCACTTATGCACAGTTCAAATACAGGTAAAATAAATCAATGGTATTATAAATCAAGACAAGTCACTTTTGTTAGTGATAGGATAAGGGCAATGAGAGAGATTTCGAGAGGTTAGCAATGTTCCATTTGTCCAGAAGCTAAATAAACATGCATGTATATTCAGTTTGTGCAAATTCTCTGAACTGTACATTTATCCTTGTGTAGTATGTATATTTCAATGAAAGTTCCAAAAAATTAAAATTAAGAAAAATCTCAGCTTATCAGACAGGAATGCAAGGAAAAGCAGATTCTAAAGCACAAGATGTTCAAATTCACAAATGTTCAAACTCAAGCTGTGATTCTCTTTCCATTCTTAGTATTTTAATCAGCATTTTCATCTTTTGCCATCTTTAAGACTCACAGCAACAAGACAACATTAATTTCTTAAATACTAAACTTGATGCTTCTGAAAATAAATTTTTGGATCCAACAATTTTATAGGCCCTGAGACTAAATTTTAAAGGAACAAACATTTACAGTTGATGAAATCTGTCTTTAGGTTAGCAAAATACTACTGGCTTTTAATCAGTCTTAAACATTATGGATGGGAGTACACACTGGTAGATCCTTTTTGAAGGGCCGTTTGGTCATTATCTGCCAACTTTAAATGACCACAATTTAAGATTCAACCTTACTTCTAAAATTCAATCCTATCTTAACAATCAATTTCACAATAATACATATAAGGAAGTTCAATGAAACATCTGAAATAGTTTTTTTAAAATAGAAATAATCTAAATGGCAATCAACAAAAATATTTTTAAAAATTATAATATATAAAATAAGTTACGATATATGGTACAACACAAGGAAACAGAGCCAGTATTTTGTAATACCTATAAATGGAGTGTGATCTATAAAAACTGTGAATTACTGTATGGTACATTGTAACTTATGTAATACCATGTATCAACTATACTTCAACGACAACAAAAATTATGACCCATTCACACCAGGGGATAAGGATAATTTGTACTGTTCAAAAGAAAACTTAAGTCTCACAAAAAATGTTCTCTATGACCACATTTAACACACCCCTTTATATATGTATTTACATGTTATATATGTATACAAATACATACTTACAACTTAGGTGTGTCACATGATAAACTACTACTTCTGAAAAATGGGATTGGAAAGGAAGAGAAAGTTTAGGGAAGACTTTCAAAACTACCTATACTCCTGTATTCTTTGGTTTATACGAGTTATTTTCCTTTTATGACAGTGAATAAACTGATAGCAGGCGATTAAGTGTTCGCTGCATGTAAACTGCGGTCACAGAAGCACAAGCATCAAGCTGTGTCACAGAACACACCTGGCACACGCCCAGTATCAGCGTTTCTCATTCCCGAAAAAGCCTCCTTTCTGCAAAAGCATGTACTCAGAACAAGAAGGCTTATGCGAAAAACAAGACTGGTGTTAAGTCACTTAAACCCATGCAACTTTGTAAACATATTCCTACGGAAAACAGTAACTGGTACTCAGGAAATACCTGAGGCAGGAGCCGCAGACCTAGAGGCTACCCCAGGGGACATTTAAATTGTACAAAAACGATCAAATGGAAGTGCTTGCTGTATTACAGGTGCTGTGAGAATCAGATACAAGGGAGCTCGGAGCCAGCAGGGCAGCCAGCCAGGCAGGGGACAGGAGGAAGCACAAGACGAGAATGACCCCCGCTGGGGAACCAGGGGTAGGAGCTGAGGCCCAGGTTTAACTTTATTAATTTTGACTTTCTTAAACAGATCCTGAAAGCGAGCCTGCCTCTGTGGCTGAGGGCTTTTCTCCTTCCTGTTACAGGCTCTATTCCTATTCCTGCCCTTCACTACCTAAGAAAAATATTAGAATATTAACCAACACAATCTCCGTCCTTGTATGGACATCATCACTCCATTCATCAATCATGTATGAGCTAACCTGAAGCTAAACAGACTGCAAAATAATGACTGTCTTGAAAATAAATGTTCCCTTTCAAAATTTAACCTTATCTCAATCCTGTTTAATTTAGTTTGCCGTCATACAAGTTGGAACATCTTATATGATGTCTTTAGTCAAAAATCAAAATAAGTCGCAGAACACAGAAATTTACAGCAGCATACTTTCACATTATAATCACTCAAGTGAAATTACCTGCTGTTTTAATAAGGTCCTTGCTTACCACTAGCATCTAAAAGTAAACTTAAACTTCCAAAATTAGCTGAGCTCACAAACAAATCATTTCATTTCTCTGGAAAACAGGAAGGGACTAGATTTCTCAAGGACCTTTCTTATCTCCAGAACATTATGCCCCCAAAACATGCCTAAATTTCAGGACTGTACTTTTCTGACTTTGCAAAGCCCTTAATTTGAAGCCCTTAAATAGTAGATAGCAGTAAATAGTAGATAACCTCAGTACCTTTGAACTTGCAAGAGACCAGGGACCATCTAGTCCAGAGATTTAAAAAAAGAAAAAAAGGCTATTTTTCCACCTCTGAACTCTTTGATGGAAAGCTTATCTGTTAGATCCAGTATGTAAGAACTAAACTCACAAAGCTGAAACTTTAAAATTGACCTAACAGAACACAATTATTTGATAAGAGGCAAATGCCGGAAAGGAGAAGGAAATGGCTGCCCACTCCAGAAATCTTGCCTGGAGAATCCCATGGACAGAGAAGTCTGGCAGGCTACAGTCCATGGGGCTGCAAAGAGTCGGACACAACTTAGCAACTAAACCACCACCACCATCTGACGCCAGAAAAGTTAAATGACTTGATCAAGATCAGACACGTTAGTTAGTGGCAGGGCCACAACTAGAACAGTTAACTCCTGAAGCCAATCCAACATCAGTTTTCTTTGAAAACACGCTGCTGCTGCTGCTGCTGCTAAGTCGCTTCAGTCTTGTCCGACTCTGTGCGACCCCATAGACGGCAGCCCACCAGGCTCCCCCGCCCCTGGGATTCCTCAGGCAAGAACACTGGAGTGGGTTCTTCTTAGTAAGTAAGATTTGTATTTAGTCATAATACAAACAGATTCTATTTCAAGAACTTGCTATTCTTTCCCACTTGCTGAAGTAGTCAGTTCTCTATATCAAGCGGTAATGTGTACAAATACACTCAGCTGGTATATGGGTGTGGAAAATGTACGTGCTTTCTGAAGATGTATTTTAAAAGTCTACTTTCTCAGAGGCATGCCTGTTTCTAGATGTACTATATTTACTAATGGACAAGCATGGTCATAACCGATCCTATTAGGGACACAGAGTCGCTACCGTTCACTAAGCGTGTATCATATGTTATGTAATTTATAAAACCTTTAAATTCATTTAGGTTTCACAATTTCTCATCTTAAAGACAAGCAATGAAGTACAGTGCTGAAATGTGATCACAAAACCCAACTCAACTGCTATTCCAAAACCTCCAAAACAGTGGCCCACACTGTGCATTTTGCTTTGTTTTGGTTATTTCTAAGTTAACCGCCAAGATTAAAATTTCTTACACATTCTTCAAAGACACCAGACAGATTATATACTGCATGATACCATCTTTATAGTGTTAGAATTCAAGAGTGACAGGAGCCTGCAGGAGGATGGGGGTGGGGGGAGGATACTGAGGGATTGTGCAACGCTGGTATTCTGCCTGGGTATTGGTTAAACAGGTGTAATCATTTCGACAACTTATCAAACTATGCACCTAAATGGTTTGTGTACATTTTCTGCATGCCTGCTATACTTCAATAAAAATATTTATTTAAAAAAAATGTCTATATATTCTCTAGGGCCTGACGAAGCCCTAGTTATCTTTCTGCCACCTATATCACTCCCTAATATTATCTGCTTGGTCCGTATGAACTGTTGGGCCTGTATTACGGTAAAGTACCTTCAGTCCACAGCAATTTCACAATACATAATTAGTACTATTATGTAACGTATTATTGGGACAAACTACCACAGTCATTGTATCTCACCATCCTAACACACAGACATTCTTCTTTGCTGTTGCTGTGTTGGTTGCTCAGTCATGTCCAACTCTCTGCGACCCCATGGACTGCTGCCCACCAGGCTCCTCTGTCCATGGGGATTCTCCAGGCAAGAATACTGGAGTGGGTTGTCATTCCCTTCTCCAGGGGATCTTTCCAACCCAGGGATCGAACCTGGGTCTCCTGCATTGCAGGCAGATTCTTTACCGTCTGAGCCACTAGGATAGCTATTCTCAGACATTCTTCTTAGACAGTAGCTGCTGCTGCTGCTGCTGCTGCTGCTGCTGCTGCTGCTGAGCAGTAACACCTAACTACAAAGTAAAACCTGCTTGAAGAAAACTGAATATATGATAAACATATCTACAAAAGTTGTACACCCATGAATTCATGATAAAAATCACTCATTGCTGAGTTTTATGGGAAAGAAAACATACATCCTTTTAAACTTGGCGTTAATCAGTGATAACAACTGTTTATGATCACTTAAGTGTATCTGGGTATATTTAAGATGTAACAGTTTGGAAATACCAGTTACAAAAACAAGTTATCACAGTATATAATCCACATACATAATTCCATCCTCTGAACAGTGCGGTTGGGTTACATGTTATTATTCCCATTTTACAGGTAGGTAAATGAATATTAGAATGTGAGCTGAACTGTTCTCCATCAGAAAGTTTTACAGGCAGAGCTTATTCAAGGCAGCATTTACTGAAAAATATCAGGCTCCATGCAATACAGAGGTAAATTTGCATCACCCTTCTGCTTAGGCTGTAGCACTTTACAATCCAAACAGTGCATTCAACAATGGGACCTTAAACAAGATATCTTAAACAGATCTCTTTGTGACTCAACTTTCTTTTAGTTTATAAAATGGAAATAATACCAAAGATTATTTTGAGGATTGTAGGAGTCAACAAGCGCTTAAGTCCCTTATACAGACTAACTTAAATGTATTAAGAAGTGATGATTATTTTAATTGCTTAAAAAAATACTGGAGAAGGGTGCCAGTCAGTGGGTTAAAGAGTTTTTCCAATAAATGGTGTTGGCAAAGCTGGAGAGCCACACGGAAAAGAATGAAGTTGGACCCTTACTTTAAACCATATATAAAAATTACTTATAAATAGATCACACACCTAAAACTTAAGAGCTAAAACTAGAAAATTTTTTGATGAAAACATAGGGAGGAATATCCATGATACTGGATTTGGCAATGACTTCTGGGATACGACACCAAAAGCACAAACAACTAAAGAAAAACACCACCGATGAGCGGGACTTCAGCACAGTTTCCAACTCTGCTTGTGCATCAAAGGACACTATCGAAAACTGAAGAGGCAACCAGTGGGAGAGAATATCTGTACATGATGCACCTGAAAAAGGGTTAAGGTCTCCAATATACAATGAACTCCCACAAACCCACAACAACGACAAACAACAAATAACCCAGTTCAAAACGGGCAAAGGACTCCAACAGACATTTCTCCAATGAAGACAAATGGTTAATAAGCTTGTGAAAAGATGCTCAACATGATCAGTTATCAAGGAAATGCAAACCAAAACCACCAGAAACCACTTCACACCCATCTAAGATGGCTATTAAAATCTTTTTAAAAGTTGATACGTAGAGAAATTGGAACTCTTCTGCGGAGCTGGTAGAAATGCAAACTTGTGCAGCCACTGTGGAAAATACTTTGGTGGTTTCTCAAAAAGTTATACACAGAATTACATTATAATCCAGCAATTCTGCTCACAGGTATAACCCAAAAGAACTGAGAGCAGGGACTAACAGAGATCCCTGCACACTAATGTTCACCACAGTGTTATTTACAATAGCCAAAAGACGGAACCATCCAAATGTCCATCAACCATTCGTCAACAGATGAATAAACAGTACGCAGTACATACACACAACAGAAAAAGGAAGGAAAATAGGACAAATGCTATAACGCGGATGAACCTTGAGAGCATGCTAAAATAACCCATAAACAAAAAGACATATATAAATTTCTCGTTAAATGAGTCACAAGAATAGGCAAATTGATAGAGACAGAAAGTAGAAGAGAGGCTACCAGGGGCTGGGGGCACTGGAGAGAAGGTATGGGAATTTCTGTTTAATGGTGCACAGTTTCAGTCTGAGATGAGGAAAAAATTTGTAGGAGATGGGGGTAATGGTGGTACAACACGGTGGATGTACTTAATGCCACTGAACTGTACATTTTAAAAAAGCTAAAGTGGCACACTTATGTAACATATAACAATTAAAAAAACAAATGAAAAATATTATTGGAGAAACACGGAAATCCTTAAACAGAAGAGCAACAATTTGCATAGTAAAATTAATAAGATGGATAAAGCATGGAAATTGAGAATAAGGAATATGGCTTAAAATAGAAATGGAAAGGAAATTAAGAAATAGGTGCTTGAGAAAACTGTGTTCTTGGCCTAAAGTGGGATGATAGTAACTTTTCTCACGTCAAATAAATTATGTATAATTCTATCATTTCTCCTCCTGCTATGGTAAGAGAAAAAGAGAGCTTATCATAAAGGCACCAAAGTATAAACCCTCCCAATGACTAGAATTAGAAAACTGCACTAAAAATGAGATCTGTTGTTAAAATCACCTCTTCCTTTGGCCTAGGACTTAACAAATGTATAAGTATTTCCTCATATTAAGAATACTGTCACTATAAAACCAACAAAACTGGGAAGACACATTTTAAAATCTAATGCACTGCCCCTTTCCAATTCCATATGAGATCAGTCCCAAAATAACTCTTGTTTTCATCTCTATCTGCTTCCCTCCATCCCCTAAAATGAATCTAATCCTAATGCTACCATTTAGATATTCAACATTTATTGAATTATGTTCAAAAGGTTTGAAGCACTTTTTGCTCTGAGAGTCAAAACACCGCCTTACGTTTATGTAGTCTATTGTTGTTTAGTCGCTAATTCGTGCCCGACTCTTTGCTACTCCATGGGTAGCCTGCCAGGCTCCTCTGTCCATGGGATTGCTCCGGCAAGGACACTGGAGCGGGTGCCATTTCCTCCTCCAGGGGATCTTGGACAACAAAATCTGTTACGTAAACAGTGATACTTGTAGGAGATTTCTCCAAGTTATAGTGTAAATAACCACCACGATGGTCAAGGTGTCAAGTAGACACTTCTAATCCTTCTATTTGGGTTGGCACTGACATATGCAAAAGACACAAACTCGTTGAAACCTTGGTTCTGAATATCCACTTCCAACGCGGCACTCTCACACAGAAACACACCACACACCCAACGCGGAAGATCCACCGGCTCTGCAACCTGTGAATTATGTCGAGATTTACGAAAGCCAGATAACACCTTTCAAGTTCCCTCTCCTCTTAAATCACCAAGTCAAAAATGGAGTCTATTCGGTCAAAGCCAGATGTGTGGACACCTGTCTACCTTAACTGTATACATATATCTACTATAATTGCCCTGATCAGACGCAACTTCTTACACAACGCGGCCTAAGATTACCAACCAAACGACTAACAAAACCCTTAACAAAAGTAAAGTAAGTATCCTGACCCAACATCTTAATTTAAAATGCATTAGCTGAGCTGAGCCTCAGGTCTAAGCACAAGGCGGATTAGTTGCATAGCTGAAATCTTCCTTCATGTTTTCCAGACCTGCAGGTGGTGAAGACAAACCATTCGGTAAGTTAAATCTGGGGGTGGGGGTGGGGGAAGGGGGATTCCTAAGATACAAGTGACAGCTGGACCCCGGGAAAGAAAGGGACGGATGAAAGCCAGGGGCCGCCGCAGGAAGACGCCCGCAGACAAGAAGGAAAAGAGCCGGGCCGCCTGCGAGCGCAGAGTTCGTTCAAAGGAGCGGGCGGGGACCGCGGGCCGGGGGACGCGGCCGCCCAAGCCTTCGAGCCCGCCGAAGCCGCCCCCCGGGGCCCCAAGGAAGGGCTTCAGTCCCAGGGGCTGAGGCCTCACCGGGCAGCGGCCTGGGGCTGGTGCCGGGGCCGGACACTGCTGTGGACGGAAGGAGACGGCAAGGCGGAAGGGGCCGGGAGGAGAGAGAGCGGACGGCCGCGGCGCCCCCCACCCCCCGCCCCGGGCTCGGGCCCGGCCTCACCCCCGCATGGTGAACTTGACCACGGCGAGTCTGGAGCCCGCGCCGCTCAGCTCCGGCTGGAAATCTGGGTCACTCCCGACCGGCTTTACGCCCACCATTCTCGGAGAGCCTGGGCAGGGCGGCCGCGACGCCGCTGGCTTCAAACCTGAAGGAGGAGCGGTCCCGGGGGAGGAAGCGGCGGGAGGAGCGGGAAGGCCCAGGCCTGGACTGAGGAGGCGGCGGCCGCGGCGTCTTCTCCCCGCGGCGCTCTCTCAGTGCCGAGTCACGCCAGGGAGCGGAGCGGCCGAGGGGGCGGGGCCTGGGGGAGGGGAGAGGCGAGGGACAGGCCGGCCCGCGGCACCCGGCAGTCACCGCGCGGCACGGCCGCCTGCGCTTGCGCACGCTGGCGTTATTTCCGCTCCTTCCGTTTGGGCTCCCGCTGCCCAATCCTAAGGCGCGACTTGTGGCCCCACCCTCGACTGAGGACTCCCTCATTGGCTGGAGCGGCGCAGGCACGGACGACGAGCGGTCGCTTGCGCAGGCGCACCTTGCGCCTCAAGTTCTCGTCTTTCTTCGCGATGCCGAGACCTGGGTTTTTGTTTTTGTTGTTGGGTTTGTTTTTTTTTAATTCCACTGAAGAGTTTTCTAGAGTTTTCACCGAGGGGTGAGAAAGTGAGAAAATAGCCTTCCCTCCCCACCCCCCCGGGGTTGTTGACTGCTGCCTTAGGTCTTAAGTTCCCTCCGGAAATACTAAGAGTGTAGTTCTGTCTCACATTGGGGACAAACCGCAGCATTAGATAAAAAGACTTTGTGGCGACCCCATGGACTGCAGTGCGCCAGGCCTTCCTGTCCCTCACCGTCTCCGGCACGGACTTTAGGAACATGTGTTAACGCATTTTCGGTACACGGGCTTTCTCTGGGTAGTCATCCAGAAGGTATGATGCGCCTGAGAACATGGAACTTGGGCCTCAGTTGTTGTTCGGTTGCTAAGTCCTTTTCTGATTCTTTGCGACCCCGTGGACTATGTAGCCTACAAGGCTTGTCCTCTGCTGTCTCGGAGTTTGCGCAAATTCATGTCCACCGAGTCAGTGATGCTGTCTAACCATGTCGTCCTCTGCCACCCGCTTCTTTTGTTCTGTCTTTCCCAGCATTAGAGTCTTGACCAGTGAGTCAGCTCTTGGCATCAGGTGACCAGAGTTTTGGAACTTCAGCCTCAGCGTCAGCCCTTCCAATGAATATTTAGGGTTGATTTCCTGGACAGAGGAGAACCTGGTAGGCTACAGCCCATGGGGTCGCAAAGAGGCGGACACAACTGAGGGACTTTAACTCACTCCTTTAGGATGGGCTTCCCTGGTGGCTCAGATGGTAAAGAATCTACCTGCAATGTGGCAGACCCGGGTTCGATCCCTGGGTTGGGAAGATCCCCAGGAGAAGGAAGTGTGAACCCACTCCAGTATTCTTGCCTGGGAATCCCATGGACAGAGGAGCCTGGCAAGCTACAGTCCATGGGGTTGTAAAGAGTCCCACTCGACTGAGCGAGTAACATGGTTTGATCTGGATTAACTGGTTTGATCTCCTTGCAGTCCAGGGTTCTGTCCAGTCTTCTCCAGCTCACCACCCTACTTTAGGAACTCATAACCTGATGATAGACGCAGTTACAGTAACAAAGAAGCTTGCAAAGGAAACAGTGGAAAGGGGCAAGGTAAGTTTGCTACTAGATGTGGCGTCTTGAACCAAATCTCAGGTACTCCACCCTGAGAAAGCTTCGATGCAAATGCATAGTTGAGAATGCTGCTGCTGCTAATAATAATAATAATAGGTAAGAGTTAACAAATTATGTGACAGACAACATAGAAGCTCTTGGAGTGTGTTAGCTCATTTAATCCACACAACAACTTTAATTTTCCAAAGTTCACACAGCTTGTGTGAAGTCAAGACAGCATTCAACTTAAGTCAAACACCAGAGCTTGTGTGTACGGGCTAAGTTGATTCAGTCCTGGGCGACTCTTTGCGACCCCATGCACTAGCCAGCCAGGCTCCTCTGTCCATGGGATTCTCCAGGCAAGGATACTGGAGTGGGTTGCCATGCCCTCCTCCAGGGGATCTTCTCAACCCAGTGATTGAACCCACGTCTCCTGTGGCTCCTGCATTGTAGGTGGATTCTTTACTGTCAAGCCACCAAGGAAGCTCCTAATGCTAGTATGTTCTTTTAACTGTTAGGCTAGGTGACAAATAAGTGGTTTATCTTTGGTTGTAGCTGGGGTGATTAAATTGAAGAGGAAGGTGAAGGTCAGATGATGACTGGCTAAATAATTTGTATTTTGATGTGAAGGTAATGGAGTAGTCACTGCAGGACAATTTTGTGGTTACAAGTGTCTTTAGAAAAAGCCCAGAGGTTAAAAAAAAAAAAAAAAAAAGGAAGAAGGATGAAAGGCAGTGAAACCAGTTTAGGAGCTTACTGCAGGTAATCCAGGAACTGAGTTACAGGGGCAGCTGCAGTCAAATGATGTATTTGAGAAACAATTAGATAAAAACAACAGATTTGAGTGACCAATTGAACCAATTTGATAAAATGAAGGAGTCTAGGATATTGCAAGTATTTCAATCTGCTGGCACTTTAAAAAAATATTTATATAGTTGCCTCAGTTTTTAGTTACAGCACATGGGATCTTCATCACATCCTGCAGGATCTTGTATTGCAACACTTGGACTCTCTAGTTGTGGCTCGAAGGCTTAGTTGCTCCAGCATGTGGGATCATAGCTCCCCAACCAGGGATCAGACCCACATTCCCCGCATTGCAAGGTGAATTCTTAACCACTGGACCACCAGGGAGGTCCCTTCTGGTTCTCTGTTACTGAGTTAAGATGCCATTAGGCTATCCTGGCGAGGTATCCATGAGAGGAAGGAGACGGCTAAAGCTACAGAATTGAGAGTCATCAGTCTGGCATAC
Source organism: Ovis canadensis (assembly GCF_042477335.2). NCBI lineage: Eukaryota > Metazoa > Chordata > Mammalia > Artiodactyla > Bovidae > Ovis > Ovis canadensis. Next base: position 69,549,236 of record NC_091267.1, read on the forward strand.
AACTGAAGTCCAAGAAACGTGAAAAGAAGCCTGAGTGTGCTGCAGAAACAGAAAATAATTTTTCCTAATTGAACACAGAGCAGAGCCTTAGTAACTATATTCCTTTCTCGTGTGCTACCAGATCAGTGTGATGGCTTTGGACCCAAAGAGACAAAAGTTTCCATAATAATCCTTGACTACTTATTATTTTGTGGCCATGGACAAGCTGCTAACCTCTCTGAACTCCAGCTTTCTTGTCTGTAAGAACTGAAGAATACCTACTTTCTAGGACTGAGAAAGTTTAATAGTAGATGATGTACATAAAGAGCTAGGATATAAGGTGCTCAGTAAAAGGTTTTATAAACAGTAGTATGTTAGGGCTGCCGTATCAAAATGCCACAAACTAGGTGCCTTAACAGAAATTTATCTCACAGCTTTGAAATAAAGACTGGAAATGCACGATCAGAGTGTTGCCAGGTTTGGTTTCGCCTCAGGCCTTTCTCCTTGGTTTGTAGAGAATCCCTCCTCACTGTGTCCTCATGTGGCTCCTGCTTGTGCACCCATACACACATACATAAGCATGTGCACTGCTGGCGTCCCTTCCCCTTCTTATACGGACACCAGCTCTATTGGATTAGGGCCCACCTCATGACCTCATTTAACCTCAGTTACCTCCTTAAAAGTCCTATCTCCAAATATGGTCACATTGGGGATCAGCGCTTCAACCTGAGTTTGGAGGCACATAATTCAGTACATAACGGGAATTACCGTTATTCCCAAGGGTCACCCTGGTTTTGCCCAAGAAGCAAACACAAAGACTCTCAACTAAGGCAGTTTTGGTAAATATTAAGTGGCGGAGAGGATTTTTGAAAACAAGGCCTAAGAAGTCTACAGATTCCCAAGAGGCAAGATAAAAAGAGGGATTGTAAAGGTTAAATCCGATAAACACATTTTGTTGTTTGTTTTCCATCTGTTTCTCCGTGCCAACTCTCAACTGTTCTTTTCACTCTGCTCTTAGTTCCAGGAAGGTGACCCATAAGAACTGATCAATCGATTTCTTGTTGGAGATTAAAGGATAAAACAGAGGGAGGCCCAGTTGTTAGTTCTCACAGCTCCCGTCCAGCTTTGTTGCCGCAGGCCATAGCTCCTGGCCTGAGGCTCTTCATACCATTGTCCTTTTGGAGTTCCTATGACTGTGGTGTCCCCTGGTCCCTTCAGGGCTGGAAATTGGAATCACTGCCTGTTGGTAGAACTCCTAGCCACTGAGGCTGTCCTTGGAGAAACACTCTGTTGTAAGGGATCCTCACACAATCAGGAGATGCAGGCCAGGTGACGGTTGTCCCTATTCTGATGACAAGACTGCCTTTCAGAGCGGTATGTAACTCATTCCGTTACACAGTTATGCACTGCTTAGCCCTGTCAAGGTCACAGTCAACTTTATACAGAAACAGACTTTATATGTGTTCATGGAAACATTTAGCAGACACTGTTACAAAGTGATGCTCTAAAGGGTGACTTTTTCTCACCTATATTTTCTAAATTTCTTTAATAAGTATAGATAGTCTATGAATAATAATACAAATAATAAGAAAGAGCACAATGAGAAAAAAAATCCTACACAAGAATTCTACAGAAAAGTTCCAGGTTTCTTCCATGTCCGATTAGTAAGAACTAAGAAATAACATTCACAGTTAATTGGTCTTCTGGTGTCATTTAACTAATAATGCTTAATTTCATCGGAGAAGGCAGTGGCAACCCACTGCAGTACTCTTGCCTGGAGAATCCCATGGACGGAGGAGCCTGGTAGGCTGCAGTCCATGGGGTCACTAAGAGTGGGACACAACTGAGCGACTTCACTTTAACTTTTCACTTTCATGCTTTGGAGAAGGAAATGGCAACCCACTCCAGAGTTCTTGCCTGGAGAGTCCCCAGGACAGAGGAACCTGGTGGGCTGCTGTCTATGGGGTCGCAGAGTTGGTCACAACTGAAGCGACTTAGCAGCAGCAGCTTAATTTCATTAAGTAAAATAAGATTTTAGTGGATGGAATTTTTCCAAAAGATGATACTATTTTTCTAAATTTCTATATGCCACCCTGAAAACCTCATTTCCTAGAATTTTCATGAAAAAAAAAAAAACCTACAGACCCAAAAACCTCTGCAAGAATGACTTGTGATTATTCTGTTCTTTCCATTCCTGAGATTAGCATATTAAAAAATGTCAAATATGCTGCATATTATGCAGGAGACCCCGGTTTGATTCCTGGGTCGGGAAGATCCGCTGGAGAAGGGATAGGCTACCCACTCCAATATTCTTGGGCTTCCCTGGTGGCTAAGCTTGTAAAGAATCCACCTGCAGTGCGGGAGACCTGGGTTCGATCTCTGAGTTGGTAAGATCCCCTGGAGAAGGGAAAGGATACCCACTCCAGTATTCTGGCCCAGAGAATTCCATGGACTATATAGTCCATGGGGTCACAAAGAGTCGGACATGACTGGCACGACTGAGTGACTTTCCCCTCACAAACTAACCCTATGCCTTCCTTACATGGTAATGGGAGATGCCACTATTAGAGGCTATTCTTTCTGGGAGTCCCCACCTCAGAACTGCATCTGGCAGTGCCCGTGACCAGAGTCAGCCTTCTGCAGACAGCTGATCAGTCTACAGTTATGTTTTGTGATGTTACCTGTTAGTATCTGTGTGTGTGTGTGTGCGCTGATGATATGGTGATATTTGGAACTTTCTATTACACATTTTGTTTTCCCTGGTATTTTTCCTTTTTTTGGCCATGCCACATGGCTTGTGGGATCTTAGTTCCCCAACCAGGGATTGAACCCAGGTCCTGGCAGTGAAAGCACCTAGTCCTACCCCCTGGACCATCAGGGAATTCCCTCCCTGATAATTTCTAATTGCCTTGTATGCTCACACTATTTACCTTTATTGTAGTGTTGTTTTATTTTTTTTTAACTTTCCAGCATACTGAACATTCTACAATTAAACCTTCAGCACTGTCAGGGTAAGGGGCGCCAACCCTCCCTGCAATGGAAAATCTGAGTAAAACTTGACAGTCAGCCCTTCATATGCATAGTTCTGAATCTGTGGAATCAGACAATCAGTACAGATTTAGTGAAAGAACTTTGCATATAAGTGGGCCGTAGCAGTTCAAAACTATGTTGTTCCAGAGCCCATTGTATTTTGTCTCTCGCTTTTTTGGTTATCTCCTTCCTGGAGCCTTTTATCCTCATGTTAGTCTTGATTGATTGCCTTATATTACCTACTGCATGGCTGTCATCTGGGGTTTCCCTTCACTGATATTTGAGGAAGTACTGCAAGTCCCTAAGTCCACTGCTTTCCTTTTCTATGATGCTGCTCTTTTGGGTGTTTACTTGGGAGTAGAATTGTTGGATCATATGGTAATTCTTGGGCTTCCCAGGTGGCAAGGTGGTAAGAACCTGCCTGCCAATGCAGGGGATGCAAGAGATGCGGGTTCTATCCATAGATCGGAAGATGCCCTGAAGTAGGACATAGCAGCCCACTCCAGTATTCTTGCCTGGAGAATTCCATGAACAACAGCCTGGCGGACTACCGTCCGTGGAATCACAGAGAGTTGGACCTGAGCACTCAGCGTGGTAGTTCTAGGGTAAACTTTTTAAGGCATTACCAAGTGGCACCATGTTACATTCCCACCAGCAATGCTTACGAGTTCCAGTTTTTCCTCATCCTTCCCGGCACTTTTCCTTTTCCTTTTTTTGCGGGGGGTGGGGGGTGGGGCAGTGGACGGCCATCCTAATGACTATGAAGTGGTATCTCATTGTAGTTTTGATGTGCGTTTCCCTAAAGACTGAAAGCGTTGAGCATCTTTTCAAGGACTTTGTGGTCATTTGTCTGTTTTCTTTGGGGGAGAAATATCTATGTAGTTACTTTGCTCATTTTTGAATTGATTTTTGGGGGGATTGTAGGATATATGTATATATTGTGGCTATTAATCCCTATCATATATATGATTTGCAAATGTTTTCTCCCATCTTATAGGTTGTGTTTTCACTTTCTTGATAGTGTTCTTTGATGACAGCAGTCTTTAATTTTGATAAACTTTAATTTGCTTATTATTTCTTTGATAACCTGTGCTTTTGGTGGCATATACAAGAAATCTTTCCAAATCCTGCATGATAAAGATTCCTTATATTCTCATTAAGAATTTTATCATTTTAGCTCTTATGTTTAGTTCTTTGATCCACCATCCACCATTTTTGAGGTGATTTTCAATTTGATTCTAATCATTTCAAAGCATTCCAGTATAAAAGGTAGATAACAATTTTGCAGTTTAATGCATATTTGAATGTTTGTTGGGCAGGCATTATGCAATAACTGTACAATCTCTGATCTTCATTTATCTTTAAATGTAATCCTTTTGTGAAGCCAGTTTTCGAAAAGCAGGGGTAAGAAGTTAATGAAGAAGAACTTTTATTCTACAAAAAAAATTCCCATAAATTTCTCTGAGATATACTTCTTTAAATAACTAAATTTTTATCAGCAGAAATCCAGGGGTATAAAATTATTGATGAATCAGATAAACTATAAAAAATCCTCATCCAGTTCAGTTCAGTCGCTCAGTCGTGTCCGACTCTTTGCGACCCCATGAATCGCAGCATGCCAGGCCTCCCTGTCCATCACCAACTCCCGGAGTTCACTCAGACTCACTTCCATCGAGTCAGTGATGCCATCCAGCCATCTCATCCTCCGTCGTCCCCTTCTCCTCCTGCCCCCCATCCCTCCCAGCATCAGAGTCTTTTCCAATGAGTCAACTCTTCGCATGAGATGGCCACAGTACTGGAGTTTCAGCTTTAGCATCATTCCCTCCAAAGAAATCCCAGGGCTGATCTCCTTCAGAATGGACTGTTTGGATCTCCTTGCAGTCTAAGGGACTCTCAAGAGTCTTCTCCAACACCACAGTTCAAAAGCATCAATTCTTCGGTGCTCAGCCTTCTTCACAGTCCAACTCTCACATCCATACGTGATCACTGGAAAAACCATAGCCTTGACTAGATGGACCTTTGTTGGCAAAGTAATGTCTCTGCTTTTAAATGTGCTATCTAGGTTAGCTTATCAAAATCACACCTCAGTATTCTACATACTCTTGCCTAATAGTTCATTGTCAGCTTGTACCAGTAGAGAACTTAAAAAAACAAAGCTTATTGACTGGGTAACTTTTTAAAAAAATAATTTCGGGTGAGAAACTTTGCTTTATTTTTAAAATTTTGAGGACAAATTATGTAATTTATATAGTATAATGATTAACTGGAAAGGAAATCCTGCTTCATAATTTCTAAACCCTTTCTGGTTGGAAGCCATTGAATTTGAAAACAAAACATTTCCCGCAGTTGTCCCTAGGTGGTGCAATATCTTTTCAGTCTAAGGGGTGTGATCTCCCCTTAGACAGCAGATCCTTCTATTGACCAGATAGACAGCCTGTCCCACTGAATTCTTTAGTGTTGGAAATCAGGCGTTGTCTTGGAGGAGAGAGTTTCCCAGGATGTCGTTCAGTGATGTGTCACCGTCATAAATCTCCTCCTCTGTGAACATACTGGAGAAACTTGCTGACAATTCTGAGTCAGTTTTGGGTGTTTCCCAGAAATGCAAAGTAGTTTTTTCTTCTGGAAGTTATATCTGAGGTTCAGAAGTCATTAAGCTATCTAGAGTTGCTATTAAGAAAGCCAGATATTTGGACAAATATTTTCATCACCTCGGCCTCTGAAATAAAAAATCCACATTTTAATGTTTAGGAAGAGTATGCTGGGGGTTGGTAACTCGTTGGAACTGAAAAATTAAACAGAAGTACACATAACTATGTTTTGACTTAGTTACTTAGAAAGAGAGTTATTTTTCCTGTGGTAGTGTAGTAGGTATTGTCCGGCTAGAATATACAAATAAAGAAGAAACTAAGGTTTTCACTGTATTCAAAGCCTTTTCTCTGGCATGTCCACAAACACACACAAACATACGCATCCTCATCAGTTAGTCCGTTCTTGAGCAGCAATACCTGCATACTGTGAGTACATCTGAGAACCAAGCGCTGAAGACATTCAATAAAAACAAAACGTATGTTAGCGGCTTTCATACAATATGGAAGTGGTTATTTAAGGTTAAAAACAACATTTCTCACCAAAGTTCAGAATATTAGAATCAGAAGGAAGGAGGAGGATCAATGCTAGGCATCGTATAGTTTCACCTGTAAATATTCCGTCCTGCACATCTAGAAGACAAGGCTTCCTTTAAAACTTACAACCAGAGCACCAGTGTCACACCTAGAGCTCTAACAGCTCTTCCTTACTGTCATCAGATACCCACCCAGGGGTAAAATGTCCCATTTTTCTCCTAGTTTAGAACTTATCTGAATTACTATCAAAATCAGATAGATACACTGCATTGCTCGGTGTGTCTGTTTCTTATCTCCTATTGCAACTTTATTTAGGGATTTCAGTGGTTACAACGTTGTGCTTCCAACCCCAGAGGGTTTGATCTCTGGTCAGGGAACTAAGATCCCACATGTCTCGTGGTGCAGCCAAGGAAATAAAACAGCACAAAACTTTATTGAATCTTTACTTCTTTTTTCCAACTTTTTTTTTTTATCAGAAAATACTCAAGTGAAGAGAAAAGTTGTAGAAGCAGGAGGAAGAGGGAAGGGAAGTAGGTACAGTGAGAAGAGGGGTACCGCTTCCTGCTAGTCACTGATCGGAGGACTCCCCAAGAAGAGTGTGCTCTTGACTAACTTCAGCTTGCTCAAGCATTCACCAGGAGCTGCCCCAGGGATAGGTGAGCTCGGGTGGAAAGCTGAAGAGACCCTGGAGAAGCTAATAGCACAAGCAGTGAGCAAACCATTCTCCATGGGGCTGGGAAGTGGATTTTTCTGGAAAACGAATCTGGCACTATTTGTAGCACACAGATCCTCTTAATCACACAGGTTTGAGGAGCAACCCTTCCTGCGCTCTGATGGGCCCCTAATACTGAAGGGAAACAGAAGTGGGAGGCTGGCAGGACGAGCCTCAGCCCCTGTTGCTGCAGCTGGTGACAGAGCTCCACGTGGCATTAACTGCTTTCCCCCTCAGATCCTGGTTTCCCCTTGGAGCTCAATGAGGGGCCCTGAAATCCTTACTTGAAAGGAGCCTGAGCACCCCCAAATGTCATCACCTTCCCTCCTTCCAATTTAGAAGGCATGAGTCGGGGGCACATAGAGAGGTTTCTGGAAAAAGACATCCAGTTACTTGGAAAGAAGTGGCTAGATTCAGTGGAAGTCATGAGATGGGGGGGGGGGAAGAAGTCTCCCCAGTTGACTTTCGTGTCATGTGAGAAAGTGCAAAGGGAAACTCTTGAAGGGTTTTACAATCACACAAAACCACGCGAAGAACACTTAACCCACTAAGCTGCGACAGGATGATGAGTGAGTTCTCTAAGTTCCCAAGTGAAGACCCAAACATGACGCGACTTTCAGGGCAATGGGTCCATTAAGGAAAGGACAGAATTGGCAAAGTGCTAGGCACTGTGGGGAACACCAAACCACAGATTTACAACTGGATGAGGAAGAAGAGAACAGCATGCGTGAAACAGTTCAAAAATGATAGTAGGAATGGGGACAATGCTAGACCGCTGGGCAGCGCTTGACCCTCTCTCTCTCTCTTCTGAAAATCATTAATTTGGAGGAACAAATCTTTTTGCTTTTTGGAGAACCTGGAACTTAGGAAGTCCAGGAAGTATTGGTGTGCTATAAGGGAATAGCTACTAAATTCTAAAGACAGAATGATGCTGGAGTTTTTTGTTTTGATATCTATAAGCAGTAAAATGTAGCATGTTGAAGTTCCTGACCCTTACCCCGTGGATTCCATGTATAATTCCAGTGACAACTGTGTATTTTTGGTTAAAACATCAACAACAATGACAACTTCCTTGTTTGATTATCTTTCTTTCCCATCCAGGTCACATGATGTGTTGCTGCTACATTAATGTTTGTGGCTGAAACACCCTACAGTGACTGCCTCATGACTCACGCTCTGTATAATCTTCTCTCTTTGGGTGCAGATGAGACCTGTGGCTTGCTTCTAAACAAACAGAATATGGCAAAGGTGATGGACTGTGACTTCCCTGGTATAGATAGGTTATACGTAGGTTACTATCTATATCATCTGTATCTACAGGTATGTGACCCCATCCTTCTTGTGCTCAGTAGAGAGATGCTCTTTACTGACTTTGAAGAGGTAGGTTGCCATGCTGGGAGACAGTCTAGGCAGCAGGGAACTGTCTGTAGGACCTGAGGAACGGGATTCTTAGCCATATGAGTGCTGAACTCAATCGCTCAGTTGTGTCTGACTTTGCAATCCCATGGACCACAACCTGCCAGGCTCTTCTGTCCATGGAGTTCTCCAGGCAAGAATACTGGAGTGGGTTTCCATTTCCTCCTCCAGGGGAGCTTCTCGACCCAGGGCTCAAATCCACATCTCCTGAGTCTCCTGCATTGGCAGGTGGATTCTTTACCACTGTGCCACCTGGGAAGCTCTAGCCACAGGGAAATGAATGAGCCTGAGTGGGCTTGGAATCAGATTCTTTCCTAGTCAAGCCTTCAGATGAGAATGCAGTCTGCCTGACACCTTAATAGCAGTCCTGTGAGATCATGAGCAGAGGATCCAGCTCATCTGTGCCTAAACACCATTCCCATGGAAACTGTGAGGCAATAAATGCATGTCATTTTAAGCCACTGAATCTATGGTAATTTTTAATACAAAAATACAAATTCCATAGTGTATTGGTCAAAAAGTTTCCATGATGGACTTCCCTGGTGGTCTAGCAGGTAAGACTCCGTACTCCCACTGCAGAGGGCATGGGTTCGATCCCTGGTCAGGGAACTAGGTCCCACACGCCACAACTAAAAGATCCTGCATACTGCAAGGGAGATTAAGCATCTCCTGTGCCACAGCGAAGGTCCAGTGCAGTTAAGTACATAAAAATATTTAAAAATTCAGTGGCTTTTTCTTGCCTTTAGAATAAAGTCCAGGGAATTCCTTGGTGGTCCAATGGTTAAGACTCCAGTCTTCCATTGCAGGAAGTCTGGGTTTGATCCCTGGTCAAGGAACTAAAATCCCACAAGCTCTGCAGTGTGGTGAAAAAACAATAGAATAAAGTCCAAAAAGCTTCTCAGGACAGTCAAGGCTTCCTGTTACCTGAATTTACTTGACTTTTCCCCAAGTTATTTTTCTATTACTGGGTCTAGGCCCACTCTCATAAAGACTACATCAAGCTAAGAGAGAGCTCTTTCAACAAAGAGAGAGTCTTTCAACAGAGACTGAAGGAGTCCCTCGTGGGGCAGAAGTAACTTGAGTCCTTGTATCATAGTTTCTCATTACATATGTCTACTTGATGGCCTCTGAATTAAACCTCCTCTTTGTTATATATATAGTCATGTCTTACATTTCAGTACCAGCAACAAAGTTGTTTTCCTTTCCAAGTTTTTCTTAGTCTAAATCCTGCCCATTTTTGTAGATCTCCATAAAATCAAATGTAATTATCCAGCATCGCTCCAACCCAGAAGTAATTCATCTCTTTCTCCATTATTTGTTATGGTGTTTATTTCTCACATTCCACTATATCACAGCCATATATCTTGATGGACGTGTGTCATTCAATTTAGTTGCCCATCATCCAAACACTTTTTAGGGAATTCTCTATTTTCTGAGTCTTGGTGGGAAGCAGAGACTGCCTTCTATAGTAATTAAATCTGCCAAATTCTTGCTTCCTCACTTTGCTTTTCAGTTAAGTTTCAATAACTATATATTGCAGCAAAAATTTATTATTTAAGTCTTTCAAGATTTTTATGGAGAAAGCAATGGCAACCCATTCCAGTACTCTTGCCTGGAAAATCCCATGGACGGAGGAGCCTGGTAGGCTGCAGTCCATGGGGTCATGAAGAGTCGGACACGACTGAGCAGCTTCATTTTCACTTTTCACTTTCATGCATTGACGAAGGAAATGGTAACCCACTCCAGTGTTCTTGCCTGGAGAATCCCAGGGATAGGGGAGCCTGGTGGGCTGCTGTCTGTGGGGTCACACAGAGTTGGACACAACTGAAGTGATTTAGCAGTAGCAGCAAGATTTTTATATAATTCCTCCAGGGTTATGGTTAGGATTCAGTTCAGTTCAGTTCAGTTGCTCAGTTGTACCCCACTCTTTGCAACCCCACGGATTGCAGCACAGCAGGCCTCCCTGTCCATCATCAACTCCCAGAGTTTACCAAAACTCATGTCCATTGAGTCAGTGATGCCATCCAAACATCTCATCCTCTGTTGTCCCCTTCTCCTCCTGCCTTCAGTCTTTCCCAGCATCAGGGTCTTTTCAAGTGAGTCAGCTCTTCACATCAGATGGCTAAAATATTGGAGTTTCAGCTTCAACATCAGTTCTTCCAATGAACACTCAGGACTGATCTCCTTTAGGATGGACTGGTTGGATCTCCTTGCAATCTAAAGGACTCTCAACACCGTTCAAAAGCATCAGTTCTTCAGCACTCAGCTTTCTTCACAGTCCAACTCTCATATCCATACATGCCCACTGGAAAAACCATAGCCTTCAGTAGGTGGACCTTTGTTGGCAAAGTAATGTCTCTGCTTTTTAATATGCTATCTAGGTTGGTCATAGCTTTTCTTTCAAGGAGCAAGCGTCTTTTAATTTCATGGCTGCAATCACCAGTGATTTTGGAGCCCCAAAATATAAAGTCTGCCACTGTTTCCACTGTTTCCCCATCTATTTTCTATGAAGTAATAGGTCCAGATGGCATGATCTTAGTTTTCTGAATGTTGAGCTTTAAGCCAATTTTTTCACTCCTCTTTCACTTTCATCAAGAGGCTTTTAGTTCCTCTTCACTTTCTGCCATAAGGGTGGTGTCATCTGCATATCTGAGGTTATTGATATATCTCCTGGCAATCTTGATTCCAGCTTCTGTTTCTTTCAGCCCAGTGTTTCTCAGGATATACTCTGCATATAAGTTAAATAAGCAGGGTCACAATATACAGCCTTGACGTACTTCTTTTTCTATTTGGAACCAGTCTGTTCCATGTCCAGTTCTAACTGTTGCTTCCTGACCTGCGTATAGATTTCTCAAGAGGCAGGTCAGATGGTCTGATATTCCCATCTCTTGAAGAATATTCCACAGTTTGTTGTGGTCCACACAGTCAGAGGCTTTGGCATAGTCAATAAAGCAGAAATAGATGTTTTTCCTGAACTGTCTTGCTTTTTCGATGATCCAGTGGATGTCGGCAGTTTGATCTCTGGTTCCTCTGCCTTTTCTAAAACCAAGTTGAACATCTGGAAGTTCATGGTTCACATATTGTTGAAGCCTGGCTTGGAGAATTTTGAGCATTGCTTTACTAGCGTGTGAGATGAGTGCAACTGTGCATTAGTTTGAGCATTCTTTGGCATTGCCTTTCTTTGGGATTGGAATGAAAACTGACCTTTTCCAGTCCTGTGGAAAATGGTTAGCATTAGGGTATAATATTGGGGGTTTCCCAGTTGGCTCAGTGGTTAAGAATTCACCTGCCAAAGCAAGAGACTCAGGTTTGATCCCTGGGTTGGGAAGATCCGCTGCAGGAGGAGATGGAAACCCACTCCAGTATTCTTGCCTGGAAAATTCCATGAACAAAGGACCCTGGTGGGTTACAGTCCGTGGGATCACAAAGAGTTAGACAAGACTGAGGTCAGCACATATACTTATATAATATTGAAAGTATTAGAATGCTGAAGGCAAAAAAAATCTTAATTTACAGCAAGATTATATGTGTAACATATATATGTGTGTGTATAAAATTGTGAATTTTTCTGAACTCAATATCTGAACATTTATTTTAGTCCTGTGGTTTAGGAGATTACACACATATACAGATATTGGCAATAAATTTTGTAAACTGGTTGGAGAGGGGCCAGAAAATTAAAAGTTGGAAAGTTTCTCATTAATGTTCCAGTTAACCTTTGTATTAATATTTCAAGTAATGTTAATATTACTTGAAACACAGTAAGTGTACAATTAATGTTTGTTGAATAAAAGGGTCAACTTTGTCTGGGAAAGATAACAAATTTTCTTTACAAAGCAAAGAAGCTTTCACGCAGCCTAACATTATCCTTTGGTAACAGTCTGTCCTTCTTTTATTTCTAAAAAGTCCTTACAGAGTGTAAAGGGGATTATGGACTTAACGGCTTAAATGTATTCATCGTCACAACAGAGAGTAAGTGTATTTAACCCAGCTGGCCAAGGAATTAATTTCTTCTGTTTAACATCATTTTTCTGCTCTTCCTTCTTCTCTGATGTGATTGCCAGGCTGTTAGTCAAAAGTAGAAAAAAATCATAGAAGTCCCGTTTGCAGTATAAGACAATTTCAGAATTATTGATTTCCAAGTGTTCTATTGACTCTCTAGGTCAGCATTATGATTTAGTTTTTCTCATTATGGTAGAAACAGACCTGGTCTCTACAAATCAACAGAAGCAGCATCTCAGAAACCACACCTGAGACCCAAAGGACGCTAAATGGCTTAGTGAAGGAAACCGGGGTATGCCATTTAGGAGGCTGATGGATCTGTAACATGTCTGTGGGAAGAGAGTGTCCAAGATGGGAGGAGGAGAGCGAGAAGTTTGCCACAGCAGCTGTAAACAAAAAGAACAAAGAGTCTCCCTCATTACTCAGTTCCAAAAAGCATTAAGTTGCAACTCACTGCAGCTGCCCACAGTGTGCACTGAGGGGAATTCAGGATGAAGAATAGGATGAAGTATTCTTGTTTTGAATATATGGCCCCAAAGCAGTTAAATGCATATTTAAGAAAGAAATTCAGTAATGCCAGATTCTTGCATAGAAAAGCACTAAAATAATTTTTGAGATTCTCTGTTTGTGTTTGTCATTAGCAGTAATCTTTTTACCAAGATATATGTTTAACTGCAAGTATTTCCGAGGCAAAAAATTCATATAGGCATCCCTACTTCTTTGCAGCAGTCCCCTCAGAGTTACTTACATGCTGTTTCCTGGACTATAGTTCCCAGTAAGGTCCATGAATAAAACTCAGCTCACAGCTTCTACATTGTTTTCCTTCCGGTCAACAGTTTTGGTGACCACGGAGTGTCCCACAGCTGACTGCTCTCCTTTGCCTAAACTCGGCAAGGATCCAAACACTTGCTACCAGCCAGGCCCCTTGTCCCTGTCCATCTCCTAAATGAGCCCAGATGATACGATAAGTTTCTCCTAGTCTGGAGAAGTCTACGGTAAGTCTACGGTAAGTCTTCCTAGTCTGGAAATTTCTGTCTTGGATGATTGATCCTGATTTTTATTATGTGGTGTATAGACTCCACACTAGTAGAGTTTCCCTGAACTTAAGGTAATTCAGGAAGGAAGTACCTTGAATTCTAAGTTGAAAGATGCTGGGAAGACTTTGCTCAGTTGAAAGACACTGGAGAGGTTTGGACTGGGTGATTAGGTAGGAGACGGTCCTGTTCTTTTCCCTGAATGGGTTGCTTTCATAGAGTTTGTTGGAATAAAAGTGAACATACCATAGGTGAGCTTTCAGTTCTGAAGATAGGGGCAGAATTCCTCCTGGCCGGTTTACAGCTCTCTCAGGCAACCAGAAGCTTGCAGGAGTGGTGGAGGCGAGTCTGCCCATAGTACAGCAGCCCCTTGTGACACTCATTTATTAAAGAAACTTGCTGGTCTGGGACTTCCCTAGTGGTTCAGTGGTTCAGGACCTGCCTGCCAGTGCAGGGGACATGGGTTCAATCCCTGATCCAGGAAGATTCCACATGCTAAGCCCGAGCACCACAACCCTGGGGCCTGGAGTCCATGCTCTGAGACAAGAGGAGCCACTGCAGTGAGTAGCCCCCGCTTGCCGCAACTAGAGAAAAGCCGGTGTAGCACAGCCAAGAAAAAATTTTAAAAATTTAAAAAAGAATATTTTTAAAGGGGAGGGAGAAGAGACCTTTTTAAATTCAAACTTGCTAGAAAGGCTCCCTCACCTACAGTTTGATTCACAGCCTCCTTCACATTCTGTCAAAGATGAATTGTTCAGTCACTGTCTTGTCTGACTCTTGTGAATACAAATCTCAAAAGTCTTTTCTGCAAATAGTAAAAATCCTTAGCCATTTGAGTGGATAAACTTAACTTATTCCACTTTTTTTTTATAAACTAGTAAGTTTTATATTGTAATACGTGTTTCTTGACTGAGTTTTAAAATGAAGCTGTGAGATGTCTGGTTGTATCTGTCTGTATGTGTGTACATTATAGATATGTGTCTCTACCTCCAGATGGTATTATCAAAATCAATTTGTTAAAGAGCTCTATTTAATTCACTTAAAAGTAAGTCTTCATAAATTAAATATTTATGAATTTTACAGTAACTAGCCCAAATGAATTTCAAGTTTACATGATCTGGGAGATATTCAATATTAAATTAATATACAGTATTAAAGTTTAAGTTTATTTGTTTAATTAATACAGACATGTCTTACCTTTATTGAACCTAGGTTTACTAAAAAGTTATCAAATATTATCTCTTATGAAATTTATTAGCAAGAAGAATAGCTTGGGATGATGGCTAACTTGGTCTAATGTTTCATGAAGGATTTCATGCATAATCTAAACATAATTGTTGGGAACGAGTAAATAAATGAGGTAAGAGCTTTTAGGGGAACTCTTCCTGTTTTATGGTGGTGTGCACAGGGAATGTTGCCTGCCGTTCTAGTAAGTAATGTTGCCTGCCATTGCAGTTAACAAGGGTCAAATCAGCCGCTGTAACCCCTCATATCCCCCTGCCCAAATGGTGCACCTTGAGGGGAACTCAGGATAGAGGAAAACAGGAAGCATTATTTGCTTTGGATACTGGCCCTCAGTAGTTAAGATGCGTATCTGGGGGATAATTTCAGTGAGTCCAGTTTCCCACAACTTCCTATAGATAGACAAGACTAGAACCATGAACTCCAGGTGCCTGTCTGTGTGATTAGCAGTCATTTTGGGATGTTTGACTACCATTCTTTTTCCCCACCAAGCAAACTCTCTTATATATCCTGGCTCCTCCCTTACTTCTTTGGAGCAGTTTCTCAGCTATTGGAGAGGTTTTCCCCTGGGTTATAGTCTTCAATAAGGTCCCCAAATAAAATTTAACTGGAAACTTTTAGATTGCTTTTTTTTCAGTCAACTGTATGTCTGCTTAAAAATGGTAACTGAGCAACTTGAAACTTTATAGTTTTGCTAAGTTAAGTTAAATGATAGAAATTTATTGAATATATAGATGATTGTCAAGTAAAAAAGATACTGAAATATTAATTACTGAACATAGGCTTCCTTTTACAGAGAAACTACAGATATTCAGGACTATTATGGGGATGCATTCATAAATTTTCTATAAAACATTTTTAGAAATCACAAATAGTATTTGTAAGTTTGCTGATTTATAGAGTGCTAATTGACTTTTCATGCATTAGCAAGGAAATGGCAACCCATTGGAGAAGGAAATGGCAACCCACTCCAGTATTCTTGCCTGGAGAATCCCAGGGATGGGGGAGCCTGGTGGGCTGCCGTCTATGGGGTCGCACAGAGTCGGACATGACTGAAGCGACTTAGCAGCAGCAGCAGCAGCAGCAGCAGCAATGTGAAAAGAATTCATAACTGCTTACTTCTTAATTTTCACTACAAAGGAAGGTTTTTAAAGCTTAAGAACTCTATTATGTGTAATCAATTTAATTAAATAAGGAAAACATCTTCAGAGGAAAGGAAAAATATAAAGAATGGAAATGCATTTCATTAAAGGAAAAGAAAGTGATTTTTGTCTTAAATCTGATTATTTCTAAATGGGGAGGAAAGGGACAGACAAATAAGGATATAAAAGATTTGTGAGAAAAAAAGGAATATAAAGGAATTCTATGTGGGGTCAGGATTATCCAAGAGTAGAATAAATTTAATTATGAAAATAAATTTTCATATTAAAGATAAGGTGGTGCAAAACTAGAAATTTATTTTCTTTCTTTGCTAAGAGAAAATTTTTTTGACATATTGATCTGCTTTTTGATAACAGAAAAAATTTTCTTTCCTTTTAAGTGGTCTGTTAACTTTCTGTAAGGGCTTCCCTGGTGGCTCAGTGATAAAGAATCTGCCTGCCAATGCAGGAGACATGGGTTCGATCCCTGGGTTGGGACAATACCCTGGAAAAGGAAATGGCAACCCACTCTAGTATTCTTGCCTGGGGAGTCCCATGGACAGAGGAGCCTGGTGGGCTACAGTTCACTGGGTCGCAAGAGTCAGGCACAACTGAGCGTGGGCACACAGACACGTAACTTTCTGTATTTTGCCTTTAAAATCTTCTATTGTCACTCTGGTTAACTGAGTAAGTATTGTTTCACAGTGATCTATGATTCCACCCGACCAAGTGTTTTAAAACCTTTTTGATATCTTTGACAAGCTTCCCCAATCAAGTTCTAAATGTAATTTTTTAAAAATATACACTTTCATCCATCTATTTACTGGGCTGTGCCAGGTCCCAGCTGCACGAGAAATGGAATATTTCCTGCCACATCTGTAAACAAGGATGTCACCGTTATCAGCGACTGCAGCCCTCCACTGTGAGCTGGTGAGCCCTCAGAGAACTCAGCAAGGAGAAGAACACCTGTGATCTAGCAGCCATCAACTACAGCCACTCCCTATGGTGAGCCTTGAGGAAAGGAAGCCCAGAATGGGAAAAATGCAGGATCCTGGCCCCAGAGACCCAAGAAATGATTTCAAAGAAATGATTTCAGTAAGCCTAGACTTTTGCATCTTTCCATACACAGAAAAGTGCTGAATTGCTTGACTTGAGATAGATGGTTTTCTTTAATTAACAATCATCTTTCAAAAAAAATTTATTTACTTATTTATTTTTGGTTGTGCTGGGTCTTTGTTGCTTGGGGCATGCTTTGTCTAGCTGCGGTGAGCAGGGGCTTCTCTTCGCTGTGGAGCGCGGGCTTCTCACTACAGAGCTGGGCTCTAGGGTGTGTGGGCTTCAGAGGCTGCAGCACGCAGGCTCAACAGAGGAAGAACTTCTCGATGTTCAGACTCCCTGCCCTTTGTTGCAAAGCCTCTGTGTAACCCGGTCCTCTCTTCACCTCCTCAGAGCAGTGCTCTCAGGGCTACTTGAGATTCTGCCTCCCAGACTTCAGTTCTAAAAATTTCCACGGAATAAAACTGAACTCTCAACTTTCAGGTTGCGTGTACATTTTCAGTCGGCACTCAGGATCTTCAGTTGCGGCATGAGAACTCCTAGTTGCGGCATATGGAATCCAGTTCCCCGACCAGGGATTGAACTCGGGCCTCCAGCCACTGGACCACTAGGGAAGTGCCCTAAATGAATTTCTTTTGATCTCTAGCAAACTTTGGGATGCTTCAGAGGGCTTCTGAAACATCTCAAAGAGAGATACTAAACTAATGAGGCTTATGTAGTGTGTTAAACTACATGGGAAACATTGTCACTGATGATAAAGCTTCTTAGGTTTTATCATGTGGGTATATGTTACTAATACAAAATTACTAAAATTTGGATATATCCTAGTATATTATCAATCATAAATCTAATTCTTGTCTTAATATACTATGTGTCACAGACATAATCAAATTCCCTTGTCAGTTGTAATTAGATCTTTAACCATCCCGTTTTCAGTCTTTTGTCGGTTATATAGACAGTTATTAGTTTGCTCTGATGCTTTTACAAAACTGAGGATCTTCAGAAAGATTCATAGAAAGGACTTTTTGACAATATAGGCTTCTGGTAACTTTCTCTTTTTTTTGGCTGTGCTGAGTCCTCATTGCTGCGCGGGCTTTCCTCTGGCTGCGGCGCGTGGGGGCTGCTCTTCATGGGGGCACGGGCTTCGCACTGCGGCGGCTTCTCTTGGGAAGAACAGGCTGTCGCGCATGTGGGCTTCAGTAGTCGCAGCTCCCAGGCACCAGAGCACAGACTCAGTATTGTGGCGCACAGGCTTCATTGCTCCGCGGCGTGGACCAGATCTGGGATCACACCCATGTTTCCTGCGTTGGCAGATGGATTCTTCACCACTGAGCCAGCCACCAGGGAAGCCTGGTTTCTGGTAACTTTGAGATCATACTACTGAACTGAGTAAGAAATACCAAAACTCAAATGGAAAACCCCATGGCTTTGTAAAACTACTAACAAAACAATCTAAATCAACAAGAATTAATTGCATGGGGCTGGATGACCTGATAAATAAAATTTATAATTTTATGACTTTTTCTCTTAAATATTCATGGCTTTGACTATTTGTTTTCCAAAGAAGAGTAAACCTTTCCTTTAATGGTAACTACAACAAGCAGCAAGTTGTTAAAGTGTACCTTTGGAGATGAAGATAAGACATTTACTTTTTTCCCCTCTACTGAATCTCTCCAGAGTTTGCCTTCTACAGCAGGCTTCCCTCTGGACTCGTTGGCTTATCGTGATCCTGGTTACAACTAGTTACACTAACAGAATTGTGAATTTTTCTCTTTGTTGTTTTCAGGCTGTTTATGTTTTATGTCTCTTGATGCTATACTGTGCCTTTATTAATGCTATTAGCTACATTACTTATGGGCTTCCCAGACGCCGCTAGTGGTGAAGAGTCTACCCCCTGATGTAAGAGAGGCAGGTGTGATCTCTGGATTGGGAAGACCCCCTGGAAGAGAGCATAGCAGCCCACTTCAGTATTGTTGCCTGGAGAATCCCATGAACAGAGGAGCCTGGTGGGCTACAGTGCATAGCATTGCAAAGAGCTGGACACGAGTGAAGTGACTTAGCACAGCATATCCATGCTAAATATGCCTTTTATAAGAATATTGTTCTTTATATTACTTGATGTATAACAAAACTAATGATGGATAATTGTCTTGAGGCAATTGATCACATATATAGCTCTATACAAAATTACTTAAAATAGTACAATTCTAGATATAGGAAAAAGCAACAGGAGAGAAGCAATTCCTGGATCATAATAGACTAGTAAACACATAATCCAGAGAAGTTTAGGTTATTAACAGGACCTAATTCAGATATAGGGCTTCCCAGATGGATCGGTGGTAAAGGAACCCCCTGCAATGCAGGAGACCTGGGTTCAATTCTGGAGTCGGGAAGATCCCTTGGAGAAGGAAATGGAAACCCACTCCTTAATTCTTGCCTGGGAAATCCCATGGACAGAGGGGCTGGGTGTAGTCCATGGGGTCGCTAGCAATTAACAACAAACCAGATACAGCATTTGAATGGCCTTTCAACAAAATCCTTGCCTGACCCAGGAATGAGCATTCCTAGCACTGTGGGACAAACTGATCATAAAATCCCTCCCCAAATGGTCAAATTTATGACCCAAAGGAGAGAAGATGTAAACAGAAAGAAGAGACTTGCTCATCCTCCAGTTATACTAAGGGTTAGGTTGCAACCCACTGCCCTGACGGGAATTCAGGGTGGAGAAAAATAGAGGGGGAATTATGTGTTTTGGCTCCTAAATAATAAATCTACATAGCCAAGAAAGAATTTCAGTGCCAGATAATTTTTACATCTTCCCACACAGAGAAAGGGCTTTCCTGGTGGCTCAGGTGGTAAAGAATCTGCTTGCAATGCGGGAGACCTGAGTTCGATCTCTGGGTGGGAAAATCCCCTGGAGGAGGGCATGGCAACCCACTCCAGCATTCTTGCCTGGAGAAAAGCACTAATATTATTAGCTTGGGGGGGGGGGGGAGGGGTGTGTGTGTGTGATTAGCAGTAATCTTTAACCAACGTGTATGTTTGGTCTATGTATTTCTCAGTCAAGTTTCTTTTGCCACTAGCTGTGCTGCATGGCTGTGGGATCTTTAGACTTGTGGGAACTTGGTTCCCTGATGAGGGGTTGAACCTGGACCCCAACAGTGAAGGTGCCAAGTCCTAATCATTGGACTGCCAGGGAATGCCCCCAATTTAGTTTTTATATACTAGCTCCTCACCAGCTTCCTAGAGGCTCTTCCCGCAGAGTGGCTAAGAGGCTGTTTCCTGGGCTCGCGTTTCATTCGGTCCTCAGTAACCTCCCTGGATGAAACTTCTCTCACAACTTTAACACTCTGAGTCCAGGAATAGTAAATTGTTGACAAGAAGCCTTTTGACCAAACCAACACTTAGCTCTTTTGGGGCGTGGGGAGAATTCACACAGAAATGATCCAGTCTGAAGTTGTTGTTTCTCTGCTCTGATTCCCTCACTGGCCACTTCAGGGTCCATCCAGTAGTGCTCTGCTAATCCAGGTGTGATCCGAAGACCAGCAGGAATGGGCATTACCTGGGAGCTTGTTAGAAGGGGAGAATCTCCAGACCTACTGAATCAGAAACTTCATTTTAACAATCTCCCCAGGTCAGCTTTAGAGGCTGCAACAGAATTCTTCCTTGTCCTTATAAACCCGTTAGTGAGATTACAAAGGAAAAACAAAGCTAGCGAATATACTGTGTACGAATATACTGTGTATTTTTTTTAACACAACTGACTGTTGGCCACAAACATGGCACCGGTTTTTTTCCTTGGCTACCCATTCATTCATTCAACAAATATTTGGGAGGAAAATAAGGGAGCATGGTAAGTAATGAACACCTACTGAACTCGTTTAACCTCCCAGACATCCCTGAGGCCGTTATGTCTACTTTCTATGTGGGGACGTTGAGGAGAATAAAGAGGAAAAAGCAAGACGCCCCAGGTTGACACCGACAGTGCGCAGAGGAGCTAGGATCCGAATCCACTGCCTTCCGAAAGCAGCTCTTGCGTCCCACACTGCCGCCCACACGGGTGTTCGTGCCTTCCCTCTCCTGGGCAGGAATGTCGTTGCACAAGGTCAGACTTCCGCTAGTCAAGCAGCCGGGTTCCTCCTCTGGCCCTCTGTGTCAAGGGCCCAGCAGCCTAGATCGGGGTCAGAGGTAAACAGTAACCAAGTTCCAGAGCTAACACCTTCCAGGAGTCTGGACCGAGTCTCGGGGCGGGGAGGGGGGGCGGTGGGCAGAAGAGTAAACGTGCAGCATCCCGGTCACAGAGTGCAAGCACCTAGACCTGCCATCTTCTCCATCCTTCCATCTTGGTCCTTCCAGGCGGGCGGTGTAAAGCGGGAATCCGAGGCGAGAAGAGCGCCTAGAGAGGCTTTCCCTTAGCCAAAATGTGGGCCGCGTACTCCCTGCCCTCAGCCGACATGGCGGCCTCCAGACGGTCTCCATGGTTACGCAGCCAGCCTCCTCCGGTGCCGGCTTAGGCCGAGCGTGTGTGGAGACGAGCCTTTCCCGCCCCCTCGTTTTTTTTTGCGACAGTTGCAGGGGACGTCACGGCAGTTGGCGGGTGTCAGCTGATTTGCTGCGGCGGCGGCGGCGGCGGCGGAGGCGGTGGAGGCGGCAACGGGTGCCTCGCAGCCGCACTAGCGAGGCGGAGGCTGGGCTGGGGTTCCAGTCCGAAGTTTCCGCGCCCGGGTTTGCCCACCCGGCGTCCCGTCCGGACACGTCCCCGCCTGGTCCTCTTGGCCGGAGGGACGGGAAATAGCCAGGCACATGATGAGGCTGTGACAGGTGAGGGAGCTCTCGGGCTTCCCCGGGGGGGGGGTGTCCCAGCGCGGCTGCGCCCCCGCCGTGGGGCTCAGGGGCCGGGGCTCGGGGCGTCCCCGCCCCCCTCCCTCTGGAGGCGGTGGCCGCCGTCCGATCGCCGCCGCTGGAAGCTCTGATCCGTGCCGGCGCCAGCAGGTTCGGGCCCGCAGCTCGACGCCAGTGCCCGAAGCGTGGGTCCTGCCGGAGGTCGTCGGGGCCCCCCGGCCTAGTGAGTGACAGCGCTCCTGCCGACGCTGGCTCTCCTCTTGGGATGGGACCACCTTGCCCCTCCACCCCCAGTGGCAATCTAAACCGAGCGAGCTGCTTGACGTTGACGGGTGGGTGGTTCTTGACAGGGCTTTTGGGAAATGTGTTTGCTTTGGGGGTCCACACAGCCCTTCCCGATGCTCTTTGGTTTGCCCTTGCCTAGGGTGCTGAGACATCTGTTAGTACACCTGCCCGCTCTCGTCTCCCTGCCCTAGGACCTGATCTAAGCGGATACCTGCCCCCTGCACCCACTTACTTGGTGGGTCCCAGCGTTCTGAAGCTCTGTGCTTGGAGTTAGCCATACCTTGGATTCAAAAGCTGCCGTTTTGTGCTTTGATTCACTTGCTATGTCAGTTTCTCATGTCCTAGAATTTGAAATTATGGCAGCTGCATCACAGGAAGCGTTGGAGTTGATGCATCTGATTTTAGGGTTCAGTGAGAGCTACAGTTTGCTTTCACAGTAGCATTTGACGTGAGCCAAAAAAGGCAAGCTGTGACTCTTTGATATGTTTATCATTTAGGGCTTTACAGGCAGGATGTCAAGATCGCCTGTTATATGAGAGAAATTGAGTTTTGAAATATACACACTGTTTCTTTATAAGCAATTTGTGACAGTATGGGGGTGGAGGACCACTTAAAAGTGAAAATAGTGTTGAAATGCCTTTGGTATTACGAAGAATCAAAGCTTACCTTGATTTCATCCAAAATAACATCTTAGTTATTTCAAATTGGGCAAACAGAACAGTATAAACACGTATTAAATGCCTGGTTAATTTTCCTTTTTTTTTTTTTAAGTATTTTATTGAAACATAGTTGATTTACAATGTTGTGTTAGTTCCTGGTGTACGTGTACGGCACAGTGATTCAGTGATACGAATATATACTAGTCTGCATTTGCTAATCTCAAACTCCCAATCCTTGCCCCCTGCACCCACCCTTCCCCTTGGCAGTCACAAGCCTGTTCTCTGTGTCTGTGAGTCTGTTGCAAGGATAAGTTCATTTGTGTCATATGTTAGATTCCACACATGCATTTTTTCTTTAATTTTATTTGTATAACTTGGTTTTGGTTGTGCTGGGTCTTGCTTACGGTGCAAGCTTTCTCTAGTTGCAGCGAGCGGGGCTTATTCTCTAGTTGCAGTGCACGGGCTTCTCACTGCAGGAGCTTCTCCTGCTGCGGAGCAAAGGCTCTAGGGCACGAGGGCTTCAGAAGTTGCCCCTCGCGGGATGAGTTGTGGTGGCACACAGGCCTAGTTGCTCGGAGGCATGTGGAGTCTTCCCGAACCTGGGATGGAACCCGTGTCCTCTGCATTGCAAAGCGGATTCTTAACCACTGCACCACTAGGAAAGCCCCCCTCCCCACCCCACCCTTTTCTTTCTTTTTTAATAGAAGGGAATACCAGCCTTTATACTTGGATTCTAGCTCAGAGCCATTTTAGACAGTATAGCAAAGTGGGAAAAGGCACAGATCCTGGGACCAAGACTCATATTCCAGCACGAGAATATTAACTGCCCGACAGCTCTCTAACGTTCCCGCAGTCTCTTCAGTCAAGTGGGGAGAGGACCACCCCTTCTAGTGGCTGTCACGGCTGCCTCTGCCCTAGTGGCCAGCCTGGGTACTCACCCTGCAGGCAGCTCAGCTGAGACTCAATTCTGTGGGTCTCAGATCACTGATTAGGGTGGTTCTTAGTGAGTTATTGAACATCTGAGGTAGCCCCTACCTCCAGACATTCTGAAGCAAGAAGTAGGAACGCGGCCTGGCTCAAGGACAGCGTGTGATCTTACGATTTCCTTTAACAGATAGAAGCTCTGTTTTGAAACAGGAAGTGAGGTGGCTGGTTTATCTGCAGCAGACGAGCACAGCAGGCTCTGCAGGTAGCGAGCGGGGTGTTGCGCTTGTCACCTTGTCACCAGAAGGTGGACTGACATTTAGCCTTGGTGGTGTCCTCTATGCGAGGTCAGTCTTAGGGTTTGTTTTGGATCTCAAATGCAGAGAGTTGGGTTAATTGTTTTCAATTCAGCGATCATCACTGGGATGTTCTGCATATCTCCTGGTTTGCTTTTTCCCCCCATTCTTTGTCATTTGCTTCCAATTTCCACCCCCTTCCGTTGCCCACCAGCCCACAGGCAGCCATTGCAGCGTGTGTGATATGCATCCTTCTGTTGGCATGTGTTCTTCGGTATATGTTGTTTTGAGCACCCGCATTTTAACTTTATAGAGATGATATTGTGCATGATCTCATTAAATTTTTTTCTCTTCCTGCTCTCTACTATTTTTAATAGTATTTATTTGTTTATTTTTGGTTGTGCTAAGTCTTGATTTCCGCATGTGGGCTTCTCTTTTTTAAAAAAAATATTTATTTTTATTTCTTTATTTGGCTGTGCTGGAGTCTTAGTTGCAGCTCGTGGGATCTTCCTTGCCGGGAACAAGATCTTTTTGTTTCAGTATGTGGGATCTAGTTCCCTGACCAGGAACGGAACCCAGGCCCCCTGCATTGGAAGCACGGAGTCTTAACCGCTGGACCACCAGGGAAGTCCCAGGCTTCTCCTTAGTTGGGGGGGGGGCAGGGTAGGGGGAAGTGCTACTCTAGTTTCAGTGCTCGGGCCTCTGTGGTGGCTTCTGTAGTTGCAGAGCGTGGGTCCAGGGCTTGTGGGTCTCAGTAGTTGGAGCGTGTGGGATCCAGAGCACAAGCTTAGTAGTTGTGTTGCAGGGATTTAGTTGCTCTGCAGCATATGGGATCTTTCTGAATCAGGGATGGAACCAATGTCTCCTGCATTGGCAGGCAGATTCTTTTACCATTGAGCCACCAGGAAGCCCCACTATCTACTAAATAAGGATCTATTTATGTTGCCATCTATTGCTTCTAGTTGCTGCAGAGTATTTCAGAATTTGCATCTCCTACAGTTAATACTAGGGCTTTCCTGGTGGCTCAGAGGTTAAAGCATCTGCCTGCAATGCAGGTGACCTGGGTTCAATCCCTGGGTCGGGAAGATCCCCTGGAGAAGGAAGGGGCAGCCCACTCCAGTTTATTGTTGGGAGAAATATCAATAACCTGAGATATGCAGATGATACCACCCTTATGGCAGAAAATGAAGAGGAACTAAAAAGCCTCTTGAGGAAAGTGAAAGAGGAGAGTGAAAAAGTTGGCTTAAAGCTCAACATTCAGAAAATGAAGATCATGGCATCTGATCCTATCACTTCATGGGAAATAGATGGGGAAACAGTGGAAACAGTGTCGGACTTTATTTTGGGGGGCTCCAAAATTACTGCAGATGGTGACTGCAGCCATGAAATCAAAAGATGCTTACTCCTTGGAAGAAAAGTTATGACCAACCTAGATAGCATATTGAAAAACAGAGACATTACTTTGCCAACAAAGGTCCGTCTAGTCAAGGCTATGGTTTTTCCAGTGGTCATGTATGGATGTGAGAGTTGGACTGTGAAGAAGGCTGAGCACCGAAGAATTGATGCGTTTGAACTGTGGTGTTGGAGAAGACTCTTGAGAGTCCCTTGGACTTCAAGGAGATCCAACCAGTCCATTCTGAAGGAGATCAACCCTGGGATTTCTTTGGAAGGAATGAGGCTAAAGCTGAAACTCCAGTACTTTGGCCACCTCATGCGAAGAGTTGACTCATTGGAAAAGACTCTGATGCTGGGAGGGATGGGGGCAGGAGGAGAAGGGGACGACAGAGGATGAGATGGCTGGATGGCATCACAGACTCGATGGACGTGAGTTTGAGTGAACTCCGGGAGCTGGTGATGGACAGGGAGGCCTGGCGTGCTGCGATCATGGGGTCGCAAAGAGTCGGACATGACTGAGCGACTGAACTGAACTGATAGTTAATACGCGGACTCTTTTCTTTGTGGACGCCCATCTAGGTTTCATTTTCCTGCCACTTCAGGCAATACTGTGATAAACGTACCTTTTAGACCTCTGTGATGCTTTCTTTGAGATATCTGTCTAGCAATATGACTTCTGGATCATAGGGTGTTTGTGTATTTTATTGAAGGTTTGCCAGATTGTGTCCCCAGAGCTTGGCCTATCTTCCTGCAGGCAGTTCAGGAGAGTTTCTGTATCCTTGTATCCCTACTGATGCTCAGTGTTATCCGGCAGACCTCTGGGTACAAAGTGAATCTCATTTTGAATTGCTTTTCACTATTACTCATGAGTTTGAGTCTCTGTTTATGAGCATTTTATCTTTTGGGGTTTTTCCTTTTGTAAAATTGTTCATTCCTTTACCGATTTAAAAAAAATTATTTATTCTTTAATTGAAGAATAATTGCTTTACGGAATTTTGTTGGTTTCTGCCATTCAACAGCATGAGTCAGCCTGAGGTATACCTATGTCCCATCTTTCCTGAACCTCCCTCCCATCTCCCTTCGCATCCTACACCTCTAGGTTGTTCCAGGGTCCCTGTTTGGGTTCCCTGAGCCACACAGCAGACTCCCACTGGCTATGTATTTGGCATATGCTTTACCCATTTTCATTCTGAGGTTTCACACTTTTCCTTGTTGATCTTCAGAAGCTCCTTGTGTTTCCTAGATTGTTGTTTGTTGTTTCAGTTGCTAAATTGTGTCCTGCTCTTTTGCGATGTGCCCAGCAGACCTCTCTGGGCGTGGGATTTCCTAGACGAGAATCTTGGAGTGGGTTTCCGTTTCCTTCTCCAGGGCATCTTCCCGGACCAGGGATCAAACCTGTGTTTCCGTGCGTTGGCAGGTGGATTCTTTACCACTGAGCCACCTGGGGAGCCCACTTCCTCAATTCTAGTCCTTTAAATATTTTTTCTGTTCCTATTCTGTCATTTGTCTCCAACTTTATTTTATAATGTCCTTCATTGAACAGAAATTTTCAATTTGACATAATAAAATAAAAATTTTTTTGCCTATGCTTTGTGCTTTTTATTAAAGAAATCTTTCCTCAATTCTGTGTCACAAAGTTATTCTCCTATTTTATGTACTACTAACTATAGTTTTCCTTTAAATTTATAGGTCTCGCATCCATGTGGACTGTTTTTTGACATGTCACAAGATAGAGACCCAGATTACTTTCCATATAGGGTGTCAGACTTCCTAGTGTCAGTCTCTCCTTTCCCCATGGAGAAGTCCTGCTACACTCGCTGTGCGTTAAGCTCTCATACAAGCTCTCAGCACTGCGTTCTGTTCCTTTTTCTCATTTCTTTGCTTATGTTCCAATATCACGCTGTTTTAGTACTGTGGCTTTGTGTGATGATTTTTTTCCTAAGTAAGTCTTTCCATTTACTTTGTTTTCGCTTTATGTTGAAATACTTATAGATTAAGGAAGTTGCAGAAGTGCTACAGAGAGGTCTGATTTCCCCTCTGGTTGCATTTCATGTAAATGCACCCAGTTTCCTTCCATGATTATATTTTATACAACTCTAGTAAAATAGTAAAACCAAGAAACTGACGTTGGTACAATGCCTTATGTAGTGCTTTGCCATTTTATCACCTGTGTCAATAGATACCTGTAACCACCACCATGGTCAAGATACAGAACTGGAGACTTCCCTGGTGGACCAGTAGCTAAGACTCCACACTCCTAATGCCAGGAGCCCAGGTTTGATCCCTGATCAGGGAACTAGATCCCACATGCTGCAGCTAAGACCTGGCAGAGGCAAGTAAATAGATAATAATAATAATAAAAGCTACAGAACTATTCTGTCACCACCAAGACCTCTTTCAAACTGCTTCCATACGTTCCCACCAGCAATGTAGGAGAGACGGAGTTTCTTTGCATCCTAGCCGGCATTTGGTATTATCACTATAGTTCATTGTGATCTTAATTTATATTTCCCAAATGGCTAGTGATGTTAAATTTCTAACAAGGCAAGTTTTCCATTCTTTTTTGATTTTCAAAGTTGGCTTGACTATTTGTGCATTTTTATTCTTTTCTATGTATTTTGAAGCTGCTGCTGCTAAGTTGCTTCAGTCGTGTCCGACTCTGTGTGACCCCATAGACGGCAGCCTACCGGGCTCCCCCATC
The DNA here is from genome assembly GCF_042477335.2 of Ovis canadensis. Taxonomy (NCBI): domain Eukaryota; kingdom Metazoa; phylum Chordata; class Mammalia; order Artiodactyla; family Bovidae; genus Ovis; species Ovis canadensis. The sequence continues at coordinate 69,577,070 of NC_091267.1, forward strand.
CCTGGGATTCTCTAGGCAAGAATACTGGAGTGGGTTGCCATCGAGTTTCTAAAAAACAATACACCTAGAATTTTGATTTACTGTGCATTGAATGTATGTCTATTATGGGGAAAATTGATGTCTATAACGTTAGATCACCTTATCCAAGAGCATGGCATAGTCTTCCATTTATGAACGAGCAGAAAGAAAAGTTTTGTAGTTTAAAAAAAATATTGTGAATATATACTAATTTAAAGTAGATTATTGCTGATAGAAGAAAACGCTACTGAATTTCATATATTGATATTTTACCTTTGTGTGTGTGTTCTACTTGACAGAGATCAAAATTTGTAGTACAAATCTTGAAATAATTTTGGTAGTTGTAGAGTTAGGCCTGGAACTAGATAGCATTTTTTTTTTCTTTTAATTTTTGGCTGTGCTGGGTCTTCCTTGCTTTGCAATGCAGAGTGTGGGCGCTGGGGCCTGAGGGCCTCCGTAGTTGCGGCATGCGGTTCATTCATTGTGGCTCCGGGCCCTGAAGCAGAGGCTCAGTAGTTGCAGTGAAGGGGCTTAGTTGCTCCACAATATGTGGAATCTCCCTGGACCAGTGATCATATCTGTACCCTGGGCATTGGCAGGAGGATTCTCATCCCCTGTACCACCAGGGAAGTCCTCGGTAGCATTTTTATTATCGCTTTATCTGTTACATTTTTCTGTGAAACTATTTTGTTTGTTGGAACAGATAAGCTCAATGATTAGAGTGTGGGGTCAGTGAGGTTTATAAATTCTCGTCCCATTTTGTCCATTTCATTGCTGCACTTTACACAGTGTCCTCAGCCTTACATGTGTGGATGCCCGTGATCGTGGGCAGAGCCCTCTGAGAGCTTTTGTATGGATCTGTGTGCGCTCAGTTGTGTCTGACTCTTTTGCGACCCCATGGACTGCAGCCCACCAGGCTCCTCTGTCATTGAAATTTTCCAGGCACGAATACTGGAGTGGTTTGCCATTTCCTACTCCAGGGGATCTTCCCAACCCAGGGATCGAACCTGAATCTCTCTCGTCTCTTGCATTGGCTGGCGGATTCTTTACCACTGTGCCACCTGGGAATCCTGGATCTGTATCTGATACTTAAAACTGCTTTGCTGATAAGAGCACAAAAGATAATGTTGGAAGAAGTCTTACACTATGACTGTATTCAGCAAGTTCTGTCCAAGTGAAATGTTTATTTCTTTTGTATTAAGTAACATAGACACTAAATTCATAAAATAGTAATTAATTTAAGTAAAATTAGCCATCTTTTCCAAAATGTGTTGGTGATGTTTAATGAAATTGTAGGTTCTTTGGCCTGATAGTCTTGCGTTAGTAGTCATCAAAAAATGTTGGAGCAGTGAAATGTTAGAGCACTGGTCAGTTCAGGATGGAGAAACTTTCTGAAGTATTGCGAGTTAGTCTGCAGGCTCTTGCAGAATGGAAAGCTGCTGGAAAGACATGGTGGTTTAACCACTGTCTCCCATCCAGTTAGCAGTTGTAACTTATGACCCTTCAAGCTCCCTGAAGACATTTTACTAGTGTTTGGCACATACATATTTCTTTATGAATGTTGGTAGGTAGTATAGGTCAGTAATAACAGATTGATAGAATGTGCCAGTTACCTTCTGTCCTCATATTCAAGTTTTTCATTTGGCTGTCTTCCTTAAGGGCTCTTTTTTCTAAACATTTCAAATATGAACAAACAATAAACATCACCATTCATGAGGAAAACCTTACACTAATGAAGCACTGGTTTACTAAGTTTAAGAAACTTAAAGTTACTAAGTTTAACACCTTAGTGAGTGTGGTAACAATAACTTACAGTAAACCATGTTAGTTGACTTGCTGCATAGGCCCTAAGACGTGTCTTACTGTGTACGTGTCCCAGATAAAATGAAAGAGGCCAGAATATAGGTGCAACCTGTAGCTGCAACTACAATTAGTATGCTGATGGGGATTTTATTAAGGGGATTCGTATTGATTGTTGACATTGTAGAAAAATTCATTGATTAAAAAACTGAAATCCAAAGCATGTAAGATCAAGATGTATTTTAATTTGTTGATGGGTTTTTTAAAGCCAGGCACACGTTTCATTCATTCATTTCAGTTCAGTCACTCAGTCATGTCCGACTCTTTGCGACCCCGTAGACTGCAGCATGCCAGGCTTCCCTGTCCATCACCAGCTCCTGGAGCTTACTCAGACTCATGTCCTTTGAGTCGGTGATGCCATCCAACCATCTCATCCTCTGTCGTCCCCTTCTCCTCCTGCCTTCAATCTTTCCCAGCATCAGGGTCTTTTCTAATGAGTCAGTTCTTTGCATCAGGTGGCCAAAGTATTGGAGTTTCAGCTTCAGCATCAGTCCTTCCAGTGATTATTCAAGACTGATTTCCTTTAGGATGGACTGGTTGGATCTCCTTGTCCTACAAGGGACTCTCAAGAGTCTTCATTCGTTACTTTGTTCATTTATTCAGTAAATATTTGGGTACCTCCTATGTAGCTGAAATTCTAGGCACTGGGAATACAGTATAGAACAAAAGAAACATAAATAATCACCTTCATGGAATTTATGCTACAGCGGCAGATTCAGACAAGAAATAAGTAAGTGAAGCATTTGGTATGTTGAATGATTGTAAGGGCTCTGGAGCAGTATAGTAAAATACTGTTGGGGTGGTGGGTTTTTCAATTTATACTGGTTAGGAAAGGCCTCACTAAGCAGAGAACATTTTAGCAGAGATCTGAAGTGGGTCAAGGAGCTCCAAAGAATGACTTGCTGTCCGCTAAGCTGGGGAAGACTGTGGGAGGGGCAGGTTTGGGGAAGAAGACCAGAGACTCACTTCTGAACCCGTCAGAGTTGAGAAGCTTACTAGCCATCCAGATGGAAGTGCTGAATGGGAAGCTGCGTTTGTGAGTGTGGAGTCAGAGGAGAGCCCCTCGCTGGGAACTGGGGAATTGTCAATGCATAGCTGGTATTTGAAGTCACGAGGCTGGGGCTTCCCAGGTGGCTCAAGGGTAACGAATCCACCTGCCAATGCAGGAGACACGGGTTTGAGCCCTGGTCTGGGAAGATCCTACATGCTGTGGACCAACTAAGCCCCTGAGCCACAACTCCTGAGCCTGTGCTCCGCAGCTCCCGAAGCCCGAGCACCCTGGGGCCCACACTGGGTAGCAAGAGAAGGCGCCGCAGTGAGAGGCTCTCCCCGCAACTGGGGAGCAGCCCCTGCTCACCACAGCTAGAGAAGTCTGTGCAGCCACGAAGACCCTGCACAGCCAAAAGTACATACATACATCAATAAAGTTACATTAAAAATAAAACTGTGAGGCTTGGGGAGATCACTGAGGGAAGCGGGGAGGGCGTGTTGCCAGAGAAGAGAAGTCCAAGGACTCCACTCTGAGTATTCCCACGTTTAAAGGTCAGAAAATGAGGGAAAGTGGAAACTAGCGCCTCGGAGACTAATGGTAGCAGCAGCGTGTGAAGACGTGGACGCCAGGCGGAGAAGACTTTCGAGGGAGAAGTGTGAAGTGTTCCAGTGCTGCTGGTAGGGCAGGAAAGAGGATCAGGACTTGACTTGGGCTTAGCAAGGGGGAGGTTTGGGTGACCTTTCTAAGAACATTTGTGTGGCAGGTGGAACGTTGTGCGGTTGTTGTCTGTGCATATGGAGGAGGGTGATGTTACAAATGAGGACATTCCGATGTTTCCTCAGGGTTTGCAGTTAGTAAGTGGAGAAGGAAATGGCTACCCACTCCAGTATTCTTGCCCGGAGGATTTCACGGACACAGGAGCCTGCTGGGCTGCTGTCTGTGGGGTCGCAGAGAGGCGGAGACGGCTGAGCGACGGAGCATGCGCAGTTAGTAAACGGGGGAGCTGGGGTCCCCCCTAGTCCGTGTGGCTCTCAAGTCTTCACGTGTACTCAGCAGGCCTGACTGATCCCCAGGGTGCTGTGGCAGTTCATCTTCTGGTTGGGGAAGCACGTTTGTTTCTTTTTCTGGGTTATTTTACTTTATACACCATGAAAAGCTTCAGTGCTCAGGGTTTTGATGGCAGTTTCCTTTCTGAGGGGAACAAGTGGGAATGATTGGGGACGGTGTTGAGAGTCGAGTAGGTGAGGGAGCTGAGGTCAGTTTTACCAGATGAGCTGTTTTCCCCAAGATGTAGGGGCTTGGTGGGCGTTGCTTGCTTTTGCCTAATCGGTAACTCTTGAAACAGGCAGTTTGGTGATGGGTAGAGCATAAGTAGCTGCAGAAATTTAAAATGTGATTCATAGGCCTCGAAGTCTGTGAATCATTTTTAAAATTGGGATGTATTTTTGACCAGATAGTCTACAGTTCTTCAAAGCCCAGCTCTCACATGCTCAGGGCCGTCTTTGCAATGAGAAACAAGTGGAGTCTTCTGTTACCATCTGCTCATTCCACATGTTCTTTTGAAACAGGATCCTGGAACTTCCTTTAGCAAAGGCTTCCTGAAGTGTCAAGTTCCCTGGAAGCAGATTTCTTTCCACTCAAATAAGAAAGTATAATCTTGGCAACTTAGCGGCCACCTTAGTGTTGAGAAGGTGAAGTCCCTCACTGACTCTAATTCTGAGGAGGCAGCTCAGTGATTCCTTCAGTACATTTTACAACCTAGCTGTCTCATTGCATTATAATAAGCAGTCTTCATCATCTGATTCAGGTTTTTCTAAGTCTTCAGTGAATTGACCACAAAAGCACAAAACAAGCACAAAGAAAATTCATAATCATAATGCCTACTACCTTCATCACACCGTGAATTTGAGTTGAACACATTTTTTTGACAAATGGTGTAGGGATGTTCTGTGAATTTGAACAAACCTTTAAAGAATCTTTTCTTCAGTCATTGCCTTGGTGGCGAGTACGGTCAGTCACTTAGCTTGTAGTCTCTGCTTTTCATTATCCCTGTTGATAGGTGGCGGCCTACCTGCTCTTGTTCATGTGTGTGTGCCCATTCTCAAGAGAGAGAATTTGAGTTTGTTTTTGTCTGCAGGCCTCAGAGGGCCTGCCTGGGGCAGCGTTAACTCTCCTATGAAGACGCCTGTGTTCCTGGGCTGGACGTGTGTCTCGCTCTAGCATTTGAGCATTAGCAAAGCAGTGTAGAGAGACGAACACTGCCCTGATACCAGAGTTTCTATGTAATCTTGACTCTCGTAGCTTTTAGAAGTCATCTGGAATACCAGTATCCCATGAGATTTTGCATAACAGGATGGTCTTACCAGAGTGTCACTCCCTAGGTTATTCACAGTTTTAAAGGGAGAAAAGAGTTATGGTGGAGCTAGCGGGCAGTCACTGCCTTAGTGAAGTGGTCACGGTGGCATCACCGACAGTGGGACAGCGTGATGTCACGTGCCTCCCATTGGTGACGCAGTGTGAAGGACACTTGCCCGAACGCGTCACTTAAGCCTGCTGATGCCTTTAGATCCGACTTCCAGTTTATAGGAAAAGCAGGAGACAGATGAATGCATGATAAGTGACATCATAAGTACAATTAGATCCGAAATGTGGAACATTCTTCAAGCAGTTGGTTTTGTTTTTTTAAGTTAGAATGAAGCATGAAAGTCAGTATGAAAAATGAAGTGACACCTGTTCTAGAACTAAAGAGCAAGGAGGCATCACAATCAAGTGCAGTGTGTCAAACTTGAGTGGTTATTTGCTAATATTAGTAAATATTTATTTATTTAGTGATCTTTATACTATTTTTGAACTTTCTGTATATTTAACATTTTTTTAATAAAAAATTGGGGAGAATCACAAGGGGGAAAGTAGATTACATGTTAAGCCTTTTATTAAAAGAACAGTCAAATTTGAAAATATTCCTTTGGGAGTTCCCTGGTGGTCATTAGGATTCTAGGCTTTCATTGCCATGGCCTGGGTTCAATCCCTGATGAGGAACTGAGATCCTACAAACCGTTGAGTGAAAGGAAAAGAAAAAAAAACCCTCCAAATCTAGTGAAAAAGAGGGATGAAAGATTTTTCCCGTTTGTCTTGAGTTTTTCTTAGGGTTTGTTAGGCCTTTACAGAGCTAAGCAGGAGAAAGCTGAAGAAATAGGAAGAAGATAACTGGAGAGTACACTGTACTGGAAACCCAAGAGAGGAGAGTCAAGGATTAGCAAGTGATCAGCTGTGTCAAGCGAGTAGCTATAGGAGACCGAATATCACCTAAGGGCTGAGTAGACAGTTAGGAAAGTAGGAATCCACAGTCTAAGGATGTCCAAGCATCCAGTTTCCAAACTTCTCTCCTGGGACCTTGCTTCTCTCTGCAGTTCTGGAGAGTTATTCCCTGGAGGAAGAACATATCAAAACTGTTGACCTCTGTGTATCGGGAGATCTTAAGTGTCCTTAGTTAAGTCTATTTGAAGATACAATCTCTACTACATGAGGCAGTGGGTAGTAAGGAAATGGAAACTTGTGTTAAAGGCCAGGGGGTTTCAAAGTGTTGTCATTACAATCAGAGAAAGAGAGAGAAAATAGGAGAAAGAATGAATGTGAGAGGGAGGGAGAGAGAGATTACCAGATTTACATGCAGGGGCTGGTAACAAGTGAAGGTATTTTGGACAGAAGTGAGATTAGAACATGTTTGAAGGACAAAGGCTAATTTAATTGAAAGACAGATAAAATGGTAGTCAGTGAGAGGGCAATTTAGGGAATGAAGTTGCTCAGTCGTGTCTGACTCTTGGTGACCCCATGGTCTATAATCTACCAGGCTCCTCCGTCCATGGGATTTTTCCAGGCAAGAATACTGGAGCGGGTTGCCATTTCCTTCTCCAAATTAAGAGAGTAAGATCCTTCAAAGAGTCCAGGAAGAATTTAAATCTAATTTAAATTTTCTTCTAATTTAATTTTTTGCTGATTTAGATTTAAATTTCTTCTAAATCTAAAAAGACGAGATATTTCTTCCTCAGAAATAGCTTGCTTGGCACACAGTGAAAGCTTAATAATAAATGCTAGTTATTGTGATTGTCCATTTGTTCCTTCAATAAATATGTATTCATTCAACAAGTAAATATATATCATTCAACAAATTCATACTCCTCTGCCCATGGAACTGTCCAGGCAAGATGGAGTGGGTAGCCATTCCCTTCTCCAGGGCATCTTCCTGACCCAGGGATCGAACCTGGGTCTCCCACTGCAGGCAGATACTTTACTATCTGAGCCACCAGGGAAGCCCCAGTCGGTCAGTAGTGCTGGTGGTTTAGTCTCTAAGTCCTGTCTGACTCTTGTGATCTCATGGACTGTTGTCTGCCAGACTCCTCTGTCCATGGAGTTTTCCAGGCAAAAATACTAGAGTGGTTTGCCATTTCCTTCTCTAGGGGTTGTCCTGAACCTGGGTCTCCTACACTGCAGGCAGATTCTCTACCAACTGAGCTACCAGGGAGTCACTAGTAATAGTCTGTAACTATTCTGGGTGCTGGTAAACCACCTCATATCCTAGTGGAATGCAATTTGCTTGATAGTGATTGAATAACGAAGATGGTGGACTTAAGTGAATGATCTGGTTTTACTCTAGAAGGGCACAGCTTTTAGTGGAATGGGTGCCTTTATAAACAAATAATTTCACACAGTGGTGAGTGCACTGCACCAGTGCATAGAAAATATTGTGGAAACATGATTGCAGGAGTCGTGAGTCATGGGTTTGGGGGTCGGTCCCTCACAACAGAGAAGAACTAGTCCTGGAACGGGTTATAGGCTAAAGTCAAATGTTTATTAAATGTTTTTGAAAACTCACGTTTGTGTGTGTATGTGCATCTTAAAGAACTTGGTGAATCAAGGCCCTATGTTTTATTTTATTTATTTATTCTTTTGGCTCCACCACACGGCTTGTGGTGGAGAAGGACATGGCAACCCACTCCAGTATTTTTGCCTGAAAAGTTCCATGGACAGAGGAGCCTGGCAGGCTACAGCCTGTGGGGTCGCAGAGTCAGACACGACTATGACTGAGCACACACATGGCACACGGCTTGTGGGATCCCTGTTCCCAGACCAGGGATCGAGCCTGTGTCCCCTGAGGGGGAAACGTGGAGTCCCAACCACTGGACTACCAGGGAAGTCTGTGGGCCATTTATTTCTTTATTAACCTGTCTTTTGGAATACAGTGAAATACCCAAAGGTAGGGTTTATCTTGAGAATTAGGATTTCCACTCAGTCCAGCCTCTTATTTCTCTTCCTTTTTAGAGGTATAGTTATCATTACTATTTTTTTTTAATTGGTACCATTACAGAATTTTTGTAAATATTTGTGTGTATGTATATATGTATAGATGTGTGTGTGTATATACATATATATAGCTCCCCTTTTAGAACCCAAAACAGGAGTGTCTTTTATATACTGTACTGCACCTTTTCCTCTTACTATATATTTTGGAGATTATTTCTTTTATCATGCAGCAGTGTTCCATTGTAAGACTCTCTAATAATTTGTTTAATCCCCGACTGATGGACACTAAAGTTCTTTCTATGAACCCATTAACAATTAGAGGAATTTTCAAATATGTAAAAATATTAATAGTAAGAACAATATGGTGAGGACTGTTGCACTAAAAATAGCTTCAACACTTATTTTTATGGTTGAAGTTTCCTAGTGAGCCGATTCTGGGGAAGGGAAGCAGGTTTGGTCAGAGGGAGGAGTTGAGGTGTAATGAGTCCCAGCAGAATATCAGGTGACCCTGGAAGGTAAAAAGAAGATGGAATTACCCCTCCAAACTATCCTGATGTGAGGGGGACTGGCCTTTACAGTTTATCTCCAAATTGAGCTTCCCTGACAGTTCAGCTGGTAAAGAATCTGGCTGCGATGCAGGAGACCCTGGGTCCATTCTTGGGTTGGGAAGATCTGCTGGAGAAGGGATAGGCTACCCACTCCAGTATTCCTGGGTTTCCCTGGTGGCTCAGTCGGTAAAGAATCTGCTTGCGGTGGGGGAGACCTGGGTTCGATCCCTGGGTTGGGAAGATCGCTTGGAGAAGGGAAAGTCTACCCACTCCAGTATTCTGGCCTGGAAAATTCCATGGACTGCAAAGAGTTGGACATGACTGAGCGACTTTTACTTTCACTGTCCGCATTGATCAGTCACTGGATGTGGGTTGCAGGCAAGGTGTCTCCCTTTGGCCGGGGGCAGTCATTAGCCAACTGACTAATGCCAAGACAACCTCGTGGTCTTAGCAGCTGGGATAAGAAGTCCGTTGTTCCTCGAGGCAGATCTGGATGCATTCCACCCACCACACTGAAGATCGTATTTCATCTCCATCCTTTCCAATGCCTCTTACCCTCTCTTCCTCTCCCCATGTCAGAGCCCAGACATCAGATCATTTTATCCATAGATACTACAGTTCTGCTTACCTTTGAGTAATGTGTTTTTGTAAAGTCTAGATTCACCAGATTGACTGGAGAATGAAGTTTTCTGGTAAATGAAATTTCATGATAAATGAAGACACCGTAGAATACAGGAGGGCATTTATTTCCTTAGGAATCAGGTCTGTGTGCTCCTCTGAGCTCTGAGATCAGTTTGTGGTGTGATTTTGAGAGAGTTAGTGATGGACCTAAATGAGTCTAGCACTAGGCGTTACGTTTAGACAAAACCTTGTAGTCTTCTTTCCCTTTTATGGCAGATTTTAATAAAAATGCAAAACAGTTTAATTTTCTTTCCTATCAAGTTTGAATTTGGAAAATGTAAGCACCTAAGCTATTCTGTACCTATTTATTTATTTATGTTTAAATTTAAAAAATAATAATTTTTACTTATTTATGGCATTCAGGGTCTTAGTTCCCTGACCAGGGATTGAACCTGTGCCCCCCTTGCTGTGGAAGCCTGGAGTCTACCAGGGAAGTCGCTGCCTATTAAGGGAAGAGAGGTCTACCAAGGGGATTGCAGCTTGCAGAGCCTGAGATTAAAACCTCTTCAAGTGAAATTTCAAGGTGTGGTCTGTGTCCCCTGACAACTTTTTGAAAGGAGGATATTATTGTCCATCTTTTACAGATGGGGACGCTGAGACCTAGCCTAGAGTGGTAACTTCTTCAAGACTGCATAGAAGAGTCAGGATTTGAATATAGTTTTTCTGAGCGTAAGTTCATTGTTCTTTCAACTGTTATTTTTGTTGCTGTTGTTGACTGCAGTACAGTTTTATTTCTACTTAGAACTGAGAAATAGGTGCAATCAGGTGAAACAGAAAAATATATGAAATTTAGGTAGGCAAAAGCGATGACTTGGTTTTTATCTCTCAGACCCCTGCTCTTTATGATTTGATTTTTTTTTGACTTAAAGATGATTCAAAATTCATTGTATAAATACTCTTGATGAGAAAGCTAATCCTCAGAAGTGAGATGCTGTGATCAAAGACTGCATGGTTAGTGGCAAGATGAGGGATAGAATCTAGGAGTCCCATCATTTCACTCTAAAGCCTTTTCAGTAAAAAGATTATATTTAATAGCCAATGTCTAAATATGATTTTAAGTTAGATTTGATACAACTTTTCTTAGTATCTCAGTTTGATACGCAGTCCCCTTCAGGCAGCAGATGAAGTTGCCAATGAAGAGAGCAGTGGAATGATGATGGCTGGAAAACCATCATCCAGCTTTGCAGTGACATTGCCGTTTAATCAAAAAATTCAGACTTAGATTCCTGTGTCTTGTGAAACTGAATAGTTAGCTCCTGCCTTGTTTGCCCGCTTTTTCTTCTGGTCAGTCCCTCGGGACTAGGTTTGCTTGGTACGGATTCTGTGGTTGTCTCAGTCAGTCCTTCTCAGAGGTGTTTGCCTGTTCTGTCCTCATAAGCCAGTTCACATTATTTCGTTAAGTACTTGTGGTGGCTATTCTACTTTCACTTTTATTTTATTGGATTTTTAAGATGCTGGGAAAAAAATGTTTTCAGAGATTTACATTTTTTCTGGACTGAGATATATATTTCTTTGTATTAAGAATGTTCACATCATTTGGTCATATAATGAACTAAACATTTCTCATCCTGTTCTTTCTTCCTTTTGATGTATCTAAGTCATGTACTCACCTGACATATAGAGCCAAATAGATCCAGAAAACTTTGTTATACAAAAAGAAAATTGAAGAGAGGAAAAAAAATGTGTTGAAAGCCCACATGTCTGTGGCATAATGACTGAGGATTATGTTGAATTTTAGGTAATTCACTGGACATCAATTGGTTTGGTTACAGCTGACAAGTACCATGGAAGACACAAGCTGTTTATCTTAGTTTTGAGTAAATGAATTAGTCTCTAAAAACAGGTCCAGGTTATTAAATAAATACCAATGATTGAATTATAGAACATATTTACTTATAATGATTTTTTTTTCTTAGTAGATGTTCAAGAAATTTCTGCTGCCTAATTATTACACTGTAACCAGATTTATAGTTTTTGAAGTATTCTTTCATATGCTAATTCTAAATGCATTGAAATACATTTAGGTCAAAACAAGTTCTGAAAGTAATGTATCTTTTCTCTGATTCAAAAATTCATGTTAGAATCTTGTAGTCTTCAGTTGTCATGAATGAATGTGTTTGTTGTATTTGCTAAAGGGAATTGTAAACTTTTAAGGAAAATTAATTTTATCTCTGATCTGAGAATAATTTGTTTCAATGGAGAACATGTTATTATACCTAGTAAAGTCAGAATACATGTAGTTTTACAAGAATAAAAATGTGTTCATACATTATTAGGTACGTGTCCAGTTTTGTATTTATGGCATCTAATTATATGTACCTCACATTATTTCTTCCTTCTTGCTGGTGAGTAGATATGTTTGCATTTTTAAGGAGAGAATAACTTTATGTTTTCCAGCAGAAAAGTGTTAGTCTCTTAGAAAAGTCATAGAATGAATTAAGAATCTTGCAGGAAATAGCCACAAAATTATTTGATTTCCTCTTTTTTAAGAAGATTAATTTTGTTTGGGAATGTGGGGTCTTAATTCCTCGACCAGGGATCAAACCTGTGCTCCCTGCATTGGAGGCACGGAGTCTTAACCACTGGACCCCCAGGGAAGTCCCTTGTACCAGTCATATTTAATCAACATTAGCAGAGTCAGTGCTCCCCAAATTGATATATGAATTTGATGCAGCGCCAGCCATAATCTCAGCAAGCTTTTCTGCAGAAATTTACAATCTAATTTTGAAATGTGTAGAGAAATTAAGAGGACCTAGGCTATCTAAAGGAATCTTGACTATAAGAGCTAACACATTTTAGAGCTGGAAGGAAGTATCACTGTGTTTTGTGGGGGTATAAATTTCTTGAATTCTCTTAGAAGTTAGGCAGGACTAACTTTTATAGATTGGGCTTGTATAAAAATTAAATATATAGACATTTTGCCGTGTCCCACCCCAAGCCAGCTAAGGCGCATTCATCCTTCACATGTTGGCTGACTAGTGATGAATTTTCATTACCTTCTGCCAGTGTGTGGAGGGGCCTGGCCCCTAGTCGCAGGGTGACGGTGGTTATTTGTCTCCCTTTTCTCTCTGGCCCCCAACAAAGTCCCCCTCCCCTTGCTTGTAGAGACCTTAAGCTTTTTCCTCACAGTAATTTCTTGTCATTCTTCTTGCCTCTTCCTTTATGCCATGGGTTTTATTCTCACACACTCTGAAGATGCAGTGTATTTGAGTGTGCAGTGAGAGAGATCATATGTTTATGTGTAACTCAAAAAACCATGGCCTTATACAAGTAGGAAGTTTGTTTTTCCTAGCTAACTGAAAGTCTAGTCTAGAGTTAAAGGAGTTTTTGTAAAGGATGAGCTCCCCTATTTTAAAAATATCCTTGAGCTCTCCTGACACATAGCATCTTAGCAAGGCTGTCTCCTTGTCTGAGGAGAGACGGCAGAGCCAATACCCAAATGCAACTTGACGGTTTTCTCTGCCTCCAACTTTTGAATGTTCTCAAAATCCATTTCCCTACAGTCTGCCTCCAGCTCTGATTTAATACCTTCTTTATCTAGGAGGCTTTTCTATCAAGTCTGTTCTGAGACTCAGGAACACAAATCTATTTCTCCACTTGAGGCCTATAAATAAGACTTTCTGTCCCCCCCCCCCTCCCCCACTCTAGACAAGATCTGGGCTCTTATTCTCCTGTTCTTTTAATACCATCTTCCAGTCTGACACCAGGTCCTTTGATTGATTATTATTTGTGTGGAAATTATTTCTATTTCTTCTGTATGTTGCTGGGACCACCCTAATCCCAGCAGTAAGACAGATCAGTATCAGTTAGTGATTGTGACCTCTCACTACAGCTTTATTTCAGGTATTCTTTTATGACTTTTCAACTTTTAAATATTTCACCCAGTAGACACTTGCTGTTTAGATCCAGGATTGTGTATAATTTAAGGTCCTTTGGCAGGGTATATATATCTGGGGGTCAGGACAGGTTAGTTTCTTCAGTCTCACTCATGTCCTTGGAAATACAACAGTGAATTTTGAATTCTGGTTCCCCCTCTTCCCCAGGTTGATTGGACAGGTCTTGCCTGATTCCTTGGATAAACAGTTATTGTAGCAGATAAGATGATGTACTAGGATTTTCTGGAAAGGATACAGTGATACCTTTGCCATGTTACGGGCAGTTGTTTTCTCTTATTTTAAGGGCTGTGAAATGCATTCTTCTTCCAGGTTTCTTTGAGCTCCTCGTCACTTGAATACCAGAACGTTCCTTCCTGTTGCACCAGAACAGATACAGCTCCCTGTCACACACATATTCCTTAGTCCTGAATCTGTGTATTTGCGTTCTCTTCAAGCTAGGTAGATGCATTGAATAGGAGTCCTCACCTATCGAGAGAAATGGTGTTCTTTCTTTCTTTTTCACTTTTTGGCCACATCACATGGCGTGTGGGATCTTTGTTCCCCAGCTGCGGACTGAACCTCTGTCCCCTGGAGTGTAAGTGTGAAGTCCTGACGATGGGCTGCCAAGCAAGTCCCCGGTGTTCTTTCTTGATCTCACCATGTTGTGTTACTTGCTGTGAGCTTATTTAGTTGAGAGAAATCTTTGGTGATACATCTTTAAAATGAATGTCGTCACCATGGAGAAGTGAACTCCTTCCAGATTCTCTTTTTGAGAGTCACTGGTGGATATGTTATTCAGCCAGTAGCATGCTGTACCCAATTTTTTAAAACTGGCTCAGTGCTTTGTTTCATTTACTAATGTTAAATAGGAATATGGAAATAATTGTTAATGTCATGGTAGTCTATGAACTGCTGGTACATAAAGGATTTTATAAATGAGAAAGGAAGTTGGGATTTTTCCCTCAAATGCATACCTTTTACTTGTAGCAAACAGATGACGTTTGGGGAGAAACAAATTGATGAAAGCCATTTTGTTGTTGAGTCGCTAAGTTGTGTCCGACTTTTTGTGACTTCATGGACTGCAGCACGTCAGGCTTCCTTGTCCTTAACGGTCTCCCAGAGTTTGCTCAAACTCATGTTCATTGAGTTGGTGATGCCATCCTACCATCTCATCCTCTGCTGTCCCCTTCTCTTCCTGCCTTCAATCTTTCCCAACATCAGGGTCTTTTCTAATGAGTTGGTTCTTCACATCAGGGGGCCAGAGTATTGGAGTTTCAGCTTCAGCATCAGTCCTTCTAATGGATATTCAGGATTGATTTCCTTTAGGATTGAGTGGTTTGATTTCCTTGTAGTCCAAGGGCCTCTCAAGAGTCTTCTCTGGCACTATAGCATAAAACCCATTAATCGGAACAAGAAATAAAAGATATAGATTGCATTTGGTAAATGTCATTCGTAATTTTTTACTCGCCTCATTTTCTTTCCAGGGAGTGGATTTTTGTTTTAGTTTTTATTAGTTTAAAGAGTATAAGTAGTGGATTAAAGAAAAGACTTTTGCTAAAAGCAACCAGCAATGAGACCATAGATATTAAACTAGTTTCTTTCATAGAAAATGACTATTCCTTGAAGTGTTTCTGAAAAGCTCCTAGGACAGTCTTAGATTCTACAGTGTCTAGATTATACACATATCTTTTGTTGCCACTTAAAAATCAAGTCAATCATGGGATTCCTCGATGGTCCAGTGGTTGTCAGTTCCCCACACAGGCTTGATCCCTGGTCTGGGAAGGTTCCATATGCAGTGGGTCGGCTAAGCCTATGTGACACAGCTGATCAACCTGTGCTGTGGAGCCCCCCAGCTGCACATAGACAAAGTGAAAGGCGCTCAGTTGTGTCCAACCCTTTGTGACCCCATGGACTATACAGTCCATGGAATTCTCCAGGCCAGAATACTGGAGTGGACAGCCTTTCCCTTCTCCAGGGGATCTTCCCACCTCAGGGATTGAACCCGGGTCTCCTGCATTGCAGGCAGATTCTTTACCAGCTGAGCTAAAGAAGCCCCAACGAGAGAAAACTCGCACGCAATGAAAGACCCAGTGCCTCCAAAAACAATGAATAAATAAATGAAAAACAACCAAACCAATCATTGCCTGGTTCTTGGGGCCATTAGGTCAGCCCAGCTGGCAGGGCTCTCCTGAGGGTCTGTGAGGCACTGTTATCCCCACAGGAAAAGCAGTGAGGAAAGCAGTCAGATGGCTGATGACGGAGGCCCAGGCTCTCCGGCTGGCCAGCAGAGCAGCCTCTGGACCCTGGTTCTGTCAGCCCAGACCAACTGTTAGCTCCGACAGGCCAATCTGAGAGGAGGAATCTGAGAGCTACTGGTTTACAGGAAGCACCGTGACAAGGCAACCTGTGTGAGTGGATTAGAATACATTTCAACTAATAGCATGAAGCTTCCCTCGTGGCTCGACAGTAAAGAATCTGCCTGCAAGAGACCGGGGTTTGATCTCTAGGTCAGGAAGATCCCCTGGAGAAGGGAATGGCAACCCACTCCAGTACTCTTGCCTGGAGAATCCCATGGACAGAGGAGCTGGGCAGGCTACAGTCCGTGGGGTCACAAAGAGTCAGATACGACTGAAGCGACTTAGCATGCATGCATGATGTTCAGGGGAATTTTTGGCACTAAGGAAGTTCAAGTGGGCTTCAGAGTAAACGTGTGTGATGTGTTTTAGAGGGAAATACCGTAGCATTTAACGTTGCTCTCGCCGCATCCCCAGGTTTGCCGGCAGGATGGCAGGAAACAGCCTCGTGCTGCCCATCGTCCTGTGGGGCCGCAGAGCCCCGACGCACTGCATCTCAGCCGTGCTGCTGACGGATGATGGGGCCACAGTCGCGACCGGCTGCCACGACGGGCAGATATGCCTCTGGGACCTCTCCGTGGACTTGGATGTGAGTGTTGGAAATGCCGATCGTACTTTTTGCATGCAAAAAGCTACTTAACAAAAAATAACACAGTTCCAGAATAATTTTACCTCTGTATTTTCTATGAGATACATTTTGTGTTCAGAATGATGATCAGCATTACTCATCAGAGCTGACTTCTGCTGGTTTGGGGCTTGATTTCCAATTATAATAGCTATCCTACCTGGCTTATTATGTTACATTTAAGATATTTTCAGGAAATTTCTAATCATATTGAAGGAGGTTTCCAAAAAGATACTAAATAACAGTTTTGAGCCTTCTGAGATCAGCGTCTTGAAGAGAGAAAAACTTTGTAAAAATGTACAAAACGTACGTTTTTTTGCCTTTATTTTAAAAATCAGTGTGTGGTTTTTTTTTGCCATTCTTTACTGCTGTGTGCTCTGCTTCTGGGCACTGTCTGTGGACAGATGCTCTTTTTCCATATTGTAACCTCCAATCTCTGACAACTTCCCCAGGAATTTTTCTGTAAGGAGGAACAGAGAAGATGGGGTGATAGTTGTCATGGAACGTAGAGGCAAAAAAGTTGCTTTTTTAAGTAAAAAACTTTTTAACAGCTTTATTGAGATAAAGTTTGCATCATGCAACACACCCTTCAGAGTGTACAATGTGATGATCTTTTACTCTGTTCACGGACTTATGCAGCTCTTACTGCAGTCAGTTTTAGAACGTGTTCATCATCTCAACCGGCTAGGTAGTTCAGTGGTTAAGAATCTGTGCTTCCACTGCAGGGGGCTCGGAGTCAATCCCCGGTCGGGGAACTGGGATATCACATACTGTGTGGTGTGGCAAAAAATACAAAATAAAATGTCAGAAATTGCAGAAGTAGTATTTCATGCGTACGTAGAGAGATGGAGATAAGAGTAAAGGAGGGAGTCTGTTAATGAAGGTATTGTATCCTGTACAAAGTTTTATTGTTTCCACTACCTGTAGAGCTATAATTTTGGAGAATAAAACTATAATTGCAGGGAATTTTATAATACATGGCACTAATGAAAGAAGTGAAACGTTATGGTAAAGGCTCAGCGTTGCAGGCAAACGAAGTTGGCTTGAATCTTGGCTACTCTAGTGTCTAGCTGTGTGACTTCGGGCAGTTTACTTACCTGTCTCAGGCCTTCGTCTCATCATGTTTAAAATAGGGTCAACCACACAAGGTTTCGGTAAGGATTCTGTGAGGGAAGTTATATTGAGCGGTTATCACAGTGCTTGTACATGGTAAGGATTTATTTAATGAATAATTATAGCATCTCAGGTAATAGAAAGGAAAAAACAAAAAACTTAACTAAAAGAAAAAAGAAAGGCGTGTGGAATGATGTCTGACTATAGAACGAGCGGCCTCAAGGTCCCAGACTGGGGCCTTAGTGCTGGTGTTTAGTCTTAAGAACTGTCTCATCACGTCTTCTAATTCTAAACGTCACTCCTTGCCGCTGATAACTTGGTAACTGTCGCTTTTGAACTGTGGTCTTTGAGGATGGATTGTTTTTTGATCGGTTGAACAGATTATCTTATATATCTCTGCACTAGTTATATGTGAAATGTTTCTTAGTTAATAAATGTGACAAATTTTTATGGAATATGGTGAGATAAAAATAGAAATGCCACATTTTTACTTTTCCTCTAATTACGTTGGTGCTCATTGTGTGAAGCCTCCAAGTTTGCTTCTTCTCAAAACTGCTTTGGCCATTTGGTGTCTTCTATGGTTCTACACAAATTTCATCAAGGTTTTTTCTATTTCTGTGAAAAATACCATTGGAATTTTGATAGGATTGCATTGACTCTGCAGATTGCTTTGAGTAGTATGGACCTTTTAACAACATTAATTCTTCCAACCCAAGAATGTGGGGTATCTTTCCACTTATTTATTTTTCCATTTCTTTCATTAGTGTCTTATATAATTTTTGGAATTCAGGTGTTTCACCTCCTTGGTTAAATTTATTTCTTTTTTTTTTAAATTTATTTCTAAGTAATTTATTCTTTTTGATGCCATGGTAAGTAGGATTGCATAATTTCTCTGTCTGATAACTTGCTGTTATAGAAACAACAGATTTTTGGATGTTTATTTTGTATCCTGCAACTTTACTTAATTTCTTCATTAGTTTTAACAGTCTTCTGGTTGAGGCTTTAGGGTTTTCTACATATAAGGTCACGTCATCTGCAGAGAAAACATTACTTCTTCCTTTCTAACTTGGCTGCTTTATTATTTGTTGCTCAATTGCTCTGGCTGCTGCTGCTGCTAAGTCGCTTTAGTCGTGTCCGACTCTGCGACCCCGCAGACGGCAGCCCACCAGGCTCCCCCATCCCTGGGATTCTCCAGGCAAGAACACTGGAGTGGGCTGCCATTTCCTTCTCCAATGCGTGAAAGTGAAAAGTGAAAGTGAAGTCGCTCAGTCGTGTCCGACTCATCACGACCCCATGGACTGCAGCCCACCAGGCTCCTCAATCCATGGGGTTTTCCAGGCAAGAGTACTGGAGTGGGGTGCCATTGCCTTCTCCGAACTACTCTGGCTAAGACCTATATTATGTTGAATTGAAATGCCAAGAGTAATCATCCTTGTCTTGTTCTTGATCTTAGAGAAAGGCTTTTAGTGTTTTCTACATGGGCTTGTTCCATATGGCCTTTATTATGTTGGGGTACATTCCTTCTACACACAATTTGTTGAGAGTTTTTAATCAGGAAAGGAAATTGAATTTTGTCAAATGCTCTTATTGCCCCATGAGATGATTATGTGCTTTTTTTCATTCAGTTATTTTTGTTCATCTTTCTAGGTTTTGGTGAGAGTACAGTCTAGTTACTCTATTATGACTGAAAATGGAATTTTCTAGCAAGGCCATGTACATTGAAAATAAAACTAACCATTGGTAAATTTGATTTTCTAGGGAAAAATTATAGAATTGACCAAAAGCATTTTTTTTCCAGTGGAGGAATATGAAATCTCTCTTTGGAAATGGGGTTGGTTATATGAGAAAACATTCTAGGCGTGTTCTAACCATAAACAATGATGGTATTTTTCTTTCAATTATAATTATGCAAAATACGACTAAGGTGATTTTGATTCCAAAACTGATAGCATGAAAGGTATTAATCATTATCTTTTCCTAAGCTGGGTATTGACTATGTGGTTAGATGTTTTTTATATCTGGTACATATGTTATAAATATTGTATATGTATAAAATGTTAAGAAATATATCCTGAAATTACTTAAAGCCCTGACATCACCTAAAATAATAGCATGCTGTTTGGTACAAAGTAGATGAATTTGGAGGCTGATTGCCAGACTATTTTAGAATAGTGGGTATTAAGCCATCCTTTCAAAGGCACTATGGCAGTAAATCATTAGTCTGTGCAGATCGTTATTAGTTCCTGATAGTTAACGTTGATACCAGCTTTTGGTAGGGTACCTGTTCTCTATTTTTTGTGTTTGGGATGTCAGTCTAGAGGCTCTAAATGTGCTTTCAGATCATGGAAAGTATTATTTTTAAAAATAAGTGAGGGGAAATTATTTTATATGCGAATTCAGTCTTAACCTGATTTCTCTGTGCAGTAGAGCTCTGTGCTAAACACTGCCCGCTTTAAACCTTGGCAGTATCCCTCTCTGTATACTGGGCAAGTAATGTCACCTCTTGGTGTTCCACTTTCGACTTCAGAACCATTGGTGGGGTAATGGTGAGCACTGAATTGGTGGGAGTCACTGTTTCGCTGCTGTTGGTTTTTGGTGTCCTGAGCAGTTCTTCTCAAATCTGTATCTGTACATTTATACTGAATATTTAACAAGATTCCTAAGAACGACTACTTTAGAAAACATATTGTGTATTTCTAGGTCAATCCTCGAGCACTGTTGTTTGGTCACACAGCATCAATCACCTGTTTGTCTAAAGCTTGTGCGTCTAGTGACAAACAGTATATTGTGAGCGCATCTGAGAGTGGGTAAGTATTTTCTTATTCACTTTTCTCCTCTTAAGTCTTTAATGCAAATAATACCAGTGTATTAATAAGTAGGGAATTTTATTTTATTTTTTGGGTATCTTTTAAATAAATGTCTCAGTTGTCTCAACATAAAGCTATTTGAAATATGGTTTTCAAAATGAATTTTATCTTTATTAATGATTTTTATAGTACTTTTATTATAATTTATGGTTATGTCTCTGCCCTGCTTTTGAGAAACTCAGAATACCATAAAAGTTAAAGTATGGTCGTTAATCCCCATGGCATTTTTACTGAGTTGGCAGACAACTTTGAGAGTTTTAAGAAACCTCAGTGATGCTAGGTTAGCATAAATTTGGAAAATGAAGCCATACAAAAGTTTGATCAGTTATATTGATGTATGTCAATACGCTAACGTAGCTATATCCATTCCTAAGTCTCAGAGCTTGCTTTTGGAAAGGTGGGTCATTGGACAGCAGGTGAAGGGCCTAGAATGGGGGGAATAAAAACTTTTGGGGTGTTTAGAAAATTGTGTGTTTATGAAATACATTACTGAAGAGAGTCACGGAACGGGAAGAGAGTTTTTTAAGAAATTGTCCCTTCAACTCTCTATAATTTATGAATTTGAAAAGAACCTTGTGTAACTGAGAAGCAGTATCAGGTAAATTCATATTAGAATGCATATTCTAAACAGATAGGTGAGTTTCCTTTGAAAAGTTTATACCACATGGGATATAGGAAAGTGAACGTTGTTCAGTTGTGTCTGACTCTTTGCAACCCCATGGACTGTCCATGGAATTCTCCAGGCCAGAATACTGGAGTATTCTTCACCTTTTCCAGGGGATCTTCACAACCCAGGGATCGAACCTAGGTCTTCTGCATTGCAGGTGGATTCTTTACCAGCTGAGCTGTCAGCGAAGCCCTACGGCATCTTAAGGAATACCCTAATAATAAGCATCAGGATCACTGCATTTTATTAATGTTCGCCTCTGTGAAATAAATCTTTAGTTTATTTCTTTGAAGGACAAGGCATATTGACATTTCTAATTTTGAACGCTGTCTCTTTAGTTTGAGATAAAGCTCTTTTCTTTTGGTCAGTCAATTCAGTTGCTCAGTCGTGTCTGACTCTTTGGGACCCCATGAACTACAGTAAAACTGCAGCAAATGTGGAATCAAAACTGGAATATTGTTTTTAATTTGCGAAGATTTGGAAATCAGTTGACCTTAAGTTTTGTGTTTTGCAGTGCTAAATTTTCTAGCTATGTTGATAATCAATGGAAAATTGGAATGGTTTAAATTAAACATTTAGTTCTAGTTTTTGTCACCTGCCCTTTTATCTATCACTTAGGCCTGTGCTCTGCTTCATTATTATCCTCACTCTGAGCTTGAGGGTGAGAGGGCAGCCACTCTGGCACAGAGGCAGAGGAGGGGAGTTTGGGAGGGCCTCCTACCAGTTCTGGCCAGAACCGCTCCTAAGACTCCACCAACTGACAGGGAACCAGGAAGTGTAGTCCTCCCTTGTGTCCAGAAAGAATGTGGATCAGGGCAAGGTTGGGTAGGCTGGAGGGGAACTTAAGGCGGTGGCTGGGAGGGTCAGGAGTTTTGGTGAACAGCGATAATGACTATATGCTGCTTTTTCTGAAATATGTACGTTTTAATGGAAGCTTAATTTTAAACTACCTTGACAAAGTTGAACCGTGCTTTTAAAACTCAGATTTAAAGTCAGCGATTATTTTGTTTTATAGGGAGATGTGCCTCTGGGACGTGAATGATGGCAGATGTATTGAATTTACAAAATTAGCTTGCACACATACTGGCATACAGGTTGGTATTGATTTCTGCAACTGGCCAACTCAGCACCCATGGTCAGTTTAAAACATGTTTTTTTTTAAACACTGAGTCTCTATTTTTATGTGAAAAATGGGTGGGAATGGGTAATGGGACAGGAAGACTAGAATTGCAGCAGTTGAAATCTTCTTCAGAAGACAGTGTAGTGGGGGAGGAAGACCAAGGAGCGGAGACGAGTGTTGAAAGTGTAAGCCAGCCGTCGTCACTGTGTCTGCTCTTGCTAGGTGTCTTGGTTACCCAAGTGGGAGCCCTTTTATTGGTTGGGTAAGCATTCTACATCCTAAATAATGGAATTCACTCTTGCTAAAGCCTTTATGATTCCATTCATGACTGACACAATCCATTAAAAAAAATTTTTTTTTTCCTTTTTTTGGCTGCTCTGGGTCTTTTCTTGTCGTGGTGCGCGGGCTCAGTGGTTGAGGCCTACAGGCTTAGTTGCTCCGAGACATGGGGGATCTTGGTTCCCTGGCCAGGGATTGAACCTCTGATCCCTGCTTTGGAAGGCAGGTTCTCAGCCACTGGAGCATCAGAGAAGTCTGACACAATCCACTTTTTGGATGATACCCTTTTCCTTGCTTGTGCAGTTGGCCTTGGGTCTGTAAAAGACATGACCTTTTCACATACCTAACTTAACTCAGGAATTTACAGGAATTTATAGCCTCTCGCCTACATTCCTGGTGAAAGTGAAGTCACTCAGTCGTGTCTGACTCTTTGTGACCCCATGGACTGTAGCTTACCACGCTCCTCTGTCCATGGGATTTTCTAGGCAAGAGTACTGGAGTGGGGTGTCATTTCCTTCTCCAGAGGATCTTCCCAACCCAGGGATTGAACCTGGGTCTCCCACATTGTAGGCAGACTCTTCACTGTCTGAGCCACCAAGGAAGTAACATATTCCTGGTATTCCCGCCTATTCTTCCATAATTGTCAAATTCTTTGTGCTTCAGATTACTCATCATTTACTGCATTGAGTGTTGGGAAAATTGCATTGTATATAGAAAATGTGATTTATAGTCTTAATGGGGAAGGAGAGGGAGAGGAGGGAACTCAGGTTTATAGCAGATATCTAGGCCTTTCTTGTGTGGTGTCTCATTTAGCCCCACCCATATTCTTATGCATCAGATAGGAGTATATCCTTTTACATGCAAGGAGGCTGATAGAGTGATTAAATAACTTGCCCCAGTCTCACAGTGAGTCATTCCCATCACTAGGATCTCAGAACAGCTTTACTTGACTCTGGGGACTCTGTTCTTTCAGTTACATCATACTGCTTCCCTTAAGACAAACAAAATAATTTGTTGAGAAAGAAAACCTTCTGTACTAGCACAAATTAGAAAAGCAATGGAAAATGTTTAGAGATGGTTAGTGTGATATAGGTCTTTAGTGACTGTTTCTTGCCCTGGCCGAGCCTTTTAAAAATTGCTTTTTCAATGCTATTAGGGCATACGCTATTTTTTTTTCTTTTTAAAAATTTTTTATTAAGACTGATTGATTTACATTGTTGTGTTAGTTTCAGGTGTACAGCTTTTTCCCTTTTAATTGCTTGTTATCGTTATTGTTTTTCCATTCATATTTAGCTCTGTGATCCATTTTGGATTTTTTCTTTTTTGGCCTCACTTTATGGCTTGTGCCATCCCATGGACAGAGAAGCTGGGTGGGCTACAGTCCATGGGGTCGCGAAGAGTCGGACACGACTGAGCGGCTTCACTTTTCACTTTCATGGCTTGTGGAATCTTAGTTCCCTGACCAGGGATTGAACCTGGGCCCTTGGCAGTGAGAGCATGGGGTCCTAACCACTGGACCGCCAGGGAATTCCTAGGACGTACGCTTTTTATTTAAAGGGCCTATATTACTTTTTTTTTTAACCATATGAAGAGTCATTAAGTTTATAAAGAGAAAAAGGATAGTATATCATTTAGATGCATTGACTTTATAGATAATTTAATTGAAAAATTATACATCAATGTCATTCAGACTCGTTGGATATAAATATATTGACTGCTATAAAATTTTATGATTGAAAAACTTTTGGCTTACAGTTTAAGAAAAGTTAATCAGTGTATCTTCAGTGCCTCCTCTTCACCAGATCTGGTATTTAGGCCTTCTGTATTCCGACTGGCAGTCATCCCTAAGGAGAAGATGCTTTTTGGCAGATTTACTAGTGTGTGGCCATTGTTTCCTTTGTGATACTCACCCTCTCAGGTCCAGAAGCAGGTTGTTCTTTTATATACGTAGAAATGGTGAACCTTGATCACACTGGCACTTACTGAAATCACAAGGAAGTGCCAAGTTATTAAAAAACTCTTGGGGGCATCCATCTTTAATAATTGGAGAACCTTTTTCTCCATTAAAGTAACCTTTTTTTTTTTTTGCCCATCTCAAAGTGTCTTGGAGTTAAATTACTGTTTGGAAGATGGTTCAGTTCAGTTCAGTCGCTCAAGTCGTGTCCTACTCTTTGAGACCCCATGAATTGCAGCACACCAGGCCTCCCTGTCCATCACCAACACCCGGAGTTCACCCAAACTCATGTCCATCTAGTCGTTGATGCTATCCAGCCATCTCATCCTCTGTCGTCCCCTTCTCCTCCTGCCCCTAATCCCTCCCAGCATCAGAGTCTTTTCCAATGAGTCAACTCTTCGCATGAGGTGGCCAAAGTATTGGAGTTTCAGCTTTAGCATCAGTCCTTCCAAAGAATACCCAGGACTGATCTCTTTAGGATGGACTGGTGGGATCTCCTTGTAGTCCAAGGGACTCTCAAGAGTCTTCTCCAACACCACAGTTCAAAAGCATCTATTCTTGGTGCTCAGCTTTCTTCACAGTCCAACTTTCACATCCATACATGACTAGAAAAACCATAGCCTTGACTAGATGGACCTTTGTTGGCAAAGTAATATCTCTGCCCTTCAATATGCTACCTAGGTTGGTCATAACTTTCCTTCCAAGGAGTAAGCATCTTTTAATTTCATGGCTGCAATCACCATCTGCAGTGATGTTGGGGTCCAAAAAAATAAAGTCTGGCACTGTTTCCACTGTTTCCCCATCTATTTGGCTTGAAGTGATGGGACCAGATGCCATGATCTTCATTTTCTGAATGTTGAGCTTTAAGCCAACTTTTTCACTGTCCTCTTTCACTTTCATCAAGAGGCTTTTTAGTTCCTCTTCACTTTCTGCCATAAGGGTGGTGTCATCTGCATATGTGAGGTGATTGATATTTCTCCCAGCAATCTTGATTACAGCTTGTGCTTCTTCCAGCCCAGTGTTTCTCATGATGTACTCTGCATAGAAGTTAAATAAGCAGGGTGACAATATACAGCCTTGACGTACTCCTTTTCCTGTTTGGAACCAGTCTGTTGTTCCATGTCCTGTTGCTTCCTGACCTGCATACAGGTTTCTCAAGAGGCAGGTCAGGTGGTCTGGTATTCCCATCCCTTGAAGAATTTTCCACAGTGTATTGGGATCCACAATAAAGCAGAAATAGGTGTTTTTCTGGAACTTTCTTCCTTTTTCCATGATCCAGCAGATATTGGCAATTTGATCTCTGGTTCCTCTGCCTTTTCTAAATCCAGCTTGAACATCCGCAAGTTCATGGTTCACATATTGCTGAAGCCTGGCTTGGAGAATTTTAAGCATTGCTTTACTAGTGTGTGAGATGAGTGCAATTGTGTGGTAGTTTGAGCATTCTTTGGCATTGCCTTTCTTTGGGATTGGAATGAAAACTGCCCTTTTCCAGTCCTGTGGCCACTGCTGAGTTTTCCAAATTTGCTGGTGTATTGAGTGCAGCACTTTCACAGCATCATCTTTCAGGATTTGAAATAGCTCAACTGGAATTCCATCATCTCCACTAGCTTTGTTTGTAGTGATGCTTTCTAAGGCCCACTTGACTTCACATTCCAGGATATCTGGCTCTAGCTGAGTGATCACACCATTGTGATTATCTTGGTCGTGAAGTATCCATAGACACATGTAATATGTACCATATAGTATGCATGTGGTATATGTATCGTAGTATGTACTATATATCTGGAGATATTGCTGGAGAAATTGAGCATCCTCCTAAGCTTGGTGAATGTATGTGAATCAAGTATCTTAAGTAAACATTTAAAAAATTTTTTTCCTTCTAGTTCTATCAGTTCTCTGTTGGAAGTCAGAGAGAAGGAAGGCTTCTGTGCCACGGTCATTATCCTGAAATCCTTGTGGTGGATGCCACCAGCCTTGAAGTGTTGTACTCCTTAGTCTCAAAGATCTCTCCAGACTGGATCAGCTCCATGAGTATTATTCGATCCCACCGAACACAAGGTCAGTGTGCCCTTTAGGAATTTCTGCACTATGATGAGCTTACTATAGGATTCTATAGTGTATCAAATATTAATATACTTGCTTATATTGTATTCTTCAATTTAAGAAATAGCGACTCTCATGATTTGTGGTCTGTCTCTACTTTCATAAAGGAGTCTTTGATTGACCTAAGATTTAACGTGTTAGATTGTCTCCATTCCAAGGAATAAATCACTAGTTTTTGGCAGTCTTAGAGCATGTCAGGAGGAACCATAGTTTGTGTATCTCTTGGGCCTGGTTTGGTTACTTGCTATGAAGAGGCGTAGGAAGTATTTCCATTTTATGTGAAGGGAACGAAAAGGGAGGGGATTATACACAATTCAATTGAATGACTGTTCCTGGTAAGCGCTTGATGTGTAGTTAACATTCGACATATATGAGTGTGTTTTCTCCTTTTCTGTTGAAACTGGCAAAAGTAATTGTTGGGGAAGAGGACAGTAATACTGAACATTGAATGTGTATTCGTATGTGCCTTTGGTGTACTCCTGTAAGCCCTCCTGATGACTGCGTGGTCACGTGCTCTGCTGTAAAGGCTGGTCTGTAACTACTGTCACCATCGACGTGAGACTTCATGTACAGAGTGCTCCCAGCATTGGCACGTGCTTAGCATTTCCATACAGTAACCGCTTCTCACGGTGCTCGGTGTCACAGCTACTGCCATCATAGGATGTGTGGATGAGGAGGCGGGTGAAGTTTAGCGTGATGGAATCTCCGCTTACGGTCACAGAACAAGCCTGTGGCTTCCTGGCGCCCAGACGGACCCCGGAGCGGTTGCTTTTACCACTGGGTTACGTCGTGTCCATTGGCGAACTGCCTTCCCTGGGAGTTTTCCGTAGCTTTTTATTCAACAGCCATGCCACAAATATTTATTGAGTGCCTACTCTTTTCTAGGTGCAGAGGATTGAACTACTGGCAGGACTGGAATTCTAGGAAGGGAGGATGATATATAAACAATGGCAGTTCGGTGTAACATGTGAAAAGACAGAAAAATAGTAGAGGCTAGAATTAGCAAAGGCAGTGAAGGGGCTTTGAGGGCAGCTAGGAAGGCTGCCCAGATTCAATGAAGTCTCATCTAAGCTTTGAGAGGTGAAGAGGAGTTTGTCCGACATGGGGTTGTGATGTTTCTGGCAGAAGTAGTTTGTACACAGGTACATAAAGCCTTGAGGGCTTCCCAGGTGGCGCTAGCGGTAAAGACCCCTCTGCCAGTGCAGGAGACATAAGAGTTGTGGGTCTGATCCCTGGGTCGGGAAGATCCCCAGGAGGAGGAAACAGCAGCCCACCCTGGTATTCTTGCCTGGAGAATCCCATAGACAGCGGAGCCTAGTGGGCTATAGTCCACAGGGTCGCATGGAGTTGGACATGAATGAAGCGACTTAGCACGCACACACATAAAGCCTTATGTAGGAATGCGTGGGAAATAGCCATCTGTGAAATATACATGCTTGTATTATGGTCTGAACAGGGTAGAATGCAACTTTAATGGAAAATGTTGTGCTGTACCTACAATTCTAAATGTTGTCCGTTTATAACGTCACTACCATACATATTTTCAGTCTACTTTGCCATATTCTAGTGTGTGGAGATTTGAGGATTTTGAATTTATTGGTATATTGCACTTTTGCTGTAATTGACATTTATGAGCAGTTCTAGCTTCTTTATACAGTGATCTTAGAATTGTAATCAGTGCATTTCAGCACTTAAACTTGCCTAGGGAACCAGGCAGTACAAATAAAGTTTTTACTGAAAGATAGTAAGCAATTCTTTTCAATAACAGTGATGACTAATCTGTACTGATGGGCTGAGGGCTATACCTGTGGTGTCTTAATTCTCATAACACCTTATTAAAGTAAGTGCTATCATTATGTTATTCATTTATATTTGCTTACAGATAAGCAAATTGAATTTAAGGTAGGTTAGTTCAGTTATCCACAGTTCAGTGGTTAATCAGTGAAGAAAATGTGATTTTTAACACATCCCTCCATTGCTCTGGAGCCTGCCTTAGACTGCTTTCTAAGGCCTCGCCTCTCAGAGTTCATGAATATCACTGTGGTGCTGTGACTTTTCCGTCACCCGAAGCTGATGGATTTAGATTTTACATCATGTCTTTCTCTTGATCATGGTCTATGGAGAGTGCAGTGTGCAATAACTTATCTAGAAGGCAGGTGAGGTGGGTGGGAAGGAGGAAAGGTGTGCCCTGAAGACACGATATGAATGTGCTTCCCCAGGATAAATAAAAGTGAACGTTGAGGAATAAAAGTTGTTTTTTAATTTTTAAAATTTGTTCTTAAAAAGTTTTTTAAGGTTAATTGTAGACATGGTAATCAAGAATATTTGAAATTATTAAAGCCTACAAGTTAGAAATAAGAAATCACACAGCTTAAAACAGGTTTTCTTTGAATTCCGCGTTTGATCATCTTTATTAACCTGTGTCTCAAAATCTGGTTTCTGTTATTTCCTAAAACCTAGAATTAGGTTTTCATGCTGATTGTAAAACATGCTGTTATTTAGTTTCATTAAAGCAAACCATGGTCCACGTCACTGTTGTGACCATGTTCCCGTGTAGAAAGCAATCGTACTACGCTGGTAACCGGCTGCTTCTTCCTTCTCGGTTAGAGGACACCGTGGTGGCACTCTCAGTGACGGGCATCTTGAAGGTGTGGATTGTCACCTCGGAAATAAGTGACCTGCAGGTGAGACAAAGGAGGCCGGAAGTGAGTTCTCTGTTCTTGTTCTTGAGGAGTCTTACATGGTAGTCATGATAGGCTGGAGGAAAGAAAAAGCTTTCCTTTTCCATACTTATTGACATAGTGCAGAAGATTCCCCTAGAATGCTATCTCTGTACATGAATTATTGTTTTCCCTTTTGATGGTAGACATCTGCTTTATCAAGGATACAAAACAGAGAAACATATTGTACAGAATATGGAGTAGAGAAGCATAGACGAGGCTTTTCCTCAGCTGCTTCTGTTTAAATTGAAAAGGTAGCTTGCTTGAGGCGGGCGGAAAAAAGCAAACTGCTGCTAAAAGGGTATGAAGCCAGTCTCAGTCCTCTGAGTTCCTTAGGCTTGAATTCCTTCTTGCTTTTTATCAGTGAGAAAGGCAGATCAGGTATCTGGCAAGAGATCCTAATCTCGTCCGTTAGGGGATTTTTAGACATTGAATCTGGGAGAAACTGGAGGAAATGATGTTTTCTTTTTTTTTTTTTTTTTTTAACCTACAAGCTTATGTCAAAAACTGACAGAAATTAAGATTAACTAACATTTTTAGCATCTGTCATTGCCAGTGATGACATTCTGACGCTCATTAGTCTGTTAATCTTGAGTAGCTTTGTAGCAAATACGCTGTGCCCACGTGACGTTAGAGTACATTTTGGCTGCCTTTTACTACCTTAGTCCTCAACATGAGGGGCTAAATTGATGAGCACATCAAGTGATGTCTTTATTTTGTTTTGTTTTCTTTATCATTGTGTGATAATTTAAATTGACAATCCTGCCAACCCTGAAGTTTTTACAAATGTTTCTCTTTTCAGGATACTGAGCCAATATTTGAGGAAGAATCCAAACCGATTTACTGTCAGAATTGCCAAAGCATCTCTTTCTGTGCGTTCACACAAAGGTCACTTTTGGTGGTGTGCTCCAAGTATTGGAGGGTAAGATAACTGTACATAAGTAACAAACTGCATTTTTGCCCTTCAAGATTTTGGTTTATCAGCCTTCTAAAGATAATTGTAAGGAGAAACTTGGATTAGAGTGTTTTAAATATTTGGTCTGTTTTTGATATACTCTGAGGTATGGGATCTGGCTACATCATTGCCTTTTTTGGGTTTGGTCCATAGAGTGGCTTGGTCAGTGTCTATTAGTTCTCAGTCTTCGTGTCTTGCTGCCGTGCTCTTTGTTGTCTTGTCAGTGCGTCATGGGCAATGGCAGTGAGTTTTCTGAAAGTTGGGACGTATCTTTGTAGGTTTTCATCCCCAAGTGCCATCCTTTTCCGACATCTTGGGAGTCAGGAAGGTCTTCTTCTGTCACTTTAGAGCTAATGGTGAAAGGTGCATATTGCTTTTCACATCGCTAGACTTTAATGTTTCCATGATAGAAGAAGAGCCAGCAAGTTTTGATCACCTACCATAGTGCCTACCGTATTTTCCAAAGCTTTCCATGTGTTATTTGGAAATAACAATCTGAGGGGTGATATATTGGTTACCTAAGGTCCGTCTAGTCAAGGCTATGGTTTTTCCTGTGGTCATGTATGGATGTGAGAGTTGGACTGTGAAGAAGGCTGAGTGCCGAAGAGTTGATGCTTTTGAACTGTGGTGTTGGAGAAGACTCTTGAGAGTCCCTTGGACTGCAAGGAGATCCAACCAGTCCATTCTGAAGGAGATCAGCCCTGGGATTTCTCTGGAAGGAATGATGCTAAAGCTGAAACTCCAGTACTTTGGCCACCTCATGCAAAGAGTTGACTCACTGGAAAAGACTCTGATGCTGGGAGGGATTGGGGGCAGGAGAAGGGGACGACAGAGGATGAGATGGCTGGATGGCATCACGGACTCGATGGGCGTGAGTCTGAGTGAACTCCGGGAGTTGGTGATGGACAGGGAGGCCTGGCGTGCTGCGATTCATGGGGTCGCAAAGAGTCGGACACGACTGAGTGACTGAACTGAACTGAATCCTGCATAAAACATTACTTCAATAGTTAGTCGTTTAAAACAACAAATGGGAATCATCACCCAGTTCCTGTGATCAGGAGTCCAGGCATGGTTTAGCTGGGTACCTCTGGCCCAGGATCTCTCACAGACTGTGATGAAGGGGTTTTGACTGGGACGACCACCCTGTCCCAGGGCTCACCTTGGCGGGGGCTCAGCTTCCAGATTTACTCATCTGCTGGTTGACAGTCGTCAGGTCCTGCTGACTGTGGGCTGGAGACCTTAGTTCTCTGCCATGTGGGCCCCATTAGGACAGCTCACAACACAGCAGCTGTCTTTCCTCCGAGTCGGTGAGCAAGAGGTGTGGCCGAGACCCCCCCAACCCTGGAGCTGAGATTGCATCCCCTCTGCCGTGTTCAGTTCTCTAGAAACGTCACAGGATGCAGCCTGCACTCAGGAGAGAGGCTTCCACAAGGATGGAAAACTAGGAGTTGGCCCTCGGTGGGGCCACTTTAGAGGCTGCTTTTCACTCTAGGAATGGTGGCTTTGCCCATTTTATAGATGAGGCAACTGAGGGATGAGGAGGGTGGCTGCTTTGGCTAAGGTTATACAAGTGATGGTGGTTGTAAGTGACGGAGGTTACATGGCTCAGGCAGCCTGGCTGCGGCCGCCGCTCTCATCACTGCCATGTGGTCCTGCGTCAGGGGGGAGCCTCACCACAGAAGGGCTGCATGGCTGCTCTCTGGGAAAAAGCTTAGAGAAGAAGGCTAGCAGCTGCTCAGCTGTGTTCACTATCTGGGATCCTTCCTCTGTCTTAAAGTTTAAAGCACATCCAAATCAAAGTGAAAACAGACTGCAGGAGGATACAGTGAAAAATAGGCACTCCTTCCCTCTCAGATATGTCCCTTCCCCTCCCCAGAGGCTGTAGCTAACACCAGTTTCTCGTGTGCCCATTGTAAGCCTTTTATATTCACGTGAGGGCAGCTTTCTCTTAAATGCACACACGAGAGTGAGAGGACAACCCACAGAATGAGAAGAGAGCCATGGTATGCAGCATGATGAGAGACTCTTCTGTTACCAACAAAAAAACAACTCCTACAGATCAAGAAGGAAAACGCAGCCAACCCAATGTGAGATAGCTACGAGAGCAAAGCCAAGTAGACAGTAAATATGTAGATAGGCGCTGAGTTTCATGAATCATCAGGGACATGCGTACACACACAGCGTGCGGACGTGCCGCAGCCCACCAGCGTGACTTGCTGAGATTTGTTGTTGTTTAGTCACTAAGTTGTGCCCCCATGGACTTCACTGTCTTCCCTGTCCTTCACTGTCTCCCAGAGTTTGCTCAGATTCATGTATGTTGAGTCGGTGATGCTGATCTGACCATCTCATCTTCTGCCAGCCTCCTCTTCTTTTGCCTTCAGTCTTTCCCATCATTAAGTTCTTTCCCAGTGAATCAACTCTTCGCATCAGGTGGCCAAAGTATTGGAGCTTCAGCTTCAGCATTAGTCCTTCCATCAGTCCTTCCAGGATTCAGGGTTGATTTCCTTTAGGATGGACTGGTTTGATCTCCTTGCTGTCCAAGGGACTCAAGACTATCTGACTTTCTCAGATAGTTATTACCAGAAAGCAGTTTTCAATTTTTGTATGGTTAAATTGTCATATTTTATTGTATGGTTTTAAAAATGGTTGATGATATATTCTAAAAGTCTCAGCTTTGCTGAAACTTTAAAAATTTTTTTCTTCCTAATATTTGTATGGTTTTATTTTATATACCTTGGAATCTTTAATCTGAAATTTATTTTGTGTGAATTGTGAGCCATAGATCCAATTTTATCTTTATTCCAATGGATATCAGAATGTATCCTGCAGTTCCTAACGCCATTTGTTGAATAATTCAAATTTTACAATAATTCTTGTACCTTCATAATATACTGTATTCCTACATTTTTTCTAGGACTTGTTTGTGGACTTGTTGAATTGTCAGGACTAATTCATGAACTGATATTGTTATTACTTTATTTTTGATGGTTTCGTAATTTGTTTTAATAGATCATAAGGCTGGAGGGCTGGTGTCCATAATTCTCTCTTGGACTTTTCTTGGCTATTCGTGTAGTACTAGTGTTGTGTTTCTGATACATATTATAGCAAATTATGGTGAATTCGGCTAGGGTTTGTTCTTGTCTCAAGAGTGTCTGCACAGCAACTTCATTGTTGTTTCTTTAAAGAAAAATAAGATAAAAACCCGGCCATTGAATTACACATTCCTCCTGGGGAGATTTTTTAGCAACACAGTAGGTACTTCTCTCAAACACTGAGTGTGGTGGGAAATTCTGCTAGCTGTTATCAGATGAGGGTCTAGTCCTAGCTCTGTCGGTTTACTGGACGTGGGACCTTGAGCAGGTGACGTAGCCCTCATCTGTGTCAGGGTTTGTTCTGTCTCTTGCCTGCACCTCACGGCTCTGGGCTCTTCGTTCCCTGCCCAAGGACTGAGAACTCACACCCCTAGCCATGGAAGTGCGGCGTTATCAACGACTAGACTGCCAGGGAGCTCCCTGGGTCCGCTTTTTGTCTCTAGCGATACCTGCCTGCCTGCCTCCTGCAGTGACTCTAAGAGCAATAAGAAAATGATGGTAAAGGCATTTTGCAGACTTGGATGTATCTTGTAAATGTCAGGTCACAGAAGGTCCGGAGTTTGTGTTGCTGATGAAATTATAGGATGTGGCTATTGTATGTGAGAGTTATTAATAATAAAACTGAGTCTGCTGATGTCCTGTTTACACTATTGTAAGACGTTAATGAAATAAGGTACAGTGAATTCCCTTCTAACACTCTGGTATTAGAGGTTTTTGTTAGAAACATTGTTACTGGGTATAGGAAAAAACTGGGAGTCGTCAGCATGCATCCTGGAGGTTGGGTACTGGTCATGTGATGGAGCACCCTTCCCTTTAGATGAGAAGGGCTAAGGTTTCCTGTCCGTGTGGAGGGAGCACCCCTGACCCCTGCTGGCACAGTCTCCTGCCTGCCCACTGGAGGCTGGGGCCGTGTCATAGTTGCCCTGTTGAAGGGAACTGTGCCCCAGGGTTCACTGACAAAATGTCTTTAACTGAGGTAGTCAACTGTAAAGGCCTGAGGTTATTAAATGTGATTCTAGAAGTTTTCATTTCAGTTAAAATGTTGCTGTGTTTTACTTAAATGACACCAACATGGACTTGAACGTGAATCTCTTACTCCTCGTAGGTATTTGATGCTGGAGACTACTCCCTGTTGTGCTCGGGTCCGAGTGAAAACGGGCAGACGTGGACGGGAGGTGACTTTGTCTCAGCTGATAAAGTCATCATCTGGACTGAAAATGGGCAGAGTTATATTTACAAACTACCTGCCAGGTATTCAGTAAATAATGAGTTAGGACTTTAATCAAAAGCGAGAGATTGCATGATTTCAGTGAGCCCAGGCTCTTGCATACAAAGAAAAGCGCTAAATTCCTTAGCTTGAGATAACTGGTTTTCCTTAATTAACAGTAATTTTTTATGTTTAGACTACCTGCCCCTTGTTGCAAACTTTTTTATAACTTGGCTTCTCCCCCTCTGCCTCTTTGGAACAGTTCTTTCAAGGTTACTTAAGATGCTGTCTCCCGGGTTTGAAGTCCTAAAAACTCCCACCAAATAAAATATAACTCTTAAAAAAAAAAAAGCAAGCGATTCCAAATTTGTGATGTAATCTGAAAGTATGGAAATATAGAAAGTATAAATATTTAATTTAGGTAAAAAAAACTTGAGAACTTAAGTTTGTAATTATAGTTTCATGTCTGAGCATAACAATTAGGTGGATTTTTATTTGAGTAAGATATTTTAATAACATTTAATTTAATATATATTAAATTAACTATAAAAAATCTCTATATTGTTCATTGTGAAAAAAACTCATCATATGGTATGATAAAATATTTAATGTCAGTATTTTTTTACTGAATGTTGCATTTTCCTCATTTTCAGTTGCCTTCCAGCTAGTGATTCATTCCGCAGTGATGTGGGGAAAGCAGTTGAAAATTTAATTCCTCCAGTACAACATAGCCTATTGGATCGGACAGATAAAGAGGTAAAATTCTTCAGGTATCATTTATAGTTGGTGGCTGTGTTGAAAATTTTCTGCAACTATAATTATTAGTGTCTTTCGGTAGCTCAGCATTTCAAAGATTGATTGCCATTCAAGGCACTCTATTAGATGTTGTAAAACATTTTGACATGGTCAGTTATTATAAGCATAATTTGTGCATTTGCTTATAATATGCCTATATGAAAGAGGAAATGGCAACCCACTCCAGTATTCTTGCCTGGAAAATCCCATGGACGGAGGAGCCTGGTCCGCTGCAGTCCATGGGGTCACCAAGAGTCAGACAGGACTGAGCATGCATGCATAATATGCCTGTAATCTAGGCATTCACTTTTCTCCAGGAATGAAAGTGATCCTATACTGATTACAGAGTGGCAGTGACTTTTTGATAAACTTCACATTGATGTTATAAATTGATTTTACACTGATGCGGTCCTAAATATAGTGACAGATGTACTTTTAGAATGACAGAGATAATTATGTAATAATGCTGACTGGTTATTGTTTGAATAAGATATTGCGGTATTTCTCCCAAATCATGTAGTGATTTAAATCATTAGGCATTAGAAATAAAGAAGAAAAGAATTTTTTCTCTGTGAAAAACAAACTTCACCATGACTTCTAGTGTTAGTTGCTCCGCCGTCTCTGGCTCTGTGATTCCACGGGCTGTAGTCCGTCAGGCTCCTCTGTCCTCAGGGTCTCGCAGGCAAGAATGCTGGAGTGCGCTGCCATGCTTCTCTCCAAGGAATCTTTCCAACCCAGGGATCGAACCCAGGCCTCCTGCGTTGCTTCTAAAAACCTGCTTAATACCAATTTAAAGTTCAAATGCTCTTAGTAATGGCTTTTCAACTCTGTGTTCTTTGAGCATGAAGAAAGAAGCTGTGGTTTTGGAAATAAAGTTTCCTTTACTTATGATCTGGGTTTCCATAGCTTTTTCATTCTGAGCATTTTGTTCTATCTTTATGTGGAGGGATGGGAAGGGGAATCCCTTGCCATTTTCCGTGAATATTTTGAATATATAGAATTTATCCATCCATGTATAATTAAGAGCCTTCATGACCTGTCTTTTATTCTCTTAACTTAAACTGCTACTTATTGCTAGACAAGTAAAGATAGCAAACTAGACAGTTATTTCCGCTTAAACTAAGGGATAATGACTCACAAAGAAAACGTACATGATGGAGATTCTCTGTCTGTCCAGTGGTTAGGACTTGGTGTTTACTGCTGGGCCCAGGTTCAGCCCCTGGCCGGGGAAGTAAGATCCCACAAGCTACACTGTGCAGTAAAAAAAAAAACAAACAAAACATGAAACAAAACAAATGCATATTATATTTCTTTAAGTATCAGCTCACCAATTCATTTTAAATTAAAATATATGTATTATGTGGTGCGAGATACACATTGTAATATAGAATGCTGGTTATAACAACAAAAAGTTGTTATACTAGCAACTTTCCCTGGTTAATCTTGTTGTTTATCAGTCAAACTTTTAGTAATTTTCAGACTTTTTAAGTTAAATCAAATAATTGACTATGCTTAATGCATATAATTTCTATAGGGTAATGCTTTTTAGCACTGATACTGAATATAGATTATTTGTTAACTATAACTATGCACTGAAGCCTTTTGTTTTTTAACTGCTTTTCAAGATTAGCTTACATACTTTCATACTCAAGTTTTAGTGTATTAATCATCTAAAATTTAAATTTAGGAGTTCACCACTATTTAGTATTTTCAAACAAGTGGTCTCACTGAAGATACAGGATCTTAAACAGAAAATAATGTGCTTTAAAAATGAAAGTATATGCAAGATCCTAATGAATTTTTTTTTGTTCCTAGTAGTTTATAGCTAGCATATCAGGCTAGGTTCAAGTGGGTTATGAAAATGTGATCAAATGGAAAAAGTGAAAAGTATCAGTTGCCTATTTGTGCCCAACACTTGGCAACCCCATGGGGTGTAGCCCACCACCCTCCTCTGTCCATGGAGTTCTCCAGGCAAGAATACTGAAGTGGGTAGCCATTCCCTTCTCCAGGGGATCTTCCTGACCCAGGGATTGAACCCAGGTCTCCTGGATTGCAGGCAAATTTTTTAGCACTGAACCACCAGGGATGTTTCTTGCTATTAGTTGAAAAATAATCTAATTGAAAAAAAAACAAAAGAGTCCTCTAGTGGTACAAGCATGGTAGTTTAGTTTTATAGCCATTCTTGGTGAATAGCATTCTAAAGATCAGCCCTGGGATTTCTTTGGAAGGAATGATGCTAAAGCTGAAACTCCAGTACTTTGGCCACCTCATGCAAAGAGTTAACTCAGTGGAAAAGACTCTGATGCTGGGAGGGATTGGGGGCAGGAGAAGGGGACGACAGAGGCTGAGATGGCTGGATGGCATCACCAACTCGATGGACGTGAGTCTGAGTGAACTCCGGGAGTTGGTGATGCACAGGGAGGCCTGATGTGCTGCAGTTCATGGGGTCACAATGAGTCGAACACGACTGAGTGACTGAACTGAACTGAATTGAACTGAATAAGGAATGGGAGAAAGTTTAGATTACCAGTTCTCTCCTTTTGAATTTTTAAGTGGAGAATTTTCTTTTTGGTATAGAGGGGTATATCTTTGGATTCATTGCTTAATAATAGACAAATAATTACATTGTGGTTTTTATAAAGCAGAGAAAAAGAATAAAAATATTAATTCTAGAGAAAGACTGTATAAATATAGTTTTCGTTTCTTTGAATGTTTGTGTTATATGTACTGGATTTGAGTATTAGTTGTCATATTTCTATCAATGCTACAAAATTAAGATATTATTGAATACTCATTCTATAGATACACTTTTTTTTTTTTACTCTGGTGCTGAGATGATTATATCCTAATCTGAAGAAACTTTTATCTGTGAAATATTTTGTTTTAAAAGATAGAGAAGGGAATTTGAACAATTTTTTTTTTTTTTTACAGTTGCTAATTTGTCCTCCTGTGACTCGATTCTTCTATGGATGCAAAGAATACTTCCACAAACTATTAATTCAGGGTGATTCTTCTGGAAGATTGAATATTTGGAACATATCAGACACACCTGATAAACCGGAAGGTAATGGAGGTTCTAGAAAATCGTGTGCAGTTATTTCTCAATCTTTCAAATTGAATAACCTGAACAGTAACCACTGTATAGGAAGTTCATAACGTACATATGTCCTTGTCTTCTTAGAATGATAGTTGATGACCATTATTCTTTGGTATTTCACTGAATCAACTATAAGCACGTTTATTTTTACATGTTGAATTTTTTTCTTTTTCTTTTTCTAACATGCTCAAATATGTTTCTTTTCTACCATACAAAACCTCCACAGGGCTGGAAATGACCACGTCTATTAGTTTGCAAGAAGCATTTGATAAACTGAGTCCATGTCCTGCTGGAATTATAGATCAGCTGAGCGTGATCCCCAATAGTAACGAACCTCTTAAGGTGACGGCAAGTGTGTACATACCAGCCCACGGACGACTCGTCTGTGGCCGTGAAGACGGAAGCATCGTTATCGTCCCCGCCACGCAGACGGCCATAGTGCAGCTGCTGCAAGGCGAGCACATGCTCCGCAGAGGTACCTGCAGACCTGCTCGCGTGCAGTGTTAGGAGAGCTCTGTGACCGTGAACTTGACGGTGTCTGCACTCTGCGTTTTTAGCAAACGCAGTGCGTCAGGGTGGTTGTCAGTGTGCCCTGTAGCTGGTAGTGTAATGTGCAGTTAATAAAATACACCCTGGTTGACCCTTGAAAAACTCAGAGGGTCCGGGGTGCTGATCCTCTGCACAGTTGAAAGTCTGTGTATTACTTTACAGCCAGCCCTCTTTACCTATGGTTGTGCATTCTTGGATTCCATCAACTGCCCCTGTGTAGTGCTATAATATGTATTTATTGAAAAAAATCTGCATATACGTAGACCTGCACAGCACAGTTTAAACCCATGTTGCTCAAGGATCAGCTGAAGTCAGTGTCTGTTTCTGGAATAAACACCACTTAATGACTGTAAATACAGGGCTTCCCAGGTGGCACTAGTGGTAAAGAACCTGCCTGCCCGTGCAGGAGATGCAAGAGACATGGGTTCGATCCCTGGGTTGGGAAGATCTGCTGAAGAAGGAAAGGGCAACCTACTCCAGTATTCTTGTCTGGAGAATCCCATGGACAGAGGAGCCTGGCGGGCTGTAGTCCACGGGGTCTCTAAGAGTCGCATACAACTTAAGCGACTTAGCACAATGACTGTAAATAGAAAGATCCAGTTTTTCTCTTTGATATATGTTAATAGTTGCCATTTATTATTAGGTATTTCTGGTGTACTTAGTATCATATTATCAGTAATACTGGTAATCTTTTAGAACAGTACTGTCCAATAGAAATATATGTGAAAGGGGCTTTTTAATGATAAAATGTAGAGCTAGTCTGAAGATTCTTGTCTACTTCTGTTGAAACTTTGGAAGACTCGAATTTTCCCACTTTAAACCCCAAACCTCGTTTGCAGGCTGGCCGCCTCACAGGACACTCCGTGGCCATCGGAACAAAGTCACGTGTTTGCTGTATGCTCATCAGGTCTCAGCCCGTTATGATCAAAGATATCTCATATCTGGAGGCGTGGATTTCTCAGTCATCATTTGGGACATATTTTCTGGAGAAATGAAACATATCTTCTGTGTCCATGGTGGCGAGATCACTCAGCTTCTAGTTCCACCTGAAAACTGTAGTGTAAGTTGAACCTGAAAGATTATTTCACTATGGTAGAGTTGAACTGTGTTGCTGCCAGACTTAATACAAATGAAATCCAGAGTAATCTAAAGTGTGACGGAAGAATTAATTAAAAAAATCCTTGTAATTATAAAACTAAATAGTGGTAACATATGATGTTTAGGCAAAGTTGTGATTATTACTATTGGGCATATAGAAATACAAGATGGACACGGTGTTTTTTCCTGTTACTCCTGCCTAAATGGCGTGGCTTATCCCTGAAATATAGTAGCAATTTAGAATATATTTGTTGAAGTTTCAATTTTTTGCTCTGAAGTAGTTTTAAGTATCCCTAAAGTCGTGCTCATCAAAGTAGTCTCATTCTCAACTCCATCTGAGCAAAAAGATATTGAACCTGTGCTTTTATAGCTGGAATGAAAATACTTCTCAATACTTAGAATACATTTAAATAAACAGTTATTGTGACAAGGGAAAGAATAATGGGCACTGATAATGGTTTTGGAAAATTTTTTTCATACTTTTATGAGAGCAGATTGCTTTTTCATGATGTGTGTGTAAGTTAGCTGATGATGTCAAATATAAAAAGTTTCATAATTTTAGAAATAGGAAATTTTAGGAGGACTTAGGACAGATAAATAACAGACCTGTAATTTCTTTTACTGTGTGTTTAGTTTGAACTTCCTCATTTGATTAGCTGCCTTTGTATGGAGAATCACTATTCCCCAGCACACACACGTGTGTATGGAGCCACGTACATCAACTCGCAAGTACACTGTTGTTATCACACGTTTCATGCTTATCAAAACCCCTTCACCAGTTACTGTCTTACTGAAATGAAAAGCATTTTAGTCATGTATCTGATCCATTGTTCAGGAGTCTCATATCAAAGACCCAGGAAGTTTTCCTTGACCCTTTCTGCTTGCTCATGTGACCTTCACGATAGTGTATATTATCTGCCATGTTCTGCCAGTGCTAGATTTCATTTGATTTGACACATGTGGTGGTGTAGGAAGTTCTATGCCAAGTGTGTGTGTGTGTCTTTCTTTTTCCCCTGCCAGATGTGAAAATTTAGGTACTTAATCTCTTCCTTCTTTGTACAAATTTTTGTCTTTTTCTTTCTTTCCAGTTTGTTGTTCATTAAAAAAAAATCTTCATCACTGTGAAAAATCGTTGTATATTTATTTAAATAGCCAGTTTAGTTCAGTTGCTCAAGTATGTCCGACTTTTTGTGGCCCAACGGACCACGGCTCGCCAGGCTTCCCTGTCCATCACCAACTCCCCAA
Organism: Ovis canadensis; assembly: GCF_042477335.2. Classification (NCBI taxonomy): domain Eukaryota; kingdom Metazoa; phylum Chordata; class Mammalia; order Artiodactyla; family Bovidae; genus Ovis; species Ovis canadensis. Next base: position 69,618,184 of record NC_091267.1, read on the forward strand.
GCTTGCTCAAACTCATGTGCATTGAGTCGGTGATGCCATCCAACCATCTCATCCTCTGTCATCCCTTTCTCCTCCCACCTTCAGTCTTTCCCAGCATCAGGCTTTTTTCACGATTTAGTTCTTCGCATCAGGTGACCAAAGTATTGTCAGCTTCAGCATCAGTCCTTCTGATGAATATTCAAGACTGATTTCCTTTAGGATGGACTGGTTGGATCTCCTCGCCTTCCAAGGGACTCTCAAGAGTCTTCTCCAGCACCACAGTTCAAAAGCATCAATTCTTTGGTGTTCAGCTTTCTTTATAGTCCAACTCTCACATCCATACATGACTACTGGAAAAACCATAGCCTTGACTAGACGGAACTTAGTCAGCAAAGTAATGTCTCTGCTTTTGAATATGCTGGCTCGGTTGGTCATAGCTTTTCTTCCAAGGAGTAAGCGTCTTTTAATTTAATGGCTACACTCACTATTTGCAGTGATTTTTGGAGCCCCAAAAAGTAAAGTCTCTCACTGTTTCTACTGTTTCCCATCTATTTGCCATGAAATGATGGGACCGGATGCCATGATCTTAGTTTTCTGAATGTTGAGTTTTAAGCCAACTTTTTCACGCTCCTCTTTCACTTTCATTAAGAGGCTCTTTAGTCCCTCTTTGCTTTCTGCCATAAGGATGGTGTCATCTGTGTATCTGAGGTTATTGATATTTCTCCTGGCAATCTTGATTCCAGCTTGTGCTTCATCCAGCCCAGCATTTCACATGATGTACTCTGCATATAAGTTAAATAAGCAGGGTGACAGTATACAGCCTTGACATACTCCTTTTCCTATTTGGAACCAGTCTGTTGTTCCATGTCCAGTTCTAACTGTTGCTTCTTGACCTGCATACAGGTTTCTCAGAAGGCATGTCAGGTGGTCTGGTATTCCCATCTCTTTAAGAATTTTTCAGTTTGTTGTGATCTACACAGTCAAAGGCTTTGGCGTAATCAATGAAGCAGAAATAGATGTTTTTCTGGAATTCTCTTGCTTTTTTGATAATCCAACAGATGTTGGTCATTTGATCTCTGGTTCCTCTGCCTTTTCTAAGTCCATTAAATCCATTTTATTTAAATCTATTTAAATAACCAATTTTATGTTTATTTTAGTGAAATAGATATCATTGTAATTCTGCTAAGTTTAAGCAGTGTTAGAATGCTTGTCCTGAACCTCATTTTACAGTCCTTATGCCCCATAGTAAAATATAGGTTTTTTTTACATCTGACTGCAAATTTGGTGAAACATCTAATTTTTTAATGCTGAAGTTGATAATGTAGATTGTTTTATTCCTAAGTTTAAAGTGCCCATTTTCATTTGGCTGGGTTTTGTTTTTGTAAGAATACACTGAAAATACTAGGGTATGTATGTACATATGGATATATATATATTACAAGCATTAAAAGGAAAGTGTTTCTTGAATAAATTACATAGGGTCCTGTTTCTTTTGAACTGCATTAATATATGCATATTTTTAGCCTATGTATATGAGCACATTTTCTGGTTTCTTTTTTAAAAATTTCAAGTGTGTATTTAATAAAATGTTTTTGATCTGTTGCATTTAGAAATATTTCATAGTGAATAAAAGCTAAGATATGGACATATATGCAACTGAACAGAAGGGGGTCTTCTCACTAGACGAGGCGCCAGCCAGAGGAGCTGGTTGCTTGGACAGAGTGAGGAAGAGAGGCACCAACCAGGAAGTCTGGTTCTTGGGAAGTAATTTGCTTATAGGTTTAACAGTAGTTTGTTGTTTTTAATTAGCTTTCAAAAGTACTGATTAAGATACATTTGCTTTGGTCTTTGTGATAATATAAGATGTAAATAATAACTGCCTAGTTAATAATGATTAGGCATTAATAACTGCCTAGTTAATAACCTGTTCATTTAGCTGGACATTTTAGGCCTAGCAGCTAATGTGTTTGAAAATCAGAGAGCCCTAACTGGTTAATAAAAAGCTAAGGATTTGCTATTTGCTAAATGTTTAGCAAATGACTGTTCTGCTGAGTTAGTGACATCAAATGCTATCTCTAATGCTTAAATTGTCCTTCTCATAAATTGATCCAATGTTACTCTCTTTTAGCAAAAAATATTTTTTCTTTTTAAGTGATCTGGTACTTGGAAGATTGTAACTATTTACTACAGTACTAAAAAGTTTGTCATCTGCTTTTTGGATTGTAGTAGGAGTTTTGGTTTTTATCTTAGGTAGATTGAGAAAGAAGTTGAGTTTTGATTTCTTGTAAGTTTTTTTTTTTTTTTTTTGGAAAAGATGTTCTAAAACAGAAATGTTGGTTGTATTTTAGAAATGACTTAAATTATCATTAAGAATGTACAATTATGATGAGTTTTTCATTCTTAATGTCTAGTCATTTCTTGTTTACTAAAATGTAGAAAGTTGTTAAGAAAAAATACTGAGCAGAATCATTGTTTCCTAGCCTCTGTAGAGAGTGAACAAAAAGTGAAATCCTGCCTGCTGGGTAGAAAAGACGCTGTGGCTGGAGATGAGCTCTGAGGACAGACTGTGTGCCCTTCCGCAGCCCCACAGATGCGCATCTTATTGGTCCACATTCTGCGTGTTTGTTTGCTATCCTTTCTTTCCCCACTCCTTCATCTTTATGTTGTTTTAGCATCTTTTTCCCCAAGATCTTTCCAGATTCTTGCTATACATTAGCATTAATTTAGTGACAAACTCAGTGACCCTATATATTTATTTTTAATGAACTATTTATAGGAATTTTAATTATTTAAAAATTTCAACATTTTCCTAGACAGTAAACACTGCCTGTAGCATTATGTAGCGTACCTACTTTGAATAGATTTTATGTTTATTGTTCATTAAAGGTTTTTAGTTTTTCAATTTTTCTAAAACTGTAAAACTCCTTTTAGGCAAAGTGCTTTGAAATTGAATTTGATTCACTGAATGAACTGGTTAGCTGAGATTTAACTTTTATATGATTCAGATTATTTTAAATAATTAAAGTACAGATCAATAACCTCAGATATGCAGATGACACCACCCTTATGGCAGAAAGTGAAGAGGAACTAAAAAGCCTCTTGATGAAAGTGAAAGAGGAGAGTGAAAAAGTTGGCTTAAAGCTCAGCATTCAGAAAACGAAGATCATGGCATCTGGTCCCATCACTTCACGGCAAATAGATGGGGAAACAATGGAAACAGTGTCAGACTTTATTTTTTGGGGCTCCAAAATCACTGCAGATGGTGATTGCAGCCATGAAATTAAAAGACGCTTACTCCTTGGAAGGAAAGTTATGAGCAACCTAGATAGCATATTCAAAAGCAGAGACATTACTTTGCTGACTAAGGTCCGTCTAGTCAAGGCTGTGGTTTTTCCAGTAGTCATGTATGGATGTGAGAGTTGGACTGTGAAGAAGGCTGAGCACCAAAGAATTGATGCGTTTGAACTGTGGTGTTGGAGAAGACTCTTGAGAGTCTCTTGGACTGCAAGGAGATCCAACCGGTCCATTCTGAAGGAGATCAACCCTGGGATTTCTTTGGAAGGACTGATGCTGAAGCTGAAACTCCAGTACTTTGGCCACCTCATGCGAAGAGTTGACTCATTGGAAAAGACTCTGATGCTGGGAGGGACTGGGGGCAGCAGGAGAAGGGGACGACAGAAGATGAGATGGCTGGATGGCATCACTGACTTCGATGGACGTGAGTCTAAGTGAACTCTGGGAGTTGGTGATGGACAGGGAGGCCTGGCGTGCTGCAATTCATGGGGTCACAAAGAGTTGGACACGACTGAATGACTGAACTGAACCGAACTGAAAGAAAATCTAGGATGAGATGGCTGGATGGCATCACCAACTCGATGGACATGAGTTTGGGTGAACTCCGGGAGTCGGTGATGGACAGGGAGGCCTGGCGTGCTGCAATTCATGGGGTTGCAAAGAGTTGGACATGACTGAGTGACTGAACTGAACTGAAAGGAAATCTAAAACTTTCCTGAAGATATGCTTTGAGATATAAAATATTGAAGTATTTCAAGATTGTGGAGTGCCAAAGCGTTATTGGGAAAAAATCAGAATGTTTTTGGGTAGAATTAGTGTCTGTTAAGTAATGCATTTCAGTGTTCCAAGAAACGTAAACATATTTTAGGAGCAGGATCAGGCGAATATTTAAGGAAGTCTGTTACAATGGCAACTATAAATGACAAAGGAGAGATCCTAAAGAAATGCTCTGGGGGGCGAGGGCAGGGGTGTCTCTTAGGTGCTCAGAGAAACCAGGGGCTTTGTTAAACTCTCAGAAAACCCATGAGATTTGACTAACTGTGTGTTGACTTCATGGAGGGTGCTGGAACTGGTTTTGAGATTGCTAATGTTAGGTTATTTGCCATTTCTATTTCTTTCTTCTTAAGATTATGGACTGTAGAAGAAAAAATTCAGTTTGAGGTGACTTTTTAATTTTTTTGTGTGTGGTTTGGTTTCTTAAGAAAGCAAAATATACTATCCATAATGTGAAAGGAATATGTACATGTGTATATGTATGAGAGGTGGGTATACTATATATGCATGTGAAAATATACATGTATACTGGAGAAGGCAATGGCACCCCACTCCAGTGCTCTTGCCTGGAAAATCGCATGGACAGAAGAGCCTGGTGGGCTGCAGTCCATGGGGTCGCGAAGAGTCGGACACGACTGAGCGACTTCACTTTCACTTTTGACTTTCATGCATTGGAGAAGGAAATGGCAACCCACTCCAGTACTCTTGCCTGGAGAATCCCAGGGACGGGGGAGCCTGGTGGGCTGCTGTCTGTGGGCTTGCACAGAGTCGGACACAACTGAAGCGACTTGGCAGCAGCAGCATACACATATATGAGAAGAAATAGAAGTAAAACTATCTACTAAAATACTGTTTGCATTACATAACATAATATAAAGTGAAGTTCTGTGCCATTTTTGTCATTTCAAGTTGTGTTTATTGTTTTTAAGTGAGTGGCTTTTGACCTTATATATTGCTATTCAGATATATAAGATTTTACAGGCAGTTTTAATAGGATTCAGATTTAAAGTGAAACCTTTATATTATTGTTAAATATTATTGCCACTTCAAACACTCATATAGAAGACTTTTTAGAAAAATCTTTTAAAAAGCAGGCTTGTTAACATTTTAGGTGCTTTACTGCTTTCAGTTGTCATCTGCACTTTGGATATTATTGACTGTAGTGTCTTTAAATATTTTATAAATAGGAATACTAAATGCAAAAAGCATTAAAGGATATTAATACATATCCTTTTGTTCTCCAGCTATGTCATTCCGTTACTCCTGAAAGCAGTATTTCATAATTCTAGCGAGCCTCTCTATACTGTTGTGTAATTGTTTATTTTTATACAGTTTTTAAAGGTTAGCCTGCACTCACACTTGCTGCACAGTACTGGCTCTCTTCCCCATGTTGCAAGGTGCGTGCTCACGCCTGTCCCACACCCAGTGGTTCAAATCTTCCTCTCCCCCGCCCCTCCCCGCCCCTCCCCTCCTCCCCTCACCCACTGGTGACCACTGGTCTGTTCTCTGTGTCTTACACTATGTTTTGTACTTTATAAATGTAGCATTTTTGTTTACTATTCTTCTAATAACTGAGACATTTAAGCAACACAGAGTGGTTAGAGGTAGAATGCTTTCCTGACTTGAACAGCTGTCGGGAGTAGGCTTGAGTGAATTTCCATACTCTGAGCTCTAGGCTAGTGTAGACCAAGACTGCATCTGGGGCTGGGGAGCCTGAGGAGGGGGCAGGGCCGGAGAGGGCTGGCATTTTAAGGCTTCTTTTGGTAAATTATGAAAACGGAATGGGAGGATACGCATCAAATTCAGATTCTGTTTGCTTTTGGGATGGGGGGAAGAAGGATCGAAGGGAACAAAAACTGACTTTTTAAACTGTCATGTTTTATTTACTTTTAGTAAATATATTTTATTTCCTTTCTCATTGGCATGGATGATTGGATTATCAGTGTTTTTTGCCAATGCTACAACTTTATTTATTTACTTATTTATTTATTTTTATTTTATTTATTTTTTTTACAACTTTATTTAGAACATAAATTTTGAAAAATGTTTCAAAATACATTTTGAACCGTATATATGTGTTTCCTAGTATGAACATATAGGCTCAGGTCTTCAAAAGATTAGTTAAAAATGATTTTTTAACTGATGATTATCACTAACCTTTTTCTAAAATTAGTTCAAAAGGTTAGCAGAACTAACCTTTTTCTAAAGATTAGTTAAAAATGATTTTTTAACTTCCCTTGTCCTAGAAGTCCAAGAATACTGGAGCGGATAGCCTATCCCTTCTCCAGCGGATCTTCCCGGCCCAGGAATCAAACTGGGGCCTCCTGCATTGCAGGTGACCTGTCAGGGAAGCACCTTAAAAAACTTGATTCAGTTCAGTTCAGTTCAGTTCATTTCAGTCACTCAGTTGTGTCCGACTCTTTGTGACCCCATGAATCGCAGCATGCCAGGCCTCCCTGTCCATCACTGACTCCCTGAGTTCACCCAAACTCATATCCATCGAGTCAGTGATGCCATCCAGCCATCTCATCCTCTGTCGTCCCCTTCTCCTCCTGCCCCCAATCCGTCCCAGCATCAGTCTTTTCCAGTGAGTCAACTCTTCGCATGAGATGGCCAAAGTACTGGAGTTTCAGCTTTAGCATCATTCCTTCCAAAGAACACCCAGCACTGATCTCCTTTAGAATGGACTGGTTGGATCTCCTTGCAGTCCAAGGGATTACTTCTCATTAAAATCTTATTAAACTTTTATTATCACATACCTCCAAAATTATCCAGAAGGGGGCAGCATGGATTTGTGAAAATGTGAATGTCAGGCATTTAACCTGTTTCTACTTTTATTGACAATGTTAAATCCCCAGCTCTTGGCAACAGATATGATAAGTATGTTTGGTATATGTGACGATATGTTTGCTAGTGTGTGATGTTCACTGCCGGCAAGAACAGTTGACAAATTAGGTTTTCTTTTTAATATGTTGTCCTTTCTTTCTGAACATGCTCCTAAAGCTTCTGCCTCAGTTAGCCTTTATCTTTACCTTTTTGAATTTGGATTCTTGTTATTGATTCAGTTTGGATGTTACATTTAAAAAGCAGTGTCTGTGATTTTAGCCTGGTCCCTGAAGCCAAGTAGAGTAAACTTTGGTGATACAAAGGAACCAAAAGCAGGCAGCAGAACCAGCCTTTTACTAAAATAGGTCGCAATGTACATAGTCTGTTGCCGTATTCTTTTTTCCCATAACACTTCATCCTCTTAGGTTTTGAGACTGTTTTCCTGTGTTTTTATGTATTCAGCGTCATCTTTTTGAAATTAATTTTTATTTTTAAAATTATATAACATCATTATAGACAATATATTTTCTAAAGATGGTCTGGCTACTTTTGTGCCACTGAGTGTATTTCAGCATCATTTTTGATTATAGTCTATAATTTGTGTAATTTTATCAGAAATTTCAGAATGATGTTTTCCAACATTTTTTTCTGTTATCAGCAGTGGGGCTGAAAATTGGGATAACTAAATATTTTTGCACATCTTGAATGACTTCTGAGGATAAATTCTTAAATGTGGAATTGCTTTCTAAAAGGACATATTCATTTTTAACGTCTTTTGAATAGTTATTGCCAAATTGTCCATCAAAAGCTTAGGAATAGGTTTGTATCCCTATTTGCCCTTATAATTCTTCATTCTGTTTATAATCTTTTAAACCTTGTTAATTTTCTAGGCCTATAAGTAGCTGTTTGTAGAGTATGTATGAATGGAGAGCACTCATTTTCATTTTGAAAGCACCACTGCTTTAATATATCAATACTGTACTGTGTTGGTTATCCATTCTGATTCCCGTATGTTTTTCAAATTTTCACTACTATCATTCCATTTTGTTCACTATAAAAGGTAAGTTTTTCCTGTTATGGATAGTATACATACACTCAAGTAGCATAGTGTACCCTGTCTCTTTTGTAGGAAGCTGGGAGGGTCAGTAATATATGAAGAGACTGTCAGTCAGGGATTCCTTCGACAGTAATGAGACAGATTATATTCCTAGTCCAGCTATGCGAATATTGTGTCAAACATCATAAAATTTAATTAATTCATCATTAACATACATGGATATACAGTGTTGTATTATTTTCAGGTATATAACAAAGTAATTCAGTTTTATTTGTATATATATAATATTGCTTTTCACATCCTTTTCCATTGTAGGTTATTACAAGAAACTTACAGTTCCCTGTGCTAGACAGTGGGTCATTGTTGTTGATTTTGTGTCTGCTGCTGCTGCTGCTAAGTCGCGTCAGTCGTGTCCGACTCTGTGCGACCCCATAGACGGCAGCCCACCAGGCTCCCCCGTCCCTGGGATTCTCCAGGCAAGAACACTGGAGTGGGTTGCAATTCCTTCTCCAATGATTTTGCGTATAGTAGTGTGCATATGTTAATCCGATTTATACCCCCCCACCCCCTCATCTAGCAACTTAGATATTCTTCTTTTTGGAGAGGTTTCTTTGTCATGTTCTTAGTAGCAGAGAAGGTTACATTGGGCATGACATTTACTTTTTTTTAATAGTCAGAAATGATTTGGTGCTAAACATTGTGATGAAGTGCTTGATTAAATTGACTCTCTTTGGGGTTGAAGAGAATTAGTACGTCACAGAGCAAAGACAATTTTTCTTGAATAGCTTAATCGTAAAGCAATTTTAAAATGAATTCATATTTATGTTAAGATGGCAGGAATTGTTAGAAAAATATGAGTTACTTTTTAAGGTAACTCTTCAGTTAGGTAGGCTTCCCAGGTGGTGGAGTGGTAAAGAACTCACCTACCAATGCTGGAGATGTAAGAAACATGGGTTCAGTCCCTGAGTCTGGAAGATCCCCTGGAGAATGAAATGGCAACCCACTCCAGTATTCTTTCCTGGAAAACTCCATGGACGGAGAAGCTGGGAGGGCTACAGACCATGGGGTCACAAAGAGTCGGACACAGCTGAGTGACTGAGCGTGCCTTTCCAGGTGCTCTCAAGGGCCAGGTGTGTAACAGTGGGGGTTAGGTTTCTCTGTGTTCTTTGACACAGACTTAAAAAGCAAGCCAGGATCTTTTGTAAAACAGGAGGTATTTTTAGCATCCGTGTTCTAGTAATTTACCTCCAGGAATAAATAGGTTGAAGCCAAGCAGGCAGATTGAGAGTTACCAGGTCAGATGGATGGGGCCCTTCCAGTTCAAGGTAGAACGCAGAAAGGAGGAGGAGGACAAGCGGCCCCACGCCTGTAACTCAGTGCAGTCTGAGAAGTGAGGCGCTTCGTGGCGGAGGAGGTTAGGGCTGCTCTGTGTCCTCCAGGTTTGGGTCCAGGTTGGACAGTAACTGGGGACAGCTGACTGCTGTAGGGCAGGGGAAGGGAGAAAACACTTTTGAGTTCCTTAAAAGAACCTTCAACTGTCTTCAGAGTCTTCAGATTTGACTGTCTCAGCCTCTGAAACCCATAAATATAGAATTGAACTTAAACTATTTTTATGTTTTAAAGGGATGAAGTAAAAAATTACCAAGTAAATTCATTGGAAAAAAATGTGTGATGAGGAAATATACAGGAACAATGGAAGGTGGTCATTGAGCTGTTGTATGGAAAGCTTTTGTTGACTCAAAGTGTTAAACGTGCTGAAAACTTCATTAATGTTAAGATAATATGTGAGTGATGGTAATGATGATGTCAGTGGAACTATTCACACTAAATTAAAACAGAGCTATTAATATGAGAAGAAAATATAGAAAAGGGGAAACTCATGTAATAGAAAAGTTATAACTGTCTTCACATTTCCTGTTGAATATCTAAACATTGGCAATGGCCTCAGAAAGTAGATACAACTGCATTTTAAAAAGCAGAATTTGTGGTATATACTGATATAACACTAATAATGGTAAAGATAACATTAAGTACTGTCATCTTTTGCATGCATGATGTGTTAGTCTCTATGCTGATTTCTTTGTGTGTATTTCATTTAATTCACAGTGATTCTGTGCGGTGTGGTTTTTGCTGTTAACCTCATTGTACAGAGAAGTGAGGCTCGGAGAGGTTCAATAACTTGCTCACGGTCACACAGCAAGTGTCAGAGCTGGTATTTGATCCTAACTAGTCCAACCTGGGCTTCCCTTGTGGTTCAGCTGGTAAAGAATCCGCCTGCAATGCGGGAGACCTGGGTTTGATCCCTGGGTTGGGAAGATTCCCTGGAGAAGGGAAAGGCTACCCACTCCAACGTTCTGGCCTGGAGAATTCCATGGACTATATAGTCCATGGGGTCGCAAAGAGCCAGGCACGACTGAGTGACTTTCATCTTCTTTCAGTCCAACCTGAAGGCCTGAACTTGACCTTCATACATTCTACCCCCTACATCTAGTAGATGTAATTGTGTATTGAAAAATAGTTATATTTCTCCAACTTTGACTATATTTTTAATTACTGATTTCCATAAGTGTGATTTTGATGCATGCTTAATTTTAAATGACTGATTTATTGAGTATCTTTCACTTTGTAGACCAAAACAGCCATTCTTTTCAATTCCCATGTTTGAGATTCTTCTTCAGAGGGCTGTGCATGGCTCGGTTCTTTGTTAATTTGCTTTAGTTTTTCATCTTTGATTACTTAGGTTTGGAGTTTTAGCCCCCTTTTACCTTCCTTTCCTTGTCACACATTACTTGCTTTTAAGAATATGATGTAAGCTTTAACTGCAATTTTATAAATTTCACATATACACAGTTAAAAGTTTTGAAAACAGGTAACTAAAAAGGTAAAGGTGTCCTGTTATCCTTCCAAATAAAGGAGAACCAACCACAGTTAACATTCTGGTATCTTTTCCTCTAGCCTTTTAGCTTTGTTTTTGGCCACTCCGTGGGGCATGCCGGATCTTAGTTCCCTGACCCAAGGATCCAGCCCACTCCCCCTGCAGTGGAAGCATGGAGTCCTAACCGCTAGCCAGCCAGGGAAGTCCTTCTGGCTGTTTAAAATCCATTTACTGTGTGCTTGTGATTATATTGTAGATATATAGGAGAAGGCAATGGCACCCCACTCCAGTACTCTTGCCTGGAAAATCCCACGGACGGAGGAGCCTGGTAGGCTGCAGTCCACGGGGTTGCGAAGAGTCGGACACGACTGAGCGACTTCACTTTCCCTTTTCACTTTCATGCATTGGAGAAGGAAATGGCAACCCACTCCAGTGTTCTTGCCTGGAGAATCCCAGGGATGGGGGAGCCTAGTGGGCTGCCGTCTATGGGGTCGCACAGAGTCGGACACGACTGAAGCGACTTAGCAGCAGCAGCAGAGTTATCTGTGCACGTAACATCTTCATTTACTATTTTAACAAATACTTTCTCAAGTTACACTTGTTCATGAAAGTAATTTTTAATGATTGTATATCATTATATTATATGAGCATACAGCATTTACTTAGCAGTTTTCTTGCTTTGGATATGTAGGTTGTACCCAATTTGAGCTATTGTAAATAATATTGAATATCTTTGTAAAACTTGTTCTCATTTATGATTATTTCCTTGGATTAATTCTAGGAATGTTTTTTGGATTAGAACCTCAGAATTTTTGTGTAATACAGTATTGACATTTTTAAGAATACTGAGGTTAATTACCAAGTTGTTTCCTGCCCTCAATGCCCATTTCGTGGTTCCTTGCGGACACAAGATGTTTATATTTACTTCCATGCCTCAGTTTCCTTATCTGTAAGATAGAAATAATAATAGGATCTACTTCAAAGGGTTGTCGTGAGACCATGATGAGTTACTTGAGCGTTTATAGTAGTAATACCTAGCACAAAGTGAGACCCCAGTAAATCTTGGTTGTTTAGTATTATAATTTCTACAGTCTTTGGCTAAATTGATAGGTGTAAAGAGTATTTTATTGTTGAAATTTGCATTTCTTTGATTACTAGAGATAATGAAATTTTTCTATAAGGATTTTAATGAATTTTTGTTTCTTTTTGAGACATAGTTTGTCCTTTGCTCATTTGTTTCTCTTGAGGATATTAGTGCTTAATATATTAAGCACTAATTAGTGCTTAGTTAATTAGTGATTAACTTAATTGAAATATTAAGCTTTTGTGCTTTTTGTTATTGTTGTTGAAATTTTCTTCTGACTTATTACTTTTGATTTTTTTTTAACCTGGGGATAATTTCCATTCCTATGTAATCTATTTTATCCTTATTTCTATTTAGCTTCTTTCATATTTTTAAATCCTAGAATCTTACCCCATTTAGAAATTTGATGACATTTTATTAAAAAGCAATGGCTGGATTAAAACAAGCATCAAGTACTTTAATCTCTCTGAAGTTTATTTATGTCTGTAGGGTGAGGAAAGGGTGAAAATCATCTGTCCTTCCCTAAAATAACAGGTTATCTCAATGTCAGTTATTTAATATATTTTTCTCTGATAGGGGATATCTTTTTAATCATCCATTAAATTCTTCATATTTATTTGCTTCGTATTTATTAATCAGGAAGCAGTTGAAGAGAGATGGAATCTGGCTAGTCCTCTATTTCTTCATTGTTATTTTTTGTATGCAGTGAATGAACAAAGATGTTAAAACTCGTCCCTAAAAGTCTTATTTTCATGTAGAACATAAGTATCCTATTAGATTGTTGGTCAGTGCTTTAGTTGGACCACGCGGTCTTATTTTCTCAAATACCTATGAAAGAACCAGCTTTCTACCCCCTACCCCCATGTTTTAAGAAGGATGAGCTCTGGATTTCTGAAAAAATTTATCTAGTTTTGTGAAAGTGTGGAAATGCGATTAACATTGGTAGGCTCTTTTTTTACCCTTCAGGTAGAATATTTAAAAGTGATAAGTGATGCATCTTAGCTGTGCATTTATGTTCCAGAGAAAGAGTTCTGGGAAGTCAAGAAATAATGATGAAGAGAATAGTGGGATTGATTTATGAGCGAAAGAAGCTGGTCATTTATAGTTCGTTGAATGATGGGCGTATTTAAAAGGAGAGACAATAGTTAGTGTTCATATATTTAGAGAATATTCAGACAAAATTTGTTTTGGGCAGCTAAGAGATTACTCCTGGAATGATAAGAAGAAAAGAACAGTTTAGTTTAGAAAACAAATCAGCAAAAGCAGAAAGAAATTTATAGATACATAATTTACATTGGGAATTGTTGGAAAGCAGAATAATCTCCCCAGAGAGCTGGTGGGTGGAATAAACTAGCTGCCTCTAGTTTCTGTAATCCATGGCAGATGCTTAGGAACGGGTTACATAAGAGGTTTCTGGGAACGGTTTAAAATGAAGTCTTGTCAAATGCGTGAGGTCAGGCTGGATGACCTAGGTGGTACTTTCTGACTCTCAAATCCAGTGATGGCTTGTGGCATTCTGCTGGTCAGCACTAATGTACCGTGAGGGTTATTTACTGGCAAATTCACATAGTGCTTATTGGTTGAGGAACAGAATTATTTGAAAAATAATAATTGACCTTGGAATATATTTGTTTCAGTTCAGTATCATCCTCCTTTTCCTTGCTCCAATTATCTTGATTTTTTTCATTAAATCAAAGTAAGAGTTTTTACCTGTTGCTTTTCATTAGCCCCTGCTTTTAATTAACTTTTGATGTTGTTGGTGTCTTTTCCTTCTCGGAAAGAACTAATGCATGGGTTGGAACATGATTTTGAATAATATTTACTTGTAGTGTACTGACCAAGTTGATCAGATGCTCAGTCCATGCTGTACAAGTTCTGTTCCATAACAAAAAAAAATTTTGCTTTTAAATGATATGTGTTACACCCTATAAGTCAGTTGATAGCGGCAAGTGCTAAAGTGGAATCTGTGAGATAGTTGATGGGGGCAAGGGAATGAAATATTAAACCTCTTCTTTTTTTTTCCAACCGTAACAAATTGATCTTATGAACATTTACTGGATGAAAGGACATCGATGCCTCCCTTGGTTCATGCGTTAGAGGGGCACGTGTCACGTGGGCTCTGCGTGGGCCCGCTGCCTCCAGGAGGGGCTTCAGTGCTCTCATCAGCTGTGCTCCCGCTGACAGTGTGTTTGCCTAGGAGAGCTGGCGGATCGTGCTGTACAGGTCTTAACCCCGCCGTCACAAAATGAGCAGGGCAAATAATGCTGGGAGATATTTCCAGTGACAATGAAATGCCCTTTTATTAGCCCCATTATCAGGTTGTAACAATGATCACTTGATCAATCTGGCAAGAGGACAGCCATAAAATTCTTGATTACAGGTGGCGCTAGTGGTAAGGAATCTCCCTTCCAAGGCAGGAGACACAAGAGACTTAGGTTTGATGCCTGGGTCAAAAAGATACGCTGGAGTAGAAAGTGGCAACACCCTCTAGTATTCTTGCCTAGAAAATTCCATAGATGGAGAAGCCTGGCAGACTGCAGTCCATGGGACCGCAAAGAGTCAGACACAACTGAGCCACTCAGCATATAAAATATGTATTTACCTTCACTATCAGTAACAGTGAAACCTTCCTAAAGATAAATATTATGCTTTGAGGTATTGGCTCCTGCTAACATAAAGTTCTTGCAAGACATTTAAGAAAATATTTCATCTTAAATTTATTTAAACTGAATCATCCTTTTAAAATATATATTTTGAGCATGTTTTACAATATACGTGATGTATTCTCACAAGTACACATTCAATTTATAAATATACATATAGTGAGGATGCATTGCAGAGTTCTAATGAAGGGGTGTTTGATCAAACAAGTTTGGAACATAAATGTTTTTCAAATAATTTAAAGATAAGAGGTTCATATTTTTTTAGTCCTTTGTAATATTACTTTACATGCACAATTTAACTGTCTTTTCCTTGTTAAAATATCCTTGGGGTTAAGTCAGGTTTAGGTGACTTTTCCAGGTTGAAATGGAAGACAGTAAAGTAGAATGTAATTAATCAAATTATAGAATGAATCATTATAGGTGAAGTAAATATTGAATAACTGAGATCTCTAGAATTTAATGATTTAATAATAAAAATTGTACTAATTCAACTTATTTGTGAGGAAGCTAGGCCTAAATCAGAGTGATAGGAACTATGAAATATTCTTTAAGAAGTGCTTCTTCAATAATTTTGAAAATAGATAAGAAACCAGGTTAATTGTGTTTTAGCAAATCTTTTGAATGCTTTCATTTAACAGGTAGTTGAGAATTATTTATCATTACTCTGTTCATTGTTTGGATTAAAATTAATACCAAAGTGGTACTTGAGAATGGCCTTTTTTTTCCTTTTACGTTTAAATAGGCTAGACATTTGCTTTGTTTAGGCCATTAATTTGTTTTTACACAGCCTGTGAAGGTAACCATCGACTCAGAATTAATTAGTGGGATCAAAATTAATGAGATTTTAACTGTATCTGGGTCATTTCTACTCTAGGCGAGTTTTCTTCACACAAATTGGACTAGCATTTTCTTGAAAGAAGAAAAATTAAATTTATTTAAATCCATGTTTTAAAAGCAAAGAACTTCTTTTGTTGTGAGTTAAGTATCTCTAATAACTGTGCTTTCTTGGGCCTAGTAATACTGATTTTGTTGTTGCTGCTTTCAGTCTTGATTATTTTGGCTATTTCAAGGCTGTTGCTCATCGCAGTGAAACTAGAGCTAACTCTTCAGATGCTTATTTTCGTTGGCATGGATGATATAGCAAGGAGAGATAAGAAAGCCTTCATCAGCAATCAATGCAGAGAAATAGCGGAAAACAACAGAATGGGCAAGACTAGAGATCTCTTCAAGAAAATTAGAGATACCAAGGGAACATGTCACGCAAAGATGGGCTTGATAAAGGACAGAAATGGTATGGACCTAACAGAAGCAGAAGATATTAAGAAGAGGTGGCAAGAATACACAGAAGAACTGTACAAAAAAGATCTTCACGACCCAGATAATCACGATGGAGTGATCACTTATCTAGAGCCAGACATCCTGGAATGTGAAGTCAAGTGGGCCTTAGAAAGCATCACTACAAACAAAGCTAGTGGAGGTGATGGAATTCCAGCTGGGCTCTTTCAAATCCTGGAAGATGATGCTGTGGAAGTGCTGCACTCAATATGCCAGCAAATTTGGAAAACTCAGCAGTGGCCACAGGACTGGAAAATGTCAGTTTTCATTCCAGTCCCAGAGAAAGGCAATGCCAAAGAAGGCTTAAACTACTGCACAATTGCACTCATCTCACACACTAGTAAAGTAATGCTCAAAATTCTCCAAGCCAGGCTTCAGCAATACATGAACTGTGAACTTCCAGATGTTCAAGCTGGTTTTGGAAAAGGCAGAGGAACCAGAAATCAAATTGCCATAATCCCTGGATCATGGAAAAAGCAAGAGAGTTCCAGAAAAACATCTATTTCTGCTTTATTGACTATGCCAAAGCCTTTGACTGTGTGGATCACAATCAACTGTGGAAAATTATGAAAGAGATGGGAATACCAGAGCACCTGACCTGCCTCTTGAGAAACCTATATGCAGGTCAGGAAGCAACAGTTAGAACTGAACATGAAACAACAGACTGGTTCCAAATAGGAAAAGGAGTACATCAAGGCTGTATATTGTCACCCTGCTTATTTAACTTATATGCAGTGTACATCATGAGAAACGCTGGGCTGGAGGGAGCACAAGCTGGAATCAAGATTTCTGGGAGAAATATCAATAACTTCAGATATGCAGATGATACCACCCTTAAATGGCAGAAAGTGAAGAAGAACTAAACAGCCTCTTGATGAAAGTGAAAGAGGAGAGTGAAAAAGTTGGCTTAAAGCTCAACATTCAGAAAACGAAGATCATGGCATCTGGTCCCATCACTTCATGGGAAATAGATGGGGAAACAGTGAAAGACTTTATTTTTGGGGGGCTCCAAAATCACTGCAGATGGTGATTGCAGCCATGAAATTAAAAGACACTTACTCCTTGGAATAAAAGTTATGACCAACCTAGATAGTATATTCAGAAGCAGAGACATTACTTTGCCGACTAAGGTCCGTCTAGTCAAAGCTATGGTTTTTCCTGTGGTCATGTATGGATGTGAGAGTTGGACTGTGAAGAAGGCTGAGCGTTGAAGAATTGATGCTTTTGAACTGTGGTGTTGGAGAAGACTCTTGAGAGTCCCTTGGACTGCAAGGAGACCCAGCCAGTCCATTCTGAAGGAGATCAGTCCTGGGATTTCTTTGGAAGGAATGATGCTAAAGCTGAAGCTCCAGTACTTTGGCCACCTCATGCGAAGAGTTGACTCATTGGAAAAGACTCTGATGCTGGGAGGGATTGGGGGCAGGAGGAGAAGGGGACGACAGAGGATGAGATGGCTGGATGGCATCACTGACTCGATGGATGTGAGTCTGAGTGAACTCCAGGATTTGCTGAATGACAGGGAGGCCTGGCGTACTGTGGTTCATGGGGTCACAAAGAGTCGGACACGACTGAGTGACTGAACTGAACTGATACCGTTTTTATCTGGGGCCAAACACATTTTTGTGGATGGGGCATGTCATTTGCCGGTTCTCACCATTATTGAACTGTGTGAGTGAAGAACAGAACTCCTGTTTAAAACGTACTTAATGTAAATACACGTGTCAGAAAGGAACATATCATTGGGAATGAAAAACTAGAATTTTTGGAGTTCAGTTATTTTTTCCTTCAGAAAATTACACCCCCAATCTACTTTTTAAAACGCACCCTCTGCTATTATTTAATTTTTGCTTTGTGTTTTACTAATAAGGGTGCTAACATGATGTAGAAATTTTAAATCTTTTTATGAGGATGGATTGCATTTTCTTGAATTAAAAAGAAAATTACCCACCTGTATATAAATGGCAAAGGTGACGGTTCTGACAGTAAAACTGCTCATGAGGATTTGGTGCCGGAGGTCAGGTTCTCCGTTAGAACAGGGATACCGCAGGTTGTAAACTGCCGTCGGAGATGCTTGGCAGAGAGAGAACGCGTGGGTCAGTGCTTCTCAGTTTTGTTATCACTTCAGATGTTGAGATCCACCAATAGAACATAATTTGAAAAACACCAGAGTAAAGAATGTCGATAAAAATCACCTTTTTAACAAACAGACTTCAGCACCCCCCGCCTATGCCTCATTTTATCTATGAAAAGGAATGATAGGAATGTATGTGAACGTTAATGAAATGATTGTCAACCTGGGGACTGGGAAGTTGGTGAGTTAGATGTGTTACATTAATTAAGGAATGTGCTTGACTCTTTGCGACCCCATGGACTGTAGTCTGCCAGGCTCCTCCCAGGCAAGAGTTCTGGAGTGGGTTGCCATTTCCTTCTCCAGAGGATCTTCCCCACCCACCTGGGTCTCCTGCATTGTAGGCAGATGCTTTACAGTCTGAGCCACCAGGGAAGTCAATTAAGGATTAGTTCATTTTTAAAGATTGGGGAGGCTTCCCAGGTGGCGCAGTGGTATAGACTCCTCCTGCAATGCAGGAGATGCGGGTTTGATCCTTGGATTGGAAAGATCCCCTGGAGAAGGAAATGGCTACCCACTCCTGTATTCTTGTCTGGAGAATCCCATGGACAGAAGAGCCTGGTGGGCTGCAGTCCATGGGGTTGCAGAGTCAGACACGGCTGAGCCACTGAGCACGCCACGTGCACACACACAGAGTCGGATACGACTCTGAGCGACTGAGGGCACATTCTCTCTCATCAGTGCCTGATTAAAGGGTGTGAGTAGATGGAAAGGAACGCCGTTTAGAAAGTTCTTTGCAGTGACTCATACACAGAGAAAACGATCACTGTTAGATTTGTTTTCTCTGGTAAGAAAAATAAATAAAACAACTTTTTCTCAGATCCGCATTGCAAAATAGAAAATGTGTGTGCGTGCTAAGTCGCTTTAGTCACGTTGCACTCTTTGCGACCCCATGGACTGTAGCCCGCCAGGCTCCTCTGTCCATGGGGATTCTCCAGGCAAGAATACTGGAGTGGGTTGCCATGCCCTCCTCCAGGGGGTCTTCCAAACCCAGGGATGGAACCCAAGTCTCTTACGTCTCCTGAATTGGCAGGTGGGTTCTTTACCACTAGCGCCACCTGGGAAGCCCCAAATGCAAAATAGCTAACCATTCATGTGGCAGTCATCTTTTTGTAAACTGAATGATGGATATATTTGATAAATGCAAAGTCAGTATAATGATTATTTGTAGAAACACAAACACTCCATTGTACTAAGCTCTTATTTTTTATTCCCCCTAAACTACTGTCTTCTGTTATCAGTATGCTGCTGCTGCTGCTGCTACTGCTAAGTCGCTTCAGTTGTGTCCGACTCTGTGCGACCCCATCGACGGCAGCCCACCAGGCTCCACCGTCCCTGGGATTTATGTCTTGTGAAAGTCAAAACTACCTTATGTAGTGTGAAGTAATTGAAAATAAAGACGTTATATTTCTGCCATGTTAAATTCTAACATTGCCTGTATTTAAATGATATTTTTGTAGTTTGCCACTGTAGTTTGACTTACTATTTAATTACAAGGTGAAGTTTTACACGCCATAGTCAGCTACCCTTCAGTCCTTAATGTCTTTTGTAAAGAAAGAAATGTTTTATGCTTACGAGGAAGCATGAAATAAATAAGCTTAAAACATGTGTAAGAAAATTCTATGTGATGTTTTAATAACAGTTTATAACATGATCTTTCTGAACTTAGTTTTCTTACCTTTGAAAACTAGTAAATAGCTACTATGCTGATTATAGTTTTTGCATCATTATAAAACAACAAAGCACAAATAAAGCTAACACAGTACCAAAGGCTGAAACACCTGAATTAAAGAACAAAGTGACGAGTTAAATCTTTCTCTCTCTTTTTGAATGTTCTGCTTCATTCAAAAAAATTGATTTTGGGTTGTTTACAAGAAATAAACAGTATTTAGTTAGATAGAAATAAAGCAAAATCACAGTGAAGAGAAAATGAGAGAGAAACTAGATGAGACCACCAGGAGTCCACATTCAGAAATGTATGCCCACACCCTGCTCTGTTATGGGTAGAAAATTCAGTCCTATGTTTCTTAGTAGCCAAAACATCAAAGGACTCAGTTGCAGCAGCCTTCCCCAAAGTGTGCTCCTAAAAAACTGCATCTTATGAGATTATGATGGTCAAATGAATGTGGCTATTTGTAGGCCCTCTGTAGATATAATTATCCTCATGTTACAGGCTAGAGGTTCTTAGAAGGTCTGCAGGTAAAAGCAACTGTAACTTGTGTTTCCCATGCACGGCTGGTCACCCATGCCCCTGCCTCCTGCTTTTTCTCATCTGATAACATGTCAACATTTCCCGATGAGGGAGATACTGTTCTTTAGCCAAAAAAGTCTGCTCAGGCAAAGCGCAGCAGAGTGAGCTTTGAGAAATTTCTCCTCTGGATCGCATAGAAGGGATGCAGTTGAAAGTGAAAGTCTCTCAGTCGTGTCCGACTCTTTGTGACCCCATGGACTATACAGTCCGTGGAATTCTTCAGGCCAGAATACTGGAGTAGGTAGCCTTTCCCTTCTCCAGGGGATCTACCCAACCCAGGGTTCGAACCCAGGTCTCACCTGCATTGCAGGTGGATTCTTTACTAGCTGAGCCACAAGGGAAGCCTATAGAAGGGATCACATGTCTTAATATATAGTGCCTTAGATCTCCTCCTCAATAAATAGCCACAATAATGAGTTTCAGATGGCTATTTTCATATGGGTTCACCTTGATGTGAACCGGAAGCATAATCTAATAATTCACTACAAAGTTTTAAGTTGCTTATACATGGCCTTTCAGACATATAAAGACTCTAAATTTTAATTTTATCTGTTGTGGATTCAGTTCTCGGTAGCTACTGAAAATCTTTACCGTCTTTGATTGTTTATGTTATATTCCATCTTGTTCTTAAAAGGGGTGGAAGGGCTCAAAACCGGGATGAGCAGAAAATACAGAGCAGGCTGCCTACCAAGCTTTTGTGTGTTAGTTGAGGCCGTGTGCCTGCCGAGGTTCTAGGCGGAAGCTGTGAAGCACGCCTGCAGATAATACAAATGATCGGCGGTTCTTCAGAGGTGATTGTGGCAGAGGGACCGTGAGGATATTGTTTTTGAGCAAAGGAGCAGGGAAGAGCATGGGTCTGAAAGACAGAGTCACAGACAGAAGCACTGCGGACCACAGCTCCAGCTGCTTGCAAAGGGAAATTCAGACCAGGAAAGAGAACACGTCATAACAGGTCAATTTCTTTCCAGGTCTGTCTGTTCGTATATAGCCATCATTTTAGTAAGGTCATCTTCAGATTTGAACAGCAGCTTTCTCTAGGTATCTTTTCCTTTTTAAAACTATTTTTAATGTAGTCTTGTGTTGTGATGATTGAACTGGGCATTTCAGGTGTAATATAAAAGAAGAAAATTTTCGACATATCCTGGTGGTGTGGTTCGTGTTTTCGACAGCAGTGAATGTGTAACTAATTTTGATTTCACTGAGGACCAGATCCATGTTATTCCGAATTTAATCTAGATGTGATTGAGATTTATTTTTCCTTTCAGGCAAGAGTGCAGCACTGCATCTGTTCTGTAGCCAGTGACCACTCAGTCGGACTTCTAAGTTTGCGAGAGAAAAAATGCATTATGCTGGCGTCTCGTCATCTTTTCCCCATTCAAGTAATCAAGTGGAGGCCTTCTGACGATTACCTAGTAGTGGGATGTTCAGACGGCTCCGTGTATGTCTGGCAAATGGATACTGGTAAGAACAGATGAGACTAGAAAATTAAATGAGTATATTCAGCTTCCTAGAAGTGAAAAAGCTTTTGTATGAGGAAAAACCCCTGAAATGTCAAAAGGTTGCTACTTGTGTTTCTCATCACTGCTTTTTCTAAGGGTTCTTATAATTATCAACAAAGAAATATTTAGATGTCCTCTAAAATATTTGTTGTACTCTCTCAGATACTTGTAGAGTAGTTCATTGATCTTTGGAGAAACGTGAACAATATTCAACTTAGGACAGACATCAGACACCAGACAGCTAAGTGATTTCTATATAATTCTTGAGGCAAATTGTAAGATTAAAGAATCCTTTTTGCCCCTAGTTCAAAAACAGTGGAACAGCAGAAAAATAATACAGGGCCTTTAATTGGAGGAGATAATGGAAAGTTTTAAGTTCTCGAGAGAAGATGTAAAATTTCAGGGTTCAGATATTTTCTGTATGTGGCATAACATGCTGCAGATAATGTTTAGCTTAAAAATACAGGCCATGACATATAAAGTTTACATACAGAAACTTAAGGTGTTTCCTTGGAAATTTTTAAGTATGTAACTACATGTTTATTAGTTTGGGCTTTTAAAAACACACTCTATTCTACTTTTACTATCCTAAGTCATCTATCAGTGAGTTAAACCTTTCTTTATGTTCCTAAAGAACGTACGTGCTATGTAATATTTCTACTTTTTTTTCTTTTTCTCTCTGAAACTTTTTCTTGTTTTCTTAAATATTCCTGTTTGAAATCGGACTATGTGTATATTTCTGGCTTGGACGGTGGTATAAGAGGGAGAGCTCACAGGTCTTTTGGAGCAAGTAGCCATAACCTTCACCTATCCTTCATTTGCGGTCCTGGTTCTCTCTGATAGTACACAAGCAATTTTGACAAGAGGAAGCGTTCTTGAAGAGTGTCAGACTTCTTTACTTTGGCATTTAACTTTTTTTGAGGGGGCCTGATTATAAAACAGGGTCTTAGTTTTTGTCAAATTTTGAGAGCACAAAGTGAAAGTCGCTCAGTCATGTCCAACTCTTTGCCAGAATACTGGAGTGGGTAGCCTTTCCCTTCTCCAGGGGATCTGCCTGACCCAGGGGTCAGACCCAGGGATCAAACCCAGGTCTCCCGCATTGCAGGCCGATTCTTTACCAGCTGAGCCACAAGGGAAGCTCAAGAGAGTACAAAGGCATTAGAAAAGAAAGATGAACTCAGGTTCACCGCTGTTCAGAGGTGAATGTGGACACGTTTCTCTCTAGTCTCATTTCTACATTTTGAACAACAGGTCTGCTGTCATATCACGTATGTAATTTTGTGTCCTATTTTATGTTCCTTTCTGTTGCACCCTATCTGCTGAGCAGCACTGCTTCATGTTCGCTGATTTGGTCCACGCTATAAACCAGATGCACTTGACCCTTGAACAGCATGGGGGTTGAGGACCCCACCTTCTTCATAGTTGCCAATCTGCATATAACTTAGAGTTGGCCCTCCGTTCCCGTGTCCTCTTCATATCCGTGGTTCTCCATTCTTGGATTCGAATGACCAAGGATTAGGTGGTGCTGTAGTATTTACTGCCGAGAAAAGAAATCCATGTGTATGTGGATCCACAAAGTTCAAACCTGTGTTGCTTAAGGTTAACTATATGCAGAGTTTGTCTTGGGCTCTGGGAATCCCTGGTGGCTGAGACAGTAAAGAATCTGCCTGCAATGCAGGAGACCCAGGTTCAACCCCTGGGTTGGGAAAATTCCCTGGAGTACAGAATAACTACCCACTCCAGTATTCTTGCCTGGAGAATCCCATGGACTGAGAAGCCTGGCAAGCTACAGTCCATGGGGTCCCAAAGAGTCAGGCATGGCTGAGCAACTAACACTTTCACTTTTTCGCTGGAGTCGGACTCCTTGGTGTGAATTTAAGATCAACCATTTGGCAGCACTGTGACCCATGGCAAGTCTCTCAATTTACTCATCTGTAAAATGAATATAATAATAGTTCATGTTTTATAGTATTCCTGAGAGACTAAAATGACATAATATTTACCTGGTAAGCAGTAGATGTAAGTGCGTATCCATTATGTTTGTGTATTTTGTGTGTGTACTTACATATGTGTATATTTCCTATTATTGTTATTTTACAAACATGCTTAACTTGTTGCTTTGTTGGCCTTGGGGATATGATCTTACTTTTATTTAGAATTTTTTTTTGAGAATTAATATTAAAGAAAGTTATAGTGCTGATAATTATAAAACATTATTTTAAAATATTGCATATATAAACAATTGATATATTATTAATACAAGAGTATGTTAAACTTGTCTAGAACTTTAAACATTAATATGATAAAGAATATAATTTTCCTGAATTTCTTAGATGCGGAAATATATGATACTTGAATACTTCAGATACTTGAAGGATATTTACAAAGAATATGAAAGTCTTTACAAATGAGGCCTTACTGGAAGACAGAATTACTTTTCCAGTAGTTTACCTAGTAGGAAATGACAAATAGCTCCTGACTGTATGTGTACTGAGGATGTTATTTTTATAACCGGTTTACTATAATTAAGCCCAGTACATAATATTGCAGTTGACCAATTATCTTCTGACCTTCAGGAGGATTTTGATAAACAATCAGTCAATATGGCGTTCTTAAATCAAGATAAAGCTAGGGAAGCAGAATAAATTTTGGACTTCAACCATAATAGGGGGTGTACGCTCTTTTTCCCTCTTTGCTGTTCAGGTTTTAGCTAGTGATATAAAGGTCCCTGGGGAGCCAGGAAGGCACATCCTGAAGGTATTGACATTATTTATTAATTAAATAAATAAAAAATGAAGCAAAAATAAATCAGATTTGGCCCAGGCTTGATGTATGAAATGTGTTTAAACTCTGAGGAGATACTTTTTGCCTCTACTTCATGTTTTGGGAATGTATTTTTACAGATGAAATCATATTACATGAAAACTACTCAGGCACTTTGTGCAATTTTCTGTTTGCCGTTTTGAATTACACTGACGCTTCTAGCTTAACAGCACTTAAAAATGTCTTAACTTTATAATTTCATGGAGCATTTTGGTTATTTTTCTCTTCAAATGGGTAGTTTTTATTTTCAGTGTTCATTTCCTTATGAAATGAAGTTAAAGCTAGTAATACAAAACTTACAGAGATAGAGGTCCAAAATCTTTTGTTCTTTTATTTATCCTCTTAATTATATGCTGCTGCTGCTGCTAAGTCGCTTCAGTCGTGTCAGACTCTGTGTGACCCCATAGACGGCAGCCCATGAGGCTGCCCCGTCCCTGGGATTCTCCAGGCAAGAACGCTGGAGTGGGTTGCCATTTCCTTCTCCAATGCGTGAAGGTGAAAAGTAAAAGTGAAGTTGCTCAGTCGTGTCCAACCCTTAGTGACCCCATGGACTGCAGCCTACGAGGCTCCTGCGTCCATGGGATTCTTCAGGCAAGAGTACTGGAGTGGGTTGCCATTGCCTTCTCCAGGTATTTTCTTCACATATTTGATCTTTTGCCTGCAGGATATAATACAATAGAGATTTGATTTTATGTTTCTGTTTCACAGGATATAACATAGTAGCATCATTGACTTTTCTGTATCTTCTATATTTTTGTTTTCATTCTATTACAAAAATAAGATAAGGACTTCCCTGAGGGCCCAGTAGTTAGGAATTCAAACTCCCAATGTAGGGGGCATGGGTTTGATCCCTGGTGGAAGAATGGAACTATTATAAGATCCCACATCCTGCATGGCATGGCCAAAAATTAAAAACAAACAAACAACCACTGTAAGATAGGAAAGGAAGAGACACAAAGGATGAAATGGTTAAGAAAAAAGTAGTACTTTTCTAGTCAAGTGAAGTTTCTTATTTCCCTTTTGGAGTCACTCTGAAATTTTGAAGGAAGAGGTTATTCAAGTGAAAATATGACTCTCTTTTCAACCGTCCTCCCTGTGAGTCCTCTGTGTAATTAATTACTGAGTCCTTCCCGTTAGGTAGCCATCACCTCCCTTTTTTCTTTACAGTGTACTATTTTTATATCAGGCTATATTTTTTAACACCATGCTATCTTTGGCTCCCGTGATAGTTCAGTTGGTAAAGAATCTGCCTGCAATGTAGGAGACCCCAGTTCGATTCCTGACCCAGGAAGGATAGGCTACCCCCTTCAGTATTCTTGTGCTTCCCTTGTGGCTCAGCTGGTGAAGAATCCACCTGCAGTGCATGAGACCTGGGTTTGATTCTGGCCTGGGGAGTTCCATGGGGTTATAGTCCATGGGGTCACAGAGTCAGACACGCCTGAGCAGCTTTTGCTTTCACTTTAATGCTCTCTTTATTGGTTTCTCTGTTTTCTGTTTCCACCTTCTAGTCCACCCTGTACTCTCCTGGCAAATTAATTATAGGAAATAAAACAATAACAACCACACGTGATTCATGCCACTGTCCTAAAGACAAAAACATAAACAGTTTTAGTTCACGTATCCTTTAAGACAAGACCCTCCACAGCGTGGTACGTGTCTACCTTTGTCTTATCTCCTACTGTTCTTTCATAGAGACTGGTTGCTCTGTGTGAGGAATAGTTCTAACCAAGAATAACTGGGTCACTATGTACTACTTCTTGTCTTTTATATCATGCATATTGCTGCTCATGATTTTCATTCATTTGGAACATTCTTTCTTTCTGTCTGCTTATTTATTTAGGCAGTATAAGGAATGCTGAAAGTGAAAGTTGCTCAGTCATGTCCAGCCGTTTCCTTTTGCCTAATATTTTTCTTGCGGTGCAGGTCTATGAGTGATTCTTTCATCTTCTGTATATCTGAAAACCTTTTTATTTCACCATCATTTTGAAGATACTTCTTTCTGGATATAGAACTCTATGTTGACAGTTTTTTGTTTATTCCTTTCAGTATTTCACTATCTTGCTTGTATTATTTCCAGTGAAAAATCTGCTATAACCCTTATCTTTGTTCCTCTGTGTATATGCTATATCTATTTTTTTGTGACTTCTTAGAAAATTTTCTCTTTATTATTGATTTTAAGCTGTTTAGTTGTAGTTCTCTGTATATTTCTTGTGCTGAGAGTTTGTTGTACTTGAATCTGTGGGTATATAGTTCTCAGCAAATTTGGTAGGTTTTGGCCATTATTTATTCCAATATGTTTTTGACCTTCCCCTCTCTTTTCTCTATTTGGAGACTCCGATATGTGCCTATTAGGATACTTGAAATTGCCCAGAGCTTGAGGATTGTCTTTTCATTTTTGCCATTATTTTTCCTGTGTTTAATTGTATAATTTCTATTCTGCATTTTCAAGTTTTCTGAGCTTTTCTTCTGAGGAGAGGAGGCAGGTAATGCTACATGGGAGATCATTAGAGGAAGGAAAGACAAGAAAATGTTTCTGGCAGGCACTGATAAAACATATCCCTCCATTAAAAGATGTCCGTGCCTTTTTCCTTTCTGAAAAAATGGGCTTTAGCTGTCCAGAGTCGTGTAGTGGCTGTGCGTGTGTGTGTCTCCCAGGAGCGCTGGACCGGTGTGTGATGGGGATCACGGCTGTGGAGATCCTCAACGCCTGCGACGAAGCAGCCCCTGCTGCCGTCGACTCGCTGAGCCACCCGGCGATCAACCTCAAGCAGGCCATGACACGCCGCAGCCTCGCTGCTCTGAAGAACATGGCCCACCACAAGCTGCAGACTCTCGCCACTAACCTCTTGGCTTCCGAGGCATCTGACAAAGTAAGTTTTATACGTGGGCTCACGTGTCCCCATTCAGCTTCATTTAATGACACAGCTTTGACTCATCTTAGGGAAGCGTTTTGGGGCGATGACACTGGTGAATACCAAGCTTCTGTTTTTAAGCAGGTTTATCCCACACAGTTTTGGAGTGTTTCAAGTATTTGGCATTTTGAAAAAGTAACTTGTTCTTACCATTCAAACTATTTTAAAATGATTCCTACAGACTTGAGTGACTTCAGTTTCTGAAATTAGAATGAACAATTTGTGTATAATCCATCTTCTTAACTTTCTGAGAGTCTTCCTGTCAGAAGGTTTAGCACTAGTGATATCTTCAGGAGAAAAAAGTAACAACTTGGGAACAATTGTGGCTTATCATTTGCTTTAAAAATAGGCTCCGATTTTACTAATGTTAGGCCATTTGCAAGATTTAAGAAAATATGTGAGAAGAGATATGGGGAGATTGCACAAGTGCTGGCAGTTTGCTGCGAGACCCAAACTCAACCACACTTTCCTTCCTGATAGTTAAAATCAACCCACCAGTTACTTCTCTAGTTACCAGAACATGGTCTTACTAAAAGAAGAAGAGTCAGCCCGAGCTCATTAACTGGCTCCTTAGCATTAGTTTTCTAGACACCGGCCGCTCTCTCCTTTGTGGTCTTTGGTTCTGGGTTTTATTAAAACAGTTTGTCTCTGGTAGATGGATAAATGAAGCCTAGACACCGTCCCAGTGCTTCATCTGAATCACACTCAAAATTCCTAGTTCCATCTAAGAATTCATTAGAATTATGAATGAGTCACCAAATACTTTTATTTTCATTTTTTTAATTCCTGATTCCTACTTTTTAAATGATTAGATGTGTGCATAAAAAGCAAAGGGGTTGAAAGGATTGTGTACGAATTTGAAAATTTGCCCATGAATTAGTGAGTGCTAATGACACAGGAAATATTTACTACAGGCAGCTCCACCGACCCATATCCTCTAATTGGCAGGAATAGTTGATCATTCTGTCTTTCCTGAAGATATTCATGTTTTATTGGCTTTGTTATATGGAATGTTTCATAGATTAGAAACATACAAAATTTCAAAAGGATTGTGAAATCCTTCTGTGATTTTTTTTTTTTTCATGCTTTCTGTCCCATGCTCTGTAGAATAGAAAACAGGCTGAAATGCACTTGCCATGCCTATAATTTATTTCAGGAGATCATGTGGATATTCCCTAGGAATTCATTGTTCACGGCACATTGTCTGATGTTCTGTATAATTCTGATATTAAGCCAACTTATAAAACAACACATTCAATGGCAAGTATGTAAGTTTGGTAATTCCCAAATATATTCTTTTTCTTGTTGATAGCCCCTAGAAGTAAAACTTTGGAAAAATAATGATATGACTAGAAAATTGAAGGGAAATAAGTGGTACAGTAACATTTATGAATGGCTTTTGTAAATGGTCATGGTCCATTATGTGATTTTTTACAGTCTTGTTTGTCCCTGTTTTAATAGCGCATTTTATAGGGCAATTAGTGATAAAAGCACCAGATATCAGAGACACTACACTCATGTATTGTAAAATATATTGCTCGTGAACCTCCTCAGCCTTGTAGCAGTGGTAATTGTTGCCTGGCCTACAAGGGAAACAATTATAGAAGGGGGAAAGGCTTAGGGAGCCAAGGCTGCGGGAGGATAATCACTGTATGAAAAATGCATGTTGGCCAGACCATTAGGGATTTCTCTAGCTATCTTCTCATGTTGACTTAGAGGCTTCTCCTGAGGGGAATATTTAAAGAGCCATTTGCTGGATGGCTTTCAGACCTCTGGAGAAATAGAGCCCACCCAAAGTTAAGAAAAGAGATAAATAACCGAAACATAACTAAGAGCCACTCAGTGCTACATGACTTACTCTAGGAAATTGGATCTTTTTTTTTATCATGGGTCTCAGTGGAAAGTAAAACCTCAATGGGAATACTGTATAGAAAGTACCCAGTTTTCTCCTGGTTAGTGCTGGCAGTTGGACTATTTGAAAGTAACAAATATCTAAAAAAAAAAAAAAGAAAGTAACAAATATTTTATATTGTTAATTAGGTTAATTTTGCCTGACATACACAGCTTTACAAGCAAAGATAATTTACTGTCCTGTGATTTTTTTTTTCCTTCTTTCACTGGAAGAGCAATAAGGTGATAAGTAGAAGTATCCTTTATTACTGTATTGAATGCAGTATTTGGATGCAATCTCAAAAATGACAGAATGATCTCTGTTCATTTCCAAGGCAAACTATTCAATATCACAGTAATCCAAGTCTATTCCCCGACCAGTAATGCTGAAGAAGCTGAAGTTGAACGGTTCTATGAAGACCTACAAGACCTTCTAGAACTAATACCCCAAAAAGATGTCCTTTTCATTATAGGGGACTGGAATGCAAAAGTAGGAAGTTGAGAAACACCTGGAATAACAGGCAAATTTGGCCTTGAAGTACAAAATGAAGCAGGGCAAAGGCTAATAGAGTTTTGCCAAGAGAATGCACTGGTCATAGCAAACACCCTTTTCCAACAACACAAGAGATGACTCTACACATGGACATCACCAAATGGTCAATACTGAAATCAGATTGATTATATTCTTTGCAGCCAAAGATGGAGAAGCTCTATACAGTCAGCAAAAGCAAGCCTGGGAGCTGACTGTAGCTTAGATCATGATCTCCTTATTGCCAAATTCAGACTTA
Source organism: Ovis canadensis (assembly GCF_042477335.2). Lineage (NCBI taxonomy): Eukaryota > Metazoa > Chordata > Mammalia > Artiodactyla > Bovidae > Ovis > Ovis canadensis. The sequence continues at coordinate 69,648,362 of NC_091267.1, forward strand.
AATTGCAGAAAGTAGGGAAAACCAACAGACTATTCAGGTATGACCTAAATCAAATCCCTTAGGAGTGGGATTTGATTATATAGTAGAAGTAACAAATAGATTCAAGGGATTATATCTGATAGACAGAGTGCCTGATGAAATATGGATGGAGGTTCATGACATTGTACAGGAGACAGGGATCAAGACCATCCTCATGGAAAAGAAATGCAAAAAGGCAGAATGGCTGTCTGAGGAGGCCTTACAAATAGCTAAGAAAAGAAAGGAAGCCAAAAGCAAAGGAGAAAAGGAAAGATATACCCATCTGAATGCAGAGTTCCAAAGAATAGCAAGGAGAGATAAGAAAGCCTTCCTCAGCAATCAATACAAAGAAATAGAGGAAAACAACAGAATGGGAAAGACTAGAGATCTGTTCAAGAAACTTAGAGATACCAAGGGAACATTTCAGGAAAAGATGGGCACAATAAAGGACAGAAATGGTATGGAACTACCAGAAGCAGCGCATATTAAGAAGAGGTGGCAAGAATACACAGAAGAACTGTACAAAAAGATCTTCATGACCCAGATAATCACGATGGTGTGATCACTCACCAAGAGCCAGACATCCTGGAATGCGAAGTCAGGTGGGCCTTAGGAAACATCACTACGAAGAAAGCCAGTGGAGGTGATGGAATTCCAGTTGAGCTCTTTCAAATCCTAAAAGATGGTGCTGTGAAAGTGCTGCACTCAATATGCCAGCAAATTTGGAAAATGCAGCAGTGACCACAGGACTGGAAAATGTCAGTTTTCATTCCAGTTCCTAAGAAAGGCAATGCCAAAGAATGCTCAAATTATCGCATGATTGTACTTATTCCACACACAAGCAAGGTAATGCTCAAAATTCTTCAAGCCAGGCTTCAATAATACGTGAACTGTGAACTTCCAGATGTTCAAGCTGGTTTTAGAAAAGGCAGAGGAACCAGAGATAAAATTGCCAACATCCATCTGCTGGATCATCAAAAAAGCAAGAGAGTTCCAGAAAAACATCTATTTCTGCTTTATTGACTATGCCAAAGCCTTTGACTGTGTGGATCACAATCAACTGTGGAAAATTCTGAAAGAGATGGGAATAACAGACCACCTGACCTGTCTCTTGAGAAATCTGTATGCAGGTCAGGAAGCAACAGTTAGAACTGGACATGGAACAACAGACTGGTTCCTAAGAGGAAAAGGAATGTGTCAAGGCTGTATATTGTCACCGTGCTTGTTTAACTTATATGCAGAGTACATCATGAGAAACGCTGGGCTGGATGAAGCAAAAGCTGGAATCAAGATTTCTGGGAGAAATATCAGTAACCTTAGATATGCAGATGACACCACCTTTATGGCAGAAAATGAAGAAGCACTAAAGAGCCTCTTGATGAGAGTGAAAAAGGAGAGTGAAAAAGTTGTCTTAAAACTCAACATTCAGAGAAGTAAGATCATGGCATCTGGTCCCATCACTTCATGGCAAATAGATGGGGAAACAATGGAAACAGTGAGAGACTTTATTTTGGGGGGTTCCAAAATCACTGCAGATGGTGAAGGCAGCCTTGAAATTAACAGACACTTGCTCCTTGGAAGAAAAGCTATGATCAACATAGACAGCATATTAAAAAGCAGAGATATTACTTTACCAACAAAGGTCTGTCTAGTCAAAGCTATAGTTTTTCCAGTAGTCATGTTTGGATGTGAGATTTGGACTCTAAAGAAAGCTGAGCACCGAAGAACTGATGCTTTTGAACTGTGGTGTTGGAGAAGACTCTTGAGAGTCCCTTGGACTGTAAGGAGATCCAACCAGTCCATCCTAAAGGAAATCAGTCCTGAATATTCATTGGAAGGACTGATGCTGAAGCTGAAACTCCAATACTTTGGGCACCTGATGTGAAGAACTGAGCCCTTAGAAAAGAGCCTGACGCTTTCGTTATTATCCTCAAATTTTCAAATGATGAACCTAAAGGACATTTGGATAGAACATAGATAGGGAAATTTTTCTCTGCAAAGGGTTATATAGTGAAAAAAAAATTAGGCTTTGTGGTTCATATCACTTGTGTCACAGTGATTCAACTCTGCCATAATAGTGGTGTTAAAGAGCTATGCCTGTGTGCCTGCTTAGTCGCTCAGTTGTGTCTGACTCTTTGAGACCCTGTGAACTGTAGCCCACCAGGCTCCTCTGTCCATGGGATTCTCCAGACAAGAATACTGGAGTGGGTGACCATTCCCATCTCCCAGGGGTCTTCTTGACTCAGGAATCGAACCTGAGTCCCCTGCACTGCAGGCAGATCTTTTACCATCTTAGCCACCAGGGAAACCCCAAGAGGTATAGACCGTATGTAAATGGATGAATGTGACTGGCTCCCAATAAAATTTTATTAACAAAAATAGACAATGGGCTGCATTTGGCCCTGGGTCATAGTTTGCTGACCCTTGCATCTGAAGATGGCATTATTGTATCAAGGTTGTAGATATAGTTCCCCCGTTGAATGACCTTTGCTTCATTTTTGAAAAGCAGAACAGAGGAGTGTTTAGAGGCCAAGTTCTGATGACAGATGTATCTGTGTTCCAGTTGCATCTCTGTAACTTCCTGCCTGTTGGTGACCTTGGACAAGTAACCTCCAGTGATCTAGGTTATACATGAAATTGAAAGCAAATTCTTATAAAGGAAGTAAAGATTGACAGTATATTAGAGAAACGAAATAACACCAAGCCTGGGGAATAAAGAGGAACATATGGAGTTAATAATTAATAGAGTCATTGCTCATCATTAATAGCTGTTTTGGTAGAAATAATTGGGTCAGAAGTCAGGATACAATGAGTTAGGAAGGACCATGAGATCAAGTGGAGGTGCAGTGCGTGGAAGACGTTTGCTGTTAGAGGAAAAGAAGAGAGGAGTTAGCTTCAGTGGTGGTTGCAGGGTTAAGAGCAGAGTTGATGCTTTGGGAGCTCACTGACCCTTTTGCTGGTGGAGGGAGCTATCGGTGGCGCTGTGGACGAGGGCATGCTGCTGAGAAGAAAGCTGGAGGGTTCACCCTTATTGAAGACTCTTCGCTTACAATCTGTAATGATGAAAAGAGGGAGGTGAATATAACAGGTTATTTTCAGCAGCAGCATTTTCAGTGGAAGAAGAGTCATATTTGTTAGAAAAAAGAAAAAAAGGAAGTGGTAATAATCCCTTGAAGGGAGAGTCATCTCTTTTTTTAATCCGTCATTCAACTCAGAACAGGCGCTGTGCTGGGTTAGGAGTTAGAGGACTTGTACGATGTAAATAAATAGGAGGGTCGTAACTGGCATGTAGTGGTATTTAAGGAATGCGTAAATGAATATGTCAAGAAGCATGTCTGGGCATATCTGGTGATCTTTTTGACAAGTTTTCCCATAAAGCATTTGTCAGACACTGGTTCTTGGTGAGGTGATCTTGACGGATGGCTTGGGCCAGTGGGATTTTATCAGTGAAGCTAGAAACCTCATGGCCATGGAATTCATTTCATAGGCCTACTCTGTGTGACTTTTTATGGGGCTTCCTTATATCTTAGGCTGGAGAGGGAAATGGCAACCCACTCCAGTACTCTTGCCTGGAAAATGTCATGGATGGAGGAGCAAGGTAGGCTACAGCCTGTGGGGTTGCAAAGGGTCAGACACGACCGAGCGACTTCACTTTCAATTTTCACATCTTAGGCACTGTATCAATCAGAATCACCCTATTTATGTTGAAAAAGAATGAAGTTGAAGAAATTGAAAAGTGGCCAGAATGATTTATCTTTTACCTTGCATTTCTCTCTCTGTTGTCTAATTAGTCAAAACCCTGAAAAAATGAATGGGCTATATTTGCAAAGGTCAGTAGCTTTGTATTCTGTGTAACTAAGCGATAGAATGGGATTTAGAAGTCAAATATAACCTACTGAGAACATACTCTGTGTCTTTCGCTTGCAGAATTCATTCTGTAAAAAAAAAAAGAATTTTGTACCGATCGAATTGACTTTATGATTCATTGTGAAAAGGGCACTTGTCCGGTACAGACAGGGACAAGTCAAATGACGTTATGTACAGATACCAGGCCTTTCTGGTGAAGTGTTTTCAGCCTTAGAAAAATTCTTATGATATGTCTGACCTTTGGAGAATCAATTAAACTTGCTTAACATTCTGTCCCCAAACTTTAATGAATATCTTAAAAGAAAATATGAATATGTTAATTGTATATTTATTATATACTTATATATGAGCTCAGCTTTGGGTTCTTCTAAGTGGTTATTAAAATAAAATTTTTAAATTACACTAATTACTGTTTAATTGTTAATAAGTAAAGTTAGGGAGACCTAGCTAAGCAGCCGAACCTTAAAGAAACAAGGGAGTGAATGTCTCACTGTAGGAAAAGAAGGATTTATTAAGTGCCTGTGTGACCAGTGATTCCCCTTAATGGAGGATAATAATTAGAAACCGAATCTGGATGCTTTGTACTGGATGCTCCTGGCTCCTGCAATGACGTTGCGTCAAGTCCCTCTCAGAAGACAGAGCTGGACAGTGTGTTTACAAGGCATATACAGTGACTCAAACAAATGTATTAAGTATTTCTGTCTTCCTAAATATATGAAATACCTTGGACTGACACCATTACCTCCAGTTCTAAGCAGATACCACAGTGTTTGTTCTAGGCTCCCCTCTTGGCATATTATAACTCTCTGCTCACCTGTGAGAAACCTCACCCAGTATTTTCAATGTATTGATTTGTTCCGTTCCCCCTTTATGTAGACAATTTCCTTCCCACCCCACATCTCCTTTTAGGTGTGCCGACCAAAAGCTTACCTCCCACAAAGGAGAACCCTTTCCTTTTGATTCTTAATGTGTTTTTACCTTCCGCCGTCTGCTTCTCTTAGGCATGATCAGTTGTGTTTATTTATTCTCGTGTTTTCTTTCTGTTTAGGTTTCTTTGTCAAAGTGATGTTTTAGTTTTAATTCTTACTTGAGTTCAGTCGCTTCATTTCTGATTTTTCTAATTCTTATTTGTGGTGTTCTTTCATAGTGAGTATCATTTTAAAAATGTTCTCTAGGTTGTTTTGAAAGAGCACATTCATTTCAGTCTGCTTCTTAAACATGTCTGTTTTCTTGCTTTTATTGTCTCTCTCTCTAATAGTAGCTTTATTTTATTATGCACGATCTTAGTACCCTGACCAGGGATCAAACACGTGCCCCCTGCAGTGGAAACATGGAATCCTAGCCACTGGATCACCAGGGAAGTACTGAACTTATTCTCTCTTGGCCTGCAGTAATTTGACCTCAGTACTTTTTGGAATATTACTTTGTGGGATAATTTTTCCTAGATTTTTTAATGATTAAATCAGGCAGCATTTTTAGCTTCACAGGACCCTTTCTGTTGTTTCACGTGGTTCAGTAAGATGGTGACTTGCTTTCTGACCATTTCTGGCACTGTTCTTCGCCTTACTTTTTTTTTTTTTTTAATTACCTGACCATTTGGATTACGTTCTTAGCACTTTCTCATTACCAGGGCATCCTTTCCTAGAAGGGAGCCCCGAGGCATCAGTGTTGTAAGGGCCTCGGGACTCTGATGTACCAGCCTCACATTTCTCACAACTGTGGACTCTCGTGTGTACTTGCTGTTGAGGTAGGTGAGGCCCTCCCAGGTTTAGCTGCTCTTCCCAGATTTATTTTTCAGATGAGTGTCTGTTGGCTCTTTCAGAGTTTTCGTGGCAGAGCTCTCAAGTACATTCCAGCTTCCATCTTCCCTCCTTCCTGCAGCATGCCTGACACCAGGCGGACTTCGTAGCTGTTGGTAGCCTTTCCCATCCACTCGAATTTTGGAATTTGTGGGTGTACTTCATCACTTAGTTCTGTTGAAAATGTTCTCAGTGAGTTTCAGTTATGCCATCTAGTTGCTCTGTCCATTTTTATGGGGGGATTTGGAAAAACCCAGTAACTATGCTGGCGTCACTGCTGTGATCTTCCCAGAATCCCCTTCAGTCTCTATATTCTTGATGTTAAGTATAAAATTCAGTGAGATGCATTAATTAAAGACAAATCATATTAAACATTTAAATCTTACCTGTGTATTATTTGAACTAGATGAAGCATATATGTGAATATATTTTTTCTGGATCACACTGGTAAGATACCAGTGTGGTTTTGAATTTCAAGGACACATACTTTCTATTTGGGCTTCCCTCATGGCTCAGTGTTAAAGAGTCTGCCTGCAATGCAAGAGACCCAGGTTCGATCCCTGGGTTGGGAAGATCCCCTGGAGAAGGAAATGGCAACTCACTCCTGTATTCTTGCCTGAGAAATCCCATGGACAGAAAAGCCTGGCGGGCTACAGTCCATGAGGTCGCAAAGAGTCAGATGCAACTGAGTGACTAAACGACGACAAAAGTATTTTGAAGTAATTTGATAGACGTGTAAAGACTCATGACTAAAAATCAATGCATTAGTTCTTTGGGTAAGAAATAATTTCTTCCCGTCTAATATGATTGGGAAATCTGCTCTTTATTAGACCATACAACATATTTTCAAAGTTCTTGACTTTTGTATCCTCTGTTAGAAAATAATTGAATAGGTCTAGGTCAGGAACGGAGAAGGCAATGGCACCCCACTCCAGTACTCTTGCCTGGAAAATCCCATGGGCAGAGGAGCCTGGTGGGCTACAGTCCATGGGGTCACGAAGAGTCGGATACGACTGAGCAACTTCACTTTCACTTTTCACTTTCTTGCATTGGAGAAGGAAATGGCAACCCACTTCAGTGTTCTTGCCTGGAGAATCCCAGGGACGGGGAGCCTGGTGGGCTGCCATCTATGGGGTCACACAAAGTCGGACACGACTGAAGCGACTTGGTGGCAGCAGCAGCAGGTCAGGAAACCTTTATTGACTCTTAGGTACTGTTTTAGGCCCTCGAGAGCCCAGATGAATAAGACATGATATTCACCCTCAGGAAATATAAACGGATAAATGCAATGCAATGCAGTAGTGGAGGAGGCAGTGGCACCCCCACTCCAATGTTCTCGCCTGGAAAATCCCATGGATGGAGGAGCCTGATGGGCTGCAGTCCATGGGGTGGCGAAGAGTCAGACACGACTGAGCGACTTCACTTTCACTTTTCACTTTCATGCATTGGAGAAGGAAATAGCAACCCACTCCAGTGTTCTTGCCTGGAGAATCCCAGGGACGGGGGAGCCTGGTGGGCTGCTGTCTACGGGGTCACACAGAGCCAGACACGACTGAAGTGACGCAGCAGCAGCAGTGAGATGGCTGAGGAGACCCAGAAAGTATTGCAGATACCTGGCCTAGACTGACGTGATCAGGACTGGCTTCTTGGAGGAGGGGGCGTTGAAGAATGAGTGGAGTATCGTCAGGTGGGGGGTGTGGGTGGGTGGTGTGTGTTCTGGGAGTAGCGGGTGGCAGGTGCAGGGAGGGGAGTGGGGACTGACCCGTGTGCTCAGTGGAGCCGGGGGCCCACCGAAGACACACGGGCGGTAGGGGGAAGCGAGCCATCCGTGTGTACCTGGCAAGCCCTAAAGCATTCTCTCTCACCTCAGTAGCTTTCAAACTTAAACAAGAAGTAGCGTTAGAATCCTTCCCTCAAAAAGAACTTTTTGTGAAAGCCAGTGTGGCCATCAGATCTGAGGATACATTGGGGAGAGTATTAATTGAAGGATGGTTTGTGAGCTGTGTTTGGCAGGACCTAGTAATCTGTTGGGCTTCCCTGGTGGCTCGGCTGGTAAACAATCCACACGCAAGTGCAGGAGACCCCAGTTCAATTCCTGGGTCAGGAAGATCCCCTAGAGAAGGGAACGGCTACCCCCTTCCGTATTCTTGGGCTTCCCTGGTGGCTCAGCTGGTAAAGAATCCGCCTGCAATGTGGGAGACCTGGGTTCGATCCCTAGGCTGGGAAGATCCCCTTGAGGAGGGCATGGCAACCCACTCCAGTATTCCTGCCTGGAGGATTCCATGGACAGAGGAGCCTGGCCGGCTGCAGTCCATGGGGTCGCAGAGAGTCGGACGGGACTGAGTGACTGAGCACAGCACACGTGGTTTGTTAGGCAGAGTGGGTGAGGGAGGTTAACTCAGCTTTCTGGCTGGTTGACTGACTAGACGTGGCTCTGCCCGGTGTGAGGGAGAATGTGGGATCAGCTTTTGCGGGACTGACGCAGAGTTGCTTTGTGTATGATGCGGGCTGGGGAGAACTTGAGGGAGGGGTGTGGTGGCGAGTATCCAGGTGGAGGAATCGCCCAGGCCCACCGCAAAGCGGACGAGGTCCCTCAGAGAGAGCAGATGGGCTGAGAGAGACTCAAGATCTCGACCCGAAGGGGAGGAGAGGAAACGTGGAGAGCAGGGGTGAGGGGAGAACCCAGAGGAAGGTGGACTGGCAGACAGGGAGTCAGGCGTTTCCGGAAGGGTGGAGCGATCAGCTGTGCCAAAGGCAGGCAGTGATGAGAACGTGTGTGTCCGTGAGGTCACTAGTGTTCTTTTCCAGACTGTTCTCCCAGGATGTGTGGGCCAGAAGCTGGACTGTGGTGGGTTCAGGAGTGAGTGGGCTTCCCTGGTGGCTCAGATGGAAAAGAATCTGCCTATAATGTGGGAGACCCTGGTTTGATTCCTGGGTCAGGAAGATCCCCTGGAGAAGGGAACGGCTCCCCACTCCAGTATTCTGGCCTGGAGAATCCCATGGACAGAGGAGCCTGGAGGGCTATAGTCCAGGGGTCGTACAGAGTTGGACACGACTGAGCGACTGTAAGTTCACTTCAAGGACTGAATGGGAAGTGTGGAAATAGACATAGCAAGTACAGAACACTTTTGAAAAGTTTGCAGGAGAAGGGAGGAGAAAGAGGATAGCCAGAGGGGAATGCAGTCTTGGAAACAGGTTTGAGTGTGGATTAAGGGTACAGAGCCAGGGGAGAGAGGCAGGTTCATGATTAGGATCCAGAGGAGACAGCTGTGATGCTGGGTTCCACGTGGGATGGGAAAAAGGCAGAGGGAAGGCAGTTGGCTGTGACCTGGGGGAGGAAAACTTCATTTTCTGAAACTGAGTTTTAAGGGAAGACGCCATCTCTGTGACATGAAAGTGCACGTGCTGATGGAGAAGCTGCGGAACTTCCCCGGAGACCCAGCCCCGATCTCTAGGGAAGGTGGCTACAGGGACCCGCAGATTTCCAGCACAGACGAAACAGCCTCCTGGAGGAAGATGCCACCTAGGACTCTCATAGCTGGAGAGAAGAACTTAGGGCCTGGCTACAAAAGTGCCGAAAGACAGACTGCCTCTCTTGATGGAGGCCAGTACAGCCAGTGACTTGGAGTGGAAGCCAGTGCTGTTTATCATTCTGAAAACCCTAGAGCCCTTAAGAAACAGGGAGAATCTCCTCTGCCTGTGCTCTGAATGGAACAACAAAGCACCGCCGTTTACAGCATGGTTTACTGAGTATTTTTAAGCCCAGCATTTGAGATGGTAGTTTGGCCACCTGATGTGAAGAGCTGACTCATTGGAAAAGACCCTGATGCTGAGAAAGATTGAAGGCAGGAGGAGAAAGGATGACAGAGGATGAGACGGCTGGATGGCATCGCTGACTCAATGGATGTGAGTTTGAGCAAGCTCCGAGAGATGGTGAAGGAAAGGGAAGCCTGGCCTGCTGCAGCCCATGGGGTTGCAGAGAGTTGGACACGACTGAGCGGCTGAACGACAGCAACTGAGACAACCTGAGACTGTTGCCCAGAGTAAAAGATGCCTTCCAAAATCCAGCTGCTGGTTGGCAGGGCGCCTGGCGGCTGCCTAAGACCACTGCTGGAGATGCACCGTGGGAGTCACACTTTCATGCCTGTTACCACCACACCCATTCTGCAGCTCATTGACCAAGGGGGTAATTGCAACTCGTAAGTCTTCTTATTTAAGAAATGCATTTTGTGAGGCCGTAGCTGTTATATTTGGCATGTTTGGTGCTTCCTCTGATGGATCTGGGCAGAGTAAATTGAAAACCTCTGAAAAGACTTCGCTTTCTAGATGGCCAAAGGACGTTTGTGATTCACGAGAAGAGCTCAAAATATCAACCTTCATAGGAGCTTGGAAGAAGTCCACTCCAACCCTCAAGGATGCCTTTGAGGGGTTCTAGGCTTCAGTGGAGAAAGGAACTGCACATGTGGTGGAAATGGCAGCAGAGCCAGAGACGGAAACGGAGCCTGAAGACGTGAGCGGGCCGCTGGCCCCTCGTGATGAAGCTTGCGCGGACGAGGAGTGGTTTCTGCAGGTGAAACCTGCTGCGGGCGAAGATGTTGGAAGATCCCTGAAATGACCACAAAGGATTTAAACTGTGACATCCGCTAGGTTCATAAAGCAGCAGCAGAGTTTGGAGATTGCCTCCCAGTTTTGAAAGAAGTTCTGTGGGTAAAATGCTGTCAAACAGTGTTACCTGCTAGAGAGGGATCGTTAATGAGAGGAAGAGTCCATCAATGCAGCAAACTGTGTCACTGTCTCATTTTAAAAAATCGTCGCAGTCACCCCAGCTTCAGCAGCCATCACCTTGGTAGGGTCAGCGACCGTGAGCATCGAGGCAGACCCTCCACTGTCAAATAGATGACGACCTCCCGAGGGCTCAGGTGATGGTTAACAGGTTTTTGGTTTGTTTTTCAATTTTGTTCAGCAATAAGGTGTTTTTAATTTGGTAGGTACAGTTTTTAGGCATAATGCTGTTATGCTTACAGTGTGGTTTAAACATAACGTGCCTGGGCACCAGGAAACTAAACAGTTCACGTGACCCACTTTATTGCGATGTCACTCGCTTGATCGCGGTGGTCTGGAAGGATCCCTGTACGTTCAGAGATTTGTCCATTCTTCTTCCACACATCTCTCTCTTCTTAGTTTGTCAAGACACCTGTTTGTCTTAATCACAGTCACACCTCAGTCCCATAGCAGCGGTCAGCCTTGGTGAAAGTCACACTTTCTCTGGGAGTGGATGGGTTTAGAGGAAGGGGTGGGACAAAGGAGGGAAGTCGCGGTCATAAAGCAGGATGCTAGGTTTTCACAGTCTGATGTAAACTGGCTCCCAATCTTTTCACCTATATTTCAGTAAATGTAGTACAGTTGACCCTTAACAACAGGGGTTTGAGCTGTGTGGGTCCACTGGGAACCTTTTTTTTAACGGTAAACACCACAGCACTCTAGTCCAGGAGCGGTGGAATTTGTGGATAAGGGGAACCGTGGTTATAGAGGGCTGACTGTAAATTACACGCGGAACTTTGACTGCTCGGATGGGTGGACGCCCCCAGCCTCCGAGTTTTTCGGGGTCAGCCGTCTCCGCTCTCCGCAGCGTGTGGAGCGGCCTTGTGCCATCACCCACCCCGCCCCAAGGCCCGCGCCCGGCTGCTGCCCCTCATCTCCGGAGCCTCGGTTTGACGACCACTACTTCCGCAAAGCTGCTGAAGGTTTTCAGGCGATGCCGCTGAGTCTGGCAGTCAGCTGAGCCTTCTCAGACGCTCTGGCGCTTGGTTTGTGGGTCTGGCCTGGTGCTCGCTCTCGTGTGCCGGTACAGGGAGGCCGCAGATGCGCTGGCTTACGCGTGGTGCCTCTGTCGGGGCTTCTTCGCGTTAGCGCTGCTGACGTCTGGGCGTGTAGTGCTCTCTCCTCGGGACTGTCCTGTGCAGGGCAACGTGTTTCTTGGCGCCCCCCGCCTCCGCCCACCGCACGCCACCCGCACCTTCTCCAGAGGTGACTCCCGAAGATGTCTGCAGACGTTGCCAGTGCCCTTTGGAGCTGTGTGTGTGTGGGGGTGGGGGAGGGGGCGGAGGGGGAGGACTGCCCCTGGCTGAGATCCACCGCTTTCTAAGCTCCTCAAAGGACCATTTGCTTTTTCTCGTGTTTCCAGCGCCCAGCAGTGCTCGCTGCGTTATAGTGAGCAAGCCACTAGGGTTCACCTTTTCCCTCATCTCCCAGCCCTCCATCTCCCGAGTCTCTGCAGAAGGGACACTGAGAACCTCTTGATGCCTTGAATCAAAGGTCAAGTAGATACAGGAGGGCCTGAACTTCCTGCTCCATCCTGACTACTGACAAGCTGTGAAAACAGTGTGACTGACTAACCTCTTAGCTTCCATTTGTTTTTAGCTTTAAAGTGTGTGTATATGTATGTATGTGTGTGTGTGTGTGGTGGTGATGGTGGTGGTGTAATGTTGTAATGAAGTTAAATGAGCAATGTGTTTGCAAACATTGATCTCAGTAGGTATTCAGCGCACACTTGTTTGATACTCCTGATTGATTGATTGATTGATTGCATTCATTCGGCCAGTATTGAGCGCCGATGCTGAGAGGGTCCCAGGCGAAATCAGTGGAAAGTGTGTTAGTCTTGCCTGCACCCCACAGACCCCGGGCCCGAGGAGTTCCTGCCCCAGTGTGGGGGGCACTGGGCCATTCCCTGGGCTGAGCTTTCATCTAGCCCATGGGAGCCGGGTGCGACAGAGCCCAAGGCGACCAGCCGCCCTGCAGGGTTGCTGGGAAGCCTTTTCTGAAGGGTTGCTTTCCTAGGGGCTTGACATCTGGAAGAAGCGTGGGCAGGAACATCCCAGGCATAGAAGGTGGAGCGTGCAGATGTGGGCAGGACGATGATCAGGCCAGAGACCGCAGCGTGTGCTGAGACCAGTGGTGGGAGAAGAGGGTAGATGCCCAGGTGGCGCCGTGGTTAAGAATTCGACTGCCGATGCAGGAGACGCAGGTTCGATCCCTGGGCCGGGAAGATGCCCTGGAGGAGGCATGGCAACCCACTCCGGTGTTCCTGCCTGTAGAATCTCATGGACAGAGGAACCTTATAGGCTATAGTCCACGGGGTTGCAAAAAGCTGGACATGGCTGAGCACAGGCACGAGAGTCGACGTGTGTAAGTCTTTCTGAAATCAGATTCCTCAACACAGTGACCCGGGAGCAATTGGAGAGGTTTTCTTTTTTCCTTTTTATTTCATTAGCATTTAGTCCTGTCTTTTCTCTTACACATCAGTCACCCAGAATCTCACTGTATTTCCATTCTTTCACAAATATGTTGAGTTTTGTATACAAAATAGAAGCCCTTCAAACACAGTTTCTTTCCTTAAAACACAATTTCTTTCCTTTAAACAGTTTCTTTCCTTAAAATACAGTTTCTTTCCTTTAGTGATTTAAACTTTTCACATGTGTCTTTAACATATTTATTTGCAATATTGAATAAAATAAGCTGGATTTTATTATCTAGCAAGAGAAACACTGCTTGTTTTTATCTATTAGCTGTTGACACCAGCTCTCTGAAGTAAGTAGTCTTTCTTTTATTTGGGAGATGGAAGAAGTAATGCTGGAGGTGTCGAGTGGTTCATGTAAAGATCTGTCTAATAGAGAAGTGGGAGGAGTAGGGCCCCCGCCTCCAGGGCTCCAGGTCTTGTTACTCAGTCCCTTGGCCCTTTGGGAAGAATCACAAGTCATTCCGCTTGTGCTAGTGTTGTGGAAAGTTAGCATGTTGATCTAGGAATGTCTTAATATGTTAATGCCATTTGGCTGTTACTGTTACTCCAAATCATCCAGTGAGACCTGGCCTGTAGAAATATCTTTAGAAGACAGTTTCTTTATAAAAAGTGTTTTTATTTAACATAATTAACTTGTAATTTACATTTTATTTATGTCATATGAAATAAATTATAGTACAGTATAAACCTTAGTGCATCCCAGGTGGCTCAGTGGTAAAAGAATCCACCTGCCGATGCAGGAGACTCCAGTTTGACCCCTGGGTCAGGAAGATTCCCTGGAGGAGGAAATGGCAACCCACTCCAGCGTGCTTGCCTGGAGAATCTCATGGACAGAGGAGCCTGACAGGCTGTGGTCCATGGGGGTCACAGAGTCCAACATAACTGAGCGCACATGTGTGCGTGCACACACACACACAGACACACACACACACACACACACATAAAACCTTAAAACCTTAATAACTAAAATACCTCTCTTTTTGGCTTATGCTTATTAATATACTTGTTAATGAAAACACATGAAAGGAAGTGAAATAACATCATCTAATGCTAGACAGCATATTAAAAAGCAGAGACATTACTTTGCCAACAAAGGTCTGTCTGGTCAAGGCTATGGTTTTTCCAGTGGTCATGTATGGATGCAAGAGTTGGACTGTGAAGAAAGCTGAGCACAGAAGAATTGATGCTTTTGAACTATGGTGTTGGAGAAGACTCTTGAGAATCCCTTGGACTGCAAGGAGATCCAACCAGTCCATTCTAAAGGAGATCAGTCCTGGGTGTTCTTTGGAAGGACTGATTGATGTTACAGCTGAAATTCCAATACTTTGGCCACCTCATGCAAAGAGTTGACTCATTGGAAAAGACTCTGATGCTGGGAGGGATTGAGGGCAGGAGGAGAAGGGGATGACAGAGGATGAGATGGCTGGATGGCATCGCTGACTTGATGGAAGTGAGTTTGGGTGAACTCTGGGAGTTTTTGATGGCGTGCTGCGATTCATGGGGTCCCAAAGAGTCGGACACAACTGAACTGAACTGAACTGAATGAGTATCTTGTAATTCATACCTAATCACAAAATCCCATTCTATCCAAAATCAAATATTTAGAGTACGTATATTGTCTAACTCCAACTTAAAACAGGATTCTCTGAGGGAAAGCTCATCTTACTGTTTTCCTAACTGTTAGTGTGCAGTAACAGCAATACGACAGCAGAGGGCACCAAATCTCCATCTCAGTCTTAACACATTTTCTTGGTCGTTAATTTTTTGCGTTTCCTTCTTCCCTTCTTGTCTTCTTTATTCCCTGCCTTCCTCCCTTTCCCCAGTCCTTAAAATCATTGACATTAAAACCCTACTTTTTAAAATAGCAGATGGTGACATTTTCCTCTTTACTGAATTTTAGAATGTTTTAAAAGTACATTAAGACATCATCGTGTTTTTATTTGTTGAAACTTTTGTATTCAATATTATGCATCAGATTTCAGAAGTTCTTTTAAAGGTCTTTATTCAATAAAATATTCTATCCATAATCAAGAATAAAATTATTCATTTTTCTTACAAATTTATTCTTAAATAATAAGCTAGTACTCTATATTTAGTTCCTAAAAATTATTTAGAGCATACATTATAAATGATCTCTACATAGTCATTTTATAAAATATATTAATATTTTTAAATATATATTTTTCTTATATTCTGTTTTAGAACTCTGTATTTGTAGAGGCTTGTGTGTATGTGTGTGTTAAATAACATTTCCTAGTCTTATTAGTATCCTTCATCTCTGGTTTCAGAGGAGATTCAAAATTAAAAAAAAAAAACATCCATTTTTCTTCTTTCCACTTTATCATCAAAATCAGCTGATGTTTAATGCTAACTTCATGAATCAAGTTAATGTTTAGGTAGAAATCTGAACTGTTTGATATTATAATTATAGGTTGAACTCAGGACCCTTTCAGGAAAAACAATGAATTATTTTACCAAGTAACTTTAAAAATTGTCCCCAAAATCATGACATTAAAAAACAGTTCAGAAATAAGTAAGCTTTTAAACTGGGACCACTGAAGTAAATGGCACAAGAGTAAAATTATTGCCAGTGTTCCAGTTGTCTCTTAGTCATTGGATAAGATGAAACACGGCTGGAGTATCGATATGTCATCAGTTTTAGGGGACAGAGTTATCAGGTGTTTCAGCAGACACGACTTAACCTGGCGTTTATTCAAATCTGTAATAACAGTAAATGCTGTAGAAAGGATAATAACATTTCCTTCTCTGCAGATTGTGAGATGACTGGTTGGGTTTTTCGTCTGTCGCTGTGGCTGGGGGCTGCTGCTTTATGCTGTGCGTGTGTGTGTGTGTGCGCGTGTGCTGAACAATCCCTGAGGTTGAAGACAGGTTGATCCCGAGATCACAGTTCTGTCACTTGGCTTGGGTTTTCACTTGAGACAGAATTTTAGCCGCTGCTCTTCATGGGATTGCCACAGATTGACTGTCAGTGATGACCACGCAACCCAATACTTTTTCCTTATTTTTGCATTTCTGTACTATTTTAAGTCGAGTTCCTTGTTTATCTGAAATGACTAAATCTATATTTTCCCATGTACAGAAGACAAAGACTTGCAGTAAAATGTCAAATGTGTCTGTCTAACTAGCTTCGTAGGGGTGTGTGAGTTGCATTTACCGTCAGGTGTTACTTACCAAGACCATTTTATTTGCATATTCCACATGATTTAGCTTTTCTGTGTCCCTTTTTAAGTAAGTTTTAGCATGATCGCCTTAAGCACAGAGGCTTTTTTTTTTTTCTCTCTCAAGCATATTGTAGAAAATGGGCATTCTGCAAATATTTGCTGAGTTGAGTTTAATCTTGCTCCATGATAATGCAAAAACGAGTTTGTGAGCGCACATCTCAGACGCTCTTTAATAAAGGTGACAGAGCAAGCACACCGGCATTCCTGTTAAAGCATTTCCAGGGTCAGGTGGCCTGTTCTTGAAACTGTTAAGAATATAAGATGATTGAAGGAGTTAGTTGGCTCTATACGTTGTATATCTTATGGTTAAGCCAAGAGGTCCTTGGAGTTTGGTAGATGTTTTTGTTTATTTTTCTTTAGTTAATCTTAGTGTAATATGCTGGATATCAGACATGCCAGTGATCAACTCTGCCATCTTCATGCATGTAGCTAATTTTTCTTTTTAAGAAATTTTTTTATTTTGTATTAGACTATAGCCAGTTAACAATGTTGAGATAGTTTCAGGTGAACAGCAAAGGGATTCAGCCACAGATACATATGCATCCATTCTCCCCCAAACTCCAGTCTCATCCAGGCTGCAAGGCAACGTTGAGCTGAGTTCTCTGTGCCGAGGCAACGTTGAGCTGAATTCTCTGTGCTATATAGTAAGTCCTTGTTGGTTGTCTATTTTAAATATAGCACTGTGTGGTGGTGGTGCTTTAGTCACTAAGCTGTGTCCAGCTCTTGCAATCTGTGGAATGTAGCCTGCCAGCCTCCTCTGTCCATGGGATTCTCCAGGCAAGAATACTGGGGTGGCTCGCCATTTCCTTTTCCAGGGAAGACCCTGGAATCGAACCTGGGTCTCCTGCATTGCAGGCAGATTCTTTACCGACTGAGCCATGAGGGATAACAATGTGTACATGTGGCTAAAATCTTACCCTCGCAACTTCGCTTGTGTCCATATTTTGTTGTAATGAGACTTTTGCTAGTCAGTGAAATCCGTGGTCAGGCATTATAGGTCATACGCGGGACTTGCTGATGTTAGAAGGCGTAGTTCATCTGCAGGACGCGGGCTTGAGCCCTTGTGTGCTCTCCTTTCCTTGTCTCCCTCTGTTCTCATCTGCTTTCATTGTTCCCTCTCTTTTTATGGCTGTGGATTGCCATTAGATACAGTTTTTGCCACAGTGATACAGTCAGTAGGACTGAGAGGTTGATGAGAGGAGTCACACACAGTCAGGCCCAGATACCAGGGTGCCAGACCCCAGATAACCTCTCAGCTGTCCGAGCACACAGGCTGTCTGCGGGCACCCCTCCCAGAGAGAGGCGGCACCTGGGCAGGTCCGGGGTGCTGAGAGGGGTGCGTGTGGTTGGCATCAGAGGAGGGCGCTTCAAGGATGACCTTGGGTCCTCATTCTGGCAGCTCTTGCTGCTTTGAGAATTAGCGAGCGTGCTTGGTTTTTTGTTTTTATTTACTCTTTGGTAGTAATGGTTTCTCTTTCTCCTAAAATAATTTTGTAGATTTTTTAACTGGAAAGACAGTATTTACCAAAGTACTGTGTTTTGCCTAATGTTGTTATTCCCTCAAACCTCGTGCCACATCTGTCTACCTAATATTGATATAAAATCCATTTTGCTGGGACATAACCGGCCCTAAGGCCCAGCACAGCGCTCAGGTTATAGCCTCAGCTCAGTATGTGTTAGCTCTCATTGTTAACAGCTTTGATCTTAGTGATACTTTAGGTATAATGTTTTTATTATGAATATGTAATTTAATGTCTCAGTCCAGTTAGTGTCAGAGGTGCACAACCTTAAGCACAGTGTCTGACGTTACGCAGTTGGTGTTTGAAAAAGCAGATATGAAAGTGGTGCGAGAAATAAGGCAATAGGCAGTCACCCCAGCCCAATTCCTGGTGCGATTGATGCTTCTGTCTCCGCTCAGCTGGGTGGCTTCTGTCTCCTTCAAGCTTGTATTCATGACCTGGATCTATTCTTTTCAGCCAACATTGCTGCTGGAGGAATAGTTATAAAACTAAATTCGATCATGTTACTCCCCTTATTAAAGTCTTTAGGTAATAGTTCCCATACTTCTGGCTTCCCTGGTGGCTCACTTAGTAAAGTGTCTGCTTTCAGTGTGGGAGACCCGCGTTTGATCCCTGGATCGGGAAGATCCCCTGGAGAAGGAAGTGGCAGCCGCACTCCAGTCGTCTTGCCTGGAGAATCCCATGGATGGAGGAGCCTGATGGGCTACCGTCCATGGGGTCGCAAAGAGTCAGACACGACTGAGCGACTTCACTTTCTCTTTCTCTATTTCTCGTGTTTAACGGTACAAAGTCATCTCGGGTTTTCATTAGGCAGATTCTGATCCATTCCAAGAGACACGGATTCGGGTCTGATACCCGGCCCCAGAACCCGTACTTTAGCAAGCATCCCTGATGTTCTCCGGGAAGCACTGCGTTAGTGGCCCCTGAGCCTGCTCGAGAACGTTCCGAAGCCCCCGTGTGGGCCTCTGCGCTCTCAGCGAGCCGCGCCTTGCGCTCTTTCCCTTGGTCACCGACAGCAACGCCCATCCTGTGCTGTCTCCTGCCTTCCTCCCTGCTCACTCTTCTGCCCGTCGTAGTTCCAGTTAGCCCTTTGGTGAGGAGCCCCTGACACCCGAGGTGGACTCAGTACTTGGTTTTTCTTATCATACCTTCCAATGTCCTTTCTTTGTAACACCATTCATACTGCATAGTCATGTCAATATCTAGCTATTCGGGTTCCATAGCTAGAAAATCATCTTATTTATCTTTGTATCCTTAGTGCCTTGCACGAACATAGATGAATGCGGCATAAATGAATGAAATACCGGGATGGAATTCAGAAAGTCTTTTTTTTTTTTTTTACTTCATATTTTGTGTAGTGGAAATTTATCATACTACTTATGTACCTTAGGTTCTTAAGCTATAGTACGGAAATGATATTTATTTTCTACCTTTCTTTAAACACCATGTGTTCAGAGCAGAGGTTCATACAAAGCAGAATTAGTGATGATTCTGGAAATAAGTTTTGAAAGAACAGCCACTTGAGCTGCCTCTTGAAGGGTGAGGAGAAGTGTGGCTTGAGTGGCAGCAGTGAGACTGAGAGAAGGGTGCCGTCCTGGCATGAGCCACGCAGAGGCGCAAGTCCTTGGCCGTGTGGTTCTGGGGCACAGGTGGCTTAATTTGGTTTCAGTGGAAGATTGTAGGGTTGTAGTCAGAGATGAGGAGAAGGCAGTGGCACCCCACTCCAGTAGTACTCTTGCCTGGAAAATCCCATGGGCGGAGGAGCCTGGCAGGCTGCAGTCCATGGGGTCGCGAAGAGTCGGACACGACTGAGCGACTTCACTTTCCCTTTTCACTTTCATGCATTGGAGAAGGAAATGGCAGCCCACTCCAGTGTTCTTGCCTGGAGAATCCCAGGGATGGGGGAGCCTGGTGGGCTGCCATCTATGGGGTCACACAGAGTCGGACGCAACTGAAGTGGCTTAGCAGCAGCAGCAGTTAGAGATGAAATTGAAGGAGTAGGTGGCCATCTATTTTGGAGGCTGTTTTGTGCTTTGCAAAGAAGTCTTTGCTTTGCAAAGATTTTATCCCTGGGTTATAAAATGCTGTTGAAGCCTCTTAAGCAGGAAAGGAACGTAGTCAGGTGGGAGGAGGACTGAGACAGAAGAGAGAGCATGTAAAGGGAGTCAGTGCAATGCTGTGATAGAAGAGTGGATTAGCAACTTAAAATAGTTTTACAAAGATTTTTATAATGTTGTTTGTTTATTTTGCCAGGTACTCTGATAGGCATGGGATTGCACACGATGAGTAAGACATAGTTCCTACAGAGAACAGGAACATGTAAATACATGAAATAGCTAATTATATAAATACAGCCAAGGCGTACAGGCTTGTGATGTGTATAAAAAATGTTATGGGAACTGGGTTTGCTGTGGATTAACTTTCCCTGGGAGAATTAGGGTCTTGATGGACGAGAAGGGGTTGGAGTGGAGCCAAGAAGAGTATTTTGGGTAAAGAAAGAAGGGGACCAGTGGGTGAGGGAGCATGGTTATGGCGCTGGAACCTGTCTGTTAAAGTGGGAAGGTACTTGGCATCGAGTTGTAATGGACCTTGAATGTTGTACTTAAGGATTTAGCATTTTATCCAAGAACTGTATTTTCTATTTATGAAAATGCATGTTGATTATAGACCACGTAAGAAATATACAGAAATAGTAAGAAAATGTAGATCTGATAACGATTGCATCACAAAAAGTAATAGGAACATTTTCATGTATGTGTTTTCACTGTTTCTCATCATGCTCAGACGCGTACTTGGGCATTAAAGAAACGAAATCAGAATTTTAACTCTGTTGTATAGCGTGTGTGTGTGTACGTGTGTGCTCTTGTGTAATCTTATCTCACTTAAAATTGGAATACGGGCATTTTGCCATGTGGTTAAATGTGCCAAGGAAGCATGATTTGTCTTGATTTACAGTATTTATTGTATGATTAGCTTAAATTATTTATTTCCTTAGCGTTAGACTATGTAGGTTGCTTTCCATCTAAAGTAATGGGCACTGTTTCACCAAATATCTTTGCACATAAATCTTTATATTTCTGACTATTTAGGATAAATAGAGTTCTAGAAATAAATGTACTGGTCAAACAGTGCTAAGGGCTCGTACACCCCTACTCTTCTGAAAGGGCTGCTATTGAAAGTGCTGCCTTCAGTGTGTGGGTTTGACTTTCATTATACTCCTGGCTAAGGAATTTTTTGTGTGTGTTTACTGTTTGTTAATTTTATAAATGATACCTGGTGGTTTTTTAACTGTTATTTCCTCAACAGCTAGTTCGAGTCAGTTTTCCCTTATATTCCTTGACTATTTGTCTCTTTTATTGTGAATTGTCCTTGACCTTTATGATATCTTTCCCTTTTATTTTGGCACTCATGTTTTTATATAGATTGTAACTTTATCAGTCTTATTTGTGGTGCATTTTTATTCCTATTTCTTACTTGCCTTCAGTTTTTCTAGTAGTGAATTTGAAATTTGGGTCTGTGTGGCAAGTCCTTTCTCATCTTGAGATCAGATATATTCACCTATATTTTGATTCAGGTTTTTAATTTTGTACTTTTCATTTCTCTTAATAACCCATGATAACGGGGCAGTTTTTTGGCAGGAGACTGACATGATGAGATTTGCTTTTCAGAAGGAAGTGTTGCGGCTCGGCAGAGATTGGATGGGAGCGAGGAGAGAGACAAAGGGGGGTGAATCCGTTTTGGAAGAGAGAACAAAAGGATCTGGACGTGGTGGTGTGATGGTGGCGACAGAGGAGAATGATTCTTAACCCATGACTTGGGAGGAGCAGCAGGTTTAGTGGGAGGGTGGAGGTTAGGACATATTAAATACAAGGTTCTGTGGGACATCCAGGTAAAAGCAATGGTAAATACAGGGTTGAAACTCCTTCAGGAGCTGGTCTGGCTGGTGATGGAAATTAGGGAGCCATTACAAATAGGTGATAGTTCTATTGTGGGAGAAAGAATGAGTTTTCAGGGCATCTAACTGAGTGGTCAGAATTAGAAGTTTCAGCAAGAAGATATCCTCTGGGAATCTCTTTTTATACTTTCTCTTAGCAAAATCAGCAATGTCAGAAATAGTGAATACAGTCGGATATGCGGAGAGATTAATGAGGACAGGGACCAGAGAGCTGCCATCGGATTAATCTACAGCTTTCCTTACATTTGGCTAAAAGGGGCAGTAGACTGGGAAAGCAATAGAAGAGGGAACATGGTCAAACTGTAGCACTTCTGAAGAATGCAAGGAGGCTTGAACATGTTCTCTATTGAAGGAAAAGAATCTACGAACCGGGAGAGATTGAAGGTAAAGTAAAAAAGGAATTTGGTGCAGCGACTAAAAGGATGACTAGTTGTGATGAATGGATTATTCTTTCAGGTGGAACCGTAGTAGCTTATTCTCAGATGTAGAATTTGCATTCAAGTTATTGAAACAATTTTTAACCTGCTTGATAAGTAGAAAGACTCCCTACTTCAATAAGACAATTTCATTTCTTTTAAAAACACTGACAATTCTATAATTATTTCAGCGTGGCCTTCTTCTAATTTTAAGTTCATATCTCTTATGTGCTGTTGATTGACAAAGCTACCTTGTTCCTTTTAATGATATAGATACCTAAAAAAACCAGCTTAATAAGCATCTAAATTCCTTCAACTATGTATTGTTCATTAATGAAGGCATGACATGAAATACTTTGAATTGTAACCATCTTTTCGAAATGTCTGTTGCAGGGAAATTTACCTAAATATTCTCATAACTCCCTGATGGTTCAAGCAATAAAGACAAACCTAACAGACCCGGACATTCACGTGCTCTTCTTTGATGTGGAAGCGCTGATTATTCAGCTCTTGACTGAAGAAGCCTCTAGGCCGAACACGACGCTTATTTCCCCAGAGAATCTGCAGAAAGCATCTGGCAGTTCAGACAAAGGGGGCTCTTTTCTAACCGGAAAACGAGCAGCAGTCCTCTTCCAACAAGTGAAGGAAACCATCAAAGAGAACATAAAAGAGCACCTCCTGGACGACGAAGACGAGGATGAGGAGGCGGTGCGGCAGAGGCGGGAGGACAGCGACCCTGAGTATCGGGCCAGCAAGTCCAAGCCGCTGACCCTGCTGGAGTATAACCTGACGATGGACACCGCCAAGTTGTTCATGTCCTGCCTCCACGCCTGGGGTTTGAATGAGGTCCTGGACGAAGTGTGTCTCGACCGCCTGGGGATGCTGAAACCCCACTGCACAGTGTCGTTTGGCCTCTTATCGCGAGGAGGTCACATGTCCCTGATGCTTCCGGGTTATAACCAGGCGGCTTGTAAACTGTCCCGCGGGAAAGCTGAAGTGGGAAGGAAGCTGGCGGCCACCGAGGGCGTCGGGAAGGGGACCTACGGCTTGTCCCGGGCCGTCACCACGCAGCATCTCCTGTCTGTCATATCTTTGGCAAACACCTTGATGAGCATGACCAACGCAACTTTCATTGGTGATCATATGAAGAAGGGCCCTACCAGGTGTGACCTTGATAGCTTGATTTTTATCCTTATGATGCAGAAAAAAAAGAAACCTGTTTTCTTTTTATCACGTCTTATTACCTTTTTCGCGGTGAGCGGGGACTCTACACGCCTTGGCAATTTTGTGTCATCTCAGTGTTTCCCCTTTATATTTTAACTACAACACGCATGGCTTACAATATAATCAAATTGTACAGTTTTATCTGTACTCAGACATACTTAGTAGCTATCTTAAAAAAATACTGGAATGAAAGAGTAGGTCAGAGTTCAGCTTTAACAAATAACTTATAGACTAGCTCTTCAGTAAATATAATCTTGGATTATATCTTCCTGTAGTTGGCACTGACATTAAATTCAAGATGTACATTTGGTTAAAATGCTTCTCTTTATTGTGACCCATGTGTAATGAATGGTAAGTGTTTAGTGATTGGTTTCAGAAATTTTGTGAGAAGTATAGTCAGAATTTCTCAATGGGAAAAGAGAAAACAACCTTTTTAAATGTGGAAGAGTATTCTTTTAATATTTCTAGAATACTTAGCCTGAATTAGTATTTCTTATTTTCCAGAAGTCACGAAGACAACTTTTAAATTTTGGTTTTATTATACTTTTTGAGAGTTGACCACAGTTAGAATTTTTTTTTTTTTAATTTAACAACTACTAAAGTGGCACTTTCCTAGTGTCTGGCTCTGTTGTAAGCACTTTACAAATATTATTTCCTTAATGCTCTTAACCCTATAAGGTGGGTACTTTTATTATCCTTTTGTTTTCAGATGATAGAGCTGAGACATGGAGGAGAAGTAACTTGTCCAAGGTCACACGAGTAGTAAGTGGTAGAACCAGAATTCGAAAGGAAACAGGTGGCCATGGAGACCAAGCTTTCTTAATGCCTTATTGCCTTTTTCAGACTTTAGGGCTGAATTACTTGAAATTTGTATGTATTTTAATTGATTTATTTAAAATTGAAGGATAGTTGCTTTACAGTGTTGTGTTGGTTTCTGCCAAGCATCAGCATGAGTCAGCCACGGGTACACACATGTCCCCTCCCTCCTGAACCTCCCTCCCCCCTCCCTCCCCACCCCACCCCTCTAGGTTGTTACAGAGCCCTGGTTTGAGTTCCCTGAGTCATACAGCAAATTCCCATTGATTGACTATTTTACATATGGTAATTATGAAACTCAATATATTGTTCCATAAATTCATTTGGACCAATGATACAGAGTGGGCTGAAATATCAGCATAATAATATTAAAAAATGAAGGGCTAATTATCATATTTATCTGTCAGTAGATTAAATATTTCTTAAGCTAGTTTAAAGCATAAACTGTAGATATAAAAGTTTTACTTGCTATTTGCTAATCATTTAATTTCTGTATTAAAATCTGAAATGGAAAATGTTAATAGGTACAAAGCAAAAAAAAAAACCACCAAAACCCTATCTTTTTGGTACAGCAAATTGAAAAGGTTCTGTATGTGTTTCTATTGCAATTAATTTGGAACTAGGAAGCTTAATATTTTAAATGGCTCTGGAATTATGAAACTATGAATGTGTATACATATGTGTATTTTCTTCTTCTTTTTAAAGGCCACCTAGACCAAGCACCCCAGACCTTTCTAAGGCAAGGGGTTCCCCTGCAACTTCCAGTCTTATTGTGCAAGGACAGATTAAACAAGGTAAAATTAAATCTAGTATAAGTAATTGGCATGACATTTCAGCTCTAGAAACTGAGGAGGCATAGCTAATGTATAATCATAACATTTTGTTTGTCTCAGATTGTTAAAGAAAGAAAAGTTGTTATATTCCAGATGTAAATATGGATAATTAAGATGTCAGTTAAAAATAAATCAGATTTATTTAGAAATTGATAAATGAGTGTATTTCACATAATTTTATTGTACTGTCTTTGGCCTAATTTTTATGCATTAGGGGCACCTTAACTTGACAATGCTAGTGCCTTAATTGTGTGTCTTGAGTCTATAAGTTATACACCTATTTTTTAACTACATTACAAACGTTTACATTCATATTTCCCTACTGTAGCTATTCTTTTGTCATTTGCCGGTAACTCATGCATTACAATCCACGATGGAAATTCTTCCTCTTTTTATTCAATCATTATATACTTTAACTTTTGTCTGTAGCTTTATTTTTTATGGGTTAGAAGAAAGATTGAGTTTTTCTTCCTTTATTTTCTTTTATATTCATTTTAAGACTCACAAGTGAGCTAATCAGAGTTGGTGGGTGGGGGGAAGAATCAGTTCTGCTTAGAGAAATTTCCTTTAGGTTAAAGGTTAATGCCGTTCTCTCATAGAATGTGGTAGCAGTGAAAAAGTGAGCAAGAGATGGGACCGTGAAGTTTCTGCTTGTAATGGTGACTTTGTAGGATTTTTTTTTTTAAGGTTTTAGAGAGTCAGTGACTGTTCTGTAAGTTAGATGAACAGACCTCCAACTTCACATCTGCAGTTTTCCTCTTTCCTAGAACAAGTCCTCTTACCTCTTAGCCGATCGTTCGCACTTAGTCTAATATCCTTAAATGGTGTGTTTGGTTTTTAGTTTGGGGCACTCTGTGTTGGCTTCTCATTATGGAACATAAGCTCCCCTGACTCTCTTTGCTACTGCAGCCCGTTATTTCCAGCCCCATGCGGTCACCCCTCTTATTTCCTTTTCCTCTCATCAAACCTTTATGCTCATTTCATAATACTTCATATTGTTCTATAAGAGTTTTAATTAGACAGCTTTTTATACTTATGTATGTGTGAAATGCACACAGAAAAGTGCCCAGACATGAATATGCAGCTCAGTGAGTTTTACAAACCAGACACTTGTAACTCCATCCTTGGACAAGAAACAACATTGCCAGCACTCCGGAAGCTGCCGCATGCTCCCTCCCAATCAGTGTACCTTCCTCTTCCAGAGGTAACTACCGTCTTGACTTGTAACGGAATTACTTACTTGCGTTCCATTATGGCTGTACAACCTAAGTTCAAATCCCTAAACACTGTGATTTAGTTTTGCCTGTATTTTGAATTTTATATGAATTCAGTCATCTGCTACTGCTACTGCTGCTGCTAAGTTGCTTCAGTCGTGTCCGACTCTGTGCGACCCCATAGACGGCAGCCCACCAGGCTCCGCCGTCCCTGGGATTCTCCAGGCAAGAACACTGGAGTGGGTTGCCATTGCCTTCTCCAATGCATGAAAGTGAAAGGTGAAAGTGAAGTCACTGAGTCATGTCCAACTCCTAGCGACCCCATGGACTGCAGCCTACCAGGCTCCTCTGTCCATGGGATTTTCCAGGCAAGAGTACTGGAGTGGGGTGCCATTGCCTTCTCCAAATTCAGTCATCATGGAGTATGTATTCTGTGTCTGGCTGCTTTTGTGAGATTTATCAGTGTTCTTGCCTGTGACTATGTTCTGTTTATTTTCATTGTTTTATTGCTGGATAGTATTCTGATGAATGAATAGAACACAACTCTTTCATCCATTTTTTTGGTCAGGAGATATCTGGATTATACCCAGTGTTTGGTTTTGGTAAACAATTCTGCTATGAACATTCTTGTTTTCAGACCTTAGTAAGCTTGTCTGCTGCATATGTAGCTAGAAGTGGAGTTTCTGCATAGATTTATCTTCAGCTTTAGTTGTAGAGAATGCTAACATCTTTTCCTATGAAAGACAGATATACATCCATCAAACCAGCTCAGGGAGAAAAGCTGGAAAATGTGGATCAATGAAATGAGACCCCTCATACGTAGTGGGTGAGATATCCGAGCCAGTGCTTAATACTTCCCGTGGTTCCACTTTGGCCGTTTTGGTTTGGCGAGTATATCTAATATGTCACTATTTTTCATTCCTGGTTACTGTTTTGTGTATTCTAAGAAATTGCCCTGGTATTCCTTTGCTCATATGAGGATATTCTTCTCTGTTTTCTTTTAGAAGCTGTCTTACTTTACCATTCTCGTTTAGATCTACAATCTGCCTAGACTTTAATTTTGTGTATTATATGAAGCAAGGGGTCCTATTTGATTTTACTTCCACGATGATCCCAAACTTGTACAGCATGATTTATTAAAGAGATGATTCTTCCCCCACTGCTTTGCAGTGCCATCTTTGTCATAAATAAAGTGTGTTTATATATGTGGTTTGTTTCTGAGCTGTTTGAGCACATTGATTTGTTTGTGTGTCTTTGTGCCTTAATTACAGTGGCTCTGTAATAAGACAATATTTAATAGATCAAGTCTTCCTTCCTATTCTTAAATAATATCTTGGCTGTTCTTGTCCCTTTGAATTTCAGTATAAACTTTAGAACCTTTTTATTGTTCTCACAAAGACCTATTTTAACTTTAGTTTTATTGACTTTGTAGATCATTTTTATAGGAGAATTATTATCTTAATGGGATTCACTCCTTTAATCCATCAACTCGGTATATCTCTACATTTATTTAGGTTTTATTCAGCTATCATAACTCTTGTATATAGTTTTCTATGTTGAGGTCTTATATTTCTTTTGTTAGATTTATTCCTTGTTATTAGATTTTAAAAATATTTTTGTAACTGATAATAAATAGCTTTATTTTCTGTCCCTCTGATATAGAAATGCAGCTGATTTTTGTATATTGACCGTGTATCAAAGCATCTTGCAAAATTCAACCTATTAAGGTAGTACATTTCTGTAGGTTCTTTTGATCACATGGAAAATCATACGGAATAACTTCTTTATTCCCAGTATCAAAGGGAGAACTTTTAAGCTTCCATGATTATGATACTTCTTATATGCATTTATAGATAGCTTAAAAATTAGTTCTACTATTCCTTTGCTAAGTGTTTATCACCAGTGTATGTTGGGTTCCTTTTTATCATTTATTTGCTTACTTCTGGATGTGTTGTCACTGAGGCGTGAAGGCCCTTCTCTGCTCGGGGCGTGCGGGGGCTGCCCCCTAGTGGCGCTGCGTGGGCTTCTCCCTGCAGTGGCTGCTCTTGCTGGGAGCAGGAGCTGTAGGCGAGCGGGCTTCAGGAGTTGTGCAATGTGGGCCCGGTAGTCTCGGCTCCCAGGCTCTAGAGCGCAGGCTCAGCAGTTGTGGTGCACAGACTTAGTAGTCACTCCATGGCGCGTGGGATCCTCCTGCACCAGGGACTGAACCAGTGTCCATTGCGTTGCAAGGCAGGTTCTTCACCACTGAGTCACCACGGATGCCCTGGTTATTACTAATTTTAAGAACTTTAAAAAAATTGATGATTATTTACTGATTTTTCAGCCCTTATTCCTTTAGAATGTATGCCCAAAATCATGTCATCTGTAATAAAGACCATTTTATTTGTTTTTAATTGGTATGCATTTTATTTTTCTTACTTTATCGCACAGGTTAACATAAAGATGTCGAAGTTGAACTGACATCCTTGCTTCATTACCAATCTTAGGGATAAAACATGTTAGCTGTAAGTTTTTCTTAGCTGAGCTGAATAGTTCCCTCCCATTCCTAGTTTGCAGGGATTTTAAAATTATGAATGAATGTTAGATTTTGTCACATGATTTTTCTGCATTTGTTGAAATTATCAAATGAATTTTCTCTTTCATTTTCTTAATAAGTACAAAAACATTGACTTCTGAGTATTTAAAAAACCTTGCAATTCTGGGGAAGGTCACACTTGGTCATGATAAATTATGCTTTTTATAGATTATTGGATATAATTTGCTAAAATTTTGTTAAGAGTTTTTATGTTAACGGTCATGAGGGATTTGGGGTCTAGAGTTTTCATTTCAATAATCATTTCTTCAGTTTTGATAACAGTATAGTGCTGATCTCACAGAATGACAAAGGATATTACCCTCTTTGCTTTGCTATTTTTGGGGGGGAGGGGATGGGCATGTGTAAAATCGATACTGTTGTGTTTTTTGTTTTTTGTTTTTTTACTTCTTTGATCTATTTTACCAGTGAAAGAATGGCATAGAGTTTTCTTTAGGAATAGATTCTTAACTACAAATTTAAATGCTTAGAGCTATTTAGGATTTTTTTTTTTTAATTCATCTTAGGTGAACTTTGATGATTGTTGTTGTTCAATCACTAAGTCATGTCCGACTCTTTGCGACCCCGTGAACTAGAGCACGCCAGGCTTCCCTGTCCTTCATCATCTCCTGGAGTTTACTCAAATTCATGTCCATTAATTTGGTGATGCCATCCAACCATCTCAACCTCTGTCGCTTCCTTTTCCTCCTGCCCTCAATCTTTCCCAGCATCAGGGTTTTTCCAGTAAGTTGGCTCTTCACATCAGTTGGTCAAAGTATTGGAGCTTCAGTTTCAGCAGCACTCCTTCCAATGAATATTCAAACTTGATTTGCTTTAGGATGGACTGGTTTCATCTCCTTGCTCTCCAGGGGACTCTCAAGAGTTCTCCAGCACCACAATTTGAAAGCATCAATTCTTGAGCGCTCAGCCTTCTTTACGGTCCAACGCTCACGTCCATACAAGGCCACTGGAAACACCATAGCCTTGACTAGATGGACTTGGCAGCAAAGTGAGGTCTCTGCTTTTTAGTAGCTGTCTAGGTTTGTCATAGCTTTTCTTCCAAGGAGCAAGTGTCTTTTAATTTCATGGCTGCAGTCACTGTCCACGGTGATTTTGGAGCCCAAGAAATAGTCTTCCACTGTTTCCACTTTTCCTCATCTATTTGCCATCAAGTGATGGGACCAGATGCCATGATCTTAGTTTTTTGAATGTTGAGTTTTAAGCCAGCTTTTTCACTCTTCTCTTTCAACCTTCATCAAGAGGCTCTTTAGTTCCTCTTCACTTTCTGTCAGCAGAGTGGTATTATCTGCATATCTGAGATTGTTGATATTTTTCCTGTCAATCTTGATTCCAGCTTGTGAGTCATGCAGCCTGGCATCTTGCATAATGTACTCTGCATATAAGTTAAATAAGCAGGGTGACAATATATAACCTTGACATACTCCTTTCCTAGTTTTGAACCACATATTGTTCTTTGTCTGGTTCTAACATAGGAAGTTGGTGTCAAATTTATTGGCCAAAAGTGATTTAACATTCTCTTATTTTCCTTTCAATGTCATATCTGTAGGATTTGAAATGGCATCCTCTATTATTCATAATTTGTGTTTTTTTCTCCTTTTCTCCCTGGTTAGTCTGTCTAGTAACTTAGCAGTTTTATAGTTCTTAGTCAGCTTTTGGTTCTTCAGTTTTTATTGTTTTTCTCTTTTTTATTTCATTTGTTTTTGCTTTGCTTGCTATGCTTTCATTTCTTTTGCTTTAAATTTGCTTGTAATTTTTAGTTTAAGTAGAGTCTGAGGTTGTTGACACAGAGCTTTTCTTCTTTTCTGTGTAGGCGGTCAGCACTGTTCATTTACCCCCAAGCGCAACTTTAGATGCGTTGCACATATTTTGATATGTTGTCCTTTTAAGTTTTCTTTTTTTTTTCACTTTTATCCATGAGTAATTTATTGTTCAAACGCATCAATTCTTTGGCGCTCAGCCTTCCTCAAAGTCCAACTCTCACATCCATACATGACTACTGGAAAAACCAGAGCCTTGACTAGACGGACCATAGTGGGCAAAGCAATATCTCTGCTTTTGAATGTGCTGTCTAGGTTGGTCATAACTTTTCTTCCAAGGAGTAAGCATCTTTTAATTTCATGGCTGCAGTCACCATCTGCAGTGATTTTAGAGCCCCCCAAAATAAAGTCTGACACTGTTTCCACTGTTTCCCCATCTATTTCCCATGAAGTGATGGGACCGGATGCCATGATTTTCGTTTTCTGAATGTTGAGCTTTAAGCCAACTTTTTCACTCTCCTCTTTCACTTTCACTGTGGTGTTGGAGAAGACTCTTGAGAGTCCCTTGGACTGCAAGGAGATCCAAAGAGCCCATTCTGAAGGAGATCAGCCCTGGGATTTCTTTGGAAGGAATGATGCTAAAGCTGAAACTCCAGTACTTTGGCCACCTCATGCAAAGAGTTGACTCATTGGAAAAGACTCTGATGCTGGGAGGAATTGGGGGCAGGTGGAGAAGGGGACGACAGAGGATGAAATGGCTGGATGGCATCACTGACTCCATGGACATGAGTCTGAGTGAACTCCTGGAGTTGGTGATGGACAGGGAAGCCTGGCGTGCTGCAGTTCATGGGGTTGCAAAGAGTCGGACATGACTGAGCGACTGAACTGAACTGAACTGAATTTATTGTTAAATTTATGAACATTCAGAAAACGAAGATCATGGCATCTGGTCCCATCACTTCATGGGAAATAGATGGCGAAACAGTGGAAACAGTATCAGACTTTATTTTGGGAGGCTCCGAAATCACTGCAGATGGTGACTGCAGCCATGAAATTAAAAGATGCTTACTCCTTGGAAGAAAAGTTATGACCAACCTAGATAGCATATTGAAAAGCAGAGACATTACTTTGCCAACTAAGGTCCGTCTAGTCAAGGCTCTGGTTTTTCCAGTGGTCATGAATGGATGTGAGAGTTGGACTGTGAAGAAAGCTGAGCGCCAAAGAATTGATGCTTTTGAACTGTGGTGTTGGAGAAGACTCTTGAGAGTCCTTTGGACTGCAAGGAGATCCAACCAACCCATTCTGAAGGAGGTCAGCCCTGGGATTTCTTTGGAAGGAATGATGCTGAAGCTGAAACTCCAGTACTTTGGCCACCTCATGCGAAGAGTTGACTCATTGGAAAAGACCCTGATGCTGGGAGGGATTGGGGGCAGGAGGAGAAGGGGACGACAGAGGATGAGATGGCTGGATGGCATCATGGACTCGATGGGCATGAGTCTGAGTGAACTCCGGGAGTTGGTCATGGACAGGGAGGCCCTGCGTGCTGCAATTCATGGGGTCGCAAAGAGTTGGACACGACTGAGTGATTGAACTGAACTGAACTGAACTGATGAACATTTGGGAACTTTCCAAAGATCTTTCTGCTCTTGACTGCTAATTTATGGTCAGATAACTTACTTTTGTATGGTTTGAATTCTTTGAATATTAAGGCTTGTTTCATGGCCCTAATTATGGTCTTTCTTGGTCAGTATACTGCATATACTTCAGAGTACTGTGTGTTCTGCTCTGCTGGGTGGAGTGTTTCGTAAAAATGTCAGGTCACATTGTTTGAGAGTGTTCAAGTGGAGCATACGTTAGCTGATTTTTCTGTCTACTTGGCTCTGTTCTTCAGATAAGGTATTGAAGTCTGAGGCAGTTGTGCATTTGTTTATTCCTCCTTGCATTTCTATCAGGTTTTGCTTGATATATTTTGAAGCTCTCTTTATTGGGTGCATAAACCTTTCGAATTGTTACTTCTTTTGATTAATGATGCATTTTATATACTTCTCCACATTGTGGTATTGAATTTACCCACCCGGATAGAATGAGGATTTTAAAGTTGGAATGCTTTCATGTTGCTCCTCTCAGAAAAGTCTTGAGTTTTGAGAGAAGAACTAAAGTTTTGTGAAGAAGATACTAAAAATTGTCTTTTTTACAGCATTTACTTAAGATGATTGATTTAGAAATTTCCATTTGGAGTAGCACAGATGAGTTGTCTTATAAGGTGAATGGAGGTTAACAATCTGTACTGAAACTTGCATCATAAAATACTTTAGGATGGCATTATAAAACTCACTTTCTATTTGAATATTGAAATGTAATATTTCTTTAATAAATATTTGTTAGGCACTTTTTTTTCCAAACAACTCTATTTGGTGTATAGAGAGATTAGTCTGATGTATCTTATCTTGAATAGTTTGTGTCCCTCTGGAAGATAACCCACGAACATAAATAATCAATATATATTACAAAGTGGTGGTAGAGATAAAGGGCTTTGATTCTTTGACTGCTCTG
The DNA here is from genome assembly GCF_042477335.2 of Ovis canadensis. Taxonomy (NCBI): domain Eukaryota; kingdom Metazoa; phylum Chordata; class Mammalia; order Artiodactyla; family Bovidae; genus Ovis; species Ovis canadensis. The sequence continues at coordinate 69,681,466 of NC_091267.1, forward strand.
CAGCAGAGTTTTATATAGTCTCATCATTCTACTCTGACTCCTTTCACTTTGGTTTTCTTTCAAACATGTTTCCTCTTTCCTTATGTCCCCCCACTACCCACCGACTCCTCCTGTAGCCACACTGACTCACACTCTTTTTTCAAGTTGGATTGCAAACAGGAATATGCTTCTTTTTTATAAAATGTTACTTTATGTTGCTTAATACTTGTTCAGCTCCAAAATAATATATATGGAATAAAGGGAATTTGGGTCTGAGAATAAAGATGATATAAAGAGTTTTGCTGACCTAATTTCTCATAAACAGTATCAGGGTATGCCATGGGCAAATAATTTCTTCACAAAAAGTTTATTTTGTCTAGCAGTTTGCTTGTTAATTCAGTGTTTTCCAATAATTAACATTTACTGACAGTCATGTGCTTTTTGATGTAGTATTTATTAGATACTTGATTTTGCAGTTTATAAAACATCTCACTTGAGAAAGGGATCAGAGATGTCAAACAACTGAATTTTTGTTCAGGGTCCCACCTTCCGGAATCTGCCCATGGCTTTAGGCTTCTCTGTGTTCTGACACATTGTACTTCTCTTTATCAACTCAATAATCTCTTGGCAAACGTCTTTGGTCTTCGTCTCTAGTGCTTATCTCGATTGTGACCCTTTCTTTATGTTAGTAGTTACATCTCTACTCAAGGGTAGGGGTAGAGGCAAGTCTAGGTAACGTAAAGGTTTAAAGTTATGCTCCGACTTCCCTGGTTGCTCAGTGTTAAAAGAATCTAACTTACAATTCAGGGATCGACATGGGGTTGATCCCTGGTCCAGGAAGATTCCAGATAAGCCCGCATGCTGCAACTAAGACCTGATGCAGCCAAATAAATTAAAAAGCTAAAACAAACAAAACGATTTAAAGTTATGGTACATTGTTTGCAATTTTGTTTTTCAGAAGTGCATTCACTTTAGGTTTTCTAAACTTGGAACAGGTAGCTGTTTAGTTATAATCAATAGTTACCATCCTTTTCTAGCATCTGCAGCAAAAACCTTGGAGTAAATATTGTATATTAGGCTAACGAACTGACCTGTGAAACCCTTAAAACTTGGTGTTTAAATGTATGTACCTTTAAAAAAAGTGCTGCAGCTACAGTTTAATTGCAGAAACTCTTAATTTGGGTCTGCTTTAGAAACTCAGAGGTCAGGGACATTTTTTCTTTTTTGTTCAATGATTTATCTATCATAAGTACCTCACATAGTGGCTGGTACATAAAAAGAGTTCAGTAAATATTTGTTGAATGAATGAATCTGTAGATACCTACTCCTTATGCTTTTAGAGTCAATGTGTCAGGCACTGGGAGCTGAGGCTATAAGGGTTGACACAAGATCCCCACCTTCGAGGAGTTTATATATGGTGGAGGAGATCTACATATATGATTTTAGTTGACTGCTTATTTGCTTTTCCTCCAGACTCTGACTACTTTGAGAGCAACATCTTGGTCTAATCTTTCTAAATTTTTTGTAAGCTTAGCCCAGTACCTGGCATGGGATAAGCGCTGATTACATTAATCCAATGAAAAGATTTTAATAGCCTTCATATATCTAATTCAAGTTAGTGTTTACGTTATAATTTTATCTTTCACTATAATGAACTCTCTCTGCTTGGTTTCTTTCTGTCTTGCTCATTTATTTATTTTGGATGTTAGTAATGGAGGAGACCTTTTACAGAAGGTTGTCTTGTTTTGTTTTTGACTCTGGTTGAAGTCGTATGCCAACGTAAAAGTACCCCTCCGTCTGAACTTACTCCCATTCTGATATAATCCAGTGGTGATCTAGAGGCTAAGCAGCGTCACTGTATGTTTCAGACATTATCAGCACTTCTGTATTTTGCCTTGATGCGTGTCTGTCTGAGTACCATCTTGGGTTAGTTACTCATTCCGCTTTAGGTCCTTATCCTTTCTACTGCCTGGAGCTTTGTGTTCCCTTGGAGCCTTCAGCTATTTGTGCTCTCGTACAGTGTTTTAAGGATATCCTTTTTTTTTTTCTTATGGTGTTTGATTAATGATTTATCCTAATGCTTCATGTTGATTTAAAAGATGACGGGAACTCCTGTCTGCCGAAGATAAAAGTGTAGACATAAGAGTTTATAAAAAGGCAGATGTTGCTCTAAGATCTCTATATTAGATAGCATACCCACTATGGAAGGCCTTTCTATTAAGTACGTGGTAATTGACTCTATTTTCTCATTTCTAATTTTTTCATGTTTTCTTCTGGCTTCCCAGGTGGCTCAGTGGTAAAACATGGGTTCAGTCCCTGGGTTGGGAGGATCCCCTGGAGGAGGAAATGGCAACCCACTCCAGTATTCTTGCCTGGGAAATCCCATGGACAGAGGAGCCTGGTGGACTACAGTCCATGGGGGCACGAAAGATCTGGACACGACTTAGTGACTAAGCAACAAGAGCAGAATGTTTTCTTCGCTTCTTCTCAAAGCTTCATGATTCTCAGGCAGCACTGCTTTAGATAAAGTGATTTACTGTTAAATAATTTTCTTTGTAATTTTAGTGTTTATCTTTGGAAACTTTCTTTTTTCGCATTGCATGTGGTTTTCTGCACCTTCTCCGTTTTCTTTTCATTCTCCTTCTGAAAATCATCCTGAGAGGGCTGTTCATGCCCATCTGCTGGCGGGTAATGAGATTTAGAGCAACATACAGAGAGCACTCGCTGCCCAAAGCGTGTCCACTTTCTCTCCTACGTAGACTTTTAATACCACAACGGCGGTTGGGAAAGAGGGAGCTTAGATTCAGATTTCAAACAAAGACTCGAGTGGACCTGTTGAGAAACAGAAGCCATGGCTGTTGGCATAGTGAGTACTTCTGTACACGCCGTGTAAAGGGCGGGCCCAGCCTGCGTTTGCGCATGCGTGTTGTCGCGGGCTTCCCTTCGTCTGTCTTTTCATGTGAGAGTAAGCGCTTGTGAAGAGGCTCTTAGCTGCAACAAGGCTTAGCTTTCCCAGGCAAAAAGAGAGAACTCGTGTCAGTTCTGTTGCCGTTTTGAAGCTGTGCTGTGACTTTTCTCCTTGTGTTTTACTGGTCCTTAATAAGAGAAGCAAACTGGTAGTTGACAGGGCAGCTTTTCCAAGAAATTAATTGCTTGCTTATGTTTTATGGTACAAATTTTTGATATTCAGTGCCATACATAACTTATTCAAGTTTATTATATGTTGTTAAATCTTGAGCTTTTTATTGTGGTAATGGTACTTATTTATTCTAATTTCTGTTGCTGGTTTTTCTATATGTGAACAGTTTTAAAAGCCCTAATAGAGTTTAATTTCAATATTCTCAGTGAATTGTGAAAACAGTTCTAGATTCTGTAGTTTCAGTTATGAGGTAGTCTGAGTAGAGTATTTTTTGATGATGATGCAGAGACTTTTAAAGCATAGTAATTCTGATTCCTTGATTTCTATTACAGTTGCTTTTTAATTTTCAGTGTCCACAGAATTTATTAAAGGAAAGTGTAAATGGCTTTCTCTATATGCAGTATCACTTAAACAGGACTCCAAAATTATCATACTCAGAGCATTTGTTTATTTCTCTTATTAAAAGTAAAGTTATATACATTGAGCATTATTCTGTTAAGATATATTCTAGCAGTTTTGCCAGTAGCATTTCTAGTTTCCTTTAGACTTGTGATTTAGGGAAAACGTTCTAGTTTAATCCCACTTCTTATTTGACCTAGCTAGGGGAATGATCACTCAGTCCTAAACTTTGGTTTATTTGTATTGAATTTTCTCACCTTCCCATTCCAGTGTCCTTTCAGAATTAATGATAAAGTCAGATAAAGTTAATACAGTCTTTTCAGGGATAACAATTATTTCTCCTTTATTTAAAGTGTGATTATTGAAAAGCCTCATCTATTGGAAACCACCAGAGGAACTTGCTCAACAATTTTGGTGGCATGAAAGCTAACACCTAGAAATTACTCCTTGCTGCCAAAGACTTACCAGCTTTTTGCATGGGGAAGTGAATAATTTGTAGGCCATAATTACTGAATTTGTAATTGCTTTTAAAAAAGAAAAACTATTCAATAGAATATATAGAAATATTGGGGATTTCCTTCCAAGATTAAAATAGAATTCTTAGATTTTATTGCAGGTGGATTCTTGACCAGCTGAGCCACAGGGAAGCCCTATGAAATATACAATTGAGAGTAATTCTAGTCCTTTCATAAGCATAAATGATAAGGTACTTGGAATTTCATAAGGAATAGAAAACAGATCTATTATAATAGAAATAATTTCCCAGATAAAACTTTCGTGTATGCAACAGGGACTTCCTGGGGCTTGTAGAGTTGGATTTTCTGCTTTTATTTCTGCTCACATGCTTTGATTCTCCTGTTTACCTCACACGTGCCTGATTGACATTATGATGCATTCGTGTGGAAATTATGAAAAGTTGTTTTCATGCAGCTGTCCTGTAGTTACAAAAGAACTTCACTGCATGAAAAGCAAACATATCATTCGGCAGACAATGTGTAATCTGTTCAGGAGCCCAAACCTATTGCTGTTCAATGACAGAAGAAAGGAGAGGGATTAATTTGAAGATGCTTGTGCATGACATATGGTAATTTCTCCATAGGAAGGAAGTGTCAAATGGTGACCTCTAAATCTTAACATTGACCTCCAGTTGTAGAATGTGTGTGCCATACGGTCCTTTTGCTTTTCATGTGATAATTTAAGCTGAACCTTTTCCTGGTAGCGTAACTTTTTTGGGGTGGGTAGGGGTTGTTTCATCTATTCTATAAAGATGATAACATTTTAGACTAAAAAGCATTCATATCATATTTTTTAAACTCTGAAGAGTGGAGCTATGTTAGGAGTCTTCCAATAAGAGTTAGGCATATTTGACTTAGAATTGCTATAGTTTACAAGTTGGTATCATTTAAATTGAGTTTTTACATATTAAGTGTAGAAAATTGATATGATCTCAGTGAATGTTGGTTTGAGAGATTAAAAAATAGTTTAGACATAGCTTTAGAAAATAAATTATTAGAAAAAATATAATTGACAATATGTAAACCAAAATAAATTTTTCATTATGTGATACATTTTAAAAATTGAATTACATTTTTGACGATTCTTAATATGTCTGTCGTCATTTTCTCTTGTAGCCTTAGGTATTTTAGAACTGTTTTTTGTATTAGGTGACACATCATTCAACTATAAATAGCTTTTGGTTTGAATTACGCTGTGATTGCTATTCAATAAAATGTATGATTTTACTGCCATGATCTTTAATAATCATACCTTTCTGTTTAAAACATCATTTTTCAGTTCTACACTTATTATATTTTGCCCACTTTGTTTTTCATTCTTCACTAATACTGAGCTTTTTTCCAGAAACCGTTGTATCTCAATTCTCTCCTCTTTATTTCTTCTGTTTTCCTCTGCAAGTGGCTGCACCTGTCGTTTCCGCTCGGTCTGAGGCTGATCAGTCTGGCTCTGACCCTGCTTCCACTCCTGCTTTACATTCCTGTTTCTTAGTAAATGAAGGTATTCTCTCTCAACTTTCTAACAACTTTCTTCCAATTCTGTGCTTTATTCTAATATGACATGTCTTTTTTTACCGAGTTTATACATTCATCTGCTTTGTTATGTATGAGATCCTAAGTTTCCATTTTCTAACTTGTTTCGCTAATGCCAATAAGGGTCTGTTATAGAAAGGTAATGTGATTCCTGGCTGGTAGAAGCTGTGTTTCCTGTAATCTAGAGTGCTGTTAAAGAAGTGCAAAGATGCTAATCTTTGATATGAAGTTAGGCATGAAGAAGGGGATTGGTCTCCATGATGGGGTTTGCCCTGTGTTGTCTGGTGTTAGAGCTAATTATTTTACTTTCCTTGTATTATTACTCAGTGCCAGACAGACTTTGTTCTCTGTACACAGCATGTGCCCTGATTAGAGGGGAAAGAAAGTATTTTTGGAGCTCTGAGAATGTGAATGTAATCCACAAACATTTATTCCCCAAGAGCCATGGAGGATCGTGTATTCTAATTGGAAGCTTGGTGGAATTTGTGAGCTCTGAGTTATATCCTCTCTCTTCATTCTGGGTTCAATCTTCATCAGTTTGTATGATATAAAAATGAATAAATTTACAGAATCTCATATGTAACCCAGGATGATTCTGACTCTTCAGTAAAAGCAATAATACTAGTCTATTCAAACGGAAGGAAAGATACAGTATCTACAAGGTACAGAATCCGTGTTCTAAGTACCATTTCTTTGGGAAAAAAGCATGGAAACTTAAAAGTAGAACTCTTTTGTTGTTGTTGTTTGTTTTGTTTCCCCATCATAGACCTGTACTAAGGTTGTATGTGAAGGCTGGATTTTAGCAACAATAATTAGGGCCATATTTGTTAAGCTGTTATAAAAGGTAGAGACTTGTTAATTCAAAAATAAGCTACTGACTTTGGACCATGGTGAGAATCATCTTCATATTAAAGTTTGGTTCATCAATATACTTCATACCTTCATGAGATATTAAACTTAGAAGCTTAGGTAGTTATTTTTTTATATATATACCTATGTATGCATATGTGTGTATATATATTCCTCTGTTGAAAATAAATTGTAATCTAAAATGTATGTGTTTATTACCTTTAATTATAAGTATATATTCTCGGTTGTTGAGAATTTCCTTACTGAAAGGATTCATGTTTACATAGGTGCCTTCCCACCTCCCCCCGATCCTGTCTCTTTCTTGCAGTTTTCACCCCCTTTTTAACAATCCCAATAATCATTTTGAATTTTATGGCTTTTGTTGTTGCAGTTTAAGAATACTATAGCTTAGATTATTTCCAAACGCTGATTTGCTAAAATTCTATATTTACAGGTAACTCTCCTTGTAATATGGGCACCTTTAAAATAGGGTGGAAATGATTGTTTGAGACTCTCTGGATACTAGTACTTTTAAATACAGTGGTGGTTTCCATTGTTTCTTGTGTCAATTTCCATATTATAGAATAGAATTTTGGAAAAAATGACTTTTATTCCCATAGGTTAGTGTTGATGATACTTAAAATTTTACAAATTTTAGATTAAGTTTTTATCTTGGAGGATATAGGAATTCATTTTTTCCTCTCAAAATTGGTGTTACTTACTTTAGTTACCACTGTGGCTAAACTTCTGTTTCATTTTGTAAGAAAAGGGATCAATAAGTACCTTAACTAAAGACCTTCTGACAGAGAAGGGAAGACATCTCTGCTGACTGAAAGGATGGTAGCACCAGATGGCCAGACCTTAAGTGACATGAACCTGTCTGTGGCTGTCTGTGTGAATGCCCTTTTAACTGTCTGTAGGTTCAGAACTAGAGCTCTAGCTCAGCTCTAAACCTGAACATAATGTCTTATTTTAGAGAGGCTGTTTACAAAGGTGTTTTCCTTGTAGAGTTTGTATACACTTTGGAGAAGGCAGTGGCACCCCACTCCAGTACTCTTGCCTGGAAAATCCCATGGATGGAGGAGCCTGGTGGGCTACAGTCCATGGCCTCGCTAAGAGTCGGGCACGACTGAGCGACTTCACTTTCACTATTTACTTTACTTACCGTGGAAATTTATTTATTAATTTTTTTTAAACTTTGAGAGTTCTTAGAGCTGTAATTAGAGATGACATAGATTTAAAGGTGAGATGCATTTGTTATGTCTTTGCACAAAATATCTAATAATAAATTGAAATCATAACATAATTGAGCAGGTCTACCCTTTTTGGTTTAGGTTTGGTATACTTGCATATAGAAAAATATGTGAACTAGGAAATATGCAAGTGTTTGTAATTGGTTACATTTTAACAGGATGGAGTCAGTTGGCTGCCATGCATTGCGTTATGCTGCCAGATCTACTGGGATTGGACAAGTTCAGGCCCCCGCTTCTAGAGATGCTGGCTCGGAGATGGCAAGATCGATGCTTGGAGGTAATGTTGCGGTGATATGGATAGAAAATGAAAACATTTAAAAGGCACTGGACAAGTATAAATTTGAAGCAAAAATGTTGTTTAACTAGCTTCTTGTCACCTGTTTGTTATGTGATAGAAAATATGGATCCAGTGATTCTAAAAAGGAATGTTTCAGTTTGTCTATTTGTTTCCTTTTTTTTAATCCAGTGAATATTTGATAAAACTTTTATATACTTGTGGAACAATTTAAGTGTTGATTTCTATATAGATCATACACATATATGCACACAGACACTACATATAATCCACCTCTCCACAAATCACAGTTTCAGGTATTAATAGAATCACATCCATCAAATTCTAAGTGAATAACCACAGTCCAGTGGAAGGTCCTGTGTTATAAGAGAAGGGGAAGGTCTCTGAAATTAGAAGAGACCTGGGTTTAAGTATCAGTTCTGCCAATTATTAACTTTGTGACCCTGGGCGATTTACTTAACCTATTTGAAGCTCATTTGTAAAGTAGGGATAATAATCTGTTCCTCACGGGATTGCTGTCAGGATCAAATGAGATAATGCAAGTAGAACAGTTAAGGACAGAGCTTGACACATGGGTAGGAGCTCAGTAAATGGTAGCTGTTATTTTGTATTGATAGACTTATATGATATTAGATATGGCTCAGAATATAATATCACCAGAGACTTGGAAATGTTTTCTGGGGATTTTGCTGCTTATAGCATTTGAGCATAGCTATAGCAGTTCATGCCAGTCAGGACTTTTGTCTCTTTCCTGATCTCCGTTCCCTCACCTCCAAGTAGAATTGTAGCATGCTGAAATCTCCAGTTTTGCATTTAAATCGTGTTTGAATTCACTTCTGAAGTTAGTTATAATGAAAACCAATTTTTATTTTAATTCTTAACAGACCCTACTGAATTATCTTTTCAGTTGTGAATAGTTAATGAGTTGATTGGTACATAACCTAGCAGTTGCCTGGTGTCACTGAACCGATGCCTGTGACACTTTGGCCAAAATAAAGCAAAACTAAAGTCAAACTGTGAAGTAAAAGTGTTTGCCACATTGAAAGAAAAATTGAGATAATACAGCGTTGAAAAATAGCTTTCTTTTATAGAGCTAATGCCATTTCACAGGAATTTATTTCCTTGCTTGTTAAAAGCATATTGTTTAAGCCTGTCTTAGGTATATGTGAATTGTGTGAAACATACATGTTTGTTTGTGTGAACAATACCTATTTAGCATTATAATAGAAATCCAATAGACAGTTGTGTGAAACATACATGTTTGTTTGTGTAAATAGTACCTATTTAGCATTATAATAGAAAGAAATCCACTAGACAAGGTTACATTTCTTCAACAGTTAATATTTCTAACTGATTTTTTTAAACAATGTTTATATGAAAATTAAAAAAATTGAAAGTGCCAAATTAAAAGTACAAGAATATTTTTGTGCAAGCTTTGGAAAATGAAGTTTTAAGACAAAACTAATTAAGTGTTCAAACATTGTTCTATTAATGTTAAGGTATTTCCCCACTCCAGTATTCTTGCCTGGAAAATCCCATGGACGGAGAAGCCTGGCAGGCTGCAGTCCATGTGGTCACTAAGAGTCAGACACGACTGAGCGACTTCACTTTCACTTTTCACTTTCATGCATTAGAGAAGGAAATGGCAACCCACTCGAGTGTTCTTGACTGGAGAATTCTAGGGACGGGAGCTTGGTGGGCTGCCCTCTATGAGGTCGCACAGAGTCAGACACGACTGAAGTGACTTAGCAGTAGCATTTTTTTTTTTAAGTTTTTATTTTTTGATGAGATATAGCCAGTTAACAATGTTGTGATAGTTTCATGTACAGCAAAGGGACTCAGCCTTACGTATACATATATCCTGTGTTAAAAGCGTATTTAAGTGAGATAATTAATTGAAATATCTTTGATTTGCTTGATTCCAATTTATTCTACTTTATTAGCACTACAACACACTTCAGTGTAGTGTTTCCCATGTAAATAAATGCGGTTTGTGTGTTTTCTAGCTTTCTTTCATTATGAACTTGCTAATGTTGACACACCTCACCCACTGATCTGCTTCCTTTTTTTGCACTTGGGTCTGTGGTTTTAGGTCAGAGAAGCTGCACAAGCCCTGCTTCTAGCTGAACTGAGAAGAATTGAGCAGGCGGGACGGAAGGAGGCCATTGATACCTGGGCTCCTTACTTACCTCAGTACATGGACCACGTCATATCACGTAAGAGCTCATTCTTTGCTGCAGAGCTATTCATGTATGTGTAGGGAAGTACCAAGACTCACAATTCTGCTTGCTACTACCTCAACAAAAGTGAATCATGGACCTTCAGGTGAAAACAGGGATCCTCAAGTCCTGCTCATTCATTTTCTGAATCCTTAAAGTTTGGAGTTTTTTTTTTTTTTAAAGCGAAAAATTATGTAAATACAGAAATATTCACCTTATAAAGTTGAATGACCCCTTATAAAGTTAATCCTTAATTGAAAATTCTACCCTGTTTAACACTAGCATCTATTTCTGCCCATTTTGTTATAATAATTGTGGATACCAACTTGTTAGATATTGATCTGATAGTATGCAAGTGCAAATACGAGGCAGATCCTTTCTAAGCAGAAGCTGAAGTTGTGAATGCTTAAGAATCATCTGGTAGATTTAGACCAGTGTTCTATGGGAAAAGAGAAAATTAGCAAGGATTTCGACTGAAAATTCTCAAAAGAGTATAATATTAATGGATTAGGAAAGGTCTTGGGAAAAATTGTTGAAATTCTGAAATAGTTTTTGTAAAATTTTTGCAGTCAGACTTCCCTGGTGGCCCCGTGGTAAGGACTCCACCTTGCAAAGCAGGGAATGCTGGTTCGATCCCTGGTACAAGAAGATTACACATGTCGTGGGGCAGCTAAGCCACGAGCCTCACTGTGTGGCTAACACCTGACAAACCAAATAAATAAATGAATATTTTTAAAAAAACAATATTGCAATCATGCTGCTAGGTCAGAAGTGCACTGAAGAAAAGTTATAGTGGGCTGTGATAATTTTTTTCTTATTAGGAAAAGTATCCTTCATCCTCAGCTCATCATTTAATCCATTCTTTATTCTCCTAAAGAAGAATTCAAAATTAAAATGTTTAACCTGTTATATTGTATGTAAGATAAAATAGATCAGTTTCACTCTTTTTTTTTTTTTTTTAATGACAAAGTCTCAATGAAACTTTGAAAAAAGCTTTTTTACTGTGAAAATTTGTCCTGGGCTTCAGGTGCTTTCCTTTTAAGTGGCCTTATGTCAATACCAGTTATTGTTGATGAGATACTCATTGTACATGTCAGGACAGATAGTATATGATTGTATAAGACAGACAATAAAAACAGAATTTGAAAAGGATTGTAATTGTTATATCTGGTGTGACTCTACCAGATGTTTGCCAGTGGTGACTATACTGGTTGATTAAGTGTGTGAGCTTGGACACTTGACCCTTTTCTGCCTCAATTTTGTCACAGATTAAATGAAGATGATATAGTAAGACTTTATGGGATAATTTGAGTATGTAATGAGTGTATCTTGGATAAGCACAGGGAACTGTACCTAAGCCATTATAAGCTCTATATTTTTGTTAAATAAATACATTTATAATCTATAAAAGTACAAATATATACCTCACATATAACCAGAACATCACACATGAACAACTCTTGTTAAATTCTTTAATCTTTTATTTTATTTACATAAATGATACAGACTTTTTACTGAGAGAGTGTTGATTTTTATTGGCTTACTGGGAATTTTTCTGTTTTAATAAAAAGAAATTAAGTAAAAATCCCAGGGCCTTTAGGCAATGGACTCTATATAATGTATTAGCTTTAAAGTTCTTATTTAAATATATATAGGTTAAAAACCTGTAGAATATTTTAAAAATTGGGATGAAAGCAGTCTGGCACAGTGCTCTTTGTTCAGTAATTTATAGCTATTAACTTATAATATTCCAGAAAATAGAATTATCTCTTCAGCTCATCATAAACCGTATTGAATATAAGATCCTGAAATTTAAGGACAAACTATGAATATAGTACTGTAAAGTAGATTGAAGGTGAAACTAAATAGCAAATTGCTAGAGATCCTTTTAAAAGGAGAACAATATAGAAATTAGGAAATATTGAGAAACATTTTCAAGAAATCTTTATTTATAAAAGACTAATACGGAATGGGAGATGGATTACAGAAGAATAACGAAATGGGAAGCTGTTATAGAAGGGGTTATGGGGCCCAGACCTGAATGCAGATAGGGTCGGAATAAAAGGCAATTCTAACCCTTAATTACAGACTGCATATAAGTCTAAGAAAAACATTAGAGGTTAGTACAGGCTCATGACCGTTTGGCTAGAGAAATGCCATTAGCAGTGGTGGTGGATGCTGTTTTATTTTATCTTTCCTGGAAAGAAGAGAGTGGTTCTAATACTTGTTTAATACACACAAGCTAGATTGTTCTTGTGTCAAATTTAAACCTTTCCATTTATGTAAATAGAAGACCTTGGTACTTAGTAACAGCATTTAGGAGTACTTTATAAATTAACTGAATGCTGACTGACTTAAAACTTTAATATTGTCATTTACTATAAAATTGTATTTTTAGTGAAAGAATAAAGAAACATGCATTCTACATGTAACTAAAACATCTCACACTTACAACTCCTGCTATAGTAATCTGTTCTGGAACTTTTGCATTGACTGAGTGTAAAATTAGTTCTAGTTTGCTTTCCCGAGAGCTTTCTGTTTTAATAAAAGGATTTCAAGCTAAAGGAGTGGGGATTCTGAACGTGTGAAAGGAGAAGAAAGCATACAACAAATGAGGAATGGCCACACAGGGCTGTTGAGCAGATTTGCTGTCCGAAGGGATCAAAAGGTTACGGAGCCAGCTGGTGGACAGCCCACACCTGCCATAGACGTGCTCCTGGTGAAATTGCCTCTGCCATTGTCATTAATGTGTGAGGAAATGATGGTTGTGGCAAGTTACAGCGGAAAGCAGTCTTTTCGAAACCTAAACCCTCTTTCCAGCATAGAAATCTATTGAATCACTAAAGTAGGTAAAATGTTAAGCAATACATCTGGTAAATATACCACACATCAAATATTTTCTTATAATTGAATCAGCCAAGCATTCAAACATATGCAATAATGGCCTAAGCAATTTTGGCAGCTTCTAAGCTATGACTGAGCTTGGTCATAATTTGGAGTTGTGATAGCTAAACAGTCGCTCTCTGTTAGATATTTGTCTGAAACTCAGGAACTGCTTTTAGCTGAAGAGCGGAAGGTTACCCTGGGCTGATGGACCCTGATGCCCTTCCTTTTAGAGATCTGGAGTCCAGGGCTAGTCACTTCAAGCGGGAAGGAACTTGTTCTGACTCCGCACTCAGTAGATGATTGAGCTGTGACTTAGATGACAGCTCAGCTCAACTGGTCATCACTGACTGGGGTCTTCTGGAGTTCTATTTAGGTACATTCGGCAATAAGAGCCTTTTGCAGGTTTGTCTGAGAGTCTGAGGAAAGCAGTGGGCCAGAAGCCAGTTTCTTAGAACTGCCGAGGGCAGTGAAGGAAGCAGTCTGCAAAGCGTGCAGCGCACACGCTGTACCTGCGGCGAATGCGCGTTGGCTGCCCCTTCCTTTCCTGGTATCGGTATAGTTTCGTTCTCCTCATTATCACCACCTCAGAACTCACTCTAATTCATATTGCCCTGGAGTTCTGGATGGGAGACTGGGAGTCACTGGGGAGGAAAAAGGAAAAAAGTGCTCTGCCTTAACTGAAAATCCGGTTCACAGGTTTCTATAAAATCCAAGTCCTAATTGAGTGACAGGAGAATGTTGCTTCTGATAATGGAGCTGTGTTTGGAATCTGTTAGGGAACATTTTATCCCATACAGCAATGCAAGCAGGGTATAACCTTCTAAAATGCTGTTTTTAAAAAATGATATTTACTTATTTGCTGTTTATTTATTTTTGACTGTCCTGGGTCTCGGTCGCTGAGGGCTTTTTCTCTAGTTGTGGAGAGCGGGGGCTGCTCTCGTTGAGGTGGGTGGGCTTCTCATCGCAGAGGCTTCTCGTCGCAGAGGCTTCTCGTTGGGGGGTGTGGGTCCTAGGCGCGTGGGCTTCGGTAGTTGTGGCTCTTGGGCTTGAGGTCCAGGCTCAGTAGTTGTGACTGGGCTTAGTTGCTTCTCCACCTGTGGAATGTTCCTGGACCAGGGATTGAACCCATGTCCCCTGCGTTGGCAGGTGGATTCTTTAGCGTTGCACTACCCGGGGAGCCCCGCGTGTAAACTTTTGATATCTACTTTCTGATGGAAAAATAGAGGATGAGTGCACTATGATTCTTACTTTGGTAACGGGACCAGAAATAGAAATACTGCATATATTTTTGTGATAGTAACGTAAATATTGCAAGTATTAATATTTTTGAGTTATCACTCTTCTCTCTTTCTTTTTTAAAGTGTTTTGAAACATCTAAAAAAAGTTCTGCTGATTATTCTTACTAAGGACAGATTTCTGTTATTTTGTGAAACTGTTATATTATGATGCAGGTGAAGATAAAATGGTATGAATTGTCTCAGATTTATTTTGAAGGGAAAATACCTTGTTGCATCTAATTTTATGTATTTCTTATTTGTGACATTCTACATGTAGCATTCTGATAACTGACTTTTATTTTTCATGAGGTCAAGCACCTGCTAGTTTATGAAATACACCCACACTTGCCCTTCGTTCGGGCAGTGACTGCTCTGGGGTAAATGCTGATGGTTCCTGATCTCCTTTGGCCTGTGAAGCAGGCTGACCTTACAGGGTATAAGGTCACAAGTGTAATTATTTCTCATCCGTTGTGTTCTGCTTACTCACCGTGGCTCATCACTTCTTTTAATTTCAGGAACATTAGACATAAAAGTTACGACCATTATATAAATCAAAATCTTTTCCAAAGAGGGTGCTATTGTAATTTTATGCAGTTATGGCCAGTGTAGTATTAATTTGCAAATTTATCATCTCAGATATTGATAGAAGGATGTGTAACACATCGTGCTTAATATGTATTGATGTCATCAGAAAGAACAATCCTTTGTTCTTATTGAGCCCCTGCCTTTTTAGCTTCCTTTTGTGTTAAGGTTACCAGGGTTAGGCTCGTCTTTTTATCCCCCTTGGAAACAGAATAGGATTTCTTTGTTCCATGAAAGACACTCCTAGTAAATGTTTGGGGTTTGACTGTCAACAAGCCACACTCTAGTACCTATTTTTACCTGGAATTGCAGTCACGTTTCTGATGATTATAAAGTAGTGGTCATTCTGAGCACAAATGTGGATGGACCATCAATATACAAGAAGGTAAGATGAAACCATATATTACAGAGGTACTGGACAACTCTATTGTAGCTAGAAAAATAATTTAAATAATTAGTGCATTCTCTGGTAGGCAGATATTTTCAGGGTTTGCTGGTGGGGAAAGAATGGGGAAAAGGATAGGGATGGGTTTGCTAAATATGATTTAAATGAATCTCTCCACCCCTCCCCTGCCCCTGCTGCTGCTGCTAAGTCGCTTTAGTCGTGTCTGACTCTGTGCGACCCCATAGACGGCAGCCCACCAGGTTCCCCCATCCCTGGGATTCTCAAGGCAAGAACACTGGAGTGGGTTGCCATTTCCTTTCCTTCTGTTTGCTTTATGTCTCAGCTGTTTAGAATTCTCTAAGAATCTTCTTAGGAATGATTTCTAGATAACTGAAGGTTTCAAAATCACTAGATGCTCAGATTCTACAAAAAAGAAAAAAATTAACTGTTTGTGATGAAATACTTTAAAATGTTTTTGGCTTAGTGAACATTTTCTTGGTAGCCAGGATTATTGTTTTGGCCCAGGTTGTAAAATGATCACCATTTGCTTATTGAAGAGAGTGGACTTACCTGAACATAAGCACCCAGACTGCTATGCCTTTTGCATTTTGTATTCTATTTTTAAAAATATTTTTCTTTCTCCTCTTTTGATCGTCTAGTAATTGGTACCCGGTTTTATTACTATTGTGCTGTTTTTATCTCACCCCTAGTAGCTTTACCATTTCCAGAGTTCTGAGGTGTACAGAATCCAGGTTACCAAACTCACTTCAGCTCAATTTAGAATGAGTAAACTGCCTGAGAATAAGGTCTCTCCGATGAACCCCTCCCCCCAAGTTTTAGTGTGAGTACTTTGTGGGGTCTCCCACCCAGGGAGTGGGGTCTCCCACCCAGGGAGTGGGGTCTCACTTTCTGCCCACTAGACTGCTTTCTCAGGTCTTCTGTGCCATTCTCCATATACTGTCTTTTGGGGAAATATATTCTAATTAAAATTGGGGAAAGATAGGGGAAATCATTTGGTTGTTCATGAAGAAGTAATAATTCTAAAAAGACCCCTTTTGTAATTAATGTCTGTTTTGTAAATCAGCTGAAACTGAAGCATGACCTCTCCCGGGTTGGAAATGATTGCACATTGTGATTAGAAAGGGAGAGTAGTAATTATGCCTAAGTGATGTGCATGAAAAGTACTTCATGTTCGGTGGGAATTCCTGTATTGTGAGGCAGAGAGGGTTTGTCTTAAGACAAACTGTATTACACACAGTGCCGTGTGGTTGTAAGGTGGCTATGTGCAGTGGTTTCAGTGAGACCTGAGGGATTTGTTTCTCTTTCTTCTTCCAGAGTGCCAGAGCTGTTGAGCTTAATTTTAAGTACTTTAGACTGATCATGCATTTAACAGCATTAAACTGTTCTCCTTATCTATATTTGGCTACTCACCAAAGAGAATAACAGAGAAATTTCTTCTTAATTGGTCACAGCTATACAGGATAATCCTTTCATTTCTTATGACTCGAGTTCTTTGACTTAATATTTAAATTTAAATATTACTATTTAATATTTTGGGTGATTTTCCTACATCATTTGAACACATTTTGGAAATTGGAGTAGTAAAGTGGTAAATTAAAAATGAAAGCATTGTTGGATCGACTGGTTGTTTAGACCTTACTGCTGAAGCAGTAAGCAATAAACAGAAAGCTCTGTTACTGAGTAAGGCTGGGGTTAGGCGTGCCATGGGATGAAGCTTGGTCAAGTCCTCTGTAAAAGAGGCTCCTGCAGTGTAGCCAGCAGTCTGGGTTCAGGCTGTCAGTAGGAGCCTGGTGACAGTTAACAAGTATGTTAAATGTAGAGCGAAACAGGGAGTGGAGCAGACGGAAATTCAGTGGTTTGTTCCTTGGTGGACAGTGAGGAAGTCAGGGGATTCCATCCAGCCTAGGGCTCCTTGCCTCCTTCCTTCTCAAATATTCCAGACAGGGAATCCTGGTTATCCACTGGCTTCTGTGGAAAAGCTTCCAGAGTGGAAAGGATTTGAAGTAATTTTAGCCATTTTCTCATGCCCCCTCCTTTTCCTCTTTGAGCAGTCTCCTGTTCTTCCTCCCTTCAGGACAGTTCTGCTGGAGTTGTAGTCAGTGGTAAGGCCCTTGCGAGGTACAGCTGCCTTTCTTTGAGGAGTTTGTATACTTCCTACCTGTTTTAAGAAGTTGAAGGTCCTTAAGCCTGTGCAGATGACTTGTAAAAGAAAAACTCAGCCAACCAGTGACACACTGTTGTACCAAAGCAGTGTTGAAATGGAAATGCCTCCTATACCTTGAGCGGAGGTTCTAGTGGCCTTTGCTGTAATAAATGACCTAATCTTAGTTGTTCTGAAGAGTATGATATTGATTTGTGCCATTAGTCTCTTGCTGATTTGCTGAAGAACGAAATTGTGTAATGCTAATGGAAATAAAGTCCTTTACAAAACACTGCACATGAATCCTGGAGCATGTCTTTGTAATAGAACAAGTGTCTAGTAAGTTTTTGAGTATGAATTTTCTTTAGTACAGCTTTTTCAGTACAGATACTTAGAGTCCTGCTTAACTTGCTTTTATGGGGCAAACAGCTGAATTGGTGATTTTGTGATGTTTTAAATCTTAAGATACTGAATACGCATGAACAGATCCAACCTGGATGGGATGTGAGATGTTTACACTTTTACAACATATTTCTAATTTTATTATCACTTTATATTGACTAGATATTATGTATAATTACATTGTTTCTATTATTTTAGGTCAAAGCCTTGCTATGATCCTTATGAGACAGAGTAGATCTTATAGTTTGGAAGGAAAACAGTGAAGTTATTATAAGAAAATCATATGAACCTATTTTACCTGTAATATTTATATTGTAATGGCAATTGGTCAATATTGTTCTAGTGTTGTTTGTAAATTCTGGGATTAAAATGATCAAATTATGCTAAAATTTTTTTTGCCTAATTCTCTCTCCTTCCTGTTCTCTGCTTTTTGGGGGAAGAATGGTATTTTATTTTTCTTGGTAATATTGTCCCAATTAGTACATATTACTGTCTTTTTATAAAGCAGATTTTGATACAATAAGTATATTAATATTTATAAATGGTTTCACTGTGCATGACATTTGCAGACTTGGTTAATATTTTAGCACCTCTAGTACATAGACATAAAGAAAAAAATTTGTTTTATTGGTTTGAGCACCCGAATTGACCCCAGCAAGATTGAGATTGATCTGGTTTCTTCCAGCCTGTTAAATGCCAATCCAGTCATCTGTAACAGTACTTAGTATTTTTGTAATTTTTCTATACATATTTTCTGTGTTTGTTCTGTGAAACTTACCCATCACTTGAAGAGATTGTCCTTGCTGGATTTAGAGATGAAAGCAACCACCTACTTTATTGCTTTTTGTTTTAAAAAATTGTTTCTGCAGTTCTTGTCAGTGCTATAACCATTCTTATCAAAGGCCTTTGCATCTCACTAGGAAAGGATGATGAGACAGACTTATATTTGAAATGTGTACGTGGACTAAAGAACACTCCGCTTTGGGGAAGAAAATGTAGGAGGAAGGATGGGTCTCACTGAATATTTCCTGATTTTTTAAGAAATGTGTTTAAACTACATCCCTCTGATAATTAAACATCATTAAACAAGTATTAAACAAGTTCTGGCATAGTTTGTGGATACAGACAGAAATTGTGGCCCGTTTTTGAGGTATTTTTCCATCTCAGGCATGAAGTGAAGAAGGCTTTTTCTTTACTCTTTAATGGATGGCTGGCAGGTCTTACTCAGATCTTATTTTGTTGTTTCATTTTGTTTTGATTTTCGCTTCCTTTTTTTCTCCTAAAGCAAGGGTGAGTCTTTAAAACAAAGAATACCAAAGTCAGAGGAGCTGAACTAGGAGTTAATCTCTGAAGCTGGGTGATGGGCAGAGGAGTAGGCATTTACAGTCTCAATCTAGAGCGTCAGGGAGCTTTTCTTAAAGTGCTTGCATAAGGTTAAAAGTGACCACACAATCTTGGGTGTAACCTATTTTAAGGTATGCTTGGGGTTCTGCGACCATCCCAAGCTCTCCCATATAGAATTTGGATGGGCACTTGGAACCAGAAGCCTTTCCTGTCCCATTTCATCACTGTCCACTTCTCTGAAGAAGAGACTCAAGCGTAGTATTCTCGAAGAGTGAAAGGAGAGGCAGTCGGGGTGAGTTTCAGAAGGTGATTCTCCGGACATTATTCCCTTCTCAACTAAGAATCTGTATCCATTCACTGTGTACTTTCCAACCAGATGACACTAATTAGGGGCAAAAAATACTGTTTGTTTGTTTTTTTTCCAAAGGATCTTTCTTAATGAATAGTAACAAATTTACTGAACCCAGTTGTTGGTTGGGAAGGCCAATGGAAAGAGGGGTGTCAGAAGGTCTGGCAACTCTTCCTGCTTCATCACATTAGCCATGACCCCAGAGAGACACCGCTAAGCTTCTGCACGTATTTATTTCACAGTTTCTCTTTATGTAAAAGAAGAGAAATGAACAAGTCTGGTGTTTTTTTTTAATACTTTTACTTATCTGTTCATTTGTGGCCGCCCTGGGTCTTTGTTGCTGCACGCAGTTTTCTCTACTTGTGGAGAGTGAGGGCTCCTCCCTGGTTGTGGTGCCTGGGCCTCTCATTGCAGTGGCTTCTCTTGTTGTGGAGCACAGGCTCTGGGTGTGCAGGCTTCAGCACTTGCAGCATGGGGCTCATTAGTTGCAGTTCCCAGGCTTTACGGCACAGGCTTAGTATTTGTGGAGCATGGGCTTAGTTGCTCCTCGACATGTGAGATCTTCTGGAACAGGGATCAAACCTGTGTCTCCTGCATTGGCAGGTGGATTCTTTACCACTGAGCCACCAAGGAAGCCCCCAAGTCTGTGCTTTTTAAACCTTTTTGGTAGTAAACTTATGTGTGAAATCTTAACCAGAGTTGCAAAATATAAAACAGTAAAAAAATCAAATAGTTTCTTTATGCAGGTTTCAATCTGTGTGTGTGTGTGTGTGTGAAAAATTATTATGTGTGCACTGAAACTCTCATGCTCTTTTGTCTTATGAGATTCACAGTCAAAAATTGGTTAACTGTTCTCCACTGCCTCTTGCTCTAACCAGTGATTGCCTTCTCAGTTCAGTTCAGTCGCTCAGTCGTGTCCGACTCTTTGCGACCCCATGGACTGCAGCATGCCAGGCCTCCCTGTCCTTCATCAACTCCCATAGTTTAGTCAAACTCATGTCCATTGAGTCGGTGATGCCATCCAACCATCTCATCCTCTGTCATCCCCTTCTCCTCCTGCCCTCAATCTTTCCCAGCATCAGAGTCTTTTCAAATGAGTCAGCTCTTTGCATCAGGTGGCCAAAGTACTGGAGTTTAAGCTTCAACATCAGTCCTTCCAATCAATATCCAGGACTGATTTCCTTTAGGATGGACTGGTTGGATCTCCTTGCAGTCCAAGGGACTCTCAAGAGTCCCTCCTCACCCCTCCTCTATCCCATTTCCCACACGCAGTGATTCTGGGCAGAATTACAAACTTTCCCTTGACAAACAGAAATTCCAAAAATTTGTTATCATACATAACAACTTTTAGTTTCTGTATAACTCTTATGGTCCTGAATGGCCATCTGAAATATTCTGTACCTCTCCAGCAAATGCGTGTTCTTAATAGAGCTTCACAATAGCTAGAGTGCTGCGGAGTATGTGCTTTAAACATGTCTGAAATGCACCTCATTCTGTCCGCTCCTCCTTTTTTTAAATTGGCTGTGCAGTGTTCCATTGTGTGGGTGGACGATGTTTTCTTCAACAAGTTTCCTAGCAGTGGACACTTGGGTTTCCAGTGTTTGATAGTATGGACAGGGCCGCAGTAAATAGACTTGTGCATATGTCTTTTCATTCTTTGATAGTGTATCTCGGATACATTCCAGGACGTGAGATTGCTGAGTCCAAGGATAAATGTATGCTTACTCTTTTGTTAGATATTGCCAAGTTCTTGGCCATAGAGGTTGTACCATTTTGCATTCTCAACAGTGATTGTGTTTGATGGCTGGTTTCTCTCTATCATTTCCAAAAGAGTATTTTGTCATGCTTTTGGGATGTTTTGACTCTGATAAGTGAGAATGAAATGTCCTTATTGTCTTATTTTGTATTTTTATTATTAAGAATGAGTTTAGCATCTTTTCATATAAGTAAGTGTCTTGTATTTCTTTTAAAGTATTGATTCATATCTCTGGTTCACTTTTAAATGAGATTGCTTGATTAAACCTTTATGGTATATGGTTCAAGTATTTCCTGGTTTGTTATTTTTTCTTTTAACCTTTTTTTAAATGGTGGTGTTTTTTTTTTTTTCCCCCCTCACAACCCAATTTATTGACCGTTTCTCATATTGTTTCAGGATTTTGTGTCAAAATTATGGGAGTTTTCCTTGCTATTGGAATCCCCCATATCATTTCCAGCTTTTCCTATACAGGTTAATTGAAAGTGGTCCTCTGTAAGTATATGAGGGTTAGTCGCTCAGTGGTGTCCAACTCTTTGTGACCCCACGGACTGCAGCCCCCGAGGGGTTTCAATGGGAGACTATCTGTCTTTTCCATCTCCACTTAAAGATTTCTTTATTATCCCACCATCTCACTCTCCCTTCTCCCTGTTCAGGTGGTCTTGTAACTCTGGGAAAGTAAGTTTAGTTACGCTTCATTTAAAAGTGAAGTACCATTGAATCACACATATGTATCTACTGATTATGTATGTTCATTCAAGACTATTGATTTTAAAGTCATCCTTTTTACAACAACTCAGCTAGTTTAAAAAGATTTCTACATTGGTAATGTGGGGGTTTTACTTGAAATATGCTAATTTTTCTAAAATTGCAGTTTCCACCAAAAATACTTGCTAGTATTTTGCTTCTAAAAATGAGATACAATTATAACTTACTCTTTCCCTCTCTCGGGTTCGACAGCTGTTTATTTAGGGCTGAACATAACTGTGGGCTTCCCAGGTGGCTCAGTAGTAAAAAATCTGCCTGCCAACGCAGGAGATGTGAGTTTGATCCCTGGGACAGGAAGATCCCCTGGAAAAGGAAATGGCAACCCTCTCCAGTATTCTTGCCTGGGAAATGCCATGGACAGAGAAGCCTGGTAGGCTGCAGTCCATGGGATCTTGAAAGAGTCAGACATGGCTTAGTGACTACACAGTAATAACAAATACAACTGTGGGCCCTGGGGTGTGTAATGATGCATGGAGCTTATTGTCTCTGTTAGGAAGGCAGGTAATCAAGTGAACATTAATACAGTGTGGTAAGGGCTGTTATAGACAGAGTTTAGAAGTATGGAAGTGCCCAGTCCCCCAGAGCAATGACATGTCAACAGCTGGAAGAGAATCACAGTAAGAGGAAATGACAGGGGCTTAATGTCAAAGATGTGTATTCAGAAGGTGATATTAAAGCTTTTTTAAAGGCTGGAGCAATTCAAACTATATAAATTCATTTTAATTTTATATCAATTTATGTTTCTCTTTATCACTGTAAGTCAATAAGAATAAATGGAACAGAATGACAATGTCTTAATTAAATTTCATTGAGACCACATGTTTGTGGTCTTTATGTCAGGTATTTTGGTTCTACTTCCTTATTCAAGCTAGAATCAAGATTACTGGGAGCAATATCAATAACCTCAGATATGCAGATGACACCACCCTTATGACAGAAAGTGAAAAGGAACTAAAAAGCCTCTTGATGAAAGTGAAAGAGGAGAGTGAAAAAGTTGTCTTAAAACTCAACATTCAGAGAAGTAAGATCATGGCATCTGGTCCCATCACTTCATGGCAAATAGATAGGGAAACAGTGGAAACAGTGAGAGGCTTTATTTTTATGGGCTCTGGAATCACTGCAGTTGGTGACTACAGTCATGAAGTTAAAACATGCATGCTCCTTGGGAGAAAAGCTATGACCAACCTAGACAGCATATTAAAAAGCAGAGACATTATTTGCCAACAAAGATCTGTCTAGTCAAGGCTATGGTTTTTCCAGTAGTCATATATGGATGTGAAAGTTGGACTATAAAGAAAGCTGAGCGCCGAAGAATTGATGCTTTTTAACTGTGGTGTAAGACTCTTGAGAGTCCCTTAAACTACAAGGAGATCCAACCAGTCTATCCTAAAGGAAATCAGTCCTGAATATTGATTGGAAGGACTGATGCTGAAGCTGAAATTCCAATACTTTGGCCACCTAATGCGAAGAACTGACTGATTGGAAAAGACCCTGATTCTGGGAAAGATTGAAGGCAGGAGGAGAAGGGGACGGCAGAGAATGAGATGGTTGGGTGGCATCACCGGCTCAATGGACTTGAGTTTGAGCAAACTCCAGGAGTTGGTGATGGACAGGGAGGCCTGGCGTGCTGCAGTCCATGGGGTTGCAAAGAGTTGGACACGACTGAGTGATTGAACTGAACTCTTTATTCATCAGAACTGTGATTTTTGAATACTCATTGCAGATACTCAAAAAATTATTAAATACTTCCGGCACTATTTTAGGTGCTCTGAAAGTTATGAAAGAGTTTTAAACACACAAATATTTATAATACAGTTATAAATATGTTTTATATAACATTTAATAAAACACTTATTTGAAAAATGCATACCATACATTTTTAATTTTTATATATTCTATTTAACTTTTGTCACTATTATCATAAGTAAGTAGCATTTGAAAAGAATATGTGAGCTATCCTGGTAATGTGGGTGTATACCTATTTATGTTGAAAGAATCGAACATGTACTAAAGATGTGCTGTGGAACACTGCAGGGCAAGTTAGTGGTGAGGGAGCAGGGGTTGCAAAATTAGATATCCCAGATTCTTGTGACACCAAGTGGATTGGGATCATTCATTCAGCCTCTTAAAGCACAGTTCTTTATTGTCGGTATTCTCTGCAAGAGTAGTTGATGTACTTTTGTTGATCTTCACATCTTTCTTTATTATAGCTTATTTTCAGCGATTGTGTAATTCCTTTCCTGGTTCTTCCCCCACCTCTAACAACCCTTGCTGCCAGATAAGGGGGGAAAAATGAGACTTCTAATTTAAGAATGGCTGCTTAATTCAAAGACATACTTAAATTTTTGTTTTTGGTGGGATTCATTAAAAAATGAAAGTTTATAGTCTCCACACATTGTAGTTTCTTTGCTATCTTAGCATTCATCTGACTCATTTTTCATTCTTTTTATAACTTTGTTTGCAAGTTATTTCTTGAAAAGCCCTGCCAGAGGCAATGATTGGTGCTATCTTAGTTAATTCAACTTTCCGTCCTCCTCTAAATCACTGGCTAGATATGAATAGTCTTTAAAATGAATTGTGAGATTTAATCAGTGTAATGTAGTAGAATAATGATGTACTTGTATAGAGGAATTATGCTCATTACGGTGCATGGATGTTTATGTCTTCAGCAGTTTGATGCCATTTTGTCACGTTTCCAGGCTAAAGGAAACATGTTTCGTGCACCTGCTTACTTAGTTTTCTTTGAGGATTGGCATTTTACTGCTTTCTTTGTAGTCCATGAATGGAGATATAATTACAATTTTGAGACATGATTTGTGTGTCATGATAATGAACTAACTGTTCATAAAAATAAATAAATATATGTGTTCAATAAAAATAAATGCATGTAGTAAGTTCTACACTTTGATTTCCTTGGGGCTAAAAGTACAGGACCTTATTTTTTGTCCCCAGATGACCCAGCACCAAGCTCTTAGCAAGCACTTAGCTGAGGAATAGACCTTTTATAATGCCGATTTGTCGCTTGAATTATCCCAGTATTGACCATAGAGAACTCTTTTAAGTTGATCCCAGTGTAATTTTGGTACGATCCCACTGGTTTATATAAGCACCATCTTATTTTCTGTCATAGAATTGCTCTTCACTCATCTTTTTTTCCCTACCCCAGTCTTAGAATTGGTCATTTCCCCTGGCAGCCTGGCTGCCTTTAATGGAGGTATTAGTAACTAAGATCTGGGTACCAGTTCTCTCTGGGCTTTCACTGCTTCTCGGTCCTCATTTTGGACAAAACTAGGAAGTACGTGTGTGCATACTTGCTCTTGTATACCCACTTATCTATGATTATTGTTTCTGTATCTGCCTGTTTCTCTATATATTATTAAAATAGAGATGGGTTGATACTGACATATCCTTTTTAATCCACTACCACAGGATTCAGCCTAGTCTTCCTCTTTGCATATTCGTAATTTCTCTGAGTGTGAGAAATCTGATTCTTATTATCTGTGATAGATTTACTTGTTTTTTCCAACCCTAGTAGACATGAAAAAGTAGTTTAAAAATTGCTAACCCGTCCCTCTGTGAAAAAAACAGTTTACCAACAAGGATACAGTATGTGAGTACAGTTCTTTCTGTCTTTAGCTTTACAGTAAGCAGGGTTGTGGCCTGTTTTGCAAAGTTGCTTAGTGTCAACTCTTTTTCTTTACACCTTTCTGTGTTGTTATGCCTACACTTAAACAGTGTAATTATATTCATTTGCCACAGTCTGCAGTTTATTTTGGGTCCCCTGACATTCTTGTAAATTTGTAATTATCATTTTTTAAATTTACAAGCAACAGAGTTTACTGTTTGGGTATATAGGTTTTTGAGTTTTAACCAATGAATTAGGTTCAGATATCTGCCATCACAGTGCCATAAGAATATTTCAACCACCTTGAAAATTTCTTTTTTAGTTCCTTGTCAATCAGTCCCACCTCCACCAGTTCTTGGCAACCACCAGTTTTTTCTATCCTTGCAGTTTTGCCTTTACCAAAATTCAGTATAAGTAGGAATTATACAACATGTAGCATTTTGGGCTTGATGTCTTTCACTCAGCAGATATATTTAAAGTTCACCCAAACTACTGCATGACTCAGTATTTCATTTGTTTCTATTGCTAAATAGTGTTCCATTATATGGCTATACCAGAGTTCTTTTATCCTCTCACCTGTTTATGGACATATGGGTTGTTTCCAGGTTTGGGTGATTATGAATAAGCTGCATAACTATCCATGTTTAGGATTTTATATAGACATAAGATTTCCGTTTACTTGGGTAAATATCTAGGATTGGAATTGCTAGATCATTTGATAAATGTGAGTGTCATATAAAAGAAAACCCTGCCAAACTATTTTTCAAAGAAACTGCAGGATTTTGCATTCTTGCTAGCAGTAAATTGTATTACTATTTACTGTTGCTCGGTATCATTGCCAGCACAATATAGTTCAGTTCAGTTCAGTTCAGTTGCTCAGTCGTGTCCGACTCTTTGCGACCCCATGAATTGCAGCACACCAGGCCTCCCTGGGAGAAGGCAACGGCAACCCACTCCAGTGTTCTTGCCTGGAGAATCCCAGGGATGGGAGAGCCTGGTGGGCTGCCGTCTACGGGGTCGCACAGAGTCGGACGCAACTGAAGCGACTTAGCAGCAGGCCTCCCTGTCCGTCACCAACTCCCAGAGTTCATCCAAACTCATGTCCATCGAGTCGGTGATGCCATGCAGCCATCTCATCCTCTGTCGTCCCCTTCTCCTCCTGCCCCCAATCCCTCCCAGCATCAGAGTCTTTTCCAATGAGTCCCCTCTTTGCATGAGGTGGTCAAAGTATTGGAGTTTCAGCTGTAGTATCAGTCCTTCCAAAGAACACCCAGGACTGATCTCCTTCAGAGTGGACTGGTTGGATCTCCTTGCAGTCCAAGGGACTCTCAACAGTCTTCTGCAACACCACAGTTCCTTTTTTAAAAAGAAATTAATTTTTTTTTATTTTAGGCATCCTGAAACATATGTAGTGATACCTCATTGTGACTTTAATTTGCACTTCCCTCATGACTGGTGAGTGGGCTTCCCTGGTGACTCAGATGGTAAAGGATGCACCTACGATGCAGGAGACCTGGGTTCGATCCCTGGATTGGGAAGATCCCTTGGAGAAGGAATGGCTGCCCACTCCAGTATTCTTGCCTGGAGAATTCCATGGACAGAGGAGCCTGGTGGACTACAGTCTGTAGAGTTCCAAAGACTCGGACATGGCTGAGCAACTAAGCGTGTCATGTCAATGACTATCGACATTGAACATGTTTTCACATGATTGCTCGCAATCCATAAATCCTCTTTGGTGAAATGCATGTTTGAGTCTTTTGCCCATTTATTTTTTTCTTTTAGGTTGATTGTTTTCTTATTGTTGGGTCTTAAGAGTTCCTTATATATACACACATCCTTTAGCAGATGTGTAATCTTTTCAAATATTTTTCTCCAATCTTTAAACTTGTCTTTCATTTTCTGAACATCATTTACAGAAGTTTTACTTTTTGATAAAGCCCAATTATCAGTTATATATTTCACGACTCATGCTTTTAGTCCTCTAGAAATGCATTGGCAAACCCAAGGTCTTGCAGATATTTTCTTTGAGAAGTGTTACAGTTTCCCATTTATATGATGACTTGGTCTTTCCATTTGTTTCTGTTTGTAAGTAGCATTCTTGCTTGCTTCATTCTTTTTAACATATAGCATATCTTCCAGCTCATTAACTTACCATCCATACTTATATACCTCATGAGTTTTGCTTCCAGTCTCACAAACTCGTTGTTTATTTATTGTCTATACTTAACATTTCTCATGGCTTTCATCCATCCAAATGTTTTTGAGTTATCTATAGAAGAACCTAACATTCTCAAATAATGAAGCCAGAGCACATCATAGTATTTATCTAAGTTAATTACTATGGGAAATTATTAGAATATCACAAATGCCTTTTGTGTGATTTTATAATATATTACTGCCAATTAAATATGTCATCTACTAGAATAATATTAAAACAAGTTCAGTTCAGTTCAGTTGCTCAGTCATGTCTGACTCTTTGCGACCCCATGAATCGCAGCACGCCAGGCCTCCCTGTCCATCACCAACTCCCGGAGTTCACTCAGACTTACGTCCATCGAGTCTGTAATGCCATCCAGCCATCTCATCCTGGGTCGTCCCCGTCTCCTCCTGCCCCCAGTCCCTCCCAGCATCAGAGTCTTTTCCAATGAGTCAGCTCTTCACATGAGGTGTCCAAAGTACTGAAGCTTCAGCTTTAGTGTCATTCCTTCCAAAGAAATCCCAGGGTTGATCTCCTTCAGAATGGACTGGTTGGATCTCCTTGCAGTCCAAGGGACTCTCAAGAGTCTTCTCCAACACCACAGTTCAAACGCATCAATTCTTTGGCGCTCAGCCTTCTTCACAGTCCAACTCTCACATCCATACATGACCACAGGAAAAACCATAGCCTTGACTAGATGGACCTTAGTCGGCAAAGTAATGTCTCTGCTTTAGAATATACTATCTAGGTTGGTCATAACTTTTCTTCCAAGGAGCAAGCATCTTTTAATTTCATGGCTGCAGTCACCATCTGCAGTGATTTTGGAGCCCAAAAAATAAAGTCTGACACTGTTTCCACTGTTTCCCCATCTATTTCCCATGAATGATGGGACCAGATGCCATGATCTTCGTTTTCTGAATGTTGAGCTTTAAGCCAACTTTTTCACTCTCCTCTTTCACTTTCATCAAGAGGCTTTTTAGCTCCTCTTCACTTTCTGCCATAAGGGTGGTGTCATCTGCATATCTGAGGTTCTTGATGTTTCTCTCGGCAATCTTGATTCCAGCTTGTGTTTCTTCCAGTCCAGCGTTTCTCATGATGTACTCTGCATAGAAGTTAAATAAACAGGGTGACAGTATACAGCCTTGATATACTCCTTTTCCTATTTGGAACAAGTCTGTTGTTCCATGTCCAGTTGTAACTATTGCTTCCTGACCTGCATACAGATTTCTCAAGAGGCAGGTCAGGTGGTCTGGTATTCCCATCTCTTTCAGAATTTTCCACAGTTTCTTGTGATCCACACAGTCAAAGGCTTTGGCATAGTCAGTAAAGCAGAAATAGATGTTTTTCTGGAACTCTCTTGCTTTTTCCATGATCCAGCGGATGTTGGCAATTTGATCTCTGGTTCTTCTGCCTTTTCTAAAGCCAGCTTGAACATCAGGGAGTTCACGGTTCACGTATTGCTGAAGTCTGGCTTGGAGAATTTTGAGCATTTCTTTACTAGCATGTGAGATGAGTGCAGTTGTGCGGTAGTTTGAGCATTCTTTGGCATTGCCTTTCTTAGGGATTGGAATGAAAACTGACCTTTTCCAGTCCTGTGGCCACTGCTGAGTGTTTCAAATTTGCTGGCATATTGAGTGCAGCACGTTCACAGCATCATCTTTCAGCATTTGAAATAGCTCAACTGGAATGCCATCACCTCCACTAGCTTTGTTCATAGTGATGCTTTCTAAGGCCCACTTGACTTCACATTCCAAGATGTCTGGCTCTAAATTAGTGATCACATCATCATGATTATCTGGGTTGTGAAGATCTTTTTTGTACAGTTCTTCCATGTATTCTTGCCACATCTTCTTAATATCTTCTGCTTCTGTTAGGTCCATACCATTTCTGTCCTTTATCGAGCCCATCTTCGCATAAAATGTTCCCTTGGTATCTCTAATTTTCTTGAAGAGATCTCTAGTCTTTCCCATTCTGTTGTTTTCCTCTATTTCTCTGCATTGATCACTGAAGAAGGCTTTCTTATCTCTTCTTGCTATTCTTTGGAACTCTGCATTCAGATGCTTATATCTTTACTTTTCTCCTTTGCTTTTCGCCTCTCTTTTCACAGCTATTTGTAAGGCCTCCCCAGACAGCCATTTTGCTTTTTTGCATTTATTTTTCTTGGGGATGGCCTTGACCCCTGTCTCCTGTGCAATGTCACGAACCTCATTCCATAGTTCATCAGGCACTGTATCTACCAGATCCAGGCCCTTAAATCTATTTCTCACTTCCACTGTATAATCATAAGGGATTTGATTTAGGTCATACCTGAATGGTCTAGCGGTTTTCCCTACTTTCTTCAATTTAAGTCTGAATTTGGCAATAAGGAGTTCATGATCTGAGCCACAGTCAGCTCCCGGTCTTGTTTTTGTTGACTGTATAGAGCTTCTCCATCTTTGGCTGCAAAGAATATAATCAATCTGATTTCAGTGTTGACCGTCCGGTGATGTCCATGTGTAGAGTCTTCTCTTGTGTTGTTGGAAGACGGTGTTTGCTATGACCAGTGCATTTTCTTGGCAAAGCTCTATTAGTCTTTGCTCTGCTTCATTCCGCATCCCAAGGCCAAATTTGCCTGTTACTCCAGGTGTTTCTTGAACTTCCTACTTTTGCATTCCAGTCCCCTATAATGAAAAGGACATCTTTTTGGGGTGTTAGTTCTAAAAGATCTTGTAAGTCTTGATAAATCCGTTCAACTTCAGCTTCTTCAGCATTGCTGGTTGGGGCATAGACTTGGATAACTGTGATATTGAATGGTTTGCCTTGGAGACGAACAGAGATCATTCTGTCATTTTTGAGATTGCATCCAAGTACTGCATTTTGAACTCTTTTGTTGACCATGATGGCCACTCCATTTCTTCTGAGGGATTCCTGCCCGCAGTAGTAGATATGATGGTCATCTGAGTTAAATCCACCCATTCCTCTCCATTTTAGTTCGGTGATTCCTAGAATGTCGACGTTCACCCTTACCATCTCTTGTTTGACCACTTCCAATTTGCCTTGACTCATGGACCTGACATTCCAGGTTCCTATGCAGTATTGTTCTTTACAGCATCTTGCTTCTATCACCAGTCACATCCACAACTGGGTATTGTTTTTGCTTTGGCTTCATCCCTTTATTCTTTCTGGAGTTATTTCTCCACTGATCTCCAGTAGCATATTGGACACCTAATGACCTGGGGAGTTCCTTTTTTGGTATCCTATCATTTTGCCTTTTCATACTGTTCATGGGATTCTCAAGGCAAGAATACTGAAGTGGCTTGCCATTCCCTTCTCCAGTGGACCACGCTCTGTCAGACCTCTCCACCATGACCTGCCCGTCTTGGGTTGCCCTGCAGACATGGCTTGGTTTCATTGAGTTAGACAAGGCTGTGGTCCTAGTGTGATAAGATTGACTAGTTTTCTGTGAGTATGGTTTCAGTGTGTCTGCCCTCTGATGCCCTCTTGCAACACCTACCATCTTACTTGGGTTTCTCTTACCTTGGCATGGGGTATCTCTTCACGGCTGCTCCAGCAAAGCACAGCCGGTGCTCCTTACCTTGGATGAGGGGTATCTCCTTACTGCCACCGTTCCTGACCTTCAACGTGGGATAGCTCCTCTAGGCCCTCCTGTGCTGCGCAGCCACCACTCCTCGGGTTGGAGCCCCATGTATTTCAAATCAGTTATGCGTTGTGCGTTAAAAGAGATTAAGAAGTCAAAAGCTTTCCTGTGTGTGTGTGTTTGTATGTGTATGATTGGCAGTAATAGAACTAATCATAAGATAAATTGGTTCTTTGAAACGTAAATATTTATTCTGTTTCTGGCTTCAAGTGGCTTCTGTATATAAGCAGATGTCCTAAGATGTCTGCAGACATCATTCTAAAAAGAGGAAGGCAGAGCTTAATAAATGTTTTAAAAAGACGGATAAATGAATTCATCAAATAGAAAAAAAGTTGAGTGTTGGACACTGAAGGTAGTAGAGTACTTCTAGAGAAGGAAATAGTTTAATAAAGTAAGCCAAAATTAGTAATAGTAAAAGCAATTGTAATGATGATAATGCTGCACTTTACTGAGCACGTGTCATGTCTCAGGTGCTGTGCTAAGGCTATTCCACTCACATTGAGTGAGTGTTGGGTATGGGTATACCATACCCAACATTGAATTGAGTAGGTAATGTACCCCTCTCTCATGTCTTGTTTTCACTGAGTTGCATACCAGGACACACAGCAGCTTGGCTGGATTGCCAGAAGCTGTCGCTTTTCACTGGTTGCCGTTTTGGAACTGCCGGCAAGTGTAGATCAAACTCTCTGCCGTCATAATTGTCTTCAGACAGCTCCTTCTGGTCCCTCACAAACTGATCATCTACGCTGATGATGAGAAAGAGAAGTTGAAGGGTTACCCTTACTACCCTAAAACCTCACGTCTTAAAGTTCTTGCTGACTGTCCTTGCATGCCTGCCAACCCCGGCAGTCTTGTGATTGTGGTTACCGCCTGTGGACCTGTTCTCTCCAAGTGCCATGCTGGAGCCTTAAAGAATAAAAACATGCTCCTCTCCTGTTCTGTGTTTTCTGTTAGCCCCCTGCTTCTCATCGTCTTTAGGACTCTGGCCAGAACTGTTCTTTTAACCTCTTTTTTGCCTCCCCATTTGGAGAAGGAAATGGCAACCCACTCCAGTGTTCCTGCCCGGAAAATCCCCATGGACAGAGGAGCCTGGCAGACTACAGTCCGCGGGGTCGCAGAGTCAGACACGACTGAGCGATTATCACTCAGTAGCTTGCCTCTCCACACACCTGTTCTTCTGCTACCCACTTCTGTAGATACATAAGGGTCGTTTAGCATATTGTCCTATTTACCTGGAATATTTTTTTTCCCACTTTTTTTCATTCCATGTAAATTCTCACGCATGCTCTAAGATGCAGCTCATCTATTTCCTTTCCGTGAGGCTCTTTTTGACTTGGCTTTCTTCTTCACCCCATCCCAAGCAGACTGTAATGGATTTTTTTTCTTTCAGAAAGTGCTCACTGTATTTTCACTTGCAAATTTGTATTTTCCACACAGCTCTAAGTTTCTCTGAAGTCCTTGTGTCTTCTCCTTTTCATTTGTAGCCCCTTTACCTAGCATAGCGTGCTGCAGTCCACGGGATTGCAGAGTCGGACACGACTTAGCGACTGGACAGCACCACCGCGACCTAGCATAGCCATCATTCCAGAGCAGGCCAAAGACTCCCCCTGCTCGTCCTTCCCTGTGTCCAGTCCTCCTCCCGCCATAAAAACAGCTCTTGATTTTCTCCCCATTTATACACTCTTTGTTTTTAAAATTAGAGATCAGTGCTTTTCATACATGTGGGCAAAGTGGTATCCTTTCTTCGAAGGAAAACTTGAACACAATGTGCTTACGCACACACCCTTGCAGATAAAAGGTAAAGTCGGGGAGCTAGGAGGCCTCTGTTTTCCTCCTGGCAGTAGGGCTTGTAGGGCTCCAAGAAGTAAGGTTTGCTACCTTAGAAAGGTTTGCCCTGGCCTTATTGCTGTATCTATTTTTGAGTCCTTCCAAATAATTCTTCACCTTGTTCCAGGAGAGAGCATTCTCTTCATTCACTCGTTCGTTTGTTTTGGCGATGCGGGGTTTGCGTTGCCTTGCGGGCTTTGCCCTTTTGGTGGCGAGCAGGAGCTGATCTCTAGTTGCGGCGGCTTCTCTTGTTGTTGAGCACAGGCCCCAGGGCAGGTGGGCTCAGCAGTGGCGCCTCTCGGGCTCTAGAGCAGGCTCAGGAGTCGTGGCACACGGGCTTAGTTGTCGCGCGGCACGTGGGGGCTTTCCGGATCAGGGATCAAACCCGTGTCTCCTGCGCTGGTAGGTGCATTCTTTACCGTCGAGCCACCAGAGGAGCCCTGGGAGAGAGCTTTCTAAACCACAAATCAAATTACGTGTCGGGCTTGTGTCTCGTTCGTGAGGCTCCATGGCCTTACCTCACACCTGAGCTCCTGGGAAGCGTAGGGTGTATCTTTCACCTTTGTGTCACTGGCATCTGGTGCAGCTAGGTCCTGGCAGGGCTTTGCTATGCAGCGGCCTGGGTGCTCTGGTCGAAGTTGATGAGAGAATTTGGCGTGGTTGCCCGTCTTCTTCACCCTTGTGGCTCTGCTTTTTGCCCAGCCGGGCAGTGCCAGCCTCTTCCTTCCTTCCTCTGGTCTCAGTCGGCCTGTGTCTCCACTGCCTGTGTCCCAGCGATCTTCAGCTTCACCAGCCTTCATCAGGTTGCCTCTCTTTAATCTCTAAAGCAGTTTGTTATGATTATAAAGAACAGCATGCTTAGCATACTGTATTTAGTGCACCTTTTTTGTTAGCACTTGCTGGTATAACTTCTGCCTGCATAATCCTAGCAACAGCGACAGCAAAAAAACAGCAAAAGTCACAAATGGTTTCAAAGGTACTTTCTGATCCAAGAAGATATATTTTGCCCAGTTCTGAGGTATGTAATTTGGGTTATAGGTTGTTATTTTAAGTTTATGTTTGAGTGCAGTTTTGCCTTTGTTTCTCAACATGTTATAGGCTAAAAAATAAATGTTCATTTTATGTGTCCTCTGAAACCAAAATTGGTGTTGAGTCAGCTCATAGCCTGCAAATCAAACAGAAATCTTTGAAAAAGTGCATGCAATGAATTAAAAGTATTTGGTGTAATTTTTACCATGGATCATTTTTAGGTTTTTGTTGCGAAAGAGGAATAATAAAGCTTTATCCACTTAGGTTAATGTTCTGGTGATATAGTGTCCTTCCTAATTGTGTTTTCTATTCCTTGGGTATATTTCGATAAATGTCTCTGCTGCTTTCACAATTGTTTATAATCACATTTCATGTGAGAACAGTTTTCTAAAAAGAAGGTAACTTGGAAAAAATGTATTTCATTTCATTGAAAACAACTATCAAAACCTATGTGACCAGATGATTATTACATCCTTATTCAGGCTTGAAGCCATTTTTTTTTTTTAACTGTACTTTTCTTTTCTCTAATTGCTTTGTGGCCTTTAATAAACTAACTTGTTTTGATGAAATGATCTCTCTTTAGAATTAGGGGTAAATATCTCTACCATTTCTTATAGGAAGGCTTTCGTCTGAGACTTCTGTACTGTGGGGAAGGAAAAGTGGACACTGTGTCTTTAATGGAAAGCGAAAGGTTATCTTTCTCTGGCCTTTGTGTGTGTGTGCTGATGTGGGTGTAGGCAGCCAGACAGGCAGTGTGTGCGGAGAGACCAGGGAACCGGCTACGGATCGATAGACGTGGTGTGGAGTGAATTAATGCGAGGCCGGCCGTCTGTCTGTCATAAGGATCGTGGGGAATGCGGAGCCATGCGGTCACTCACTGCGGAGATCTGCTTCCAATAAATTCAAGCCTGCTGCCTGAAAATAAACTCGAGATACACACCTCCTCCCTTCCACACTGTGAAATTTTACTTTATTCAAAGTAAAGCTACGTATCAGATTCTTGCCTTGTGTACTTTAATTGGAGCACTGGGAAACCGCAGTTGGGAAAGGCTGATGAAAGAAAAAAAATACCTGCTATTCTTTTAGATCCATTTTTCAGTCTCAGTGGAAATCTGTATTACAGTGGGAAAGAGAAATACACTGTTTGTTAATATTTGTAAATATTGTGGTATATAGTTTTCTTTCTGAGTCCAAGAATATTGTGTCTCACTTTCATCTAATCTTCAATAGAAACATATTATAATGAACTTAAATGGTTTTATATTGCAACATGGTTATAGCGCTATGCTTTAAATTTTGTTCTATTAAAATTTAGTATTTAATCTTTGTTCATTTAATCACACGACACTGAAGTCTTCAGAGTTCACCTCGTTAGTCGTTACTCGGATATTAGGCAATAGAAAAAAATGTTTATAAAGGTACTTTATAAGCTTTTGAAAGATAAATTTTATAATACTGTCCCTGATTTTGCAGGTGGGTAGAGGCAAGTGCAGTTTCATTTTGTTGATTTTGAAAACTGGATTTCCACATTTACATTGAAAATGTTTTTCTGAAGCGGTTACAAATATTGCATACAAACGAGAAAGTTGTCTGCGTGCATCTCTCACAATGAGCAGTGGTCTGAGTGTTCTTGTCCAGATGGTGTGGCGATCTCACATAGTCTTCCTTGCTCTCTGCTTTTTATTTTTGCTGGTGCCACAGCCTAGCCTCATGCCTTCCTCTGCTGTGTCCAAACTTATACCACTTTTCTGCTCCATTCCATGTTTTTCCTTATTTTCCTCCTGATTCACAGGGTAGAACCCATTTATAGATACCTATTTGCAGCATAATGTACATTCATTTTTTTTAATTTTGTGAATCTGGATTTGGTTTTTTAAATGCCTCACATTTTCCCATTAATGTTTTCTCTTTTTTTAAAAAATTGTATCTCTTTATTATATCTTTTTCACCAAAGCACACTTACTATTATTTTATAGTATATTTAAATAACATAATTTGTGTCATGGGATTGAAGGTATTGAGTTCTAGTCTCAATGTATTTATTGAATCTTTATGAGATGTTCTTTACTGCCAAATATTTTGAAGAGATTCAGAAAGTGAATGTCTTAGATTTTATGGCATAGTTTGACAAATAAGATCACCTACAACAAGTACATAAAAAAATGGCAAAGTACTGCTGTATAATTAATTGACAGTGCTTATAATGTTGCATAATATAAATATGCAAGAAGCTGAAGCTTCGATGTAGGTATCCTAGTATTTCTCAGGAATATTTTCATCATCTTACTGATAGTGGATAGTGATGAAATGACTTATGTTTCAAAAAGTTTAGCTTTTTAATACCAGGAAGAAAGGAATACATTTTTTTTTTCTTCTGGTCTTTGTGTTCCATTGAAAATAGTATTGTATTCTGATATAACCTCAATTCTCTTTAGTGACAGTGATGTAGTACCTTCTATTGTATTTTTTTTTATAGTTAGGTTTGTTGAGGTATAATTTATGTATGGTAAAATTCGCTCTTTCTAGTGTACAGTTCTGTGAATTTTAGGCAAATGTGGGTAGTCATATTTCTACTATCACAATTAAGATATTCATTATTTTCGTTATTCTGAATATTTGCTTAGACCATTTTATAGTCGGTCCTCCTACCGTACCCCTTGCCTCTGGCAATCACTGATTTGATTTCTGCCCTATAATTTTGCCTTATGAAGAATGTCTCCTATTATCATAAGATAGTCATGTAAAAAAGTGTCACTAAATACTATGGAGACTATAAATACCTAGGTTTTGGGAATTTTTAAAATTGTTATTATCCCCGCCTTTCCTTTTTTGTAGGTAATGATTACCATGCTTAAAAAGGTTCAGTAATAGATTTTGCTCATCTTTTATTGTAACTCTATGGTCCAAAAGTTCAAAAGGAGAAACTTCTATCATTTCCTTAAAACAAACTTATTAAAATTAGTTTTAAATCATCTGTGCTGTTTGTATTTGAGAATAGATTTTAGTAATTTGGTCTTTGCATTATCACTCATTATATCTTCCAACAAAAGTTTGGACTCTCAGGTATTTTGTTATCATCCCATTACCCCCATTTGACTGCAGTTTAGATATTTAGCTGATCCTTTAAAAAAATGTAATATATAGAATTTTGAATTATCCAAATCAATCTTTTTTTTTTTAATTGATTGGTAACAAAATAACCCAGAAAATTTGACTGTAAGAAATAATAGGATGAGTTACAAGCATGGTCAAAATGAGGAATATAGTTTAATTTTCTAAATTAAAAATGGAACATTAGCCTTCCTGACACAAGAAAAACGTTCATGGTGGAGTCTGTTTTCTTATTGCATAAATGTTCTGTATGGTTCTTTTCTCCCTGTTTTCTTCATGGCAGAGACCATACCAAAAGAGTACACAGAAAGGGGTGTGGGTTTCTTCATTGATCTGGAATAGTAGAAAAGCACATTTTTAAAGAACTTCTTTGGGATATAATTCACATCCCATCGACTTCACACTTACAACTGTGCCATCCAGTGTGTTTTGTTTTTTTAACCGCATTCACAGAATTGTGTAGCCGTCACTGTTATCAACGTCAGAACATCTTCATCGCACAAAAAGAAACCAAAGACTCCTGAGTTCAACTACTCATTCGCCCCCTTCCTCCCCGCCCTTTGTAGTTGTTGTTTAGCTGCTCAGTCACGTCTAACTCTTTGCCGCCCCATGGACTGTAGCCCACCAGGCTCCTCTGCCCATGGGATTTCTCAGGCAGGAATACTGGAGTGGGTTGCCATTTCCTTCTCTAGGGCATCTTCCCAACCCAGGGATCTAACCTGGGAGCAAGGCTTACGTCCCTTGCACTGGCAGGGGGATTCTTGACCACTGAGCTACCAGGGAAGTTCTCTCCCAGTCCTAAGCAAGCACATGTCCGTTTCGCCTCCCTAGAGTTGCTTTCTCTAGTTGTGGTGAGCAGGGGCTGTTCTCTCGTTGTGGGACACAGGCTTCCCTGCAGTGGCTTCTCTTGCTGTGGAGCCTGGGTTCTAGCTGTGGGGGCTTCGGTAGTTTAGTGCGTGGGCCTAGTTGCTCTTGAGCATGTGGGATCTTCCCAGACCAGGGATCGAACCCGTGTCCCCCACATAAGGCAGATTCTTAACCACTGAACCACTAGGGAAATTCCAGACGTTTTTAATTTTAATCAGGTTCACTTTACCAGTTTTCCTTTTATGGGCTGTGCTTAGGTCTGGCCTCAGGTATCAAGGGTTTTCTCTCTTTTTTTTTTTTCCCTAAAATCTTTGTGGTCATATGTTCTACATGTAAGTCCATGATTCACTGTGAGTTAATTCTTATAAAAGGTGTGAGCGTTAGGTCAGGGTTCATATTTTTGTCTCCGGTTATCCAGTTGTAGCAGTCCATTTATAGAAGAGACTGTCTTTCCTCCACTGATTTGCTTTTGCACCTCTGTCGAATATCACTGGGTGTATCTGTGATTGTCTTCTGGTTTTCTGTTCTGGTCCATGAACCTAAAACCATGTAGTTTTAACAATTTGGTAAGTCTTGAAATGGGGCAGATTTTTTTCCTACCTTGTTTTTTTCCCAATTTTTAAAAACTATTCTAGTTCCTTTGTCTTTCTAAATAATTCTAGAAGAATTTTGTCTATATATACACCAGTAAATCAGGCTGGGATTTTGATAGAAGTTAACAGTAAACCTATATATGGAGAATTTCACATCTTTACTATATAGACTCTTTCAGCTTATGAACATGGTATGTCTCTCCATTCATTTATTTAGGCCTCTTTGATGTTTGATCAGTGTTTTGTAGATATCAGCATGTAATTCCTGTATGTTTTTTTCAATTGGCATCCAAGTATTTCAGTATTTTTGAGCCATTATTAATAGAATTTTTTTAAAAATTAGGTGTCCATGTGTTCATTGCTAGTGTATAGAAATATGATCTTTAAAATACTTTAGTATTCTTTTTTTAAAAATTGTATTTCTTTATTGCCTGGACCTCTCATTGCGGTAGCTTCTCTTGTTGTGGAGCACGGACTCTGGCCTGCAGGCTTCAGTGGTTGTGGTGCGTGGGCTTAGGTGCTCCGTGGCAGGTGGGATCTTCCCAGATCAGGGATCAAATCTCTGTTTCCTGAACTGGCGGGTGGATTCTTTACTACTGAGCCACCAGGGAAGCCCTTTTTCTTGTATTCTGCAGCCTTGCTGTACTCAACTTTGTTTGTTTTGTGGATTCCTTTAAATTTCCACGTAGACGGTTGTTTTTATCTTGAATGGGGTCACTTCATTGCAAACTGTACATGTTTTATTTTCTTACTATATTGCACTGTCTAGAATTTCTAATGCTGTGTCAAATAAGAGCAACAATGTGGACATCTTTGCTTCATTCTTGATCATAGGAGGAAAGCGTTCAGTCTTTCACCATTAAATATAATGTTAGATTTTTAATAGGTGCTCTTTATTAAGTTGCACAGGTTCCCCCTCTTCCTCTATTTCTGTTTTTCTGAGAGTTTTTAAAATCATGATGTCGAATTTTGTCAAATTATTGACATGATCGTATGATTGTTTCTTCTTTAGTCTGTTAAAATTTTGAATAGCATTGACTTTTTGAATATAGAGCCAGGCTTGCTTCCCAACTGAATACATCTCACTCTGTCATGGTATATAATTCTTTTTATGTTTTGTTGAATTCTACTTGCTTACATTTTGTTGAGGATTTTTGTGTCTAGATTCATGAGAATTACTGATCTGTAGTTTTATTTTCATTTATATGTTGACCCTTGAACAACCTTAGTTTGACCTGAGTGGATCCACTTACACGTGGTTCTTTTTCACTAGTAAGTACTACAATATTACGTGAGCGAGCCAACGTCATTGGTTGAATATCCACAGATAAGGAGGAACCACAGATACATGGAGGATTTCTCAGTGGTTGTACTCAATATCATGTGATTCTATGAACACGTATCCCTCTTTTGTTGTCATAGCAATGCACTACTTCCAGATAGTGGGGGAAATCTGTGTTTTATCTAGAATGGGAAGATAGGTGTTGAAAAGACATTTGTGGGAAGTTCTCTCAAGTTCTCAGGTGTTTCAGAGAATGGAAGTTTAGGGTGCCCTCATCTAGTTCACCTGTCAGCTTTCAGTTAGTTGCTTTCAGTTCAGTAATTGTCACTGAACCTTCTATCTAATTCTTGCATGCGTGCTAAGTTGCTTCAGTCGTGTCCAGCTCTGTGCGACCGCATGGACTGTAGCCTGCCAGACTCCCCTGTCCATGGAATCCTCCAGGCAAGAATACTGGAGTGGGTTGCCATTTCCTCCTCTCGGGGATCTTCCCAGTACAAGGGTTGAACCTGCATATTTTTTGTATCCTGCATCGACAGGCAGGTTCTTTACCATTAGTGCCACCTGTTATACCCTTGGAGCAATACATTTAAGGTCTCTTTCAAAGACCCAGAACCCAAATCCCTCTTTTGTCATCATCAGTCTTCCCATCCCTCAAATTACAAGCAAACTGATATTAAAGAGAAGCAAACTTTTAAAATAGTCCTTCACTTTCTAGGTTTTCTCACTTTTTTTTAAGGCATAAGCGTGTCTAAATTTCCTAAAATAACTAGTAAACATGTTGAAAGGAAGCAAGTGAAACTATACAACTTCAGTTTTTTGTTCCCAGATCTTGGTTAAAAGTAATATGGTTTGCATCCATGCATGTATGTACATAGAAAGCAGCAGAGAGCACACGTGAATGTTTGGTTCGTTACTTTCTGTCTCTTCCTAATTTGGATGAATATATGGTGTTTTGTTTTTTTTTTAACATACTGCATTTTCATCCAGTAAGTAAATTAAACCACTTTAAGAGTTTTGGTCCACTTCTCTTTTAGTTTTTACAAACTAGCTCTTCTTTGTTTCAGCGGGGGTCTCAGCAGAAGCCATGCAGACGATCACCACTGCTCCTGATGCCTCCGGGCCAGAAGCCAAAGTCCAAGAGGAGGAGCATGACCTTGTGGATGATGACATCACGACTGGTAAGAAGAGACATCTTTAATGTCACCTGGATGAACTTTATCTGATATCGGAAAATGCTTCTAGGTCATTTATAGCAGGACTAAGTACATGGATGGAAACTTTCACTGATGGAATGCTTAGTTTTTTGAGACCCTTTAGTGCCCTTTCTGGTCTTGAAGTAGAAAGAAGCAGAACTGTTTATTTGGTCCAGGTTTGCTCATTGTTGCCTTAACAATGAGCCCGCTAGCTGTGTGTCCGATTTTCCAGGGACCTTCTAATTCAGAGGCTAGGAGCATTACTGAAGTCTCGGAACATGTAGAGGAGGACGCCTCTTGTGTTTTGACAGGTTTTGCAGCTACAGTAGTCTTGTTGTTCAGTCACCAAGTCACATCTGACTCTTTGAGACCCCGTGGACTGCAGCACGCCCTAGGATAGACTGAAAATATTGAAGTTGTAATAGTGATACATGCAACATAGGCTACCTGAGGAAACTTACAGATGCTCTTTCTACCTGTATGGTAGAAATGAATGCTTTTTTAAAAGTTACTTTCATTGTTTGGGTGTTGAGCATTCTTTTCTCTGTTATTTATCACATAATCAGACGTGTGGTAAAATTTAGGAAAGCCACACACTGCATTATGTTCAACCTATCTTTTAATAGACTTAGAGCAGGGCCGATTACTGAATATGCAAATGCATTCAGCTCAATTTCTTTCAGTGCACAGAGGATAAAAACAACCTAGTATACTATTTATAGTGAAGTTGCTCAGTCGTGTCCAACTCTTTGCGACCCCATGGACTGTAGCCTACCAGGTTCCTCCATCCATGGGATTTTCCAAGCAAGAATACTGGAGTGGGTTGCCATTTCCTTCTCCAGGAGATCTTTCCAACCCAGGGATTGAACCCGGGTCTCCCACATTGTAGGCAGATGCTTTACCATCTGAGCCATCAGGGAAGCCCAGTATACTATTTGTATTGGTATTAAGAATGATAAGCTCTTGTTTTTGGTGTGGATGGTTAAAAAATAAAATCTGACCAAATAAATCTATAACTATTGTGAAGCGAGATATATTAACTTAATAGTAATCAATAATTTGAAAAGAAGCAGGCTCACAAAGTGTCAGTAAAATTTTCAACAGTCATTAAAGGAAGAGGGGGTTAAAAAAAAAAAACTAAAGGGAAGTTGGCTTTTTTCCCCTCCCTTTTTCCTCTTAAAGCTGTGTGTGGCAGGTTCTTTACTGTTATCACCTGAGGGAGCCTACTGTTCTCTCCTGAAAATGATCAAAGCCTGTATTTAAAAACCTATGGACTGTGCCACTGCTGTCGTTGACTTTATCATGGAACATCTGGTTTTCAGCAAAAAATATGATGGTGGTGGTGG
Source organism: Ovis canadensis (assembly GCF_042477335.2). NCBI lineage: Eukaryota > Metazoa > Chordata > Mammalia > Artiodactyla > Bovidae > Ovis > Ovis canadensis. Next base: position 69,724,258 of record NC_091267.1, read on the forward strand.
TGGCTCTTGCTTTTTAATGTATGGGTTCATTGATTTAAAAAATACCATCCATCTTAAATATATATGTAAATTATTTCTCAAACTTCCAGCTTTGCTAAAAGTCATTTATACTGTAAGTTATAGGGTTTGTTTCAGTAGCTACTAGAAGATATCATTTGCAAATTTTTTATTTTTTTATTTCTTCTTTTTTAAACTTTGTATTATGTCTTGAAGTGTGGCCGATTAACAATATTGTGATAGTTTCAGGTCAACAGCGAAGGTACTCAGCCTTTCCTCTATATGTATCCATTCTCCCCTCCCATCTAGGCAAGTTGTAGGTTTTTAAAAATGAGTTCTTGCTCTATTCAGTTTTTACTGCTTTTAAAAAAAATAATATATAGATATGTTTTATTACCTCAAATTTTAAAGGTTTTCTTGTCTGCAAAAAGTCATGGTTTAAATAATAGAAGTTACCTTTGCAATAGTAGAATATCTCACTTTCCATTCCAGAAGAAAAGCTGGATTTTTGAGCACTCAAGTAACTATTATTAAATCAGTACATTGAAATTATGAACTATGCTCTGCCGAAGTCACGAGTCAGAGTTGGGGCACGTGACTCTGTGTTTATTTTACTGTAAAAAAAAAAAAATCAGGAAGCTTAAAAATGAAAATCTAGTTTGGAGAGTCAATTAATGCTGCATAAACTATATTTGAATCTGTAAGAAGTTCAGTTAAGTGCATGCGATGCATAGCTTTATCAGTTGACTTACTCACTTCCTGCCACGAGTACTCGAGGCAAGAACGCTCAGGAGCCGAAGAATTTAAATAGCTGGGAAAGACTTCCTTAACATGTTGTCAGAGCAACCAGCGCCCTGCAGTCTTTGGATCGTTCACATTACCTTTAGATTGTGTGACTTGATTAAGATGTGGTATAGATTTTTGTGAGGGTTTAGAAGAAAACCATATTTCTTTTTATTGACTAGAATCCTATATAAATTGCATTATGAAAAATACGGTAGGTGCATTTGAGAGAAACCTGTTTCAAGCAGAATAATCTTATTTTAGGCCGACCAGCATTGTAGAGCGCAGGAGGTACTGCAAAAGGGAAAACTGGCCAGTTCAGCTATTCACCCTGAAAACCCTGACTTTCCCCCCTGATTATTTAAAAGGAATTGCTCTAGTAATATCACCTCATAAAATAAAATAGAAATTATATCATGACAGAGATATTTGCCTCTATTTTGAATGAAATCTTATTTGACTGCTGTAGCTAGGCTGATACGCGTGGCTGTATTAATTTTATTTTTGTGGTAATCTGAGGCTGAATTCTCCAATTAACTGAATTCAACAGCTGACCAAGATAACAATTCAAATATGCGGTATAATTTAGTGCTTTTGCTGTAGGCAGAATTTCAAAGCTGAAATTTTTCTTCTGGGTGAGAGCGAATGAAGTATGAATATTGTCTTGCGACCCTTGATCTGAGCTTGGCAGTCTTTGTTAGTGTTTGCTGTATAAAAGTAAAGAAGCATGGATAAAGCTGTGTAAGTGTTGGCTATGATCAATTGGAACTAATTAAATTTATTTGAAATGAAGAGTCTCAACTGGAAGAGAACAGCTGGAAAAACTGGGAAGAAAAAATTGAGCCTTGATTGAGACAATTTAAACCTTCACCCTGTCATTTCAAAAATATGCTGCAGCTTCTTTCTAAATCTCTCTTTTTAAAGCTAATATCTATTGATCGGCTCTACAAAGTAATGCCAGTAGTGCCTTGGTCAACACACGCCCTCAGTTTTACTTAGCATTCCAGTCTAAGGTTTATCAGGCTCTTTCCTTTAACCAAATGTCTTAAATGCATATCAAAGCCATATTAGATTAATAATATCTAATATTAACAATATTAGATCAATATTGTTTTATTTAGAAAAAATATTAAAACCTATTTCTCACTTTTAAAAAATATTACAAAGTATGAATGGGGAATATACTCCCTGCCCCCACCAAAGGAATTCTTTCAGGTTTTGCAATACTCTGTATATTTAAAATCTGTTTTAACAATAATAGTAGTATTTTCTTGAAAGTACAAAGAATGGCATTAAGATTGTTTCTGGATTATTTACAATTTTAGAGTCACACACATATTCTACACCTGTGCACTTGCTTTTGTATGTATACTTTTATTTTTGATATTCTAGTTTAAGTGTTCATATATATATGAATTTATATATATGTATCAATATTTGTAAATAGTATGTTCTTATTTTCACTGTAATATTAATAGGCAATAATTATATTAATGGAGTACATCTCATTAAAAACTGATATATATATATGTTTTTAGACAAATCATAATCTGTTTTTTTTAAGGTAGACCTCTTAGGTGAGTTTTTTGGTTATTTTTACGCGGTTTTCATTGAGGTAAAGGATAGCATTCTGAGTGAGAATGAAGAGATATATCCCCTAAATGTTGTATTTTAAAACATCCTCCCTTATATCAGTTTTAAAAGAATTTTGGACGGGTTTTATTCACAAACCTGCAGGGATCCCTTTAAGAAATTGACTCTATTCTCCTGGGGGTCATACTGCAGCATCCTACCCTTTGTTCAATACCACGAGGACACAAACTGACCACATAACGGCAGTAAAGGGTCAGGAGCCACTGACATTGTCAGGAAGAGACCACTTGGTGCTAGTCAGCAGCACAGGGGACAGACTGAGCCGCTCACAGCAGGCGCAGCGACGCTGCAGAGCCTCGGATGGGCGAGCTGACTCCATCTGTTGTACTTTCTTGTAAGATTCAATTTACATTAAAAAGATGAGAAATGCTATGGAATAAAGAAAAAATAGAGAAAGGTAAGAGAACTTGAAAGTAGTATCAAGTTGTTAACTTCGTACCAACTTCTTTATTCTTGATTCTAACAGCATTTCTTTGAAGTGTATTCTGGTTATTTGTCCAGATAGATGAGGAAATGTGCTCAGGGGAGTTCATGTTCAAGGGACCGAGAATGTGTCCTGCCTCATTCCAGAGCCCACGTGTGAACTTGAACACCACCCCAACCTGCCTCAGTCTCAGACTCACTGAACTTTGGCATCGCTTCCTTTGAAATGGGAGATGATGTCACAGCTCACCTTTCCTGCTTAGGTAGGATTGCAAGCCTGAGCCCGACGTTTGCCAGCTGTCCTGTCTTACTGCCTAGAAGGCAAACTTGTTATTCTAGAGTTAGAGCAAGAGATTATCTCCCATGAGGGAAAAAAATCAGCGTGTATTCTTTAAATGTTCTTTTACAATTTGTTCTTTAAGTTATTTACAACTAGTATGATGTTAAGACTAAATACAATTAGTGCTCATAATGTAAATAGTTATTATGTACTTGTAAAATGAAATTTGTGTGGTTCTGTCTAGCTTTTTGAAGTCACCAACATAAAACTGACACCTTAACATAGATTCACAGAGCAAAGTCAACATTTCTAGTATATTAAGATAGAGCTGAAAAGCACGCCTTGTCTGAGACTAAATATTGATTTGTTAATTTTACCATTTACTGAGGCCCTGTTCATAAAATGTTTATACATTTGTTTTGACTGAAAGATAGGAAATTCATCTTGTTAAATTCCCAAAGGGCAAAATTTAGGGCATTATATATTCAGAAATCAGAAATACTTTCTTAGCAGAGAGATAGAAGCCATATAATTAGTAAACTAGAATAAGACTTTCTGCATTTTACCCTTTCCCTTTCTCATTCTTTAATTTATAACTGATAGTCTCAGAACAATGTGATTTTTAAATCATTTGTTCTAAACTGTTATTACTACTCTTCTGATTAACTTCAAAATGTTGGCTACTATAAAATATAAGTTTACTATTATGAATATTTTGGATAATTATACATCATGAGTGCTGTGGTTTATTTACCGTGTAGTTCCCTTTTTTAAGAAAAATAAGTGTGGATTCTGTAGTTTTCTGAAAGATGTCATTTCAACTAATTTACCTTTATATACTTTTTTAAAAAACTGGGACATGAAAATGCAAAGGAAAATACTTTTTGCTGCTTAGTGTTTATAACTCAGTTTTAGTACACATTGATAGGATGTTCAGTTCACTTGAGTCGCTCAGTTGTGTCCGACTCTTTGCAACCCCATGAACTGCAGCACGCCAGGCCTCCCTGTCCATCACCAACTCCCGGAGTCCACCCAAACCCACATCCATCAAGTCGGTGATGCCATCCAACCATCTCATCCTCTGTCGTGCCCTTCTCCTCCCACCCTCAATCTTTCCCAGCATCAGGGTCTTTTCAAATGAGTCAGCTCTTCGCATGAGGTGGCCAAAGTACTGGAGTTTCAGCTTCAGCATCAGTCCTTCCAATGAATACCCAGGACTGATCTCCTTTAGGATGGACTGGTTGGATCTCCTTCCAGTCCAAGGGACTCTCAAGAGTCCTCTCCAAACCACAGTTCAAAAGCATCAATTCTTCTGCGCTCAGCTTTCTTTATAGTCCAAATCTCACATCCATAATGACCACTGGAAAAACCATAGCCTTGACTAGACGGACCTTTGTTGGCAAAGTAATGTCTCTGCTTTTAATATGCTATCTAGTTTGGTCATAACTTTCCTTCCAAGGAGTGTTTTTTCATTTCATTGCTGCAATCACCATCTGCAGTGATATTGGAGCCCAGAAAAATAAAGTCTTTCACTGTTTCCACTCTTTCCCCATCTATTTGTCATGAAGTGATGGGACTGGATGCCATGATCTTAGTTTTCTGAATATTGAGCTTTAAGCCAACTTTTTCACTCTCCTCTTTCACATTCATCAAGAGGCTTTTTAGTTCTTCTTCACTTTCTGCCATAAGGGTGGTGTCATCTGCATATCTGATTACAATCAAATCACAATCTTGATTCCAGCTTGTGCTTCTTCCAGTCCAGCGTTTCTCATGATGCACTCTGCATATAAGTTAAATAAGCAGGGTGACAATATACAGCCTTGACGTATTCCTTCTCCTATTTGGAACCAGTCTATTGTTCCATGTCCAGTTCTAACTGTTGCTTTCTGACCTGCATACAGATTTCTCAAGAGGCAGTTCAGGTGGTCTGGTATTCCCATCTCTTTCAGAATTTTCCACAGTTTCTTGTGATCCACACAGGCAAAGGCTTTGGCATAGTCAATAAAGCAGAAATAGATGTTTTTCTGGAACTCTCTTGCTTTTTCCATGATCCAGCAGATGTTGGCAATTTGATCTCTGGTTCCTCTGCCTTTTCTAAAACCAGCTTGAACATCTGGAAGTTCACGGTTCACGTATTGCTGAAACCTGGCTTGGAGAATTTTAAGCATTACTTTACTAGCGTGAGCTGCTGCTGCTACTGCTGCTAAGTTGCTTCAGTCGTGTCCGACTCTGTGAGCCCACCAGCATGTGAGATGAGTGCAATTGTGCAGTAGTTTGAGCATTCTTTGGCATTGCCTTTGTTTGAGATTGGAATGAAAACTGACCTTTTCCAGTCCTGTGGCCACTGCTGAGTTTTCCAAATTTGCTGGCATATTGAGTGCAGCACGTTCACAGCATCATGTTTCAGAATTTGAAATAACTCAACTGGAATTCCATCACCAGTAGATTATTTCTGAATATGGCATTTAAGAGTTGACAGGAATATTAGAATATAGTCATGGCTTTTCTTCCTTCACTTTCTCTTTTCATATTTTCCGCTCTGGGTGATTGACTTTCCCTTTTCTTTGGTTTTAGCTGCTGCTTGCTTGTTAAAGACTATTGAATCTGTATCTCCAACCCAAGCTTGTTCTCTGAGTGTCAGATTAATGTGTCCCCTTGCCTGAATGTCCCACAGATCCCTAGATACCGAGTCCAAAATGAGCTCATATGTATTTCTAAAATTCATCCCCTTTTTGTATTGAGGTCTCATAAAAGACGTCACTGAGGGTGCCTTTAGCCACCTAACACCCCAAACCAGAAATCACTCAATAATCCTGGCTCTCCCACTTTGCAACATCGTCCACTGGTAGTTGCTACCATTTCTTGTAAAATACAGCTCCTATACACCTCGCAGTGATTTCCCCCTTGTCCATTTCCACAAAGAATACCCCTGTCTAGACTTTAGATTCTGTGCTTTTCAGCAGTGGTCGCGTTGCCTCTTGAGCCATACTGTCTCTCTGTGCTTCTCCCCTTACCTGGGAGTTGTGCCACCTCATTACTAAGCTCAGCTCTGTCCCTGGAAACCAAAAAGCTCATGGTTTTTCTGGAACTACCGGTACCAGGGTAGCCGTTATCCAAGAGGCCCCTCTGGGGCTTGGGGCCCCACCGCTGGAGAAGCAGGGCGGCTTGTGTGGGGGTGGGGGAGATGGGGACATGGAGAGGTGCTCACGGGAAAGAGAGAAATACAGAGTTTTTCCAGAGTTTTCCATGTTTAACACATGCTGCTGAAGAACCCAAGGGTAGAATCCTGTTGTGTGATGGTATGCATAGTGTATTTTTTGCCATTCCCCTAGGGGTCCGCAGTCAGTCATTTAGCTCTATGAAAACTTGCTTTTTATTGTTCATTGAAAATTGCAAGTTAACCTACGCTGATTTATTCTGTTTAAGCTTATGTTTGAAAGGTTGAGCTGAGGTAACTTGCCTCCAAAAAAGCCCAAAAGGAGATAAGCAAAAGCACAGATGAAAAAAAGTGGCTTAGAAATACCATTATAATCTTCAGCTTCACTTTAAAACAATTTTTGAACATTTATAGATAGAGAATCTGCATAGTATCAATGCATTTTGACCAAGAAAGTGTTTGTGTATTTGAATGAATTAAATATCCTGAAGAATCAGAAGGGCTATAATACACATTACTTCAGTTAGCTGTTACATTGGCTCTGAATCTTTTATAATGATATTTTCTAATAATAGCACTTTTATTTTTTTTAATGTGTATGTAATTGACTGTGTATAATGCTTCAGCAAGGGGTTGGTCAGACAAACAATAATTGATATCATCTTAGCAAAATGTTCGAAAACAACATTTAAAAATCAGGAACTTTAATAACTATCACAACAGCTCACTAGTATTTAATAAGAACCTAATAAGTATCAGTCTATGCTCTGGGCTCTTCTTAATCCTTACAACTCCATTGTAATTATCCTTATTATCACCTCTGTTTTACAAAGGAGGAAAATGAGGCACAGGACGATTAAGTAACTTTTCGCATAAGGCCTACAGACGGGAAACGGCAGAGTCAAGTTCGAATCTAGGCCATCTGCGTCTAGAGCTTGTGTGTGTGTGTGTGTTTTCATTTATTTATTTGTAACTGGAGGATAATTGCTTTACGAAGTTTTGTTGGTTTCTGCCGCACGTCACTTGAATGCGCTGTAGGTATGCACATGTGTCTCCTCCCTCTGGAGCCGCCTCTCCTGCCTGCTGTGTCCACGTCTGTTCTCGGCTCAGTCTGTACTCCCGGCCTGCACGTAGGTTCCCCGGTGCTGTTTTTGTAGATTCCATATATAGATGCATTAGGAGCTTGTGCTTTTAAATGGAATGGATTTTCAAAACCAGATACTTAAATAATCATATAAGAAAAAGGAAAAATATATTCATAATGGCATATCATTTTCTCTCTGTGTGACATAGAAATGTCTTTTTAATGTTTAATATAGTACAAGGAAATATTCAAACTGTGACAAAAAGACATGCTGTTTTCTTAAAAGTAAACTTGGATATTTAGTATAAGAGAATAGTTTTACATATTTTGTAGCTAAAATTGGGATTATTTTATGTTCATGTAAAGCCATATACATAGTTACACCAATATACATATACAATATGAGATCATAAAGGCTTAAAGTTTGGTTTTTAGATTTAATAGTATATGTGTTTTGTTTTGTTTTATAAACTTAGACTCAATAGGAACAAAGAAGAAATATTTAATTGGATAAGAATATAGGAGCTGTTAAAAGAAAAACCTTTCATGTGAGTGAGTAACCTTCAGGATGAACTTAAAGTTTGGCCTTTTGTGAGCTGTGTAGTAATACCTCACGGGTAAGAATGGATTGCATTAGATTGTGGCACACTATTATATATCTGTATATTACATGAATTGCCCTTATAATTGATATCAAACCCATATGACCAAAAGTTGTAATTCACAAAAGTAATGACAACAGTGTCTCATAATTCACAGAGTTTATGTCATACCTGTGAGTGATTACTTTTACTGTGCAAACCATGTTAAAGGGGAAAAACAGGCTTTAAAACAGATGTGGAGTTTGAAGAGTTCTTCTTCATGATAGTTTCTAGTCACTTTTAATATACAAGAAGATAGATTGACTAGTATCCTTAAATTCCCCCAGGACTTTTTAGATTAAAATTAATTGTCAAGCATAAATACTTTTATTCTTAATTTGGAATCTTAAATCACATAAGTTCATATTTACTATAGGAGATGAAGACCGTCAAGAATTTGAATATCTGAATGTATTTTCTCGCCATGATGTAATATACTAGAGAGGGACGTTCTCCCCTCACAGTCAGGGCAAAATCAGGTGAGAATGTTTGCCCGCTCTTTTTGGATTATGGTATATCTTAATAATGTGTGAGTTAAATGAAACCAACCTGATTTAAAAGGATTCAGAAAAACTCAATTAGCTGTTCTCTCTTTGCTTGTTTTCACCAAAGTTTTTTTTTTTTTTTTTAATGTGGATCATTTTTAAAATCTTTATTGAGCTTGTTACAATATGACTCCTTTTTTTGTTTTTTAATGTTTTGGTCTTTTGGCCATGACGCATGTGGGATCTTAGCTTCCCAACCAGGAATCGAAACCCACACCCCAGCATTGGAACGCAAAATCTTAACCACTAGACCAGCAGGGAAGTCTTGCCCTTTTTGTATAGACATTTTTCTGTGTTGTTGGTATCCCCTAAAAGAGTTATAAGGAATATCCCATTTGATTCAACAGAACTTTAATATATACCTTGTATTTTTCTATCTGCACATTCTGGGGAGGATTTAATAAAGCAAGAATCCTTGTTGAGAGGCTGAAGGTATAATTTTGGAGAAGTTTTATGTTCACGTATATCTCTACACACACACACATACACAATATACATGTACCTTTGACAGACTTTAGGTAGGGGGATTCAGAGCTCTGGCAATTAGGCGACGGTAGGAACCGCATTTCAGGTAAGCCTGCATGTGTGGCATACGTGGAGAGATACGAGAAGAAAAACTTGAGCTAAAGCCGTTGCTTTAGAACTTGGTTTGAAATGAAGCCTTATGGCTTCCAGCTCCTGGCTTGAGGTGACAGATGGGGAGGACCATCCAGGATCAAGGTTCTATTGTCAGGTTGAGTGTGTTCGTTTGGAGCATGGCAGGTTTTATATCTGTGCTGTGTGTTACTTTAAAGCAGGGCTTATTAGTAAAGGGATTTATGATGTTGATGGTACATATTGGCTTCATGCCCATGTGCTTAATTCTGCTTCCATGGTTTTTCTTTTTACTCAACAGTTATTTTTGCTCACCTTCTAGATTTTGAATACTTACTAGTTGTTGAGTGTAGGGTGAAGTCTATACTCCAAAGGGCAAGACTGATGGCTGGTTGTGTTTTATTATTTTTGGGGAAATTTTTACCTGAAGAACTATTATTCATAAAGGTTTAATAAACTCATGTTACCGTGAGGCAAAACTTACATTACATATGTGTGTCCACGAGTGATTTCATGGAAATGGAAAGCAAAATGAAACACATTGAAATCAATGGGATGAAAAGCTGGTTTGTCGTAGCAGATATGTAATTTGAATATTTTAGATTGAATATGGTTATAGCATAGGCCCTGATGTCTCATTCTCTGTTCACATCTCAGCTTCCTTGCTTATTCACTGTATGGCCTTGTGCAGGTTACATGACTATGCCAGACCTCAGTTTTCTCACCTGAAATTTGAGGATTGTGAGATTGTTAGAGGATTAAATGAGATGATGCATATAATCTTCTTAGCAGAGCAATTGGCACATAGTAAGTGCTCGAGAAGTGTTACAGCCTCTCCCATCTCCTCATTCCTGCTGTTACCCTGAAATGATTTGCCTTTAATAAATAGAATAACTGGTTTGTTACTAACTTATGAATCATTTATAAATTGGTTCTTCCTGATGACTTGATGATCTCTTTTAGGTAGTTTATCACTCCCAGGAATATAAATTTATTACATCAATTTATACTTTATAGATAGAGAAATAAGCTGCACCCAAACTTCTGTGCAAAATTTTAGAAATTCCTGAAAACTGGCTCATGAAATATAGATGAATTATTATATTCTCTTAAACACTTTTATAGGGCTTATTTTTTTCTTTTTTGCCACATTTCTTGTCTGAATTGAATCTGACCAAGAAGTATGAAGCACTTGTAAAATAGAAATAATGACAGCTTTAAAAGATATTTATACTTAAGGTAGCTAAGGAAGATTTAATTTTGCATATTCAAACTCATGTTTGGCTAGTGGTGATCTGTAAGGGAGTGGTGGGAGGGAGTTGGTGATGCTGAAAACATTTCTGAAGAATCTTTTTTAATTTTATTTTATTTTCAATTGGAGGATAATTACTTTACAATATTGTGATGTCTCTGCCATACATCAACATGAATCAGCCATAGGTATACAGATGTCTCCTCCATCTTAAACCTCCCTTCCTACCCCACCCCTTTGGGGTTGTCAGAGAGTACCAACTTTAGGTTCCCTGTGTCATACAGAAAATTCCCACTTGACTATCTACATATGATAATATATGTTTCACTGCTACTCTCTCACATCATCCTAGCTTCTCTCTGCCCAACTGTGTCCAAAAGTCTGTTCTCTATGTCTGTATCTCCATTGCTGCCCTGTAGATAGGTTCCTCAGTACCATCTTTCTAGTTTCCACATATATGCAATAATGCATGATATTTGTCTTTATCTTTCTGACTTACTTCACATTGTATAATAGGCTCCAGGGTCATCCACCTCATAAGAACTGACTCAAATGCATTCCTTTTTATAGCTGAGTAGTATTCCATTGTGTATATGTACCACAACTTCTTTATCTTTTCATCTGTTGATGGACATCTAGGTTGCTTCCATGTCCTGGCTATTGTACGTAGTCTACAATAAACACTGGGTACATGTGCCTTTTTCAATTATGTTTTCCTCAGAGTACATGCCCAGTAGTGGGATAGTTAGGTCATATGGTAGTTTTATGCCTAGTGTTTTAAGGAATAGTTAAGCAGCAGCAAGGCAGTCTTGACAAAAAAGAATGGAGCTGGAAGAATCAACGTTCCTGACTTCAGACTTTACTACAAAGCTACAGTCATCAAGACAGTATGGTAGTGGCACAGAAATAGAAATATAGACCAATGGAGCAAGATAGAAACCCCAGAGATAAACCCATGTACCTATGGGCACCTTATCTTTGACAAAGGAAGCAAAAATACAATGGAGAAAAGACAGTCTCTTCAGTAAGTGCTGTGGGGCAAGCTCAGTAGCTACATGTTGAAAGAATGAAATTAGAACACTTGCTAACACCATACACAAAAATAAACTTAAAATGGATTGAAGACCTAAGTGTAAGGTCAGAAATTACAAAACTGCAAAACTATGTTTATAACTGTAGTTAGAAAACTAGACATGTTTTTCTCTTAGAGGAAATCGTAGAGCGCTCTTTGACATAAACCACAGCAAGATCCTCTATGACCCACCTCCTAGAGTATGGAAATAAGAACAAAGATAAACAAATGGGACCTAAATAAACTTAAAAGCTTTTACACAAGGAAGGAAACTGTAAGCAAGGTGAAAAGACAACCCTCAGAATGGGAGAAAATAATAGCAAATGAAACAACTGACAAGGAGCTAATCCCCAAAATATAGAAGCAACTCATGCAGCTCAATACCAGAAAAGTAAGCAACCTAATTAGTTGAAAAGTGGGCAGGAGACTTAAAAACAGACATTTCTCTGAGAAGACATATGCAGATAGCTAATAAATGCATGAAAAGATGTCCAACATCCCTCATTATTGAAGAAACGCAGTGAGGTATCATCTCACACTGGTCAAAATGACCATTATCAAAAAGTCTACAGGCAATAAATGCTGGAGAGGGTGTGAAGAAAGGGGAACCCTCTTGCACTGTTAGTGGGAGTGCAAATTGATATAGCCACTATGGAGAATAGTATGGAGATTCCTTTCTGAAGAATCTGACTCAGCCATTTAGCCGAAAGTCGCTACTAGACTTAAGAAAGCATATTTAAAAGATGATAAAACTAACACAACATTGTAAATCAATGATGCTGCAATGCAGATTTTTAAAAAGATGATAAAATCTAAAGAATAAAAGAAGATCTTTATATACTGTCATTAACAGTCTTGCCAAGTTTAAAAAGGAGAAACTTTTAATGCAACTCTCATACTTGTAAAGAATGCTTACCTTTTAGCTCAGTTTTTTAAAAGGTATGTTCCAAATATTTGACAAGCTCATGTTTTACTTCCCAGGCTGGGCTTGATTTCTACTTCTTAGCCTTCTTCCCTGTATTCCAGATTTATATAACTGGGTGAGAATTTGGAGATAAATGATTGAAAGATACAGGAAATCAAGTTAACAGCAGCAACAAAAGAGAATTACTGACCTCATAGAAGCAAAAAAAAAAAAGTAGTATTGAAAATGTTACCATGGTTGATCAACCACATGGTTAAGCTGTGAGTACCATGTACATCTTCAAGAAAATGTCAACACTGAATATGATGTCATAGTTTTAAGAAGAACTATGATATAATAAATTGGGAGGCAGAGGAAGAAGGCAGAAGACAGACTGTGTGTGAATACAGGGCATGTATGTGTATGGGATAGGGCGGGATCAGGTCTGACAAGAGATGATGCTACCGGGAGGGAAGATGGTGAAAGGTAACAAACGCTAACTCTAACACTCTAAGTCATTTTTCTTAGAGTAGTATTTAAGTTTATTTTAAATGTTCTGCTTATTTAAAATCCTTTAGGTTTACAATTAAATATTCCATTAAGACAAAGCATCCAATAAGATGAATGCTTATATTCATAAATGTCCATTGAAATGAAATAATTTATGTTGTTGCATAAATGCTTTGTTATGAATTTAGTGTAGAGAATAGTAGTATCATTCATGTGCCATACAAAATCTGCACACACACACCACCACCCCCAATCCTGCTAGATGATCATAGAGTTGGAAAGACCTAAATTGCAATCCAGTAGCCAGATTCTGGACCAGTCTTTTCCCCATACAAGGAATTCCTCATATTGCATCTCTAAACATAAAGGTTTTATCCAGCCTCTTCTTTTATTCTGCATTATTCCTTTATTACTATGTAATAAGCTACCATAAATATTGCAGCTTAAAATCTCACAGTTTCTGAGGGTCAGGGTGTTGTTTTTAGTTGCAAGTTATGTCCAACTCTTTTGAGACCTCATGGACTGTAGCCCACCAGGCTCCTCTGTCCATGGAATTTTCCAGGCGAGAATACTGGAGTGGGTTGACACTTTCTTCTCCAGACCATATTCCCAATCCAGGGATCAAACCCATGTCTCCTGCATTTGGCAGGCAGATTCTTTACCACTAGGGAGCCACCAGGGAGGCCCCAAGGTCAGGGTGTCTAGGCAGAATTTAGTTATGCCCTCTATTACGGTCTCACAAGGCTGTAGTCGGAATTGTGGGCAGAGTTAGGTCACTTTTTCCAATTTATCCTGCCAGTTGCCTGAATTCAGTTCCTCGCAGTTGTAGGACTGATGTCCTCAGCTCCCAGAAGTCATCCACTGCCCCCTGCTGTCCATGTGGTCCTCTTTGTGGGCTTTTCCCATCAAAGCAGCTTGCTTCTTCACAATTGGCAGGAATCTCTTTACTGCATCCTTATGGTAATCTAATGATGAGTGCCCTACGATGCATCCTAATTATGGAAATGGCATCCCTTTACTTTGCTATATTCTATTGGTTAGGAGCAAGTCCCAGATCTCTGCCCATGCACGGGTCTAACTCACTGGAGGTCACCTTGAGGTTTCTCGCAGCATACACACTTCCTTGTGTGGGGGTTCATTGCTTGCACTATCGTTCTTTGCATATTTTGCTTGTTATGTCTATGCACGTGTATGAGAGAATTTCCCCTCCGATGTCCTCTTTTTGTTCTTCAGCACCTTCTCCTGTGACATGATTTCTAGACCCTTCCCTCTTCCAGCTGTCTACACTTCCTCCAGTCTGGCAGTAGCGTTCCTCGGAATCTAACATGCGGAACTGACTGTGCTGTCACCAGCAGACCAGTTCACCCTTTATGGGAGTTACTCTTGCTGATCTGGATTCTAGAATGCTGGTCTTCTGTAGATAGCATTCTGCATTTTTGACTGTTACTAAATATGAAATCACCTAACTTCCAGTTTTATGTGAAGTGCTGTTAATAGGACTTGATATTTATCTTGTTTTGAATTCTGTCTTGTTGGCTTCAGCCCATCATCCAGACTAGGAGCCCTTCCTCTGCTGCTGAGTGGGTTAGTTCCTCCTCCAGCTCTGTGTCCTCCATGAATGTGATGAACACATATGCTGTGTTGTCATATGCTAGCCAGTTAGTTGTGGACGAGGCCTCAACAAGGTTCCTCCAGCACATGGTTAGGGAGCTGCTTACCCGAATGACCAGATTTCACAGGACTATATAGGTTTGTTTTTTCAACTCCAAGGGATTTCTTTAGACGCCTTGCTGAAATCAGGATATATTACATTTATGGACAGTATAGGCTTAAGATAATGAGTTTTAAATTTGTGGCATTGAGTCTAACCTATAAGCATTCAAAGAGATTTTAAATCATTCTTGAAGTGCATTGAGTTGCAGTGATGTTGGAGATATAATTTTTAATTAGCAGCCTATGGCAGTAATCATCGTCAGGATTTTCAGAGGTCACGTTAGTCATTACTGACGGGATAATTGTCATGTGACAGAGCAGATATAACCACCTGGCCATGAGTATCAGGAAGTTATGTTTATCTCAATAATATGTAAAAAATTATGTTTCTGACTTTGCATGTTTTGTGATTTTCATAACA
This sequence comes from Ovis canadensis, assembly GCF_042477335.2. Taxonomy (NCBI): domain Eukaryota; kingdom Metazoa; phylum Chordata; class Mammalia; order Artiodactyla; family Bovidae; genus Ovis; species Ovis canadensis. The sequence goes on from NC_091267.1 coordinate 69,739,287, forward strand.
AATACTTATTGATGGAGTGTTTATAAGAATGTGTAAATGCTTGATTTGTTGGATTTAAAATCTAGATCTTATGTTACTAAGTTTTAAAGTTAGCAAAGACGTATAGTAAACGAGATATGTATCAGATTATTTATGCACTATATTGTGGTAGAAAAATAATCTAGAGCCCTCTGTTACTATTGTTTTGAATGAGCCTTGGATATTTGTGATTGAATGCATATGATACATGAAATAAGGAAAGGACCTTACATATACCTTCTGAGAATAACTTCTAAAGATGAGATATTTTCTAAAACTTCATAATTTTAATTAAAAAAAATGTGAAGACTGATGGAGAGCTTCGTGTCATTGGTGTATACACAGTAGTCAAAGCCAATCTTCACAGACATTTCCTTTTTCTCTTCCAACTGGAGTTGGTTCCTTTTGAAGTAAAAGTAACAGATGCAAGTAATAGTCCTTTCCTCTGGTCTCTGGCCAGGATTCACCTAAATTTTGGTGAAGAGTGAAAGTATAGAACAAATGAAACCATCTGCCACTTCCAACCAGCCAGCGCCTGGCCCAGCGCTGGGGACAATGCTGGAGCCACACGAGTCAGCTCCTGGGCGGGCTCCTGCTGGGGCTCAATCAGGGGTTAGGGCACGTCCTGTCAGCACAGATTTCAGGATGCGAATCCCTCACCGGCCCCTTAGAGATCAAAGAAGCTTTTAATTTGCGTTTAATTCCTCCTTGAAAAACCATCCACCATATCCAGCAACAGTGATTGTATACAGAACAACCCCATAAGTAAATGCTTTTCTCGAAATCTGAAAGACTTAACCTCTTCAGATGCTAAATATGAATATGTTGATTCTTTCTTGCATCCCTTAATATTTTTCTCACAAAACTATATGTAAAAGAAGATAAGTGTGAACAGAAAGGATTCCTTTGTTTTAGAAAATTTGCAGTTTGTCATAATTTTCATTTCTTTGAAAGAGGCCTTTCAAATAAGACTTCTAAGATTATGGTTTAACTATTTCCTAATGGGAATTTTTATACCAAGATATACCTTCAAGTTATATAAATTAATGCTATTTTCTTGAGACTATTTTTATTAGAATTTTAGCAGGATTGTGGTTTTATTTATGTATTAATTCTTTCGTGAATGTTTACAGCCTACAGGAAAATCTTAGGTGTCTTACAGGTAGTCGAAGGCAGCTACTCAGAGCTGTGGCTGAACACCTGTCACCCGGGGAGCTTGCGTAAGCCACTTTCCCTTGCCAGGTGTGTGAGTTGGCATCTGTGTGAATGACAGATGTCAGTGCAGTTAAGACATTTTAATCTGGAGGTGTTCGTCTAAAAGAGGCTCATACTTTTATTGTTTGCATTTTAAAACCAAGTGTAGCCGTGGCCACTGATGTGATTGGCTCCTTCTTTAGTGAAGAAGGGTAACTCACAACACTAGTCACTCTTTCCATCAAGCTTTTTATGGATAAGACCTGTAAAGAGATCTTCAAAACGAGTCGTTGTGACCATTTCGTGAGCCAAAGAAGTCTATCGATCAGCAATGGCTGACATTTCAAAATGGCCGTGTAGAAAAATGTTATTGGATTTATTAATGTTTCTCATCAGCTGTAATCACCAACAAATTTAAGTAAAAATGTCACAAGCTGAATCTATTTAATAATTTGCTATTGTAAAATTTGAAACAAGTTTTATAACGTCTCATTTTGATTAGCATGTAAAAAATTCTTTCTTTTGAAATCTCTTCAAGTGGACTTAAGAAAAAACATTGGGAAAATAAGTGGAAAGAATAGCTTGAGAATTTGATTTAGATATTGAAAGATTTTGATTTATTGAGATGAAACTCGTAACATAAAGTTAACCATTTTAAAGTGAACAATTTGATTTAAGAATAGAAAAACATATTACTATATGAAAAAAAGAGTAGAAAGAGCTGACATACTAGCTGTTGCTTGACTGATATGTCTGTAGCTATGCTGTACTGTGTCATGTCTGACTCTTCGCGACCTCATGGACTGTAGCCCACCAGGCTCCTCTGTCCATGGGGTTATCCAAGCAAGAATACTGGTGTGGGTTGCCATTTCCTTCTCCACAGGCTCTTCCCAACCCGGGGATTGAATCCAGGTCTCCCACATTGCAGGCGATTCTTTACCATCTGAGTCACCAGGAAAGCCCAATATGTCTGTATATCAGTGTAAAATGAAGAAACTAGGACAGTTCCCTTTATGCAAAATTGTGAGAGATATTTAAGCTTGTAGCTCAACCAGTGTTATAAACAAAGGTAAGGATATTTCAGAAAAGCACTGTGTGTTGATGATGATGACTTCTGTTTGTTTTAGTGTCCATTTTAGAAATTTACATTTTAATATCCACCCAAATATCAAGAGGTTAGCATTCATTTTCATATTGCCAGAATAATCCTTCAATTTTTTAAGGCATTCTGGGGCACATTAATGTAAAGGCTTTAATAAGTATATTACAAGTATAAATGTAGTTCATATGTGTAAAAAAATTGTATGCACGTATATACATAAACATACTGGGCTTTGCTGGTAGCTGAGGGGTAAAGAATCTACCTATCAATGCAGGAGATGCAGGTTCAATCCCTGAGTCAGGAAGATCCTGGAGAGAAGATGGCAGCCCACTCCAGCATTCTCGCCTGGGAAATCCCATGCACAGGGGAACGTGGAGGGCTATAATCCATGAGGTTGCAAAGAGTCGGATATGACTTAGTGACTAAACAAGAACAGCGAGAGCAATACACGCATGAATGGACATGTGGGCTAGAATATTTAGGTGGCTGAATGTCTGTAGATATTTTACATTCCTTCAAAATTTAAATGTAAACACTTTTCTGATAGACTTGAAGCTCCAACTAAATAAGAACTTCAGCATGATTTTATAAAAAAAAAATCCTGTCATTTGAATTATGTTGAAAATTGATGTTTGCAGGTTTAACATAAAGTTTCCATGGTCATACAATTTGTTTGTCCTACATAAAATATGCAAATAGATCAAAATTTATTGAATTATTAGTAAGCTTATAATCATTAGTTTATTATTATTAGTTTATAGTGAAATAGAGCTCAGGTAAATTATGTAAATTACGTAAAAGATTTTTTTCCTTTATACTTGTGAACAATTTTAAATACTTTAAAAAATATAATTGTAATGTAAATTACCTTGTAGAAATTATAGGAAACAGAAAAAGAAAATAAATACCTCTGTTTTTAACAAAGTAACTGTTAACATAGTTTTAAATGTCTTCCAGTCTTTACAGTGCATTTTTTAAATTACTGTAGGGAATACACAATTTTGTATATTAATGTTTTAACCCCTACTTGACTTTATGTCATAACCATTATTCTTAAGCTTCACTTTAATAATGTAAAAGGCTGCATGCAGTATATACAAATAGTTTTACTTTTCATTACCTATTTTCTTTCAGGCCGTTTCCCCTATTTACCATAGACAACCAGACACACAAATAAAAACAGTCATCACTGATCCATTAAATTAGAGGATGTGTTTTATTTTACAGACCTAAGTTTAAATATATTTTATTGAATCAATTAACTGATTTTAATTACTGTATCACACCTGAACCCACCACACCTTCCCAACCAAGAACTAGAATATTGCTAATCATTTATATCTAATTTTTGTCTACATGTGTTTCACCCTGTAGCACCCTCCTGCCTCCTTTTTGAGGTCAGCACTCCTGTGTCTGTTGTTTCCTTGGTTTCCGTTTGTTCTGCCTCATATACAGTAGTGCCTAAACAATATATTGCTCAGTTTTACTTGTTCAAAACTTTATGAAAAGCTCACAGTAGATAAAGTCTTTTGTATTGGCTTTTTTCACTTAACATTGTATTCCACAGTTCATGTTGTATGTGGCTCTAGTTCACTTATTTTTACTACTTACTAATAGTGAATAGGAAAAACAGTTCTAATTTGTTTATTTGTTTTTCTGCCAGTGGACATTTGAGTTGTTAGGAATTTTTTTTTTTTAGTTTTTTATTTTTTTAATTTTAAAATCTTTAATTCTTGTTGTTTTTACTGTTGCAAACAGTACTGTTATGAAGGCATCCCTGTCTCCTATATATGTATATACAATTTTCTCTTGGGTATATATCTAGGACTAGAATTGCTATATCTTAGAACATATTGATCAAATTCTTATCTAATGAATATGACAAATTTTATCAATCTACATCCTCTTCAACCTTTGACATTTACAGTTTTGCCAGTTGAAAGAGTAGCAAATGTTATCTTATTGTACCTTTGGCTTGCATTTTGCTTTTTACTAGTAAGTTTGTGCTTGGGTTTCCCTGGTGGCTCAGAAGGTGAAGAAGAATCTGCTTGTAATGCAGGCAGCTCTGGTTCAATCCCTGGGCCGGGAAGATCCCCTGGAGAAGGGAAAGCCTACCCACTCCAGTATTCTTGCCTGGAGAATCCCATGGACAGAGGAGCCTGTCCCTGCTGCAGTCCCTGCTTTCAAAAAGAGTCAGACACGACTGAGCCTGTGTGTCTCCCTTTCTGTGAGATGCCTGTTCGAGTCTTTTGCGCGTTTTCCCCCATTGGGTCATTTGTCTTTCTAATTGAAGTTCTTCATATGTTAGAATAGTAATAATTTGTCAGTTGTATTTATGACAAATATCTGCTCTTGGTTTGTATCTTATGTTTTCATTTCTATAAGGTGGTCTTGAAGAAAAGGAGTTCTTATTTTTTATGTAATTGAATTTATCCATCTTTTATACCTACTGATTTTAGGAACTTAATAAATCCTCCCTATATCATCATTTATGTTTTCAAAAGTTTTAAGCTTTTGCTACTAATATGTAAGTTCTTGATCCACCCATAGTCAATTTTTATTTATGGTATAAGGTAGAATTGTGGTTTTGATTTTATTCATATAAATAACCTTTTTTTCATGATAATGCGTATGTATCTGGACCCTAGTTTTTTTGCTCCTTATTTTATTTGTAAATTTATCCCTACACCAAAGCCATGCTGTTTTAATTACTATAGTTTTATAAATAGTCTTTATATCCAGTAGGACATATTATCCCTCATTTTCATCTTCAGAAGTGTCTTGGTTATTCTTGGCCCTTTCTTCTTCCATAATACATCTTACAGTCAAATTCATTATTCAGCACAAGCCGTGCTGGGAAATCTCTGCCTTTCCCCTTCATGCATCTGCTTCTTGAATGCTCATGACTTGGAGAGCAGAGCAGATTGTCCACTCTCTGCAAGTCAGTGTATCCCAACGAGAGGGAAGGAGCTGATCCACTAATGACCAGTTCCATGTCCTAGAGGCATCAGTCGGAAAAGTCGCTGCAGTCCTCCTGGGAAATGCTGAGTGCGAACAGGCCAGGCGGCCAGGGGGAGCTTACGGAAGATTTCTTCAGGAAACTGGAGGAGTGTGACTAAGACCTCCCTCGACTTCCAACAGTCTTCTAAAGTTTCTAAGACTGACCGTGGAATAAATCAGGGTGTGTGGACGTTCTCCAAGCACTCTGACTCATAGCAGGGGTGCCTTTGTGTACATGTATCTTACTAAAGAAAATCAGCTTCCGTTTTTCTGAAGGTCCTGTAACTTCTAAAATCCTCTTCGATTTAAATAAGAATGATCGGCATTTTTTCTTAGGTAAAAGATTTATTGTTAGTTTATGTTTCTAAGTATTATCCTACAGTTACTAAGACTTTTCTGTATTGACACTTACGACGTTTAACAAACTACTGAATAGTCTTCTGTACCTCCTAAAATTTCTTCAAGGAAAAAGCAACACATTGAAGCAAGAGCTAAATGCCGTTTTACTGTTGTCCCTCACTCTTCTCCTGGTACGTTTTTGAAAAGTACAGACTATTAGCTGAGACCACAGCTATTCCAATATCTTTGCTTATGACCGCATGTCCCCCTTATATAATATGAAGGCGATGTCTGCCTTTATTCCTGCTGATTACTTCCTTGTCAGCTTTAAGCGAGCACTGAGCGCCCTGTGCACGCCTGTGTGCGTGCTCAGACGCGTCTGACTCTTTGAGACCCCTCAGACTAGCCCATGGCGTTACTCCAGGCTCTACCAGGCTTCCTGTGTCCCTAGGAATGAGACAGACTGTGAGGGTAGTGTTGGTCCAGTGGGGTTCCCAGCTGGCGCGAGTGGTAAAGAGCCCTCCTTCCAGTGCAGGAGACCCCTGGATGGGGAAGGAGTCCCTGGAGGAGGGCATGGCAACCCTCTCCAGTGTTCTTGCCTGGAGAATCCCAGGGACAGAGGAGCCTGGCGGGCTACAATCCAGAGGGTCGCAAAGAGTTGGGCACGACTGAAGCAACTTAGTACACACACACACATTGGCCCTATAACACTAGAATCCTCTATTGGTTCATGACCAAACATTCCAGAATAATTGCCTTCTTTTGAGGCAATTATGTAGGGCTTTTGGGTTCTTTTGCCTATACTAGAGAGAAAGGAGGGTCTGTGATTTAGTACTTTCCCTCAGAGCGTGGAATTCTTTGTGGACCAGGAACGTACTGGCAGCATGACTTGACACACACACACACACACACACACACATGTTGGCGGCATGAAATATTATATGCCTCTTCAGACACACATATGTACATACATACCCATATGTTCATATGAACACACATACACGTGTGTGTGCATGTGCGTGCACCCTGGGGCACCTGAGAATGCATTCTGAGGGTACAAGGGCAGAAAGTGGCATAAAGTGGCAAATCACACAAAAATAGCCTTTTAGTGTTACTATGAGGCTCCGCCCAGGTGTGGGAGCGTGGAGGACAGGTCAGCCAACACCCACCGTGTCCGGGTGGACTTGAAAGGCCATGTTGAGATGCGTCAGAAGGAGAAGGTCCAAGGGGACTTGCCCTCTCCGAGTCTATCGGGCTCCTTTTCTGCCCCCTGAGGTTGAGTAGGTTTTCCCTGGGTTCTCTGCACAGTCCTCTCTTCTGCCTCCATTTCCTTGATGAACTCAGTGGGTCCCACTGCATCACTTCCCACCTAACCAGGAATAGCGTCTAGCTTTGTCACTGGAGAACTCATCTCTCTGTTGAGCTCCAGGCTTTGATGTTCAACTGCTTGCTAGCCTTCACCTCAATATCCTTGAGACTTTAAACTCAGTTATGTTTAAGCTGAGCTGATTTTTATTAAGGGCACCTTTCACCCATATTTGAAACCGTAAAATCATGGCTGGCTCTTGACCCCCGTTGCCTCCTGCTCAGAGACACGACCACAAAGTACTCATTGCCCCTTTTCCCTCTCTTCCAAGCTCACGGCCACCACCCTAGCGTGCAGCTTTCAGGGTCTGGTGCCTCTCGTGTCTTAGATCTCTTGAGTGCACAGTCGATGGATTGCATGTCCTAAGGATTACCATGTGGTGCTCATTTTTCCCACTGGCTTTTCACTGCTTTTAGATAAAATTGAATCTCCTTAGTTTGGTATTCAAGAGCTGTGTATTCTAAAACTATGTCACATTCTCGGCTCAGCCTCCATGTATTGCTTTCATGATCTCTCTCTGGGACCAAGGCAACCTGGTTCCTGGTTCCTGTACATACCAGAGCTGTTCTGCTTGTGTGCTCTATTCATTACTTTTTACTAAGCATTTGAACATATTTATTAAGAATCAATGTGCCAGGCTTTGTTCTAGACTCTTCATCAACGTCTGTGAACAAAATGGCAGAAATCTCAACCCCCATCCTCATGCATCTTCCATTCCAGCAGGGAGAAGAGGTTGGAGAGGGGACAATAAATACAAGACACTGATATATTTTCTAGTATGTTAGCAGATGGTAGGTACTAGGGGAGAAAATAGAGCAGGATAGAGGGGAAATAAAGAGACAGGCTGGAGGCAGGGGGGAGAGGGTAGCAGGGAGCGGTGTTTGGGGGCGTGAATGGGATGATGTTGAAAGACGCCTCTTTTGCTATAGTTTGCTATAGTTTCTTATTCTTTAGTTGCATCCCCTTTTCTTGTCAAATCCAAATGGATTTGGGGGCCTGTCTCCAGTGGCCCTTCTCTGCTCGCTCTGCCCTTCTCCCAGTTGAGGTCAGCTGCCCTACGTGCCCATGACTCTCTTGTTGTTACCCTTGCTTCAGTTCAGTTCAGTTCAGTCACTCAGTTGTGTCCGACTCTTTGCAACCCCATGAATCGCAGCACGCCAGGCCTCCCTGTCCATCACCATCTCCCGGAGTTCACTCAGACTCACGTCCATCGAGTTAGTGATGCCATCCAGCCATCTCATCCTCTGTCGTTCCCTTCTCCTCCTGCCCCCAATCCCTCCCAGCATCAGAGTCTTTTCCAATGAGTCAACTCTTCACATGAGGTGGCCAAAGTACTGGAGTTTAAGCTTTAGCATCATTCCTTCCAAAGAAATCCCAGGGTTGATCTCCTTCAGAATGGACTGGTTGGATCTCCTTGCAGTCCAAGGGACTCTCAAGAGTCTTCTCCAACACCACAGTTCAAAAGGATCAATTCTTGGGCGCTCAGCCTTCTTCACAATCCAACTCTTACATCCATACATGACCACTGGAAAAACCATAGCCTTGACTAGATGGACCTTAGTTGGCAAAGTAATGTCTCTGCTTTTGAATTTGCTATCTAGGTTGGTCATAACTTTTCTTCCAAGGAGCAAGCGTCTTTTAATTTCATGGCTGTAGTCACCATCTGCAGTGGTTTTGGAGCCCCCCAAAATAAAGTCGGACACTGTTTCTACTGTTTCCCCATCTATTTCCTATGAAGTGATGGGACCGGATGCCGTGATCTTTGTTTTCTGAATGTTGAGCTTTAAGCCAACTTTTTCACTCTCCTCTTTCACTTTCATCAAGAGGCTTTTGAGTTCCTCTTCACTTTCTGCCATAAGGGTGGTGTCATCTGCATATCTGAGGTTCTTGATATTTCTCCCAGCAATCTTGATTCCAGCTTGTGTTTCTTCCAGTCCAGCTTTTCTCATGATGTACTCTGCATACAAGTTAAATAAGCAGGGTGACAATATACAGCCTTGACGTACTCCTTTGACTCTTTGCAACCAGTCTGTTGTTCCATGTCCAGTTCTAAATGTTGCTTCCTGACCTGCATACAGATTTCTCAAGAGACAGGTCAGGTGGTCTGGTATTCCCATCTCTTTCAGAATTTTCCACAGTTGATTGTGATTCACACAGGCAAAGGCTTTGGCATAGTCAATAAAGCAGAAATAAATGTTTGTCTGGAACTCTTTTGCTTTTTCCATGATCCAGCGGATGTTGGCAATTTGATCTCTGGTTCCTCTGCCTTTTCTAAAACCAGCTGAACATCAGGGAGTTCACGGTTCACGTATTGCTGAAGACTGGCTTGGAGAATTTTGAGCATTACTTTACTAGCATGTGAGATGAGTGCAATTGTATGGTAGTTTGAGCATTCTTTGGCATTGCCTTTCTTTGGGATTGGAATGAAAACTGCCCTTTTCCAGTCCTGTGGCCACTGCTGAGTTTTCCAAATTTGTTAGGATATTGAGTGCAGCACTTGCACAGCATCATCTTTCAGGAGTTGAAATAGCTCTACTGGAAAGTGACAAGTATTAGTTTCTTCCTTGGGTTTCTCAATTATTTGTTAATTTATCTTTGCTCCTCTGTTAAGAGCTGAGATCTTTGAAGAAGGGTGTGTTATACCAACTTAAACAAATGTTTATTTTTGGCTGCACGGGGTCTTCGTTGCTGCTTGGCTCTTTGTAGCTGCGGCAAGTGGAGGCTACTCTCTGGCTGCAGCAGGTGGGTGTCTCCTTGCGGTGGCCTCTTTGGTCGTGGAGTATAGGCTGCAGGGCATGTGGGATTCAGTAGTTGTGGCTCACAGGCTCTAGAGCACAGGCTCAATAGTCGCAGCGCGTGGGTTAGTTGCTCTGTGGCATGTGGGGTCCTCCCGGACCAGGGATCGAACCCATGTCTCCTGCGTTGGCAGGCGGATTCCTCACACGGGGCCACCACGGAAGCCTGGTTACACCGACTTCTATGGTTTCCTTAGGGTACTAGTTAAAAGCACTGGCCTTGGAGACCACCTGGGTTTGCATCCTGGCTCCATCACTAACTAGCTGTGAGCCTTGGGTGACTTACTCCAGCTCTCTGCCCAAGCTTCCCAGTCTCTGATCTCTCTGTCTCAAGTTCATTGTTTCCTGCCTGATTTTCTATGTCAGTCTCCTGTCTTTTGCATTATCACACTTCTAATTGTGGTTATTTGTGTGTTTGTCTTCCTTCCCTGAATGTCTGCTGTAGGAAGGTGGAGGACATTGTCTGTCTGGTTACCTGTTCTGCCCCCCTCCCACTTGAAATGAGTGGATGTTTGTATGAGTAACCTGAAGGTGTTTGGAATACCTCATGTCCTATATAAATATATGAAATAAAGTTATATTTGTATATATATGTATATATAAAACGCAGAAGTTTAGCCGGAGATGCACAATGCACCTTTGGGACCGTTGAACAAAAGTCCTTTGTTAATATTTCTTAATGATGACGCGACAAGAATGTCCACTTTTCACGTGGCTTCTACTGTGTTTTGTCTTAATCTGTTTCCTCCTTCTGTTTCCCTTAGAAATCACGTCGGCATTCTCTCCTTTAGCATCTTTATGTTTATGGTTTTAGTAGCATCGATTTTTTTGTAAGGCGTAACTAGTAAATGATTATACTTTGCAAATCTAAAGGCAAAGAAACAGAGTATTTTATAATAATGGATGGGAGAAGAGAGAAGGAGAAAGGGTTTTAACACTCTTTCATTGAATTTCAGCCCCTGAAAGTGTGGTAGTTCCTGGAATGATGGTAGTCAGTACTGCTTCCCAACCATCACCTCTGCTGACTGGAAATGGAGAGTGATGGGTCCAGTCTTCCAAGAAGATGTGACTGTCCTTGAGGGAATACTAAAATTAGCCCATATTCTATCCAAATTCTTATAAACCATGAATACTTTATAACCATTAATCTCCATATGATTTCCCTATGTAAATCAACCACGAGTGTATGTTTCAATACGTTTGCTATTGAGGGTCTAACATGTCAAAAAACTATAGCACATTTCAGCCAAGGCAAAATGGTTCCATTTTACTGTCCCTAAAGTTGATCTGTGTTTACATCTGTTCATAAAATCTGAGCATCCCCCCCACCCCCCCATCGCCCTAATGCTTCAGTGCTCTTTTCTAATAAAAAAATCAATATACACATCCAGCACTCATGAGTAACCCTATAATAATAAACAGAATACATGCAATTGAAAAAAAATAATTTCAGGAAAAAACTGATTAGGATTGTGGTCAGCCACAGTCTTTTTTAAAAAAAATAGATGTTATGCAGTATTAGGAATATAATAATCCTTTTAATTTGATTATACCATCTTCTTGAGAAATCCTCAGTATTAAAATGATATGTTTTGGTGTTCTTCTCCTTCACACAATTAATGATGCGGTGTAAGGAATTCTAAAAAAGATGTTTTAAACCTTTGACCTAATTCAATTTTAAATTCTTTTTCTGTCTATTTTTGATGAACATTTATAATGTGAACATTTATAAAGGAGTATTTATATTCTAAATAGTACATTTGATATCAAATAATACATGAAAATATTTCATGGTAGCAAGTATACCTTTTAAAATGGTATATCTTTATTTTCCTAGAAAAAAAGTTATTCCATCTTCATGTTAGGTTGTCTTGCTGATTTCCATTTCACAGATTTTTTACATTAAAAGATAAAATATGCTTTAAAAATATGACTGCTTCAGACCTTTGCAGACATATCCCTTCTTATGCAAAACAGGGAATGTACAATTCAGATTATTCACTCTTTTACTAATCTTTGATGGTTGCACTTTGATAAATAAATAGATCATCTAAGATTCAATAGGCCAATTGCAGCATATAATAGCTATTCAGAGGCAATTAAACTGCCTTTTTTCATGCCGGCGTGTGAGCCGCCCTTTCACAACCTTCAACTTGATTCGTGGTGATTCAAAATTAACTTAAAAGTCTTGTTTGCTGACAGCTTAAAGCTTAATTGACTGAAAGCCAAATAGAGTGTGTTCTGTATTCAGCACTAAGGCTATTGATAAAGCCCTGTGTAAATTGCGCTTGGTCAAAGACAGCGATTGGACCTCCTGTTCTCGTATTAGTCCACAACTTAGCATTGCTACACAGTCAGAATTGCTTTGTCAAGTCTTTTATCACACCAGGTTAACTCTCTGGAGCTCCTCCAGCAGCCGAGCAGTCCAGTATCGAGCTTCTCCGATACAGTGGGGCCCGCGATAATTCTGTTACTTATTTGTGGTTTCATTTTTTTCCTTTAATACAGTATTGGCCTTTCATTTCTGAACAGGACTGTCGGTAGCATATTTCAAGAACCTAGTGATCTTCTGTGTTCGTCTCTGTAAGAAAGAGCAGGGTGTTTAGGGGTTTTGAAAAATATTTTTTAAAAAATAAGTATCATATTATTGATTTGTCTCTGTTATGACAATCAAATCTAGCCATTTTGAACATTTAATTAGGATAAGGAATGCATGCTTAATAGCTTTGAGTGGAATGTGACTCTTGCCTGACACTAACAATTACGCTGCTGAATTCTTTCAATACTTTTACACAGAAGAAGATTTCAATGCTTAGAGGTACCTTATAGGTGTGTCTTTCTTTCTTTTTTTTACATTTATGCTTAAAGAGTAAATAGGATGGATTATTAATATATATTAGTATATTCTATAATATCTTATAGTTATACCTTTTCCAAATAAGCCTAAGTAGATCCAGTGGTAATTAACAAAGAATGAAAAATTCAAAAGCAAAGCTAAAACAGTTTTCAGAAGCCCTGTGCTGTTGTCAGCTATTATGTTTATATATCTTAAAACTCTGTATGCTTTATTTTTGAATGTGAAGATTTTGATCTGTTATTGATTTTAAAACTTAAAATTATAAATTTATCGTGTAATGTGCTTTGAAAATATCCCATAATGAACAGTTATGTTTTAAGTTTGGCTTTTTGAATAAATTCTGTGTACAGTGACATTTAAATATGTTTGTCATGAACTCGTCCCTCTGTTTTCTATTTCTTATCTTAATTTTATACAGTCAACTCTGAGATTCAATATAGCAGATTCACTATCCTTTTTGAATTTTGTTATTTACCTTTTATTATCTACATTAATTAAATATTTGAATTGTGATAAAGCTTAAATTGCCTATTTTTTGTCCTTACATTTTAGTGTAGTTATTTTAGTGTTTAGGACATTCAAATGAAAAACATAAAATAAAATCCAGTTTTGATAATGATTTTGATGGAAATAATGAAAATGTTTTTTCATTATTATATATTTCAGATTCTATATGATTAGAAATACATTTTGTATCTTAAACATTTGCTTGCAGAAAATTTATATCTTTTCTTTTTACTTCACCATAAGACTTAGAATTGTATATTGCTATCTCTTATTGATATTCTGGTAACCATGGCTATCTAATTGTACCTACCTTCCAATTGATTTCCAATGAGAACCTAGTCTATTCATAAGGAATCAGTATAAGTTGCAACTTAGTTTCAGAATGACTGTAATTTAAAATAGTGTTGTTACTCCTATGTACTTTTCAATAAAATAGTAATCATGCTTCAAAATGTAAAATCCAAAAGAGTACTGGTTTTATTGAAGTTTCACCTATACCCAATGAGATTTGAGAGTCAAGAATGAATTGCTTTTATTGATCATGTTTCTGTATTAACAGTTAATCTAACATATTTTTAAAGGCATGAATTATTTGAAAACAGCATTTTGTTTCTTTTTCACAATGTAGTTGTTTAGTATATACAAAACAACTGTATTGTTAGGAAAGGCAAATAAAATCCCTTTTCTTATTTTTAACCTTTAAAAAAAAGGCTAAATTTAATTGTATAGATAATAAATCAGTTTTGTTTTACACTAATTAAACAATTATAATGATTAAAAATAAAACTTATTACTTAAAATTTAGTGTAGCATAAATGTTGATTGGTACAAATAGATGGTGTAAATATTGATTCTGCAGTCAGTAAGGGATTAGCAGTGAGAGATTCGTGGTACAGATTCTGAAAGGGATGAAAGTGCTTTGTCAATCTTCGCTGACTTTGCTAGCAGTGTTTTGTAGACTGAAAAAAATGAGAATTTGCCTGAGGTTCTCTTTTAAAAAAACTTTTAATTTTATATTGGAGTATAGCCAACTAACAAAGTTGTGGTAGTTTCAGGCGGACTGCAAAGGGGCTTAGCCATACATATACAGGGAACTTACTTGAGATTCTGAAAGAGTTTACCTGTTTCAAGGAGGGTGAGGTCAAAGTCAAGTCCAGTGGTACGACTTTTATAGATTATACATTTTTTAAAAAATAATACATTTTCTGGCAAATTGTTATAATTGCAGAACTTTCTGTTTTTATTATTTATTGCAAAACTTTTCAGCTTTTTTTGAGTCAAAGTTCTTCTATGAAAGTATAATTTATATAGATAATATTGATGCTGGTTTTGAATATTACCCTTTTCGCTTATTATCTGCACACTATACTTTTATACTTTTACATAAGCTGATAAGTTTTAGTTTTACTACTTTTTAACAAATTTTTCCAAAGAAGTGTCTCCTTTTTATAATGACTAGACTGTTACCGGTTTTTAGTTAACTCTTTAGTTGCTCAATGTAGCTCTCAATGTACCTTAACAAGTGAAAAGGAATGGTCAGTTTTATATTGCATGGTATATTGAAAGTATATTTCAGTGCTACCTGTAAGGGAAAATTTGACCCATCTGTGATGAGATTTGGTTCATATAACCTTTCGTTTCTGAGCCTTGAATTGTTTTATACATTGAAATATAATATTATGATATTACATTTACCAAGCTATCCAAGCAGTGTTATACTTGCTTGTATCTTAGCAGCTGAAACTTCATTTGGGGGTATTGATAGAAAAATGAAGAAGTCATAGGTCAAATGGGCTGATAATTAGAAGATTAGAAAGTGTCTATTACTGTTTGTACTTCTATTATGTGTATTTGACATTTTAAAGTACCTTAAGTGAGCTATTAAGCTAAAAGAATTAGTTATCTAAATATTCCTGGGAAGATATCAAATGTCATCCAGTTAAATAAAATGTTCATATAGTAATCATGACTCTCATTTAGGTTGAAATCTATATTGAAAGTGATAAGTTGTAAAACTGTAAATGAGATCCTAAGTATCTGGCCATATATTTTTATTTGAGCTTTTAAAAAAGAAAAATGAATTAATGTCTTTCAGAAATGACATTTTCATTAATATTAGCTTGAAATTGAGAGGATTAGTGTAATAGTGTACAAGAATTAACTTATGTAAGTACAGAGAAAATTACCTTGACCATCAAATTTACACATACAGTCCAAAAACATTACTAAATATAGATCATTCTATATTATTTATTCAGTCGTTCAGGTAATAGAAAGAGGATGAATACATCCTAATTTTCTCTATACCTCATGATACCTAAAATAATGCAGGACCCATTATATTTGATACTCAGCGACTGAGATGATTATATATTGAAAAAGATATGAATAGCATTGATAAAAGAAGTAGTATTTTAAAAGACATTTAAGATCAAAGCCAGGATTACCTCCCGATGAATTCTCTGTTGTAATTAGCTTAATTTTGTTCAGCTTATGTGTGATGCTGAATTATATATAATACTGAATGCTAGGAAAGACATCAGAGTTTACTTGGCTAAATCAGACAGAAAACAGTCGATTGTAACCCTGCGGGTTATGCCATGCTGTCCAAGAGGCTGGTCACTATCTTGATGTCCTTTTTACCAACCATTTGAATAAATCATCCTCTAAGCTAGTGGTAAGTATGTATTAATATTTGGGGGTATTTTTGAATAAGATGGTACATGGCTAAACAGAGTGGTTGAAAAACATCCCTAAGTGCTAATGAGTACTTACTTGGTAGTCTATACTAATGCTTTAGTGGATGCTGAACAAGTTTAGATGTTAAGCTTTTTAGGAAGAGTGAATGATGGCTAATGATTATTTAATGACAGATCTCTGGACTGAAAGGCATTTAGCACTCAAAGTATACTGCAAAGCCTATTTCTCAAAGCTTCAGACAGGTTTATTTGGTCTCACCTTGAATAGAACAGTGCTGTATTGATTTCATTGGTGTGGATTTAAACACACTATTGGCTTAGAATAGCACTAGTATGCAGTAGAAAATGATTGTCTTAACCCTTATGGAGACTGTAAGCTGTTCTCTGATATTACGACATGAACTTTGGAAATGATCATAAATTTATCTGCAATATTTGGCATTCAGTATGTGAGTTAGGAAAATATTTGTGCATGTTGGCTTATAGTAGACATTAACTTACATGGAGGCTATGTAGAGATAACTAAAACTTAGAGTTATATTTTTAATTAGTGTTTTCTTCCGTATACTGAGCATAAACAGTATTACTTTTTGAAGACAAAATGTTAAAATAATGTATTATTCAATAGTGTAACAATTGCTTGGTACTTTGTATTTTTTCAGTATGTTTCAATATGCCATATATATGTATTCCATGTAAAGTCCAGTTTAATCTAGTTACTTCATATGCTTGATAGAATAACTTCCCCCAAATTTCTACATTTGTTATGGACAGCCCCAGTAGAAAATAAATATAACATTATTGTTAATAGATACTATAGGCCAAAACTTATTTTGACTTTTTTCTAATTATGAATTTTATTTTCTCATTAAATTTTTAAGAAATGTTTTATATTATATAGCATTTGAAGATACTTAGTATAGATTTATCTTGGAGCAAGTGTCAAATATTGACTAGTTTCTAGGCAACAAAACACTGACTTACAGCCAAGGAAGAGTCTAGATAATCTGGAGTGGGGCCGTGAGTGCCCACTCTCTTTGTGCCCTTCAGCTTGTCACTCCAACACTTAACCTACCTGACCTTCCTTATCTGTAAAACGTGGGTCTGTTTGGTTTGAAGAACTCTGTGATCCCCCTTTTCTCTAAAATTCTGAAATTTCCCACTGACAGTCATCTAATCTTGGACCTAGGAGATGTTTTCACCCATGCTACTTCTGGTG
This sequence comes from Ovis canadensis, assembly GCF_042477335.2. NCBI lineage: Eukaryota > Metazoa > Chordata > Mammalia > Artiodactyla > Bovidae > Ovis > Ovis canadensis. Next base: position 69,756,383 of record NC_091267.1, read on the forward strand.
TGTTTCCTTTTCCCTTAAATTCTTAATGGTTTATCTGCTTTTGTAAAAGAAAAGTGATTATATAACATATAATTATGTCATTATAGCAGTATTTTGTAGAAATCAAAAACATTGTGTTAACTATTAGAAAAATATTCCTTTTTTATTTTGCTACACTGGGAGAAACAGTTTTATTTAAGACAAATCGTAAGCATGAAGCATCAGTATATATGTATTTTCTAGGTTTTTACATATGGAACTTTCTGTCTTAATAAAAAATGAATTAAGAGATTATAAAGCTATCTCTTCACAATTCCTGAGTAACCTAATGATCTGAGTGAGTCAGGCAGAATTTTGAGGAAATTATGATGTGTTATCATGCAGCAAGAGCAGGGTTTTTTGTTTGTTTGTTTGTTTGTTTAAAGTCTTTAAAATAGCATGGCATCTTAAAACTCTTGACTGTCTGAACGCATGCATGCATAGGTTGACATTGAATTTTGTTCTCAGTGTTCACTTAAGGAGTGGTAGCTTCTCGCAATCCATAGTTGTAACTAATCAATGACTTCGATATCCAGGTTGTCTAAGTGTATATGCTTAACTTTTCAGTTAAACATTGGAAGGATTTTGCCAAAACTCAAGACTCAAAGGCTGTTTTAGTTTGATATGTGCAAGATAGGCAACTCAGAGCCAAATTACAAATGGAATTAACTAATTGATAGGAAATCACATACCACAATTGTGTGAAAGAACATCTCTGGTGTCTCAGATGGTAAAGAATCTACCTGCAATGCAAGAGACCCAGGTTCTATCCCTAGGTCTGGAAGACCCCCTGGAGAAGGGAATGGCTATCCACTCCAGTATTCTTGCCTGGGGAATTTCATGGACAGAGAAGCCTGGTGGGCTGCAAGAGTCAGATATGACTGAGGAGCTAACACTTTCACTTTCATGCTTATTTGAGAAGGTACATAATAAAAGAAAAAAAGGTCTGTGATAAAAGCATTTGGCAAATAACAACTAAAGCCAATTGATAGACTAGTTATCCCTGTCATAAAATGAGAAAATGTAAAATAATTTAAATATTATCTGTAATGATTTAAAAGGCACATAATTCTTCTCTCTATGTATAGCTTTAAAAATGATGAAAGCATAAATATGTAGAGATCAGAAATTAAAGTCCTTTGTAGCGATTTAAGCAATTCAGGTTTTCTTTTTCTTAAAGCTCTCTGAAACTAGTTAGAAGTCTCTTTGGAAAAAAAATGTGCTAATATGTCACTTACACACATGTGTATTCCTTAGGCTATAGGGGTCTCCTTTTTCTAATAATGAGTGTATTCTTAACAGTTTGGGGCTATGGTTTATTTTGTCAGTGGATTTTAGACTGTTAGTACTAATGCTTACTTAATTTGTGCTTATTTCCTTTTTCCTTTTTCAAAGCTTTGCTTTTTTGACCATTTATTAATAGGATTAGTAAGTTAAAAGTCGAAGATCTATTTGACCTTTTTTATGTCTCCTTTTAATTTCTTTACTTATCTCTTTCCTGTTTTATTTCTCCTTTAAGTTTCTATATTTAGTTGTTAAGAATTGTATGTTAATCTATATCAAATTTTAATAACTCATCTGATGGTTTTAAAAAGATAAAATCATATGTATTTCTGCTAATTGTGCACTAGGTTATTAAAGTCTTTATTATAAAACTTGACTTGCAGCTTCACTATCACCCATTTGCCCAGATCTGCTATTATTTCAAAGGTGTGGTCATTAATTCCCAAGATGCCCTGTTGCACCTGACTGTGCTTTATTACTTCTGCTTAACACTTAGAGTGAAGAAAGCAGAAGAAAAAGATAGCATGTGAATAAGTAAATTATTTCTCAAAATTAGAGAAACCATTGTAATCTACTGGGAAAAATAATAGCAAGAAATCCCTCAGAAGTTCTAATTAATTTTAAAGAAACATTTTAAATGGTAGCTTTTAGTGATGTGTCATCGTTAAATTATTGTGACCAAATGTATATTAATTCAAAAATATGAATACTGCAAATACTTCTTATAAATGAACAGATATACTTGTTAAACTCTCCTAGGTAGAACAAGGCAGTTATTCCTTTTTGATCCGGTTTTATCTCACAGAGTTGATAGACATTACCTAGGTGAAAACGTGTTTCAAGCGAGTCTGATAAATAACTTGTCACTTTATGAATAAGAATGCCCTCAGGGGTAACAGTTTGTTTCCCCGTGTGCTGTAATGCACACATATGAAATCTTCATAGATTGTGTTCTAACAGTCCACCAAATGTTGGCTTATCCATTCCATCTGATCTTTCAGAGAAACACATCATCGTGTCTATACCAGTATTTTTACAAGTAAGTCTCATCGCAGAAGTTGCCTTTTTCTGAACGTTAATTGTTGTTAATGAAACAATTTTTCAAACACCTGAAAAAATTAAGAATTATTTGCTGTATTTTCAGATTTAGGTAATTTTACAAGCCACAAACCACTATTTCTGAAATATTTCTTTCCTTCTGAAAAAGCTAATAATGGTCTTCTTAATGTTATAATCTGTGGTTTTTAAAACTTGACCTGTATCTCAGATTCACCCTTGAAAGGTAAAGTGAATCAAGGATTGAACATTATTCTGATAATTTTTAGCTGCAAGATTCCTGATTACATACATGCCTTAGATAGATATTTGGAATTTTTAAAATCCGATTTTCTCCCCAAATTAGAATGTTTGCACTAAAAGTAAAAGGAAATAAATGGATTTTTGATGATCAGGTAGACAGTAAAGAGAAAAATAAGATAATTCTGTTTGTGGAAATTAAGAGTAGAACTTGTCTGTGTCAGGGATAAGAAATTGTTACAAGAATTGCTCTAAAAAGCTTAAGGTTACAAGTTGCTCTCAAAGCTTAAGGTTTCTTACTATCAAAATAATTGACGTACCCCTAAGATAGTGATGATATTAAATTTCCTTTGAAAAAGAAGACCATTTTGGAGTGTTCTTTTCTTTTGCTTCTATCTTATTTTGTAGAAAATAGACTTGAAGTGTTTTGTCAAATGCTCACACACACAGTACATCTATGTGCGAGGAGAGGCGCTATTTTAAAATGGCTTAATCAGCAGCCACACAAAGATGTGTGCGTTTGCAGAACCTATTATGGTCCAGCAGGGGGCTATCGAGCATGCATACAAATTAACAGCATGTTTGTTTACTTCAGCGTTCAAGTGAGGGGGGAATTGGAGCAGCAGCAACAAAAACAGCCAAGGCCCCATACATGTGAGAGCAGCGTCCATACGCTCCATCGGTAGGTGTGAGGGAGACACTGGCAGGCGTGCCGCGGAGCAGCTAGAACACGTTCTTAATGCAGTGGTGGGAATGACTGTGCGGATAGGGAGAGTTTTCTCCACACACACCGGCAACACTAGCTTTGCTAATAATGTGAGAGTTTGGAAATAAATTATGAAGTTCCCCACATTTGCATTTTTAATCAATACATCTTTTCTCCCCACCCCCCAAGGGGAAAGGAAGATTCAAAAACTTATGTTTTATTTTATTTACTTCAGAAGCACAGGTAGAAATTTACACGTTGGCCAAAGAACCGTTTGCCATTTTGTTTTTCCATATCATCAAAATTTATTTGCCACGTTTTGTAAAAGTTGAAAGACGTTGCTATGCTCTAAACTGTGCCAACAAAGGTGAAAATAATATACAACATTCATATAAAAGCTTATGGCTTAAGGAACTTAATTACATATGTTATCAGTGGCATGGACTCATAGATTCTCCTTATGAACTTATGAAACCTGGATTCACCACCAAAGAGAGTGAGATCTTTGAATTCTTTTTTACCTGCTAGAATGTTACCAGTCTATGTCTTTTTCTGTTCCCACTTAACAAATGCATCTTTGAAGTATTCAGCTAAGAGCTGTAGTATATTGGATAGCTGAAATCTAGTTTTTGGAATACTATACCTTTTTAAAACCAACTTGTCTTAAAAATAAATATCAAAAGATTTTTGCTTATTTAAAGATATTGCTTATTAAGCTTATTTAGATGATTACATATGGAGTAAAATTTGGCATTTTTATTGTGCTGTGCTTTATCCAGTCTTAAGCAACCCTAAAAGTAGCAGCCAGCAGCTATGAAAAATATTTCTGCTAACCGTGTGGGAACAATTTATTTACAATTGTAAAAATTCCACTGAGGGCCAATATTTTTCTCAGTATGACTTAAAACATAGATTACTCATTTTAAAATCTCAAAAACACAGTTTTAGCTGAGGGTATCAAGACATTAAAGCTAAAAATGTTCTATACTTCTGTGTGTACATATAATTATGTGCTCCAGTGTGTATATGTATTGTAAAATTAACATTTTTTATTAGCGTTGTATAATGATTATTTAAAAAGCATATCTTAAAAATAAATTAATATTCCATTATGCAAGTAGATATGTCAATTTAGATAGTAGTCAGAAGTAAGTTGAAATTATTTTGATTGAAGTCCCTCTCAGAAACAGTTAGAACTCAACTCACATTTGAAAATATAGTTTATTTTAGGTGCTTCTGTTTATGTTCAGAAATGTATTAAAATATATTTTCATTTGACATATTTTATTGTCCTGTACTGTTTTAAGCTGTACTTAATATACAATTTAATGTTTTTCATAATATCAGTTAATAATACCACATCACGTTTAATATGTCATTGGGACTGAGAAAAGAGAAACAGATAAAAATGAAACTTCAGAAGAGTATTTTACTTGTCTGAAAAAAGAAAAAATTTTTATGGTTTTATTGGGTAATATTTGCAGAGCTGCACACTGTAAATAGTAAATCATATGTCTCAATTCTGAAAGTTTTCTTGTCTTTAAGATTGCCAATATTAACAAAGTTCACTTTGCTAAAATTACTGTTGTTCTTTAATAATCAATCATAACCTAATATTAGCAAATACACTTTATTGCAAATAAAAGAGTTGTAAAGAGCTACAACAGAAACTACATTCTAGCTTAATCCAAATTAGTATTTTGCATAGTCTTTACCTGCTGTCCTTTAAATAGTTTTCTGCTGTGAGACCTTACAGTTTACTTTTTCCCAGTCATTCCCATAAAGGCTTACAAAGCCATTATTAATATATAACACTTATACCTTAATAACTACAAGTTGTATTTTTTGCTTTGCTAGGCAAGTGCATAGTAAAAGCAGTTTGTTTTTCTATGATGTAGTTCCAAAACATATTACTAAATAATGAAAGAGTGAAGAAAAAAAATTTAATTGTATTTTTATTTTATTATAATAGACATTTCTGAATTTTGAGAGTGATGTTTTAGAGTATATGAAAATTTATATTGAATTCAGAATATATTTGTATCATTATGAGTGTTACTTGGACTCTGTTATTGCCAGGAATTTCTGACATAACATCGGTATACTAAAATTAATCTGGATGTACTATTTTGGTTTGAAAAAACCCTACTGATATGCTTGTGATATAGTTTTAAATATAGTTATAATCTTGACATGAATTCTGATTGAATTTAACTGCACCATTTCATTAATTTTTACTAAAATTATAGATATTGTAACATAGATAAGTCAGCTATAATAAGCATCTGATACTGAACCCTAAACAAAGAATCAAATTTTTGATGACAGGTTTTCCAGGTCAAATCACCCAATTCTTAAAGTATATTCTCAGAGTAGTAATTGGTGGTATCTTCTTCTCAAAGGTTTTAATACCTAATACAATAATAGCGCCCCATCAATATATGGCTAATAGCAGTTATAAAGTGTCTGCTGGTAGGCCATCTCTCATAAAACCGCCGTTAGCCTTAATTCAAATCCATTGATTCCTATTCCAGTTAAAACTGAAGAACTTAATATGTCTTTTAATCCTTTTATTGTAAGCTAGGATAAAATTAATTTTACCCTGAAACTGCACAAAGCCAATTAACATGATCTTTAGAGTTATTTAGTAAAGTGCTTCAAACTCTTAAATTTATCTTGACCTCTCGGTTGCACTCTCTGACTGCTTTTTAAATGAAGCAATCAATATCTCACAGCCCTTTAAATAGCTTAAACTCCTCAAATATTTTACCTGTGTTCTAGTTAAGCTATAAGTAAAGGGTTTACTCCTGTTCCTGAAAATCTAGAGTCAATTATGCTAAATCTAAACACAGTTATTTCCTTTTAGGAACACTGTATGAATTAAACGGTTGTTTTAATAAAATCAAAGGCTTATATTTTGTTTAAAGCCACCCAATAATAAGGAAACATTATTTTCACACAGAACAAGTATTCTGTTTGCAGCTTCAAATATAGAACATTGATGTCCTTTCCCATTGCATGTAGCTTCTGTTCTCCACACAGGGCTAGTTGAAGGTATTAATTTTCTTACTGTGATAGGGTGATCAACCGTCCTGTCAAGAAAATGGATCTCCATGTCACCCTTTAGCATGATTAAATGGAGCCATGTCTCTGTGAAAAAACACCAAATTTTCATGAGACAAATGAAACTGTAGGAAGATCTACTTTTCCAGAATTACTTTATTTTTTAACATCTCAGAATGTCCCATTTGGTTGTCTGTTTATTTGTAGGAAAACATTGCAGTTAATTGTGTATATCTTGTATTATTTAGGAGAGAACACAGGCAAAGCTAGTGATTTTCAATGTTTCCAAATATGAAAAAAAATTAAAGAATCAGAAATTGTTAGGTGGTTGTTAGAATAGTAGCGGGGATGGGCCTCTATCACCTTAGACATTTACTAATCAGTCAGTGTCTCTTTTAGGGGATCCTTCTCTTGTCCTGACTTCTGTCAGTGTTAACAAAGAGCTATCATCTTTTCAGATCTGAGTGCTGATAAAAATTAAATACCATGGAATTTCAGCATCAGTAGTGTTCACAGCCAGTTGGACAGCATTCTTATGAGCCTGTGCGGATGCCAAACTTTAAATTACACCAAGTAGGGTACTTGACAGCTAATTAAGATTTCCTATTTTGGCCACTTAGCAGAGGGCACCTGTTACGATTCTTGCTGCTAGCTAAAGAATAAAATCTATCCAGGGCAGTTTGAAAGAACATTAGTAAAACTTCCCCAAAGTATTAATTCCTTCTGGGACGAGTGAGAGTTAGGACAAGATTGAGGTAATTAAACAAAAGGAACCTAGCGAAGGTGGGGGCCCGGGGTGGAGGTGGAGCTCTCCAAATGCCCCTGTTGTTTCATTTCCTATGGAAGCCGTCCATGTGTGCCCCGCGCCCCCGCCCCCTCGGAGCCGCGGCCGCTGCGGAGGCTGACCGGCTGGGGTCAATGCCTTGCCTATTGATCAGTATCCCCGCAGCCCCCTGCTCCGGCAGCTGCTTCATTGGCTTCTTTCAGGCCCTGCTTCAGTACATTAGAATAGAAATCCATAACCAGAGCTGTGCTCATCCAGGCAGGGGAAGAAACTAAATTAAATGGTATAAAACAATCTTGGATCAGGAGTTTGTGCCAATTCATCTTGATCTAAGATGTCACACCGGGCTCTCTGTCTGAGCACCTGGGCTAGAGGCAGCCATAGTGAAAATAGATGGAGCCGCGATCATTCATTTGTCAGCTGAGGAGCCAGGCAGCGGTTAGCAATTCCCTTCTGCAGAGGTCAGCTGACAGAACAATCAGTGCAACTGCAGAATAGAGCTTTCCTTTGAACTATTGTTACGGAGCATGCTCTCGCCGAGACACGGGGGGAGGGGAGCTTGGTTGGCTTCCTGTTTCCAGAAGACTATGCAAAGAATAAAATACGTGCTCCTGGAATCTAGAGGCCGTGGCACCCAGCTCTTACTCCTCCTGTCTGTTCTTCCCCAGAAATAAAGTTGGCTTTAATTGCATGTACTGAGGTATAGATGATCAAACTATTACATATCACTTTGCTGGAATTAGGGTCCATTTTCATCCTTCTAAACAGCAGAGGCTGGGATTATTGATTTCTCTTCCTGTTTAGTGTGGTTGAGCTTTTAGGGTGTCTTCCCCCTTTGGTTAGTATAAACTGTCGCAGATCAGTCATACTTTGAATCTGTACTCACATGCACATGCTAATACTTTTACTAACATTTCCTCTTTGTCTTAAAAAAAAATCAGAAAAAACACCCATGAAGAAACCTAAGTGGGTACTACGGTATCTGATTAGAAGACATAGCTATGTTACAAAAATATTTCTAAACCTTTTAATTGAGACTTTTTATAAAAAAATGTTAATTCATGAAATATGACTTAACATGGCTTTAGAAGTTATAAGTTTGTAACATTGGGGAATGTTATAAAGCAACCTGTGTGTGAGTTGAAATACACCAAACAAAATAAAGCAAATTAGGGAAATAACTAAAATTTTATGTGAAAGAATTAGAATAGTTTTAAAGATAAATCTGTTCTCTGTTGTCTCATGTATAAGACAGAGATATATAAGATTGGCAAATTTCCTAAATTAACTTTTTTTTGGGAAAAAGAAAAAAAACAGGCAAACAGTAAAATGTATGTATCGTGCAGAAGCTAAGAAACTATAACAATGACAGGAACAAATCTTTTGTGTTCTCATATGCCCCAAACTTTTCTTGGACTCCAAATAAACAAAAACTATTCTTTGATGTTACCCCTTAATAACTAATCCCCCTTTTTTCCTTAAGTACTTTAATGCCACTTTCTTACTCAATGATTCCTGTCGGACTCTTAAATTCTTTATACTGACTTGCCATTTCCATTTCTTAGATTCAGCCCACATCCTATTCTGCCTTCAGCAGAGCTAAATAAATGGAATTTAAGTTTTCTAAGAAGCTTTGTGTTCTAGGTGTTGTGTTGTTGTTGTTGTTGTTTAATTTCTAGAAAGAGCAGACCTATCTCTCTTGCAAGGGCTTAAAAAATTTTGTTTTACTTTTGTTTCAGTTAATTTGGATTTTTAAAAGAATTCAGAGCATGATATCTGATATCTTTCTGCAGTGTTTTCTATCAGCTACCCAGAGCTCACCATGGATCTAGAAGCCATCCACTTCTCTGCATCTCCTATCTGACATCTCAACAGCAAACCAACCTTAACCTGTGGCTTTCATTTCTGCAATACCCTCTTTATTGATCGCCTCATATCCAGCATTCTTCATACACACTCAGAATGGTTTTCTAAAACCCTAAGTTCCATTGTTCAAAGGACTGAACAATGGGAATATGACCAGTAGAGTCAGCTGTGATTTGCCCTCATTTTTCACCTTTCCCTTCGCGACTTCCAGCGTTCCAGCCCAGTTACCTATTCTTGCAGTAGAAATCAGCAAATTCCTGTATGCTTTAGGTTCTTACACATACTGTTCTCTTAGACCATGAAGTTCCTACTGGTTTTGTCACCGTTAACGTTTCTAATTCTGTTTAGTCGCCTTTAAGTTCAGTGGGGATGGGGACTTTGCTTTTCTTATGCCTATTCATTTATCTTAGTTCTTCCCATATGAATTCATTAGTTCATATTTGCATAATGCCATGCATACACTAGATCCCCCATTCTTATATGATGAATGATTAACTGAAGGGATGAATTGTGAATTCCGCTGCTCACTGTCCTCCACTTGATCATTGCATCAGCCATCTTTTGGTTCTACTTGACACCAATCTTCTTACCTCCCAGTCTACTTTCCCATCCTGGGGCTTCCCTGCTGGCTCAGTCGGTAAAGAGTCCACTCGCAATACAGGAGACCGCCTGTAATGCAAGAGAGACCTGGGTTTGGTCCCTGGGTCAGGAAATTCCTGAGGAGAAGGAAACAGCAACCCACTCGGACAGAGGAGCCTGGCAGGCTGCAGCCCATGGGGTCACAGTGATTCGGACACAACTTAGCGACTCAGCCACCACCATCACCTCCATGCTACTGTTATCATGATCTCTCTGACCGTGAATCTCATGACACCAGCTTATACAGAAACTGGTCAACAGCGTTCCGTTAGCCTAACATTAAAGTTCTTCAGGTTGCTGTATGAAGACCTCTGGTGTTTGGTGCCCCTTAAACCCTCCCTGTTCTCACCCCCTTGCCTTTCCTGCAGTAGTATAGAATAACTAAGAAATATTTTTGTCTCCACAAAGACAAAATAATTATCTAAAAGTATTCTGAAGTCCCTGTTGCTACTTTCTTAGTTGCCATACTGCTCTGTGGGCCCTTCATTGTATTGATTTAATGTATAGAACAATGGGCTGAAAGAGACAAGAAAAACTGGATGGGTTAAAATTAGAAAGACAGAAAGCTGACCTCCAACCAGTCCAGATGGCTCCAGAAGTTTGCCTTTGAAATCCCTCTGTACCCCATGTATAGCTATGATGGATAAAATATTCAAAAAGAAAACCAACAAGGCATAATTAGGCTCCAGAAAGATAGATATCTTTGTGGACAAGTAACGGAATAGAAATGCAGTAATCGCGACTGAAATGATTAGCTGCTTTTCAGAAGCAGGCTTTGGCTCGTATGAGCAAAGAGAATCTAACGCCAGCCTTTCTTGGTTCCTGCAAGAATATTGAAAGAATATGAATACATTGTTACTCAGTCAAAATCGAGGTTGTATTATTAAAGGAGAAGAGGAAAGTGGATGCCAGCATATGACTCGCTCTGTTAAACATAATAGAAAATAATGAAATGAGTTGTGTTCAATCTGGGAACCTAGAAACACAGAGAAAGAGAGAATAGAGAGAAAACCTAAAGAAAGTGGGAGGCAGGAGAGAGAGTAAAAGTAATCGCAGAAATGAGTGAAATAGAAAGCAATGAAACAGTAAGATCAAAACCAGGGTATTTTTGGAAATCTGATAGAAAGTGTATTTCTAGAAAAACTTATCAAGAGGTCAGGGAAAATAATATTAGAGAAAGTGTAAGTAAACAACAAGCTTCCCAGGTGGCACTAGTGGTAAAAAAAAAAAAAAAAAAAATCCACCTGCCAATGTAGGAGATACAAGAAATGTGAGTTCAGGCCGTGGGTCAGGAAAGTCCCCTTCCCCTGGGGTAGAAAGTGGCAACCCTCTTCAGTATTCTCGCCTGGAAAATTCTATGCATAGAGGAGCCCAGCGGTTTACAGTCCAGGGGTTGCAAAGAGTCAGACACGACTGAGTAACTGGGCACAAGTAAACAATGCTTATAAGAATTCATAGCAACGGATACAAGTGAGATTTTTTAAATCATAGAGAACAGTCTAAATGACTTCAGACCAACACATTTAAAAACTTGGATGAAATGGATAATTCTAAAACTGTAAGCTATCTGAAATGATTCAAGAATTTAGTAGAAAATCAAGCCAAATAATTATTACAGAAAATGAATTCATAGCAACAACAACAAAAATATTCTTTCCTCCACCCCTACGCCTTCCCTACCCATGTGTCTGCTACTTCCTGCCTCCAGAAGAGGGTCATCCTGAGACACAGGTGCTGTCAGTGGTAGTCACTCAGTCGTGTCCGACTCTTTGTGACCCCCTGGGTTGATGCCCACCAGGCTCCTCTCTGTCCATGAGATTTTCCAGGCAAGAATACTGGAGTGAGTAGCCATTCCTTTCTCCAGGGGATCTTCCTGACCCATGGACTGAACCCCAAGTCTCCTGTATTGCAGGCAAATTCTTTACCGTCTGTGCTACCAGGGAAGCTCACAGGCCCTGATAATTGTAAATAATTTCATCTAACTTCAATGATTCTTTAACTGTTTTCAGAGGATTGGGGAGTAAAAGTTAACCCAATTTTAGAGATTTGTATTATATTGCTACCAAGAGCCAACAGGAATAGTACATGGAAAGAAAATAATAGTTCAGTCTTACCCATGGACATACTCTCAAAAACCTCTATGAGGAAATTTAGTTCAAAGTTTGTCTATTTGGCCTGTTTACCTACCTATCTACCTACTGGTTTTCATTCGTCCATATACCCAGAGTTTATGGATGGAATGCAAGCATGGTTCAAGGCAAGAAAATATATATTTCAGGTAACATTGATATGATTATATAATAGATAAAAAATATTTGCTAAGGTCATAATCATGGTGACCTCTCGGGTAAGAGAGAGGTGTAGAAAGTCAAGACACAAACCATAGTAGACTTTAGCTGTATCCACATTAATTAATTATTTTTAAAAATCTGAAACACTTTTGGAAAATGTTAGGATTTTATAAAGTTGGTTGTGTACATATATTCACATCCATATTGCACCATGTATTAATGTTTCATTCGTTTCTATTGCTGAATAATATTGTATTGAATGAATGTGGCACATTCTGTTTAGCTGTCTAACAGCTGATGGACTTTTGTTGTTCCTGCTTTTTGGCTCTTACGGGTGATGCTGTTGTAGACAATCATTGTGCACTCTCGGTTGTGTCTGACTCTTTGCAACCCCATAGACTGCACCCCACAGGCTTCTCTGTTCATGGAATTTTCCAGGCAAGAATACTGGAGTTGGTTGCCATTTCCTACTTCAGGGGATCATCCCGGCCTAGGGATCAAACCCACGTCTTCTGCATCTCCTGAATTGGCAGGCAGATTGTTTACCCCTGGGCCACCAGGGAAGCCTGGATGTTCATGTACACGTCTTTATATGGACATTTGTTTTCACTCCCCTTGGGTAGATACCTAGGAGTGGGATTGCTGGGCCATATGTTATAACTCTAACTACCAAACCATTTTCTAAAGTAGTTGTATCATTTTACATCCCCACCAGGAATGCATGAGAGTTTCAATTTCTATACAGGCTCAACAATACATGTTATGGGCTGTCCTTGTAATTATAGCCATTCTAATGGATGTAAAATGGTATCTCAGTGAGGTTTTCATTTGCATTTTCCCGATGGCATCACTGACTCGATGGACGTGAGTCTGAGTGAACTCTGGGAGTTGGTAATGGACAGGGAAGCCTGGCGTGCTGCAATTCATGGGGTCGCAAAGAGTTAGACACGACTGAGCGACTGAACTGAGCTGAATGACCAATGACATTGAGTAGCTTTAATGTGCATATTGGCCATTCATATATCTTTGGGGAAATGCCTATTTAAATTAGTTGCTCATTTTAAAAGTTGGGTTTTCTTAATATAGAGTTGTCAGAAGAGGTCCTTAGGTATTCTGGATACAATCTCTTATTAGATATACAATTTGACAATGTTTTCTCTCAGTCTGTGCATTCTTTTTACTTTCCTGATTATATTATTGGAAGCTCAAGTGTTTAATATTGAAGTTCAATTTGAAAACATTTTAAAAATTCCTCATGTTTTGCTATAATATCTAAGAAATCATTACCTAACCCCAAATCATGAAAATATTCATCTATATTTTTTCTGCAAGTTGCTTAGTTTTATTGTATATTTAGGGCTGTGATCGATTTTGAGTTCATCTTCTTATATCATGAGAGGCAGAAATCCAAAGTCATTCTTTTGCACAAGGATAACAGTCGTTTCAGTGCCATTTACTGAAAAGGCAGTCCCTTCATGACCGAGCAGTCTTGAATGTTTCATCATATGTGTTGATAGTCTTTTAATCTCTGTTCTTATGGTTTGGTTTTCAGGTTGCTTATCAAGTGTCCCACAAATGAAGAAAATTTCCACATCTTATGAGGAAAGACGGAAGCAAGCTACTGCTATTGTTTTACTAGGAGTAATAGGAGCTGAATTTGGTGCTGAAATTGAACCTCCTAAACTGTTGACCAGACCTCGAAGCTCTAGTCAGATTCCTGAAGGATTTGGTTTGACTAGCGGTGGATCCAACTACTCACTGGCCAGGCACACATGTAAGTTAAAAAATTCCTAACATTGCTCTATTGCTTCTCAATACATATTATATATTGAAAATATCTCAAGTGTAGCAAACATATCCTGAGTTTTAGCACAAATATAATGCTTAAATTAAATTGGAAAGCAGTATAATCTATTTGGCACATTACCCTGTAGTTAATAGTTCTGGGACTTTTTAAAAGTTAAAACATGGGCTTTAAAATGCTTTTCTTAAAATAACCCATTTCTGAGCTTTGTGTTTCTACATTTTGGTCAAGACTTTAACCAAAACTTCTAACTTCTAAGATAATTTCTGAAAAACTATGCATCTTGTCATGAACAAATTTTGAAAAGTCAGGGGTAGGTGTGGAAGACCAGCTTTGTCTTCTATATACATACGTATGTATATGAATATATATGTCTGCATTTATATATAAATGCATGTATGTATTTTATATATAAATATGTATGTATATTGGAGAAGGAAATGGCAACCCACTCCAGTACTCTTGCCTGGAAAATTCCATGGACAGAGGAACCTTGTAAACTACAGTCCAAGGGGTCGCAAAGAGTTGGGCATGACTGAGTGACGTCACTTCACTTTATGTATGTATATATGTAAAAAATATATTTTAAAGATCATGAATGAGGAACTATGAATTACTTCTATAATTTTTTTTTCTTCTTTTTTTTTTTTTTAATTTTTAGTTTTTTATTTTTTAAATTTTAAAATCTTTAATTCTTACATGCATTCCCAAACATGAACCCCCCTCCCACCTCCCTCCCCAGAACATCTTTCTGGGTCATCCCCATGCACCAGCCCCAAGCATGCTGCATCCTGCGTCAGACATAGACTGGCGATTCAATTCACATGATAGTATACATGTTAGAATGTCATTCTCCCAAATCATCCCACCCTAAAGTATTCCAGTAACAGTTTTCAAAAGACTAAAAACATCAGCACTTAAAGGGTTTATCTCATATTGCTGCTTTTGGTTCTGTGTTTGGTATGTTAGTAATAGGTCAGGATATTTTATAATGAGGTCTTTGGTACCCTAGGGTCAGAACGCCCTTAGGTGAAGGTCAGAATGTTCCTACCACAATGCAGAATCATTTCTAACAAATGTACCATCTTAACCACCAAATATAATTTACCAAATACATCAAGATATTCTTTGTAGCATAAATTGCAATGTGTTCTTTTGGAGTTTTAACATTTAAGCAAGGGGAAAAAAATACATGCTACTTTGTTAGCCAAGAAGTTCATTGGATCATTGTCACATACTCTTTCTGAGAAACCAAGGAGTCATGTTGGTAGCTTTATTACTAAAGCCCTGTTCTAGACTGGGTTGCCTGCCTGCTCCCTCCCATCCGGGCTGAGATTGTCACTCCAGGAATTGGCAGCTTTTGTCCCGACACAATCTACTGGTTCCAGAGCCCAGGCTTTCAGCCATGGTGTAAACTGCTACTGCTCATGGTTTCTGGTTGAAAAGGGCTTAATGACTAACAAGTGCTGTTAGTTTATAATTTAAAAAGCACTTTCTTTTCTATCTCTTTATTTGATCTTCAAAATAGAAATGAAGATTTCTTCAAACTGGTTCAGCCCAAATGTAGTAAAACCTGAATTTGAACCCAAGTTTCTTGCGACCTGAAAGCTCCTGGTCTTCCCATTTTCCTCCCAGCCACATCTGCTTCCCCTCTCCTGCAGGGGGCCTCTTCATCGTTTCCGGGTTCTTCAAGTTTCCTGTTTTCCGTTCATAAAACCCTGCTCAAACCTCACCTACACTCCCAAGGGCTCTTTAATAGGCCCAACCTTTCTGTGTCACTCTAGACAGAGTAGGACTTATATATAGAACACCTTGTTTAGAATTTTGATATTAGAATATTAGAGGTTAATGAAACCTTGACATGATTTAGTCTGGTGGCTTTCAAACTTTTTTGCTCACCATCTCTCTAGTGGATATCAATAAATGTCTAACCTCTTGTACAGTTCTGTGTTGACAGCTAAAACTTTTTGATAATAAGTTTGAATGTTTTTAAAAGATAAAATTTTGAGGATATTGTGATATTGAGATTTTAAAATGAAATACGTTCTTTTAAATTAATTCCACAGAATATTTGGCATAACTATTTGATACCTGCCATCATTATCCATTAAAAAGAATTTCATGGCAAATTTTCAGCGTCAAAAATTTTACATCCTTGATTATTTTCAAGAGAAAATTTCCACCCTCAATGTTGTAGGGGAGCTGTTAATTTGCATATTTAGCATCCAAAAATCAATTCCTTTAAACTAACTATGTCTTAAGACTATGTGTGCTTAAAAAACTATATTTTCCTTGAAAAGACTTAAGATACTCCCTTTTGGAAGGGGTTACCTGTTTTGAAGACTGCTGATTGAGTCCAACATGTTTTATGTGATACCTCCACAGCGTTCATTTGTGTATTTTCCTGCAAGGAAAGTGAACATAAATGTTATTTCCCTGGAATTTTCATGCAGCTTTATATCTTAGCTGTTGTTGTTGTTCAGTCGCTTAGTCATGTCTCATTCTTTGCGACCCCGTGGACTGCAGCACGCCAGGCTTCCGCATCCTTCACTATTTCCCAGAGTTTGCTCAAACTCATGTCCCTTGAGTTGGTGAAGCCAGATATCTTAGTATCTGTGTATAAATGTAGGAGCATTATAAATCGATGAGTCACTGACTAATTTCACCCAGGCCAGTAGTTGGTTGTTATGCAGATTAGTTTGGCTTCCCAGGTGGCTCAGTGTTAAAGAATCCACCTGCCAACGCAGGAGACGTGCGTTCGATCCCTGGGTTGGAAAAGATCCCCTGGAGAAGGAAATAATAACCCTCTTCAGTATTCTTGCCTGGAAATGCCACAGAGGAGCGTGGTGGGCTACAGTCCATGGGATCGCAGAAGAGTGGGACACTACTTAGCGACTGAGCACACCAGGCAGATTGGTTCACACCACATTATCTTAGCTATCTAGACTAGTATTGTTACCATCTGTTTACTAATCACAGTTTATCTTTATTCAAAATTCTGATATTCATGAATTTGCTTCTGTGTGTCTTTTCTCTCGACTTATAGTTTCATCTGTAAATTGTTACTAATGTAGCTAGAAAAAGACGGAATAGATTAGGTGAAGTAGATAATTGTTTAAAAGAAATAGCACAGTAGAAATGGAGATTTTTCAAAGAAGCCCTGGGAATTGATAAAGGAATGGAAGGGTCTTAGTACTGCTCTTTGGTTTGTTAAAATTCAGGGAGCTGAACTTTAAGTCTCTGCAAAGGGGTCCCAAAGCCTAACTCTGACATGAGGGAAACTGGGCTGAGCTGTGCTTCAGAGGGACTTTTGCTGCCTCCTCTTTTCCAAGCAAGGGAAATAAAATTTACCCAAACATTTAAAACAATGAAGTCTTCAAAAACCAAACTTGTTCTTTGAGCACTTTGGCTAAAGAATGCAGATGTGGAAAGGACAGAAGGTAGTGATTCTTAGCAATTACTTCATTGTAACAAAGGACAGAGAGATTCTCAGAGGTTTCTAGAAAGCAGAAATCATATATAAAAATGAATGATATAGTACTTACTGGGACAAATTCAAAATCTATAAAATGTCTGTGGTATTTCCTTACATATTATGGTTGCCCTATTCTATTTTAGTAATTTAAAAGTATTTTAAAGATAATCATGAGTTTCTTTTAACTTCTATCCCATTCCCCTATTTTTTCCCCAAAAGTCTTAGATTTCTTGGTGGTAGATTTGCCTAACACAGGGATTTCTAAGAATTGGGATGTCTTGATTAAAGTAGGTGTATCAGTTTAAATCTTGCTCTCTTGATTGGAAATAGTCAGGTGTCTAAATGTTCCTGTGTCTTGGGCTCTTTTCAGTTCTGCGTAATATTAACATGCTAGAAGTTGCTATGTGTATCACTATGGTATTTGTTTACGTGACATTTAAAATGTGTTGCTACCATTAAATATTTAGTCTTTATGGCATCCTATTGAATGAGATAGTAATTATTGTCCTCATTCTGAGATAAGGGCATTAAGATACAATATTTGATGAACTTTAATTGCTGGAGTTCTAACCTTCCTTGTAGAGACATTCTGTGAAAACCCATAATGTAGGCAAGTTCCAATCATCCACATTGATGGGGAGGGCGGGGAGAGACACTGATGCCTAATTCAAAAGTTATATGTAGTTTTATAATACATTTTATTTTTTTCTTTTTATATTTTAAAAATTTTCCATTTCTGTCTTAGATTGACTGGTTAATTTTAAAAAATATTTGTTTTTTACTTGGCTGCACCAGGTCTTAGTTGTAGCTCAGTTCAGTTCAGTTCAGTCGCTCAGTTGTGTCCGACTCTTTGCGACCCCCTGAATCGCAGCACACCAGGCCCCCCTGTCCATCACCAACTCCCGGAGTTCACTCAGACTCACGTCCATCGAGTCAGTGATGCCATCCAGCCATCTCATCCTCTGTCGTCCCCTTCTCCTCCTGCCCCCAATCCCTCCCAGCATCAGCGCACACGAGGTCTTTCATCTTCATTCTGGCATGCAGGATCGTCAGTTTTGGCATGTGGGCTCCAGTTCCCTGACCAGGGATCGAACTGGGGCCCCTTGCATTGGACATGTGGAGTCTTAGCCATTGGACCACCAGGGAAGTTCCTGTGATACATATTATACTTACGCTGGCATTTATATGAATTTTTTGGTGGGTGTTACTCTTTACATAAAGTATCAGAATCACGTGTTGAAGACAAAGCTGGAAGACTGGAGACTGAGTCCTAGACCAGGCTACTCTGTGCCCTTGTGCCCTTGGAGAGCAAAGTGACCCTCTAGGGTGCAGTTTCTGCTTATATAAAATAAAAGGCAGAAGCTGTCTATCTTTGAAGCCCCTTTTGATCCAGTTGGTCTCTGCTTCCGAAGTGAAATGGAAAGCATCCCAGGAAATTCCCCTCTTCCTTCACCTTGCTGTTTTCTGCTCTGAGATAGGAATGATTGCTTTCTTGTGTCTCATCAGCTCAACTTCAATAGGGATCTTCCCTCATTTTTATTCTGCTCCACATATGAGACGTGGTTAGAATATTTTATGGAAACATTTCTGTTACCTTATAGGGCTTTTGGTTCCTCCTTTCACTTGGTCTCTTCTGCTTTTCTTTTTTCCCTGAGTTAAGAAGGTTAGGGAGATGTATTGATGTTCATATTTCTTACACAAATTAGAATAAATACAAATAAGTCACATTTAAAGTCATCTAATTTGGTTAGGTGATATATTATTTCTCCATTTATAAATCAAAGCACAACGGTTTTTATAAAAGAGTTCTTTAAAACAGCTCTGTTTATAATGTCAGATATTTTGTTCGAAGCATTTTTTTTTTTGCGACTTTATTTTTTTAATTGAAGGATATTTGCTTTACGGAATTTTGTGGTTTTCTGTCAACAAGAATCAGCCACAGGTGTACCCCCGCCCCTTCCCTCCCAAGCCTCCCTCCCGCTCCCTCCCTTCTGGATTGTTCATTGTGGAATGATGCCGGCAGATGTGCTGTGGAATGGTCTGCTGTCTGTAGCAGACCCCCTTTTGGTCTCTCATTAGCTTTCTGACTTTGGGCAGGTGTCATAAAACATTTCTCGAAGCAGCCGACTCTGAGACACACTTGTGTGTGGAACCCTCCTAGGGACTCAGTACCTCTAAGGAGAGACAGAAGCTGGGCAGAGGGAGAAGGCGAATTGCATTTCAATTGCCTAGAAAGCTTCAGTTGATCTTGGGAACTCTGGAGCTGGGATAGACTTCAGACTTGTCCTAAAGTGGGTCTAAGGGCTCAGGCTTTGCGTCTCCAGGTCATTCAGTCATTGAATCAGGGGTGCCCTGAAGAAGGGGTGTGACTTTGGGTGAGCTACTCTCTTCATCCTGGGGCAAATCCCACAGAGGGAATCAGCTGATACTTCTGAGCCATGAGCACCCCCAAGAGCCTGGGGAGTGCACCATCGCAGAGGGGAGGAGGGGCCGCCTCTCCTGGCTGGTGCTCAGCGCGCTACTCACTCCTGTGTCTCCGCTCCCCCCTCTGTCCACAGGCACCGCCATTTAGTTAACAGTGTTTATTCCAAGTCCACATGCCTCTCTTGTTACCCTGCAAGACAGATATTTTATACAATATGAGGTGCATTAATAAGAGTCGATTCCTGAGCATTTACTCTGTGCCAGGGTATTTTGCTATGTTCTTTATATGTATTATCTTATTTAATTTTCTAAACATGTCAGTTACATGCTGTTACCATTTATCAGATGAGGACCCTGAAGCTCTGCTCAGTACTCACTCAAGATTGCTGAAGTTGAATTTAACTTTTTTCTTACAAACATTGAAGGCATAGGTCAAATGTTTTAACCTCGTACTGCTAAAAAAGCATCAAGCCTGGACTTGAACACCTGTCTTCCAAATCTGAACCTGTATGTTCACCATTTCACGCAGTTGTCTTGTCTCATAAGCACGTGCGATTCAGAAATGGGGCCGTACAGAGAAGGGGCGTGCACATCAGTGAGCCACAGCTCACCTGGAAGCAGGTGCCCTGTTGAATCGTTTATTTAGGGATGTGCTGGTGCTGTAGAGAGATAAGCATGTACAGAATCCACATCTCCATACATATGAACAGTTCACATCTAAGGTGTGAAAAACTTAGAGAAAGAGAGTGAACATTTCCCCATAGCAGGGTCTTTAGGAAATCCACAAATCCAGGGCTCTTCTGCTGGCCAAGGTGAGTGGCATCATGACAGTAGTTTGTCGCTCAGTCGTGTCTGACTCTTTGCGACCCCATGGACTGTAGCCCACCAGGCTCCTCCCTCCATGGGATTCTCTGGGCAAGAGTACTGGAGTGGGTTGCCATTTCCTTCTCCAGGGAATCTTCCCGACCCAAGGATCGAACCCAGGTCTCCTGCATTGCAGGGAGACTCTTTAACCTCTGAGCCACCAGGGAAGCCACCAGGAAGCGTCATGATGTTACCTGGAAAATGCTGCTTATGTGCACTTGCATTTCTGTTCTGCAAAAAAGATCCAGATTCCATTCGATTCTCAAGAGAAAGTCATTAAAATAAACAGTTAAGAACCCCCTGAGTGTGTTGGAATAAATGGCTCCTAGGTTACTATGATTTTTAAATCATAGTAGACAAGAATAGACTTGTGTCCCTCTTGATTAGTTCAGCTGTAATACCACAAATTGGAAGCCTCAATTTGATGCTGTCTCAGCAATGTCTTAATCCTATGAAACCTATATTTAGAGTTTTATATTAATAATCTTCTGGTGCTATGCTTGATTGTAGTTGGTTGCGGTCTACTGTTGTGAAAATGATTCCCTGATTACTTTGTGTGCTTTCTAACCATGCACATTTTATATAATGACTACATTAATCTTTATTGGAGTTGTTATAATCAATTTTATTTCTGATCTTCTGGTGAGAAAGTTAAGCCAAATCTCAGATGTTTTATCAGCAAAATTGGGACAAAGTCAGTGAATTGCAGATAATAACAAAACTAACAATAGTGGCAAGTTGTGAAAGAAAAGCAGCAATAATGATGAGGAAAGCATTATGTCATTTGCAAGGATAAGCAATGACCAGAAACAGTGGGCCTTTTCCCTGGTCACAGTAAGCCCTCAGACCATGTTGCTGAGCTGCTGTTGTGGCTGTAGAGACTGCATTTCCGTCCGCTTTTCTGTGTGTGTAACTCGCCTTCCTGGCATCTGGAAGTGAACCTGCCTCCCTGTCTGGCTTCTTATCCCGCTGTCCGCCTTACTCTTCTCGTTGTCCTCAGTCAGCAGTTCCTGTTCTTCACTGCTCCTTCTCATTGGTAATCTTCCCTTGAAAAATCATCCTGGTTCCGGATGCTACTTGGCTTGCCTTGCCATCGTCATCTTTGGTGTTCAGGACTCTAAGTCTCACTCGAGCTGTGCACCAAAATCATACCTGGAGTGTTTTGAAATGCATGTGTCTGAGGCCTACCCTGGAGTTCCTATTTAAAAAGTCAGGGGTGAGATTTGGACATCTATGTTATTTTTTTTAAGCTTCATATGTAATTTTCATCTGTAGCCAGAGTAGACAAACCCAGTAGAAATCAGAGTCCTTTATAGTTATTTGACATTGAGTGTTCTGTGGTGGTTTTGGTCACTAAACTACCTTAATGCACAAACTGTAATTTTCTTTATAGTTTAAAATGGAAGAGGTAATGGGAACTAATCAGAGTGAATAAATAACATTTCTATTACTCTCAGACCTAATTCTTTAGGTAGTTCAGCCTTTTTATTGGAGTTCCAGTATTCTGCATTGCTTGGGTTTAAATTCTGACTCAGTGCTCGGTGGCTTTGTGGCCTTAAATGCTTTAGCCTCTGTTTCTTTAACCGAAAGACAGAAGCAATAATGGCATGCACCTCATGAGGAGTACTGTGAGGATGAAGAAATTAGTGAATGTGAAGCCCTTTGAAAAGCGCCTGACTTAAAAGTGTTAGTTGAACGTTAGTTATTATGATTGTTCTAGAAATGTGTCTAAAGAATAAAAAAAAGAAATACATCTGCTATGTATTAGAACATTTATATGTAAATGACATATATATGTATATAGACTACTTGAAAAAAATCTCCCTAAAATCTTACAAGGTAGGTATTACTGTCAACATTTTATATATGAGTGAGCAGATACTCTTAAAAATTAGATTTCTTCCTTAAGGTTATCTGTCTTATAAAGGATTTGAATCCAAATGCAATTTTTCTTCCAAAGCCCATGATATTATTTGCTACAATACATACTGATTCGTACTGTTTGTGGTAAACTATGTTGGTTCCCTGAGGATTTATATAAAAATGTACTTTTCTTCAGCCGTATTATTATATTATATATGTGTTGAAATAAAACACGTATTTTTATAATTATTTATTTGTATTCTTGTATATTTGTATATTATTAATTTGGATGAATCTCTACCTACTTATTGCCTGTTTCACGTTTTAACCACATCAACATACTAGGCTCAGATCAAATGGAAAATTTCGCTACTCTTCTGTTTTTACTTATAAATAATGTTGTATAACAGCTTTATCATTTTAACTGTGATCTGACACTTGCATTAAAACCCTTGTTTGGTGATGTAATCCCATCCTTGCTCTCCAAAAATCCCTTTAGTTTGCAGCTCTTTTTGTTAATTTACGGCACTATGCATTTTCGGTTCCTCTTCCATAAAACAAGTAAGTCAGACAAGATTATTTCTCAGGCCACTTCCATCCAAAATTACACAGTTCTATGAAATTATTTATGTGACTTATTATTGTCCTAACTGTGCGGTTTCTGTTTATTACTGCCACTTGAACTTGCCTGTCTTGCTTTCATTGTTCTTTATCAATTGTTAATCTGCTTTTAAAGGTTCTAGTATTCCAGTGCCATGCCATATTTGAAGCTGAGCATCTTTAAAGTGTTTTTCTGCGATCCCTCCTATGGGTACCTCTTACCAGCTTATCAGGCTACAATTATTTTCGCAAAACTCATCCCCCACACATGTCCTGCTTTGTGGACCTGTGTTGTATTGATGTGATTGTACTGTAGGCCACAGATCAGCAAACCAAAGCTGTGAATCAACCCTGGCCCCCTGCCCATTTTTTTCAAATAAAATGTTATTGGAACAGAGCCACACCTACTTGTTTATGTACTAGTTGGCTGTTTCATGCTATAGCAGTAGTTGCTGTAGAGATTGTATGGCCTACAAAGCCCCGATTTTTTATTATCTATTTACAGAAAAAAAAAAATCTGTCAACCTTCCTGTACATTATTTGAATCCTTTGTTAGTGGTCCTTTCTTGCCATTTAATATATGAAAGGGCTTTAAAGTGACTTGGTTAAAAATATTTCAGTAGCTAAATATAGCCTCTATGGTACTCTGAGGTTTGTATCCTTTAAGAATGTAATACAAAGACATTATACCAATTTTGGGGAGGGGTCTAGAATATAATACAGTATTGGTATAAATCTCTGCCAACCATCTAATGTACATACTAGTTACCTTGACTGAGTCGCAAATTTAGAGGCAGGTTTGAGCTTTGTATCGCTAGTGGCAACCCCACTCCCCCTTTTATTTTGAAAAGGACTTTCTTATATCTGATACTAAATAACCTTGGTCTGAAGTTTTCTGACAGCTCTGAAGAAGCATTCCTTCACATTTGTCTGTCCTAATGTATGTACTCCAGGGTCACTGTAATTAACGTATTTAACTCTGTAAGCTCAAGCAGTCTCATAGCCGAAGGGGACAAAGGCGAGCATCTAGTCTAACCTTCTCAAACGCTGTGAAACTTTGGATGGTACCCTTAGAAAGCTTTTTGTAAGAAGTGAACAGAAACATTTTGTAAGCTTGTTCGGAGATTCCCTGCTGCTGCTGATTCCCTGCAGTGTCCTTCAAAAACACAATTCCCAAGGATGTGGAATGTTGGGAGCCCAAGACTGTTTGAATGTTTTATACTGTGGCTTCCATGATCACACAGTAAGTGCTGGTGAACTTGCTGGTATGAACCAGTTCAACTGGGAGCTTCCAGATGGAAGCCCACTAGAGAACCTGAATGAACTCAGTAAATACAGAGCTCCTTCCTTATACCTTTGCTTTACAGATTATGATCTTAGCATCCTGGGGCTCCATACAGGTGGCCCAGTAACCGCCTGCGCTCCTAATACTCCTTCAAGCACAGTGGCACTGGTGTGACATTGTTTCCACAGAAAGAAAGTGCCAAAACAGAGTTAGATTCTTAAAAGGAAAACAAAACACCACACAACTGAAAACTAGAAATTATCCATCCTTCAAAAACACGATGAAAATAAAAATTCTTGATTTGCCCACTCAAACCTGCTCTGCTTGCAGCCTTCCCCAGCTCAGTTGATAATTATTTTCTTTCCACTTTCTTAGTGATAAGATATGATAGTGAAGTCACTCAGTCATGTCGGCTCTTTGTGACCCAATAGACTGTAGCCTTCCAGGCTCTTCCATCCATGGGATTTTCCAGACGAGTACTGGAGTGGGTTGTCATTTCCTCCTCTAAGGGATCTTCCTGACCCAGGGATCAAACCCAGTATCCCGAATTACAGGCAGACACTTTACCGTCTGAGCCACCAGGGAAGCCCACCCCTGATTTCTTCCTCTCTCAGACAACATCTTATCCATCAGGAAATCTTATTGGCTCTACCTTCAAAATATACCCAAAATCCAGCTACTGTTTGCCACCTTTACTGTTACCACCCTGGTTAGAAACCTTCATTTCTCACTAGTAAGTACTACTGCCAAGTCTTCCAGCTTCTCCTCTTATCCCTTTACTAGCCATCATGGTAGTAATATTTTTAAGGCATAAGGTAGATCTTATCACTCAAGGATATCCAGATGACTAACCAGCCACACAAATACTCAAAAATCAGTAGAGTTTCTTTATATAATACTAAACAAAAGAGAAAATGTAGAGAATCATCATTTTTTGAAAGATCCTTCAAACTAGACCTTAAAAACCAGGAAGAAAAAGACAGTCCAGTTAAAAAAAAGATTAAATTTATAGGCAGGTGTTTTATCATAGAAGGAATGAAGATGCCAAAATATGCAGCTTATCCAATAATTACAGGATTTGGGGTTAGGAAGATTTACTAGAAACACTTGTTTGTTTAAAACCTTATTTTTTCTTTACAGTAAGTGGATATTTGTGTAATTAAAATAATAAATAGATGCTCATATTTTGCAAATATTTTTAAGATCTCAATAATTATGGCAACCAAAAGAAGCCCCACAGCTCATAGCTAAGAATAAACTTAAGAAATATGGAAAAACTGCAACATGTCACTGAGAGAAATAAAGTAATATTTGAGTAAACAAAGAGGCATGTAGTTCTTGGATGGATAAGATAATTCCATATGGTAAATATCTCAGTTGTTTCCAAATTAATATATAAATCTCACACAAACACTAAAATCTCAACACTGCTAATTTTAATAGTCAAAATGATTCTAAAATTAACACACTAGAGATAAATGGAATATGTGATTTATTTTGTTTTATTCAGTAAACATATATTAGCATTAACAAATATACCAGTTACTACGTTAGGCACTTTACAAATATTATTTAATTCTAATTATAACCCCTTGAAATACATATTTATTAACAAATCAACCTATGCAGTACTGTAGAAATAGAAAATATTTCTAGGCATTAACTTAATGAAGAATATACAATATTTTTAGAAAAATAATTTTAATTTTATTGAAAAAGTTTTTAAAGACCTAAATAAATAGGAAGATATACACTGTTATGGATAAGTATACTCAGTATCATAAGAATGCAGTTTTCATAAATTTAATCCCATTTCAAATAAAATACCAATAGGGTTTTTGTTATTGTTTATTGTTATTCAGCTTGACAAGCTGATTCTAAAATGTATATGAGAAGACAATGAGCTAAGAAAAGCTATGACATTTCTAAAGTAGAAGAACAAGGTGGAGGTTTTTCCCTTACTTGTATCAAATGTTATTATAAATTTATAGCAATTCATATCATGTTATCTTGGTGCAGAATAAACCAATAGACCTACGGAGCAGAATAGACAGCACAGAAGTGATTCTATACATACAGAGGAATTTAATTCTTTATACGTCTAGCATTGGAGATCAGTAAAATAAAGGGTAGAGTTTTTGATATATGGTCTACTTGCCATTGGCTATTCATAAGGAATAATAATGAAACTGGATTCCTCATGCCCATGATAGCCAAAAAAAAACCCACATCAATTTCATATGGATTTAAAGACTTAAATGTGAAAGCTCAAAACCATAATACTTTAAAAAGATGATACAGGAAAACATGACCTTGTAATGGGGAACCAGTTTTGCAAACAGGTGAGAGAAAGCCCAACCAAATAATAAGGGTGATGAATAAATTCAACTACGTTAAAATTAGAAACCTCTGTAATTAACAGTGCCTTTTAAAAACAAAAAGTAAAGCACAAAGAGGAAAGAGGTGTTTATGACACAGGTAACTGACAGACTGTTAAACACACACACGCACACACACATAACTGAGTAAGAAAAAGACAAATGCAGAGCAGAAAAATGGGTAAAGACTGAAAAAGCGCTTCACAAAAGGAAATGAGAATGGCTAAGAAATCTCTGAAAAGATGATAAACTCTATTCTAAGGGAAATGCAAATTAAAAACCAAATGAACTATCATTTCTCATCTACCAAGTGAAAGATTGAAGTGTGACATTATCACATTTGGTGACGATTAGCAGCAAGTAGGACTCTACACTCTGCGCTGTGGAGTGTAAATTGGTTTAAGCACTTTGGAAAGCAACTGGGTATACTCTCCTGTGAGTGTACTCTGTCTTTGCATTGTCTAGAAAAACTTGAATGTGTGAAGTGAATTTTTTTTCCATTCTCTGATTGCCTTTTGAGTGCCTTAACAGTTTGTTTCAAAGAACACAATTTTCTGATTTCAGTGAAGTACAAGTTATGAATTATTTTGTCTTATTCTTCATGCTTTTTATATTGTGAGAAATGTTTACCTACACCAAAGTCTCAAAGATTCCCCCCACCACCACCCCCACCACGTTTTATTCTGGGAGCTTTAGCTTTTGCATGTAGCTTTGTGCTCTAGTTTGGATTAATTTTTGAGTATGATATGAGGGAGGGTTAATTTTTAAAAATACATATACAGAAATTTAATTCTAGCAACACTTGTTGAAGACATTTTTTCTTTTATGCCCCCAGTCAGTTACCGTTTGTAAAGTTAATTTTCACCTGGAGGCTCATTGCTTTGCAGTGCTGTGTTGGTTTCTGCCAGACAGCAACATGAGTCAGCCATAAGTATGCACATGTCCCCTCCCCCTTGACAGTTTCCTTGTTTGAAAATCAGATCAGTTGGGTCTGTTTCTAGGCCCTCTCCTCTCTTTCATTAATCTGTTAATTTATGTCTCTTGACTAATACTATACTGTCTTGATGACTTCAGCTTTCAAGTAAGTTTTGAGATTAGGTAGAAGTCTTCCAAACCCACCCCAGTACTCTTGCCTGGAAAACCCCATGGATGGAGGAGCCTGGTGGGCTGCAGTCCATGGGGTCGCTAAGAGTCGGACAGGACTGAGCGACTTCACTTTTGCTTTACACTTTCATGCATTGGAGACAAAAATGGCAACCCACTCCAGTGTTCTTGCCTGGAGAATCCCAGGGACGGGGGAGCCTGGTGGGCTGCCATCTATGGGGTTGCACAGAGTCGGACATGACTGAAGCGACTTAGCAGCAGCAGTAGCAGCAGCAGAAGTCTTCCAGCTTGTTGTTTTACTGTTACAAAATTGTTTTGGTTATTCTAATTCTTCTGTGGTTTGATAAAATTTTAGAATCTCTTTGCCTTTTTTTTTTTTTAAGCCTGATAGAGTTTTGATTGGAATTCCTCTGAATCTGTAGTTAAATTTTGGGAAAATTGACATCGTAACAATTAGTGAACCTTGTGATCTGTGAAGGTGACGTATAGAAGAAATGAGGAAAATATGAAATCTCCATCAGGCAAAGTCAACAGTGCTGACTGCCACTGACAGAACGCACTGGTGGATGCTAAAATCAGTATATTAACACAGCCTTAAAGGATCTTCTCCCAAGAAATTTATCAATTACAGTGGGAAATTGGCTTTCTCCACTATAATTGGTTACGATGACCAAGAGATCAAGGTGAACCTTGTCAGTAATAAGACATATCAACAGCATTCTCTCCCTGATATGACACACAGAGAAGGGCACAGCATCACTTTGGTGGTATTTCAGCCAGAAATGTATAGCCATAGTCTAATTGTTAGGGGACGACAGCGATGAGATGGCTGGATGGCATCACCAACTCAATGGACATAAGTTTGAATAAACTCCGGGAGTTAGTGATGGACAGGGAGGCCTGGCATGCTGCGATTCATGGGGTCACAAAGAGTCAGACACGACTGAGTGACTGTAATTGTTAGAAAACAGACTGAGAGACAGTCTACAAAATGACTGATGAGTGTTCATCAAATGTGTCATGAAAAGCAAGGTTAAGTATATGAAATTGCTCATCACAGATTGGAGGAGGCTAAAGAGACACAGGGGCTTCCCAGATGGCACAGTGGTAAAGAATCTACCTGCCAATGCAGGAGGTACAAGAGATGCAGTTTTCATCCCTGGGTTGGAAATATCCCCTGGAGGAAGGAATGGGAACCAACTCCAGTATCCTTGCCTGGAAAATCCCATGGACAGAGGAGCCTGGCGGGCTACAGTCCAAGCAGTTACAAAGAGTCGGACACAGCTGAGCACACACACACAAAGAGACACAACAACTAAATACAGTGTGATAGATACTCTGGAGTGGATATTGGAAGAAGAAAAGGAGACTGGAAAATTCAAATAAAGTCTGTAGTTTAGGCAGTAATAGTTCACCAATATTAATTTCTTAGCTTTGGTAATCACGAGGTGGTTTAAGTTCTTCACATCAGAGAAAGCTGGGTGAAATGTATCTGTGAATTCCCTTTCTATTTATGCAACTTATCTGTAAGCCTTAAATTATTTCAAAATAAAAAGTTTTTAAAAAGGCAATTCCCCATAGGTGGTAGTATAAAGACAGACTTGTATTTTTTATAGTAATGTAAGCAATACTATATTTTAAAGTAGCTGAGAATATTCAGAATTTAAAATTGCAGTTTTATTTTTCTATGGTTTCCATCCCTAATATCCTGCCCTCCCTGGTTTCCAAGTGTATTATATAATCTGTGGATAGAAAGTCCAGCACTGCTTTATTCATAGATTTAAAAATAAAAGCATAATAATTAGCGATTCTTAGCACATATCTTGTATTAGTAGGTAGGTTTTGGAAGACAAAGCAAATTTTTCAATTTAGTTTTAGTCTATGTCCATTAAATTCCAGTGCTTCTTACTTTCAAGTCAGCATTTAATTAGGTGTGTCCTTCCCTGGGATATTACATGAAATTAAGTTGAGAGAAAATAGCAAAGTAAATATTTCCATACTCTGAATTTTATTTATTGCTAGTCATAGGAAAAAAGGAAAAAATCTTTTTTAAGCTCTGGTATTAGAGATGCAATAATGTGTTTCTAAGGCATTGCCCAACATTTCTGAAACTTTTAAGGCATCTTTTATTTTACATCTACAGTTTTTCCTCTGCTAATGGCTGAACAATTTATTGTTGTGTTCCTTGGACCTACATTAAGGGAAGCTGCCCATGGAAATTAGGTCCCAGTACAGCATGCCTCTCATTTATTAACTTCCTTTTTCTGTTTTACTGTTAAAAATGTCATGCTGAGTTGTGCAAGTTAGAAAGTGATCTTGAACCATGTCCAATGGGTTATAAACACATGCTGTGCCCACTGTGTTAACATTTTCTGATCATCATATAACATTTAAAAATAAATGAGTGTTTCTTTTACATTGGAAAGGTGTTGACATGTTGATAAACGCATATTTTGAAGAATAATTATCAGAATTCAATATAAGCTCTAGGTTTTGAATTGTGTATATGCATAAGTGATGTTTATCTGACTTACTCCCCCTAATCTCTAGATTTTCTCCTTTAAGCAAATAGGGTTAACATCATCATGATTAATACATGATCTCAGAATTGAACTCACTGAACATATACATATATATATATAACACCATCCTTATGGCAGAAAGTGAAGAGGAACTAAAAAGCCTCTTGATGAAAGTGAAAGAGGAGAGTGAAAAAGTTGGCTTAAAGCTCAACATTCAGAAAACGAAGATCATGGCATCTGGTCCTATCACTTCATGGCAAATAGATGGGGAAACAGTGTCGGACTTTATTTTTAGGGGCTCCAAAATCACTGCAGATGGTGACTGCAGCCATGAAATTAAAAGACGCTTACTCCTTGGAAGGAAAGTTATGACTAACCTAGATAGCATATTCAAAAGCAGAGACATTACTTTGCCAACAAAGGTCTGTCTAGTCAAGGCTATGGTTTTCCCTGTGGTCATGTATGGATGTGAGAGTTGGACTGTGAAGAAAGCTGAGCACCAAAGAACTGATGCTTTTGAACTGTGGTGTTGGAGAAGACTCTTGAGAATCCCTTGGACTGCAAGGAGATCTAACCAGTCCATTCTAAAGGAAGTCAGTCCTGGGTGATCTTTGGAAGGAATGATGCTAAAGCTGAATCTCCAGTACTTTGACCACTTCATGCGAAGAGTTGACTCATTGGAAAAGACTCTGATGCTGGGAAGGATTGCGGGCAGGAGGAGAAGGGGACGACAGAGGTTGAGCTGACTGGATGGCATCACCAACTCAGTGGACGTGAGTGTGAGTGAACTCCGGGAGTTGGTGATGGACAGGGAGGCCTGGCGTGCTGCGATTCATGGGGTTGCAAAGAGTCGGACACGACTGAGCGACTGAACTGAACTGAACCAATATATATATAAATGTAAAGTAAACGTTATTTAGTTTTGTGAATGGCATTTTGATTTAGTCATTTTAGCATATATTTACTGTGATAAAACTTTCATCTTGTCATCCATAGATTAAATTGGGCTGGACATTGGAGAGCTCTCATAGTGTCTGAAATGTGCTACTTCCAGTTATGTGAAGGAAGGAGGAAGAAGAATCTTTTGGAAGACTGTAAGAGCGGCATAGTATCTCCATCCCAAAACTAAAAGCAGTTACTTCGGGACAGTGTGATGCTGGTTCCTGATAATTCTTGAAGGGAGATGAGAAGGAAGGGAGTGTATCAGAACAGAACCCAGAACAGTTCTGAACGGAACTGATGTTCTGTTTTTTTCTGAACAGAAAAACTGATGAAGGATTGCTCATTCGTAGGAAGTGATTAACTATTAAGAGAGGTAGAAGAAACTCTTAGGGTCCGGAGCACATGCAAAGTGTCAGCTTTCACCTCTTCTAGGGTGGGGTCAAATGGGGAATAAAGGAGCTGAAGACCAGCAGACACCCTCCACCGAGGTGACTGCACGGAAACACCCCGCCTGTGGATGGTGAAGAACTTGTGCGTGGGCACAAGTGGCCCGCTGCTGCCTGAGAGTGCGGGCAGGTGGAGCCGGGCCTGAGGTCCCTGGAGGCCTGCCACTGGAGGCCGCCGGCCAGCCATCCTGGGGAGCCCGCCCCCGTCTCCTGGGGGCTGCGCAGGGCCGCTCAGGAGGGCGGGCCGTCCTCTTGCTCCTCGCTCGGTGGACCTCTGCTGACAAGGCTTAGCGTCCTGCCCCCAGCAAAGGGGATGTTTACAGAGTCTAAGGCCAGGATTTTATGTAGGGGTGACAGCCATGCACACACACCACACCACACACACACACACACACACACACACACACACACGTATATGTAGACTTCCTGGGTGGCACTAGTGATAAAGAACCCATTTGCCAGTGCAGGAGACGTGGGTTCAATCCCTGGGTCAGGAAGATCCTCTGGAGGAGGGCGTGGCAACCCACTCTAGTATGCTTGCCTGGAGAATCCCACGGATCGAGGAGCCTGGCAGGCTACCATCCATAGGGTCATGAAGAGTTGGACACAACTGAAGCAACTTAGTGTGTGATGTGTGTGTTTACACACACACCCCAAATATATGTAATATAGACAAATTGAAAACTGGCCCAGAAGGATTAATTTATTGTTATAATACTATGATGTAGTGTCATAAGTCAGAACTTTCAAATAACTACAGTTTCATTCTCTGCTTGGTGCTTTATAATGAGCTAAGTATGTTTTCCATGAGCTTCCCTTGTGGCTCAGCTGGTGAAGAATCCGCCCGCAGTGTGGGAGACCTGGGTTCAGTCCCTGGGTTGGGAAGATCCCCTGGAGAAGGGATAGGCTACTCATTCCAGTGTTCTGTCCTGGAGAATTCCACGGGCTGTATAGTCCATGGGGTCACAAAGAGTTGGACAGGACTGAGTGACTTTCAATTTCATGTTTTCCATAACTATTTTTAGTGGACTTATAGTAGTAGTATTTTGGGGGGGCTTCCCTAGGGAGATCCCCTGGAGTAGGAAATGGCAACCCACTCTAGTATTCTTCCCTGGAAAATTCCATGTGCAGTCCACAGGGTCTCTCAGAGTTGGACACCACCGAGCAGCTAGTACAAGCACAAATATTATTTTATAAGTTTTCAGAGACTGACCCGGAAATTGTTCTCTGCTTTGTCTCCTCTTTCTGAGAAGTCCCCTCGCCATGGCTGTGAAGACCTCTAGGCAACATAGTCACGCAGCTGCTGACAAGGGGAAGTGGAAGACTGCACTAGACGAGGCCTTGCAAAACTGAGCTCTACCTTTGTATGATCAGCGCAACTAACCCCATGTTGCATATCTGGATAAATAAATGATGCTTGCAACTATGACCCCCAAATTTGCATTTCAATGGCCTAGTAATGTCCTCTCACTTATCCACTGTTCCCAGGGATGTTAGTGATAAGGAATAATTAATGATTTGTTAGCAAGATCAGATCTTTGATGATAATGTACAACAGATGTACAGATTCTGTATTTAACTTTTATTTGCCTTTTAATTGCTATGGATTTCTGGGCCTGCTACTGGCTACTTTATCAGCATGAAGAAATGGCTTCTATCATCTCTTATCCTGGGTCCCAGTGGACATTACAGTGTATTTTCTCCAAAATAGAAAAGGCAGTCCAGTTCCATCATGTGTTGTGAAGGTGTAGCAGTGCCATCCATTTTAGCTGCAGTTGTCATTTCACTGGGGCAGCGTTCTTGGGATTTAAGAAAGAATAAAAATGGCAAGCAGAGAATTTACTGGTGTTTTCATATCAAATGGTTTCAAGGAGGAATGTTCCTGGCAAGTAGAGGGTTCTTCGGACTCCTAAGCACTTGAAAAGAATTTCAGGCTGAGCGAAGGTAATGTATAATGCTAAGCCCAAGCTCATTTAAAATTCTGCTTTGACTGTCTGTCACATTACAGAGCAGTCTGCTCTGAAGGTCTCCACTGTCGGTTCTGTGACCTCCGGAGCTTCATCAGGCCGCTGACTGGAGTGGAACAGGCTGCTCTGCTTCTGGGAAGTGAAGAGAATCTGGGCAGCAGCGCAAGTCCTAAAATATTGATGCGGCCACTGCTAAAGCACAGCAGTGTTATATGATTATACACATTATGTCACTCATGCTCTTTCCATTCCCCAGAAAGCATTATGCTGAAACTGTAGGCTGTCAGTCAAGTTAGTTTTGGTAAATGCAAAGCAGACTTTGCCTTTGTGGACATTTGTATAACACACATATGTATAATCATAGAATATTTTTTTCAATGAATATAAAAGATTGAAAAGTTGCTGTTCTTCCCCTCTTGTGCCTCCCTTAATCTTGTGTCCGTAGTCACCCAGGTGCGCAAAGATGGAAGCCTGTGTGACTCTTCTCTTTAAAAGCATATAAGGGAGAGTAATAGTAGGGACTACCAAATGTAAATTGTTACCTTGTATCTCTTGAGTTGCCATTCTTGAAAGTCAGAGATGATTAAATATTGGCCATTTCATATGGTTCAGCCTGACACCAAAGTCTTAGATCTGCTGTGATGTAGAAGAACATCAGGTCAGTAAAGCAAATTGATATGATCTTGGGTCGCCTCGGCCTGCAACGGCTTGGAGCGGGCCTTGGGTTCCCAGCCAGAGACTGGGCTGGGAGGTGGCGGGGAAAGCGTCAGATCCGAGCCACTAGACCAGTGGTCAGTGACAAGGGCCCTGGCCCTTCGGCTTTGCAGAAAAGAATTTCTACAAAGACAGGAAGTAGTGAAGCAAG
Organism: Ovis canadensis; assembly: GCF_042477335.2. Classification (NCBI taxonomy): domain Eukaryota; kingdom Metazoa; phylum Chordata; class Mammalia; order Artiodactyla; family Bovidae; genus Ovis; species Ovis canadensis. The sequence goes on from NC_091267.1 coordinate 69,790,869, forward strand.
TCACATGTTTATTAAGAGAGAAAAAAGTACAGCCCGTGTGGATAGACACATAGGCAAACTCAGGTAGAGAGAGGAGGAGATGCTGAGACATACCTTTGTGGCAGCTTGAATTACTTTTATGGGGTATTTCTTCTGACAGTCACTTTGGTTTGCCGGGTTCACAGGCCATATTTGGTATATCTCAGGATCCTCCCATGTGTGCACACACATCTCTTAGCGAAGATGGATCCTACTGAAGAGGTGTCTGGAGTGCCTAGCATTAGTTAGCACCACTCCCCATTGACCTCCAAGGAGGCTTTCTGTGCATGTGTGGTTGGAGACATCTCCAGACTTCAGGAATGAGAAACATATGGTCTGGACAGGGCCCAGCCTCCTCTCTTAATTGTCCTGCTTTTCTCATCTTGGATTTTTGATCCTCAGGGAATGAATCTCCAATCACTTTACCCTGGGGGGACCCATCTACCTCCTGCTTCAGTGTAAGCCAGAACCCAGATTCACAACCACTTGTTATTGTAAGCTGATGAGATACAGAGACGAAATGATGTCTAGGAAAGTAATGAGTGATGTATGACTCATCTGTGCCACAACAGCAGAAGTGAGGCGTCATCCTCATCACCGTGCTAGTGGAAAATATCATGGTCACCAGATTTTTCACTTTCTGAGCAATGTATGTTAGGCCTGCTGCTGCTGCTGAGTTGCTTCAGTCGTGTCTGACTCTGTGCGACCCCATAGACGGCAGCCCACCAGGCTCCCCCATCCCTGGGATTCTCCAGGCAAGAACACTGGAATGGGTTGCCATTTCCTTCTCCAGTGCATAAAAGTGGAAAGTGAAAGTGAAGTTGCTCAGTCATGTCCGACTCTTCGCAACCCCGTGGACTGCAGCCTACCAGGCTCCTCCATCCATGGGATTTTCCAGACAAGAGTACTGGAGTGGATTGCCATTGTTTTAGGCCTAGGATTATGTAAATCTTTGCAGACAAATCATTTGCTTCCATGGTTAGCTTCCTGACATGCCTAACAAGACAGATTTTTCTTTCTAAATTCTTTACTGCCTTTGTGACTTTTAAATATCTAGATAATTGCCCCTTGGTGACATCATACATTAGTACCTAGAGTGATGCTTTTGTTTCATACTTAAGGACAGCCTTGCCCAAAAAGATATCAGAAAATACCTCATCAATCCACCTCTACTCAACATTCAGAAAACTAAGATCATGGCATTCAGTCCATCACTTCATGGCAAATAGGTGGGGAAACAGTGGAAACAGTGAGAGACTTTATTTTTGAGGGGCTCCAAAATCACTGCGGATGGTGACTGCAGCCATGAAATTAAAAGACACTTACTCCTTGGAAGGAAAGTTATGACCAACCTAGACAGCATATTAAAAAGCAGAGACATTACTTTGCTGACAAAGGTCCATCTAATCAAAGCGATGGTTTTCCCAGTAGTCATTTATGGATGTGAGAGTTGAACTATAAAGAAAGTTGAGCTCCGAAGAATGGATGCTTTCAAACTGTGGTGTTGGAGAAGACTCTTGAGAGTCTCTTGGACTGCAAGGAGATCCAACCAGTCCATCCTAAAGGAAATCATTCCTGAATATTCATTGGAAGGACTGATATTGAAGCTGAAATTCCAATACTTTGGCCACCTGATGTGAAGAACTAACTCATTTGAAAAGACCCTGATGCTGGGAAAGATTGGAGGTGGGAGGAGAAGGAGAGACAGGATAAGACAGTTGGATGGCATCACTGACTCAATGGGCTTGAGTAAGCTCCAGGAGTTGGTGATGGACAGGGAGGCCTGGAATGCTGCAGTCCATGGGGTCACAAAGAGTTGGATATGGCTGAGTGACTAAACGGAACTGAAGTGATCCATCTCTGCAGTTCTGCATTTTCTATTGGTCTACTTTTATATCTTGCTGCTGCTGCTGCTAAGTCGCTTCAGTCACGTCCAGCTCTGTGCGACCCTATTGACAGCAGCCCACCAGGCTCCCCTGTCCCTGGGCTTCTCCAGGCAAGAACACTGGAGTGGGTTGCCATGTCCTTCTCCACTGCATGAAAGTGAAAAGTGAAAATGAAGTTGCTCAGTCTTGACCGACTCTTTGAGACCCCATGGACTGTGGCTCACCAGGCTCCTCCATGGGATTTTCCAGGCAAGAGTGCTGGAGTGGGGTGCCTGATACTTTCTAAAAATGAAAGTCACTGAGGCCTTTTGGCTCTATGAATGAAATGGTAATATTTTGATAACATTTTTAATAATCTTCATTCTTGTGGTAAGATGTTTTTGTCCTTTTGGAAGTTGAGCTGGATAGTGAGTATCCATTAGTAGAACAGTAGGCGACTGACATGTTTGTTTTTCCATTATTAATGAAAGTTGGATTTTGGGTTGTTCAGTGAACCTCAAGAAAATTTCTCCAGACAGTGGTTATACCCCAGTGCCATCTCACCGGTGAGAAGCAGTCTCATTTTCCAGCTGTCTAGGTAGGACTTTATTTAACCATTTTGGTTGGGACCTAGTCAGCTTCAGCTTTACCGTAGTTGACAGTATATTTAAATTACAATGAGCCATCCAGAGCACTCCTTAGTAATGATCCACAGCTTTCCATTTAAAGAGCAATAATGTAATGTTTGTAAGTTAAATGGTTGATACATTTATAGAACTTTTATCTTGAATATGGAAATGCAATGACTAGTTTTTAATGCAGTGGTATTTTTCAAAACTTCAGCTATTAATGAAACTATTTGTTAAAAGTATTTTGCACTTAATCACTTAAGTGCAAATTAAGTGCAAAGTGAGAATTAGTCTCACTTTCTAGGCAATGATGTGTTTTTTGTGGCATTTTGATTCCTAGATACTCAGATGCTTTTGCGTGGAGCATTATCATGTTTTTACAAGATATGCCATGTAGAAAGTAAAGATTGACAATTATTCTCATCTCCCACCTGTGGAAACCAAGATAAGTTCATTCCTGGGAGAAAGGAATACTCTAGTATGCAGAGACTTATGCTGTCAGTTATGATGCTTACGTTGACTATGTGAATGTTCATGTTTAAATGCATTGTCTTACTGAGGAAATTCCACTTTCAGATACCTTTTCTTTATCTTCTTCTCTCATAGTGCCAGAATCTTGTTATGGTTGTCTCTAGATAAAATGTTTAAACTCTTTTAACTGTTTCATAGAACAGTGGGAAAATTGGAAGGGACAGAGCAGGTTGAAGTGGATATTAGGATAAAGATACAGAAGACTGCCATGAAGCTGTTTATAAGTAGAATAAGAAAGCATGTGGATAGCATCACAGACACTGAAGGATAAGCATGGCTGGGAGAGTATGTAAAGGCAGAACTGTGATGACAAAAAGACTGAAAGTTAAATTAAGCCTAAAATGTACAAGATATCTCATCTATAACAATTGAGAAACTTTTACATTGTATTAGTTCCCTTTCTGATTATTGTTCATTTTTAGGAGGTATTGTTAAAGACTTTTGTTTCATTTCTAACTACTTTTATTCTAATAGATTTAGATATACCAGTATTGGTACTTTATAAACTTACAGTTGAGCACATATAATCTGTTTTATATTTAGTGGTAATGATAATTACTTGAGGTTTTATTTATGTATATTATGTAATCATATAAATGCTAAAAGAAAACTAATCTGATGTAGAAATATACCTGTATATAGTGACTCAAAATCCAAAAGCAATTTTTATGTTTATATAAGGTCCTGTAAACAAGATTAAAAGGCAATAAAAGTAACAGCACAAAATTGAAAGAGAGACGTAACAATTTACTTTGATCCAAGAGTTCACAGTTATGCAGGGGGAAATTGTACAAAATCTCAGTGTCACTGTAGAAGGATGCTACAGAATTAGCTTCTTATTTTGAAACTTGTAAAGAATTGGAAATAAGCATATATTTTTTGTTTTTTTATACAAGTGCACCTCAGCATAATGGTTGATGAGAGAAAATGCTTATTTATAACAGTATTATAGCCAGTAAATGAAGGAGGAATAATAGAATATCACCATTTTGCCACCCTAAGTAATTAATAGACCTGGACAATAACTCCTAATATCACCAAAAAGAGAGACAGCCAGACTTTATATACTTGATGGAAATACATAGTAACATCTCAGTTCAGTTCAGTCACTCAGTCATATCTGACTCTTTGAGACCCCATGGACTGCAGCACACCAGGCTTCCCTGTCCATCACCAATTCCCAGAGCTTTCTCAGACTCATGTCCATTGAGTCAGTGATGCCATCCAACCATCTCATCCTCTGTCGTCCCCTTCTCCTCCTGCCTTCAATCTTTCCCAGCATCAGGGTCTTTTCTAAGGAGTCAGTTCTTCGCATCAGGTAGCCGAAGTATTGGGAGTTTCAGCATCAGTCCTTCAGTGAATATTCAGGACTGATTTCCTATGGGATGGACTGGTTGGATCTCCTTGCAGTCCAAGGGACTCTCAAGAATCTTCTCCAACACTACAGTTCAAAAGCATCCATTCTTTGGCTCTCAGCAACTTTCTTTATAGTCCAACTCTCACATCCATACATGACCACCGGAAAAACCACAGCTTTGACTAGATGGACCTTTGTCAGCAAAGTAATGTCTCTGCTTTTTAATATGCTGTCTAGGTTGGTCATAGCTTTTCTTCCAAGAAGCAAGCGTCTTTTAATTTCATGGCTGTATTGATTTTGGAGCCCAGGAAAATAAAGTCTGTCACTGTTTCCATTGTTTCCCCGTCTATTTGCCATGAAGTGATGGGACCGGATGCCATGATCTTAGTTTTCTGAATGTTGAGCTTTAAGACAGCTTTTTCACTCTCCTCTTTTACTTTCATCAAGAGGCTCTTCAGTTCGTCTTCACTTTCTGCCATAAGGGTGGTGTCATCTGCATATCTGAGGTTATTGATATTTTTCCCAACAATCTTGATTCCAGCTTGTGTTTCATCCTTCCTGGCATTTTGCATGATGTGCTCTGCATATAAGTTAAATGAGCAGGATGACAATATATAGCCTTGATGTACTCCTTTCCCAATTTAGAACCAGGTGGTTGTTCCATGTCCAGTTATAACTGTTGCTTCTTGACCTGCATGCAGGTTTCTCAGGAGGCAGGTAAGATGGTCTGGTGTTCCCATGTCTTGAATAAGTTTCCACAGTTTGTTGTGATCTACACAGTCGAAGGCTTTCGCTTAATCAATAAAGCAGAAGTAGATGTTTTTCTGGAATTCTCTTGCTTTTTCTATGATCCAATGGATGTTGGCAACTTGATCTCTGGTTTTTCTGCCTTTGCTAAATCCAGCTTGAACATCTGGAAGTTCACGGTTCACATATTGCTGAAGCCTGGCTTGGAGAGTTTTGAGCATTACTTTGCTAGTGTGTGAGATGAGTGCAATTGTGCAGTAGTTTGAACACTCTTTGTGATTGCCCTTCTTTGGGATTGGAATGAAAACTGACCTTTTCCAGTCCTGTGGCCACTGCTGAGTTTTCCAAATTTGCTGGGATATTGAGTGCAGTACTTTCACAGCATCATTTTTTAGAATTTGAAATAGTTTAACTGGAATTCTGTCACCTTCACTATCTTTGTTCATAGTGATGGTTCCTAAGGTCCACTTGACTTTGCATTCCAGGATGTCTGGCTCTAGGTGAGTGATCACACCTTCGTGGTTATCTGGGGCATGAAGATCTTTTTGTATAGTTCTTCTGTGTATTCTTGCCACCTCTTCTTAATATCTTCTGCTTCTGTTAGGTCCATACCATTTCTGTCCTTTATTGTGCCCATCTTTGCCTGAAATGTTCCCTTGGTATCTCTAATTTTCTTGAAGAGATCTCTAGTCTTTTCCATTCTGTTATTTTCCTCTATTTCTTTGCATTGATCACTGAGGAAGGCTTTCTTATCTCTCCTTGCAATTCTTTGGAACTCTGCTAAGAACTAGTAAAAATGAAAAAAAATTCAGACCTGAATCTGTTCATCCAGTTTGTAAGAAATACAGAAATAAGAACAGTTTATGTGTCATCATAGAGATATAATCGCAGACTCCTGATTTTAGAAAATTCTAGGTACCAAGGAACTGATTTTTTCCAAGAAAGGGGAAAGAGACAACCTATAGATTATGAGATTTAAGATTTAATCATATATGGATTATGATTAGAAGAGACAGACATAAATGAAGGAAAGAGAGAGAGGGGAAAAGAGGAGGACAGAAAGAGAATCAATAAAATGTGATAGCCATCTGGATGTTTGATGATATTAAGGAATTTTTGATAATTTTGTTTAAGTGTGATAATAGCATGTGATTATGTTTTTGATACATCCCAATATTTTAGACTTAGGTACTGAAATTTTTATAGGTGAGGTTTGCTACAGAGTAATTCAAGGGGTTCAGGACTGTGAGGATGTGGTTGAAACAAGACTGTCCAGGAGTTCAAAACTGTTGAAGCTGCATGATGGTTGCTATAAGATTTATTGTACTTTTTCTTTATACTTTTGTCTAAGTTTGAAATTTTCTGTAGGGAAAAAGATACCTGACGGTGGAACCAGTTGTCCTGCAGAGTAGTGAATGCCAAGCCAGGGGACTCTGTTCTGAATCTGTAGTCTGCAGTGTGGCCCAAACGTGTGTTTTCATTAAGCTCTTCTAAATTGTTGTTGTTCAGTTGCTAAGCTGTGTCTGAGTCTTTGCGACCACACGGACTGCAGAACGCCAGGTTTCCCTGTCCTTCACTATTTCCCAGAGTTTGCTTAAACTCATGTCCATTGAGTTGATGATCCATCCAACCATCTCATCGTCTTTCACCCCCTTCTCCTCCTGCCCTGAATCTTTCCCAGCATCAGGGTCTTTTCCAGTAAGTCAGCTCTACACATCAGGTGGCCATAATATTGGAGCTTCACCTTCAGCATCAGTCCTTCCAGGGAATATTTGGGATTGATTTCCTTTAGGATTGACTGGTTTGATCTTGTTGCCTAAGGGACTCTCAAGAATCTTCTCCAGCACCAAAATTCTAAGGTATCAGTTCTTCTGTGTTCAGCCTTCTTTATGGTCCAGCCATCACATCCATACATGACTGCTGGAAAAACCATAGCTTTGACTATATGGACCTTTGTTGGCAAAGTGATGTCTCTGCTTTTTAATACACTGTCTGAAAGTGAAGTCGCTCAGTCGTGTCCGACTCTTTGTGACCCCATGGACTGTAGCCTACCAGGTTCCTCCATCCACGGGATTTTCCAGGCAAGAGTCCTGGAGTGGGTTGCCATTTCCTTCTCCAGGAGATCTTCCCGACCCAGGGATTGAACCCGGGTCTCCTGCATTGGAGGCAGATGCTTTACCGTCTGAGCCACCAGGGAAGTCATAGCTCTTCTTCCGAGGAGCAAGCATGAATATCTGGAGCACATCCTGTTCATCAAGTGTCTTGATTCTAAATATCAACCAGGATTAGAAATCTGCAGGCCAGATCATCTCTGAAGTTTCTTCTAATTCTGAGCTTTCTAAGTCTGTATTTCTTTGAATAGTATAAACAGGATGTACTCCAGAAATTTAGGGATAAAATAGTTGGAGTGACCATCAAAACCTTGGTAAATACAGTGAAACTTACCCAAGACCTCAAAATATAGTTAAAATATGGACAGTGGAGTGTGGATCAAGTCCATTCAGTCATTCCAAAAATATTTTTAATGCTTCTCAGTTCCAGACAGTGTGCCAACAACTGGAAAATGGTTGTGGTCAAAAGAGTTATGATGATGATAATTTTGAACTTCATTTATTGTGGAAGCTTTGTGTTACCATAGCGAGAATGCTGATTTTTGAGACTGGAGCTATGACTTCTGGCCCTGCCATCACATTTGTTCTCTAATCTAGAGTAAGCCACATAACCTTTCTGAGCCTCTGTTTTCTGATCTATTGTCATGAGGTTAGACCCTTACGGCAGAAAGTGAAGAGGAACTATAGAACCTCTTAATGAAAGTGAAGGAGAAGAGGGGAAAAGCTGGCTAGTCAATCCTAAAGGAAATCAACCCTGAGTATTCATTGGAAGATCTGATGCTGAAGCTGGAACTCTGGTACTTTGGCCACCTGATGCAAAGAACTGACTTATTGGAAAAGACCCTGATGCTGGGAAAGACTGAGAGAAGAGAAGAGGGTGACAAAGGATGAGATGGTTGGATAGCATCACTGACTCAATAGACATGAGTTTGAGCAAGCTCCAGGAGATGGTGAAGAACAGGGAAGCATGGAGTGCTGCAATCGACAGGGTCTCAAAGAGTCGGATACAACTGAGCAACTGAGCAAGCTCTTAGCTGTTACAAAATATGAAGCATGGAAATATTTTTCTCTATATGTGGGTGGTGTGAATATGGGATCAAATTTTTTTTCTTACCCTTTCAGTAGCCATGAATTTTGCTTGTCATTCGAGTTGGGTTGGGGGTATCTTCCCTTTTTCCTGCCTCTGTAATATGGTTCTATAAACATACATTTAAGATGGCATAATTAGATTCTGTTTGTAACCTGAAATAGGTCTGATCCTAAGCTCATTTACTGTCTTAGAACAGAATTGATCTTGCTTTCACATTTAATTCACCTTCTGCAGATTTTGAGAGGAAGAAAAATCGCAATGCTAGCTCTGCGTAACTAGGCCAGAGTTAATAGGGGCAGGTTGGAAATCCAGCATTACCATATTTGTTTGCCTTTCTCTGTCTACTTTTTAAGTGTTAATATACGCAGATCATTCAGATAAACAGTTCTGGCCAGCTTGAGGCTCCTGCCAGTTTGGCTTTACTTATCATACATGTTCAAATGATTCTGCTCTTACTCAATTGTCATGAATCCCATCTACGGTATCTGGGATTACCAGGAGAAAAACAACAGGATGTATTTCATTTGCAATATTAAACATAAAATCCCTTTGCAGATGTCATCTTATGTGTGGAGTATGACATAGCCTTTTCCTTTTAAATAAATATTATGCACAGTATAATGGATAGGACAGAAGATTTCAAGTCAAGGAAACCGTATTGTGGCATTACTAACAGTATGATCTAGAGTAAGTTAGCTAAGGTTTGTGAGAAGCAGTTTTCCTCATCTTTGAAATTGAAACTAGCGTCATATTCCTCCCTGGGTTCTTTTCAGAATGAAATACCTTACACATAAACCACCCAGCACAGTACCCGCCACCTACCAGGCAGTCAGCAAACAGAATTGCCCCTTCTTCCTTCTTTTTTTTTTCCCCTTTTTCTTCATTTATGTATTTTACTGATTTTTCCTACTGTTTTCTAGAAAGCTCTTTTAAAAATATATCTTTTTCCCCACTGTCTCCCCCTTGGCCTGACAAAGCAATAAATTTCTCCTTCACCTCCCCCTCCCCGCCACGCAAATAATTCCAAAAATATAATATATTTTTAGAAGGACTGGAGTCTAAGTATTAATGGTTTTCCTCCTTTAAAAAAGTCTTTTTTTGAAGTCTTAGTTCAGTATACAAATAAATATCTGCGATTGAAGGAAATAATTAGGGAACAATGTCTGTGCCATTATATACATAGAGATTGTATATGGGAGATGGAAGGAGAGGAGTATATCAAAGGCTCCTCTGTGGCAGACCTGATATGTTGTATCATTCTGTACTCCAATCAGGGAGGTCCTGGTGGTCCGGTGGCTGAGACTCTGCTGCCAGTGCAGGGGGCCCGGGTTTGATCCCTGGCCAGGGAACGAAATCTCACATGCCGCAACTAAGATTCTGCATGCCATACCAAAGACTGAAGAGTCTACATGTCAGATAAATAAATAAAAATACTCTTGTCAGCTCCAGAGACAGGTCTCCCTGCACCTCATCTGACCTCATTAGATGAAGAAGCTGACGCCCAGCATGTGTCATGTAGCGTCAGACTGTTGGCAAGTGCACTTTGGGGACTGGAGTCTCGGTCTCACCTCACGACTGTCCACTGGCGTCCGTGCATCAGTCACCACAGAGAGGAGGGTGGCTGTGCCTGCTAACCGGAAGGGAGCAGGGTCATGGTGTGGACGAGCAGACCGGACTGAGGACTTCTCATGTTAGACTCGTGGTGCTCTGCTCGCCCTCCATTCTGAAACCCACTTCTTGAAAAGGAAATGGTAGCCCACTCCAGTACTCTTGCCTGGAGAATCCTGTGGACAGGGGAGCCTGGTGGGCTACAGTCCATGGGGTCACAGAGTCAGACACGACTGGGCAACTTCCCTTTCTTCTAAGACATGGTTTAGCCATAAGTCATATTCTTCAGGTAGATTGGGATAGACAGATTGTGCACAATTATTCTATGGTATACTGCCTGGATAAGAAATTATCATATAATCATACCAAATTAAATCCATATATGTCTGTTAAGTTTTTAAAATGTTTTGACAGTCTTATTTATTTTTCTTTATTGCTCCCAGACAATTCAGAAGTATTTGGGCATTTTTATATGTGCTGTGCATAATATTAGAAATAAATACTGTAGTATATTTCTTCCACAGTCTACTTGGCTGCCAGTGATAGTAGAATAGCAGAAAAAAAAATGTATTTCTTATTGTGGTTTACAGCATTACTTCTTTCATCTTTCATTGAAGATGAAGACTGGTTTATAGTGCTTTTCAATCTATAGTTTATTATAAAAAAGAATTAACTAATGAAACTATAGCCATATATAGCTGTTTTGCAAATTCATTAAGAAAGAAACTACATTTGAGGGGGGAAAAAAAAAATTAAAACCATGCAGTAGCCAGTAAGATGTGAGGCAGCTAATTGCTTCCTGTCCCTTTTGAAATTACTCAGCCTGAAAAAAGATAGCACATATTGATTTACTGTATAGTAAATGCCCCACGTCTGTGCTCCTCTCACACCCAGATGCACACACACTGCACATTCACACACAGCAGGAACATCACGAAACTGGGTACCCACCCCTTTCTTTCATCAAACTTACGTAATAAAATCAGGATGGAACATTTTCTTCCTTTGCAGAGGGAGATAGCATAAAATCATGAAAACCCGCAAATGAGTGGCAGTGTGATATTATCTTGAATGCGTGATTTGTTTGTTTGCTTTAAATCTTTTAAAAAGCAAGTTTTCCAGGGAAAAAGAAATATTTCCTGATGATGTAGTAGCATCAGTTAATCCACATGCAAATTGATATATCTATATGCGTTTGTAGTATTAGAAGCAACGTCAGAACTTAGGCTTGGTTGATCATTTTTTTGAAGTTAATATGAAGATTATGCAGATTCAACCTGTGCTTGTCAATATGGTCTTTTGCTTTATTTCAGGAACGATCCACTCATCTAGAGAACGGGGGTTTTATTCATGTATGTTGTAACTCCTGTTTGTGATTTTTCTATAAATGTTCGATTTTTTTTTCAGCATGGACTTTGAAAGTGCTAGTTTTGGTTGTCCTAAAGCCAAATCATTAAAATGAGTGAGAAGTTTAAAAATAATAATAATAATAGATCTTACAGAGGAAACTAAAATCTGCAGTTACTCATGTAAGCATATATTTCTGGAGTGTAACAGCATGTGTATGTTTCTTTTTTGCTTTAAATGAACATAAATTGTTATCTATGATTTTGAGGTGTGATCCTGGTTGCTTCTTTAGCTCAGATAGTTCAGGAATTCATTGTATTACAGTATATTGCACTTTATCTTGAAAGGATCAGAGCATCCTTATTTGCAGAAGAGATGGGATTTTGTGATTGGAATGACTTCTCCTTTATTAGATTGTGTGTTAATATATTTCTGTATGTCCTTTATGTCAAAAAAATGGGTACCACCACCCCACCAAGTTTTTCTTGGAAATATATTTGTCCTTGTTTGACATTAGCATCTATTCCCAAAGAGCTCTGTTTCAGATTTTCATGGAGCTTCGTTGATGGCTCTTCTATAAACACACCGGCACCCCTTTCATCCTAGGATTCTGAATACAGGCTTGGCTGCTCCTGCAAGGCTGCTGTTTACTGGCGAGTTCCCATTAACACAGCCACAACTCCTGGGTTAGATAATGGACTCAAAGGTTAAGAGCAGAGGATCTCAACAGCTCCAATCAGCAGGGCTTTTCCAGGGCTAATTACCTCTTTGCTGCGCTGACTCTAATGTGACATGTTTATTGCCTTAACTAACAACTCATTAGCTTAGTTGATGTTTTTGTCAATATTAATTCATTCATTTAAGCCAAGTCAAAGCTTAAACAAAGATGTCCAGACTGAGAAACAGGCAGCAGAGTGACTTTTGTTTGTTCATCTTTTTTTTTTTTCCTCCCTTACTCAACCTCAATAAAATAAATGTGTAGAAAGGAAACATTTAGAGTGCTTATATTGAGAATGGTGGTATTCCTTTGCCTGCATGTAGAACAATTCTGACTTTATTTCCACGTAATTATTCTACATTCCATGTCACAGCTCACTTAATATGTAGTATCTACTAAGGGCCACTATATTTCCCTGATGGCTTAGTGGTAAAGAATTTGCCTGTAATGCTGGAGATGCAGAAGACATGGGTTCAATCCCCGGGTCAGGAAGATCCCCTGGAGGATGGCGTGGCAACCCACACCAGTATTCTTGCCTGGAGAATCCCATGGACTTAGGAGCCTGGCAGGCTAGAGTCCATTAGGTTGCAAAGAGTAGGACAAGACTGAAGCAACTGAGCAAGCACACCAGGGCTGCCCTCTTTACTCTTTGACTGGGTATCTGTAAAGGGTTAATGTTCAGCAGCTCCTCATTCCAGTTGAATGTTTTACTGTGGTTATTAGAAAAAAGATAAGTAATTTTTCATATTATTTTACTCTCCACTGGACTACCTATAAAATTACTTGAGATTTATCTTATAATGATCACAAACTTCCTTAATTAGCCTGTGTGAATTATTTTAAAAGTAGAAGCAGTTATGAAGTTATATCAGGTGTTTTTTGCCATGCTTTTGGTTGTCATTAATAGTATTTATTAAAGAATATCATTGTTTTGATTTTATGTGTTTTTGTAAATAACAGTTAAATTCTAGAAGCCTAAGAGGCGTACACATGGGTAAAGTAGCTGAGCATGAGCCCTTGCTTGAGGAGGGGGTCGATTTCTTTGGAGAGACACATCAGCGTCTTGTGAATCCTGTCATACATTGGCCCAGTCCGTCTCACGTGCTGTTAAGGGGGTACAGATGACCAGAAATGGTTAAGGTCAAATGCTAGTGGAACTGCAGTGTTAGGGAAGTTTCATCTTTGAGAAAGGGCCAGTCTCTGCTTAGAAGGCCAGAGACTCACGCTGGTAGGTTGGTTCCTGGAGGTGATCAGGCCTAGAGAAGGCTGATAGAAGCTATGCATAGAACATGGTAAGAAATACATGTTTTATAAACCGGAAAAACTCCTGTTTCCTCCATCTTTCTGTACCTAGAGGGCATTCCACAAACTCCAAATCGTTTTCAGTAGTCATGAGAGTTCACTGTCCCGGAAGATGAACATGCTTTAGTTTGTGCAGTTGCCTGTCACCTTTTGCAGAGTGCTTCCCTCTCTCTCGCTTTCTGGGCTCTTGGTCTGCTTATTTTTCTTCCCAGGACTTAGTACTACTTGACATACCTATGTGTTCATTTGGTTGTTTTGTCCCAGCTAGAATATAAGTTTCATGAGAGCTTCGTAAGCTTCAACTTGGTTGACCTGTGCTTTAGAACCATGCCTGGTCCCCAGCAGGCCTAGGAAATAATGGGTCAGTGAAAGGATCCCCCAGCTATTAGGTGCCAGAGCTAGAACTTGAACCCCTGTTTTCTTGCTTTGCTTTCTGCCCCTGTCCCCAACCATTCATGACATTCAACAACCACACACCTTTGGGGAAAAGGACATAGAAATATTTAGATCATTCAACTAAAGATTCCATAGGAAAAAAAAAAAAAGATTCCATAGATCCGTGGATTATTTTTTGTTTTTACTTCTTTGACATCATAAACATCTACTTCTACAATTTTACTTCTTTATTGCTGTTCCGCAAACTGTCAGCACTTTTTACCATCCTTAAGGAGGAAAAGAGCCTTATACAGTAAGTAATATCCTTTTGTTTATGTGGAGGTAAAACACTTATTTTGGTCTTCCACCCAAAACACATGAAATATCAAAAACAAAATGAGATTAAATTTCACTGTATGACACAACTTAATTAAGAACTCAAAAAGAAAAAAAAAATGTCCTTTCAATCAAGCAGCATTGGATTTTACACTCTTCTGATTGTAGGACAAGAAACAGCTACTTTATTTGAATCAGAACTGTTTTGACTAAGCTGATATCACATTAATAAGTTTTTAATAAGTTATTAATAAGTTTTAAAATAACTTCCTAATTTAACAGAAAAATTTTATGCCTTTTAGTAAATGAAATGATGACTTGATTTCTATGTAATACAGGATGTAAAAAGTTCAAAAGTAGTTTTTTATAGCTATTAATACAAAGCCTCTCATCATAGAAGTGTTTATTATTCTATGTCCATGAATAATGCGCACTATATTGGGATTATTTTCAATCAAATCATGTACCTGTGTAAAGCCAAAGACTAGAATTCTAGATGGCACTCTGCCATCCTGGTTCTCTGATGGACATTAGCAAGTGGGAAAAGGCTTCATTCAGTTGGTTATACTTTGAAATAAGTGGCCAATCATTATTAATTCATTTTGCACTCATTGTAATGGCACAAATCATCATAAATTCATTTGGTTTAAAGTGCATATAATATGTTCTCCCACGGGAAGTTCTTGTAATTGAGCTATTAATTAGTACATTTTTTAAATATGACGTTTATTTTCTTTCCCCCTTCTATACTCTCCAGAGCTGAGGAGGTTAGTGGCCATTTCTTTATTAATGATTTTCTTTTAAGTGTGATGAACCAATTTATCTAAACTAGGCCTGTTAACTAGCCGAGTGCTCAGTCACTCCGTCGTGTCCGACTCTGCGACCCCAAAGACAGTAGCCCACCAGGCTCCTCTGTCCATGGGATTCTCCAAGCAAGAATGCTGGAGTGGGTTGCCATTTCCTTTTCCAGTTAACTAGCCGAAGAGGGACCCAAACCTAAGAAAATGGTTCCATATACTGCCTACCAGCAGGACAATAGCAGTAATTGTCAGTCATCTCTAAGGGCTCTTAGGGAATTCTCTGAAATGCTTTAGTTTTACAATAATTCCAGTAAGAAAATCTCATTCTCTCTTGGTAAGCATAGTTTGACTGTGGCTTCTATTTTAGTTGCTAATTCTTAGAACGTCTCCCTGTAGCCCCTGGTTTCCTATAAACATCTCCTGCCATAACATCCAGGTTCCCTTGACTCCAGCAGGCAGGCACTCCGTGACTGAGGGCCCCGCTGGAGAACGGGCCCTGCCCCATTCTCACTCCGGAACGGGGCCCTGCCCCGTTCTTCGGCGTTGTCCTGCCCTGTTTCCTGCTTCATTATTCAGCACCTTCTTCATTGGGTTGTACCAGTTGCTAGAGGGCTTATGACAGCTGGTTGCAGAACAACGAGGCCTTCATACTTCAAGAGGAGCATGTAAGGGAAAACTTAATCCAAAAAAAAAAGAAAAGAAAAACTGCAGTTGCAAAGCTGGGAAAAAATATCATTGATTTTAAAGCTTTTTAAATGATCCTTTCTTATTTAGTGCGGTTTCAGCACAAATAGAAACTGGGTTAAAAAAAGTACTACACATTCATATTTGTGTCATGAACGTGTCGTGTTAGTAGAATCTGTCGTTATATGAAAATAAAGATTTGAGCTAGTGTTAAAAATGTTTTGTTAGTGTGTTTAACTGCCAGTTAACTGTGTGCCTGTGTGTTTTAAGTGAATAAAATAAGTCATTTTTTTTCATTATGTTTTGAACAGTGTGCTAACGTTGTTCTTTGTGCTATGGAGAGCTCAGGGTACCATCATGTTTAGTTTCTATACTTGCATTAGAAATGCAAAAGGGGAAAAAGTGGAATAGAATCAATAATATAAAAGTGTTATTTATTATCAAATGATGCTGGAAACGATACCCGATGCTTATAGAAATATATAACTATAGTTCTTTATAATTAATAGGGTTGTCTTATGGTAGTTATTCATTAAATGTAGAGTACATTAATAAAGTGAGTCTACACTTTGTGATAAGGATAGAAAAATAATCCATAAAGCAAATTCATTATTTCCTAAGTAACAGCCTCAGAGAGAGAGAGAGAGAGAGAGAGAGAGTGTGTGTGTGTGTGTGTGTGTGTGTGCATTATGACTTGTATTGTTAATCTTTTGAAAGAGCTGGTCATCACAACCAGCCAGAGAGGGTAAAAATGTTTTAAGTTGGCATTTTTCCTTGGTCAATTTATGAAAGGACAGCAGTCATCTTGCCAGAGCAACAAGTTAGCCATAGTATATGGCTGTGCCCATAGCTTACATAGGCTTTATTTTGCTATCTCTGTGTCAATCCTTTTCTCATTTTTAGCGTGGTGCCGTTACAGCAAAGTGTAAATATTTTCCTGCAGCATTGTGCCTCTGTAGCACTTAAAAAAAAAAATGGTAAGGTTAAAGTAGGAGCACTTTTTTAAAAAACAGCTTGAGATAAGCTTGAGATAAAGCAGCACTAAAATATGGGCTATTGTTGTTACTCTTGACTGCATGACAACGGAAGTACTTTCTCAACAGCTGGAGGGTCTAAGTTAATTGTGATTTATCCAGTGCTGGATTTTCAGTGCTTTCTGCTTTTTAAGGGGCTCTGTCTTGATTTGATTTCTTGCCAGGGTTCTGAGCCAGTCTGCATTCTGTAGCTCGTTTGGCTAGACATACAGAGTGGCGATGGGGTGGGGCACAGGGTGCTGTTTGGTTAATGCCCACCATAAAGCTGCCAGTGTCTGTACTGTGTACCCATCTTACTGGTAAGAAAGACTAGTCATCTGATAACCCTGCCATGAATATGGTCACAGGTCGACTTGAATAATGCTGAATTCCATTCTGTAACAAGTTGAGTTAGGAACCTCTTGGCAGTCTCAGTGAAAAGCCAGTGGCCAGTAATGGGACTTCTCGGGTGTGATTCTTAGAATGGGGAAGGACCATGCAGTTCAGGACAGTACAAACAGCAGCTTTTTTCAAAACTTTCTGAGATCATCCTTTTGGGCATGCTCAGTTGTGTCTGACTTTTTGCAACCACGTGGACTGTAGCCTGCCAGGCTCCTCTGTCCATGGAATGTTCCAGGCAAGAATACGGCAGTGGGTTGCCATTTCCTACTCCAGGGGATCTTCCCAACCCAAGAATCGAAGCTGCATCTCTTGCTTCTCCTGCATTGGCAGACAGATTCTTTTACCACTGAGCCATCTGGAAAGCCCTCTGATATCATGGGCCAGTAAAATTTCCAAAAATAAAATTTGGGAGTATTTAGCAGAACTTTGTTTTATTTTGCTGAGTGCAAACATTAAGAAAATACCACTATCTTTATCATTTTATATAAAAAAATTTATTCACCAAAAAAGTAGTAAGTACATAACCTTAGAATAAGCACTGTTTTAAACTGAATAAATTTAGCTTTATGAAAAAACACTCATTACATTATTTATATTTTACCATTTCACCAGAGAGTCATGGAAACTTGGACATAGACCAGCACAAGTTTGTAGCAGATTCTTGGAAATTTGTGTTCTGTGCATAATTTTACTGAGCATGCTGCGTACACGCTGTATAAAGTAATTTTCAGTATTTGCCAAAGCAAGAATTGTGTATTAAGTACTTACTGAATTTATAAATCACGGTGATAAGCCTCATGTGAAAAAAAAAAGTCTTTTAATGAAAATTTCATATGACCCAGGGAATTTGCTCATTTAGCAGATGTGAAAAAGTAATAAAATTAGCTTTGGACTAATTTTGGAATTAATTAGCTTTGGAATAAATACCAAAGATGCCATATTGTTGTTTGTTAAACGTATAGATAATAATCGCTCTCATAAAAAGAAGAATTTCATTCTAAGGGAAGCAGAGAGGACCTGGCAGAAATTGCCAGCTGCCAAGCGCAGCCCATTGCAGCATCCCTGCCTGGAAGATTCCATGGGCAGAGGACTCTGGCAGGCTACAGTCCATGGAGTCGCAGAGAGTCAGAAATGAACAGCTGAGCGCACACACACACAACTGCATACCATTCTCCTTTCACATGAGAACAAAGCCTCAGAATTGTTGAAGATGGCATTGTGGTTGGATAACAAACTACATTTCCCATCCTTCCCTTCCTTCCTTAAACTGGGGGGATTATGATGTAATTTCGGTCCGTGAAATGTAGTTAGATTTTACTGGGGGCTTGGCTTACCTGACACGTGTCCTTCTGCCCTGCAGCCTTCTGCCTCTTCCTGCTGCGAGGTGGGTGCAGTACTGGGTATGCCATCAACCGTCTAGTGGGCGTGATACAGCAAAGATAGAGTCGAGACAGTGATAACTGGGTATCGCTGTATTTAGCCGTTGAACCAGCAATAGCAACCTTCTCATTGTGTGAGAAAAGATAAAACATATCATTTGTTTAATCTTCTGTTTTGGTAGAATCTCATGAATAAAACATGGTTGTAAAGACGTAAGTTGTATTCAGAGATGTATACTGGTCACGTTGCCCGTGGCCTGAGCCACAGGGGCCTGCAGCTAACTGCTTGCCATCCACAGTTCTCAGTTATCTCATCTGAAACATAGGAATAGATCATTGTTTTCTAAGGTCTTTTCGACTTGAAAATGCTGTGATTCTAATTCATCCAATTGGCTGGGTATAAGTAGATCAGAATTTAAGAGGCAGTAGGTCTTGCCCCTTTCTGAAAATCTAATCAAACCTCTCCTTCACTTAGAACTTTCTGGTGGTTCCCCATTGTTACCAGAATACAAACTCTTGGCATGGCAGGTAAGAAGGCCCTTTGTGATCGGGCTCTAATAGCGTGTCCTGCCTCGTGTCTCTCTGTTACATTTCATCCACTTCCTCCTCTTTTCCCTCTTGCCCATCACCCGAACCCTTTCCCTTTCCTCTGACAAATTTTCCAGCCCTGTTGAACTGTGTGTCACCGCTTGGTCTGGCCATGTTCCCTCTCATCTTCTGGTCTTTAGACTTGCTATTCTCTTTTCCTATAATATTTTTTTTTCATACTCCTCTCCCATGAGTGACAAAGTCCTACTTAGTCTTTAGGTTTGGATATTCAGCTCACCTTTCCCTTCTTATATCCCTAACATCAGATTAAGTGCCCCTGCTAAGTTCTGTCTTGATACCTTGAGCTTATAAATATTTTAACACTCTTCGTAATATATTCAGATTGCCTGTTTGCTCACCTGTATCCTGAGCTAGAATGAATTTCCTTGAAAAAAACTTGACTCTTGTTCTTTTTTTTCTCCCCAGGACTTAGTACACTGTAGCAATAGTCTGTAAATAGTTCCCACAGGAATCTTGGGATGGAAGGGTTGGGACCAAATTGTGAAAAGTCTTGAACGAGTATCAGGCTGGTTTGTTAAACTTCTTAATGCTGCCGCTGGGAAAGGTTTTTACAAAAAACTCAGTCATAGTGGCAGATGGTGGCATCCTTCTCCACCTTGCTTACTCAGTGAGGTAATGTTCCTTGACTGTAGAACATTGGGGCACTTACGTAAAATAAGTTAATGTATACTTTTGTACAAAATTAGATTCTGTCTTGTACGGATTAAAATACAACCTTTATTAGGTACCAGAGATTTTAGAAAAGTTCTGAGAGATAAACTTAAAATTCATAAAGTTCTGTCGCAAGCTTTTTTTTTTTTTTTTCCTGTCAATAGAGAAAGTACTATCATTGTCTTAATTTTAGCTTTTTATCACCTTGGTCCATATTGCATAGCACCTAAATCATATGGAGTCATAAGTTAGATAAACTTTAAATTACAGAATACAAGTTGAAAAGGAACAAATGTACCTTTCCCTCATTATTATTATCATATAAACCATTAAAAAAATCTGGTTCTTTAGTATCAACAGAAAGAATATATGATACAGAAATTTGAATCCTAAGATGTCTTCAGAACATAAGTGTCAGTATTGCTGGTAACATTCAAGTTGTAAGCATGTTATTAATCAACAAGGCTAGAAATCAGAAGGTTTAACTTAGAAATCCTCTTATCTTCTCATATTTACATGTTTTGTCGTGAATAACTTGTCAGAGACAGATGTGGAATTTTAACATCTGCACGTCTTTAGAACTCCGAAAGAGATTATTGGAAAAAAAAAAAAAACCAAACAGACACTTATTGGTAGATTTAGAATTTTTGTGTTAAATAGGTCGTTTTCCTCTCTGCTTTTTTTGATGCTTCCCCAAATGGTAGAAACTGCCCTGCCAGAGCTGTTGGGGGTCTTTGCTTTGTGTTGTTAGTCACTAAGTTGTGTCTGACTCTTTGCAACCCCATGGACTATAGCCCGCCACGCTCTTCTGTCCATGGGATGTCCCAGGCAAGAATACTTGAGTAGGTTGCCATTTCCTTCTCCAGGGGATCTTCCCGACCCAGGGATCGAACCTGTGTCTCCTGCATTGGCAAGTGGACTCTTTACCATGAAGCCAAAAGGGAAACCATCCTTCTAATTACCCCCATTTCAATTCATTCTCCTTTAACAATTGGCTGTAACATAAAAGTGAGCAAATGCTTTTACTTGTTGAGTGCAGTAAATTAAATTTCATATGCTATGTTCTTAATTTTGGAAACAGACAAGTTCAACCTGTTATTCAGAATGAGCCCCTATTGCCCTTCATGGAACACATGCTGATGTAGCCCTTGGCAGTACACTGTGTATGATTTTAATTCATTTAACACTCTGGCCCTTTGCAATAGCTATTATCATCCCCATTTTACAGATAAGGAAACTGAGGTTCACTGAGTATCTTCCTAAGCCTAACCCCCTAGTAAGTTATCAAACTGATTAATACTCTGTTGAATCTGAAAACTCTGTTCCCTTTAACCAGTATACTATACAGTGATATGATTTACAGACTGTTTTGTTTCTTCCCCTCAAAAACAAATACAAAAGCTTCTTCTAAGTTGCAGTTTGTTCTTTGCAGTCCCTGGTGCTTTTTTTGTTTTTCATGTCAAAATGCCTTTGGAAGTAGATGAGCTTTTGCAGCTTGAACACTATGAGGTTTTTATATACAAATGGTTAGCTTGATCTTCAACATAAAGGAGTGCTAAAATCCAAATCATGTCTTCAGATTTCGAAGTAATATTAACTATTTTTAAAAGATGTGTAACAAACTTATGTAAAGAATTGACCATGTGCTTGACATCATCTGCTGTCAGAACATGGGAATGTAGAGGCACATACGTGCTTGGCCTCTGTTAGGGAGAGACTTTTAAAAGCTAAACATTCTACCGTCTCCGTTTCTGAGTCCTGGTGATAATCATTGCCTGTGATGAGGCATGTTACTGATGAAGCATCATATATAAACTCTGTTAGATGTAGAAGAAAGATGAAGAAATACCATCTTACATTATTTGAAACCATCTCCATTTCACAGAACGTTGAGTAGGAAGAAAACTGTTTGGAAGTTTAGAGTCACTGATATGTTTTGAAATTATATGTGCTTATTTATATATAGTTATTATATAATTACAGCGCTTTAGAATTTAGTAGAAAATGTTGTCACTTAACTATCTCTTTAAAGAGATAAAGATACTCTCTTTAAAGTACATGGCTAAACAAACTGTAAACTTGAGATCTTTTATAGTCTTACTGTTCAAAACCCCTTTTCAATTAAAAAAGATAAATCCAAAGTGGTTTATATTTTGAAAATATAGTTCAAAGAAAACATCACAAAGGAAATTGCTTTATCGCTCTGTCTTTTGTTTTGTGATTTCAGGTAAGGCCCTGACGTTTCTCCTGCTGCAGCCGCCAAGCCCTAAGCTTCCTCCACATAGTACCATCCGCAGAACAGCCATTGATCTGATTGGACGTGGTTTCACAGTCTGGGAACCTTACATGGATGTGTCTGCTGTCCTTATGGGGCTTCTCGAACTTTGTGCTGATGCCGAGAAACAACTTGCCAAGTACGTGCTCTGTTTTCAATTCATTTGGCTTCTGTTGATTTTGTTTGGTTTTAGCAGAGGTCATTGATTATAATTTTTTTTTATAATTTTTAAATTTATAAAAATAATTTTGGGGGCATTTTTTAAGTGCCAAAAAATAGACCAGTATCTCAATATATGAAATTTTGGAAGTAGACAATGAAAGGGAGATATGTTTCTGTCATTTTAATACAATTGAGATTTAGCTGTAAGCCAATGAATGATTTATCTGTGACATAGTTTTAAATTTATTTTTATTGCACTTTGACATATTATCAGCTAATAATAATATAAACAGATCATATGTGGAAAATAATACATATATGGTTGCTCAAAATGTTGTACTGGTACAATACATGGCCCAGTTGTTGGGGGAATTACTCCTTTGCCCTCACGTTAATTTTTAAACCTACTTTACTGAGGTTTCATCTGCACCCAGTTGACCATCAGCCCTCAGGGGGCTGCAGGGGTCCAGGGAAGCAGGGACGAGAGCAGTGGAAAAGGAATAGGAGCTGAGGCAGTTCCTGAAATAAAACTGAGGCCGGTGTCAGAAGTTAGTATTGACTTGAGAACCCAGCCTCCTGACTCCTGGAGGAAGTCTTTTTTGTTTTGTTTGGATGGTGTAAACCACATAGAATATGAGCTTGACCGCTGAGTCCCTCTTACAGGATACCATTCAGTGACATCGACCACACTGACAGTTAAGCCGTCACGAGCACTCCCGGGTTCCCAGGTGTGGCCACCCTGATGGAGACTCCAGGTCCACTGAGAAGTCACTTCCCGTTCTCTCCTCCCAGCGGCCCTGACGGTCTTCCGTCCCTGTGAAGCTGCCTGTTGTGGCCGTTTCACATAGACGGAGCTATGTAGCATGTGGGCTTTTGTGTCTGACTCCTTTCCCTGAGCATGATGATTCCAAGGTCCGTTCACGCTGCAGCCTCTTTTCAGTACTTCGTTCCCTTGTGCGGTCGAGTAACATTCCATCCTGTTGATTCACTGCATTTTGCTTCTCTATCCATTGATGGCCATTTGGGTCATTTCTACTGTAGTCCACTGTTGTGAATAGAGCTGCTATGAGAATTCAGATTCATGTAGATGTATTTGTGTGAACAGCTACTTTCATTTCTAAGTAGATAACCCGAAAGTGGCATTGCTGGGTCAGATGATAGTTCTGTGTATAACCTATTAAGATGAATCACCAAACTGTTCTCCACAGCAGCTACACAGTTTTCTGTGTGTTCCAGCAGCGTGCAAGAGGCCATTTTCTCTCCACCCTCGCCGCCACCTGTCTCCCGTTTTTGTTGCTTTCCGAGTATAGTCATCCTAGTGAGCGGGAAGTCCTAGTGGCGGGAATCTTGCACCCCTGTCTGTCTTACGATGCCTTTCTCAGTGTACAGGCAGATCTTGTTTTATTGTGCATAGTTTTATTGTGTTCTGCAGATACTGGGTTATTTTGTTGTTGTTGTTTTCTTTTTACAACTCAAATGTTTGTGCTGACCCTGCATCAAGGAAGTCTTTTGGCACCATTTTTCCAACAGCATTTGATCATTCATGACGCTTTGTCTTGTTTTGGTAATTCTAGCAGTATTTCAGACTTTTTTTTTTATTATTGTATTTGTTATGGTTATCTGAAGTCAGTAATCTTTGATGTTATTTTTGTAACTTGTGATCTTTTTAGCAACAATGTATTTTTAAATTAAGGGATATACATGTTAAGAAATACTTAACAGTATTGTGTCCTTAATAGTCTACAGTGTAGTATAAACATCCTTTTTATGTGATTGCTGAGAAGCTAAAAAATTCACGATTCACTTTATTGTGATGCTCGCTTTACTGTGATGCTCTGGAACTGAACCTACAGTATCTTCTGGGCCTGCTTGTAACTGTTAGCACCTCTTTTGATTTTTTTTCAGTGAATGACATTTCATTCTTATCATTATGAACCTTTAAAAAAAAGCTAGAGTTCTCTGCCCTTTTCTCCATGGCTGCCTCTCTCATATCCATGCTTTGGGCCTGTCTCTCTGCTGGCTGCTCTGTGCTCAGAAGCGGACACCAGAGCAGCAGCTGAAGGCTCGACTGGGATGCCATGACTTTGTCCTCAGGCTGGGCATGCCCATTTCAAAGTCCCGAGATTGCTGAGTCGGGGAAGGGAATTTATTTCAAACCCAAGCAGCCGCCCTCCCCCGTCACATCCCGTCCTACCGCCATGCTTCCTAAGCCTCACCTCTGAGTCTCCTCGCTCAGCGCCCTTCAGCAGCCTCTTCCACCTCTCACCTCTGTTCCATCTGCAAGCTGGGGCTAATTGAACACCTGCATCGTAAGACTGATGGTAGGTGAGTTCGTATTTGTCAAGTGCTTAGGAGAGCACTTAGCACATATTGAGAGACTGGATGGATGTTGCCATCTGATGTTGGGTGGGGGGTGTGGATGGTGATGCCCTTGTCATTGTCCTGGTGTTCAACAGCTGAAGAGACACTCATTTCTAGAATGATCACTTCCACATAATGGCAACCACGATAATTTCTGAACACAGGAAGCCTGAAGGTTCTTGATTGACTTTAAGGGGAAGGAGGGACAATGAAGCCATGAGTTAGCAGTAGTCGTTAAGAGGCAGCTGGCCTTTGTGCAAAGCCTGACACATATTTTCAATCTTTTATCCTCCCCTTGGCCGCAGCTGTGGTTGACACCTTCATGGAGTCAACAGAGTGGCTGCTGTTACCTCAGCTCTCCTGGTTACCTTGCTGCTGCTGCTGCTAAGTCGCTTCAGTCGTGTCTGACTCTGTGCGACCCCATAGACGGTAGCCCATCAGGCTCCCCCGTCCCTGGGATTCTCCAGGCAAGAACACTGGAGTGGGTTGCCATTTCCTTCTCCAATACATGAAAGTGAAAAGTGAAAGTGAAGTCGCTCAGTCGTGTCTGACTCTTCACGACCCCACGGACTACAGCCTACCAGGCTCCTGCATCCATAGGATTTTCCAGGCAAGAGTACTGGAGTGGAGTGCCATTGCCTTCTCCGCCTGATTACCTTGAGAAGCCTTTAATATTTTTGATTGTCCAGAATTTGCTTCGACAGAATTTTATAGCCTATTTTCAAATCTGGTCCAAACACAATTTCAATGATTATGCGGTCTTGTTTTGTTGCCTGGGAGAAGTGGTAGGTTTTTATTTTAGGCTAACCATTTAATATTTTATTTTGTGTTTAAATAAGTTCACACCAAGCTTATATCAGCAAACATAAAGATGTGCTGTGCTTTATCTACGTGGAGTATGTCCACAGACACCAATGCTTGGGTTCTCAGCAGGTAATTTAAATCTTGCTTTTACATCGTTCTCTGTCATGAAGGTTAGTATAACTCTCTGCACACTGCTCTGAATAAATGAACGTATCAGCATGTAGCCTTGAGGAGTCCAGCGTAATTTTCGTCATGATAAATTGCATAATAAGCAAGAAAATGTTTGTTTATTAATCTGTAACAAGATTTAGATTGAAAATGGCCTGTTCCATCCCTGACACCCTTTACAGGCTGCAGAAGCACTGAGATGCAGCTGAGCAGGGCAGCGGGGGTGACTGGGCATCTTCCCCTCCTGGCGCCCACGGGCCACCCCTCCTGTGCGTGGTTAACTGCACGCACGGTAACAGTGCCTGGCCACTTCGCTCCTGACTGTGATCTTAAGCTTGCTTTATGAAGAAGCCTTTATATTAGTCTTCTCTTTTTAAAAAGAAAAAAAAAATACAAGAGCGCTTCCCTCTTTATTTCAATTCTTGTGAGTGTATGGAGGGGCTTCCGGGCAGGGCAGCTCGCTCAGGCTGCTGCCAACATCTGAAGGACACCCATGACGGGAGAGTTTCTGTCCTTCCCTCGGTCCCCTGCATCAACATCCTCTGTCAGGGAGGACTCCTCTGAGAAGGCTTCTGAAAAGCCACATATGGCTCAAGACGAGTAGAGTATTCTCCCAGAATTAAGGTTTTTAATTTTGAAGTAGGACTTTAACATCTTACCTCTTTGGAATCAAAATGAAGCTATCTGTTTTCAAACATTTTGCCAAGTTTTAAACTGTGTTTATTAACTAAGCAAGCATCTATGGAAGGGACAGTGTTAGGTGCCATATGTAGTGAGAAAGTGCCATGAGACCAAGATCCTGAGGGCCCTTGTAGTCTTCCAAGAAAGAGAAGATCCTACAGGAAGGAGGAGAGTAAACAGTACGGACATTCAGAGCATGGCTGATAAATTAGAGTGGGGCACCCAGACAGCACCCAAAGAAGAGTGTCCACTGACTCTTCATTTCAGTGATTGTGAAAAGAGGAGGGGACAGAGGGGAAAGCACAGGTGTACTCCAGAGAGGCTGATGAGCAGCTCCACAGCAGGAAAGTGAAAGGAAACATTCTTTTTTAGCCAACTTTATTCATTAATTTCTCACAGAACCTAAACCCTGGGATGCTCCCATCAAAAACTTGGACATAATTGCCTTCCTCGTCATCTCTAGGGAACAGAATTGGGGTCAAAGAGAGGATTGGTTTTACCTTTTTCTATATTAAAAGACTGTAAAAATGATTACGAAAGATAATGAGACGACTCTCAGAGAGGTGCTTTCTCTTGGCCGCAGTAACACTGTGGTCAGTGGAAAAGGTGAGGTTCAAACCCAGGTCTCACTGATACCAAAAGCCACGCTCCCACCGCTGTGTCATCTTACATTCAAAACTGTACACCCGGAGAAGTAAAGACCAATGGAGCACTCAACTTAAAACCACCTTAAAACCACCTATGAAAGGGAACTTGGGCTTTCCTGGTGGCGCAGTAGGAAAGAATCTGCCTGCCAGTGCAGAAGACGTGGGTTGGATCCCTGGGTTGGGAAGATCCCCTGGAGAAGGAAATGGCATTTAATGAAGTCCTAGAATTTTAGGAACAAAACTCTTCTCCAGCAGCATTCAATGTATTGCCCTTAATATTTATTAAGTAAAAGTTAAGTTGTAGAAATTAAACAACTTATCTGAGGTTACACCAGTCCTCTGAGGGCTAAGACCATCACTTAGGTCTCCTAGTTCTCATTTTACTGCCCCCGCACCACATGATTATGTCACCCTTGGTTTAATGAGTGATCCGCAGGTAGAATCTTAAGAGAGGAATTTCTAAGATTAATAATTACAGGCTTCTTATTCATAACGAACTGTTTAACTGAACGTGGAAGCTGCACCTCATTGAAATCATACGTTGCCCCATCCCTTACTAACTCTGAAAAAATAGAAACACACACAGTACTATCTTTTTTATAAATCCATGATCATTTAGATCAGCATGGTCATGAACATAAGGATAAAATGTTAGAAACAGTAGAAAATCCTACCGTTTTAGATAATAAAGTACAGAAGGATCCCTGTGCTCTTGTATGTGCTGAACTCTGTGATTCTGATTCCAGTTGTCCTAATTCATGTTGCCGACCTTTACTCTGAAGGAGACCAGCAGACCGGGGCCAACCCTGCAGCTCAAAGTGCCAGACTCTCACCCCATGCTGCTGTGATGGAGGGGTGTGGGTGAACTCCACCAAGCCTGTTGCTTTTCTGTAACATTTACGGTTGCCAGACTTTGAGAAAGAAACATACAATCACTGGAAACCACGCATGTTTTGATAACATAGATAAGTGCTTTATGTTAGATTTTTGAATGATATGAAATAGAGTTGGAGAAAAAGAATTGACGTTTTAACTCAAATCTTGAGCATGTTTTTTAGATTTGAGAGCCAGAGAGTAAAGAACACACCATACAAACACTGAGGTGCTTTAAGCTTCCATATTTGAATTATTTTTCCTATTCACATGACATTTATTTTTAGTAGAAAGTTTGTAATTAGAGGAAACCACTTATCTAAATCTGCCTGCAATGCGGGAGACCTGGGTTCAAACCCTGGGTTGGAAAGATCTCCTGGAGAAGGGAATGGCAACCCACTCCAGTACTCTTGCCTGGAGAATGCCATGGACAGA
The DNA here is from genome assembly GCF_042477335.2 of Ovis canadensis. Taxonomy (NCBI): domain Eukaryota; kingdom Metazoa; phylum Chordata; class Mammalia; order Artiodactyla; family Bovidae; genus Ovis; species Ovis canadensis. The sequence goes on from NC_091267.1 coordinate 69,818,847, forward strand.
GGAGCCTGGCGGGCTACAGTCCATACGGTCACAAAGAGTTGGACATGACTGAGTGACTCTCTCTCTCTCACACACATGCACGTATATGCACTTATCTAAATCATGTTGGCATAGATTTTAATCATTGTAAATGTATAGGAAGTATACATTTACATCATATAGGAAGCATGTCTAAAATACAAGTACTTGTTGGAGGAATTACTGCCTTTGAGTTTAGGAAATTAGTGCCACCTGTGACTTATCAGATTCAGGTCCCACATGACAAAGAGGAGTTGCTGACTTCTTACTACATTTAGGACAATTGTTAATGCACCTGTTTTACCAGGAAGGGGTAGGAAGGAATTCCCAGATGATACGTAATTATGCCTTTACAAAATAATTTTAGTCTTTGTTGTTATGCCCAGAGTCTGAGTCCCCAAAACTGAGAGAATAAGACGTCCACAGCAATGCAAAAGCATGAAGGGGTTTATTATTGCTAGCTAGGGCTCAAGTCTCATCCAGCGCAGTGGAATCTTGAGGAGAGCCTGGAGCTCTGAATCACATTTATTTTTATACAGACGGTTCTTTGTTCCTGTAACAGCATAGCTGATTGGTTAAACCGTATGCGTGCGCGGGACTTTTAACCTCGCATCCCTATCCGGATTGGCTCAGGTCTGGCACGGGTGGGGGGTTTCGGGGATTTTTCTGATTGGTCAAGCTACATTGCCTGTAGCTACAGTGCCTCAGCTTTTCTAGAGACTAAACCTCAGGCCTAGCCTGCCCCTTAGAGCCTGTCCTGGCTTCAGTTTGGTCCTAACATTTCTTTTAGAGAGGGAGCATTTTCAGTCCTTGCTGCGGTTTGTCTTAGGTCACTGCCACAACAAAGCATGTAGATTGGGTTACTTAAAGAGCAGACACGTAGTTTTCGCAGTCCTGGAGGCTGGAAGATTCAAGATCAGGATGTTGTAAAGACCTCTCTCTGAGGTCCCTTCTCTTGGCTTCTAGGCACTGCCATCTCGCTGTGTCCTAACATGACTTCTTTGTGGCCAAGATTGGAAGAGAGAGAGAGCAAGCTCTCCTGTGTCTCTCCTAAGGGCACTAATCTCATCACAAGGGCCCCACCCTCATGGCCTTATCTAATTATCTCCTTAGAGGCCCAGCTCCATACACTATCATCTTGAGTCCTGAGGCATCAACATATGAATTTTAGGGAAACACAAGCTTTCGGTCCATAACCAGCTTGACTACGATTTGCAGGTTATTCTATGAAAGTTTAAGTGTTTTTCCCCCTGGAACATTCCCCTACAGCATTCCTTAATTTGATAGATGGGGAAGTCTAACGACTGTAGCAGTGCCATTTAACTGAAGTGGTCTTACATGTAAGTTTTAAAAAGCATTTACCTCCATGGGGTAAGGATTAGAACAGGATTAATGAGCAGTCAGGTAAGGAATGTGCTTGGCCTGAGTGGACTCTCTTTCTATTCATGGTTTTTATCTATAATATCTATCATCTCTGGTATTTCGTATTGGATATATATTCTGAAATGCTGAGTAAAACAGGGAGTGTGGCGTATCATATTTTTCAGAATAAAAACTGAAACCAAGACCCATCCTATAAACCTATATAACAGATGATCTGCATAACAGCCAGACGAGCTGGATCAGGCAAAAAGGTGGAGCTCTGTGTTTATACAGATTCCAGAATAAGGCAGACACCCCCTTTCATTTCAGGCCTCTGATAGTATGATCCTTCCTTGTTCAGTTAGAATCTCACATTATAATATATCACACACCCAGCACACTTTTGACTTTCAAGATAACTACATGCAGAATTAGACTGTGTCTGTTGGGACTACCAGATCAATTACTTTGACTTCATTGCCTGGTCAATTCAGTCAAATAACTGGCTTAAGTGATTTTTTTTTTTTTCCTGCTGAATTTACCAGGTAACTTCATTTAGTGCAGAGCTATTGAACTACTACTATGACCAAGGGCTGTACTAGGCACATCGGTGGGGGGAAAAGGGGATACACAGGGTTAGAAGGCACGGTCCCAGTCTGTGTATCGGTTCACAATACAAAACTAATTCAGAATGAGAGTCAGTGCTCAGGACCCGGAATAAACAGGTTTTGTCGTTGGTCATTTTTATTTCAGTAGAGGGTCACTGAGCGCTCTAGCAATTGCAGAATACCACACGGGCTTCCACAGAGTTGAACAGAGCGGAGGGAAGAGAGCATGCCAGTGGGGAAAGAGGGTAGTGGAAAAGCGTTAGCAAAGTACTGCGATTGAAAAGGAGTGAGTTTTAGGGACCAGCTTTGAAATTAGTCTGGCTGCGGGAGCATGGGCGTGCAGATGACAGTGATAAATTAGCGAAACTAGATTATGGAGGGTCTGGAATCTCCAACCGAGGAGTTTAAGATTTTTCTAAGCACCCAGACCCACTGAAGTTTTTAAGCAGGTTAACCATGAAATAAAGCTGGTGCTCTGGGAAGATTACTCCAGCAGTGGTACACTGGAGACTGTCGATGGAAAAGGCAAGGTTTCTCTTCTTCCCCTGTTGCCTGGGTGACTCCTTTCTGTTATCACGCTCACAACCCACCCGCTTGTGCTCAGTGGATACCCTGAGGATCACTGCAGAGCCCTGACCTCAGAGCAATAGCTGCGTTCCCATTCTGAGGTCCTGGCCTCAGACCGCCAGGCACGGAGGACAGGCATCCCTCAAATGCACACACCGTCTCTACCAACTGTTGGGTGGTCCATGGAGGGCAGCGGATGGCACTGTGGTATGTCTCTGGTTAGCTTCGTTCCCTGTTACTCTATAGCTTCTCTTCTTAACTTCATACGTTACCACTTCCCTTCCTGTAAGAAGTTTGCCAGTTTCCCCAAATTCACAAGGTCGTTTGCTGAGCAGGAGGAAGGGTGGTGTATGACTAAGCCTTTCACTTGAAACCAGTGACCAGCAGGTTGATCTCGCTCTCTCTGTTTCTATTTCTCTGGTGACAAGAAGCATCTGTTGGCAACTGTAATGTCAGATGCAGGACTAGATGTTTTTGCATCTTGTTAGCTGATTCATTCTTCTCATCAGCCTGGTGAAATCAATATTCTAATATACCCACTTTATAGACACTATAAAGTGCTATTTGTAGACATTTTCTGCTGTTTGGTACAGTCGCGCTCTGTTACAACTTTATCTGCACACCAGTGGATATCCATGCATCCCATGTCTTCATTCAGGCTACTGTTGATACAGAATAACACAGAGCGAAGGTCCATGACTTATATCACTAGAAACCTCTCTCGGGGATGCAGTCTAGCCAGTTATCCTAAACTGCTGAATTTAGCCGTGTTACCAGTCCATTCATCCAATTAAGCGCAGTGTTGTCCAGCCGCCCCTCATCTATTTTTCCAGGGGTTGGCTGTCCTAAAAGATGTTACGCGGTTACCTCGACTCCTCACTGGACTTCCCTGGACCTAAGTTCTGCTTTGTAAACTGCGGGTACCACCACCTCCCAGGGATGTGCTGGGCAGATGCGGAGGGACCTGAGGTAGCACAGGGCAGCCCCGCCTCCACCGTCGGTCCACGGCCAGTTCTTCCTCCTCCCCACATGCCTCCCTAGTGGGGCCAGGCCACCCTGGGAACGGACACCCCTTCTCCCTGGCTGACTGCTAGGGGGTCTTTCCAGCTTCAACATCCTGTGATTTCATTCAGTTCGGGAAAGCCGATTTAGGTGTGATTAGAATTAGTCAGTTAACATACCACTGTGTCATCAGCACCCACTCATCCACAGTGACGAAACATCCTGGAGTATCTGAAATCAGTTTGGCACTTGAAGTTTTTAAAATAGCCTGATCGTGATCTGAACTTTGCAATAATTTTGCAAGCAGTCTAGCCCCGACACTACTCACATAGTGAACGTTCCTTTTCCTGAATTCTCAAGGGCAACATTCAGTCCGGAAGAGAAACTGCCTTCCTGCGGAGCCCCTCCCTCTGTGCAGCCCCCTTGGGGTCCCCAGGGCCTCAGGGTCGTCCGTGGGGGTGATGCGCCCCCCAGCGGGTCCCTTCTGGTTATTGTTCGGTATATGTGTCTGTTCTCAGCTCACATCTGTCTGTTTTGTGGTAAACATCAAAGGACGGCTCTCCATCGTCCTCTGCTCTGAGTTTCTACTCTGTGTCTGCCCTCGGTTTGGAAAAAGTAGAGACACGTACAGTGCCAGTCAAAGATTAAAGCGGTGTAACAGCTGCAGCAAAATACGCAGAATTTTCTATAATCAATTTGCTTTCTGTTAACAGTGATGGGAATGCCTATGTGATGCCTCTTTATTTTCAACCAAAATTTAAGATAATGATTCATTGATTAATTTCAGAGATACTTATAAAGTTCTTACAGATTTTTAGTAACTGTAAGTCAGTTGACACATGAAGCACAAAAACTTATTTAATTGGAGCAGGACAGATCTTAATATAATTTCATACATATGTTTAAATATCAATGTTATTTAACTAGAGAGAGAAGCCATTAACAGATCTCTTAATGAGTAACAAAATACACCCTCTGTACAGTTGATGTGTGGATCATATACCACGTTTTCATGAAAAGTCTTAATACTTTCCACAGTAGTCTATATAAAGTATAATGGAAGCTTTCAAACAGAAAAATATTATTTTTTATGCTTTAGGAGTGGCAAAGAAATGCATGGCACTACTATCCTATAAGGAGATAGATTTATTTCATCATGTGCATATTCTTGTATATAGCCTGGACTATATCCCTGTGTCTGTGTATAATGCCATGTGTATGTTCTTTATACAGAGAGAATAAGTGTCTGTCAACGCAATTTTTTGCAACAATACTGAAAAACTATTCGCAGAACACGCTAATTAGTAACTTGATTCTGAGAGTGTTGAATGTGGGGTATACTAGCACAACTGAGGATATATTAATACAAACTAAAAAATAATTTTGTCATTTTCAGTTCTTCTGACAGTTTAATGGACAGGAGTGAGTTTTGCTTCCTCTCAGATATAGGCCTTAAATACGACCTTTTAACTTGGCCTTATAAGCCAATTATATTTCCTTTAACTCTTTCAAGGAAAAAAAATTAAAAATGCCCTTCGCAATATTCTTTCTTCCCTGACTCCGAGCTCAGTGATATGCATGCAGTGCTAGTTCCCGATAATTTGTTAACAAGGCCTCTTTAACATTTTGGACAGATGCACATACTGTTTTCAATCTTCACGGTTAATTATTCGATTTTGTATTTGATGCCAGAACACCCTGACTTCTAATCACCGCTCATTGTTGCAAGTCCATTATATTCTAACTGTTTGAGTGCTCCCATTGACCTTGAACTGACATTATAAGCTGTGTCTAATCTTTTCAGTCTATATTTCTAATGCTTCTTTTCTCTTTTCTCTTTTTTTCTGATCCCTGTTTAGCATCACAATGGGGCTGCCTTTGAGCCCTGCCGCCGACTCCGCCCGCTCCGCCCGGCATGCCCTCTCCCTCATTGCCACGGCCAGACCACCCGCCTTCATCACCACCATCGCCAAAGAGGTGAGAGCAACTTCTCAGTGGGCTCCGTCTTCCCATTTAGAGGAGTGAGTTCACATTGTCAGCCGAGGCTCCGCGTGCATAGATAATGCTTCCGGTTTGTTCTGGAACAATGCAGATCACTAATCTAGCACTGGGATGAATGCGTTCGCACCTGTGTGCACACACGCTGGATTCCACGGCGGTGCATTTGTTACTTGGGCTTCTGCAATCATTTCTGTGGCCAAAGTTAATTCGCTTGTAAATATTTGCCAGCAGTTTCTCAATCTGAAATACAGCAGACCTGTTCAAATTAAAATCTATCAAAGGTATCCACGGTATCTACCTGTAATCAAAACTGAACTTATTTAACGCTGGCTCTCCAACTGTAAACAAAAATGTAAGTCATAAACTTGCTAATTGTTTTTCCTATGGCATGTCGCAGATAAAGACTTGAATGCCAATTGATTCCCACATTCTTAGTGTTCTAACTAATTGGCTACATCTAACTGAAAAACTAGTAAAGAACAATGAACCAATTATAGAGTCTTTCCCGTAGGTCTTAGTAGTAGAAGAGAAGGCAAGGGAGATAAGCTCCTAAATTTTCTTTAAAGGTTTCTTCCATTTCAGCATGAGTAATGTGCAGACTCGGTGTCCGCGGGGCATGGCCTCTGCCTGAGTTCTTTTTCCTGTAGCTATGATGAATTTTTAAAATGCTGAATAAATACCTCTGAGCCTGCCCTGATAACCTACAACCTGTTGGGCCTATGTTTGCCCCAGAGCCATCCTTAATAGGCGTGCAGCAAAAATTTCTGATGTGAATATAGCTAGAAGGAAATGGCAGCCCACTCCAGTATTCTTGCCTGGAGAATTTCATGGACAGAGGAGCCTGGCGGGCTACAGTCCATGGGGTTGGAAAGAGTCAAACTCGACTGAGCAGCTAACACACACACATAGCTAGAAGGGAGGAAGTTAGGGCCTAGTAGCAGATTGAGTTTCTCTGAGGCAGTGGGACTTTGAATTCACATCTAAAATGGATTTGCAGACTGAGGGGCTGTGTTTTCTAATAGTGCATAGTGTTACAGTGAGAGTCTATTATGCAGAGATAATAATATTGAATATACTAAATAAGCCTTACATCAGTCCCACCTAGATACAAGTCCTGTAAATACCAGCCCTTAAACTGTCTCTTTAAAGAGAATAAGCAAGTATTCTATATTGTGTTTTTGAACTTAATTTTCGCCATTCACATATGAGTATTTTTAGTTTTTTAAACGTTTTATTTTATACTGGAGTGTAGCCAATTAACAGTGTTGTGATACTGTCCTATTATGGACATGGTATCCAGACTGAGGGAGTGTTAGTCAGGAGTGTGTGCTCAGATACTCAGTCACACCTGACTCTTCTGTGACCCCGTGGACTGTAGCCCTCCAGGCTCCTCTGTCCCTGGGATTTTCCCAGCAAGAATACTGGAGTGGGCTGCCATTCCCTCATCGATAAAGAATTCATCTGCCACTGCCGGAGACACAGGTTCCATCCCTGGGTTTGGACGATCCCTGGATAAGGCGTTGGCAACCCACTCCAGTACTCTGGCCTGGGAAATCCCAGGGACAGAGGACCTTGGCAGGTACAGTTCATGGGGCTGCAAAGAGTTGGACACGACTTAGCGACTAAACATCAACAACAATCCCCTAATTGCTAATCAACAACAATCCCCTAATTGCTACCCACCTCAATGCCAAATATACAAAATTCGCAAAACTTCAGTTTGTCTCTTTTTAAAAATGTCGCGATCAGTTAAAGTCTCATATAATACCCAGAAACTAAAATTCCATTAGGAAATACATACTGAGTACTTATTGTACTAAGTACTTGCTTTTGCAGTTGAAAGTGTTTCCTGACCCACCCGCAGGACGTTTGTTCTTGTTGACATTTCTTTCTACCTAAGTGAAAATAACCCAGCTGCTAGAAATGTGAAGTCTGTGAGGCATCGACCTTGCCTACAGCCTGGAAATGTTTTCTAGGTGCACAGACACACTGCTCTCGCCGCAAACACCCAGTCTCAACAGAATATGCACACCACCACTCTTGCCCGAGCGAAAGGGGAGATTCTGAGAGTCATTGAAATTCTTATCGAAAAGATGCCCACAGATGTCGTGGACCTTCTTGTGGAGGTAAGAATACTCTGTTGTGTTTTTTTTTTTCTTTTTAAATATTTATTTAATTGCGCCAGCTCTTAGTTACAGCACATGGGTTCTCTAGTTGCAGCACACGGAGTCTGGTCCCCCGACCAGGGATGGGACCCGGACTCCCTGCACTGGGAGCATGGGGTCCTCACCACTGGACGACCAGGGAAGTCCTAAGAGTATTCTGTTTTATATGATACATTCATAGCCTAAATTAAGCATTCTAGGGTAGTAATGTAAATCAGCATCTTTATTTCCAGCGCCTCTAAAAGAAAGGTAACTAAAGTGAATGAACTTTTATATAATTTCTGAAGACTTTATTTAAATTTCCTCAAACCTCAAAATGATTGTTATGTCTATTTATCATTCACATGAAATTGGTCTGTATTAGAGTAGTTTTTAAAGGTTATAATCTCTTTGGTATCTTTCATTATAAATCGAACATAGAGTGTGCTTGAATGAAAGCTATCTATCCTACATATAAAAATATGAAATGCCTTTCAAGTAAACAAGTCTGGTTTCTTTATTTTACTGTGTGCTCTTTTTAAAAAATGATTTTCACGGATAAGAGAAACGAGAGCCTATTATATAAAGTAAGTATACTATAATTTTAGTAAATGTACTATAATTTTAAAGTAAATATGAAAATAAAATTATGAAAATTTTCATGCAGATGAGGCCTAAGTTAATAATTTAAATTATGGAAAATTACATACTTGAAACTAATTTTAAATTTGTATCTTTTCTATAAAGGTTATGGACATCATTATGTACTGCCTTGAAGGATCTTTAGTTAAAAAGAAAGGTCTTCAGGAATGTTTTCCAGCCATCTGCAGGTAAAGAAGCCTTCTATAGCATGCAAAGTAAAAAAAGTTTTAGTAACAAATAATTTTAAACTGTGTTTTGAGCAGGATGAGTTAGTATTTGTGGCCAGTTAGAAACCCTGTTATGAATTAATATCTGCTTACTTTCTAAAACAATTTAATCAGCTTATACTAAGAAAACACAACTATAACAGAACCACTACTGGAAACTGGGTTGTGAAGAGGTTTTTCTCAAAACTGAAAAAAAGGAGTAAGAGATAGCATCTATTAAATATGTCTATTCGTATATCCATTACCCAAATTAGCTTTTATATTACAAAAAGAAGAGTTAGGAAGCTTGAAGAAGATACACTTTTCAGCAACAGAAATCTTCATGCCACCTTTTTCATAGCATATTTTATTTTTAATATAAAAGCCAGTATTTGCATGTTCTCCTACTACGCATAGGTGATTTCCCTGTGAGAACGAGAGCAGCTAGCACTTTTATAACGGCGTTGCATAGGCGGCATATAATTCTAGTCATTTGTGTGTGTGTGCGTGCCGCGTTGTCGCTTTAGGCGTGTCCGACTCTTCCCAACCCTGTGGACCGTAGCCTGCCAGGCTCCTCTGTCCGTGGGGTTCTCCAGGCAGGGATACGGAGTGGGTTGCCACACCCTCCTGCAAGGGATCTTTCCGACCCAGGGATCAAACCCCCATCTCTCATCTCCTGCACTGGCAGGCAGGTGCTTTACCATAGCGCCCCCTGGGAAGGCGCTTGTCTGTGTGTAGCACTTATCATTAGGAAATGATTTTTTTAAAATGTCAAAATGTAATAACATGTTTATTTTTCTTTTAAAGTAGTTTTTGGTTCTCAAAATGTTTATAGCTTGAGATACACTTTAGTTAAAATTCTTTTTTAACCTCCATGTGTTCAGTAGAAATAGTGTTAATGTCTGTTGAAGTTGTTTTAGCAGTTGTGTTTGTGGAAAACAGAACAACCAGTTAGGCATAGTTACGTCACATTTTCCTTTTTAAGATAAGCGCAGTGATATCCTTACTGAACGTTTCTTCAGTTCAGTGAGTGTATCACACTGGAAAGCCTTGACTTTGCAGTGGCGTTATGCAGTGCACTGTTACGCCTTTTGTATTTCCTGGCATTTCAGCAAATGTTTGCTGAATTAATTGTACTCTGCATCCTCCCATATCTTCCCTCATGTTTATAATAGATTTTATATCCTAGTCTCTTCATTTTGCTGTTTGTGATATATGCCACCAGAGGGTAAGTCACGAACACACGGAGAAAGTGTACCTAATATGCATGTTGTCCAGAGGCATATTTTCTTGGGATATAGATCAGGCATGTTAGAATACAGTAATTTTGTAACATCATGCCACATTTAATTCTGGTTTTTGTTCTTTTTATTGAAAGTTATATAAAATCTTTTTTGTATAATTAATTGATGTTAAAAATACGTGTAGCTGTTATGTTCCCAGTCAACTGTTCTCTAAGGAAACGTCTACGCTAAAAATGGACATTTATCTGTCACTTAGTGGAAGCAAGGAAGCAGTTTTATTGGGAATTATCTTATTGAAGGTTAGCAAAGCATTCCTTATAGCACCAGTGTCTGCTGTGAAAATAAGCCTCCTGGAGCTAAGGCAAGGAAATCCTTCAGCGTTTAAAGGGCCTGTCTCTTCCCTTGCGGGAAGTCTGCCTCCTCCGGCATCCTCAGTTGCCCAAGTCCCTTTCATTTCTGCCAGTCCACTTTTGTTTGCAGTTGTTTAATCACTGGGGAGGAAGGTTTCTGCCTGAATGCTAAAGAAATGTATATAAGCTGAACGTTAATTTTTTTTTCTGATTTGGCTGAAAGCAGTTGTATTTTATTAATTTGATACCATTTATTGAACACCTACTGTGTATCAGGTGCTAACTAGGCCCTGGGAATACAATGAGGAATGAGATGTTGTCCTCAAGGAGCACAGGGTCTAATAGGGCAGGTAGTTAAAAGATTTATAAGGCCAGGGGTGGGTGCTGTGTGGTATGCTGGAGGAGAATTCCATACCGGGGCAGAGTCAGGCAGCAAAGGCAGTGCTTAACTCTGGATATGGGGGTCTTTCAAAGTTCACAAAGAAGAGGCAGAGTAAGAACAATAACCATAAGGGAATCTTACGAAGTTCCACAAAGGAGAAGACAGACTAATAATATCCATTTCCTCGTGGAAGTGAAAGTCGCTCAACCGTGTACTACTCTTTGCAACCCCATGGACTATACAGGCCATGGAATTCTCCAGGCCGGAATACTGGAGTGGGTAGCCTTTCCCTTCTCCAGGGGATCTTCCAAACCCAGGGATCAAACCCAGGTCTCCCACATTGCAGGTGGATTCTTTACCAGCTGAGCCACAAGGGAAGCCCTGGAGTGGGTAGCCTATCCCTTCTTCAAGGGATCTTCCTGACCCATGAATGGAACCATGGCCTCCTGCATTGGAGGCGGATTCTTTACCAACTGAACTGTCAGGGAAGCCCCAATTTCCTTTTACTGACAGAGAAAAATATTTTAATAAGAATAGCTGCCAGCAGAGACACAGATGTAAAGAACACACTTTTGGATTCATTGGGAGAAGTAGAGGGTGGGTTGATTTGAGAGAATAGCACCAAAATATATAGATGACAGATAACCAGTAAAACAGATAACCAGTGCAAGTTTGATATATGAAGCGGGACACCCAAAGCCCATGCCCTGTGACAACTGGGAGGGATTTGGTGGGGAGGGAGGTGGGAGGGGGTTCCGAATGGAGGGGACACATGCATGCCTACGGCCAGTTCATACTCATGTATGGTGGAAGCCATCATAGTGTTGCAAAGTAATTATCCTCCAATTAAAATAAGTAATTTTTTTAAAAATGACTGCCAAGCAGAGAAAAGGATTTGTGCTCCGCAGGGGCTTAGGGTGGTGGTGTTGGTAGGAGTAGTGGCAGGTTTTGGAAAAGCTTCACCGAAGAGTTGATGGGGTGAGCTTTGCAGAATAAATTGCTGTGTGTCATCTGGAATTACAGAAAGGATCATACCAGCGAATGTTTGGAGGCGCAAAAGTGTAAGAATTTGGTGAAGGCTGTGTGGTGGTGACCAGAACGTAGGCTGAGAGTGGAATTCTCGCAGCATGCCACAGGATAGGGCTTTGAATTCTGTTTGAAGGAATTTGGTCATTATTCTGCAAGCATTGGAGAGTCAGCAGAGTTTAAGCAAACTCTTGCCAGAATATAGGTGATAAGGTATAATGTTATGAAACAGGATTTTAAAAAACTGTTTTCATTTTGGAAAATTTCAAACATACACTAAAATGGAAGTAGTAATGTAATAAATCCCCATGAATCCATCGGTTAGCTTCAAGAATTATCAACACATGGCCAGTCTCATCTCATCTGTAACATTCTCTTGTCCCCTTCCACTTTTTAATACTGTAGGTCCTTGTTGGTTTTTTTATTTTGAATACAGCAGGGTGTATATGAAACATGGGGCTTCCCTGGTGGCTTAGCAGTAAAGAATCCGCCTGCCAGTGCAGGAGATGAAGGTCCCTGGGTTGGGAAGCTCCCCTGGAGAAGGTAATGGCAACCCACTCCAGTGTTCTTGCCTGGAGAATCCCATGGACAGAGGATCCTGGTGGGCTACAGTCCATGTGGTCTCAAAAGAGGCAGACACGACTTTTGCGACTCAACAACATGTGAAACATAGGATTTATAACAAATAGTTATAAATTGAAGTAATTGACTACCTCTTATTATGTTAATTATTATTATTTATTAGAGTTGTGAAGATATAAGCCCCAAAGGGTCAGTGCATAAACATAGGAAGATGAGTAACAAGGTTGTAACTTGTACTAAAACTGTTAGTTGGAACAGATAATAAATCATGGAGGACTTCAGAGAACGCTAAGCTTAGACAGGACCTCCTTACAGGTCTACACCATGCCACCTACTTAGGCTGATTTGTACTCGATCGATAAATTAACAACCACAAACATGTTAACATATCAACAGAAGTAAAAGTTATTTTATTGAATATCTGCCATGTTTGTACCGTTGTATTAGTTTCCTTACAGCACTTACATGCCCTCTACTTATAAGTAAATTCTTTTCACTAAATATGAGACTCTAGTTAAAGTCAGTGATGTGAATATCTGGTTCAGTCCGGTGAAATTTGTTTTTAAGATCTTTATGTAATGTACTCTTGTATTCTTCTTGTTTTGTTGGCTTTTTTCCTCTTCTTTTACCCTTTCTTAAAAATGCTATGCATACATGCTTAGTCACTAAGCCATGTCAGACTCTTGGCGACCTTAGAGCCTATAGCCCACCAGGCTCCTCTGCCAGGGGCCAGCACGAGGAATCCCGCCCGTGACAAGGTCATGCGGAAGGAAGCCTGACAAAACGCAAGGTTGTGATCAGGCTTCAGGGGTTCCCCCTGGAATTTCCTGAGCATCCACCCCCCAAGACCAGAGTCTGCCTGCTTTACTGCTATGCTTTCCACCTACTCTTCTGTCATTAACAGGGGGCTGTCCCCACACCACCCTTTTCTGGAAAAAATTAGAGCTTTTAGATAATAAATCTCCTGGGCATAATACAAGTGTTTCAATCCAAAAACCCCTCTGATGGCTTTCTAGCCTGCCTGCAGGACTCGTACAGCTGCGCGTGTGATTGTTTGAGGCCTCCTGACCGCAGGAGGCACAAGAAGCTTAAAACATCCTAGGAATGTAGGGGCTGCCGAGGAGTCAAAATCATTCGAATAGGACTGATTAAAGTCCTATTTGTTGAGCCAATACTTGCTGCCAGATTTTCATATCTTTTATTTGTAGATATAGTTGGATAGAAAAACAGGTAGTAGACCTGGTATTAGCAACATTAGATCTTTGAGTTAAGTACTTTCTTTGTTATAACCCACTGCACCTTTGTTCTACAGGAATGTAACTTTATTTAGTACTTTGAGGGTGATGCAGAGTAAAGAAAAATCACTTCTAAGGAAAAGGAGTTTTCTGGTTGATAGACAATTATCCAGGAAGAGAGCCATAAAAATGTTAACAGGCCTCTTGGCCAGAAGATAATGTAAACCACCTGAGACCTTTTGTTTCTGGGAGGATATGCAAAAAGAAAGCCTTGTTTGTCTCAATGAGGGTCAGGACTGCTGCCCCTGCATAGCTCTGCATATTCCATTATTTCTTTATGGACAACTTGGGGTATATAAGCTGATTTTGAAAAATAGTTTTTGGAGTCTTGTACCGATGCTGGGCTTCCCCATGTCATTCTTTTCTTTATCTGGCTGAATTCCCATCTGGGGCGTGGAGGCTCGCCATGTCTACTTCCTTGTCCCGGCTTCTAAGATCTGTAAGAGAGAGAACCCAAGGCAGGGCACTCTCCGATATTCAAATGGACGCTGGTGGCCTAACGTAGACGGTGCAAGCTCCTTGTCTGGAACTTCATTGGCTTTCCACGTAAACCAAGTTATTCAGCCTCCTTTTTTCCGCCTAAATTTCCTACTATACCATTTCTTCCTAATCTAATTTTATATTTCTATATTAATAAATAAGTTTCTCCTCGCCAACGCCGTCCCCACTTCGAATTTCCCTGGATCCACTGGGGCTGAACCCTGGCACTCCTCTGTCCATGGGGTTTTTCCCAGGTGAAAAATACTGGAGGGGGTTGCCATTTCCTTCTCCGGGAGATCTTCCAACCCAGGGATCAAACCTGGGTCTTCTACATTGGAAGGCAGATTCTTTACCACTGAGCCACCTGGGAAGCCCAAAGATGCTATGTATTTCAGCTTAGGCTAACCTCTATAATGTTGCTACATTACCAATATTTAGTTGTTACAGTTGGTAGGTCATAAAAAGTTATAAACTTCATTTAGTATATATATATATATATATATATATATATATATAGAGAGAGAGAGAGAGAGAGAGAGAGAGAGAGATGACATTTGTCAAAGCACCTAGCAGAATGCTTGTGATTTTGGTATTCAGAGAGTATTAATTTCCTGGGGGAGTATTTTCTCTAGCCAAACAATAATACAAAAACCCAAAATGTGTGTAAGAAATTAGTTAATATTTATTTGAGAGGATTTTATATGCCTAAAAAGTATAGGATGGCGTTATTATCATTTTCATATAGGTAAAAAATTGATTTATTTCTCACAATATTAAATATTTTAATATTTTATGAAATATTAAATATTTAAAAAGATCAGTGTTATAAAGATGCTTTTCATATCTTAAGTTGTATTAATTTCATCAAGAACCTGGTATCCTGGTATACCTGGTATATCTGGTATCCTGAAGTCATTGACTGTTTTTAAATCAAAAGTACTCTCATTTGGGTTATACATAAAATTTACTCTTTTCTGAGTACCAAGGTGGATTAGCATCATCAAGTGTGAAATGATCCTAAAATTGGTTTTCCTGTTTTTCAGTTTTGTTTTTTAACCTTGACCAGTAGGCTTTGATTCTGATATGCATCTGGATTTTGAGTTTTCAGTTTAGAATTTTAAAACTTGAATGTTGTAATTTCTCTAATATTTTCTTCATTGTTAGTAACTTGTTAGTGTTTTTTAGATTGCATATAAAATTTCCATTGGGTTGCTGTCTTGAAAGTCTTGGGCTTAAGCTTAGGCTGACCTCTGTATTGTATGTTGCTATATACCAATAGTCAGTTTATTCTGATTTGCTTGTTTATTCATTTATTTACTCAGGTTTATTAATGATTATATGACTTGATATATAATTTAATGAATAGTGACTCCATCCACTGAACTATGTTTTAATTAAATTTTTGTCCTGTGACATATATACTCAAACAAGTTTAAGCTACAAATTGTAAATCTAATGAAAGAAAGTAGGACAGATGGAGAAAGTTTGATTTTTTTTTCTAATTTTGTTCATATAATTTTCTGTCAGTTGTTAAAACTTCTTGTAATGTCTTCTGCTTGAAAACAGAAATGGATTAGAACATGTGCCCAGTAAAATTTAATAGAATTTTTCCTGTCACTGACCCAAAATCATGTGTTGATATTAAAACACGAGGTTGTAGCACTGTATTAATGTACAATTTGCCAGAGTCGAAAGTGAATGTGTTAATCATTCAGTCATGTCTGACTCTTTGCGATCCCCTGGAGTGTAGCCTGTCAGACTCCTGTCCATTGGCTTGTCCAGGCAGGAATACTGGAGTGGGTAGCCATTCCCTTCCATAGGGGATCTTCCTGACCCATGGATTGAATCCAGGTCTCCCACATTGCAGGCAGATTCTTTACCATCTGAGCCACAGGGAAGCCCAGATTGTGGAGGTATAGGTTTATATCTCAACTTCTTGGCATCATGTGTATAAAGAGGGGCCAACCATCAATGCCTACGTAACAACCTTCAGATGCCAGAAATAGAGCAGTTGTTCAAGAGGAACACGCCTGTTTGTAGGGCTGAGATCAACATGGAGGTGAGAGTCCTCAGAAGACTTCCCACCCACGGTGGCTGAATCTGTGGATGTGGGCCCCATGAAAACAGAGGCAACTGTCGTAAAACATGTTATGTAAGAGAGCACACGCAGATACCCAAGGACAGCCATTTGTGGTTCATAGGCCCAACTGTTTTAGCGATTTTGGAACTCTCAGGAATGTGTTGGGAAAAAGCTCTCACGAGTCAATATTAAAATACATTCCATGCCTATTAGCTGAGAGAACTGAAGACACTAGTGATAAATGCTCACTCTCTGTTTGGTCCTCTGAGGAATAATGAGCTCTTCAGTATAATTCCTGGATGATCTTCAAGAGAATTACCTGATTTCGAGGCTCTGCCTGAGACCCACTGCCTCCAACTATCCTGAAGCCTGATGGTTCCTATGCACAGTGAAGTTCAGAAGCAAGTCCTCTGATAATCCTCTATCAGGAAAACAAAACCCGACTCATTCTCCTTTGTGGCACGTTCAGTGATCTAAGAGCTCGGATCCTAGAATGCCTTTTTGTTTACATATTGAGTAAACTCAGAATTTCCAAGGAAATGTTTGAAGACATCCCTTCAGCTCCTTCATTCCTGCAGTGACACACCGTTAGTTTTATTTTTTATTTTATTTTATTTTTTAGTTTTTTATTTTTTAAATTTTAAAATCTTTAATTCTTACATGCTTTCCCAAACACCGTTAGTTTTAAAAGACATGTCATTAGACAGTAGCACACAATGCCGGCAGAGACTTTTAACTCAAGACTGTTCGTTAATCGACTTTTATCTAAAGCTCCATTGGACAAAACTGGAACACTTAGAAGCTAGTTTAAAAAAACCATGGTCCATTTATCCCTCTACATAGTCTAGTTTATATCCCTGCTGCTGCTGCTGCTGCTGCTGCTGCTGCTGCTGCTGCTGCTGCTGCTGCTGCTGCTGCTGCTGCTGCTAAGACACTTCAGTTGTGTCCGACTCTGTGCGACCCCATAGACGGAACCCCACCAGATTGTTCCGTCCCTGGGACTCTCCAGGCAAGAACACTGAAGTGGGCTGCCATTTCCTTCTCCAATGCATGAAAGTGAAAAGTGAAAGTGAATTCGCTCAGTCGTGTCCGACTCTTCGCGACCCCATGGACTGCAGCCTACGAGGCTCCTCCGTCCATGGAATTTTCCAGGCAAGAGTACTGGAGTGGGGTGCCATTGCCTTCTCCGAGTTTATATCCCGGCTGCTGCTAAGTCGCTTCAGTCGTGTCCGACTCTGTGCAACCCCATAGATGGCAGCCCACCAGGCTCCCCCATCCCTGGGATTCTCCAGGCAAGAACACTGGAGTGGGTTGCCATTTCCTTCTCCAGTGCAGGAAAGTGAAAAGTGAAAGTGGAGTCGCTCAGTCCAGATTAAGCTAAACCGTCAGAGAGCTGCCTGTTAGGACCACGTTGCCTGACCTCTTTCAGCACTGACTTCCCCAGTTCCTTGTCAGTGCTTTGCCTACAGTTTGCACTGAGGAACCTGCCCCTGAGTGTCTCTGGAAGCTTACAGTCCGGTTGTGATCATGCTGATGTCCATTGTGCAGGGTCCCTCCTGAGAGTGCTCAGTTACTTCGGTTTTGTCCGACTCTTTGCGACCCCACAGACTGTAGCCCACCAGGCTCCTCTGTCCATGGGATTCTCCAGGCAAGCATACTGGGGTGGGTTGCCATGCCCGCCTCCAGGGGATCTTCCCAGCCCAGGGATTAAAAAATAAACATTTCTTTCAAATCCAGATGACAGGCATTTTTTGTTTGCTTTGCCCTAAGGAATGAGAATGTGTTTTTTGTTTTTAATTCCACTTAACCAGAGTTAATTAAAACATTTTGCTTTAGTCATTGGGCATCTCAACACCACATTCCCTGCCTAACTTAGATAGTTAGGGCTTACATCTCCCTTTCTCTTTATCTCATCATCACATCTCAAACTTGTCTTCCTCTTCTATCTTTTACTGAGTTAGGTTTTATCGAAGTCCCTGTGTGTGTGTTCAGTTGCGAAGTCGTGTTTGATTCTTTTAGGCTCCCCTGTCCATGCGATTTTCCAGGCAAGAGTACTGGAGCGGATTTCCTGCTCCAGAAGGTCTTCCTGACCTGGGGATCAAAAGTGGGTCTCCTCTGAGCCACCACTGAGCCACCTATTAAGTCCTTTCTGTAGTACGTGTGTGTGTGTGTTTAAGTAGATGTGTATGTGAAATTTAACACATTTGTAATTTCACTTTAGAAGGCATAGAAACAAAGATGACCATTTTACACATAATGCTCACTGTGATTGTTTTCTAAAAATTAAAAATTGTCTTTGTATTAATTGAAATATCCTAGACCTACCTAGGGTAGTTTATGTATATGTAGATATTTTTCTAAAAGATACAAAAATAACTTTAAAATTGAAATGTAGCTGATTTATAATATTGTATTAACTTCAGGTGTGTAACAAGGTTGTGTTTTTTTTTCAGATTACATTTCATTTTAGATTATTACAAGGTATTGCATACACTTCCCAGTACTATACAGTAAATCCTTGTTGCTTACCTATTTTTATGTATAGTATTATGCATCTGTTAATTGCATACTCTTAATTTGTTTCTCCTTCCCTCCCTTCCTGCTTTGGTAACCGTAAGTTTGTTTTCTGTGTCTGTGAATCTGTTTCTGTTGTGTATATAAATTCATTGGTATTATTTTTAAGATTCCACATGTAAGTGATGTTTGTCTTTCTCTGACTTGCTTCACTGAGTGTATATTCTCAAGGTCCATCCATGTTGCTGCAAATGGCAGTGCATAATATTCCACTATATATAAATGTGTATATACACTTTTATCTTCTTATGGCAGTCATCTGTTGGTTGGCACTTGGTTGTTTCCATGTCTTGGCTTTTGTAATCAGTACAGCTATGAACATTGGTATGCATGTATGTTTTCTTTTTTTTTTTTTAATTTCCAAAATTTTATTTTATTTTTTATTTTTATTTTTTTTAGTTTTTTTATTTTTTAAATTTTAAAATCTTTAATTCTTACATGCATTCCCAAACATGAACCCCCCTCCCACCTCCCTCCCCGTAACATCTTTCTGGGTCATCCCCATGCACCACCCCCAAGCATGCTGCATCCTGCGTCAGACATAGACTGGCGATTCAATTCACGTGATAGTATACATGTTAGAATGTCATTCTCCCAAATCATCCCACCCTCTCCCTCTCCCTCTGAGTCCAAAAGTCCGTTATACACATCTGTGTCTCTTTCCCTGTCTTGCATACAGGGTCGTCATTGCCATCTTCCTAAATTCCATATATATGTGTTAGTATACTGTATTGGTGTTTTTCTTTCTGGCTTACTTCACTCTGTATAATTGGCTCCAGTTTCATCCATCTCATCAGAACTGATTCAAATGAATTCTTTTTAATGGCTGAGTAATACTCCATTGTGTATATGTACCACAGCTTTCTTATCCATTCATCTGCTGATGGACATCTAGGTTGTTTCCATGTCCTGGCTATTATAAACAGTGCTGCGATGAACATTGGGGTACATGTGTCTCTTTCAATTCTGGTTTCCTCGGTGTGTATGCCCAGCAGTAGGATTGCTGGGTCATAAGGTAGTTCTATTTGCAATTTTTTAAGGAATCTCCACACTGTTCTCCATAGTGGCTGTACTAGTTTGCATTCCCACCAACAGTGTAGGAGGGTTCCCTTTTCTCCACACCCTCTCCAGCAATTATTGCTTGCAGATTTTTGGATCGCAGCCATTCTGACTGGTGTGAAGTGGTACCTCATTGTGGTTTTGATTTGCATTTCTCTAATAATGAGTGAAGTTGAGCATCTTTTCATGTGTTTGTTAGCCATCCGTATGTCTATGTTTTCAAATTTGGTTTTGTTTTTCCAGATTTTTACCTAGGAGTAGAATTGCTGGATTATACAGTAGCTTTATTTGTAGATTTTTAAGGAACCTCCATGCTGTTTTCCATAGTAGCTGTACCAATTTACATTCCCACCAACAGTGTAGGAAGGTTCCTTTTCTCCACACTCTCCCCAGCATTTATTCTTTGTAGATATTATTTATTATTTTGTGATAGCCATTCTGACCATTGAGAGGTAATACCTCATTGTGGTTTTGATTTGTACTATTGGCCATCTGTATATCTTCTTTAAAAAATTGTCTCTTTAGGTCTTCTGCCCATTTTTTAACTGGGTTATTTATTTTTTTGATTTTGAGTTATATGAGCTGTTTGTATATTTCAGATATTAACTTTTCATTCATATTATTTTATCCCATTCTGTAGGTTGTCTTCTCATTTTGTTAATAGTTTTCTTTGCAATGTAGAATCTTTAAAGTTTAATTATGTTCCATTTGTTTATTTTTGCTTTTTATTTCTTGACCTTGGGTGACTAATCTCAGAAAATACCATTCCATATTATGCCAGAGAATATTTTACCTGTGTTTTCTTCTAGAAGTGTTAGTGTTGTGTTTTATAATCAAGTCTCTAAACCATTTTGAGTTTATTTTTGTATGTGGTGTGAGGAGGTGTTCTGATTTCATTTATTTACATGTAGCTGTCCAGCTTTCCCAGTACCACTTGTTGAAGAGGCTGCCTTTTCTCCATTGTAGAGTCTTACTTCCTTTGTCATAAATTGATTAATCCTACATGTGTGGGTTTATTTCTAGGCTATCCATTATGTTCCACTGATCTGTGTGCCTGTTTTTGTCCAATACCATACTGTTTTGATTATTATAGTTTCATAGTATGGCATGAAGTCTGAAAGGGTTATGCCTCCAGCTTTGTTCTTTTCCCTCCAAATTGCTTTGGCAATTTTGAATCACTTATGGTTCCATATTTTAAAAATTACAATTTTGATTGCTGTGTAAAGTTCATAGTCATAGATTTAAATATTTTCTAATAATTCACATTTTAGTGCCAGGGATATTGTTAGTACAATGGTATCCATTAGTAATACAAGAAAATTACTAAGATTTCAGTGCCCTTGAGAGGCTGTAGCATACACATCCTTCAAAACGTAGTCATTCAAAGAAGTTCTACTACCAGATTTTTCATCACTGTAATAAATAAAACTATTTTATTATATAGATACTAAACTATGTTCTTTCTACAACTTAGATAAATTAGCAGCAACAAGGCTGTTGCAACACTGAACCAATTTCGTATTCATATTTATTCATAAGCAGAGTGAGAATTACAGAAAGGTAACGCTTACGGAACGAGCTCCTCTACGTTCCCTCCTGTTTTCACTGGACTTCGCTTTACCTATTTCATTTTCCTAGATGATCTTCCCAAAGCCATCACCCAGCTCTCTAGATCATGGCTGTAGAAGCACAGAGCGTTCTGAGTAATTTCCAGGTAATTACCTAGACCATCAATAATGCAGCGTCCTCAGTTAAAAATACCCTAGACACTAAGAAAGTGGAACTAACCTTTTCTTGAGTCTTGGGAGGATAAACGTCACTGAGGTTTCCTTAGGGGGCTTCCCAGGTGGCTCAAGTGAAGAATCCACCTGCCAGTGCAGGAGCTACAGGAGACGCAGGCTCGATCCCTGGGTTGGGAACATCCCCTGAAGCAGGAGATGGCAACCCAATCCAGTATTCTTGCTGGGATAACACGATGGCAGGGGCACAATGGCAGAGGAGCCTGGCAGGCTACAGTCCATGGGGTTAGACATGACTGAACGTGAGCTGAGCACGCATGAATGCATGGGATCCCTTAGAATTCACACCAACAGCTATGTTACTAACCTTGAATTCCTTGTGCACACTCTAATATGGCGGACGAGTCAGCATGGAGTATGCCATGCCTGACTCAGTGTGGTCACTGTCTCATTTCACTCTGCTTTCTTTGATGCAGTAGCCTAAAATATGGGAGTGTAGGGATGCACAGATGCTACTCAACTAAGAGAGAAGCGGTCGAGCACACAAGTGTAAAATAAAATTTGGGAGTGTAGGAACGCGCAGATGCTACTCAACTAAGAGAAAAGCGGTCAAGCACACAAGTGTGACATGAATAATTTAAGGGTTTGTTGTTCATTTTGCGAAAGTATCCTTTTAAAAAATTGTTAATTTCTGCTGTGCAAAAGATATTATTTACTAATCTCAGAATAGGAAAAATTTAAGCCCCTATAAGCTACTGACTAGCAAAGCTCAATTAGAAAGGAAGATAAAATACAGAAACGTAATCAAATTAAAATATAGCTTTTAAATTAAGGCAGTTACGTTCTTGAGGGCCAGTAGTGATACAATGCATAACAAATGATTAGGGATTTTTTTTTAATGAATTGTTTTTGCACATTGTGAGTAGCTTGAATAAAAGGATTTTTGCATCTCTTTCTTTTATTGTGTCCTTAGCAAGTAGTAGAGGGCTTCATCTGGTTAAATGCCGCAATATACCCCAGAATTCCCACATAGATCCTATTCCATGCATTTTTATTCTTTTAAGTGAAGGAAATTTATTTAATGTGTAACTAAGACTGGCAATTTTTGTTCCTTTCAAAGACTTACTAAATAAATTCACACATTCGAAAGGAGTCCCTTTTTGAACTCTGTCCCAATTTTTAGTTTAGAAAATTTGAACTCTCAGATAGGCCCTCAGTAACTGTAGCTGAATAATGATACCAGCTATGCTACTTCATGTGTTTTGTCCTTAATTTAGTCATCATAATTGGCACCAGTTATTTCACTTAAACCATGACCTTGTTGCATTATTTTTATAGAAATACAAGTTGTAGAATTTGGACTCTGCAATGGACTTCAGGTTATAAATTACCTATTTCTCACCTTTATTTGACAGATGGACAAACTGAAGAGCATGCTTTTTTAAAAAATAAAAATTATTGGAATATAGTTGCTTTACAGTGCTGTGTCAATTTCTACTGTACAGCAAGGTGAATCATCTGTACATACTCATGTTACATGCTAAGTCGCTTCGGTCGTGTCCAACTCTTTGCGAGCCCATGGTAGCCCTCCAGGTTCCTCTCTGCTTGGGATTCTCTGGGCACTGGAGTGAGTTGCCATGCCTTCCTCCAGGGGATCTTCTCAACCCAGGAATCGAATTGGCATCTCTTGTGTCTCCTGCCTTGGCAGGTGGGTACTTTACGGTTAGCGCCGCCTGGGAAGCCCACACATATATACATGTATGCCCTCTCTTTTGGATTTTCTTTCCCTTAGGTCACCACCGAGCCCTGAGTAGAGTTGCCTGTGCTATGCACTCGGTTCTCCTTGGTTATCTGTTTTTACATAGTATCAGTAGTATACACGTCAGTCCCTTCTTGAGCCGACGATCGGGTGAAAGGGAAGCCCCGCTTGGCTGAAAGGATCCCACACCTGCTGTGCATCCTATGCGGGCGGATGTGCCCACGCTGCTCGTGCATCACGTGGCACAGAGTTGCGGCATCTCAGTAGAGGACGAGATGGCTCTCGCTGTGGTCCAGGCCCAGGCCTCCTCCTCGCTGCATCCTTCCTTCCTCATCCTCTCTTTTTTATCCTCAACTTCTCTTCCTCGGTCTGAACACACGCACCGTTATCTCATTTGAAATCCGTCCTCTGCTCCGCAGCCCCTCTCTCCGCTGCCCAGACTCTCGTCTCTCCTCCTCCAGGAAGGAGTCTGCGCTCTGTCCACTTTGTCAGCTCTCACGCCCTGTGAATCTGCTGTCGTCTGCTCTTTATCCCCGCTGTCTTGTTATCATCTCTCTGTCTCCTCCAGATACAACTTTTCGATTGCCAAGTGTTTTTTTCAGTCTTGAGTGTAGTGGTTCTCAAACTTTTGGTCTCAGAACCCCTTCAAAATTGAAGATTCCAAAGAATTTTTATTTATGAAAATTTTCTAATATATTAGAAATGAAAACTTGGATATTTAAAAAATATTTATTGGTGTATTTAATAATAGATCAATTCATGTTGATGTAAAAACTTTTATGAAAAATAACTGCTTGCCAAAACAAAACAAAACCTGACAGGTAAAGCATTGCTTAACATATTTGCAGATTTCTCTGTCTGGCTTAATAGGAGCCAGATGGATTTTTATATCTGCACGTGTCTAATCTGTTGCCTTATATTGTTTTATTTAAAGTTTATAGTGAAAATCTGGCCTCAAATAGATACATAGTTTTAAAAGAGAGTCATATTTCAGTAGCCTTTTAAAATAATTTTGCATATTTTTAGTAGTTCATCAAAACTCCACAGGTGGTCATTTTTTAAAGGTTAGCTGCAATGAAGAATCTGTAATTTTACAGAATTTTTCATACCGTTACCTTCAATACATTGGGTAGGTCTTTGAGTGGTTTTTCTGAGTGGGTCTTTCACTATGCATGACTTTATAACATTATGCATTTGTCTTTGGAAGATCTTGGTTACTGAATTATTTGTAAATTCTCCATATATTGTCACATTACAATCCACATTGTCAAAACCTCATATTTGCTAATATCACTGCTGATCTCATTTAAAAAAAAAAAAAAGGCAGAGAGTATTAGAAAGCCAGATATTATTTTGCAAAACAGTAATTTTTACTTGAAAGCTTGAATTTTATCATTGGCAACAAATTCTGGCTGTTGTTTTCCTGGACAGAACAAAAAGCAGTTCATTTTCCAGAAGACGTCTGGCAAATACCCAAGTCCAAAATCATAGTTTCTCTCTCAGTGATACTTTCAGTGAAAGTGGAAAAGACAGCTAGTTTAGCTTACACCTCAGTCTTCCAACTATTTTCCCCTGAGACACCAGTCGTATTTCAGTTAATATTAGAAATACTTTATGTATACTTCCCATTCTGTCATGCTGAATAGTAAAGCAACTCAAGGGTCAAAATTTAATCATTTTTACAGCTTCATCAAGGATATTCTTAAGTGAAAACACTTCCTTGTTTTATTTACTACCGTGGCAGGGAAGGTTATTGTGACGACTGGTAGAATCTGGTGCCACTGCCTTGATTCAGGCCAAAGGATCCGCAGTTTTACCCATCTCTGTGCACCATCAGTGCCAGTTCAATACAGCGAAAAGCTCATTGACGCCTCAGGAGTTTTACAAAAGTAGTTTTGATCTCACAAACTTCCTAGTAGGAGCATAAAGTCCCGAAGGCATCCGCAGACCCCACTTGGTGATGAACCTCTGACTTAGTGGAGCATTTTGTGGCACCAAAATGTGAAACTTACTTCTTCTTTCTTAAAACTCTGATAGAATTTTCTGCACGCTCTATATCCTGAAGTCATAACCTTTCCTAGGATCCAGTATTTGGGGAGAGGGTAAGGGAGATCTCAGGAAGACCTGGAATGAGTTTTCCTGAGGCTCAGTATCAATCCTGAAATTTATTCTACTTACTTTAAAGGACCCTTCACTTTTCTAGGGATTCTTGGCTCTCCTTGAATTCCAGTGCTGTTGGCCCCAGAAGGGGGCCACCTTGAAGAGTCCTAGATGTTTGATGTTACCCAAAGCGCCATGATGCCTAATGAAAAGTGAAAGTGAAAGTCACTCAGTTGTGTCTGACTCTTTGTGACCCCATGGACTTTACAGTCCATGGAATTCTCCAGGCCAGAATACTGGAGTGGGTAGCCTTTCCCTTCTCCAGGGGATCTTCCCAACCCAGAGATGGAACCCAGGTCTCCCGCATTGCAGGCGGCTCCTTTACCAGCCAAGTCACAGGGGAAGCCCATGATACATATTACCTGGAGGCAAATCTGCCTCTCATTAGGGCCCATGTTATGGATGATATCCTATTATATGTATCAGACCTGCATGCCTCAAGTCCCAGTCTCAGCTCAGGATGCTCAGGGCACGGAAGTCTTCTTTCTGTTCCTTGAGTAAAGCCGTGCTTACTTCTGTCTCTATGCGCTGTCCTGGGCTGGGCCACTGTGGGCAGCCCAGCTCCAGCCTGTCAGTCAGGTGCTGTCCCCACCCCCAAAGGTCTTAAATTGACTTGGCGGAGTCAGGGTGGTAAATCAGATAAACAGTATCCAGCACACAGAGACACTCCCAGGTGCTGTGATGGGAGGAACACAGAGGAAGGACCTGTCTGTCGTGCACGGGAGTTAAGAGGAAAATTGGTGATGTTTTAGTGTAACCACCTACATGGCGAAAGAATCTAAACAAGAGTGGATATATGTATGTGTGTAACTGATTCACTTTGCTCTGTACCTGAAACTAACAGTGTTGTGTATCAGCTATACTCCAATAAAAAAAAATTTTAAGTAAAAGAAAAATAGAAATAAAATGAAAAAGAGAAAAACAGAAAGATGAGTACATGTTTATCAGGCGAGAAATCCTTCTGACTCCAAACTTGAAGGTATTTCCATATGCAAAATTGGCTGTCACTGAATGAAATGTATTATACATGATCGTAAATCTCTGACTGATGAATCGATGATCCCTTTGCAGAAATTATAGTGTGTATTCTTTTCCATTGTGTATTTAGAGCCAAAAATGAAGAAATGCTCCATCATAGACTGGAGCAATATAGTTACTGGCTCAACTATTTGGGCTTCTTTTCTTTTTGAGTGGAAGTTGCTCAGTCCTGTCCGACTCTTTGTGACCCCATGGACTGTATAGTTCATGGAATTCTCCAGGCCAGGATACTGGAGTGGGTAGCCTTTCCCTTCTCCAGGGGATCTTCCCAACCCAGGGATCGAACCAAGGTCTCCCGCATTGCAGGCAGATTCTTTACCAGCTGAGCCCCCAGGGAAGCCCTTTTATTTAGAGCCAAGAATGAAGAAATGCTCCATCATAGACCCGAGCAATATAGTTATTGGCTCAACTACTTGGGCTTCTTGATGGGTATTAAAAAAAACAGCAGTAGGAGTAGGGAGGAAACTAACTTTAAATAACACTTGGTATAAATTTCTCTAATTTATTGTAAATGGATAAATCACTTAAGTCTTTAGTAGTATAGACATTGAAATTTAAAGTATTTTGTATATTTTCCTGGATTTAACTGATTATCTCTTAACTGGCCTCTTAATATGCTATTACATAGAAAATGTACTTTATATTAGAACACTTTTATTCACGTGTGTCCTCTACATATCATTATTACTTACCAACAGTTTCTTCCATTGAAATACGTTGCCCTAGCGGCCTACCATACAGGCATTAAAAAGCTTGTTCAGTTCAGTTCAGTCGCTCAGTCGTGTCCTACTCTGCAACCCCGTGAATCACAGCATGCCAGGCCTCCCTGTCTATCACCAACTCCCGTAGTTCACTCAAACTCACATCCACCGAGTCGGTGATGCCATCCAGCCATCTCATCCTCTGTCGTCCCCTTTTCCTCCTGCCCCCAATCCCTCCCAGCATCAGAGTCTTTTCCAGTGAGTCAGCTCTTTGCATGAGGTGGCCAAAGTACTGGAGTTTCAGCTTTAGCATCAGTCTTCCAATGAACACCCAGGGCTGATCTCCTTTAGAATGGACTGGTTGGCTCTCCTTGCAGTCCAAGGGACTCTCAAGAGTCTTCTCCAACACCACAGTTCAAAAGCATCAATTCTTCAGTGCTCAGCTTTCTTCACAGTCCAACTCTCACATCCATACATGACCACTGAAAAAACCATAGCCTTGACTAGATGAACCTTTGTTGGCAAAGTACTGTCTCTGCTTTTGAATATGCTATCTAGGTTGGTCATAACTTTCCTTCCAAGGAGCAAGCATCTTTTAATTTCATGGCTACAATCACCATCTGCAGTGATTTTGGAGCCCCCCAAAATAAAATATGACACTGTTTTGAGAGCAGTCCATTTCTACTGTAGATGGAAAGATGTCAGCAAAAGATAAATTTAAAGAGAAACTAGCAGAGTTTCAGAAAAGTGGGTAAAATCATTTTAAAAGAAGAAAACTATATATAAAGATTGTTATTCAGGCATGTACTTGCATGTAAACATGTGGTGGGGGCAGAGTTGGAAAAGACATACCCCAAAGTCTTTCTCATGGTTACCTGTGGCGGGGGAGGGGACTGTGGTAAAGGTAACTTTCTCTTTTTTTCCATTCATTAATCTGTTTGTTCCGGCTGCACTGCATCTCCGTTGCCGCTCTCGGGCTTTCTCTAGTTGCAGCAAGCAGAGGCGCCTCTCCAGTCGCAGTGCTCGGGTTTCTCTCTGCGGCAGCTTCTCAGGTTGTGGAGCGTGAACTCCAGGCACACAGTTCTCAGCAGCTGTGGCACGCGAGCTTAGTCACCCCGAGACACGCAGGATTGAACCCGCGTTCCTGCACCGGCAGGTGGACTCTTAACCACTGGGCCACCAGGGAAGCCCCAAGGATAACTGTCTTCTGTTTATTTTTCTGTGCGCTGGGTTTCTGCTTTTTACAGTGAGTGTGCATTCCTTTAAACTGGATATGTGTGCTAGAGTAATTCAAATAAAAGAAATTCATGGGGACAGCGTTAAAACTGCAACATAGATAAGATACAAGGAGTAAAGTAAGTGTTTGAACTTTTGAGCTGAATGGCAGGGGAAAATCCAGACAGAAGAGTTAAAAGTCTATGTTTTCAGACATGGTTTACCTTTTCTTAAACTTTGTTATTATGTAGCCAGACTGATTGATTCTGCTCTTCACGTGAAGAGCTGAATCAGCTCTATGCACCCTAAATGGACACTTAAAATCCGGCTAAGAAAGTGAACACTGTCTACTTGAGAATAGTCCATGAGCTCATTTTAAAAAAGAACTCCAAATCTGTGGTTTGTGTTTATCTGGATGGTGTTAATAATAACAGGATATGGCATAGCTTCTATCCTAACTTCCAGTAAAATTCTTAAATCTGTTACAATTTTATAGGATACCCTTTATAATAAATATAGATGTCTGTCCTATACTCACATGAGTAGAAATCCTTCTGAAACCATTTCAGTCATGTCCCTGCTCCTGAAAATGCACCAGCAGGTCACTGTCCTTCAGTGGTAAAGTTCTTGATGAAAAAACAAATCTCTAAAGCTTCCAGAAGTATTCCATTTCACTGTATAACAGAAAGAACATTAAATTTTCCGACTGTTTGAAATGATAATAGAGAAGAGTTTCAAACCAGAGTCGTCCATATCATTTGTATTAGCAACTTGAAGCCGAAACTGAGATAATTTGCTGTTTTCAGATTATATCTGAAAATCATAAGTGTTTAAGAAACAAACAAGTTTATGATATTTGGGGAACACATTTCCCTTATTTATTAACATGTTATTAGCACTTATTTGCCCTAGGAAAATAGCAAAATAACTGTACCTTTTATATCCTTTCTGTGTATATATTCAGAGATGCAAATGGTGATGATGTGATAATTATGGTAGCTACTAAAGTGTGTACTTACTACAGAAAGTACTTATTATATGCCAGGAACACGTCTAAGTAATTTACATGTACTAACTAATTCAGTCTTCATGATAATCATATCAGGTACTATTATTGTTCCCATTTTACAGATGAGGAAGCTGAGGCATAGATCACAAATTAGTAAGTGCATGAGTCACATAATAAGAGAGATATCTCTCTGCCATCATTTACAATACACCTCAACAGGCATGTTTTTTTACCTGCAGAAACCCTGTTTTCAGTCTTCCTTTTAAAACCCCAGCTGCAGCGTTTCTCTAGCCAGTTTTTTCAGAAGCGAAGTAGTTTACCTATTAAATACTTGGTGGTATTTAGGAAACATCTATTGAGGATTTGGGCTTCCCTGATAGTTCAGTTGGTAAAGAATCCACCTGCAACGCAGGAGACCCCTGTTCAATTCCTGGGTTGGGAAGATCCCCTGGAGAAGGGAAAGGCTACCCACTCCAGTATTCTGGCCTGGAGAATTCCAGGGGCTGTATAGTCCATGGGGTCGCAAAGAGTTGGACTATAAGCAACTTTCACTTCATTTCATTGAAGATTTACAGTGTATAAGATGCTGAGTGGGAAATCATGACTCTCAGATGGAATTGTCCAGTTGTCAGTCACCATCTCAGAATGAAGGGTCCTTTCCATTTTGTCCTTTGAACTGGTGCCTGTCACTAGGGGAATGAAGTGCTTCTAGAAAACGTTCCCTCATCCTCCACTGTTCACCCCCCCCCCCACCACCACTAAACTAGCACAGCTCCCCTTGAGCTGATGCCTTCATCAAAGCTACTTTTGTGTCTCTGAATTATTCAAACATGTTAGTGGCATGGAGACCCAGAGTTCTGGGAGCGGCTGGTGGAAGGGGGGAGGGTGTGAAGACATCTGGAAGGAGCCTCCTCCTCTACAAAGTGCCCCCCTTGGTTGCAGCCCTGACATCCCTGAGGGTTATTGACCGATGCTCAGAGAACCAAGTCCTGAGCTCCTCACATGGTGGTCCTTACAAGAGCTCTTTGCCATCTCGTCCAGGCCACCAAGGTGTTATCGCTGATACCTTCTGTGGTCATACTGACCTGTATGTTGCTCCGCTACAGAAGGCTGGCCATTCTTTCCTGCATTCATAGCTTTACTTGTGTTTAGGGGTCAGGTCTTGTCTCTGGGCTATTGGGAGCACATCATGGATACTGAGAAGTCTCTCTCCTCATCTAGTATACATGATGGATAAAGGGATGGTGTACTGATTCCATTTTAAATAGCTTTTGTTTTCATTAATTAAAAAAAAACTGCATACATATCCTGCAATCAGATGAACAAATCTAAAAAGTTAATTTCATGCAAGTTAAAACGAAAATGTGATAGCATTTTTTTCCTCATTGGCAAAAATGTAGAAAATTTGATCATATTAAGTAGGAGAACTCTTTTATGGGGGGCTGAGGATAATTTGGCATTGCCTGAAGAAGGGAACGGCTACCCACTCCAGTATTCTTGCCTGGAGAGTTCTACAGACCGAGGAGCCTGGCGGGCTACAGTCCATGGGGTCGCAGAGTCAGACACGACTAAGTGACTTTCACTTCACAGGCGGTACGATGGTAAAGAAGCCTCCTGCCGATGCAGGAGATGTGGGTCCGATCGCTGGGTCAGAGAGATCCCCTGGAGTAGGAAACGGCAACCCACTCCACTATGCTTGCCTGGAAGATTCCGCGAGAGAAGCCTGGCAGGCCCCAGTCCATGGGGTCACAAAGAGCCAGACACAGCTGAGTGACTGAGAATACGTGCATGTACTCATATCAAAATTTACAATGTGTGTATGCTTTAATCTAGAACCTGGCTTTGGGGACTCTTTCCTACACAAATACTCATCTGTGAGTACAAGGATCTGTGTATAACTTAAATGTCAGAAAGGGGCAATTTCAATAATGGAGTATAAATATGCAGGAGAATAAAGCAGGTGTGAGAAAGGATGACATGGATTCATGTATGTGGGAGGATGCTCCATGAACTACTGAGGGAAGAAAAGAGCGTTGCAGAGTAATAGGTGTAATCTGCCACCACTTTTGTAATAAAAATTAGGCAAAGCTGAGAATGTCCACCAAATTGTTAACAGCATTAACCCTTGAAGGAAGCGGCATGAGAGGAAAGACTTTCCCTTTGCTACATTCACGTTAGTGGTGGTTCTTTACAATTACGTACTGCCTTAATACTCTTTAGACCAAGAGTTTAAAGTTTGGGGATCATTTGTAATCAACATCGAGAATTTGTAAAAGCAGCTAGATAAAAATCCCTCTAATAGCTCAGCTACCCCTGGGAATGCAGACACACGTTCTCAGCACAGTGCCCGATGCACAGTTTGCCCTCAGTAGTAGTTGGTGACTGTAAATAGTTGTAACTCACATTTATAGCCCAGATGTTCTAGTTCTTACATCCTTAGATTTTCAGATGGGTTCATTTTAGCTGGAGATTCACTTTGCATTACTGAAGAGTGTTCTTGTTGCATTTTAATGCTCACAGACAGTATATACAGTATTACCATCCTGAGATCATGCCACATTATCAGAGTCATGGTTGAGAAAGTGATATTACAGGCTTCTGTCTTTCTCCTAAATCCTATCTCTGCTGGGAGTTGCATGTTTCCTCACCCCCCCCCCTTTTTTTTTTTTTTGAAGTATCACACAAACTTCTTTTATTTGAGGACCATTTTTTTGTAATTAATTTATTTTTTATTGAAGGATAATTGCTTTACAGAATTTTGATGTTTTCTGTCAAACCTCAGCATGAGTCAGCCATAGGTGTACATATCTCCCCTATTTGAGGGCCATTTTTAATAAAAAGTAGAAAGGGCATCAGTTCAAGGGAGACTGTAAGTAAAGGGTACCAAAGCTCCTTAGACTCAGGCACTGGGTGCTTGGCAAACTCTTGGGCAACATGATTGGCTCCAGGATCCTGCCCCAGAGTGGACCCAATTCACATACTTATTTCACATCATAAACCACCCGTGGTGAGGTGGGTGGCCCCCTGTTGCCAGTGGCTCCTGAGAGTTGATGTCACAGATATGCTTTGGAGAAATAGAATAACCTATTCTGGTAGTTTGTAATGACCAATAAGTGATTATTTCTTTTAATTATGTTTTGTGTGATAATACTATATTCAGTGAAATTTAAATGTGCCTATTAAATATCTGGCTAATTCTTAGAATAATTTTTATTCTCAGACCATTTATACCAAATATATATACTGTGTTGTGTATATCATTCTTTAGACTGTATTTGCCTTAAGTTTTAGAGCAAATAATCTCTTCTAGTTCCCTGAAACATAATGAAATAATTTCCATTATGCACCTATCAGTCTCATGATAATGTACTCAGACTTTAAGAATCTTTACATATAACTTCTTGTAAATCTGCAGTTGTTTGTCTCAATGGAAAATACATTTTTTAGAAAGGTCAGGGGGTTGCTTTCTGATTCATGATTTCTGCCTAACTTTTTTAGACAGTTTTTATTTCCTTTGTTGTTTTATACGGATTATTATTTAGACATTAGAAAATATTCATTAGTCTTAAGAATGGAAATTTTTAGCCTACTTTAGATACTGGTCCCTGAAGGATAAGCATAGTGATTGGGACTTCTTACAGCATTAACCTGTGTACTGCTGTATCCTGCAGTACATAGGTTAATGTAGGACCCTGCTCAATAGGTTGCTTGGACCCTGTTAGTGTATGCATACGTTCAACAAAAGATAAAATCTCTGATGGTGGGAAACAAGAAACAAAAAATTATTGTATAATCTCAAAGAGATGACAAGCACAGTAAAGCAAACTAGGGTCCTGGACTGAAGAGTAGTGAAGGGACGGCTGCTGTATTAAGCAAGATGATGGCTCACAGAGGCCTTCCTTATCTAGACAGCCCTGGAACAGAGACCTGCATGAAGTGAGCACACAACCCCTGGGAGGATGAGATTTTCAAGCAGAAGGAGCAGCAAATGTTAAGCTCCAAAATGGATATACTCCTGGAATATTCACGAAAGTATAAGGAGATCAGTATGTCCAGAGTAGGCCAAGCGAAAAGGAGGAGAGATAAAGTCCGAGAGGTGTTAGGGCCAGGGTCTTAAAGGAGGGTTGTGAATGTTCTAGAGAGGTGATCTGATTTATGGCTGAAAAGGACCACTCTGGCTGCCTGTGGACAGTGGTGAAAGCATGGAGATCAGGGACTTTAAATGTTTTAGATGATGACCACCCTAGCCCCAGCACGAAATACAGTTTGCAGCCTTACATTGGAGAACTGGTTCCAGGAGAAGACTGGTCTGGGGGCAAGGTGGGCTCTGGAAGCCCTCAGCAGAGAGACAGTCACTGCAGCCCGTCCCCAGAGTGAGTACTTGGGAAGTGAATGCACACGTACCTTGGATTTCTTCTGTTAAAAGAGAGACCATTAAAGAAAGAAAAAGTTTAACAAGAAATCCAAAGATTAAAAACATGCCATGAGACCTCCACTGTCCAGAATTCTTTCAGATATTTCAGAAGTATTAGTCTGGTAGTAAATTGCAAAGAATGAAAAATGCAGACCTGTAATATATGGTCCTTTCAGGGAGACTAAAGATTTGATACCAAGAATAGATTTGGTCTTTTTTTCTCCCATAAATAATGGTGTCTGTAGGTGATATAGAAAGATGAGGTTGATACCCAGAGCATAGAAAATGGTCAATGTATTAAAAAACTTTTTAGATTCGGGTTTAACTAAGTAAAATTTTGTCAACATAAATGTATTTTACCAACGGATTGTTTTCAAGAGGATTATTTTGAGGGACAGTTATGTTTACATTTCGCAGAAGTGTTGGGGCAATACAACTCTTAACATCTGTGCAAAGTTTAATAATAGATAATGAAATACCTCTGTAAATGCTATTTTCCTGTGGCTGTTAACCTGCACAGAATAGATATTTGTTAAAACATTTGTTAAATATTATATTCTATGTTATTCTAATAGGATTTAAATTGTGTGGGCTTAGATGTGTTTACGGAGAAGGCAGTAGCAACCCACTCCAGGTCTCTTGCCTGGAAAATCCCATGGACAGAGGAGCCTGGTAGGCTGTAGTCCATGGGGTCGCTAAGAGACGGACACGACTGGGCGACTTCACTTTGACTTTTCACTTTCCTGCATTGGAGAAGGAAATGGCAACCCACTCCAGTGTTCTTGCCTGGAGAATCCCAGGGAAGGGGGAGCCTGGTGGGCTGCCGTCTATGGGGTCACACAGAGTCGGACACGACTGAAGCGACTTAGCAGCAGCAGCAGCAGGAGTGTTTAGATGCGGTGTAGATATAGGCATACATGTAGATATGTAGTGATGCTCCTTCTTCAGTCCAGTTCAGTCCAGTTCAGTTCAGTTCAGTTCAGTCGCTCAGTCGTGTCTGAGTCTTTGCGGCCCCATGAATCGCAGCACGCCAGGCCTCCCTGTCCATCACCAACTCCCGGAGTTCACTCAACTCATGTCCATCGAGTCGGTGATGCCATCCAGCCATCTCATCCTCCGTCATCCCCTTCTCATCCTGCCCCCAATCCCTCCCAGCATCAGAGTCTTTTCCAATGAGTCAACTCTGTGCATGAGGTGGCCAAAGTACTGGAGTTTCAGCTTTAGCATCATTCCTTCCAGAGAACACCCAGGACTGATCTCCTTTAGAATGGACTGGTTGGATCTCCAGAGATCCTTCTTAGACCACAGTAATTACTGAATAATAAAATAGTAAACATTTTAAAGCTCTTCTAAATATCTTTTCTTTTGTAGTGTGGAAACCTTCAATTTTGAATGCAGATTGTTGGTGCTTCCCTTCTCTGCTGAGGGACAGTAGTAGAATGCTTTAGACAAGAAAGACGTTCAAGAAAGTTTTTATTCACCTCTCAGTAGAGGGAAGCCGCACACGTCAAGGGCCTCTCGTCCCGTTCCTTCTCTCAAACCTGTATGCACCAGAGGACCTCCCATACCAGAGCCCCGCACAGCCGCACACGACATCCTAGAGTAGTGTCTTTCACATGACTAGAAATGAAGCATTTATCTTCCACTAAAGAAGAAAAAAGTTGCCTTGCTGGGTGGGACTTAGAGATCGGACAGAAGTACTGCTGGATAAATTTCAAACAAGAAGTTTAAACACTTAATGGCCTGCTTTCCAGATTTATAAAATAGGTATGAATGTCATAAAGTCTGATAACGCCAAAGTGGCTTTGTCAGACTCTCCCTGGTGTCTGAATGCTCACAGATACCTCCCCTCTCCTCTCTCAGCCTCTTATCAGAATTTCAGAAATGGAGTCCAGTGCCCTACTAGTTTGTTTGTTCTTTATCTCTGTATCAATCTCAAGAAAGAATTAGAGAAATGCTACTTCTTTTCTGTCATCTGTTTTTCCTCCCCCTCCTATGTTTTAAAAAAATAACAGAAAATTTAGGTTGGTAGCAGAGAATCAAAGAGGAAAAAGGAAAGGCATATATAGTAAAATTGATATAATGTCCTCAGAAATACTGAGAGTAGGTGACTAATTTATCTGGGTAATTCTCACTGAGACAGCGGGACTGGATAATGGGAAGGCATATTCAAAACTCTTTGGGGACATCAAAGCATACCTTATTTACACTTCTAATAATTTTTATTCTTGCCTTCCCAGGCTCTAGCCGTATGGCTATTAAATCATGACAAAGCAAAGATCAGAAATTCAAATACTTAATCAAATCATGAAAATTAATCCAGAAAAATAAACGAATAAAAGTAAATCAACATTTTACAACCTTCAAAGCATCCTCCCTAAATCCTATTTTCATGCAATGCCAAATCACCAAGTATGCTTATTTATGTTACAAATAGGCACAGTTATCTTTCGGATAAACTGATAAACGTGGAAACTCTAGAAAATTTGCCAACTTTTTTTGGTGAATAACTTTCTAATTTCATTTCAAATTACTGATATGAACATTTAAACATAACGTGTTTAATATGCTGGGTTTTTATTATTGTTCTGCTAAAAAATATTTTTCATTCCTCAATACCATAATAAACCATGAAAGCATAATTAGATTGACTATGTAAGTCTTTTCATCTTTTGTTTCTGTTTGAATAGAAATATTTGCATAATAGTCACTGTAGCAAAACTGAGTTTTCATGTTTAATCTTTTTTGTTTTTGACTCTTACTTCTTATTTCAAAATTCAAGGATGTTTGTAATTATAAATTTGTTTTCTATTGAAAATAATCATTAACAGGCCTAAGTGGTATTCTGCATCATTTTTCTTTCAGTTGATTTTAAGAATTACCACAATGAAACATTTTTGAAAAAGCTCCATCTATTAATTATGGGCATACTTATTTAACAATATTTATCGGAACTGGCTTTAATCTTCAGAGTGTGTTGCTATCTACTTCGACGTTCAGGTCATCTCACCTGTTTTTCATTTTCGCTGTTGTTTAAATGTTCAATCCAGGTTCTACATGGTCAGCTATTATGAGCGGAATCACAGAATAGCCGTTGGAGCTCGCCACGGTTCAGTGGCCCTGTACGACATTCGGACTGGAAAATGTCAGGTAAATAAATCATTGTGACTTCCTCTCCATAAAGTCTGCAGGTTATTGAAAGGAGTGAGAGACCAGCACTTCACCAGTTGACGTGCTGAGCTGCGGGAACATTATGGATAATGCTAAAGGGATCAATAGTTTAATGAAGGACTCAGAGAATATAGAGCCCTACTGTCTTTATTCTCTGGGAATGAAGGGCTGCCGCAGACTTGCTCGTCACAGGGCCCTGAGTAAGGTGGTACTACTCACAAAGCCCTTTGCAATAAATCTTTTCTTCCTTTAAACAAAGTTTTCTGATTTTCTTATTCTTATCATGTGTTTTGTGGGGGGAAAAAATGTGATGATACATTATCATGATTAATGGCTAAACGAAAATTCGCTTTCTAAGTAAAATGAGAACTTTAGCAATTTGAGGACGGTATTCTCCTCAGTTCAAGACAGGCAGAAGCCCCAGTGGCATTTGCTGTGGTTCTGGAAGAAGGAAGCCAAGGCTCTATTTGAAATAATGTATTCCTTTTTATGCTTTGATAACTTCCTGTGCGTTTATACAACTTTATTATTGATGAGAAGTTCATCTGGATCTTCATCTTGACCACTCAGTTCTCCAAATGTGCCACTTGGGTAGATGGAGCACGTGTAGCCCACTCGATGTCAAAGTGGTCAGTCTCTTTATCCCAGAGCCACCTTGTTGATTAATGGCAAAAACAAAGCTAGTAGGCTGATCTAGCTAACAAAGCTACCTGATCGTGGTAGTTTATAGTGTTCACTGACAGATAATCCCAAGTCATTATCCCTTGTCTCCCACTGTGGCAATTATCAATGCTGATATATTCAATCATATTAGAAATTGTATTCAACCATAATAGATTGATATATTCAACTGTGTTAGGAATTTTCAGAAGGAATATGAATACATCATGTAGCTGAATTTTAAATTGCCTCTTGTGTTTAATAAACTATTAATTAGTTCCCCAAAAGCTTCTCTGGCAGCTTTCCATAAAATAGATCTAAGAGATGGTAGCAGATTGGCAGTAAAAGTTTCAGAGGTCAGACCAGTTTAGGGGGTATCACTGAGTTTAACAAGTTTCTTCATGCAGCCCTTCTCAGAGGCCCTGAGGCGTGAGTGTCCATTGTGCGTTTCCTGTGAGTGTGCACCATTTGCCACACTGATTAACTATTGAGTTTCTTTTGTGTGATTTTTTTTTAAGACATTAACTCTTTGTTGGTGACTGTATTGCTTTACTCTGAGCTCTCACTTTAAGCAATGAAACCAGTCTGAATACTTGCTTTAAAAATCAAGTTACACGTTGCCTGTAATGTTCTCCTCTTGAGAGCCCGAGTCTCCAAGCATCGTTTTCAGAATCAGTTGTTAAACGTTGGAGTTCAGTTGACCCTGAACGTCGCCAGGGTTAGCGATGCAGTGATGCGGTGGCAGTTGTAGAGTCAGTCGTGTCGACTCCTTGCGACCGCATGGATTATCTGTCCAGGCTCCTCTGTCCATGGGATTCTCCAGGCAAGAATACTGGGGTGGATAGTGTTGCCTTCCCCATGGAATCTTCTCAACCCAGGGATCAAACCCGGGTCTCCTATACTGCAGGCAGATTCTTTACCATCTGCGCCACCAGGGAAGCCCCACATGTAACTTACAGTTGACCTTCCATATCCCTGGTTCTGCATCTGGGGATTCAGACAATGCTGGATGGTATAGAGCTGTGATAAGGACTAGAAATCCAAGTATGAGTGGACCCACGCAGTTGAAGCCCCTGTTGTTCTGGGGCCAACTGTATATTATTATTAGCCAGCTTGAGAGAAATAAGCCACAAGCATCAACAAGATGAAGACAAAAAAAAAAAAAATCAAGGTGATCTTTTCAAGCTTCCTTAAAATTAAAGTGAGGAAACCATAGAGAGGACACCATTGCCACGAACAGAGGGAAGAGCAAGGCCTTGACGTAACACCCAGAGGAGTGAAGGAAGAACCACGATAAAGAGCTGATGAGGAAGGAGCAGGCTGCCCTGAGCACACACCTCCTGACAGTTCCCCTCCTGCGCGGTCTCAGTGATGACCTTAATCAACATGCAGAGAGCATGAATACTTTGAATATCTTATTCCTTTTAATAAAATTATTTGAGAAACACTCATCAATCAGTGACATTCTTTCCTAACAGAAATCTGTAACGTCACACATACTTCATTTTATTTTCGTGCCTTATTTTACTGCATTTCGGCATTTCAGTGTCCCTATGATATTTTTCTACCTCAGCTTCTCGATTTTGATATCCCAGTTGTCATTAGTGCTGTACGATGGAATAACCTTTACCTTCCAGTGCACTGTGAAAGGGAAGGTTACCCTTTCCTCTCATCTTTCAGAGCATGAAAACAAAGCTAAATCTCTAAAATCAATCTTAACTGCTTTTGCCAGTTACCAGTTTTATCCAGTGACAATGAGCTCTTAAGGGATTCTCTTAATTCCTTCATGGTATTAGTGTTGTAGTGTTTGAAATAAGTGAGTCAACAGTTGAAACAGAATACATGAGTATAGTTGGCATGTTTAGAAACGGTATTTTAGAGGTGAATCAGAGGACTTGGAATTTTGCACTAGAAATGCAATAAAATATTTTTTGAATTAGCTGTTGAAATCAGTGAGCAGAGAGTGGGACAGTTTTACTAATGTTGAGCAAAGACATCAGATATGACATGAAAGATGTAGAAGGGATAATCAGTATATTCACTGGGCTCGAGGGGTAGATTCCAGTTAGGTAGAAATATAAGGGGCAGCCACCTAAATGAGAGCCGCCACTATGGGAAGACGCACCGTGGCCTGTCCAGGATGCCAGAGGCGAGGCAGTGTCCTTGGGCCCAGTGGGAGCACAAGAACGGGAAAAGGGGCACAGCACATACAGGGTCCCTGTCGTCCCTAGATGGGCTAGCAAGGGACAGACTCAGAAAGTCAAATGTGCGTCCCTTATCTTTTGGCATTAGTGTCTATCTTTCTTAAAGATCAGCTTTCTTACGACTTCTTCTTCTCAATCAAGTACAGGCGATTATACAAAACTGCATCTGAATATGCATTCAGTCTGGAATATGAACTTTACTCATATTGAGTTTGCAAGCTGTTGCCCAAATCTGCCTGCCACCTGTTGGAGTAAGTAAAATTTTACTGGGACACAGCCAAGTCATTTGTTTAAGGATCGTGTGTGGCTGCTGTCACACTGCAGTGGCAGAACTGGGTGTTTGCAGCCAGCAAAGACTGTATGGTCCACAAAGCCTAAAACATTTATTGTGGCCCTTTCCAGAAAAAACTTGCTGACCTCTGTCTTAGGTAGTTAGAGGAGGAAGAGTTAACTCATTCAACCGAAAAGTGATCTGAAGCAGCATGCGGGCGTCTCTGGTGGTCCAGTGGCTAAGACTCCACTTGCCAGTGCAGGAGACAGGGGTTTGACCCCTGCTCTGGGAAGATCCCACGTGCCATGGGGCAACGAAGCCTGTCACCACAGCTCCCGAAGCCCACATGCTCTGGAGCCCGTGCTCTGCAGCAAGAGAAGCCACAGCAGTAAGACCGCACACCGCAGCTGGAGAGAGTGGCCCCGCTCAGTGCAGCTAGAGCAAGCCACGCACAGCAGTGAAGACGCAGTGCCGCCAAAATCTTAAAACTAAATAAAAGTATTCTAAAATGTACAGTGTCATACATTGGGGAAGAACGAAGAGAAACTTGTGTGACTTAAAGCTGATCTTCATTTCATAAGCTTGGGAATGTATCTTATCTTTGCTGAACTGAAGCTTCCTCACTATATAGTGGTAATAGAAGTAATGCCTGTATTTGTGAGAAGGAAGGTAATTTATGTAAAATTCTCAACGAGTAGTATTCAGTAAGTGTTGATTATATTATAGTAAAATAAACTTGGAAATGCATTACATTGCAATGAAATTACATTAACTGTGGAGATAAACCTTGAGACCTCAGAATGTTTGTAGATATATATATATATATGTATATAAAGCAAACATCAGTAAGTGCTTAAAAAATGTTAGTCATCGTAATTATTCTTTAGTTATTAATTAAATAAGACAAAATCAACCCCAGACTTCTCTTCTCTCTTACTTAGCTGTACGTGATTTCATCCTAGCTATATCTGTTACAAGTTCTTTTTTAGGATTTTGTTGTAGTTGTTGCTCTTTATTCCAAACAATTTGATTAATCTTAAACGTAGAATGAGTAGAATATCAAACCAAGTATTTAACAAAGTTAAGATTATACTTACTGGTCTGTCCTCAACCAACCATATTTAATGATTATTCTTCATCTATCCTGATTTTTGCATAGCATTAATCTGTTGTCCTACTGATATATTTTTTAAGTAATTTTTTGAAATCATTACAAATATTACTTTTCATGTTACTGCTATATTAAAATTTTTCTGAGTAAAGCTGATATTTAAATATGGTATTCCCAACTGCCAGCATATCTCAGTTTTTGGCCTGTTTTGCATATATTTAAAGTCTTATATTAATTAGCCCCCACTGAATTTTTTTCAAGGATTTTATTACTGTGTAATTGTCCACATCTGTTTTCTTCAGCATCGTTTTTAAGGTATAAAAGATGGGGTTAGTGAGTCAGTCATCCTATGAGTCTTGTTTAGTTTCTAATTTGTTAGCATGATTTTCTTTGTAGTTTCTCTTGCTTTCAACAGACATGGCTGTGAATGTTCTCATTCTCTTATTTGCATGTCATTTATTCTTTGTCCTTTCATTACTTATCTCTGTTGAAATTCAGTCCAGTTTTCTTCTAAGCGTGCTTCTTTATCATAAATTACAAGCCTTTTAATGCTGCTTAGATGGCTACTTTTTTAACTCAAAAGAAAACTGTAGTTAGGATCTTAAGGGTTATTGTTTCCTGGTTTTCATTGGGTGTGGAGCTGGCTGAACATTTTTAAATTCTGCTTCATCTCTGGGTCTGGTGAGCTGTGCCAGTTCCCCGGTGTTAGTTCCTTCCTTCATTGCTTTCTCTTTCTTCTCTCTCTTTAAGCTTCGAAGCTTCCTGTAACAATTATTTTCTTACAGGAATTATTTTGTTTCCATTGACAATAATGACCTACTGATGCCTGGCCAGTCAAAATTGAGTAATTTTTATAATTTTCTTGTGCACCCCCCCCACCCCGAAAAGTCCAAATATAATGCTTGAATGCTTAGCCTTTACATGAGAACTAGGGCAAAGGAAGATACATATGTAGCTGGTGAAGGAGCAGATCAACCTCCCTTTTTCTCTGGAAAGTGAAAGACATTTATTGATTGTCTCTTCAGATTATAAATGTGATTCACACTCATTATAAAATAACCTCAAGCAATAACAAATATTTAAAGTGGAAAGTTAAAGCCCACTGTAACTGTCCCTTGGTGTTGATTCCTGTGTAGCTATTTATTGTAAACACTGTTGAGTCTTGTGTCTGAGATACACAAGTAATAGTATTCTCTCCCTCTTCCCCAATAATTTAAGGGTTTCCTGCAACCTGTTTTTACCTACTCAGTATGAGTCCGTGTATCTCATTCAATAATAGCAAGTAGTGCCTACTATCAGTGGCAAATAAAGCAAGTGTGGCTCCTGCCCTCAGGGAGCTTCTATTCAGTGAGAGGAGACAGACAAGAAGCTGCAGAAGAGAGTATCCAGGAGGCATGGTAATGAGAGGAGTGACCGGCTGCCTGCTGTGGGTGCTCAGGGCAAGCACGCGGAGGGGCTCATTTAACCCAAGACTGTGTGACTACCTCCAAGAAGAGCATTATAAGGACAAGGAGCAGTTAGGACAATGCCTAAGGTGGGAACACCACTGGAAATTTGGAGGAGCAGAAAAAAGACAACTGTAAAGCGCAGTCATTTTGTTAGCAAGCGCAAGAGAGATCTGAGGCGGAGTTTGCTAGGAAGGCAGGACCGATCACGAAGGCCAGGGTGGGGATCTCAGATTTTATTTCAGTGTGATGGGCTGCCATTAGAGAATTTCATGCCAGGAAATTATATGATGTTATGTGATTTTTTTTTTGCATTTTTCTTCTTGTAATTGATTTCTAGTTTCATAACTTCATGGTCAGAAATATTTGATATTTTTAGCAATTATTTTTTTTCTTGCTTTGCTTTTAGAAGGCATTTGTTCTTTATTTCAAAACTTTGGAATCACAATAGACACAGTATTCTGCAGCCTAAAAAAAAAAATCTTAATAGTACATCATAGCTAAACTTCCTGGTCAAAGACCATTGTTCTAACATGTTCTTTACAAAATATAAAATACATTATAAAGCTACTATTCTGTTGATGAACTCTTCAGATTAGGTCCCACTCTGGGCTCATACAAACACAGCTGCAATGAGCATCCTTATACACTGGTGCTTTTCTCTCTGTAGAAAGTTAGTGAAAGTTAAGTCGCTCAGCTATGTCCGACTCTTTGCAACCCCATAGACTGTAGCCCACCAAGCTTCTCCGTCTATGGGATTCCCAAGGCAAGAATACTGGAGTGGGTTGCCATTTCCTTCTCCAGGGGATCTTCCTGACCCAGGGATCGAACCCAGGTCTCCCACATTAGAAGCAGACGCTTTAACCTCTGAGCCACCAGGGAAGCCCTCTCTCTGTAGGCTAGATCCTAAAAAGAGGAACTGGTTTGATCCATTTTTATTTGAAAAGATTAATGGCCGCTAAGCTGAAACTAGGGTTGTTGCAATAGCAATGGAGAAATGCAGGCACGTACAGGGTATGTTTTGGAAGTAGAGCCAACAGGTCTTAATGATTGTTCAGATGTTGGGTGCAGGGTTGGGGGATTCAGGGCGAGGCAATGGTGAGAGAAAGGAAGGGCTCAAGGGTGACTCATAGATTTGAGTCTTGAGCAACCAGATGGATTATGGTGCCCTTAATAGCTGAGAGGAAAAACGGGCTACATATGGGATGAAGGTCAGGATTTTAGGTTCTGGGCATGTGAAGTTTGCAGGGCTGTTTTAGTCTGTTTGAATGACTACATCCTATTCCAGTACACAGGTGGAGGATTCATTAGCCGATCCTCTGTCAGTGAACATTTAAGCCCCCTCCCCCCTCAATTTTCACCATTGTCAGCAGTGCTGTATTACATAGTCTTACTTCCATAACTTTTTACGTCTGTCTGATTTTCTTAGGGCTGTTCCTAAATGCGTAGTGCTAAAGATTTGTGTGTGTGATCACCAAAATGCTTTGAAACTACTTTCTCATAGTTCATGGGCATTAGCTTTTCCATCCTGTCCCTAATATTCCTATGAATAGAAGAATTACTCTTTTTTAAACACTGATCTGTTTGTTTATGGCTGCACTGGGTCTTCACTGCTGCGCGTGGGCTGTCTCTAGTTGCGGCAAGCAGGGACTGCGCTCTAGGTGTGCTGTGTGGGCTTCCCATCGCTGTGGCGGCTCTTCCTGCCCAGCACAGGCCCCAGAGCACAGGCTCAGCGGTTGTGGCACGCGGGCTTTAGATGCTCCATGGCAAGTGGAATCTTCCCAGACCAGGGATTGAACCTGTGTCCCCATCATTGGCAGGCGGATTCTTATGTACTCTACCACCAGGGATGTCCACAGAAGGACTCTTGAAATGCAGTCATTCTCATAAAGAAATGAAGTTCCACAGCTGGCCTCATTTTATTTATGAAAAATAAAAATAATTTTATGATAACTCTTCTCTGTATCAGACACTGAATTATGTGCGAGGGATAAAGATAAATAAATATAAACTGTTTCTTATAAAATCCCTCTAAGGAATTTATACTCTGGACTAGAAGACAGAGAGGGCTTCCCAGGTGGCACTAGTGGTAAAGAGCCAGCCCGCCAGTGCAGGAGGTGCAAGAGATGCAGGTTTGATCCCTGAGCTGG
Organism: Ovis canadensis; assembly: GCF_042477335.2. NCBI lineage: Eukaryota > Metazoa > Chordata > Mammalia > Artiodactyla > Bovidae > Ovis > Ovis canadensis. The sequence continues at coordinate 69,863,516 of NC_091267.1, forward strand.
GAAGATCCCTGGAGAAGGAAATGGCAGCCCACTCCAGTGTTCTTGCCTTGAGAATCCCATGGACAGAGGAGCCTCGTGGGCTACAGTCCACAGGGTCACAAAGAGTCAGATACAACTGAAGTGATTTAGCATGCAGACACTATCAGACAGATACAAACCCAGAGCTGAAATACTGTGCTTGTCCCTTCCAGGAGGATGAGCTGGAGCATGGTGGGGAACACAGGAGGAGCACAGGCCCAGATTCGTTTAGGTGACTAGAGAGAATGGTCTGGTAGGGCACTCTAGTGGAGAAGACGTCAGAGCTGAACCATATAGGAGTCAGGCAGGAAGGGGAGGAAAGGGCCGTGATTCCAGGCAGATGACACAGCATCTGCAAAGCCAAGAGGGAGAAGAAATATGGCGGAAGCAGGTTCATCCAAACCTGAGAGATGTGCTCCCCATTGTATGTATGTGAGTGGTTCATGTTATAGCAAAAGCGTTACACTGGGAACTGCACAGATCTCAGGCGAAGAACAGTCATTCCAATAGAAAAGTAGAGACACCGCTTCTCTGTGCCTTTTTTTTTCTCCCTCTTTTGGGGGCTGTGTAGCTTGTAGGATCTTAGTTCCTGACCAAGGATCGAACCTGTGCCCCTGCAATGGCAACAGAGAGTCCTAACCGTTGAACCACTAGGGAATTCCCTATATGTCTTATTGAATGCTAATTCAGTAATGTAGATTTTATAAATCAAGTTTACATGGTGTTAGCAAAATGTAAAGCAAGACCTGAATGCTGGCATTTTCCATAAACAGTCATTTTAGGAAAAGGAAGCTTGGCAAGGTCTGAAAATGTTTTCAGCATGGGCTTCAAAGCATTCTGATGAAAGTGAAAGTGTTAAGTTGCTCAGTTGTATCTGACTCTTTGCAGCCCCCAAGGACTGTAGGCTCTTCTGTCCATGGGATTCTCCAGGCAAGAATACTGGAGTGGGTTGCCATTCCCTTCTCCAGGGGATCTTCCCAACCCAGGGACTGAACCCTGGTCTCCCACTTTGCAGGCAGATTCTTTACTGCCTGAGCTGCTAGGGAAGCCCTAATTTTTTCTAATGTGTTGAATTCTGGCAAGCACTCTAAGGTTGCTACATATTGAAAGGAAGCTAATGTTCAGGCTCGACAGCAGTATCAGCAAACACACTTACATGAATAGAAGTTTGGAGAACAATGTCTTTTTCTCTCTAAAAATAACAAAGATTTTACCTCTCATTAGGAGGAGCAGTGGCCCTTAGGGGTTTGGTGGACAGTAAGACTGATGTTTCTTTATGGCAGAGTTTTGAAGCTTCAGGCACAGTTTTCACTGAGCAGAAGTCTATAAAGCTTATACATCAAGGGCACTTAGGTGATGATTGCAGAAATTGCAGTGAGAATTAACTACAGTGCTTAGTCAGGCCGACATTTTAGGCATTTTCTTCCTGTTCTTTTCAGCAGCTGGTTTTATGGCAGGTGTTTCCTATGACATTCAGGAGCAATAACCAGAAACACGGCATCGGGGATCTTAATAGGATGAATGGTTGAGGAAGACAATGGTTTTCCGACACCCTGTTGAAGAATTACCCACCAAGCTTCCCGTTTTAAAAATGAAGTGCTATTTAGAGAAGAACCTCTAGGAAGAGAAATAGATATACAGAACAATGCTTGCAATTAGACCATCATTTACCCTGAAAGTTTAAAAATTTTTTAAGAATTATTTTAATGGAGCACATACAGGTGTATTTTTCTGTCGTCTCTCTGCCTCATCACTCACTGAGTGTTTCTGAAGTCCATGTTGTACTTTGAATGGTAATATTTAAGATTTTTACACCAAGGAAAAAAATTAATTCTTGGTAATATCTGTAGTTGGAAATATGTGAAACAGTTTGTTTTCAAACACAACAGTTATTACAAGCATTTCAACATCTTTGTAAAAGCATTGATTCCCAAAATTCACATTTTATCTACATTTCCTAATGTTATTTAATTTCCTTTCTAGCCTTTTTATTTTTCCTATCAGTATATGAAAAATGAGAATATTGACATGTGTCTATAGATAGGTATATTTATAGATTCTATATATACTTAGTCCAGAAAATTCAAAAACACAAGGAAGAAGAATCACAGTGCACTGAATCTGTTCTGGATTCAGTGCCTTGTATTCTTTATTTCCACTCTTGATATATAAAATACTTAAAATCTGGTATACTTGCTCAGTCATGTCTGACACTTTGTGACCCCATGGACTGTAGCCCGCCAGGCTCCTCTGTCCATGGGATTCTCCAGGCAAGAGTACTGGAGTGGGTGGCCATTCCCTTCTCCAGGGGATCTTCCCCACCTAGGGACTGAACCTGGGTCTGCTACATGGCAGGTGGCTTCTTTACTGTCTGAGCCACCAGGGAAGCCCAGTTTAGGCACAGAGGGGAGTTTTTAAATAAAGGAACTATGGAACTTTGGAAAAGATTTGATACTTAGGATATTTTATTTGCAAAGTAGTAGAAGGCACGAACGAGACTTTCAATTAAAGGATCTAGTATTTCATGTAACAGAACATCTAGAGGCAGCTGGTAAAGTGAGCAGTCAGCAGTGTCAGGAAGGACCCTCCCTTCTTCACCGTGTTCAGAGCAGCGGTCTCTTTGGCTGGACCACTTCAGGGTACAAGATGTTGCCACAGCACCGGCAACCTATGCAGAGGATACCACCCACAGGCAAAAAGGCCACCTGAGAAAGCCTGTTCTCACGCCTCAGCTGACCAAGATTGCATCACATACCCATTTTTAAACCTGTTGCTGGCAAAGAGAATGAAATTAGGGTGGGCTAGTGGCAGTTCACTCCTGAGATGAAGGCTCTCACCTTTATTGAACACAGGACCTTGGCTTGAGGAAGGCAACCAACATTTCCTCCCCAAAGGAATTTGGTGATCTGGCCCTTGGAGTGATGTAAGATGTGATAAACAGGAAGGAAGGTTGATGAGATCTGGGTTTGGGGCCTGCCCTTCCACCTACTGTCTTTGACGCCTGGAAATTATGGGCATAATGTTAGGCCCTTATAAAGATTAATTAAACTAACATAAGACATTTAGTTTCATGACTGTTACAGTCTCAGTAAATGGTAGTGGTGGGTTGATTCACTGTCATCTTTAATATCCAATTGTGAGCTTCTGAATTTGAAAGAGTCTTTTTGATGTAAGAACAAAACTCTTAATGGGAACTCTGTTCCAGCAAAGGAGACTAATAGTAGCACTGCTTTAGAAGAATCCGCTTTCCCTTTTCTTGGAACAGAAACAGTGAACTGGAATGCTGAAGTACTGGACAAGGCTCACGAGATCCGGCTGTCGTCCCTTGCCATGTTCTGTTTGAGGCCAAGGGCCCCTTCCCTTCATCACCCGAGACAGAGAGGCCTGCCCTTGATTACTCTCACTGTCCCTGTTCCCTCCCAGCCTGATTGAGCTTGTGCTGCAGCCTCAGGGCTGTTAAGCCTCAGAGCTGTTAAGCAGATGCACTTGGAGACAGAGTAGACCCTTAGAAGTAATGTGCACTTACTCCTCTGAATGTTTTGACTGTTTAATTCTGCTCTTCCCTAAAGTTACATCTTAATCGAGACTATTCATTAATGCAGTGAGAGGCACTGGAAGCATAGTTTACTTTCAGACAAATGTCAAGAGTAAGAAAACATCTGTATAATGTGCACAATACCAAATTCAATGCTTTTTTCTCATATATATGAGGGCAGCCCTTTGTAGCCATAAGAAAGCCAGCTGCTGTAAGCCTCTTGAATTTCTCTGGGTGAACATTCCAGCATATGGCATCATTACTCTATTGCTGTAATTTATGTAAATATGTTGCCAGACATGAATTAAAACTTATCATTGTAAATCTACAAGGATACAGCTATAACTCACACAGATTTATTACCTGTAGCCATGTATATCCGGCCTCTGGAATTACAGCTTCTACTGTAGACAGAGGTTGAAGAAGAAGGCAACAACGTACATGCCTTTATACACTTCCAGCAGTTTGTCATTCATCGGCAGTGGTGCGAATACAAAATACAGCAGGTGGGCCATCTTTCACGCAACACAGTCTAATTGGCAAATTTCAGGAGAAAGCTGAACAGAAGATCACCAAACGAGGAGTCAGAAAACTTAGTCTGAGACCCAGTTACTAAGTTCATTACTTAAATTCTGTGAGCCTAAGTTTACTAGGTATAAGACGGGTTTTTCAAAAATCTGTTAATTCTACCCCAAAACAGTTTGCATGTTTTTTGTCAGGTAGCCATTCTTTCATTCATTCACTGAATAGACATATACTGAGTGCCTGCTGTATATCAGTTCAGTTCAGTCACTCAGTCGTGTCCGACTCTCTGCGACCCCATGGAAACCAGTACACCAGGCCTCCCTGTCCATCACCAGCTCCCGGAGCTTGCTCAGACTCATGTCCATCGATTTGTTGATGCCATCCAACCATCTCATCCTCTGTCATCCGATTCTCCTGCCTTCAATTTTTCCCATCATCAGGGTCTTTTCCAATGAGTCAGTTCTTCACATGAGGTGGCCAGAATATTGGGGTTTAAGCATCAGTTCTTCCAATAAATATTCAGGACTGCTTTCCTTTAGGATGGACTGGTTGGATCTCCTTGCAGTCCCAGGGACTCTCAAGAGTCTCCTCCAACAACACACTTCAAAAGCATCAATTCTTCGACACTCAGCTTTCTTTATAGTCCAACTCTCACATCCATACATGACTACTGGAAAAACCATAGCTTTGACTAGACAGACCTTTGTTGGCAAAGTAGTGTCTCTGCTTTTTAATATGCAGTCTAGGTAGGTCATAGCATTTCTTCCAAGGAGCAAGTGTCTTTTAATTTCATGGCTGCAGTCACCATTTGTCATGATTTTGGAGCCCAAGAAAATAAAGTCTGTCACTGTTTCCATTGTTTCCCCATCTATTTGCCATGAAGTGATGAGACTGGATGCCATGATCTTAATTTTCTGAATGTTGAGTTTTAAGCCAATTTTTTCACTCTCTTCTTTCACTTTCATCAAGAGGCTCTTTAGTTCTTCTTCACTTTCTGCCATAAGAGTGGTATCATCTGCATATCAGAGGTTATTGATATTTCTCCCAGCAATCTTGATTCCAGCTTGTACTTTGTCCAGCCTGGCATTTTGCATGATGTACTCTGCATATAAGTTAAATAAGCAGGGTGACAATATACAGCCTTGATGTACTCCTTTTCCTATTTGGAACCAGTCTGTTGTTCCATGTCCGTTCTAACTGTTGCTTGTTGACCTGCATACAGATTTCTCAGGAGGCAGGTCAGGTGGTCTGTTATTCCCATCTCTTCCGGAATTTTCCACAGTTTGTTGTGATTCACGCAGTCAAAGGCTTTGGAGTAGTCAGTGGAGCAAAAGTAGATGTTTTTCTGGAACTGTCTTTTTTGATGATCCAGTGGATGTTGGCAGTTGATCTCTGGTGCCTCTGCCTTTTCTAAATCCAGCTTGAACATCTGGACGTTTATGGTTCACATACTGTTGAAGCCTGACTTGGAGAATGTTGAGCATTACTTTGTTAGCATGTGAGATGAGTGCAATTGGGTGGTAGTTTGAACATTCTTTGGCATTGCCTTTCTTTGGTATTGGAATGAAAACTGACCTTTTCCAGTCCTGTGGCCACTGCTGAGTTTTTCAAATTTGCTGGCATATTGAGTGCAGCACTTTCACAGCATCATCTTTTAGGATTTGAAATAGTTCAACTGGAATTCCATCACCTCCACTAGCTTTGTTTGTAGTGATGCTTCCTAAGGCCCACTTGACTTCACATTCCAGGATGTCTGGCTCTAGGTGAGTGATCACACCATCATGATTATCTGGGTCATGAAGATCTTTTTTGTTTAGTTCTTCTGTGTATTCTTGCCACCTCTTCTTAATATCTTCTGCTTCTGTTAGATCCGTACCATTTCTGTCCTTTTTTGAGCCCATCTTTGCATGAAATATTCCCTTGGTATCTCTAATTTTCTTGAAGAGATTTTTAGTGTTTCCCGTTCTGTTGTTTTCCTCTATTTCTTTGCATTGATCATTGAGAAAGGCTTTCTTATCTCTCCATGCTGTTCTTTAGAACTCTGCATTCAGATGGGTATATCTTTCCTTGTCTCCTTTGCCTTTAGCTTCTCTTCTTTTCTCAGCTATAAGGCTTCCTCAGACAAGTATTTTGCCTTTTTGTATTTCTTTTTCTTGGAGATGGTCTTGATCCCTGTCTCCTGTACAATGTCATGAACCTCCATCCATAGTTCTTCAGGCACTCTTGTCTATCAGATCTAGTCCCTTGAATCTATTTCTCACTTCCACTGTTTAATCATAAGGGATTTGATTTAGGTTATACCTGAATGGTCTAGTGGTTTTCCCCACTTTCTTAAATTTCAGTCTGAATTTGGCAGTAAATAAGGAGTTCGTGATCTGAGCCACAGTCAGCTCCCGGTCTTGTTTTTGCTGACTGTATAGAGCTTGCCCATCTTTGGCTGCAAAGAATATAATCAGTCTGATTTTGGTGTTGACCATCTGGTGATGTCCATGTGTAGAGTCTTCTCCTTTGTTGTTGGAAGAGGGTGTTTGCTACGACCAGTGTGTTCTCTTGGCAAAACTCTTGTTAGCCTTTGACCTGCTTCATTTTGTACTCCAAGACCAAATTTGCCTGTTACTCCAGGTGTTTCCTGACTATCTACTTTTGCATTCTAGTCCCCTATAAAGAAAAGGACATCTTTTTTGGGTGTTAGTTCTAAAAGGTCTTGTAGGTCTTCATAGAACCATTCAACTTCAGCTTCTTCAGCATTACTGGTCGGGGCATAGACTTGGATTACCGTGATATTGAATGGTTTGCCTTGGAAATGAACAGAGATCATTCTGTTGAGATTGCATCCAAGTACTGCATTTTGGACTCTTTTGTTGACCATGGTGGCTACTCCATTTCTTCCAAAGGATTCTTGCCCACCGTAGTAGATATAACAGTCATCTGAGTTAAATTCACCCATTCCAGTCCATTTTAGTTCACGGATTCCTAGAATGTCGATGTTCACTCTTGCCATCTTGTTTGACCACTTTTAATTTGCTTGATTCATGGACCTAACATTCCAGGTTCCCATGCAATATTGCTCTTTATAGCATCAGACTTTACTTCCATCAGCAGACACATCCACAACGGGGTATTGTTTTTGCTTTTGTTTTACTGTATATCAGGTATACATTATTTTTTTAGGCTGAAAGAAATCTTTATTTCTAAGGCTGGAAAGATGAGGGATTTTACAGAAGGATATTAAAGGGCTTTGAAAATTGCAAATTTCATACAAGGGGAAATAATTATTACTTGTAATACTAAACCAGTATTCTTTGCAGGATAATGTATTAATATTTGTGTGTAGTTCTCCATGGATGGTTCTATCTGTCTACAAGTTCCTTTTATAGAAAATCACTGGGCATTTAGGGCTTCCCTGGTGACTCAGTGGAAAGAATCCACCTTCCATTGCAGGAGGTGCGGGTTTGAGCCCTAATCCAGAAAGATCCCCTGGAGGAGGAAATGGCAACCCACTCCAGTGTTCTTGCCTGGGAAATCCCATAGACAAAGGAGCCTGGCGGGCTACAGTCCCTAGGGTTGCAAAGAGTTGGACACAATGACTGAACAACAACAACAAACTGGGCATTGAATATTGTTCTTCCCAAATGAGGTTACACGTCAGAATTGTGTAGAAAATTTCAGAAGAGATTGCTCCTGCCTCAGCCCTTCTGAATTAGAATCTCTGAGAAAATGACCCAGACTTTAATAAGGTACTTCCAGGTAATTCTCAGGCAAATTGGAGTTGAGAAACAAACAAAATAACAGATTATGTGAGAGATAAACAGTTTGAATTTAAGTTCCCATGGTTTAGAAAATCAAATGATTTTTAAATAAGGAAAAATTATTTGCATTAGATCTAGAATCATATAGACTAAAATGGAGCCTTAAGATGAGTGGAACTTGATCAGGGGTGGGGGTGTGGGGTATTACCATTGAGAAAGCAGTACAGAAATGTGGAGGAAAGGTTTAGGGGAGAAAACCCATTGTAACCCCCCACCGCCAACAGAGTTCTTACCTTTATACACTACTTACTCACATGTATAACTATTTGTAGGTATTTGTAATCATAGTCTATACAATACTAGATTTGCTTTGCAATGTTGCATAAAATCATAAAATTTTAGTTTACGAGGTCTTAGTTATTCCTCTCTATGCAGAAATTTCTCTGACTGTGCTGAGCTGAGTTGAGGCCAAAATACCTAGATTTTCATACTGCATTTGAGAATTTTCCTGGTATGTTAACCCATCCTGACAGAGCTTTAAGAAACTACTGTTGAGTATACATTCAGCCTCCTTTTCTCTCCAGAGTCCCCTTTCTGATGACTTTTCTTCAAATTACAACAGAAAGGGGGTATCTCTGCCAGATAAAGTCATTAACAGAAAAGTTGCTTATGGTAGTCACCTGTGTCTTGTTAACCCACTCTAGCTTTGTCCCCAATCAGGAGTTTTCTCCAACTACTCAGATCCAGCGAACAATTCAGGATTTCCCTCTCTCTGGATCTGTCTCACAATACGGGAGGGTCTTTTGTCTTGCTACAGCATCTGTTCAGATTATTTATTAAGTTAATAAATTTCAAGTAATTGCTGTGTACCAGCTCCTACATTAGTGCTGAGTTCAGTTCAGTCACTCAGTTGTGTCCAACTCTTTGTGACCCCATGGGCTGTAGCACAGCAGGCCTCCCTGTCCATCACCAACTCCTGGAGTTCACTCAAACTCAGGTCCATCATGTCAGTGACACCATCCAACCATCTCATCCTCTATTGTCCCCTTCTTCTCCCTCCTTCAATCTTTCCCAGCATCAATGTATTTTCAAATGAGTCAGTTCTTTGCATTAGGTGGCCAAAGTATTGGAGCTTCAGCTTCAACATCAGTCCTTCCAATGAATATTCAGGACTTTTTTCCTTTAGGATTGACTGGTTGGATCTCCTTGCAGTCCAAGGGACTCTCAAGAGTCTTCTCCAGTACCACAGTTCAAAAGCATCAACTCTTCAGCAACTTTCTTATTCTTTGGCAGCTTTCGTTATAGTCCAACTCTCACATCCATACATGACTACTGGAAAAATCATAGCTTTGACTAGAAGGACCTTTGTTGGCAAAGTAATGTCTCTGCTTTTTGATATGCAGTCTAGACTGGTCATAGCATTTCTTCCAAGAAGCAAGTGTCTTTTAATTTCATGGCTGCAATCACCATCTGCTGTGATTTTGGAGCTCAAAAAGTAATCTCTAACTGTTTCCATTGTTTCCCCATCTATTTGGCATGAAGTGATGGGACTGAATGCCATGATCTTAATTTTCTGAATGTTGAGTTTTAAGCCAACTTTTTCACGGTCCACTTTCACTTTCATCAAGAGGCTCTTTAGTTCCTCTTCGCTTTCTACCATAATGGTGATGTCATCTGCATATTGGAGGTTATTGATATTTTTCCGGGCAATCTTGATTCCAGCTTGTGCTTCATCCAGCCTGGCATTTTGCATGATGTACTCTGTATATAAGTTAAATAAGAAGGGTGACAATATACAGCCTTGATGTACTCATTTCTCGATTTGGAATCAGTCTGTTGTTCCATGTCCAGTTCTAACTGTTGCTTCTTGACCTGAATACAGATTTCTCAGGAGGCAGGTCAGGTATTCCCATCTCTTCCAGAATTTTCCACAGTTTGTTGTGATTCATGCAGTCAAAGGCTTTGGAGTAGTCAGTGGAGCAAAAGTAGATGTTTTTCTGGAACTCTCTTTCTTTTTCGATGATCCAGTGGGTGTTGGCAATTGATCTCTGGTTCCTCTGCCTTTTTTAAATACAGCTTGAACATCTGGACATTCACAATTCACATACTGTTGAAGCCTGGCCTGGAGAATTTTGAGTGTTACTTTGCTAGCATGTGAGATGAGTGCAATTGTGCAGCAGTTTGAGCATTCTTTGGCATTGCCCTTCTTTGGGATTGGAATGAAAACTGACCTTTTGAGTCCTGTGGTCACTGCTGAGTTTTTCAAATTTGCTGGCATATTGAGTGTAGCACTTTCACAGCATCATCTTTTAGGATTTGAAATAGTTCAACTGGAATTCCATAACCTCCACTAGCTTTGTTTATAGTGATACTTCATAAAGCCCACTTGACTTTGCATTCCAGGATGTTAATGCTACTCACTGCTGAAATAGTATATTTCTGTTTAATGCCTATGAGGAAATTTATGCTTCCTCCAGAGACATACTAGAGCTGCTTTTCTTTTCCAAGTTGTGAGTCCAGTGATATTCCCAGAATGTGAGACACTTACATATTTAAGGAAAATTCTAAGCATTTAGTTTGTCAACGTGTCCTTAATAATATACTAGAAGTTAAGCACCAGAGAGAGACTTTATAGCAAAGCAGCAAGAGACACAACTGGAGAGGTGGGCTGCGGCTAGGCCACACAGGCCCTTGAGTTATGATGAGAAATTTTGATATTATCCTTAATGCAGTGGAAAACTATTAAGGGTTCTAAATTAGAGGCTTGATCAGATTGACTTGTTGTGTGGAGAATGGATTGAAGGAAGACAAAAGTGGAAATAGGAAGACCAGTTAGTGACAAGGCTCTTCTAAAAGTATTCCAGGTGAGAGAGAAATGGACTGATTTGAGGTGAATTTGAAGATAAAACTGAACTTGCGATGAATCCAGCATGGTTATTGAAAGAATGAGATGCTAAGGATAATTCTCAAGTTTTTGACGTGAGCAACTGAATAGATGGGAAGTACTGAAAGTGGAACAGATTTCCTGAATAAGTGTGGTGGAGAATCAGTCACTTAGTTTTTGATGTTAACTTTGAGATGCCTGTGAACATTCATATGGCACTGTCAAATAGGAAACTGCGTGCTTGTCTTTGGAGATGATCATTTAGGCATCACTGGCCTGTTCGTGTATTCAGAGCCATAACAGTGGGTGAGTGTATGTAAGAAGAGAAAGCGGTGGGGACAGAGCCCTTAGAACGTTCCACATTCAGAGATGACATGAGAGATACATTCACAGAAATAAGAGACTGCATGGTTTGGAGACATGAAGAAAATCAGAAGACTGTGGTAACAAAGAGGAGAATGTCTCATGAAAGAAATGCTGCCAAAAGGTCAAGAAAGATAAAAATTAAGAGAAGGCCATCAGATCTGGCAGCCGCAGAGCAGGCAGACTTGTGTATACCATTCCTTAATGAGAGAGAAAGGAGAGGTGACTAGGTATAAATGCGGTATCAAGAGAGTTGCTTTTTCAAAATAGGTATTTTAAAATAATCTGTAGGATATTTGACCCCCACAGGGTGAACACCTGACTCAAGAGTTTACCCAAGTAGAACATTCAGCAGTACAAAGGGGTTTAAAATTAATATGAAGGATGCTGTTTGGGATTGACCGTGAATAAAAGACTCCTACGTGTTGTCTGGGTACTGAGATGTGGTGACACTATCATTCTGAGCCATTATAATATCAATCCAATGCCAACTCAGAGAATTCCAGCAGCATTCCATCTGTGCTAATTAGAGTAATGCAGGGGTTATCAAGAGAGATCTTTGAAATCACAGCCTAAGACAAAGAGCAGTGCCTTCATACCTGACTTTAATAAGTCACTTGTCCAGGGATTTCAAAAATATGTATTACTTGCAAATCTGTTGGATTTCAGAAGCACTCAGCTTCTAAATATTCTTAAATGAAATTATTCAGTAATCCAGTACTTCCAGGATTAAAGGGCATATCCCAGAGTACTATTTGGCTATCTATGCATCATATATATTTGACTCATCAACTATATTTATATTGGGTACAAATATATCCTGGCCAAAGCATTCTTTTCATGTTACCAAGAAGGAAGTATCAGTTTTGATGGGCACTGTTTTTAGAGGCTTTCTCTTCATTTCCTCAGAACAAGACAGAAGTTTGCATTCGGTTTGCATATCTGAATTTCCATTAAGGAAATGCAACTGGCCTCATGGCTTGAAACTATATTCCTATCATTTAGCCCTTTCACTGAAGAAAGCATTACTCTGGTCTTTCACTTTTTCCATAAAGCAAATAGAGAGCTGCTTACAACAGCCTTTGTCTGGCTTTGGCATTGATTTTAAATCACCTGGATTGATCATGTGGTTATGGGACATTAAAAAATCCCACCAAACACCAAAGCCTCTAAACACAATTAGAATCGAGGGGTTTTTAATCTGTGAGCCGTGTGTCCATAGGAGTACATTTTAAATTATCCTTAACTTCTGCTCATGTTTGGTGGGAAAAAGCACTACCCTGATGTATAGCGTCTGGGGTTATAGGGATGCTCTCTGAGCACATAAAAAATGTTCCTAATTTTCAAAACGAGGGAGCATCTGAAATCTTTGTCTCTGAGTGTCTCACTGCCTCCACAGTTGCCTCAGCCAATAGGAGAGGGATATGCAAAGCAGCCAGCTGTCATGTCACACACCAGGCAGTCACTGGACAACAGCAGGACTTAGGCAAGCTGATCCCAACTGGATTTGACAAAGAGGTGGAAGGTCTAAAATTAAATAGGTCAACACAGATTCTCTAATAATAGGTATATGAGAAGGGACAACGAGGGATCCCATAGGAAAACCGCTTTTTAAAGACCGCTGATATTATTGCCTTTCATTTCAGATCTCCTGTTATTGGTGGCATCTAAGTCTGAACCATCTTATTTGGTGATGAAGGACAGTTTCTATTTTCACCAGTTACTCTTTAGATTATTTCCACAAGGTTAATGTTTTCACGAAATAAGTATTTATAAAGAGTCTTAACTATTTTCAGAAGCAGACTTCTTTTTTAAAGGCAGATGTTTTTCTGAGGCTTGCTGTGGTGCTTCAATTTTGTTGTCATGGTGACCAGATAATATAACTTTTCAAAAATGGAAATCTGCTTTTAACCATGTTGTACCAACCTACTAGTCTTAAATGCTTAGTTCATAGCGGACAGTTTCTACTCAATTTCTTCCCTAGCTAACCTTAGAGTTCAATTTAAAGACATCAGGTTTCAATTATTACACACACACAGAAAACTCCCTTAGGTCTCCTAATCATATGACATAGTAAGCACCAACAAAGGAATTGTGGTTTTTGAATTCATGTTCTTTCTAGTTAAACAATTGTGTTGCCAGAAAAATGTTAATTTTGGAGCATTCTTGCTAAACAATATAGTAGTATTTTCCTTAGTACCTGTAACTAATTGTCAATGAATAAAAGAAAAAAGAAACAAGGAGGTGTCTTACGAATAGGCTGAACAGATAGGTAACATTCTTTTAAAATTCCATAAAGAGCAGGGCTTTGTTTCCTAAATTCACCCACAAGCCATTTTACGCAATTGTTGTTTTCTTTTTTAATGTGCTTTTAATATTCATTTGAAATTGTAACAGTAGGAACATACTATAGTCCTTCCTATAATATTATGTTGAGAGGTGTTTACATATTTCATGCTTGATCTTCTGTACATTTTGATCCTTAAAGATGTTATTTTATCTGCTTGGGGAAAAAAAAGAAACTTTTAATTTTGAAAAATACGAAAAAACCTTAAGATGTTTTCCACTGTTCTTTTTCTTCCAGCACATTTTCTTCACATTTCAAGAGAGATGGCTTTACATAGTAACTTAGAAATAACACCTAATGATTAACAGAATGATGGATGTGATGAATCACCTTTTTCTTTGGAAATAATAAATCAAGATATTCCTACCCATAAATTTTACTGGAAAATGTGAAATATTAGCATCATATATTTAACAAGGTGTCAGGTACAAAAACTGTCGTCAAAATGTTGCCCTCATAACCAGTAAGATGCATTAAAATGTTATGTTCCATTTTGGGGAACAATTCAAGTAATTCAAATATAATTTACAATTTCCTAAATTTAGTATAGTTTTACTTTTTGTCTACTCTTCGAATCGATAATACTGCTTGAGCATTATCAATATTGGGCCCCAAAGTTAAGGAACAAAAGCCTCCTGATGTAGAATTCCATTCACAAAAATCCTGATGAAGCTTTCATTTTAGGATTATAAACTGAAATAATTCATAAGCTCAGGTTTGCCCTTTTCATATGTAAGTGATTCTATCCTGGCCCTCGTTTAGGTAGCGTTTTCTTTCCAGGCTGCGGTTTCATTTTTAGGCAGACTGTTCGGTTTGGATTTTTTTTGGAATCCTATTGGAAGGGTGAATCTGTGATTACATGAAAGGTTAGTTGGTTGTTCAGTTGCCCAGCAAGTTCGCTCTATTTCCAGTTGGGGGTGTTGTTCCTAGAGTAGCCGCAGTGCATCGTGGGAAGTGGAGCTGGGCAGTGGCCCCCGCCCCCGCCCCCCTCCACCCCGGGCTGTATTGATTTGCCCTTCAGCTGTGTGCGCTGCGGAGAGAACCTCGGGCCTTGTTGTTGATTATCTGCACAGTGTCTCTGGGAGCACCATTGACCCACTGTTGCTGCCTGCCTGTGGCTCTTGATTTTTCACACCGTCTCCATGACACTCGTAATAAAACACACTACCTTATTGCCGCTCAGCCCTGAGAGCTGACTGACTCAGCCCAAGAACGCCGTGATGTTTCTGGAGAATGTTTATTGTATATGGGGTAAAGCGTGGCGATTTTAGGATTCTGCCTTGTGTAGTTTAATAGGTATCTCTACAGCAAGATTTCACACACACTATTATATTTTTATTGTCTTGCAACCAACACTAGCTTTACGTATATTGTTAACATGAAACTTTGCGTTATGAGTACAAAACCAAAGTTTTAAAATATTGTGCTAATGAAAAGCATATTCTGTGTTCACATTAGGCTTGATATGTTGCTGTGATACTCAGTTTCAAAAGTGAGTTTTGAAATATGTCACCAAGAGTGCACCATGATTTATTACTACAGTGCATGATGGTTTTTTGAAGCATCTGGTTGTATTTAATTTCCATATTTCTAATTTGCTATTGTCAAAATCTCCTCCATTATACATTTCAACTTCCGATGGGGTCACAAGTTAGAAGAAATCATGTACAATCTTTCTTCTTAGTTATCTTGGAAAACTTAATGGATCTGCATAAAACCCGGGCAACAAAATTGTCTCTCGTTGGAGTCTGGTTGTTTCTCAGCTAATTTATTTCTGATTTATGTCTAGGTCGTGTAAATTGAACCCAAGGACAGGAAAATCAGAGGAAAGGCATTTCACGTCTCATTCCATCAAATTAATGTTTTCTTTTAAATTAAAAAATGAGTTCTTCTTTGTGATTCTCCATGCCACACTTCATGAACTTCTAGGGCAGGAGATGCCAATCGCCATCCTGAAACCTTTTGAAATCTAGGTACCAAGGCTTGACAACATTCATTCACCTCTGGGATAATTAACGGGTACATTTGGCCCATTCTTATGCAAGGATTGTTCTTTCAAAGCCGACTTTTACCTACATGGATTTCAGAGCCACAGTCTGTCAGTTTTGAGTTCTCTGTGTGGGAGGCAAGTATCTAGTTTCCAACTCTGGTCACTATGGTTTTGAGCCCTCCCACCTGATGGTTTTCCACAGCACAAGGTTTGTGCCCCCACTTAAGTATCTGTGTGTCTTTGGACCTTCAGAACCCCTTTAAAATGTATGTAAAGCTTCCTCTAACGGAGTCATAGTCATCAGGTATTGCAAAGGTTAAGCTTTATCATCAGCATCCAAAAAAAAACAAGAAAGTGAGGTTTCATCAAAAACTTCCATCCTCACAACCTTTCGACCACAATTTGATGATTATTATTGATTATTTCACAGCCTTTCACTCACGCTCTGCCACTGTGGCCAGCCCTGATATACAGATAGGGCTTCAGTCCAGCTAAAATAAGACTCCATCTTGATAATGGACTGAGATGAGATGCTGTTATTTGATAAAGATAATTGATGTTTCACAGCGAATTGGAAAGCAGCTTCAAGAGCACTGTATTTGGAGCTGTATTCTGTCCACAAATATGGCAGTTGTTTACAAAAATAGAACAAAAGAACTAAAGTTAAATATTTAGACATGGTTTTTTAGAGCATTTGGTGTTGTGATTTTTTTTTGTTTGTTTGTTTGTTTGGTCATGTCTGGTTATTTTAAGCTGTAGTAGGGAAAAAAATAGGAAAGGGCATATCACATTATTTTTCCTCTTTGGTTTCAGGTTAGTATGTTAAAATCTTAACACAGCATGGGTGTTATTGATCAGTGTCCTTGCAGACTTCATACCTAAATTCGGTATTTGGATTATGATGCATCACTGTCATCCATAAACTGGGTATCTTAGGTTAAAGTTAAATTTCATGTTGTCGTTCGTCTCTTGAACATTTTACATACTGCATGGAAACACAATTTAAATTATTGATCATAAACGTCCTGTCTCTTGGCAAATGCAGTCCAAGTAATCTGTGGACGCAGGTTAGGTTTCTCCTCATTTATTATTAACAAATTTCTCTAAAAATAACATGTAACTCGCTGTTTGTGTTTGTTCATCATGCTTCCTTCAGCCACCAGGTTTAAGTTGATTAAGGTATCATTCATCTTAGGTAATGTTCATCCGATTTCTTTCAGTCTTATCACCTTTGTAACCTCTAATTAAGCAATAAGGCTTGACAGGGAGTATGGTTATCATGAGATAATGACACCCCAAGTGTGTTGAGCGGCACAAGGTTCAGCTGAGTGCTTCTGAACCTCTAGGGGTGTGATTATCTCACGATAAACATGCCAGGTTGCTGCTCATTGACACCAGTGTTGCGTGCGTGTGTGCGTGCATGCATGTGGTGCACACACACGCTCACACACACAAACTACTGTAGTTGTGGGGAGATGGACTTGTCCTCACCCACCTTCTCAGCCCTCCAAATTGCTAATTTTATAAAAATTATTGCTTCATATCTCAGACTTATAAAGTGTAAATCCATAAGCTTCTATTTTATTGTCTCAGTAGCATCAGTTAACTTACCAAGTACATCTTTCAACAAAATACAGATTTACTATTCTTAAGAGATAAAGTTTCCTCAGAAAAAGATCTCGTGAAAAGCAAGCGTATCTTTTGTTGTTACCATTTTACAGCAGTTAGTGGACCCCACTCCAATGAATGGTAAAAAATGAGGCATTCTTGTAAATGGAGAAGCAGCAGGTATGTGCTGTCATGCAAATGAAGTTATTAAATAGTTGAGAATGCTGCTGCTGCTGCTGCTGCTGCTGCTAAGTCGCTTCAGTCGTGTCCGACTCTGCGCGACCCCGTAGACGGCAGCCCATCAGGCTTCTCTGTCCCTGGGATTCTCCAGGCAAGAACACTGGAGTGAGTTGCCATTTCCTTCTCCAATGCATGACAGTTGAGAATAATACGGGAAATATTCACTGGGCTTTTTTGGTTTGGAAAATCTTTTTAGCTTATCACAAGTAACCATCACAGTTAAAAATAGACCGGAGCAGGGGAGGAGATATATAACTAAGTATATATAATGTAACTGTATTATAGTTATTATATTATGTTATAGCTACATACTACAGCTGTATAGTTAGATTTTCTCCCTCATACACCCAGACCTTTGTATATGCTATTTCTTCATCTAAGACTTCTCTTTATTTCCACCCACATATACCATAGGACCTCCCAGGTGGTTCAGTAGTGAAAAATCCACCTGCCAAGCAGGAGACCCAGATTCCATTCCTGGGTCAGGAAGACCCCCTGGAGAAGGAAATGGCACCCCACTCCAGTGTTCTTGCCTGGAGAATCCCATGGACAGAGGAGCCTGGTGGCCTACAATGCATGGGGCACAAGGAGTCAGACACAACTAGCATGCGTCACGGATACAGTCTCCCTCGTTCATTAAATTAACCGTGGTCCTCACTCATTCCTAATTACAACAACCACTTACTTCCTCTCTGGGACACCAAACTGTATTTTGGGGGACTATCTGGTTGCTTGCCTCTTTGTTCTCCTGAGATTGAAATCATGGCACGTACGTTTCTTAGCTTTGATTACAACATGTGAAAATCGTGTTTTATAAATAGTGGGAGAAAAACTAGTTGAATGAAATTTGAATTCATCTCAAGGGAGGTAAGTGATCTACCTCATTGGGAGAAGGGGAAGGAGAACGCGATAAAATTTTTACACATCATGAAAGAAGAGAAAGTGAAGTTGCTCAGTCGTGTCTTACTCTTTGTGACCCCCATGGACTGTAACCTACCAGGCTCCTCAGTCCATGGAAATTTTCCAGGCAAGAGGACTGGAGTGGATTGCCATTTCCTTCTCTAGGGTGTCTTCCCGACCCAGGGATCAAACCTGGGTCTCGCGCGTTGCAGGCAGACGCTTCACTGTCTGCGCCACCAGCAAAGCCCATCTTGCAGACCAAGCAGAGCCAGTTTGTGGACCACACTGAGCCTGTGGGCGGCTGTAGACTCGGAGAGAAGGACGAGTTGTTACAGGCTGAGGAAGAAAAAGGAATCTGTGTCTGCTGAATTCTCACAGTCTTACACCTCTATTTTAAATGTAGTTTATTACAGAGGCTCAAGATGTTATTTAAATTGTGAATACCAATACCCTGCTTTATAATGGGATCCCAGAGATCTCTAAGGGAACAAACTATTAGTGGAAAGAGAGGGTCTACATCTTTCAGTTCAGTTTCTCATTATGATTTCATGTATAATTTAATACAATGTTCAGACAGTTCATGCCTTTCAAAATATATTATTATTTATGTTATAAATATATTTTGCCAGATTTTTAACATTCTCCATTTCTTCTCTAATTATTATATTAATTAATACTGAAGACATGAGGCCTGCTCAGTGTAAAGTAACCTCAAGCTTTTGCTGTTTAATTTTATAAAGCACTCATAATGAAAAAGAATAATTCAGCTAATCAAATAACAACTTCTCTTTTCCTTACCTATCTTGATTAAGACAGCTGGTCTTCACTCCTGGAGCCTAAGAATTCATCCCAGGCTAGATAGGTGTCAGTAGCAAAATGCATTAATGTGAGTGCTTTAGAGCTGGGTAGATGGGGTGCCCATTTTCTCTGTGGAATTAACAACAGCACACAGTAGCCCAGCATTTTGTGAATTAGTTTGTCTACGAGAAGAAACTCTGATATCTGTATAAAGATGAAGTCTCTGGAGTGTTTTTTAACGAGATATCTCAAAACTGATAGAACTAGTATCAAAATAAGTATGGGATTTTGTGGGGGCCTTTATTCACAGAGATTACTCCCAAAGTTGTGAGTTTTCTTATGCTCTTTAAAATTTAAATTAAAGCTTTAATTTTGTCTAAAAGTAGAAAATAATACACTTCTAGCAATAGTGAGCATACTCATTAATAGTTAGCTACGTAAAGGTCTTCCTTAATTAGGAGTGTGAATTTATTTATTTTTTTTTAGGAGTATGAATTTAAAGTTTTATGATTAAGACCATATAGAACATGTAATGCTGATGGAGAACTATTCCAAGCAATGTGCTGTGCTGCGCTTACCCGCTCAGTTGTGTCCGACTCTTTGCGACCCCTTGGGCTGTAGCCCGCCAGGCTCCTCTGTCCATGGGGATTCTCCAGGCAAGAATATGGGAGTGGGTTGCCATGCCCTCCTCCAGGGAATCTTCCAACCCAGAGATCGAACCCAGATCTACCGCGTCACAGGTGGATTCTTTACCGTCTGAGCTACCAAGGAAGCCCAAGTAATAGGTAATAATTATTTTGAAAAAAACAATGTAATTAATGTAAACATAGCCAATGAAGCCTGGTAGATCGCACTTTCCCTGTTTGCCTTGTCTTCCCAGCCCTGCCTGTGACTTCCGAAGGCCAATGTAGCCTATCCCCAAATATCCCACTAAAGTAGGAGCTCAGGGATAGAATGGTCGAGGAAACATGTAGCATGCTTTTGTGTAAGTTTTTCATTAAGAGCCATGGCCCAACTCTGGATAGTTATTTGCCTTTTTTTTGGATCTTGAATGAGAGAAATGGATAGACCATAAGCTGGTGTTATGATAGTTATGAGTCACGTGTTCTTCAAGCTGGTCCATACCAGCTTGAAGCTGGTTAGCTTCAAGCTAACTCACTACTGTGATATCCTAGTATTTCATAAAATTATATACCTCCCAAACTCAAATCTGTATTGTAGTGACCATGTGTCCTGTCTATTTTCACAGATACAATTTTGCTGTAATGAGATGGAGCTGCCTGGGAAAACAGTAAACTTGCTGACCACTCTGTGACAAATAGGTTGAGTGAAATAGAGTCATTTGGGAAAACAAAGGAAGCACGTAGTGGCCCAATAAACTGGCTTCCTGAGAAGGAAAGTAGGGCTTCCCTGGGCTCAAATGCTGAAGAATCCACCTGCAGTGCAGGAGATGTGGGTTTGATCCCTGGGTCAGGAAGATGCCCTGGAGACAGGAATGGCAACCCACTCCACTATTCTTGCCTGGAGAATCCCATGGAGAGAGAAGCCTGGTGGGGTACAGTCCATGGGGTCGCAGAGGGTCAGCCACAGCTGAGTAACACTTAAGAAGGAAAGTAGAAAAACCTCTTTGGAGTTATTTTGGAAATACTGAGATCATTTAGATATATATCTGTGAACTTAAGAAATTATATCTGATAGCAAGAATTTGGAATTCAAAAAAGAACACAGTTTTTCTCAAGTTTCTACCCAATACTTAAGGTCTTATCAAAGAACAGTTTGGCATATGGATGCCAAGGTTGACATAGTAATCAATTTAACTGTTTTCTTCTGGAAAGATGCCATGTGCTGTAATGAGATGGGGCTGCCTGGAAAAACAGTAAACTTGCTGACCGCTCTGTGAAGCCACATACTATGATTTTAAATTTTTATTATCATAAAAAGTGTGATGTCATGTCTAGGGTAAAGGCTCTTTAAAAATTGAATTCATCTCAAAAGAAATGCAGAAACATATTTGATCTACCCCTGTCTCCCTGGATAGACCTTTTCAGGTTTAATTGTGTAAATGCTGCATTTTAAATGTGTTAGAGGAGCCCTTTTGTTCAGGCTGTCGAATGGAGCGTCTGTCTGGGGAACATGTGGGGATGTGGGGGGGTTATGTATTTTTCCTTTTCACCCTAATTTGTAAGAAACCCTTTTGTAGGAATGGTCCTCTCCTGTAAAGTGATCAGTCACCTCCCAGAATGATCCTCAGATTACTGAATACTATTGGTAGTGATCAGACAAATAAATTGCTATTAGTCAGTTCTATAGCAATTGCTTGGGGTAACAGACTCTTTCTTGCTAGCCTGTCACTTGGTTTTACATTTTTGTTGATTACAGTGGGACCAGCGTGGGACTGCTCTGGCGGTCCAATGGTTAAGACTCCTCACTGCCTACACAGGGGGTGTGGGCTTGATCCCTGGTCTGGGAACCAATATCCCTCATGCCTCTCGGCACAATTAAAAAAAAAAAATAGAACCAATATGATTGCTCATTCATTACTATTTAAAGGCATTTTTGCTACACTCTACAGGTGTTTGTGGGGCTTCCCTTAACTACTGTGTAGCTCAGTCGGTAAAGAATCTGCCTATAATGCAGGAGACTCAGGTTTGATCCCTTGGTTGGGAAGATCCCCTGGAGAAGGAATGGCAACCCACTCCAGTATTCTTGCCTAGAGAATCCCATGGACAGAGGAGCCTGGCGGGCTACAGTCCAAGGGTCGCAAGAGTTGGACACAACTTAGCGACCACACCACCACCACCACGTGTGATTGTAGGCTTTGTTGATGTAAATGGAAATCCTTGGAAATTCTTGACTTCTGCTATGCTTGTAGCATTCCTGAGTTTCATATTTTCCAACTATTCTGTAACTTTTGACTACTAATGATGGCTTTACATTTTCTTATGAGTAGAAATAATGTCCTGGGACTCTTTTTCTTTGTGTGTGTGTTTTCCTTCCTAAACTTCTCCCTGAATAATTGTAAATTCTCATGACACTGCCTGAGTATGTTTACATTTGCAAGTGCATTATTTAATAGATTCTGTGGTTTAAAATAAAATATAGCAAGATTTTCACATCCTCTGTTGGTAGACTGTCCATGGGCCATACCCCATGTATTGTGTTGTTCGCTCAGTTGTGTCCAGCTCTTTGTGACCCCGTGGACTTTTTAGCCTTCCAGACTTCTCTGTCCGTGGAGTTCTACAGGCAAGAATACTGGCGTGGGTTTCCAGCTCCTTCTCCAGGTATACCCCATAGTGACCACTATTAAAAAATAAAATCCAATTGCATACTACTCTGGCACACATTAAATCTTTCATATCTCATAGTAACATAGCCTTTCTTCATTCCAGCATAAAGTTCTAGGCTTCAGGATTGTAAGAGAGGACTTTACTAAAATGAACCATATGCTGTTAAGGGCTTCCCTGGTGACTCAGATGGTAAAGAATATGCTAGACAGTGTTAAATGCCTAGGAGATAGCTAGTAACTTATTAATTCACTGAACAAATGTGTCAGGAAGCAATGGCACATTACTTAGATGAATTAAATTCTCAAAGTATTAGAATGTAAACCAGTAAGGTGATTTAGGGGTTTTTGTGTGTGTGTGTGTTTTTAAGTTAGTCATCAAATACTCTGTTGTAGTAATTTAAGCTAGAGTATGAGGGATAAAAGCAATTCCTTTTGAAATTCAGACTTCTGGATATTTGGAGTCTGGTATAATGCTAAGGACAGTAAATTCTGAAGGCAGTGACTCATGTCCTTAGAATCTGTGTATAATTCTAGCTATAGGATAAGTGAAGATAGAAGAAGACCTTGAGAAAGCTGCTTTTGGTGAAATCCTGCCAGTTACCTGAGAAACACTCATTTTACTTGGATTCAGAGTTCAAGTTTTTGAGTTCCTCTTCAAAATGATTATTTCCTGACAAAAAAAAGAAAAACAAGTTGAAGGGTGTAAAATCAGTGACTTTTTCTTTTAAGCACAGTGTAAATGATTAAATGTTCATTTCTTTGGGGAAAAAGAATCTGACTGATAGCCAGAGCTGAATCCTCCTGGGACTAGGTCTACCATAGACTCAAAGAATGTTCCAGCATAAGTCATCCTGTGAAATTCCAGCCTCCCTCTAATGAGGCATGTAATTGTCTATCCCGAATCACACCTAGTTCTTCTTGAACTCAGGGGCTTACTCTTCTGTCATCCCTCCCCTCCAGTAATTCTCTCCAGACCCCTCAAATGGAGTCTTTTTATGCCAGAAAGCATTATAGAGTTCTTTCCCTTGAGAGTTCATGAGAACTACTAGAACCGTTGAATGCCTCCGATTTCTGACACCTCCCCACCGCCCCTGTCTCCTCTCTGTACTGACACCCCACATTCAGTCAGAGCATCTGCTGCCTGAGTGCATGTAATATCTACACACTTCTGGGTCCCCTCCCCACCGTCATCAAGGGCATGATCATGGAGGTGGAACCTAGTCTGCCCGTGAAAGGATACTTTGTTCAGTAAGCCATCCGCGAAGAGACTCAGATCCATAAGACAGGCATCTGGAATTAAGGCCTCTTCAGTAGCTGGACTGCTTGCCACTTTTTGAGGCTTAATGATTTCTTTTCTGATATATGTAATTTTATTTGTTTTTGGCTCACTCTCTCTTTGTGCCTGAGCGGGCTTTTTTCTAACTGGTGAGCAGGGGCTTCTCTCTCCTTGCAGTGCTCGGGCCTCTCTCATTATGGAGCACGGGCTCCAGAGTCCGCGGGCTCCCATAGTTGCAGCTCCCAGCTCTAAAGCTCAGGCTCAAAAGTTGTGGCTGCACCGGACCAGGGGTCAAACCCATGTCTCCTTCACTGGCAGGAGGATTTTTACCACTGAGCCACCAAGGGAAGCCTGAGGCTTAATAGTTTCAAATCAAAGAATAGAGCAATGAATTGAGAGGACTGTCCAAGGGATGGGAGCATCAGTGTGTCCACTAATTTAAAGTGAGTCCAGAAGTATTTAATGAACAGCTGACTGTGATCCCTTCCCCTCCTCGTTCACTCATCTGAGGATCCTTTTTTTTTCTTTTTTCTTTTTGGTAATACAAGTTGACTGAGACTCTGTTTCTGCTCTTGCAGAGCCGGTAGCCAGGCATCTATGGTTACTACTTTTTTTCTTCTTTTTTCAAGGTGAACCTAAATAAAAGGAGTTAGATTTTTCTTTTGTTAGATTCTTCTTTCTTAGGGAAGAAACTGGGCTTTTCCTCTTGGATTCTTGGGCTTGGAAAGAGACTTTTTTTTTAATAGTTCACTAATTACTGAAAATACTTAAAACTTCAATTGTCAAAAGAAAAGTAAAAAGGTTTTAAGGTCAAATTTGCCAGATAGATTAAATTTCTTAATGCAGGAATATAAAATATATAGTTGTTGTGAAAAATAGATGCACCCAATAAAATATAAGCTAGGATATATATAAATGCAGGCTACTTAGTAGATTGGGAAATCAAGCAGAATTAGATATTGCCTGGTAAAGATTTTATTTTCCCTTCAATTTTGAGGCAGTTGGTCCAATAGGGAAGAGAGCCTCCCAAGGAAGTTAGAAATGCCCAGAACTATTCAGAAGTGAAGCTTCCCCGGTGGCTCAGTGGTAAAGAATCTGCCTGCAGTGCAGGAGACACGGGTTCAGCCCTGGGTCAGGAAGATCCCCTGGAGGAAAAAATGGCAATCCACCCCAGTGTTCTTGCCTGGAGAATCCCATGGACAGAGAAGCCTGGCGGGCTGCAGTCCACGGGGTCACCAAGAGTCAGACACGACTGAGCACCTGAGCACACACACATTCAGAAGGGCACAGAGAAAGCTGCCTCATCTCTCCCTTCTCTTTTGTCCACTACTACAAAGTGGGACTTAAATTCTGAGGCCTCACAGCAAGCAGCAGGGTGTTCTTTAGATATAATATTCTTTATTCTTTTTAGCCTGCCATATCATGTAAGCATTTACATTTTTTTTTGCTTGTTTCTTTAATATTTCACTTGAGAGGTAGAAAAGAGCCTGTGATATTCAATAAAAAGTACCTGCAAAGAGCCTTTAAAATGGCACTTTTCCAAACCTAAAATAGAAAGGATCACATTTCAGTGATGCAATGTAATACTAGTGCAAATTAGGTTATGTAAATCCAGATTTGCTTGAGTGTTTTGTAAGAAATTGTGACTTGAATGAAGATCTCAACAGAAATCAGATTTAAAACAAACCTGGATTAAACAATGAATCGTTCAGAAGGAAGGAAGCAATTACTTTTCAGAAACAGCATGTATCCTTCTCCATGGTCTCTGGCAGAGTGTTTTCAAGAATGATTTGATCAATAACCTCACAGTAGTGGCAGATATAGAAAAGAATAAATGTTTATCACACTTGTAAACATCTGAGGCAAAGCCGAAGTATTTGCTGAAAAGACAACATCCATTTTTGAATTTCCCCATGGGTTGGGGCAAGGCAGAGGTGGGGGTGGCATTTACTATTAAATCTGTAAGGTCTGCAAGGTCGGGTATTAATGACTGGAACCAGGAGTTAAATTTAACAATGCAATTTTATTATAGATATATCTGTGTGTTTCCTGGCAAAATGAAATAAGCTGTGCTGAATTGTCCAAAGGGTGTTTCATTTCCATGCGGACAGCTTACACACATCTTGGCAACCAGGAGGAGCTTATTTGTGCCTTCTGAAAAACAAACAAATGTAATCAAGCCTTTGAAAGCATTCCACTTGTATTGTTTCTTAGTTGATTCATATTTCTTAATGTTTTTAATATTCTTAATTCTTAATATACTTAATTCTTAATATTTCTTACTTAATTCATCTTGGGATATTTTTTGACACTTGGGCTGATATCTAGATTCCAGCTTTTTCAGAAGAAAGGTGAATCCATGGTTTAGATTATAAGCAGAGGAGGGCAGAGCTGCTGAGACTAGCAGGATGTGCAGTGCTTACAGCAAGAACCAGTCAACCTTCCCCATCTTCAGCTGTCCTTTTGTGCAGTCTGTGGCCTCAGATGAAACAGTGATTATGTGTATGGCCTGTGTTTGAAAACACAGCTTTAACACTAACTTCAGAGAAGCCTTTTTTTTTTTCCCCCTGATAGTCCTTATAGTAAGGATGAGGGACAGAGGAGAAAGTAAACTCTTCTTGTCTTCGTGTTGCTTTAGAACACCGGAGTGAAGACAAAGCAGGTCTATACTGGGCAGAGCGAATCTGCACACGGTGGACGGGAGCGTGCCCCCACCCCAAGGGTACGGGGCTCCTCTGAAAGGGACAGTGCGGCATCCAGAGCCCCCAGTGCGCAAGCAGCGAGGGCCCAAGGATTACGGGGTTCCGTGTGTCTCCCCGCCCTCGGGCCTGTGAGAGATCAGGTTTAAACTGCAGGTCTCCCGGGAGCCATGTGTGTTCCCGGGACTCTTGCCTCATGGAGCAAAGGTCAAGTGCTGACATCTTTTGACACGTATATTTGACACTGCAATTGTAGGCATAACTTGAGGTTTTTATGCATTCTATTTAATAAAATCAGGTTGGAGGAGACGCTCTTGAAACACGGAGGTGGGGCATACTTTGTGTGGGACAAAACGGTCTACAGGGAAAGAATTGAATTCTCTCGTACTTGAAACCAGTGTGGCCTTTAGTGGCTTTGGATTAATCATAACTTCATCCTCCTTTTACCAGGCAGTTTGATTTTGTGACCACGCCCCCCCCATATAGAATTCTATTAAGGAATGATGAGTTGACGCTTGGATGTCCATGTCAATGAGTTAATTATCAAATGATACAATAGCTGTGAGAAATCTGCAAAATGTCATCAAAGTCACTAAAAAATAAAATTGACCAGATGGTACATATCAAAAGTAAATCGCCTTTTTAAATCCAATTAATAGTATTTTTTTGTAGGACTTGAATGTGATTTAAATGATGTTTACACACACACACAAAAATTAAGGACATTATTCTACTTATAAGAAAATACTTTTTTAAATAATAGTAATATGGAATATTTGAGGAACTGCAGGTCTTGTTCGTGATCATCCCAAGTTCTTGATAGTATATTAGAGCACTTAATAGCTAAGGAAAATAAGCTTTTAGCAGCAATATCCCAAGCTAGTGCCAGTATGAATAATGTGTCATGTAGAAGGGATAGTAATTTGTCCCATGATTTCAAATACGTGGGAATGGCTCCTGCCTGAAGAAGTCACAGTTATGAGATTGTTTATGGAGTCTTACATTTAAAAATACAATATGATAAACTTTACAGAGAATGTCAGTGAAAACGTCCTGACAGTACAATCCTTTAGTTTAATGTGAGTTCATAGGCAGTAACAGAGCTCACAATCGCTCTATATTCTGCGACATCCATCCTTGTATTGAGCGTATTAGAAAGAAATCTGGTAAAGAATTTAGGATTGGAAGAAAGTTTTTGAATACAGAACTTTAGAAAAGTTAAATTCATGGAATAGATTGACATAATAGATCTAAATATTTTAGGAATAAATATTAGGAAATAATATCTATAAAATGATGATAATGGATTATACCTTAAACCTCAGTTGGGAAGAAAGAGTTGACCACAGAACTCTTGTAAATCACTGTTGTGAGATGGCTAAAATAATGGGAAAGGAAAGTAGGAACTGTTTTCAACCTTTCTCCATGAGGTTAGCCCCTGTGTTAGTCTGAAGCATCTAAGTCCTTGAAAAATATCTAGAAAAAAGGATTAGGAAAAACGAAAAGTGTTCCAAAAAATGTAGGCCAGGGGAAAAAACACTCAGCAATAAAGGTTTTCTTTGTGTTGAGAACCAAGGAGAGAGAGAGATACATTATGGTAGAGAAAACAACCAATGAAAAATAGCCAAGACTAACGGGAATTTAATGCTTTTGCATTATCTTCTTATATAATAAATTCAACAACACAGAGAGATAGATTGGAAGATGGCAAGAAAAATAGAAAACTACAGATAACTCCTGAGTAGGGCAGAAGTAGGGCTCCGGAAACCCTCCAGGGCACTTTCTGGACAGCGAGTAGGCTCCGTCCGCTGGCCGCTGCAGGCTTCTCTCCCGTCAGCATCCACTGCAGCTCACCGGGCTCAGAATTTGCTGTGCCGCATTTCTGCACTCTGGACCTGCTGTGCCACTGGCTTGAAGATCACCGTTCCTTAGGAACAGTCTCCACATGAAGAATTTGGAGTATCAAAATATTTACGGAGTCCTCGGTGGCTCAGCAGGTAAAGAATCCGCCTGCATTGCAGGAGACACAGGGTATGCGGGTTCAATCCCTGGGTCAGGCAGATCCCCTGGAGAAGGAAATGACAACCCACTCCAGGATTCTTGCCTGGGAAATCCCATGGACAGAGGAGCCTGGCGGGCTGCAGTCCATGGGGTCACACAGAGTCGGACACTGCTGAGCACTACTAGCAGATAGAGATGGGAATGTTTAAAGAGACTCAGCCAGTGAAAGTTCTGACAGTGTAATCCTTCAGTTTATAAAGTTGTTTTAAAGAGATTTATTAGTATTTGTATTTAATTAACTAGAATTACATTCATATTTTTAAAAGCGTATCATAAATCAGAATTTATTCAGTGGCCGAGAAGAGAAATCTTAATGAATAGTACTCCAATCTAATTTCACTGACCCTGTGTTATTTAATGTCTTATTTTTCTTAATGGAGAAGGTATGTATTAAGGTTGATACTAAATTATTTATGTCATTCTCCCTTCGTTGAATGTTATTCTTGTTTTCCATGCCCCTTTATTGGGTGTTATTTTAGGTGCCATATTCTGTAGACAAATTCAGTTGTTCTAATAGGTCTTAACCATTTTGGTTTTCAGTAGTTTTGTAATCTTCCTTTCTGAAAAAGAATTAGTATGTTGAAAATCAGTTAGCTTAAATAGCAGCTCCTTAATTGCGTCACTCTTACAAGTTTGCAGAGAAGTGGAAAGCCCTTTTAGACAAACACATGTGAAGTATGTGGCTTATTATTTTCTTAGAGCTTGATTGCTCTTCTGGAAAATGTTCAGAAGTTTTCCTCATGTAAAAGCTGGATTGTCCATTTCAGTACTAATGCCATCTATTACATATGAGTCTTAACATCTTTCTAGTATATAATCTTTAATATATGGAATTTTCTATTTGCAGATTCTAGAATTTCAAAAAATACTTTACTAAATCCTGTACCCTTTGCATTAGCATAGTATTTATGGACAGTGATAGATATAAATTTAGGTTTAGGGCTTTAAAACAATGAAGTTAAGACGGTTTGGTACAGCAGTCCTGAATCAATAGCCAGTATTATAAATTGAGCAAAAATGTATGACTATATTTAAAAGGAAGAAATGTTTCTCGTGGCATGCGCAAAGCTACTATAGAGTGGTGAACAAGAGTTCAAGGAAAAGAACACTCCCGCCGGATTTACAGGGAGGGTATCCCGACTGAGAAACAGTTCAGTTCAGTTCAGTGGCTCAGTCGTGTCCACCTCTTTGCGACCCCATGGACCACAACACGCCAGGCTTCCCTATCCATCACCAACTCCCAGAGCTTACTCAAACTCATGTCCGTTGAGTCGGTGATGCCATCCAGTCATCTCATCCTCTGTCGTCCCCTTCTCCTCCTGCCCCCAATCCCACCCACATCAGGGTCTTTTCTAAGGGCTCAGTTCTTCGCATCAGGTGGCCAAAGTATTGGAGTTTCAGTTTCAGCATCAGTCCTTCCAATGAATATTCAGGACTGATTTCCTTTAGGATGGACTGGTTGGATTTCCTTGCAGTCCAAGGGACTCTCAAGAGCCTTCTCCAACACCACAGTTCAAAAGCATCAATTCTTCAGTGCTCAGCTTTCTTTATAATCCAACTCTCACATCCATACATGACTACTGAAAAAAACCATAGTTTTGACAAAATGGACCTTTGTTGGCAAAGTAATGTCTCTGCTTCTTAATACGGTGTCTAGGTTGGTCATAGCTTTTCTTCCAAAGAGCAAGGGTCTTTTAAATTTCATGGCTGCAGTCACCATCTGCCATGATTTTTGAGCCCCCCCGCCCCCAAAAAAATAAAGTCTCTCATTGTTTCCCCATCTATTTGCCATGAATTGATGGAACCGGATGCCATGATCTTAGTTTTCTGAACATTGAGTTTTAAGCTGACTTTTTCACTCTCCTCCTTCACTTTCATCAAGAGGCTCTTTAGCTCCTCTTCACTTACGGCCATAAGGGTGGTGTCATCTGTATATCGGAGGTTATTGATATTTCTCCCAGCAATCTTGATTCCAGCTTGTGTTTCATCCAGCCCAGCATTTCACATGATGTACTCTGCATCTAAGTTAAATAAGCAGGGTGACAATATACAGCCTTGATGTACTCCTTTCCCAATTGGGAACCAGTCTGTTGTTCCATGTCGAGTTCTAACTGTTGCTTCTTGATCTGCATACAGATTTCTCAGGAGGCAGGTCAGGTGGTCTGGTATTCCTATCTCTTTCAGAATTTTCTACAGTTTATTGTGATCCACACAGTCAAAGGCTTTGGTATAGTCAATAAAACAGAAGTAGATGTTTTTCTGGAACTCTCTTTGTTTTTCGATGATCCAGCTGATGGCAATTTGATCTCTGGTTCCTCTGCCTTTTCTGAATCCAGCTTGAACATCTGGATGTTTATGGTTCACGTACTGCTGAAGCCTGGCTTGGAGAATTTTAAGCATTACTTTGCTAGTATGTGAGATGAGTGCAATTGTGCAGTAGTTTGAGCATTCTTTGGCATTGCCTTTCTTTGGGATTGGAATGAAAACTGACCTTTTCCAGTCCAGTGGCCAGTGCTGAGTTTTCCAAATTTGCTGGCGTATTGAGTGCAACACTTTGACAGCATCATCATTCGGGATTTGAAATAGCTCAACTGGAATTCCATCACCTCCACTAGCTTTGTTCATAGTGATGGTTCCTAAGGTTCACTTGACTTCACATTCCAGGATGTCTGGCTCTAGGTGAGTGATCACACCTTCGTGGTTATCTGGGTTGTGAAGATTTTTTTTTTTTGTATAGTTCTTCTATGTATTCTTGCCACCTCTTCTTGATGTCTTCTGCTTCTGTTAGGTCCACACCACTTCTGTCCTTAGTTGTAGTTAAGTTTCCCCAGGAGGAACGGTGGCTGTGCCGTCCTTTGAGACCATTGAGGAACTGGAGGATGGGTTCTGGGGACCAGCCAGGCCCCATACGCTCAGGAATTCGCCTCGTGCATTTCTCAGCACTTCCAGGCAACAGTGCCAAAAGCATCAGTTCCTAGGCCAACCCCTCTTTCCTCCTGCATCTGCTTTTCTCTGTGTCCTTATTGGTCCCTGATTTAACAAGGTGTAATTCACACGTAAATTCACCCACTGTCAGTGCACAGTTGGATGGGTGTTAGCCAGTGTGAACAGTCTTGTCACCCTCCAAAACTTCCTTACACCCCTTTGCAGTCAGTCCTTACACCCTGGTGACCCCTGATTCTTCCTGTCACTGTAGTTTTGCCTCATCGAGAATTTCATGTAAGTGGAATTATTCAATATGTGTTTTTTAGTGTGTGTCTGAATGATTTCACTTAGCATCACGTTCTTATTCATCCACCTACCTATATTTTTAGCCTGTTTCTTTACTAATCTCTGATTTTAAACTTCTCAACAGAGTCCCAGTGCATACTCCAACTAGAAAACTGGGCCCATTTACACCAGAACAGAAATTGTTTGGCCACACTAAGTAAAGAAAACCTAAAACCAAACAAGTAATTATTTCAAGTCTTTTTTTTTTTTTAGATTATTCTTTATACCTTATTACTAGTCATTGGAGTTTTTACTTCCTTTGTCTTCCCCTTCCTAGGGTGCTTTCTAGCATCTGTACTTTTTAATTTAAAGGAAAGATTGTTTTTGTTTTCAGCATCTTGTGGTAATTCCCCATCTCTTGTAATAAGGAACTGTGCCCTGAGGTGCCTCAAAACGTGACTAGAAATCAGTGGATCAGAAAATGCGTATATGAAAAAATAAATTAAACATAACTTAAACCTATATGTGACTGTATTATAATTTTCTTCACACATATATTTCTAGTACAAGTAAGTTATCTAAGTGAATCTACCTTTTTTTGCTTCCTAGAAAAATGTAAGCTGTGCGCTGAGCCTATTGTAGAAACATAAGACAGGCGTTAGTTACTCCCTTCAGCTGACAACTGTAGCTGCATAATCCTCCTCAGAGTATCTTAGAATGTTTTCTCCAGCCTGTCTCTAAATTGAGTGTTATCTGGATTTTGCACCTCACATTATTTGATTAGAAAAAAATTGAATGGGATACAAGAAATTATTTCGTAAGTAAAAAGTATCCTGTTTCTGAAACCCTTCTTTCCACAAACGAAGGCGACTAGGAGAGTGAGATAACGTGCTGGCTGTCACACCCAGTGATGTAATATTTAGAATATATAATCGGGCCTTCTACAAACATGTGTAAAATGTCCTGTAACACTTGAGTGGCTGCAGCTGTCATCTCATTTTTTCCGGATTAAGTTTGGTCAAGAAAGAAGCTGCCTCATTTTCTAGTTGTCATTTGCCCAGGAAGTAAAAGCAAATTGTAATGAGGGAATCACAGCAGGAGAACCTCCTAACAAATGAGAAGCATATATTGACTGGCAGCCAGCATGCCATTTCAGTGATAAATGTATTTTTATACACTGCTGTTCAAGGTCATTCTCTGTTGTCCTTGAGTGTGCAGCCATGAAAAATCATGCAGTTCACATTCTAAGCAGTTCTAATAATCAGTGAAAAGATGCTTTACTTAAAAAAAAAAATCAGTCATTAATTTTATACAGCAGTTAGATCAATTCGATGTCTTTACACTTCTGTGGTGGTTTTATCTTACTTTTGTTGAAAACTGAAATCAAAGCGATCAAGGGAAATATAAATTCATGACATGGTGAGGTATATTTGTATAGATTTATTATAAAAGGAAATGGCAACCCACTCCAGTGTTCTTGCCTGGAGAATCCCAGGGATGCGGGTGCCTGGTGGGCTGCCGTCTATGGGGTCGCACAGAGTCGGACACGACTGAAGCGACCTAGCAGCAGCAGGAGCATTACAGTGTTCACAGAGGCTAAACTTGAATGTGGACAAATCTCAGCAATTAAATATTCTTTGTTTTATGGTCCTGCAGTGTTTTTTTTTTTTAATTTTAAAGAATTTATGGGCTAGGAAGTCCAAAACACAACAGCTTCTATCTTAAGACCTGCACCATTTGTTTGAGATAGATTTAATGTTAAAAATACTGAAAAGTTTACTTTTAGATTCACCCAAATCCCAAGAAAATGTTTTCACTAACTTTTTGAACATGTTAGTTACACTTAAATAAGTATTCTGATATTATTCTGGGAGAAAATGATCAAGTTATTTACCATTTTTTCCCCAAAACTAAACCATACTTATCTAAATATTGTGACCAAAACCATGGTCATTTTAGTTATGAATCTTATATCATACGAATCTAAGTTTAGAGATGAATTGTTTAGATACGAATCTAGTATCTAAAGGTTTATTCAGTTCAGTTCAGTCACTCAGTCGTGTCCGACTCTTTGCAAACCCATGGACTGCAGCACGCCAGGCCTCCTTGTCAATCACCAACTCCCGGAGCTTTCTCAAACTCATGTCCATCGAGTCGGTGATGCCATCCAACCATCTCATCCTCTGTCATCCCCTTCTCCTCCCGCCTTCAGTCTTTCCCAGCATCAGTGTCTTCCAATGAGTCAGTTCTTTGCATCAGGTGGCCAAAGTATTGGAGTTTCAGCTTCAGCGTCAGTCCTTCCAATGAATATTCAGGACTGATTTCCTTTAGGGTGGACTGGTTGGATCTCCTTGCAGTCCAAGGGACTCTCAAGAGTCTTCTCCAGCACCACAGTTCAAAAGCATCAATTATTCGGTGCTCAGCTTTCTTTATAGTCCAACTCTCACATCCCTATGTGACCACTGTTAAAAATATATGAATCTATAAACAGCTATATTTGTGAAAGTCAATTGTATGTAAACAGTGATGGTTTAGATCTCACAATGTCTTTTAGTAAATATTTTTTTAAATGTTATTGCTGGGTTTAAACGTCCCTGTTACAGTATGTGTTCACAGTTAGTGTATATTCACTGAAAATCCCAGGGCTCTTCGTGGTCTGTCTTCAGCCTTATTCTCCATCCATGTTTATCTTTCTCCATGCCATCCCTTCTACCGTAAGTCCTAATCATTCTGAAGACTTTTTAGTTTTTCTTACAATGTACACTCTCTCTTTCTTTCAGTCTTGTGATTATATTACACTCTGCATGGAGCACTTGCTGTCCCCTACTTCACCCCAGCATACACATAAACACACACAGACACACTGACCCCCCGCACCACCACCACCACACCACATAATCACTCGTGATCATTGCCCAGAAAATCTCCACGGTTTCTTAATATAATCTCATAGCTTAAGTCCTACTGGAATGTGACTCCCAACCAAACCCCTCGACTCTTAGAGGGCACAGACAAAGCCTTTGTGCCCACTGGGAACCAGGGGGAAGGAGCATTGACCTCCCAGGACGCTGAGTCAGCCCCGCCTTTGAGTGTTTGAGGGTCTCCTGTGGAGGCATGGGCTGGCAGTGGCCTGCAGTGGGAACAGTGGTCCTGGCAGCAGCAGTCCTGGGAGGCATGTGTTGGCATTAGTCCCTTGAAGGTCGTCATTAGCAATACCACAGAGCCTGCATATAGAGGGGCAGAAAAAGGAATGTCAACTCTGGGGAAGTCCAGTGTCCAGGGGTTTAAGACAGGTAAGCGCATACTTTGCCCTGACATCCCACATATATTCCTGCTTGGCTTTGCATACATATGCCCTCTATATATGTAAAGATATTAGAACTTATAAGAGTCTGGTATCTACAGTAGCTAATTAGGTACCTAGTGTCTGACTTGGACCTTGAAATGCTTTTCTCAGAGAAACTGTTATAAATAGTGCTTAGGAGATTGAGCTGGCCCTGCAAATTCTGCAACAGTAAGAATTCTATAGACTTTTGGAAGCTGGCCTGGAAATCTGTTTTTTGTTGCATTGTTTCTGTAGATAATTGTGTTCTGAGTTCTAAACAACAGAATTCCAAACCTGTTATTTAATGACTACCTTTTTGGAAATACTACTGCAACAGCCTGCACGTGAAAGTTTCTCCCAGCGTGTGATCATTAAAAATTTAAAAAGTGTCTAGATTGCATGTGGAATAACATGGAATGACACAGCCTGTCTTGAATGTACAAACTACAAATAGAATGATTTATTATTTCTTATATTTTAATGCAAAATTAATCTCAGGAATTTAAAACGCAAAGAAGTTCTCACAGTATTAATTTATTTTCACCTTGTGTGTACCGTTGACTGACTTTGGACTCTGACTTTTTCATATGTAAAACTGGAAGTATGAATCCGAATTCTCATGAAATTTTAAACTTGCCAAAGATCCAGAAATGGACTTTTCTATTCTCTATTAACTCAAACCTTCACTGTGAAGATGGTTTTAAGAGTGTTCTCAGGCTGACTGGTTGTTTGCTCAGTAGTGTAAGTTAGTGTTAAAGCAGTTTTAAACTCTGACTCCTGAATAATGAGAAGTTTAAAACCTATGATTTTTAGTGCAGTCTTATTCTACAATGCCGTATCTAAATATCTATCTCAATTGACTGTTAATGAAACATTCACCATGAAAGTGTTGTTGTTCAGTCGCTAAGTCAAGTCTGACTCTTTGTGACCCCATGGACTGCTGCACGCCAGGCCTCCCTGTCCTTCCACCTCCTGGAGTTTGCTCAAACTCATTTGCATTGGGTCGGTGATGCCATCCAAGCATCTCATCCTCTGTCGTCCCCTTCTCCTCCATCCCTCAATCCTTCACAGCAGTAGAGTCTTTTCCAGGGTGGCTCTTTGCATCAGGAGGCCAAAGTACTGAGCTTCAGCTTCAGGATCAGTCCATCCAATGAATATTCAGGGTTGATTTCCTTTAAGATTGATGGTTTGATTTCCTTACTGTCCAAGGGACTTTCAGGAGTCTCCTCCAGCACCACAATTCAAAACCATCAATACTTTGACACTCAGCCTTCTTTATGGTCCAACTCTCAAAATGCTATTTTTTAAATGTTTCTTCAGCCATATTATTGCCTTTTGAAAGAAGCTTCCCCTTTGAAAGAGCACACCTGCCTTTTATTTATTTTATTGTTTTACAAAAATGATTGGTGAGTCTCTGTCTTTTCCAAGCTATAGAAGGAACTAAATGTGTTAAATAGCGTTTCTCTCTTTTTTAAAAAACAGAAGTTGGGGGGTGGGCATACACTTGTCACGTGGGGCACTATTTAAGCATTTAAAATGATCCAACAAGTCTCATCTCTGAACAAATATCTTTATAAAAAAATAATGTAGAGGGATAGCAGATGTTTCATACTAAGAAAAGAAAAGCTGATAAACTTTATGATTTCAAAGACAAGCTAATAGAAAGTCTGGAAGGATGCATCCCAAAGGGCTCATGGTAGTTCTTCTGAGGCATGGCACCTGATTAGTGAAAAATAGTTGGGTAGGGTTTCAGTTTTATAACAGGTACTTAAAAAAGAGTGGTGAAGTTATAGGTAATTCTTCACTTCCTTTTTTTGTGTGTTACTCTTTAAAAAAAAAAATAACCATCCAAAATAAAAATCATACACCTGTTAAAAACCATTTTTGCAGAGTTCATATGTATAATCTATTAAGCCTTCAGACATGTGTCCAAACTGCCTTCTTTATATATTTACTCCTAAAAACAAAGTATTGTAATAAACGGAAGGCTTGAAGGCTTTTGCTTGAGGTTTATATGCTTTTGCTCAGTTTTGCTCAGTGGATAAAATTAGTATGTATACCATTAAGTATGCTTTTAATAGTATCTGTTATAAGGAATAGAATACTATTTTAAGGCACACATCTGTGCATTACATACATAATAGCAGTTATAAGCAGATTAGTAACAAAGCACATTCTGAGTTAGAAACAGAGCTTCATATAATTCATGTTTGCTTGTGAAGAGAATAAATTAAACCATCAAAACAGTTGTTTCCCTTAAGGACTTATAGTGATCTGGGTAGCTCGTCAGTGCTGGAGAGGGCAACAAGTGGGCTAGTAGTATTGATTTTCACCTTGTGTTACAAAAACATTTTTTCATTGACAATTATTAATTGCTTATTAAGTGCTAAAGAGTTTGATGGTCCAAATATTGGATTTTATAATGAATTGGCCTTTTAGTTTGCCTTATCATTAGGCAGTGTTATTGCATTAAAGATACAAAAGGTTTCAAGCAGCATATCTCCCACTCTAGGGGTATCAAATGAATATTCCTATAGAGCTTATTCTCAGCAAGAGGATATTTAATTCATTTTCCTTTTCATATAAGTGAATTTGCTTTGACCTAACTATAGGGAATGCTTGCCTATGTATGCATTGTATGACTATGTGCTCAGTAGCATCCAACTCTTTGTGACCCCACAGATCTTTGCAACCCCATGGACTGTAGCCCACCAGGCTCCTCTTGTCCATGAAATTTTTCAGGCAAGAATACTGGAGTGGGTTGCCATTTTCTTCCTCCAGGAGATCTTCCCAACCCAGGGATCAAACCTGTGACTCTTGCATTGGCAGGCAGATTCTTTACCACTAGCATCACCTGGGAAGCCCTATAATCAGTGGTAAATTGTCTGATATATCTTGTATTGATTCTAGTTTATGAATCTAGTAAATCAGTGAAAGTTCTATCAGAACAAAATTGGTGACTATGATCATTAATATGAGTCTTTATAAATCATTAGCTTGATTAAAATATTTCTCCTTTCATTTTTGAAAAGGATCTGTATATCAAAGTGAGTAACCAAATACATATGTGTGTATATTTGCATACACTCACATATGCAAAGACGAAACAAGTTCCATTTTAAAATCCCTTTTGTCTTTCCCTTTAATAGTATATCTTTTTTATATAATTATATTCAAAGAAGTCTATTAGCCCTATTATATAATGACCTTTCTAAAATATCAATATTTATGGATAACTGATGAAATTTAAACAAAGTTAAAATTACAGAAATGGGACTGTCAGTGTTATCAGTTAATTAGTACCGGTCATTTGGAATTAGAAGTTCAATTCTAATTCAAATATATGCTTTTGATCCTAGCAACTTGCCTTTTTAATAAATTATTTCCTGATCTGAGTTAAATAATTACTACTTGATAAAGGGTGATTTTTTAAAAGATAAGATATTATCAAACTTCAAAGCAATTTTGTTAAGTATTAACTTCAGTGAATCATCACAAAATAATCTACCTAAAAAGTGACTTGTATGCTGGGGACAACTTTGAAGGCTTTCATTTTAAAATATTAGCTAAAAACTTTGAGACTTCAAGTCTACAAATTGTAAAATAAACCAGCCCTTTCTTTTCTGCCCACCCCTTAAGTGGTAGTGTCCTCTGTCATTTCAGCCACATCTTTTCACTCTGCCTGCTCTTCATGGGTTATCTCAGCCCCTTACACTCAAGCATTTAACAGATGTTCATGGAGAGACTGGCATGTGCCAGGAACAGTGCCAAGTGTAGGATGTATGCCTTCAACGTGTGTCTGTGTGCTAACAACTCCCAAATCTGTCTCTCCTTTCCATATATCTTGCTTGTCCTGAGTTCCACATTTTTCTTTCTAATTTTCTGACGTATTTCTAACTACTTACTCAAGTCCTCCACAGTCATACCTACATGTCCCAAACTCAGCTCGTTATTTCCCCCAGATGACATCCCACGGACTCTTTCCCTCCCCGCTAAGTGCTTTTAGAGCACTTTCTTTCTCTTATGCTTCCCTGTCCAGGAAACAGCATCACCACCCGTCCAGCTGGACATCTCTTCCTGCCCACATCCCGATCTTCTTTCAACTCCTAACTTACCTGCTGTATTTGCCTGCCACTCATTCCTTTTTTCCTAATTTCTCTCCCTTCTCTCTGCCAGAGTTTTCCTAAAACTGGTCTGATCTGACTATCCCCTTATTTAGAAACTTCGGGAGACTCCCTGTGGAGTTTGGAGCTATAAACCAAGTCCAAGTTCTTAGCACAACCAACAGGTGGTTTATCACCTGGCCACAGCTGGCTTCTTCCCTCATCTCCAAAGCCCTCTCATGTCCCTCCAGCTTCTCACGGTTCCGCTGGCAGAGGGACAGAGGGTGCTCAGCGTTTCCTGGCCCTCTCCCAGGTCTGTCCACAGTCACCTGCTGGCGTTGAGTCTTGCCCTGCAGGCCGGCTGCTCCGTTAAAGACCTCTCCACCACCTTGTCACCGCACCTCATTCTGACACCTCCTGCCCTTGAACGGAAACTGCTGCTTATTCCTCTGTCTCCATGCCACTGTACTCACATTCTGGCATGCCAGTTCTTGTATTACATTCTGGTTGCTTACTGGCAACCTGTCCTCCTCTCCTCCTCACTTCATGATCAGGGGTCATATCTCATCTTTCTACTGATATCTAACACAGGTCCTAGAACATAATAAGCTCTTGATAAACATTTTAAACTTGTTGTGCATTTCTCCTAAGAATATTAAATCCGGTGAGTTAGGAAAAACAGATATCATACTTATTTTTACAAATAAGCAAATTGTGTCTCAGAACATTTTGCCCACTTCTAAAACCAACAAGGATCAACTTTAATCCATTAGGTAAACGTGAGGTAGTCTGAGAATAAGTCAGGACTAACAAGTAGTATCAGTGTTATTTGGCCTTAGTAACTACTGGGGAATAATTTCAAACGCAATTGCTCTGTGAAAAAAAAAATCCTACATATATTATTGTATTGTTTTATTACTATTTTAATATTGCAAATATGGAATGATACATCAGAGATAGGAGGATGATTTTATAGTGTTCTAATTTTGCATCTCTTGACTTAAAGAAATAGACCTTGTAATTAATAACCTAATTAATTAGGTTATGTTCCAGACTAATCTGATTTTCTGTTTTAATAAGTTAAAGAAGCATAAAAACCACCCATAAAAGTATAAAATTCCTGAACCTGTATTGTGTATTAGTGTATATACTCTCAATCTCAGAAGCAAGTATGAGCCAGAAGATACAATAACATATTGGTTGATACATGTATGAATTTTAGAAATGTATATAATGCTTTAGGTTTCTTTAACACTTTCAAGTCATTTCTCTTTTTGGAAGGATGAAAATATTAGGTTCTTTTGAAATGTGATTTTAAAAAATAAATTCCATATTAGTGCATTCTGCGTAAGGCAGTTTTGTGTCAGCGTGCCCTGTACCAGGCCACAGAGAGTCAGGAGGGCAGGTATGTGAAGGCCTTATCGTGAAGCTGTAGCCAAAACCATCTGTGTTCACCTTGACCCGAATCAGAACCCACAGAAATGCTGAGGTCCATCTGGATGGACGTTTCCTCTGTGATGCGATTGCTGTCCCCACCGGCTCCTGTGTGTCTACTGAAGGCTGCTGTGGAAGGGCTTGGAGTCTTGCAAGGAACTCTAAGTGGCATAGTATTAGCTTTAACAATATACTCTCCTCTATCTTCTTTGAAAATTTACATAACCGTTTTATGCTGGCCTAATTTCTCAGGAATCCTTTTAATATTTAACAACAGAATTTCTTTTTTTTTAACAGAATTTTCATAGTCTGAGAATAAAAAGGCAAAAGTTTGTTCATTTTAAGACTTCTAGTATATATTTGAATAGAAGTATATTTAAAGTATGATCAAAAATATTTAGCTTTGGGTGTGAGATCTATAGAAAATATTAGTGTATTTTAAAAGCTACAGAAAGTTATACTTTAATAAATGTCTTAGAATTATTTCATACCAGCAGTGTGAATAGTTGATAAAATTAATTCATTCACTATCCCTTTTATTTGAACCTGAAGCACATTTATCTAAATCATATAGGCACTCAGTGTTTGAGGATCCATAAATAATCTTTAAATATGACTATTTAAAGTGTTAACATGTAAGAAAAAATGTTATGGTTGGAATTATGTGTGTACCTTTTCTTTATTCTGTTGTTGTAGCTTGAGAGTCTCACACAAACACAGTCCAAACATACTACCATCATTTTATTAGCCAAGAAATGGTGGCGATCATGTTACAAAATAATTGCAAGTTTGTGATGTTTGGGATTTTTGGCAAACATAATTTTCAAAGGATATTTCTATAAAATTGATCATTTTAGCACATAAAGAAAGGACATATCTTTCTAAGTTGGTGTTTTTAAATGACTTTATCCTGAAAATACTTGCTCTATTAAACCAGAAGAGGGGTGTGTGTTTGTGTGCAGGTGCACATGTGGTCACCTCCTCATTATCTGTAACAAAAAAGAGGAAGAAAGAGTCAGACAGAAACGATGAGGCTTACAGAAGATTTATTTGAATCTGAAAAAGTTCCTCAGTTGACTAGAAGGGAATAGCCCCCAAAAACCAGTACATAATTCTTTTCATAGAAATTGCTGTTATGATGGCTACAATATTTTAAGATTGGAAAACAACTGTTGATGTTAATGGTCACTTTATTTGTTCATTTGTAGATCTGCCTTTTTAAATTTAATTTTGATAATGTACAGCTGATATGAGTGAAAACAGCCTCAGTATCCTAAAATTCTGAACTTCTTACTAATGCCTAAATTACAGTAGTGAAGCAATCTTGAGTGTTTATTGAGTCTCACTATTCCTGGAAAAGTGTGTTATACACATACATGTTGGTTATAATCATCCACAAAGAAGTTTCAAAAACTATTGCCCATGTCTTAAGGATTGCCAATATGTAGATATCAAAAACACCTTTAATTCGTCAGTGTCTGTCAGTTTATCCCCAAGTGACACTGAAGTAGCTCTCAGTAACTGAAAATGTACAGTAAATGCTGCAGCTGTTTTAGGGAACAGAGTCTGTTTACTTGAGGCATTTCATCTTATAAGAAAACTTAAGATAGCAGACTTTTATTATATTTCTCCTTAGATCTATTTTCCATTAAGATGTTAAAATGATACCAAATCTGCTTTTCTTTTGCCCTAAATGTATATTCTTTCCAATTGAATCGTTCCAGTACCTGTTGGATTGAAAAATGCCACAGTGGCTTGACTCTCTTAATATACAGTTGGCATAATGTGAAAGAAAAAAAAAAATACAGCATCGGCTCAGCCCTCCATCAAGAAAACAAATTATAGAGATAACCCATTTTCAACCCTCAAATCTCTGTTCAAAATCACTGTAGAACCGCCAAGGGCCGCATCTAGGTGAACACGCTTACACCGCAGCAGAGCAGACAGCCAGCAAGAGACGCTGGGCTGTCTCCAGCGCCAGCACGCGTTCGGCCTGCATTTCCCATCCACTCATTCTAGTCAGTTCTTCTGGTTTCTGTATTTTGTGTCCCCAGTGAGAGCGAGCCGGGCCCCTCATTTTCCTTCGTCTGCCACGGTTGCCATGGGCTCGGGGACTCTGCCTCTCCCCACACGTGTGAGGGCTCTGGGCATCAGGCACCTGCGTGCCAACAACTTTACCAGCTTTTGGAGCCAGCTGCAGTTTTGTGGTAAAATTAAGCATAGTCCTGGCCTCCTGGGTGGTGTGATAAGCAACTCTGATGACAGCCAGTTGCCCAGTTCCAGCACTCAGTCCAGTTTTGTAGTCCCACATTTTGAGGATGTGGCTGACCTTTACAATACTATCCAGCTCGATGAGGTCACTATTTGAAAGCTTGGAGAAAGTTTAAGGAAAATCTACAGAAATTATTCTAAGAGTTGGAAGATGAGCTCTGAAAGGCAAAGGTTATATTATAGTCACTAAATTTTTTTTTTAATTCTAAAAATAATAAATAAGGAAAAAAGAAGCAAGTTGCAGTAACAGCATTCAAGTCTATGAAAAGTTACCATGCCAAGACTGGTGATCATGGGCTTCCCTGGTGGTCCAGTGGTTAAGACTCCAGGCTTCCATTGCAGCAGGTGTGGGTTTGATCCCTGGTCGGGGAGCTAAGACCCCGCATGCCTTGCTGCCAAGAAAAAAGAAAAAAAAAACCAACATAAGCTTGGTGACCAGCTGTTCTTCATCTCTTCTGAGGCTGGAACCGAGGAATCAGGCTCACACTACAGCATTCTGGATTTAGATTTGAAAAAGGAAAACTTTTCTGATGGCACACACCATTAAACACAGAAAAGGGCCCTCAGGGGAAGCTTTGGAATCTTCTCGAGAGGGAGATTTGTACACGTCTACACCCGTGGCGGATTCATGTTGATGTATGGCAAAACCAATGCACTATTGTAAAGTAATTAGCCTCCAATTAAAATAAATAAATTTATATTTTAAAAAATAAAAATAAAGTTTTTTTAAGGAAAAAAAGAAAGTGAATTTTCATCCAACCTGCTTTAAGGCAGCCCTGTCCACCTACAGAAAAGAATGGGTGGCCTCTCAGTGTCGTTGGCCACGTCTTTCAGCCGTAAGATCCCACCCACAAAAAGGCAGCAGAAGGCTCAGTTCACAGTGGAGTTTAAATTTTACTCCAGCCTTCTAATTGGCTGTAGATGAGACTTTCTGAAAATACATTATCGTCTGCCTAAATCATTTGTCTCCTCAAGCTGGTGAATGTTGAGTACCTAACACGGTTTTCACAAATCGGTTGCTTCAGAGAGAAGAAAGAGGGAGCTTTATTTCTTGAACATAATTAATTCTTAACTTGTCAACTCTTTGGAAATGGCCCTTTTCTTGACGAGCCATTCCCTGGCCTAACAAACGAAGCCATCATCAGCGCGGTGTCTCTGTGTCCCCGGACCCTGTCTCTCCCTGCCAGTCAGCCCGGAAGTCAGCAGCCTGTACTGGGGTGTCAGAAAGGCACAC
This sequence comes from Ovis canadensis, assembly GCF_042477335.2. Lineage (NCBI taxonomy): Eukaryota > Metazoa > Chordata > Mammalia > Artiodactyla > Bovidae > Ovis > Ovis canadensis. The sequence goes on from NC_091267.1 coordinate 69,907,372, forward strand.
AGAGCAAGCCCTGCTCCAGCTTCCTCACCCACCCTTTCCTGACTGTGCCTGCAGCCGGGAAGAGATGCCAAATGTTTGGTGGGTGTGTCAGGCACAAGCGCGCCCTGAACCTCACTTAGCATTGTTTGGTTTTTGATGGTTGTATGTTTATTTGTTTTTATTTTTTGGCCAAGCCACGCAGCACACGGGGATCTTGGTTCCCCAACCGGGGATGGAACCCTTGCCTCCTCTGGCAGGAGTGTGGTGTCTTCATCACCAGGACCCCCAGGGAAGTGCCTGTTGTTTGTTAGCACTAAGGGACCAGCAGGGCTTCCCCTCCACCTGCAGTGCTGGAGACCTGGGTTCCATCCCTGGGTCGGGAAGATCCCCTGGAGGAGGGCATGGCAACCTACTCCAGTATTCTTGCCTGGAGAATCCCACAGACAGAGGCGCCTGGCGGGCTGCAGTCCATGGGGTCCCGAAGAGCCAGACATGACCCAGCAACTAAGCACACGTGCTGGGAAAATGTGTGCATTTGTAGGTCTTCGCTGTTACCTCTCCTTCTTGGAGCTGATCCTCACTTCCTCAGCACCCACTTCCCTGTATATCTGGCCCGTCTCCAGCTGCTTCCTGCCTCTGTACACAGAGGGATGCGTCATCCATTCTCACCCTGAGCACAAGGCCTCTGCCACGCTTGTACCGGTACCTCATGAGAGCAAGTTGGGTGCAGTCGAGTCCTCCGTTTTGGTCTCGGTTCTCCAATTTGTCGTTTGGAAGCTGAATAACAAGAAGTCCAGGAAGAGACAGCAGTTTTCTAGAGAATATTCTAGACCGTACTAGTTTGTATCGATGCTGACCAAATCATTTTGGAAGTCCGTGTCTCTCCTGCCCTGTATGACAGGGTTAACTATACTCCTTTGCTGAGCACCCTGAACGTGCCTGTTAAAAACTGCTGGGCATGTGCGAGTGTTGTTCCATATTAATCCTGCTTCTCAGCTCCTTTTCTTTATAAGCAAAAGCGGGGGAGAGTGTTTAACAGTTCAACATTCTTGTCTCCTGCTAGGGATAATTGCTTGATTTATTTTATTGTTCATAGAACGTCTTGAATTAGATTAATTTCTTTATATTCCATTTCTGTCTTTTTAAGACAGCAATTTCTCTGACAAAACCTATCGCAAGGGCTATGATACTCACCCACATCTAAAAAGCAGGCCCGATCTCCTTTTGTTTGAAAACCTGTTGTTTGGGGAGAAGGTTCTTTCTACTCAAGCATTTACAATCCCAAACCCTTGAGTGTGCGGAATCACAAAGTGCTCTCGCAGTCACTGCCGTCTGCACACAGCTGCATCGTACTGGAGGGGAGGTCCCAGTCAGCTCAGAGGGCACCCACACCAGTCCGGGAGAGGTTCAGAGACCCCCAGCAAAAGACATCGGAGACTAAAGTCAGCTCAGGGGGTGCCCGCACTGGTCCAGGAGAGGTTCAGAGACCCCCAGCAAAAGACATCATAGGCTAAAGTCAGCTCAGGGGGTGCCCGCACCGATCCAGGAGAGGTTCAGAGACCCCCCCAGCAAAAGACATCGGAGGCTAAAGTCAGCTCCGGGGGTGCCTGCACTGGTCCAGGAGAATTGTCCAGAGACCCCCAGCAAAAGATATCAGAGGCTAAAGTCAGCTCAGGGGGCGCCCGCACCAGTCTGGAAGAAGTTCAGAGACCCCGGACAAAAGACAGTGGCAGCATTTCCATTGCACTGGGGGCTGGAGGTCTCTCAGGCTGAGATTGTAATGAACTCACCAGATGTACCAGACCATTTAAAAACAGTGAGCTTCCCTGAACTACCGTGAGTGGTACTTGCTTTCTTATACAACTACAGGTCTGTCCACCCGCTGATGCTGCCATCAGTACCCGGTGGTTTTTCTCTATGTTGCTTTGAAAGACAGCCTGAGGGGCACCTAGCTGGATCTGGGTTGGGGTGTGTGTGTGTTGATGTGCTCTGATCTAAAATGTAGTCCGCCTTTGTTCAAAACAGACTTTAAAGAAACTAACCCATTAAGCTTAGCACCTAACCTTGACAAGAACAACAATAAAGGAAAACAGGGCTGTGATTAGTGAAATGAGGAGGAAAGTATTTATTACTGGACAGCTAAAATGAGCACAAATTTAGTTCTGAGTTTCCTGGCAGAAAAGCAGGTACATGTGAGATTATGTACTTATCATTGCATGATAAAAGAAAACAACAAAATTTATCTGAAAAGGTAAATATCTTCCTAGCAGACAATTCCAAGATGAATTTAATTCATAGGATCTTCTGTTAGAGACACTAGATAACATAATGAAGGGTGTCTTCAACTGACATAGACGTATTCAAGTAGATACTTTAAATACTATAAAGGATGAAGATATAATAGGCGGTGAAGAATCCGCCTGCAGTGCAGGAGACACAGGAGACGCGGGTTTGATCCCTGAGTCAGGAAGATCCCCTGGAGAAGGAAATGGCCAGTGTTCTTGCCTGGGAAACCCCGTGGACAGAGGAGCCTGGCGGCCTACAGTCCAAAGGGTCACAGAGTCAGACGTGACTGAGCAACTCAACACACACGTGAAGATAAGATGTGAAGCAGGAGGAGCCCGCGTGCCTGGCTTTCTGCAGAGCCGTCTTAGCCAGCCTCACAGCGAGGTGCCGGGCTGGCACATCCTCTGGAACACATGCTGGTTGCTGGTTAAGGAAGGATGCTCATGGGAACGAGGCAGGCTTGACATTCTGTGTTGAGATTTAGGGGCCCAGACTCCCGGAGGAGGGGTGACTCCACCTCTGCACGGAGTTGGGCTTTTGGGGAGGGGGTATTTGCCAGCAGGGCAAGCTTTCATCTGAGCTTTCAGTGTGCTCACACTTTAGATGCGTACCAAGACCCCAGAGCATCGAAGAAGCTATGTTGAATCAAGTGTTTTTAATAGGAAGGTGGCATCACATGCCGTGAGGGACCAGGCAGGAAATAAGGGGGCCAGGCAGTGGGTGTTGTGTACCCAGACCCGCTTGAGTCAGGGCTGGGACTGGTGACATCAGAGCGAATGCCAACAGGGCCCCAAGGCCACAGGGCCCCCTCAGCTCAGCCTGGCCCAGGGTATCAGGGGCAAACACGGGCCCAGGGTGGCCAGAGTGGAGGCAGTCTGGGCTGTTTCAAGAGAAGCTGGAAATCTTGATTTTAAACGATGTTTGATGAATTAGAGTATAGGCTCAGAAAATACATTTTACAATCATTTTGCAGGCCAAACCCAATATATCTATAATCTAGTTTCATATATGATTAGGGCTTTATTTATTTTATTTTTTCATTAAATGGAGTACTCAAGTAATTGATTTATGGGATTGCTTACATTTGTCTAGTCTCCTTTTGGCATTCCTGAGATATAATTGACATGTAACCTGTGAGGTTAAGGTGTAGGTGTACAACATGATGATTTGATACACTTCTATATTGCAATATGGTTACCCCCCTGGTGTTATCTAATACCTCCCTCCCATCACACAAGCACCATTTCTTTTTCTGTGGTGAGAACATTTAAGATCTGCTCTCTTAGCAACTTTCAAGTATATACATCTGGTCATCTTTAAAAGAGGAGCAGCACAAATATTAAGAGTATTCATTGAATTACTATGTGCCATGCACTACTTTGCCAACAAAGGTCCGTCTAGTCAAGGCTGTGGTTTTTCCAGTGGTCATGTATGGATGTGAGAGTTGGACTGTGAAGAAAGCTGAGGACCGAAGAATTGATGCTTTTGAACTGTGGTATTGGAGAAGATCATTGAGAGTCCCTTGAACTCCAAGGAGATCCAACCAGTCCATTCCTAAAGGAAATCAGTCCCAAATATTCATTGAAAGGACTGATGCTGAAGCTGAAACTCCAGTACTTTGGCCGCCTCATGCGAAGAGTTGACTCATTGGAAAAGACCCTGATGCTGGGAGGGATTGGGGGCAGGAGGAGAAAGGGACGACAGAGGATGAGATGGCTGGATGGCATCACGGACTTGATGGACATGAGTCTGAGTGAACTCCGGGAGTTGGTGATGGACAGGGAGGCCTGGCGTGCTGCGATTCATGGGGTCGCAAAGAGTCGGACACGACTGAGCGACTGAACTGACTAATGCATTGTGCCGAGGGCTGTGCATGTGCGAACTCGCTTAATCTTCACAAAGCTCTTCAAGGTAGGAACCATCAGCCATTGTCCCCACCACCATCATCGTCATTGTCTCTGCTTTGTTGGCGTGGGTGCACTCAAGGTTAAGGAGCATAAATAACTTGTCCCAGGGCCCACAGTGAGCAGTGGAGCCCAAACGCAGGGCAGGCAGTCTGACGCAGAGAGTGTCCTCTGCCAGCCCAAAACCCAGTGCTACCAGTGCAGCATTTTTTTCCTGAGTGTGGAAAGCAGGCATCATTTTGGATCCCCACAGCACCTTGTCTAATGACAGGAAAGAGCAAAAGCTGAGAGCACAGAGGGACACGTTTGTCCCCCCATCCCCGTCTCCTTTCTCCTTTCCTCATTGTCATCACTCAGATGTGAACTGTAAGGAGAGTCCTACTGAAATTTACAGTCTGGGTGTGGAAGGCAGGGCGGGAGGGGGCTGCTGAATTGCCCAGTGAACTTGCTCCCACCGAGACTCAAGATGCAAGTGGAAACAAACCTTCCTGGTTTGCCTTAGTTTAAGGGAACATATTTCCCCATCCTTTCTAGACCAAGAGAGGTAATCAGCCTCCAGTTGTAACCAGTCTGAATATTGGTTCATGTAATGAAGATACAGCCTTTAATAGTTTGTGCAGATACATTAATACAGTATTATGCTGATTTGTTTAGTATCCCAGTATTTTCGGTAACTATTAATATCATTAGACATGAGTGTAATTTTTTGTTAGTAAAGACCTTTACTCAGAGACCGAGTCTAAAATACCACATCATTCTTTTTTTTTTTCAATTTGTGATTAAATCAATGATAGCTATTTGGCAGAGGCTCGAAATGATCCCTGTTAACTTGTTTTTAATGGCATTTGATTTATATGTGTGTTCAAACCTCCAACACATGCGTGCATGGATGTGTACTAATTGTGGCCATATGCATTTAAACATAGTATAATTGGGGGGAAATGAAGCATAAAATGTGAAAAATGTATAATTATTAAAGGGTTGAAATGATTGTTTTTGACTCCTTCCAGAGCAGAGATGTTATGTGATAGAGCTCTGATTGTTTTTCATTACAGATGAAGTTCCTGGATAGATTTGGTGATCAGTTTTTTTAACTTTCCTAATTAATTGTAAAATTCTTCCCTCAAATAGACATAAGTGGATGAACACATTGGTTTGCCTGTTAATATTTGCTCTTCCTTTGAACTCATGCTATATCCTCCCAAGTAGGAAGCAGGTGGACCCCCTAGAACAAGGTCAAAGCCCCTGGATGAATCAGTGAGAGAACTTCAGCTGCTTTTCCTCTTTTTCTAAGCTAAGTTTGACTCAGTGGACATGAGTTTGAGCAAACTCAGGGAGAAAGTGAAGGGCAGGGAAGCATAGCCTGCTGCACTTCTTGGGGTCACAAAGAGCCGGACATGACTTAGCGACTGAACAACAGCAACTTTATAAAGAACACACCAGTTTCTAGTATCCATGGCATGACTTGTTCAACTTTGAATGTATTTGCATGTTTAGGTGCAGTAGTTCTGTGCAGTGCATACAGTGAACAACTCAATTTTATTTCAGACAATCCATGGACACAAGGGACCAATCACCGCAGTGGCCTTTGCCCCGGATGGACGGTATCTTGCCACCTACTCGAACACGGACAGCCACATTTCTTTCTGGCAGGTAAGCGTAGGTGCTGCAGGGTCTTGATGTCTGCTGCATGGTCCACTTTTGCTGGGGGAGGCTCCCTGCTGACCTGCCCACCAAGGCCTCCTCGTGCTGGCCCTCCCTTCAACAAATATCGAGTGTTTATTGCTTGCTGATGATGGGCCAGCTGCCGGCACGTGGGCTCTACTGAGCACACAGTTGGCAGCCCAGAAGGAGGTGGGGTCTGCTCTCACACAGCTTTCAGTCTAAGGGAAGTGAAGTGAAGTGGAGTGAAGTCGCTCAGTCGTGTCCGACTCTTTGCGACCCCGTAGACTGCAGCCTGCCAGGCTCCGTCCGTGAGATTTTCCAGGCAACAGTACTGGACTGGATTGCCATTTCCTTCTCCAGTCAGTCTAAGGGAGACACAAGTAAATAAGCAACTACAGTCCTGGGGGAACCTGGGAGTGAGGTTGCAGGCTGGCTTCACAGAGGCAGTACCACCTGAGCTGAGGCACGGTGATGCTGAGGAAGGGCCAGGTATTCAGGCAAGGACGGGTGGGTATTTGGGGAGAAGGAGGCGCCTTTAAAGCTAAGTAACGGGCCTGGAAGGATTCGGGGTGGAGCAGTGGAGACCTCTGCTCAGGCTGTTAATTTACACAAGGCATTCAGACAACAGGGCACAGGGTTTAAGGCAGAAGCAGCCTCGTAAGAACTTCATGCTGTTTGTATTATCCCATTTTCATTTGTGTTCTGAATTTCACACATGCTCTTCATTCCCAAGCTATTAAAACATTTTCAAAAATCTGAGTACCATTGACTGGCAGTACACGAAGATACCTCTGTTTAATGATGATTAAAATGAATATTAATTAATTCAAGGAACTGAGCTTTATAATAGAACTTGTTTCATCCTCAGTGATTAATCTCCATCCCATCTTCCTTTTAAGTATCTTACTCCTGATAATTACAAAAAAATTAAACATTACCAACCCCGCCCCCAAGTTAACTTAAAATTTTGTTGCCTATCCTAGGATGCAAGTATGTTTTATGAGATGCAGTGCATCACTTTAAACGCTTTTAAAAAAAATTAAACAAATAAAAGTTTAAATAAGACTTCACAACTTGAGGATGGTTTTTAAAAAATCAATAGCTAATAAAATGTAAAACAGATACAATAAATTGCTCAATTAACAGCATGCCATTAAAGCATGACAACTACCAAACCTGTCCTGAGCTTTTCCTACTCTTCATCTAATTTAGTTTTCCAGTTTATTTTCTCACTATCCTTTCCTCCAGAATATATCTCCAGCATATTAATTGGCTCCTGTTAAACTCTTTTTCTTAGAGATGTCACCCAGTCTTCATTTTTCGCATTGGGTAACCGTAGGACTCACATTTATTTCAGTGAAATCCCACAGCGAGTCCATAAACTGAACTCTCGCAACAGTGGTTCTTCAGACGGTGTCCCTGCAATTGCTCCTTTCTGCTAACACTGGTTTCTGTGACATCAACTGTACTTTGACGCCCTTGATAGACATTTCCCCTTGTTTCCCGTTCTCTTGAATTCTGGAGGCGCATTCTTGTGAAACTCCCTCCATCCGGCGCATAGCTGGTGTGGAAGCACTGGGTGCTCGGCTAAGCCTTGGGGGCCTGGAACCAAGCAGTCGCGGGTCCCTGCTTCCTCAGGGCTTTGTGTTTGCTCTGTGCTTTCTTCCTGGGAATAAACAAAAACAGATCTCCATTTTGTTGTTCAATTTTTCTTGCTGCTAAGAAAACATAATTCCTTATATACATGCATACACGCTGTTGCTTCAGTTGTGTCTAACTCTTTAGAACCCCATGGACTATAGCCCTTTAGGCTCCTCTGTCCATGGAATTTTCCAGGCAAGAATACTAGAATGGGTTGCCATGCGCTTTTCCAAGGAGTCTTCCTGACCCAGGGATCGAACTTGCCTCTCTTGCATTGGCAGGTAGGTTCTTTGTGGCTAGCACCGCCTGGAAGCCCAATTCCTCATATAATACCTCCTAAATTTACCAGATGTGAAACTTTCCCCAGTATTTTCCTGAATGTCTAAGTGGTAAACCTTTTCCCCCTTATCTAGATCTTCAGGGTTCTGTCTGGATATATTCATGCCTTTCTTAAATATTTTTCTGTTTTTATCAGAGTTGCTGCCTAGCTCATTGATGGAATTACGGTCAGCATGTACCTCACGCCTGGAGATCAAGATCATTCCATAGATGCTATCTCTTTGAAATAACCTCTTTGCTCTATCCAGTTCAGCTTGTGCTGTTGCCCCTGGACTTCACCAGATGCACTTCACCCTGGGAGTCTGTGTGGCTCTGCCCTCAGGGGGCCCGGCTCCTTGCCTTTGTCCAGACGTCTTCTCCCTAGGCCACCCTGTGTTACTTGCAGGGATGGGTGTTCAGCAGACAGAGCGCCCAGGCAACTCAGGCAACACCACATCTTTCTTACCTCCAGTCCCAATGTCAGAATTTAAAACACAGACCATTTCTTCCCTACTTAAATCATACCCAGCTTGGTCCTAAAACGTAGGAGAAGACACAGAAGCGTCATTTCACCTTTCTCAAGAAAATACAATAAAACCTCTTCCAGGAGCATAGCAGGGTTTTTATTTGAATAAAAGAGAGTCAAGAAAGCAGTGTTGGATCTACCGCGCTGCACCCAAATGGACTTGGCTGATTTATTTAGAGGCATATTGTTTAGGTCTAGTGATGTATGATAATACTTCTATATTATTCCAGTAAATGTACTGCAATATATTTTGAAAACTTAATGAAGCCTTATTAATACAGTGCCTTACAAAAGCCATCAGCTATTAAAATCTCTGCTGAGAAATGAGTGTTAATGAGAAATACTAGTTGGGTAATTGCTCAAGTGAGACTTAGTAAGAGGTTTGGATGCAGCATTACTGACACTGAGAGTAGCATTAAAGCCCTTCCTGTTTTGATGAATTACATCCGTTTCTGTGTCTATGTGTTCAGAAAACAATCTTCTCAGAACTGGTTTTGTGAAGCATTATTTTTAAAGGGAAAGGAAACGCCACAGTTGCCGTTTAGTTACTCTACACACTCAGCTGCTGAATGATGTAATCTGGCAATCGTTCAAACCCTTCGATTCTCCAACAACATATTCCTACTATTTGAATATTGCACTTCAGTGTATCCATTGATATTTGAGCCAGGAGAGCTTTGTAATGAACTACAACCACAAATCTCTCACCTAAATTTTACCACCACCCTCCAACAAGTAAGTATCCTTTTCCAGAGATGCTAATAATAAATGAGATGTGTAGGACTTGGATTTGGTCTTCATTTATTCCATCCTACATCCGTTCCAAACTACTGTTCAGCCATTTGAAATGGATGATGAAAATCTATAGTCACTAACATAAAAAGATTGCCCTCGACATTTTGTTGAATGAAAAAAGCCGATTGTCCAGCTGCCTTTTATTTATTCTTATTTTAAAAAAATTTTGGCTGCACGGTATATGGGATCTTAGTTCCCTGACTAGGGATCGAACCCACACTGGAGAGAAATCTTAACCACAGGACCACCAGGAAATCCCTCCAACTGCCTTTTAATATGAGCTGGTTTATGTAAAATTCCTGAAACCTATTTCTCCTTCTGTGGACATACACTTCCAGACCTAGAAAGAGGTTTACCAAAATGTTAATGATTATCTCTGGAAAGTGACATTTCAGGAGATCTTTGCTTTCTTTTTTATACTTCTCTTTATGATTTGAATTGTTCATGATGAGGATTTATTTTCTTGGAAGTGAAGAAAAAAGCTAAGGTGACCAAATATAATTCCATGGAGTTTTCATTCATTCAAGACTCAGGTTGCCTTCACTTTAGCATAATTTGTAGGCAGTCTCTGGCCAAGAAAATGTTAGTATTGAATAACAAAGCGACTGGTTGTTTTGGTGATGGTTCTTTTATGGAATTATTGGAAAATTCATACCCACCCTCACTACTCCAGGTTCCTCTCTTATTTGCAGAGATCGTAGGGAAAGGATGGGCCGAAGAGCAACAAATCACAGTTAACACGAGAATATTTATCTTTCCAGCTGTTTCCTACCGTCACCATTATGTACCCTGCAGAGATTCATGGAGCCCTGTTCTGAGGCAGGAAGGCTGTTCAGTTCAGTTCAGTCACTAAGTCATGTCTGACTCTTTTTGACCCCATGAATCACAGCACGCCAGGCCTCCCTGTCTATCACCAACTCCCGGAGTTCACACAGACTCACATCCATCAAGTCGGTGATGCCATCCAGCCATCTCATCCTCTGTCGTCCCCTTCTCCTCCTACCCCCAATCCCTCCCAGCATCAGAGTCTTTTCCAGTGAGTCAACTCTTCACATAAGGTGGCCAAAGTATTGGAGTTTCAGCTTTAGCATCGTTCCTTCCAAAGAACACCCAAGACTGATCTCCTTTAGGATGGACTGGTTGGATCTCCTTGCAGTCCAAGGGACTCTCAAGAGTCTTCTCCAACACCACAGTTCAAAGCATCAATTCTTCACCAGTCAGCTTTCTTCACTGCCCAACTCTCACATCCGTACATGACCACTGGAAAAATCATAGCCTTGACTAGACGGACCTTTGTTGGCAAAGTAATGTCTCTGCTTTTGAATATGCTATCTAGGTTGGTCATAACTTTCCTTCCAAGGAGTAAGCGTCTTTTAATTTCATGGCTGCAGTCACCATCTGCAGTGATTTTGGAGCCCCCCAAAAAAACAAATCTGACACTGTTTCCACTGTTTCCCCATCTATTTCCCATGAAGTGATGGGACCAGATGCCATGATCTTCATTTTCTGAATGTTGAGCTTTAAGCCAACTTTTTCACTCTCCTCTTTCACTTTCATCAAGAGGCTTATTAGTTCTTCTTCACTTTCTGCCATAAGGGTGGTGTCATCTGCATATCTGAGGTGATTGATATTTCTCCCGGCAATCTTGATTCCAGCCTGTGCTTCCTCCAGCCCAGCATTTCTCATGATGTACTCTGCATGTAAGTTACATAAGCAGGGTGACAATATACAGCCTTGTACTTCTTTTCCTATTTGGAACCAGTCTGTTGTTCCATGTCCAGTACTAACTGTTGCTTCCTGACCTGCATACAGGTTTGTCAAGAGGCAGGTCAAGTGGTCTGGTATTCCCATCTCTTTCAGAATTTTCCACAGTTAATTATTGTGATCCACACAGTCAAAGGCTTTGGCATAGTCAATAAAGCAGAAGTAGATGTTTTTCTGGAACTCTCTTGCTTTTTTGATGATCCAGCGGATGTTGGCAATTTGATCTCTGGTTCCTCTGCCTTTTCTAAAACCAGCTTGAACATCTGGAAGTTCACGGTTCATGTATTGCTGAAGCCTGGCTTGGAGAATTTTGAGCATTACTTTACTAGCATGTGAGATGAGTGCAATTGTGCAGTAGTTTGAGCATTCTTTGGCATTGCCTTTCTTTGGGATTGGAATGAAAACTGACCTTTTCCAGTCCAGTGGCCCATGCTGAGTTTTCCAAATTTGCTGGCATATTGAGTGTGGCACTTTCACAGCATCATCTTTCAGGATTTGAAAGAGCTCAACTGGAATGCCATCACCTCCACTAGCTTTGTTCGTAGTGTAGTGATGCTTTCTAAGGCCCACTTGACTTCACATTCCAGGATGTCTGGCTCTAGGTGAGTGATCACACCATCATGAGTATCTGGGTCATGAAGATCTTTTTTGTACAGTTCTGTGTATTCTTGCCACCTCTTCTTAATATCTTCTGCTTCTGTTAGGTCCATACCATTTCTGTCCTTTATCGAGCCCATCTTTGCATGAAATGTTCCCTTGGTATCTCTAATTTTCTTGAAGAGATCTCTAGTCTTTCCCATTCTGTTGTTTTCGTCTATTTCTCTGCATTGATCACTGAGGAAGGCTTTCTTATCTCTGCTTGTTATTCTTTGGAACTCTGCATTCAGATGCTTGTATCTTTCCTTTTCTCCTTTGGTTTTTGCTTCTTTTCTTTTCACAGCTATTTGTAAGCCCTCCCCAGACAGCCATTTTGGTTTTTTGCATTTCTTTTCCATGAGGATGGTCTTGATCCCTGTCTCCTGTACAATGTCACGAACCTCTGTCCATAGTCCATCAGGCACTCTATCTATCAGATCTAGTCCCTTTAATCTATTTCTCACTTGCACTGTATAATCAAGGGATTTGACTTAGGTCATACCTGAATGGTCTAATGGTTTTCCCTACTTTCTTCAATTTAAGTCTGAATTTGGCAATAAGGAGTTCATGATCTGAGCCACAGTCAGCTCGCGGTCTTGTTTTTCCTGACTGTATAGAGCTTCTCCATATTTGGCTGCAAAGAATATAATCAGTCTGATTTCAGTGTTGACCATCTGGTGATGTCCATGTGTAGAGTCCTCTCTTGTGTTGTTGGAAGAGGGTGTTTGCTAGGAGCAGTGCATTCTCTTGGCAAAACTCTTATTAGCCTTTGCCCTGCCTCATTCCATATTCCAAGGCCAAATTTGCCTGTTACTCCAGGTGTTTCCTGACTACCTACTTTTGCATTCCAGTCCCCTATAATGAAAAGGACATCTTTTTTGGGTGTTAGTTCTAAAAGGTCTTCTAGATCTTCACAGAACCATTAAACTTCAGCTGCTTCAGCATTACTGGTTGGGGCATAGGCTTGGATTACTGTGATATTGAATGGTTTGCCTTGGAAACTAACAAAGATCATTCTGTTATTTTTGAGATTGCATCCAAGTACTGCATTTCGGACTCTTTTGTTGACCTTTGGGAAGGCTGTTAGACCCTACCAAAGGCATCCACCAATCATTTGAAGGACAGCTCAACTTTTAAAAAGGAGAACCCAGATATAATCATGGGATTTTGAGGGAAAATCTTTCCATCTGTCACATTCCAATAAGATATTCTCTTCTTGTCCCCTTTTGCCTTCAACCTATTTCTTGTCCATGGCTAAAGCTAAAGGAAGGAATTAAAAAATAAGGCTGTGTCTGAGCCTATTGGATGCCCCTAGCATTTTGAGTCACAAGCAGAAATCAAGCCTCCTACACATTTTCATAGAAAATCCATAAAGAAAGAAAAATACTTTGTAGTTATTTATCAACTGAGAAATTATTTAAAAAAAAAAAAAAAGCACAGTATGCCTGTTGATGCCAGTTCATTTTAACCGGCGGTTTTTGGGATAATTTGGATCTGTTCTGTAAGAGAAGTAAATGATGATGGTCTGTTACTCTTTGTACCTGTGAGAACTAGCAAATCAAGCTCACCATCATTATTTGTATTTAAACTATTTGGGAATCTCCAGAAAGCAATAAAGCCCTGGTTTTTATCTTTAATGGAGTTTCTAGGAAAGGGAGAGAAGAACACAAGGAAAGAGCCCCTTAGAAGATGGCCAGAAGGTACTGCCTTGGCTTGAAATGTTAACTGTCCTTTAACAGAAAGAGTTAATGATAATCATACATTTGGTTTTAAAATGTGACCTCGTACACTAGTGATTTTTTTTCACCTCTGTGTTGTGTTTGGCACTATTATTAATGCAGGAAAATCAGTAACATTAGTCATCTTAAAAGGGTTATTACTCAAGATGATTTAAATTGTGAAAATGTCAGTGGAGCCTGCACGCGTCCTGCCAGAGATGGTGTGATTTACACCCCCTGACACCATCCTGCTGCTGGGAAGGGCTGGGGCGAGGAACGGCTTCTGTTCGGCAGTGACCCAAACACAGGGCAACAGCCCACCTTCCGTGTCCCAGGAGCTGCCCAGGTTCCCAGGCCAGCCCTCCATCCACACTGGGGCATCGTCTGCATGCTCCCCACAAAGCCGAGCACCACCCAGGTGGAGATGCTGCTGGAGAGAAGAACTAGGCACACAAGTCAGTGCAAAGAAAAATACTATTTCCAAAACCACCTTCCTGACCTGACCGTCAATGTGCTTGCCACGTGACTCATGTATCAGTAGCACAAAAGCTGAATACTGAAAAAATGTTAAGTAATATTTAGAAGCTAAAGGTTTCATCAGATTCAGTCACTCAGATGTCAGTTCACTTAGATAACTTCCATTCAGCGTTCAGCACTGTGACCTGAATGCACAGTTGTTCATGAGCCTTAATTTCCACATTTTCCATTTATGTGAATGGATGAAGAGAACCTCAAATTCCAGTTAGAGCCAGAAAAGCCGCCCCAAAAAAGGCAGAAATCACCAACTGATGGAACACACCCTGCAAATGAAGTATTAGAGTGTGCTCTTTTTTAGCAGCAGAGCAGTGGGCCCCACATGCAGTGTTGAGAGGTGGTTGATTCTTGCTTTTTCCTTCAAAATAAACTAGAGCTTTCCAGAAACTGAACGTGCTTAAAGCAGGTGAGGAGGGAAGGTGTGGTGGGAGTGGAGCTGGGAAAGGGGTTGAGTTTTGAGTTTCCATCTGGCTCACCTATTACTCTGCTGCTTAAGTTCACTTCATTTTCCCCAACTAAGTCCCCAGACTTGTCTTCAGGGCTCATTCTTCAGGGGGTGCAGGGAGCACTGTTACTAAAGAACCAGAAAAGCCTGCCATTTGAAATACCCGCAGTTTCCAAGTACTGTCTGATTGAACCATTTTATTAAAATGTATCGCTTAGCTCCCTTCATAAACGTGGTTGGGGGGTAGGGGGGAGTCTTCCCTGGAGGTCCAGTGGTTAAGACTCGGCACTTCCAGTGCAAGCCGAATGGGTTCCATCCCTGGAGGGGGAACTAAGATCATACATGCTGCGCAGCCAGAAAAAAGGGGACAACCCTGCCACAGCAGGTAGTGACATTAAAAAAGAAAAAAAAGGTGGACGGCTTTCCTGCTGCCCAGTTCTACCCAGCAGGTAAAATTTCTCTGGATTTATGCTTTTTCTGTAACAGCATCAGAACAATTTCAAATAACACTGGAAGGAGCCCTTCAGAGGTTGAGAATCAAGCCTTATGTGAACCTGAATCCGGTGATGGAGAAGGTGACCGCAGGGCTGTGTCCCTTGGACCCCTCTCCATGGCGGGGAAGGGGAACCGGCCCTTTCGGTGACTCGCTTTCCCCCGTCCCTGTGTCCCCCCAGATGAACACGTCCCTGCTGGGGAGCATCGGCATGCTGAACTCGGCACCCCAGCTGCGCTGCATCAAGACCTACCAGGTGCCCCCGGTGCAGCCCGCCTCCCCCGGCTCACACAATGCCCTGCGGCTGGCCCGGCTCATCTGGACCTCGAACCGCAATGTCATCCTCATGGCGCACGACGGCAAGGAGCACCGCTTCATGGTCTAGCGCTGCGGCCCTCGAGCTCCATCTCCCAGGTCTCCAAGCCCAGAGCCCCCCTCCCTCGGCGCCCGCCCCCACCCCGCGCCAGGGTCATCGGGGGCAGCGGGGTCTGTGTCCTCCCGCCTCCACCCCTGCACCGGGAGGGGCGGCTGGCGGACCTGTTGCTCGGTGCGCCGGGAGCCCGAAAATCAATAATCGCTGTGATTGCACTGCCAGCGCAGATCAGCAGTTTCCGAGCGCTGAACCCCACCTCCGAACGTGGTGGGGACCTGGTCGTTCCGACACTGGGTTTTATGGTCGCGTGGCAGTCCTAATCATTGACACTATTTTCCTTTGGATTTCCTAAAAGATGCTATCGTTTACCAGAAGGATTCTGTGTTTACACGATCTCTCTTTTTTTTTCCCTTTCTGGGAGATTGCTCGGAAATTACTCAATTCAATTTCCTAGGGTTTAGCCACTACCTTGTTTAGTAACAACTAACCAATTGGAGATTAATGAGAAAATACACACACACACGCACAGATTTTCATGGAGAATAGTTTCCTGGACACCCAGCCTTCCAAAATGCTCATATCCTGCTCAAATGATGCTATATTTAGTAGTTAAAAATCAAGATCATCACTACTGAAGATCTAGTTAATATAATCATCCAGTCACTAGAACTAATCTCTGAAATGGACTTTTGTAATAAAGATCCAAGTTTGGAAGCATAGCATACGCCTGAAAAGAAGATTCTTGTGTCTATAGCTACAGATCTTTTTAAGAAGGAGCTTACCCCTTCCTTCTAGAAACTTCACAGATCTGCAGTTCCCATATGTCAGCTAGCATTTAATAGTTACAGTTCAGCCTTCAAACCACTACTGACCAGTTAAAGGAAAGCCAAGACAATATTTCTTTTAAACAAGTGTCCTAGAAAATCATTAACTATGGCATAGGCATTCGGGAGTATACAGTCACCCTCAGTGTCTGCGGGGCATCAGTTCTAGGACCCCCGAGGATACCAAAGCCCACATGTACTCAAGTCCCTGGTATAAAATGGCAGAGTACACGAAGGGCCGGCTGTATATACACCTGTGGGGGGCTCAGTCAATCTGAACAAGCCCTGCCGTGAGGGTGTTCATCACACTTCTAAGTAAACTTTAACTAGGGCACTGTCCTCTCCTTCTGTCAGATTATGCTGGTTCTTTGCTCATAGTCATGGGGAAAAAAATCCATAAAATAATATTTTGGATGACTTGCTCCTAACAACCTTGATCTGTATATAGTTGGGAATTTGGCTGGTTGGTTGTTGATTCGTTGGTTAATCAGGCAAAATGGTTTATTAAATATAAAAATAGAAAATGATTCATTAAATTCAGAAAAAAAATATGAAGTTTACAAAGAAACCAAAAGTGGTAAAGGGAGCATCTAATTAAAAAAAACCTAGGTTGACAGAGTTCTTATAATACACAAAAGAGTATGATCACAGTCCAGGAACAAATACAGCTGTTACTTTATTGAAACAGATTTCTAAAGAACATGTTAGGAAATCAAGTCCACTAGAACAACTCTTTCATAGTGATGAGAAGTATGTCATGTCTGTTGATGGCAAACCCACTCTATACCTTGGTTTTAGACTTTAGGTGTTCTTCAAAAATGAATTCCTGCCACATGCATGTACATTGTATTTATAGAGATCATATATGTAGCTTCCCGGGAAGAAACTAAGAACTATACACCGTAGACTTGGTTTGGTGAGCGAGCTGTTGTGTCCGATATAGACAGAAAACCTGAGGAGAACACAGAGGGGCTCCCATTTTTCCAGTGGTTTCCCGAGTCTTCAGTGCAAGTACCCGGCACATGTTTACCTTATGAACTGAAATGAAGATTAATTTATTCTAGACTACAAAGCTGCTTTGGAATGATAAAGTACAGGTATACTTTAGAGATTTTTTTTTTTTTGAAAAAACAAAATGTTCACTGCGTCAAGAGGAAGGTGTGAGACTTGTGGGCAGGCCACCCCCAAAGAACAGACCGCACACCCCACGGAAGTTTAGAAGAAAGCTGTGAGGACCTGGGCAGTGGGGCTCGGCCAGCCACACATCCTGGCTGCAGAGACAGCCGTGATTGTTGGCAAGCAGAACATGACCGTCGTAGGACGCCGAGGTGGACAGTATCTGCTGGTTAGACAGTCACCTCTAACTGCTACACTAACATTTGCATTCTTGCCCCACAAATCTCTCCTTGACTCTTTGAACAACCACAGCTACAAACTTGATCACAGCTCAGACGTCTCAGCACTGAGGTCAACTTTCTGTTGTCATCACAGCGTACGCTTTTGGTGTCTTACTGATTTTGATTTTGTTGGCGCTGTACTTGGACCTGTCCTTGTAAACGTAGAGACGTCTGTGTGGCTTCATTGGTAAGTCCAAGCTCAGGATGCCGTGTCGTGACACCTGTATGAAAACGTGATGATCGAACTCGCTGCATCCAGCACGTGAAGTGAAACGTCTGCCTCTCGAGATGCCTCTTGATGACGCCACTTGACAGATTCCAAATGTGCTGACTGTCCCTGTGTACATATGTGTGTTAAAATAAAACTGAACTGTACTGAAGGTGGTTTTTCTCATTAAAAACGTGCATTCTTTTTAAGCATTCTCCATTGAGATCTCCCCCCACCCCCACCTTTGGTATTAAAGTAAGCCTTCTATTTCTGTTTGGCTATTCATTTCCCTGGAAAACCAGCTTCCAGAAAGGTGAACCTGTCCACAGAGGAGGCCAGAGCACGGAGGAGTCCTCCAGGACTGTGGAAGTGACAACCAAACTCTCCTACCAAGACTCCACGGCGCCCGCTGTGGCTTGGGCAAGGGAATTGCATGCGCGTTGCTTTATCTCCACCCTAAATTGCTCCTAAATAGACTGTTAATTGTACCAAATTATATCTCGTCAGATTTGATGACATGGGTTGGCTGCCCTGCGGTGGGGGGCTGGACTGAGGTCATTAAATCCATTTCACTTAATATTCCATTTGGCGTTGAATTTGAATCCCTGAGGTAAAGGGTGAAACTGGTTTTCAGGAAAAAGCGAGAGAAACAAAATAGGTCCTCATTGCTCACAGAGGGGTAGATGTGTCTAGTGACTGTAGCTCTTTTCTGATTTTCAGATAAGAATTTGAGTCAATCATCATGTAACAATACAATTTTCTTTAAGAAACAGGCGGGCTTTTAAGGAGTTGACTTTACCATCACTGGCCCTATTCAAATGCCCGGCGTCCATCCCAGGAAGCGTTTGAATTTCTGCTGACGTCTTGAATGTTTCCTTATAGGGAAAACAGGGGCAGTAACAGTCCTTTGTGATTGGTGATCACATAAACTGATCAAACGTGGAAAGGGCATGACATTAATAGGAAGGTAAAGCTGAGCAGTGCTGGGTGAACTTTCACCTTTCACCCCTTTTGGCTGACTGACAGAGCTGAGTGTTGAAGAAAATCAATACTTTGGAGCCAGGAGGGGAATATTTCCAGCCTCTAACTAGAGAATGTATTTTGACAAGGCCAAGATAATCCAAGCTGCACAGGAGAAAGAGAAAAGAAGACTCATTTTTAAAGCTTGACACTTCAAGGTGTTTTTGTACAATGGTTTAGAGATCGTCAATACATACAAATACCAAAGGTCGAAAAGAAAAGCTAGAAGAATTTCAAAAATTAGATGTTCAGAGCTTTCTGCCGTTTACAAACTAAAAAAAAGAAAAAAAAAAAAGACCACAGAGAGGTTTGTGCTTGGAACCATTTACATGAACAGAGCTCACAACTGTGTGCTTTAAGTCCACCTTCAACCAAATCTTAAATTTACAGAGGCAGCACTGTGAAATATGGAATGCCTAAAAAGTGACTTAGATTTCTGGGTTTTGCACATGTTTTCTTAGATGAGGATTGTTCTTTGAGTGGTTACATTGTCCTTTGAGATGTGTTAACACATCGTTAACATCTCAGAATCTCATTTTTTTAATTCCTACTGCGGACCTCTGTGGTGGTCCAGTGGCTAAGAATTCTCCATGCAGTGCATGGGACCGGGACGTGATTTTGATCCCTGGTAAGATCCTGCAAGCCAAAAAAAATTTTTAATGCTTCTAATTCCAGATTCCTGTTGCTCCTGCCCTGCAGACATGTAAATCTTAGTCCCTCCTTCACATCTTAGTCCCGCCTTCACGTTTGGTTCAATTATTTACATGAGAAAAGAGCCCCTTTGGAACTTCAGTTGTTTCCAGTTTTTCAAATCCCTTTTAAGCAAATTGTTTTTACAAGTATTCTAGTTAGTGCTCTTCTAAGCAAGAGGCTTGTGCATCTCTAGGAAGGAAGAAGGTGAGCAAGTCACTCCCTTACTAGCAAGATTAGATCCATTTGTTCTGTGGACAGGTACGTCCATCAAATGGATATAGATTTGTTTCTTTCCTATAGATAAGAAAGAAGTCGAATGGTGCCCTACCTTCCAGCCAAGTGCAGAAAGACAAAGGAATCCTGAATACATGAAGTAGCTAAAGTAACAGTCTGGTTCCTCAAGGACAAGCAACACTAGGCAGTTGTAAACATATGCTGATTGTATAAATGATTAAAGTAACAGTGAAAATATACCCTTAACTTGTATACCTTATTTCCCACTTAAAAAAAAAAAAATCTTTCAGGTGGCACTAATGGTAAAGAACCTGCCTACCAAAGCAAGAAACATTAGAGATACGGGTTATACCCCTGGGTCTGGGGAGGATCCCCTGGAGGAGGGCATGGCAACCCACTCCAGTATTCTTGCCTGGGAAATCCTATGGAGAGAGGATCCTGGTGGGCTACAATCCATGGGGTCACAAAGAGTTAGCCATGGCTGAAGCGACTTAGCGCACACACACACTATTCTGAATAGATTTGGCTGGAAATTTTTGTTCTCTTTGTTTCAAAAGGAGAACACAGCCAGCCAAGACTCCTCAGTATTCTGAGATTTCCCAGAGAAGGCCAGGAATCCAGCTCGTGCCTGATCCGCACGTGTGTTCTCCATCACTAAGTCTCACCCAACTCTCTGCAACCCCATGGACTGTAGCCCCTCAGGCTCCTCTCTCTGTGGGACTTCCCAGACAAGCATACTGGAGCAGGTTGCCATTTCTTCCTCCAAGGCATCTTCCCAACCCAGGGATCAAACTCACGTCTCCTGTGTCTCCTGAATTGGCATGCAGATTCCTTACCACTGAGCCAGCTGGAATTTGCAGTAAGTATCATGTAAATATGTATTGCATTTGTTAAATCCATAAGAGTATGCCTGTAAACTGCTTATAAGAATAGCACATAAGCACCCAAGAAACATGAGCTAATACTTTTAGTAGACATTAGAAGTCCTTGTGAAGCATGAATAAGTAAGATCGTAAATTATGTGCATTCTTTGGAAAATGCTGTTGGGTTGTCGTGTTCTATTTTATCTCTACGTGGACTCCAGTAATATGTCTGAACATCTTTCCCGAAGAGGAGTGTCTGTGGTTCCAGCTTTGTTTACCAGGCTCCTTACCATGTTGCTATGTTGCCATCTTGCTCCTCACCAAGACTTGTAGACACTTGAGGAAATACCAAAAATCTATACCAGTGAGTGGATGGGACTGGTTGATTATGGCTGTTGAAGTTATGACTGATTCCTGAAAAAAGAAGAAGTTTGCCACATTAAATTTAGGGTTTATCTTAGCATCAAGGATGACTTCAAGTTACTTATATGAGCAGCTTTGAAATATGCATCATCAAGATTGAACAGGATTCTGGATAAAGTATTATTGAGTAGATTTCACAAAATCCCTGAAACAAAGGAAACTGAATGTGTCATTTCTGTTGCCAGTATCTTCTTTTTTTGACTAGTGTCAGAATGACTTAGTACTTCATTTACCTAGATGTGAAAGAGAGTATCTAAAACTTGAGCTACCCAGTAACACTTTTAAGTTTCAGTCAAAATTTATGAAAATTTTAAAGAAACTGCAGTGAAACATCGTTCAGTCTGAACATTTACTGAATCTTAGTATATGCCAAGAATATGTTCTATTTTTCCTCTCACAGGTAGGCTCACAATCTATCAAATAAGTATGAACACGATGGAATAAATGAGGAAAACCGAGATGGGAAAAGAGCTATGCAAATACAGAGGTGATTGATTCTGGTAGGAGAGTGTCAAGTTAGGCTTCTAAGAGAGGAAACATTTAGGCTCGGCCTTGGAAAGTAAGTGGACTTCCCTGGTGGCTCAGATAGTAAAGACTCTGCCTACAATGCAGGAAATGCTTGTTTGATCCCTGGGTCAGGAAGATCCCCTGGAAAAAGGAATGGCTACCAATCCAGTATTCTTGCCTGGAGAACCCCATGGACAGAGGAGCCTGGTGGGCTCCATGGGGTTGAAAAGAGTTGGATACGACTGAGTGACTAACACTTTCACTTTGAAGAATAAATGGAAATTAATTAAGAAGATGGGAGATGTTGTAAGGTAGGAATTTATGAGTGTTCAAATTATTATGTGATTTGGGTGTGTATAAACTACTTCATACGATAACCTGTTGGGGATCAGTGGCTGGTACTGACAATCCAGGCAGCTGTCCAACTGTAGTTAATAATACAGCTACAGAAAACAAGACTCCTGGCCTCAAGAACATCTGACATCTGAGGGACTGCCATAGTGGTCCAGTGGCTAAGACTCCACGCTCCCAATGCAGGGGCCCGGGGTTCAATCCCTGGTCAGGGAACTAGACCCTACAAACCACAACTAAGAGTTCGCATGTGGCAGTGAAGACCAGGCACGGTCAAATAAATAATCACTTACAAAATGAAAAAACACCTGACGTCCGAAAGTCAAACCCCCTTCTCCCAGAAGCTTAGAGCAAAAGCCTTGATAAAAGATGTCTCTTTTCCTAGTTTTCCAGATTTCATTTTCTTTTTTAAGTTATTCTTGTTTTTTTTTTTTGTAAATTAATCTATTTTAATTGGAGGCTAATTACTTTACAATATTGTAGTGGTTTTTGCCATACATTCACGTGAATCAGCCGTGTTATGCATTCTCCTTATCCTGTCTTCTGATGGGTAGCAAGCACAGTGTGTTGGCTGCCTGCCCTGAACACCGCCCGGATTCTTACCTCCCTCCACTCTCACCGCAGGACTGAAGCATTTATCTCCCCAGCTGCTGGAGCGTTGGTGTCCAGCAACTCTGCGGAGTCCTTGGCTGCAGCTGCTTCACAGTCGGAGAGCTGTCTGACTCAAGGTCCTGTTCATTCTCCTGGGGATTAACCACATCCAGGGATGGCTCAGGGAGGAGGTGTGAAGGCCCAGCCCCTGGCTATTTCAGGACAGCGCTGAAGGGCCATCCCAGCTCCAGGACTTGGCGGGGCAGTGGCTGAGCTTTCACCGAGCTGCGTCACAGTTCAGCTTTCCCTCCACTCTGTCATGCTTGCTTCACTCCCCTGTGGCACTGACCTCGAGAACACGGCTCCATAGGCTTCCTACGTGCAGGTCTCTCCTAGTCTGCATCCCAGAGAACCCAGCTTTATGACAGTTGGTACCAGGGGTGGTCCAAGGAAACAGATCCTAAAACACGACTTGGGAGCTGGGTCACTGGCAGTGAGGATGGCATCCCTGGTGGCAGGTGAGCACAGGTAGCCTCTGGCACGCTGGGGCCATGTGATTGTGAAACTTACTCCGATGGTGAGTCAGGACGGATAGCATTCTAATGGAAGGGGATGCGCTGGAGGGTGTAACATGGCGAGTGTTGGAGAAATAAAGGCAAAGAGATAGTATGAGAACAACGGGTGGCTGTCTGCTGGCCACACGGAAAAAAAGACAATGGAAAGCTGAGGGTGTCATCAGTTAAAGTCTAAGTGTGACAGCCAGAGCCACTGCGGGGCCGTATCTCAGGGGAGCTTCATTTCCTACAGCTGATCGTAAGCTGACGGTGAGACCTGGGGCTTGTTTTTGTGAAGCAGAGCTCCAGAGGAGGCGGAAGTCCTAGCCTCCCAAGGTCTGCAACCCCGAGGTCAGAGCCCTGAGTGAGATGGACAGCGCTCCCTAGGTTGATGCCCCTGAATGATCTTGAAACCCCGGGTTCCAGGGAACCCTCCCAGGCCTGCCCGAGTGGCCTGCTCCTTCACTTGAGGCTGTGGGGAGGCCTCTTGTTGAGAATGATACATGTCCTTCACATCCTCTCCCAGACAGCAGACCAGTTGTTGTTTAGTTGCTACGTTGTTTTCCGACTTGTGCCCCCAGGGGACTGTAGCCCACCAGTCCTCTGTCCGTGGGATTTCCCAGGCAAGAAAACCGGAGTAGGGTGCCATTCCCTCCTCCAGGGAACCTTCCTGACCCAGAGACTGCGCCTGCGTCTCCTGCTCTGCAGGCAGATTCCTTACATGGAACCACCGGGAAGCCCACCAGGCGTTCGCAAGGGTCCAGTCACAATAGCATTTCGCTGCTGAGGTACAGGCCCTGCTAAGAGGAAAAGAATGAGATTTCAAAGCAGCACCATCCAGCATGACCCTGCAGGAACTGGGAGAGTAAGGGGCTGGATTCTGAGGGTGCTGGACAAGGGGAGCCAGAATAAGAAATGAGACCAAAGAGAGTTAAATGATAAGGTACAAACCTGCTGCTCAGTTTGGAGAAAACAGTGGCTGTCAAGAAGAAACAGCCTAAGACTTCCCTGGAGGTCCAATGCTGGAGGTGTGGGTTCAGCCCCTGGTCTGGGGGCTAAGATCCCACATGCCTTGAGGTCAAAAGACCAAAAGATTTTTTTTTAAGCAACATTGTAACAAATTCGATAAAGACTGTTAAAATGGTCCATATAAAAAAGTCTTAGAAAAAAGGAGGATGGCAGATGGTGGAGGAAAGAACCAAAAAGCTGAGCGATGGGACTGCTGGGGGAGAGAGGCTGGGAAGAAGCCCCGCAGATGACTGGTCCGCAAGAAGGGCCAGGGAGCATCCTGCTTGCCAAGCAACACAGATGAGAAGGCTCCCCCATCACCTTCAGGCTGAAGGCAGAAGAGGCTGCTACAGACCTGGGCCCCTGATCGCAATGGGACGGTAAGCTCCTGAAGGAGGAGAGACCCAAGGGGGCAGGCGTCCTGGGCAGCAGGACTGGAGTGGGAGACGAAGGGACCCACACTGCGGAGATCTTTGGGGATGGTTAATGAGACGTGCCTTCCTCAGGGCAGAACGCTAGTGTTCACTCTCTCCACCCCGGATCAACCGAGAATGGATGCCAGGAGGCTCAGGCAGCCACCACCCCCGAAAGCAAAATTTTCTGCCTGGTCTGTAGACCTGAAGGGTGTGATGATCAGGAGCTCAGATCCTCACGGATGAGGCTCTGGGTTGGCAGGTAGTAAGCACCCAAGATCACCCAAGCACCCAAGATTCTTGCCGGGGAGGAGGGGGACTCAGAGGGGATGGTAGAGGGGATGGTAGAGGAGACAGCGGCTGTGAGTGGTGGTCTCGGGGCCAGCTGCTGCGTCAAGGGCTGTCGTTTGTCCCACTCCTGTTTCTCAGTTCCTCCCAGAATCCCAGACGATTCAAAGCAGGTGAGGCAAAGAGTAACTGTAGGGGGTGCCGGGGAACCAGGTACCGAATCGTTGACAGCTGGTATCTCTTGGTGACAGTTCTAGCTACCTAAAGTTCAACTAACAGGAACTGCCTGGACTAAAGAGAGCCGCTTTCCCCAAGCCCCCCACCCACCTTCCCAAGACAGCTGCATCAGGCAACCGGTCATGGGAGGGCAGAGACCCCACTCTAATGGCTTCTGTTTGGGACAGCTTCAAGGGGCGACAAAACAGCCTCAGACCTGAAGGCTTTGGCTGAAACCTCTGTTGCAACTGAATCTCAGCCCAGTATTTCCCTCTGCCCATTTTTGCTTGCCTCACTTAGGTGTTGATCCGGAGAACACGTCTTGATACACTGCCTTCCAGCAAATCTTAGTCTCACGGTCTCCTTCCCAGAAAACAGAACTGCCCAGGTTCAAGTCGGGCTCGGCCACTCATTAGCTAAACAACCCTGCTTGGGCCTCTGTTTCCTTGTCTGCAAAATAGGAATAATAATCATCCCTACCTCACGGTCTTGTTGTAAGGCTTAGAAAAAGTTGATACCAATTCTCCAATTAAAAAATAAATTTTTTTTTTAAAAAAGTTACTATATGGAGAGCACTTAGTGTCGGGCACATAGTATATTTAATAAATGCTAACTCTGCTAACTATTATTATCTTTACACTATAATTATGAGATTTCAGGTTTTCTACTTCATTTCCTGTTACCATGTTACAGAAAAGTATGCATTTCGATTAATTTTTTCCCCGTGTTTTATTCCTTTCTTCAACCCAGATCAAAGTACTGACTTTTAAAAAGCAAGGGCGGGGGTACCGTGAAAGGGGACTCACATTTCCGAGTACTCCTTTTGTGCCAGATACTGTGTTAGCTGCATTCATTATTCTGTTTAATTCTTAATCCAAAAAGCCATGAATTATTATCTCCCTTTCACAGATGAAAAAATTGCAGGTCACATAAGATAAATGAGCAAGATCACATAGCTAATAAAAGCCATATCCAGTATTTGAGTCCCAGCCTCTGTCGCCAAGACTCCGCCTTCTCTGCTCTTCCCAGGTCCCTCCTGTGACAGGAGCGGGGAGGCAGCCGTCGGGGGCCCTGGAAGCCACCCTCCTTAAGAAGCAGAGGGAAGGCGGTGGTGGAGCAGAAATGAATGTTGGTTCATTTAGGCCATTAGAGCCCGTTATTTTCCTTCCTTTGGGTTTATGGCCATTGTGCCAAATTATAAAAGGACAAGAATTAGCTTCCTTCTCAGTGTTGAGTAATATGACTATTTTACCAGGAAATGGTGGAGTTAAAATGCATGAGTTTTCAACGTGCTACATTCCACGGAGGGATTTTTGTCGTAACTCAGGAACCAGTTTTGTTCTCTTATGAAATGGATGTCTCGGGGAAAGTGGAACTTGATTTGCAGAAACGGGTCCGCATTTTCACTGATGACTCAGCAGCTTCGGTGCCGCGGGCCAGTCTGTCTCCTCACCTTCCCAGGGTATCACCTCTCCGATCTCTTCTCCTGGTTGCTTTTGCTGGCCTCTCGTCTTCCTTAGAATATATAAAAGGCACTTCTGATACCTAGAATTTTAAAAATGGAATCAAGAATCAAATGTTCAGGGCGCAGCTCACAGGAGACTTGATCTCCCATCTAGGAGCACAGAACTGACTTACTGCAAAGAGGAGACTGTCGGGACAGAGGCCGCTCCAGGCTCTACTGTCACATGCTGGGGTTTTCATACTCTAGGCTTTCTTGTCCCTGATGATCTCATTCCAGGAAATACTGGAATCTATCAGAATTTTCTGGAGTAAACTGGGACACAGCACCATACTTACATCTATTAGCCTCAGATTTGTCCCTAGAGCATGTGCCGGGCCCTGATTCGTTATACACGAATCTTATGTCTCTTTCCTAACGAGTCCCAGGCTCCTCTGGGGATGGGGGGGTCCTGGCGCATTTTGCCTGCCCCTTTATTGCCAAAACATCTCCTGGTCCCTCCCCACCCTTTCACATTGAGCTTTCTTCTTGTTTCCAAACCTTTTAGAGGAGGAGGGGGGATGAGATATCCAGAAAGCAATCTACCATTCAGTTTGGCTCTAAATTTCTTAGCAGCTGGGGTAGAGGTAAGTTAGAGGGTTCTAATTATCTCATAAAGGAAGACCCATACTGACCAACTTCTTATTCTTCCTACATTCTAAGTGCAATATATTGCCTACATCCGTAAGTAAAAGAATTTGAAGGGATAAGTAACATTTACTGGGACGATGTTAGGTGTTTGATACATATATATATGATATCATATGAGTCTCTCAAAAATCCTGTGAGTTAGTCTTTGTTTTTCTGTAGGTTAGAAAGCTGATACACTGACAGGTTAAGTAACTGACCTAATTAGAAGTGGGGCTAAGATTCAAATCCAAAGTGCTCTTTCCTCTCCATCAGTGGACAGTGTCTTCCAGGCCACTTTTGTAGTAGCTTTAGAGACATGCTCCATTCTGATGTTGACCTCAGTAAAACACCAAGGACCTCAAAATTCAATCTTCATTTATTTATCCCACAATGACTCATTGAATACCTATTATTTTCCTCACTTGTAGAGAAGGCACATTAATACAGCCCAGGCATTCCCGTTGCTCATGCATCTCAAAAGCTGTCTGGCTAATGCAGTGTATTTCGTGAAGTCCATCATGAACATTGCTCACACACAGCCCCTTCCTTCTAACTTACTTAAGTTAGATGCACTAACTTAGCGAAATTTTCTGTGCTTGTGTTCAGCTAGGGTCCCCCACAGTGGACACAGGCACTGGGTCTGGGTGGCCTCCCCTGGGCAATCAGGACTCTGCTTTCTCACATGTTTGATGCCGTGCTTCCAAGGATCACCCCTGCCTGAACCCCACCAGTCCCTGACCTCTTTCTGCTTTCTTTTCTTTTCCTCTTCCAGCCCTTGTCTTTAGAGTCTCCTTCACTGGATACAGTGATACAGCACAGAGAAAGAAGGAGGGAGAAAGGAAACCCATATCTGCCTCCCAAAACATGCCCCCTGACTGTGGAGTAAGGAGCCTGGCTGGCCATTCAGGCAAATGTTCCTTTGAATATACACATTCTGGTAGATTCGACTGAACATTCAAGTCATTCATTCATTTGGGGAATATTCGTTGAACATCCCCCATGTGCCAGGCAGTGGACTAAGTGTTAAAGAGTGAGTGGTGAATGAAACATTCATCACACCTGCCCTCACAGGGGCTTATGTTCTGGTGGGGTGAGGTGGGGCCTGGGGATGGAGCAACAACCTTGAGTTGTAACACAGTCTGTGAAGAGGAAGGAGAGAGGAAGGCCGGACAACCCCAGCTGGGGCTGCGAAGTTGACGGCAGGTCTCTGGAGAGAGAGGAGTCGGATGCCTGAGGAGCAGGCAGGAGAAGGAAGGCCTTCCAGGGGAGGGAGTAGCATGCGCGGGACGTTCTAGAGACAGAGAGGAACGGGGATGCAGGTGCTGAGCCTGGCGTGCTGCCAGAGGAGGAGGGAGTGCAGATCACGTCGGCCCTGGTCAAGGGCGTCTTGAGGTGTGATGCGACGGAGCTGGGAAACACTCGGCCGCCACGTGGAGAGTGGGATGAAGGTAGGTTAGGGGGAGGAGCACAATGAAAACAGGGAATACTGTTTTACTTTGTGTAACAGCATCGCCACATTTATGGCATGAACAGCACGATCTTTTTTTTTTTTAATGTTTATTCATTTATCTGACTGTACCGCATCTTAGTTGTGGCAGGCAGGTTCTTTAGTTGCAGCCTGTGGGATCTAGTTCCCCGACCAGGGTTCGAACCTGAACCCTCTTCACTGGGAGCAGAGTCTTAGCCAACAGGACCACCAGGGGAACCCCTAATACACCTTCACGATCTCACCGTTCCTCTGGGTCAGGAATCCCCAGGCACCGCTTCGCTGGGAGTCTCTGCCTTTCACAGGCTGTGACCAAGATGTTAGCTGGGCTGCGCTCTCACCTGAGCCTCGGACAGGAAAGGATTCACTTCCGAGCGAGCCTCTGACAGGAAAGGATTCACTTCCGAGCGAGCCTCTGACAGGAAAGGATTCACTTCCGAGCGAGCCTCTGACAGGAAAGGATTCACTTCCGAGCGAGCCTCGGACAGGAAAGGATTCACTTCCGAGCGAGCCTCTGACAGGAAAGGATTCACTTCCGAGCGAGCCTCTGACAGGAAAGGATTCACTTCCGAGCGAGCCTCTGACAGGAAAGGATTCACTTCCGAGCGAGACTCTGACAGGAAAGGATTCACTTCCGAGCGAGCCTCTGACAGGAAAGGATTCACTTCCGAGCGAGCCTCTGACAGGAAAGGATTCACTTCCGAGCGAGCCTCTGACAGGAAAGGATTCACTTCCGAGCGAGCCTCTGACAGGAAAGGATTCACTTCCGAGCGAGCCTCTGACAGGAAAGGATTCACTTCCGAGCGAGCCTCTGACAGGAAAGGATTCACTTCCGAGCGAGCCTCAGACAGGAAAGGATTCACTTCCGAGCGAGCCTCTGACAGGAAAGGATTCACTTCCGAGCGAGCCTCTGACAGGAAAGGATTCACTTCCGAGCGAGCCTCTGACAGGAAAGGATTCACTTCCGAGCGAGCCTCTGACAGGAAAGGATTCACTTCCGAGCGAGCCTCTGACAGGAAAGGATTCACTTCCGAGCGAGCCTCTGACAGGAAAGGATTCACTTCCGAGTGAGACTGTGATAGTAAAAGATTCACTTCCGAGCGAGCCTCACACAGGAAAGGATTCACTTCCGAGTTCATGTAGTTGATGGCAGGATCCAGCTCCTTCTGGTTGTAGACTAAGGGTCTCACCTTCTTGCTAGTTTGCTGAAGCCCGCTCTCAGCTCTCACAGGCTTCTCACGGGCCATTGCCATGTGGGGTTTCCCAACACAACCACGTCCCACAGAGGGTGGCTGTATAGCTGGGTCTTGAAGGATGAATAGGAGTTGCCTAGAGTAGAACTTTTCCGGCAAATGGAATCTGTCATCAGTCCTGGGGACTGAATCTTGATAGATATAAGCCAACAACACTAATTCAGTTCCTGACAGTGCTTAGGAAAGGCCCTTAATGCCATTCTGGGCCAGTGAGATGTGAGTGGACAGTTTGGGAGGGGAGTCCTTTGGGAAAAGGTTTTCTTCCCTGATCAGAAGACATTCAAGTAGAAATTTCTGTCTGTGGACATAGCTGGGTGACTATGTGACATCAAAGAACCATACAAGCCATCTTGGGCCCACCTTGGTACTGACCTAAGGCCCAAGGCAACCCACTGGAAACTGCAGAGCAGCGAGATGGAGGACACTGGAGCCTTTGGCAACACCCCTGGGTTTCTAGAGCAGCCAGCCCTCCAGTTGCCCACCTGCAACTTCCTGCTAGATGATGAAAGCAGTTTCCCATGGGTTAAGTCACTTGCACCCAAAGCTTGAAAACAGCTGGTATGTTGTCCAGTGAGCTGGCATGAAGTTGTGCCAGGCTCAGGAGGGTCACAAAGAGTCGAACGTGACTGAGTGACTGAACAACAGGAGGTGAGGCCAGCAGGCAGACCTTCGTGGCCAAGGCCGCAGGAGGACTTGGCTTTCTTCTGTGAGATCCAGGGAGAACTCAGTGATTTCAGTCCTGCTTCTTTGCTGATCCTGGGTGAAGAATAGATAAGAAAATGAAGAGCATTGTTGCAGAAAGACCAGGTAGGAGACAGCTGCGACTCTAACCAAGAGTCTGAGAACCGCAACTATAGAAGGCGCTCTATTGTTTAGTCGGTCAGTCGTGTCTGACTCTTTCCCGCCAGGGCCCTCTGTTCATGGGATTCTCCGGGCAAGAATACTGGAGTGGGTAGCCATTTCCTTCTCCAGGGGATCTTCCTGACCCAGGGATCAAGCCCATGGCTCCTGCACTGCAGGCAGATTCTTTACCGCTGAGCCACCAGGGAAGCCCAGCTACAGGAAATAGTTTATGTATTGCTTCAATCTTTACAGGACTCCTCCTATTCCTTCTAATTCATATAATTTGCATAGTCTGTTGAGCATATATTGTTGTTTGTTGTTGTTTAGTCGCTAAGATATGTCCGACTCTTTGCGACCCCATGGGCTGTAACCCACCAGGCTCCTCTGCCCACGGCATTTCCCAGGCAAGAATACTGGAGTGGGTTGCCATTTCCTTCTCCGGGGGACCTTCCCAACTCAGGGATCGAACCCGTGTCTCCTGCATCTCCTGTACTGCAGGTGGGTTCTTTACTGCTGAGCCACGGAAGCAGCGAACACCATAAGAAAGAGCTAAGGGACTTACAAAGCCAAATTTAGGGGATTTAATGAGCTTAAATGTCACTTTTCCCCAATGGGAGGGACAGGTAGCTAACTGTGTCTGCCGGCCCAGACAACTCACCATTCCTGGAAAATACCACCCACGTAGAGGCCTCAATGCCTTTATTCCTAAGTCCTCTCTCCCGTGGGAGTAAATTGCCACTCACATAATCCGACATAATAACATCACTGATTTGGGGAAATCAGATTCAATTTACACCATTTGGACTTACAGTACCTCGATCAGGAGCATCACTCCCAGGAGTGAGATCCACCTGTACAAACTGCTTCCCTGTGACTCCCCCCCCCCCAAATCCCACCATAACCCACTGCCACCCTCTGAGGGGAGTGGTGCTCAGAATTGCTTCCAACAGATTGATTAAAACCTTGGCCAAAGAATATAAAGCTGCAGTTTCACATTGGATCTGTTTTCTTGAAGAAAAGGCAAAGCTTCATTGCCGGCTCAGAAATGCGCTTAAAACAATGCTTGTTGTGTTTCCCTTCCAAGCACTTATGTTTCGTGCTTTTTGTAAAATACAGAATTCAATAATGAAGAGGAGCAGGTATACAGAGGGAGCAACTACATTCTTCACACTGAAAACCTGCATAGAATGATTTTCTTGCTTGATGGCACCTTTCATAAATGTGATTTCACGTGGGGCAACACCTTGAATTAAGCTGGATTGTCCCCGCTTGATGATGGGGAGAGGGGCTCTGGCTGGTTGTCACGCGTCCCCAGGATCCCGTGACACGCTCGGTTCTCAGTGAGCTCTTCTGAGTATTGGAAAAGAGAAAAGAACGAAGGACTGGACAGCTCATTTTGCGGAACTGGTGCTCCGGCGGAGAATGGCTGCTTTTTACAGACGAACATTGGCAATAGACTTGATGACGGGGCGTGCTGAACCCCAGGGAAGTGAAATGTAGCCCTCCCTAAAAGAGATTCCTAGACTTTTCACAAGTAGACCTGTATTACCAAAAGATCGTATTTATTTATCTTCATGATATTTTGAATTTCGTTAATTAAAATACATTAGAAGTTTGTTTGTTCTTGTTATAGAAGGAGAAAATTCTCCATTTTGCCTCTTGACCCACCAAGCCTAAAGTATTTACTCTCTGATCCTTTACACTGTAAAGGAAAAGGTGTAAAGTTTACAGGACAAGGTGGCTGACCCCTGGGATAGAGATCCCACTCCAAACGTAGTCCAACCTCCAGCAGCGTCAGCATCCTTCCAGGGGGTGGGGGGTCGTGTTAGAGATGCAGAGTCTCAGGCCCCCCCAGACCTTCTGGGTCAGAATCTGCATTTTGACAAGTTCCTCAGGGGACTACTCATATTTGAGAAGCCCCACTCTGGAGTCCTGTAGGAATCTCGCTGGAGTTGTTGATGGTTTCATTAGGTTAAAGGCTTGGGGTGAGAGGGGCTGGGAATGGGCCCGACCACCCACGGTGCCCCAGGGTGGAGGCCAGGCCTCTCGTCGGGGGTACCGCTCCTCCAGGAAATGTCCCAATGCCAGGCAGCAAGCCTGGCAGGCAGGAGGCCTGGAGCCCAGACCCTGAGCCTAAAAGGCAGTTTTATACCCTCCCTGGGGCCTCAGTTTTCCCTTCTGCATCATGAAGGGGTTTGGAGAGCTGATGTCAGAAATCCAGCGTGGTTTCATCATACGCCTTGGTTTTTGTTTCTGTCATCTCTTTTGTTTTTCTTTGGGAAGGTTGACAGGGCATCACCTTCCACAAACCCGGTAGGTGATGAGAAAGACAGGACAAGAGGTAAAGCAGCTTCAAGGGGCGGGTGGTGCAGTGAGACGCTGGGCTCGCGATGTTTCATTTCACATAGAACAGTTTCTGTAAGGTTATTCTTTCTAGTTATGGTTTTCTTCTCGTAATAGGAGAAAGTGCTGAGGAGTCAGATTTAAGGACACCCTGTACCACAGGGCCCCGGGTGACTTGATGGCTTTCTGACCAACCCCATCCAATCAGAATGCTGGGACAGTAATGGGTTCACTAGTCATCTCAGTCACCTTCTTGGTACCCGGCATTTGTGAGGCAGCAGGGATGTGACTGTGAAACGAATTAGACCCAGTTCCTGCCCTCACGGGGCTTACATTCCAGGGGGAGAGACAGATGCTGAGTAGTGCTAGACTGTGCGTGTGCTTGGTTGTATCTGACTCTTTGTGAACCCACGGACTGTAGCCCACCAAGTCCTGTCCACGGGATTCTCCAGGCAGGAAATACTGGAGTGGGTTGCCACTTTCTACTCCAGGGGATTGTCCCAACCCAGGGTTGGAAACTTGGTCTCCAGCATCTCCTGCACTGGCAGGCAGATTCTGTAGTGCTGAGCCAGCGAGGAAGCCCCATATTTAGTAGTAGTTATAAGCAAAAAGAGAGAAGTTGGATGAACATTCCAGGCTAAGAAGAAGCAGGTGCAAGGAGGGAGCCTGGCCTTATTGAGAAATAGCAGCCAGGATGGCTGAGGATGGAGTGTGTGTGGGGTGGGGGCGGGAGGCAGGAGAGGAAGACGAGGCTTGGGGCAGTTTGACAGAAGGGTCAGGTCACAAGGGGCCTTCTGGACTTGCTGGTGGCTCCAATCCTTGGAGCCTCCAAGGATTGCTGTGGACAGGGTATCCAGCAGGAGAAGGACATGACTGGAAAGGCAGGAAAGAGGTCATTGGCTGTCCCATGAGATTCAGTTCAGTTCAGTTCAGTGGCTCCGTCATGTCCAACCCTTTGCAGCTCCATGAACTGCAGCACGCCAGGCCTCCCTGTCCATCACCAACTCCCGGGGTTTACTCAAACTCATGTCCATTGAGTCAGTAATGCCATCCAACCATCTCATCCTCTGTCCCATCCCCTTCTCCTCCCGCCTTCAATCTTTCCCAGTATCAGGGTCTTTTCTAACAAGTCAGTTCTTCACATCAGGTGGCCAAAGTATTGGAGTTTCAGCTTCAGCATCAGTCCTTCCAATGAAAATTCAGGACTGATTTCCTTTAGGACACATGAGATTGAAGAGGAATAATCTTTAATCATTACATGACTTTGGCACTTTTGAAGAGTGCAGGCTAGTTAGTTTATAGACTGTTTCAAATTTGGATTTGTTTGATGTTTCCCTGTGCCTCGATTTGATGACACATTTTTGCAAAAAAACTGTGGCAGTGATGTTCATCCTTCGTGGCACGTGGTGTCAGGGGGCACACTCATGGTGATGTCCACTCATCCACCCCCTGCTTGAGGGGCTGTGTGCAATAAACTGTGGAACTATTATTTCCTCCTTTCAGTTAACAAGGGTCTTGTGGGGAGACACTTTGAGATTGTGCAGACATCCTGTGTTCCTTCTTGAGGTCCTAGGGGAGGGTCTCTTTCTGCTTCTTGCCAGCTTCTAGGGGCTGCCCATGTTCCTTGGCTCATGACCCACTTCCTCCACCTTCTGAACTGGTGACGCGGCATCTTCTCTCTCTGACTCTGCTCTCCTGCTCTTCCACTGGCACATCACGTTTTTGGATACATGGCCCTTCTATCTCCTTGCTCTAAGGACTCTTGGGATTATATCCAGCCCACTGGGATAGCCCAAGATAAACTTGCCATCTCAAGACCCTTAAATTAGTCACATCTGCAAAGTCCCTTCAACTGTGTAAGGTAATGAATTCACAGGTTCCAGAGATTAGGATTTGAACACCTTTGAACGTGCTTAGTCGCTAAGTTGTGTCCAACTCTTTGCAACCCCAGAGACTGTAGCCCTCCAGTCTCCTCTGTCCATGGAATGTTCCAGGCAAGGATACTGGAGTGGGTTACCATTTCCTTCTCCAGAAGATGCTTCCGACCCAGGGATTGAAGCCGCATCTCCTGTAGCTCCTACATTGCAGGCAGATTCTTTGCCGCTAAGCATCATCTGGGAAGCTGCTTGGACACCTTTGGGAGTTCATTATTCAGTCTACCACACCTATTGACACTATCATGGGGAGCTACACTCTTTAGGATGAAGGTTTGCTACTCTAACAGAGGATTAAAGCCCAAAGCGGCTTACACAAAAGAGAGCTATTTATGCCAGACAAGTCCAGGCATGCAACTCAGGGCTCGGATGGTGCCCCCGTAGCGCAAGGGACCCGGGCTCCTTCTGTCATGCTGCTCTGTTGCCCTCACCACAGGGCTTGTGTCTCATGGTCGGAGATGGCTGCTGCAGCTCCTGCCATCAAGTCTGAGTTCCAGACAGCAGGAAAGAGAAAGAAGACGGGAAGAAGCACTTTTTCTTCCTTTAAAGGTAAAACCCTTATTTGGCACACATCAAATTCATTCACATCCTGGTAGTCACAAGGCTGTGCAAGGACCTCTGGGAACGTTTAGTTGGAGCCATGTGTCCAGGTAAAATATTACTGAGAAATAAGAAGGGACTGTAGTAGTCTTGTCAAGAGAGAAAAGAGGGCTCAGTGATGCCTTTTGACTGACTTGATGGCCAGGAGAGAACAGACAAGGTAGGGGGTGGGAGGTGCACACTGAGTTGCAATCCTTTGGACGGAAAGCTCAAGGTTGATGCTGAGTCTTACAGACAGGCAGAACCAGCGATCAAGGTCCCTGGAGGGAACGTGCGGCAGCCTCGCTGGTACCAGCTCCGCGTGGAGAGTGGCCAGGTGGGAAGCAGGCGCAGCTTAGAGACAAGTGGGCCTGGACTTGCACTGGCCTCTTCCTCTCGCTGCTCTGTGGGTCTCAGTTTCTCCATAAAGCAAGTGGGAATCACAAAATGGACCTAGGGACTGCTGGTCGAGTCAATGAAACGACCTAACCCAGGGCTAGCAGACAGCAGTACTCAAACAGCATAGCTAGTTGTGATGTCCACACACTCTGTGGCTCTGTGCTGTTAGCAGCTACATCTCAGCTCTTAGAGACAGATACCCATGATGGGGCCCTTTAAGCGGAAGGCTTTTGAGAAATGCTCTGATGATTTGGTTCTAGCTGTTATCCAGCTATAATTTTTGTGTTTGGAAATTCGTTAAGAATTCATTTTGATGAATCCCGAATGCATGCACCATGAAAAACAATTAGCATTAATAGTGTAAAGGAAGGAGATCAATAAATAGATTCATTTTTAAACTGTAATAATTTATTTGCTTCCTGACTTTTGGGAAATACTGCATCTTCGGGTGACATGTCGACCGTTAAATAGCCGAACCGCAGTGATTTATGGAAGGAGGCTGATCTGCAGCACACAGACCCTGCCCAGAGTTGGCAGCACCCGCGAGCAGCCGGCAACCACGGGAAAGGAACGGGGAGGCCTCCCTTTTTAGGAGCTGCTGTAACTGGACAAAGTGTCCATCGGGCGTCTCTCATCCTTACATGCTTCCTGAATGCGACACAGCAGACGGGAAGAATTATGGAGACGGGCGCACCAAAGGCAGGAAGAGGAAATCTGGCTTCCGTCAGACAGTGAGCGAGGGAGGGAGAGAGGGGTATTTGAAGACACGTGGCGAGGCTCTGAAACACGATGTGCCACTGCAGCGTCAGCCCTGGAGCAGGGAGGCACGGGCAGGAACGTCAGGGTGCAGAAACGGGAGGTGGTTCTAGGCTGAGCAGGAAGGAAGGGGCAGAGAGAGCAGGGTCCCTCAGCATGGGAAAGGGTGACATCATCACTCATCACGGCTGCTCCATCCTTTCTCATGATCACAAGGGGACCACAGAGGCCTCTCACTCCTCCTAAGATGCTAGAGCAGGCTCTCAGAGCCACAGGAGGCAAGGGTTTGCTTAGCATAAAAGGGTAACGGGGTTGAAAGCAAAACCACAGCCCCGCTATTTTGTAGCTTCCTATGGGACGTCATGGGGCTCCCCGGGTGGCTCAGTGGTCAAGAATCCATCCGCCAATGCAGGAGACGCGGGTCTGATCTCTGGGTTGGGAAGGTCCCCTGGAGAAGGAAACAGCGACCCACTCCAAAGTTCTTGCCAGGGAAATCCTATGGACAGAGGAGCCTAGCGGGCTACAGTCCATGGGGTTGCAGTCAGACGCGACGTAGGGACTAATCAATGACAGCAGAACATCAGGGGGGCAGCGGCGGGTAGAGAAGCATGTGGGTTCCGCCTCGGGGGGACAGTCGGGCTTGGGAGTAGGAACAGCTTGATGGCCCCGCCCTCGAGGCCCAAAGGCTGCCCGCCAGGCTCCTGGGTGAGCGGCTAGAAGGGCTGAGAGTTGCCTGGTTTGGCAGGTGGGTGCAGATGGCCAGGCCCATGGGGGGACCGGCACAGATTACATTTTAAGGTGATAGTCACCTTTGACCTTTGGGACCTCCAGGGCCTCTGGTCATCCATCTTAGAGCCGCTGACCAGCAAGCTCTGGGCTATTTTTATGGCCAGCAAACATTGCACATTGATTGAATTGATTGAAATCTGCATCTGGTTCACAGAGGAAGCACAGTGCCTCAGCCCGAACGTGCAGCTCGGATTTCTGCTTTTGTCTCCGACCCTCTCCCAGCACTGAAGGGAGACAGAGACACACACGTGCCAACCACACACACACACACACACACACCCCGCACACATACACATAACCACAAACGGGGATAAACCTGACCACATTTACTTTCCCCCAGAAGATTTCCTGGTGCAGTGCTCATTTCCTGTAAAAAGTTAAAAGGAGCCTCGGAGGAATTTAGTTGAGAAAAAGCAGAGGTGTGTTTAATTCAGGGAGAATCCACACAAACACATGCACACAGAGCTACCAGAATGCTCTATCAGGAGCTTGAAAGGTTAGAAAAAAAAAAAGCAAGCAAACAAAATCTATCCGGATTAAAAACATCTGGTGAATTTGCCACGTGGCAACTGGGCTAACGTGCTAAGTCACTTCAGTCCTGTCTGACTCAGTGACCCTGTGGACTGTAGCCCACCAGCTTCCTCTGTCCACGGGGTTCTCCAGACAAGAAGGCTGGAGTGGGTTGCCATTTCCTTATCCAGCGGATCTTCTTGGCCCAGGGATCGAACCTGCATCTCCCGCATTGGCAGGCGGCTTCTTTACCACTGAGCCACTGGGGATGCCCTCCGTCACGCCTAGTGCTTTCAGTTTTTTGACTGAGCCCTGACCCAAGAACGTGACCTAAAGGGAAGATTTCATACCCAGTCCCAAGGCCTTTATCCTAGGAAGTGACCACAGCCATTGCATTTACATTTCAGAACACTGGCTTTGCTGACCTCCTGGGCACCTGGGCTGGGGTCCTCGAGGTCCAACCTGTGCCAGGCGTGTGCAAACCTCAGCCCCATCCTGGACTGATGGGCCCTGGCTCTGA
This sequence comes from Ovis canadensis, assembly GCF_042477335.2. Lineage (NCBI taxonomy): Eukaryota > Metazoa > Chordata > Mammalia > Artiodactyla > Bovidae > Ovis > Ovis canadensis. The sequence goes on from NC_091267.1 coordinate 69,945,582, forward strand.
GCATCCCAACCGACCGCTGGACCATTTTAGTACCCCCCCCTCCCCTAGCATGGGAAGAACTCAGTTCTGGAATGTTCCTCCTTCCGAGGCTCTTTTTTTGGGGAGAACAGGGAGTCGTGAGAACGGCACCTCTGTTCTGGCTCAGCGCCCACGTAGGGTGACCAGACCAGGTAAGGAAAGGAAGGGACTCAAGTGGAGGAGGGGAACCCTCCCCACCACAAGCCTCTGAGCAGAAGCCAGGACAGTCTGCACGTTCCTGGGCGTCTGTCCTCTCCTCTCCTCCCCTTCTTTGTTCCCTGATTTGTGTGTGCAAAGTTCCAACCATGTCCAGATCCACATCCCCGTGGCTGCACAGCTCTCAGAAACAGGTCCCCACAAGTCCCAGTGGACGCTACCCTGTGGTCCCCAGGAGTGACTTCTCTGTGCATGCTAAGTCACTCAGTCATGTCTGACTCTTTGTGACCCTATGGACTGTCCGCCAGGCTCCTCTATCCAGAGGATTCTCCAGGCAAGAGTACTGGAGTGGGTTGCCATTATTTCTGATTTGGAAGGAAAAAAAAACCCTGGTCCCCACTTTCTCCTTTTTCCAGTCCATGCCAGCTTGGGTCAGGAAAGAGGGGGGTCCCCCCAAGTGGGGAGGGGCCCCCAGGGAGTCCTCTCTCAGGAGTGGTCAGGTTGGGCAGCTGGGGGCTCATGCACCTGGTGGCAGGGCTCGGTGGTGACCGCGGGGCAAGCTCCGGGGTGCTCACAGGATGCTGTGGACCCAGCTCAGGTTGGTGAGACATGCTGGCGGCTTAAGGCTTTGATCTGATGCCAGGTTGAAGACAGGTTCCTGGGGATTGGCTCCTGCAAAAAAAAAAAAAATAGGAGAAAACCTAAAAAGAAAATCAAAAGAGAGTTTCAAGGGAATTTCCTTAGTGGGTAATGAGGCGACTTGGCAGCCAGGAGCTGGGGCCACCCGGCAAGGTGGGCTCAGTAAGGAGAGGCCCCCAGGTCTGCGGGGAACGGAGGGCATGGTGCTTCTCGAGGGGCTCCACCACAGGGCCCCACCGGCTGACCACGCAGGCCACCCTGTGCTCACTGCCATCCTGTTCTCAGACTCCCAGATGACCAGGAGGCTTAGGAGCAAAACCACAGATCCTTGGAGCTGGGCTCCAAGTGTGAACCCTCATTCAAGTCCCAGCCCTCCTCTTTTCAGTCGTTGTGATCTTGGGCACTAGTTACCGCTGCTGCCCTCAGTGTTCCTTTCTGTAAAATGGGCAGTATAATTTTACCTCCATGATGCTGACAAGGAACAGCCAAGCTGAAGTGTTAAGTACCCGCCTCGCCCCTGGTGCAGGGCTCTCCACTGCTGACAGTTTGGGTGGATGGCCTGTTGCTCTGCGGGGCTGTCTTGGGAAAATATCAGGTGTTTAGCAGCAGCCCTGGCCTCTACTCAAGGGATGTCAGGAGCCTTCCCTAGTGGTGATGACCAAAATGTGTGCAGACCTTGCCACGTGTGCCCTGGGGGACAGAACCGTCCAGCTGAGAGCCAGGGCCCTGCAGAGATTCGGGTCTGCAAGTGTCCACTGGGTGGATGGGGGTGGAAGAGAGCACTGCCCTCAGTGACCACTTCCCATTACAAGTGGAGGCTTTGGACAAGCCTTCTGGTCTCTCTGGCCCTGTTCTTTCACCTGTTCAGTTCAGTTCAATTCAGGGGTTCAGTCGTGTCCAGCTCTTTGCGACCCCATGGACTGCAGCATGCCAGGCCTCCCTGTCCATCACCAACTCTCAGAGTTTACCCACTGAGTCCCTCACCTGTAAAAAGGGGGTGATAACATACCCGCCCACCTTAAAAAGCTCCTGAGTTCACAGGCTGATCTCAGTATAACTGTGTTTGTAAGTCAAGTGTTACCTGAACATAAAGCGGCCTCGCCTCTAGAAGGGGGACCCCAGAGGACATGGATTTTGTCCGCCTGGCCCACTCACTGTCGAGGTGCTCGGGAAATGGGCCCCACCCGAGGGAGCAAAGACTCCACGGGCTGCCTCAGGTTGCGGGGGGCGAAGCCAGGCTGGGCCCAGCGGGGCTCCTCCCAGCCATGAAAGTCGATAAAATCGACTCATCCTGACCCTTTGACCCCTGCAGCAGGGCTGTCACTGGGAGGTTGGTCTCCAACTGGAGTGTGCATGAATATCGGGGGGCCTTGTCAGCAGTGGGGAGCGCCAGGTGGGGGGGCCTGGGGGCCCGGGAGGCTGCCTTCGGACAGGGGCCCCCTCCTGGGCGGACTGGGCCGCCCTGCCACTGCACAGCACTCCTGGGGGGCGGTGGTTCCCTGGGCCCCAGAGCGGAGGTCCTCGGCCCGGGGCGCCTCATGAGAGCAGCAGGCAGCTCTCTGGCTCTGCTTCTGGCTGCGGCTGGGGGGGCGGCGGGTTAATGCTCCCTAGGGCATCTCCAGGAGCAGGGAGCAGGGAGCAGGGACCCTGGCGGCTGAGCAGACCCCCCAGCAGGCTCAGCGGCGCTCCCCTCACCCCTGCCTCTCCAGGGGCTGATGGTCACCCCTGTGGAGCCGGCCCATCCCCACCCCCAGGAGACCAGGGCCCGGCCCCCAACACTATTCATGATCTGGGGAGCGGTGAGGGGGCTTCCTGCACCCAGGATTTGCTTTCTGATTAGCTTCATTTTATTGTCTTGGTTTGGGCTGGGGGGGAAGCTGAAGAGGGTTATAGACAGGATGTTGGGCCTGCAAGCAGGAACCTCTCAGTCATGCCCGAAGAGAGAATGATTAAAAACGGGTGGCGTGGAGAAAGGCAGGAATATTTTTGTTCAGAAGCATGCCCAGTGCTGTACTGTGGAAAAGGGAGGCAAGCGACTGGGCCCAGCCCCTCGGTCTGTTCGGGCAAAAGACAGCCTGCCGGTCCTCTGAGACAGCCATCAGCAGGAAAACGCATCAGCTGGGGAGAGGAGACACTGGCGGGCTACTTGGAGAATCCCAGATCGTCCATCCCTGGAACAAAAGTAATCTTCGCTGACATTCAGGAGGGAGAAAGGGGAGGCTTGACAGCTTACTTCAAAAAAGCTACTAATGAGTAATAGTTGGCCACTGCCTTACCTATCACAAAACAAAAGTCTCAAGACTCTTTGTGTGCACCATATTTAAACTGATCTCTTACTCTAAAATTCAGATCACGAATGGCTGACGGACTATTTCTTTTCTACAGTCCTGATTTAAATAAGATTGGCTTGTGGCTAAATGGAAAAAAAAAAAAAAAGCTGAAGGGGGCCTCAGGGTTCAGGAGCATGGGCTCTGCTCCAGGAGGCCACAAGAGAGAGGGCCATGAGTCTGAGACCCTCGGCCCTGATCATCTTTGCAGAACGGGCTTTCCTTGGGCGTAGTAGGTCCTCAATAAATTCTGCTTTAATAAAGCAGAATTCTGGAAACTTGTCAGCAATATCTAAGCTTCACCCAAGCCCCCAGTGGTATGTAAATTCTCCTGTGGCTTTAAACTGGCCTGGAAGCTGCCTCTGACTGACAGACTCTAAAGCACCCTCGAGACCCAGAAAGTTCCTGAAGCTCCCAGGAGCCTCCTTGGTTCTGCTTCTTAGGCAGAAACTCACAAGCTCCATGAAACATAGCAGGAGACCCTCAATTAAGAAACGTCCTTTTTTGTGTGAGCTATTCAAAAGCCGTAGTTAAGCTAATTAGAGCTCTTAATAGCTTCCTTGGTTACTGTTTGGCTGTAAGACTTAGGGCTTGAGAGCAGCTGGCCATGCCCACCCCCCAGTCTCCTTTACCCTCTCACCCCCACCCCTCACCCCCCACCGCCCCACATGGCTCTGGGCAAGCCCCTCCCCTCCTTGACCCAAAAACCTAGCTGCCTCTGGGCTCTGAAGGGGTTGGGTGCTTCAGGCTTCACACTGACTGTTTTCCAGGCACCAGAGGTTCCCAGCTGGGCCCTCCCCAGCACCCTTTTCCTGCAGGAAACCATTCCCTTTACAGAGACGAACCTCTTCTGTTTCGTCCTAACTTTCTACTCTGTCATGCTCCTTGCTCATCAACATTTCCAGGCATTCCTGAAGCTTCGCAAAACACAGAGGGTAGAAGAGAGGGCTCTTGGATGGGGTGGGCGACTGTCCCAGCCGCTAGCTGATTCCTGCCATCTGCACCGTACAGCGGATGGGGTTAACGATGCGGGTTTGGTCCTGAAACCTGGGGCGTCAGGGTGGGGGCTGGGGTTCAGCAAGAAAGTTCTTCCTCCTTCTGAACCACACTCAGTCCCCTCTGTGCCCACCCAGAAAAGTGAACGGGCAGCGGCCTGGCTCGAAACCTCCTGCCCTGCAATGAGGACTTGTACCTGCATGCCACGCGCTTGCCCTTGGTGCTGTGGTTGGACCAGGGAGTGGGATCCGGGGGGTGGCCTGGTGGGACAGAGAGGCGGGGGCAGCCACCAGCGCCGGAGGCCGCACCCGGCTGGCAGGGCCAGCGTGGGGACCCAGGCTGGGACAGACACGGAGCTTTTACAGGTCGGCCGACTTTGAGGTCACAGTCAGATGTCCTCCGCCGGGGCAGGTGGCCGGTGACCTGGGATGGCTGCCATCTGGGTGCTATGGTCTGAACGTGATTTTGGAGTCAAAGCTGACTCTGGGGAGCATCCACCCACTTCCTGCCCATCTCAGAAGGGAAGGCCATCCAGCTCCTTACGTGTGAGGGCAGGGCTGAATTTAGCTTCTGACAACTGGTGAAGCACCTCGGTGGAAACCTGGAAAACCTAAAGCAGCGGCTGTTGTTGTTTCAGTTGCTCCGTCATGGCTGAATGTTTTGTGATAGGAGCCCGCCAGGCTCCTCTGTCCACGGGGTGTCCCGGGCAAGAAGACTGGAGTGGGTTGCCATTTCCTTCTCCAGGGGGTCTTCCCGACTCAGGGATGGAACCCACGTCTCCTGCACTGGCAGGCAGGTTCTTTACTGAGCCACCTGGGAAGCCCAAAGCAAGTGACATCTCCTAAATTAAACCTCAGATGACACGGCTCTAAAAGCCTCTAGGAATCATCTCATTCAGCCTCAAAAAACCAAAGCCCATGGGGACCAATGTCTTACCTGTCAGGACATAGCTGACTAGAGGCCTTGGAGCTCTTTCTTCTTCATCATAGGTGCTCAGCTCTACCAACCCCGGTGCCCACTTTATAGGACAAATATCTTGTGATGATCTCTTATCTATCTTAATATTACATTTATAGATAATATAACTGCCCCATATATATATAATAGAAATCGATATAATGCCCTACATGTACTATAAGGGAGAAATATAAGGGAAGTCATTCATAGAGAAATAGTTCAATAAACAGATACCCAGGAACAACTATACTCAGAGCCCATCACCATGAATGCCGTGGCCGCAAATGTAGACTGATGGAAATATACTGTACTGGCGGCTTAAATGCCTTTAGTGTTGTCATTATCGATTATGAGATTTCCTAAAACGGTAAACAACTCTCAGTGAAGTTACCACCAAGATGAAATACGACCTCCTGTTTTTTAGGAAGATTTTAGTCCAGGTTCCCCAGAAAACAGTATGAGGCAGGAAGAAAATGACACTTTCTCTAGAGGTGTCATCCCCAGGCAGCAAGAGTGAGGGATGGAAAAGCTACGCGGAATGATATGATGCTGGGTAAGCCACTTCTTCAGACACACTGCTGGCGGGCTGAGTAAGCCCAGTTCCGCCGGAAGTTGGATCAGATGTAGAGATTACACTTAAGAATGTTTTTTAGTTGCTAAGTCGTGTCTGACTCTTTGTGATCCCATGGTCTATAGCCTGCCAGCTTCCTCTGTCCATGAGATTTTCCAGGCAGCTATACTGGAGCAGGTTGCCATTTCTTTCTCCAGGGGATCTTCCCAACCCATGGATCTGAACCCCTGTCTCCTGCATTGGCAGGTGAATTCTTTACCCCAGAACCACCCGGAAGCCCACACTCAAGAATAGACCACCCGAAAAAGGAAAGGAAGGAGAATCTTCATGCCCCTTGGCTGAAGTTGGTTCCATGAGGAGTTAATTCTCCGGCCCCGCTGGGTTGTGTTATCTGGTTCTCCAGGCAACTGCACCTTTGTTCTGACTCCACAAACAGCAGAAATATCTGGACACGAGGGCACAGGGCTGACTGGCCTCAGTTGTGGCACACAACGCCCTGCAGAGTCAGGTGGACCAGGAAGCTGAAGATCTGGGTCTGGGAGTCTGGCACAGCCCAGAGGATCTGAGGAGGTGAACACGCTGAGTCAGATACAACAGGGTGACTGCATTCCTGGCAGAGTCGGTGCATCTCAAAAACTGTTTTGTGTTCGTGTCTTTTTCTTTTCCCTTAAAGAGTCACGTTTCAGGCTCAGATTTTTTGAACGGCTGGTGGAATGTTTGAGAATTAATGTAGAGCACAGGACGAGTGTGTGTGGCTGGGACTGTTTGGTAGATTACAGGGAAGTCACAGCTGATGTTTGTAAGTTCCAGGCATCGTTCTGGGGGCTTGGTCCAGATGAGTTCACCGGATGTGCGTAATTACCTTAGGGAATTGGGACAGTTGTTGATGGGGAAACTGAGGCGATACTCTCAGCTCCAAAAGTCCCAGCCTCATCAACTAAGCACCAGTCACGTCCCCCACCAGTCACGTGCCGATCAAAGCATCCCCTATGTCAGCCCCTCCCCTCCCCCGCCATTGGAGCAGCAGGCTGTGTTCTCCACGGACCTATTCTCTTCACAGACACACAGCCTGATCGGGTCCCCACTCTGGGCCCAGGTTTGCTGATCTCGGGCAGGATCAGGGCTGAGATGTGGTGAGAGGTGCCCTGGGCCAAAGGCTGGCTGAAGGAGGAGGAGTTTGGACCATGTGCAGAGTCCACTTCAATACCCTTCTAGACAGCAAGGAAGGCTGGCCCACTGGCCAGAGTTGTTTCCGAAGATTTTCAGGAGTTATCATCGCTGTCGCCCAGATTCTAATGGGGCACCAGAAAAAGTTTTTTTAAAAATAGAGATACCCAAACCCCAAAGCAAACCAACCTTCTGTGTCTGTCTTCTGACAGCTCAGGCATTGCTATTTGTGGCCAAAAGCCAGCTGGGGGGTCACCAGGCCCATGGAGCCGCTGGTGGGCCAGTTGGAGCCCATCTGAATCCCCATTCCCAGGGCGGCTTTGAAACACAGCTGCCCCAGAAGTGCCTGGTGATCGTGGCCTCCCAGAGCCTTGAGGGGTGGTTTCTCCCCACAGAGCTTCTGGCAAGCATCTGCACTGGGAACTCTAGCCCCCAGCCTCCTGGTGAGTGGTCTCAGATCTGCCAAGCTGCAAGGTATGGGGTACCCGGGGCAGTAGGGGTGAGGAGAGGAGGGGAGGCTGGTGGCATCCACCTGCATTCTGGAGGCAAAACTGTCTCCTGTTTTCTCTACCAGCCGAGGTGACATCTGAGACTGTCAGCCTCTCACTCACTCCTGGGATAAGTAAAACAGTAATGATAATAATGGCTCCGCCTCACCTGGCACTTACTATGTCCCTGATACTGTTCTCAGCACATTATGGATGTTAACCCTGGCAACAACCCTGTGAGGTTATGTGTATTCATAAACTGCCCCCATTTGACAGATGGGAAAACTAAGGCATGATGAGTTTAAGTGATCTGTCCAGGGTCATGCCATCCATTGGCTACCAGGCTTTCCTGGTAGCTCAGATGGAAAAGGATCTGCCTATACTGCAGGAGCCCCAGATTCAAATCCCTGGGTCAGGACGATCCCCTGGAGAAGAGAATGACAATTCACTCCAGTAGTCTTGCCTGGAGAATTCCATGGACAGGGGAGCCTGGCAGGCTACTGTCCATGGGGTCGCCAACAGTCGGACACAGCTACATGACTAACACTTTCCCTTTCATGCCATTCAGGAAATGGCTCAGGAACGTGCCCCCCGCCCCTGGTGCCCCCGCCCCTGGTGCCCCCGCCCCTGGTGCCCCCCGCTGCAATCCAGAGCAGCACACAGCCCCCCGCTCTGCTCCGAGCAGGGGACAAAGGGCTTCAGCAGCCCAGGATCGTCTGAGCGCTCTCTCTCTCTCTCCTGCTCAAGCCAGCCTGGGTCTCTGTCTCGGGGGGTTCCACAGGAGGCCTGCAGCCTGCTTCCTCGCCGTCATCACCTCGCTGCCCAGGCTGACTCATCCTTCTGCTCCGCTCCTCTCAGCCTCCTGCTCTGCTTTCTGCACCTCCCCTCCCTGGCCCTTCACCCCTCACCCCGGGAGCCTACTCCTCTTCATCCCCTGGGCTCCACCCACAATCCCCCGACCCTCTGCGATCCTGGCCCCTGGAATAACAGACCTCCTGCCCGCAATGTCCTGGGCCCTGGATGTTCAGGGTCAAAGATGAGATGGTTGACATAACTAAAAAAAACAAAAAAGCCTGTGTGGTTCTCTTATTAAAATAGGCAGCTATTTCGTTTCATGCCGACTTATGATGGTGTCCATACTCTAGGGAAAAAGCAAAAAGAGAAGAAAAAAACAAAACCAGTGTAAAGACAGTTTTCTGTTTGGAATCAGATAGATCCCTGTTTCTTTGCACTGGAAATTCTGGAATTTCAGGCCTAGCTGCCGGGCCCTGGGTCCCCCTCTCCTCTGACAGGGCCCTGGGGGTCCCAGGGTTTCAAGGGCGCCTCCCCAGCCGCCGGCTCATGCCCAGGCAGAGCTGAGCGTTGGCGCAGGTGGGGTCCACCCCGAGCGGCTCCCAGACCCCCGGGCGGCTCCCAGACCCCCGGGCGCCCGCTGCCCAGGAGCGGGGCGCCCAGCGGCCCCTGTCCTCTGCTGTCCGACTCGCGTTCTCCTGGGGGCACAGCGGGGCCCTGCCGCCGGGGCCTCTGCCCGGGGAGCCAGGGATTACGGCGGGCGGGGCCTGAGCGGCAGATGGTAGCGCTTAGCGCCCAACTGCTCTCCGGCGCTTTGAACATCTTGAAAAGATTTCTTTAGAAGTTAAACTTGGCTTGGGAGCGACAATATGGTTCAGCCTGTGGCTTTGAAAAGGCCTCGGGGTGGGGTGGTGGCGGGGGGGAGGCCGTTTCATGTCCCCCCCGCCTCACTCGGGCCGTTGTTTGCGGAGCCCCGTTTCTTGTTTTTTTATTTTTTTCGCGTGTCTTGTGCCCACAGTGGCCCCTGAGTTTCGACTCCATTGTCTGGGAGTCGTGTCTGCCCGGTCGCCTGTGCCCCGCCCCCCCGGAAAGGCCAGGCAGGTCTCCGGGCCATCCTCCAGGGCACATTTAGATGCCTGGGGCAGCTGGGCAGATTCCTGTCCTGGGGTACTCCGCACAGCCAGTGTTTTGCTGATGCCATGAGTTCAGCCCAGGCGGGGCTTGCGGAGCATCCAAACAGGGCTTTGGGTCCCAAATCTTTTGGCACCAGCCAGGACCAATTTGCAGCTTCTTGAATCCTGGAGCTCATGGCTAATTGCAGCGGAATAATACCCTCCAAATCCCCATCCTAGGCTTGTCCTATTTAACGAATCCTTTGAGGGACAAAGGGTTTGATCATCTCTAGGCTCCGATAATACCTCTCCTCCCCATCCCACAGTTTTCCTGTCCTCGATTTGGTCCCTCTGAACTCTTTCTGGAAAGAGCCAAGCTTCTCCCCAAGGAAGTCACCCAGGAGCGTCTTCGGGGCAGGGAGAGAGGACTTTAAATTGGCAGAAAAGAAACGTGATTCCCAGCTGGCCTGGCCACTGCCGCTCACAGCAGCTTCAGCAGCTAGAAGCAGGCTCCATTGACCATTCATGAGATGTCAGGTGGGCTACAGATGGGAACACGGCATTATTGATTTTTACTAGCCTGCTAAAATTGAAAGGGGGAAAAAAAACCCTCCTTAAAAGCTCCCGGTTAAGCTTTGTTTCCTAAATGATGATTCCAGGGCTCCGACTTTGTCAAAGGCAAATTTAAAATATCAGGGCTGTTGGAGATATAATAAAATGAAATCTTCTTACAGCCCTTAACTTCAGAGAGGAGGGGATCTCTGCTCAGGCTCCGGGGGTAGGGACGAGGGAGGAGAGAAAAGGGAGGCTGAATCCCAAGGAACAAAACCAGGAGCCCCTCCCTGCCTCCAAGGCAGCCGCTTTGATAAGATCGCTGCTGCTGCTGCTGCTGCTAAGTCGCTTCAGTCGTGTCCGACTCTGTGCAAGCCCATAGACAGCAGCCCACCAGGCTCCCCTGTCCCTGGGATTCTCCAGGCAAGAACACTGGAGTGGGTTGCCATTTCCTTCTCCAATGCATGAAAGTGAAAAGTGAAAGTGAAGTCGCTCAGTTGTGCCCGACTCTTAGCGACCCCATGGACTGCAGCCTACCAGGCTCCTTCGTCCATGGGATTTTCCAGGCAAGAGTACTGGAGTGGGGTGCCATTGCCTTCTGGAGGTGAATCTAAAGTAATGAATTCCAACCACTCTAAACTGACACCAGTTCCCTGGTGAAGGGATGACAGAGGACAGGGTCCGGGCGCCTCATGTGCCCTGTTGAGGGCACTGACTTGGAAAATGGGGAAAATTTGGGGTTAGAGGAATGTGCTCTCAGGGGAGGAAGCTGAGCCCGCCCCCACCCACCCACCCCCACCCCCCCACCCCCACCCCCTGCCCTGCCATACTTATTTAGAGGTTGTTTCCTCTGTAGCTCATCTTTTTGAGAGGTTGCCTCTTTCCAATGATGGGGAGCCCCTTGCCAGAACACTCATGGTGGTTGATGGGTTAGTCACTAAATCATGTCCAACTCTTGTGATTCCACGGACTGTAGCTTGCCAGGCTCCTCTGTCCATGGGATTCTCCAGGCAAGAAGACTGGAGCAGGTTGCCATTTCCTTCTCCAGGGTATCTTCCCGTCCTAGGGATCGAACCCAGGTCTCCTGCATTGTGAAGTGAAAGTTGTTCAGTCGTGTCTGACTCTTTGTGACCCCATGCATTGCAGGCAGATTCTGAGCCCCGAGGGAAGCCCACTCAGGGCACAGACAAGTCCGTGGAGGGATCCGCGCCTTGGTCAGCTTGCTGGGTTGCTGCGGTCCTTGGCACCCTCTTTCTGATTGCGTGCTGCGGTTGGGTCATTTTCCTCCAAATCTTTGAAGCTGGCAAAGCCTCTCAGGAGAAATCTCTGTGAGTCCACCAAAAGCTGTGTGCTCGCATGGTGGTTTCCTTGGAGGGAAGACCTGGGTCCCTATAGCCTCCCGAGTGTGAGTGTGCAGGTGTGGACATGCATGTGGGCACACGCCCATGTATGCATGTGTGTGCACGCACGTGCCTGTGTTTGTGCCCAGGCAGGTCTTCGTCTGCCTGTCGGACTGAGTCGGGAATGCAACTTGGCTGGTGCCCACTTCCTCCGAAGTTGCCCAGTGGCGCTGCAGCGCTGTGGAAATATACGGGCTGTTGACTGATTGACCTTTCTCTAATTAAAAGAGCACGGAGCTGGGAGTCACGAACCAGGGGATCTGGCTGATGCACTGACCGGCAGGTATGCCCCTGAGCTCCGGACAGCATTATGCTGGGGGCCACGGGGGGGGTCGGGGAAGCAAAGGCTGCCCTCCTGCCCGGGGATGACAGAATATGTCATCGGTTTCTCTCACATCCTGAAGCCGCAGAACTTCAGAGCTGGAAGGGGCTCTGGGAGCCTGCACCTGCCTTCTTACCTTGTGGACAAGGCAGCAGAGGCTCTGGGGGCCCATATGACCCCCATCAGGCCCCTGGGGCACCCTGGACTCCAGTCTCTGATGTCCAGCAGCCGGATGGCCCTCCTCAAGCACGTGGGCTTGGCACTCAAAACGCAGATGGGAGGGCATAAGTCTGGGCTGTCCACCTTCTCTCTCAGACGGGAGGGCCATTCACCAGCGCTGGGAAGCTCAGCACGAAGGCCTCAGGAACCTCTTTCAACCCGTCACAGAATGGCAGAGACTCAGTTCAGTTCAGTTCAGTTCAGTCGCTCAGTCGTGTCCGACTCTTTGCGACCCCATGAATTGCAGCACGCCAGGCCTCCCTGTCCATCACCAACTCCCGGAGTTCACTCAGATTCACGTCCATCGAGTCAGTGATGCCATCCAGCCATCTCATCCTCGGTCGTCCCCTTCTCCTCCTGCCCCTAATCCCTCCCAGGATCAAAGTCTTTTCCAGTGAATCAACTCTTCACATGAGGTGGCCAAAGTACTGGAGTTTCAGCTTTAGCATCATTCCTTCCAAAGAAATCCCAGGGTTGATCTCCTTCAGAATGGACTGGTTGGATCTCCAGCAACTCAGGTCCTCCCTTATTACCGCATTTACCCAACAGTTCCCTTTGCTTCCACAGTAACTATTAACAGATCCCAGGGGCTTTGTGGAGTGCTCTTCACTCTCCACCTATTGTCTGAAGTTTACAAATTTGCTTTTAATTAATTAATTAATATTTTGGCCATGCCGTGCAGCTTGCGGGATCTCAGTTCCCCACCCAGAGACCGAGCCCTGGGGCCACGGCGCTGAATGTGCCGAATCGTAGCCACTGTGCCGCCAGGGAACTGCCCTCACCATCATTTTTAATTCTCAGAAGAGCATCACGAAGTGAGTCCATGTGAGGACCCACAGAGAAGGGGTGTGGCGCAAGATGGCGTGTGCTGCTACGATTTCCGTGCAGATGGATGCCGGTTCTGCTGGTCAGAGAGAGACAAAGCGGTGTTTGCTCTTGCTTCCCACTGGCTGGGTAGCATTTATTTGTTTACTGCTAAGAGCACTGGCTATGTCGAGGTTAATGGTGACAACGTATGTTCCAGCACCCCTTCAGAGAGCCGAGGTTGGGTGATTGGACCCATTCATTCCCAGTGCCTAACCCTATTTCAGGAAGGGATGGCAGCATCTTTTCAAGGTTCGTGGGCACGTGAGCAGAGAAGCTATGATAAAGTCTGTGCCATAACGCACAAAACAGGATGCTCCGTGGAGTCATGTGGTTTGGGGAAATCTTTCCTCCCCACCCCCAAGGAAGACGAATGGCTTTTGAAGTAAGTTATTTTTTTCCATTTTAGAAATTAAAAAAATAAACTAAGATTGTAATTGCCTCTCGTACGCCTTGCACACAGTTTCAAGGTGCTATCAAATTCCTTTCTTTTCTGGTCATGAAATCTCTTCTTGGTCAAAGGTGGTCACCTTAAAGTATCGTGATGATTAGTCGGAAAGATGCAGTCAGTACCGTGCACTGCCCTCTTGTCTGTTGTTATATCGTTTATCTCCCCCAGTGTTTACACAGGCATTGCCCCCAGTTACAGCGTTTGAACTCTTGGTTTGATGTTGGCGGAGCTGTTTAGCAATGTCTTCAGGAGTATTGGCAATGGCGACCTAAAAAATATCCATGGAGAGAGAAGGGAACGGTTAGTTAGTCTCTAGCAAGCTCAGGAGTTCCACCCAGACTCCATTTTGCAGACAGAATTATGAAAGGGCCAGAAATTTCCAGATCAACCTCTTGTATACCATCCTCCCACCCGCCTCCACCCCCGCCCCCTTTCATTAGGGTGACTGGTGTGTCCCTGACTGTAACCAAGGTAACCAGGGCCCTCCTGGAATCTGTCTCCAAGTGAGAGGACGGGCGCTCAGTGAGGATTTAACTCAGAGGGGACCCTGGTGACCAGGGATGCTCGGAGGCTCCCTTCCAGGAGCCGCTGGGGCCGAGTGACAGCTGAAAGGCTGCAAGTGTCCCCGGGAGATAGAGGAGGACTTGGCGCTATGGATAGATTTTTATCACCCTCCTGAATACTTCCAATTACAGGCATTAGTTCCGAGGCTTTGTTTAGCAATTGGTGCCACAGCAATTGGTTTTTGTTCATTGATTTACATGAATGCATATTGTGGCTGGCTTCTCAGGATACATAATTTGCGTCATTGCTTTTGTTCTGTGAAGCTCTTTGGGGGAATGTGGGAGAATGGGAATATCACAGGAGGAGTGCTCTCCCCTCTTCTGGTGACCATGGTTAGTGGTGGGGGGGCAACAAGCTTCTTCTGGGGGGCTGGGGAGGCAGGATCCCGGTCCTGGCTCTCTCTGTCTGTGGCCCCATGCTCAGAGCAGGCTTCCTCGATCTCTGCAGGACTGGGCCATCCTGTGCCTTGTAGAATGCTGAGTGGCATCCCTGGGCTCTGCCTTCTGGATGCCAGTAGCACCCCTCTGCCCACATGTGACACCCCAAAGTGCCTCTAGACATCTTTGCATGTCCCCAGAGGGCAGAGTCCCCTCTGGTTGAGAACTTCTGGCTCAGGATAACCAGGGACTCAAGCAGACCTGGGAGCCTCCCATGTGGCTCAGTAGTAAAGAATCCACCTGCCAGTGCAGGAAACACAGAGACTGGGCTTTGATCCCTGGGAGAAGGGCATGGCAACCCACTCCAGTATTCTTGCCTGGGAAATCCCATGGACAGAGGAGCCTGGCGGGCTACATCCATGGGGTTGCAAAAGAGTTGGGTACAACTCAGACACTAAACAGCATACAGCAGGCAGACTCAGACTTGCTACAGGCCCTGGTTTAGGACCTAGAAGTTAGGTCTCCTGGCGACCCCAAGGTGTGAGGAGATTGGGGAGGAGGATGAAGCTGGACCAGAGTTCACCCACCAGAAGGAAGAAGCTCCCACTAGAAAAAAGATAAAATTAGCCAACCCTTCTATACACCTCACAGCAACCCAACATTTTGCCTACGTGGTCTAACTTAATTTTTACAATCAACCTATGCAATCAGTTGATTTCACTGCAAGGAGATCCCAGCAGTCCATCCTAAAGGAGATCAGTCCTGAATATTCATTGGAAGGACTGGTGTTGAGGCTGAAACTCTAGTACTTTGGCCACCTGATGCGAAGAACTGACGCATTGGAAAAGACCCTGATGCTGGGAAAGATTGAAGGCGGGAGGAGAAGGGGACAACAGAGGATGAGATGGCTGGATGGCATCACGGACTCGATGGACGTGAGTTTGAGTGAACTCTGGGAGTTGGTGATGGACAGGGAGGCCTGGCGTGCTGCAGTCCACAGGGTCGCAAAGAGTCAGACACGACTGAGCCACTGAACTGAGCTGTGCAATCGGTGCTCTGACTCATCTCCTCTTAAGGATGAGGAAACTGAAGCAAGGGGGAGTTCCTTATGCTCGAGGCCACAAATGCTAACTGGGAGCAAAGCTGGGATTTGAACCCAGACCCCATCGGCACCCTCCATTTCGACCCTAGATTGTTTATGGCCCTGGAGAAGGCCAGCAGGGGCTGGCGCTCGGAGCCCCGTGTCTGCAAGTGGACCCTGCTGGCTCCCTGGTGGATCCTGTGATTTCATCTGTGGCAGCTGTTCCCTCTGCCAGGGGGTGGCTGGCCAACCTCACCACATGACAATGCTCGGGGGAAAAAGCTAGAATGACCCTGCTTCGTCATGTGGTGACATGACATGCTCACCCTCCAGGGGAGTGCCAAGAGCCTCCTGGGTTCACAGGGCAGAATCCCACGAACACTGATTGGCAGTGACGCCTCCCAGGCCCGGTTCCTTTCTCCTGGGCTCATCCACTCGCCCTGTGAAAAGCGTGGCTTTTTCAAAAGATACATCAACCTCCCCCATGTGGGAGCCTTGTTTACCAGACAGAGATGCTGCGGAGTTGGGACAGGGGTGGGGACGGTAGGGGGGGCTCGGGAACATGCTAGGTGGAAGGGCAGGGGTCAAGAAGTGGGGTCAAAGGGCTGAGACCCTGGGGAAAACGGGAGATTAAATATCCTCCTTTTCAAATCGAGAGGTTGGGATAATTAATTGGTCCCTGAACATGAAAGCGTCTGATAACTGTTCTGGGCAGTGGCCATTCAGGGCCTCCTTTTCTGCAGTCAGACCAGCCTGATCACATGGTTTGGCCTGAGGGAGGCCTTTGCCAGCCTCTGTGCCAGCTTCTGGGTCCCCTCCCCTGGAGGGACGGGGCCACCCAGGGCAAGGACAGCAGGGCCAACCCTAGAATGACGCCTCCTTTGCAGGCATTCATCTATCTGAAGCTTGGGGAGGGAGGGAAAGCCAAGGGATCACTTCCTTTACACGCACTGGGTGGATCTGTGGGTGACTAGGTCCCACTTTCAGACCTGGAAACATCCCCATGAGACTTCCGTCCTTGGGGTTCTTGGTGAGAGTTGGGTGACTGGTTCCCCACGGCATGTCTGTGATGGGCTTCCCTGGTGGCTTGGATGGTAAAGAATTCCCCCGCAGCAGGAGATCTGGGTTCGATCCCTGGGTCAGGAAGGTCCCCTGGAGAAGGGAATGGCCCTCCACTCCGGTACTCTTGCCTGGGAAATTCCATGGACAGAGGAGCCTACAGTCTCCTCTAGCAGGAGGAGGCTACAGTCTTGGAGGCCGCAAAAGAGTCAGACACAACTGAGGGACTAATCCCCACCCTACTCCTGATAACACAGCAAAGCCAGGATGGTCCCCACAGACCCTCACCAGCTGTCCCTAGAGGTCGGGCTCAACACTATGAAGCCATTTTACAGATGAGAAGATCAAATCTCCCTGAGAACATGCTAGCTGAGCTGAGACACAGTCTGAGGCTCCTGACTGCACAGTCGTCTCTCTCTGTCTTCACCCTGGAGCACAGGTGCCTGTGGGACAGGCAGGCGGCGACTGTGGGGATGAGGGTAGGCCGGCAGGGCGGAGGGCGCGGCATTCCGAGGGTTGGTCTGTGTAGCCCCAGCTTGGCTGGGGTGGAGGGGCCAGGCTGGAAGTGGCAGGACTGCTCAGAGCAAGAGCCAATTCCAGGAGTCAGGAGGCTAGGGGGTGGGGACAGAGCTGAGCTGCCAGGGTTGAGGGAGAAAGCCTGGGGGCCAGAGGCCCTGGGGGGCTTCACGCCCTCCTGGGGGGGGGCAGCCCCCTGCCCCTCCCCCCAGCTTGCAGAGGGATTCCTTGGTTACTGCTGGAGCAGGGGCTGAGGGCCGAGGACCCAGGCGGGGTGGGTCTGCGCTGAGTGCCCTGGAAACGGAGTACCCTAGAGGGCTCTCTGGTTTCCCTTGCTTCTTCATGGAGCCAATCCCTGGCCTCTGCCTCTGCGTGTGTGACGGTCCTACGCGAATTACACTTATGGACTCGAGTTTTTCTAAAATTCTATAAATCGTTATCCTGGCCTTCTCCCACCCCCTCCAAAAACATTCACCTGCTGAAACATTTAGCGATGCGGGTGTTTCAGGGAGGGGGCACCTGCCCCGTGGCAGCAGGGGTCTGAGGGGGTGCAGTGTGTGGATCGGGGTCTGGCCTGTTGGCTGGGAGCCGGGCAGGGGCCGGAGGAAGCCTGGGCTCTTTGGTGGGCTCAGTTCTTGCACGATGTAAGTTCCAGCTCAATTCCAATGCCCTCGCCGGGGCTGGAAACTCTGGCACTTTCCAGAATTTTCCACCCTCGCCCCCTCCTCCCCCCGCCCATACACACGTACTAGCACATGCCGTGTCCCTGGGCAAGACCTGATTGATTTGCGGCTGTTGATCTGTTTAATGTCCCTTCTCCCCAGGCGCCCATCTCGGCGGGCAGAGGTGCTCTATTACCTTGCAGGCCTGGCTGGTGGTCGCTGACTCCCCACACCCCTGAGGATTCCTGGGGAGGTTACAGGTGCAACCAGCAAAATGAAAATCCATAGTTTTTAAACCTTCATGAATTGAGAACATAAACCTGGAAGATGGATCTGGAGTCACTAACGGGCCCTTGCTCTGACGGGCCCATCAGTCCTCCAGGCGCATGGCTGAGGGTCCTCTTCCTGCAGTGCCCCTGACGGACCCGGGAGTCCTCCCCTGCCATCCTCCCCAGCCATGGGGCAGGGGTGGGATGCAGAGGCAGACAACCTGCCCGAGGAACGGCCGGGTGCCCAGTGGAGGCTAGAGGAAGCAGGGGGCTTGGAGGGGGGCCTGGGGCCTCGAGGGCAGGGCCAGGACTTTGACCTGCAAGTGGCTACATTTTCTGGGGGAATCAGGGGGCCCTGTCCCCACAGCTGGCTCCAGGCTGGACCCAGCCCCAAGCTTGAATATGCTGCCACTGATACAATGGGGGCCTGTCCCAAGCCAGTCCAGGCTCTGGATGAACAGCTGTGCCACTGGCTGAGGGCACAGGTGGAGAAGGGACCAGCTCTGGGGTCCCGACTGGTTCTGCCATTGGTCCGCAGGTTCGGGTGCTGACCCCTCAGGGCCCGAGAGCTTGCCGGGTCCCCTGCCATCCACACAAGTCACTGCCTCTTCTGTCCACTCTGTTTCATGCAGTCACTGCCCCAACCTTACTGGCCTCCTTTCCTTCACAGCGTTGCTCCCAGTCGGACCTCTCCTGTGCTTTACTTATTCGCTGCTTTAACAACTGACTCCCTACTAGGATAAAACTCCAAGAGGGCAGGGGTTATGGCCTCTTCTGTTCACTAATTTTTTAGAGAAACTGGAAAAGTGCCTGGGATGTAGTCAGTGAATAATACGTTATTTGCTTATTCAGTGAATATCTCAGGGGAGTGAGGCTCACCCGAAGTTTAACACAGCACTTCCGCTTGCTGCTTCTGACCTGAGCCTGCCAGGACTGTCCTGCTCAGCTGACCCGGCGTTTGTGCTTGGCCACACAATATGTCTCTGCCCATCAGGGCTGTATTTGACAACGACATTCTCAAGTCCAGCCCAGACTCAGAAGATTAGAGACGTGGAGAAGAGAGATTTACTGATGAAGTGGCTGCTCTGGAACTGTGGCTCAGCATGGTCCTTGTGCTTGATTGCAATAATGGCAATCAAGTTCTTCACACCCTTTGAGTCTTTTCCCTGACACTGCAGGGAGGGTGACCTGCTCTGCTGTTTAACACCGGGGCAAGTTACGGGTTCAGCCACGTAACTTGCTTTGGCCAATGGGATGTCAGCAAACACAGAAGCAAGCCAGCTGAACTGCCTGGAGGAGCCTGGCCAAGATCAGCCAGTGACCAGCCTCCTCTGATGCATGAGCTGTCAGCAGCTCAGTAGAGCCCCAGAGTTGACCCTCAGCTGACTCCAGACACTTGGATGCAAGCAAGTATTACCGTTGTGCGTTGTTGAAGCCTTGGGTTGCTTGTTACTGGCATGAGATAGCAATCGATAACTGATATAGGACCTTCACAAAATCATTCTTAAATTCACCGATTAGCCCCTGTATTCACTAGCGAATATTAACATCACTTCCACACTCTCCTGGCCTCATGCTTCTCATCCCCAGGCTTCTGATAGTTCTCAGACCTCATCCAACACTCTAGTTCCTCCCATGTTCCCTCTCCATAACCTTTCCCTGCCCTTCCCTCCCTCTTATACACCAGCGGTTCGTTACACTAATTGTCTCTCGCCATCTCTCGTTCCTCCATTACACAGCGTGAACAAGACGGCAAGAAGATGAAAGCACGGAATGTCGGTGAATTGACTGTTCACCTGGAAGACTGAGATACAGAATGAATGAATGAACCAGAAAATGGAAAACATTGATTGTTTTACATTTTCATCCACCCCACGTTCATCATAGATGCCCTCACATTGTGGCAGGACAATTATTAACCTGTCTTAACTATACCAGGAGAACTTTTCAGTGGCTGCTTTCGTTAAAGGGTATTAATGTGAGCTGCACAGGGCTAGAGCAGGGACAAAGGAGGAGAGGAAGAGGGAAAAGGTGGCTTTTCTTTCTTTTTGCAAATGAAACAGGAAATACCGGATATATGCACTCATGTATGGACTGTCGTAAGCTGTGATGGTTGCCTTGAATGAGATCAACAGTTTCTAGGTAACCTTGTGGCCTGTGTTCTGAAAAGGACAGGAGCGAGAAGAGCTTGAGTGCAATAAACAGAAAACAAAAGATGGGGAAGGAAGTGGTTGTGACCGAGACACGAGAAAAGGGAAAACTGAGAACAGCCATCTGAGTCCTTGGCTGGGAAGGACGGGAAAATTCACCTTTGGTCATCCGGTCAGGCTCACTCTACTTCCCTGAGAAGTCTTGGCTGGTCGTGGCTGGTAAACTAGGACAACTGAGAGATTTAGAATTAGGGCTCAGGAGTGTCGGTTGGCCTCGGGACTGTGCACACGGGTAATGGCAAGGGTTGTGAAGTTTCTTGTGTGCTCCATCCAGGCAGGGAGGCGGAGACAACTGGGAAAGAGACAGAGAGAAGGAGAAGGAAGGTGTATGTGGGGCAGAAGGGAGACAGCATGGGTGCTGGGGGTTCCTGCCCGCATTCTTTCTTTCTTTTTATTTTTTCTTTTTGCATTCTGCATTTTGTTGTTGTTTAGTTGCTAAGTCATGTCCGACTTTTCTGCGACCCCATGGACTATAGCTCGCCAGGCTTTTTTAATTTTTATTTTTAAAGTGTTTTATACAATTTTTAAAGGTTGCACTCCATTTAGAGTTATTACAAAATATTGGTTATGTTCCCTGTGGTGTACAAGACATCCTTGTGGTCTATCTTACGCCCAGTAGCTTGTACTTCCCACACCTCCAGTCCTGTGAGCCCCTCCCTGCCAATGGTGACCGCTGGTTTGCTCTCCGTGCCTGTGAATCCACTGCTTTTTTGTTAATATGTACTAGCTTATTGTATTTGTTAGGTCCCCGCATAAGTGATACCATACTGTACTGGTCTTTCTCCACCTGACTTACCTCACTTAGCATAATGCCCTTCAAGTCCATTCCTGTTTTTTACTTACACTGTAAAATTATTTCTTAGGCTTTTCCTGCATCACGAGGAGCTCTGCCTCGTGGCCAAGTGTGAGAATCCCTGCAGCAGAACTATAAGAAATGCAAGATGAAATCCAGTTGCCACCCAGGGCATTGACTTGGAGAGAGAATCAGAAAGCTTGCAGAAATGCTCATGGAACGGGGGGGGCAGAAGGCTTTCAATAGATTTCTCTGAGGAGTCCTCTAAATGGTTTCTTCAAACCACCTTAGCTGCACCTTTTCTCATTGAACCAGTATAACTTCATATTGTTGGAACTGATCCTTTGATGCTCTGGGTGTTGTTGGGGAGCCCTGCCAGTAAGTCCTAACCATCGCCTGACAGTCAAACCTCCTTCTTCCCTTGGCACCTGAATACATTCTTTCCCTTATCCTTGCCTCCATATCTGCCAAGCCACAGGGCAGGGGGACAGAGGCAGAAGGCAAACCTCACATTTGCTTAATAATAGTTAACTGGGACTTCCCGGGTGGGCCGATGCTGACTCCATACCTCTAATGCAGGGGGCCCAGGTTTGACCCCTGGTCAGAGAACTAGATCCCACATGCCCCAACTACAAGTTCACCTGGCACAACCAGAGCTCCCCCTGCTGCAAATAAGATCTGGTGCAGTCAAATTACTAAAGAAATATTTAAAAATGATAATAGTTAACTCTGCGTGTGTGCTAAGTTGCTTCCGCCATGTCAGACTCTTTGTGACCCTGTGGACTATAGCCCACCAGGCTCCTCTGTCCATGGGATTCTCCAGGTAGGAATACTGGAGTGGGTTGCCATGCCCGCCTCCAGGGGATCTTCCCTACCCAGGGATCAAACCCACGTTTCCTGTGGCTCCTGCACTGCAGGTTCTTTGCTACTGAGCTACCGGGGAAGCCCCCATAGTTAACTCTACACCTTGTTAAAAAAAAAAAAGGGGGGGGTGGGGAGAAAGAGTTCGAAGAGTCAGGCAATTAAAGGAATCCAAAGTCATGTGGGGAGGACTGGAGTCCTTCACTCCGCGGACACCTAGAGAGCCGGCCCCAGGAGAGAGAGAGAGGGCAGGAAGGCAGCCTTCTGGGGGCATGCGGTGAGAAGCTGGGGCCCTGCCTCCCACCACGGGGCACAGAGAAGCAGCCAAACCCTGCAGACCTCCTTTACCCTCGGATGCTAGGGGTGGTGGGTGGGGCGCAGCGAGAAGAGGCGGTCAGACCCCCTCCACGTCCACATGGCTGTGGGGTGAGGTGGGGGTGATGGGATGTTTTTCTCAGAGCTGGAACCACAAGCTTCAGAGAAAAACAGACCCTAAGTGTTCCCCAGGGCCCTTTGGCTCTGATGCCCTGGGTCCCGAGGGCTCACGAGTCCTTCCTTGCTGCTCCGAGTGCGGTCTGGAACCCACGGCACCGTCTCCCTGGGAGTGTGACCGCAGAACAGAACCTCAGTGGACTCAGCTTCAGACCCACTGTCTGAGAATCTGCGTTTTGGGGAGAGCCGCAGGGGACTAGCATGCATGGGTGAATTGAAGAAGCATTTTCAAAGGTGGTCGGTGATCCCAGGGCTAGATGACAATCCCAGTGTGAAGGAAACAGTTTCACAGACAGTTTATCCCTCACACAGCACGCACGACACAGTCCCCAGTCCACCAGGGACCTCTGGATCGTCTGCCTCTGACCTCCCCACCTGCGCCCACCCATCACCTCGGTCCCCAAAGCCCCCAGCCAGCCCTCCATCCCTGGAGACCAGTTCCAGCGTTGTTCCTTAGGCTTTGGCTACATTGTCTCCTGATTTGTCTTCCCATCAAGTTGATCATATTTGCCTTTCCAGAAATGTAGCTATGATACAAAATTATTAAATGGCAGGAAGTAATGAGACAGAATTTTTAAATGGTAGGAAGGGGTCAAAGGAAGAGAAAGTAACCCAGATTGATGACCCACTCTGTCATCTTTTTTTCTTAAGACTATTTTTTAAAAATATCTATTCATTTGGATGCACTGGGTCTTAGCTGCAAAGCATAGTTGTGACATGTGGGATCTAGTTCCCCGACCAGGGATCAAACCTGGGCCCCCTGCACTGGGAGTGTGGCGTCTTAGCCACTGGGCCACCAGGGAAGTCCTTCTGCCACTGTTTTAGCCACGTTACCTTGGGTCCTCTCTGACGATGTCAGATGCAGATCAAGAGAAAGAAACCAGAAAGAGTTTTGTGCTTTGGCTACTTCCAGCCCCCTGGCAGGGAATGGGGGCACAGAGCCCGCCCTGTGGGATCCTAGGGGAAGCCCCAGGGTCTCTTGAGGGCAGAGGAAGGGAGGGCAGATGTGGGCAGGAGCCTTCATTGTAGGAACAGGCGAGGCAGGGTGAACCGGGTTAGGGTTGGCTAGTGTGTATAATTCCAGCAGGCTCTGGGCACAGGGGCTGTCCCTGGATGTCTGACCTTGGGGTGGTTAGAGCAGGTGCAGGTAGTGGCCTGGACTCTTAAGACCTCAATGAGGGCGGTGGCAGGGGGTGGATTTAACCGGCCATTCAAGAAGGGAAACTGACCTGCCTCCAATCAGGGCCTCAAAACTGGGTCAAGACAGTATTTTAAAAATCTACATTATAGTTAGTCCCCAAATTAGGTATAATTCCAGGTTATTTCACCCGATCTTAACACATAGGTGATGTTGTTCCTGTATGTCCTGCTTATCCATCTCCAAACTTGGCATAAACAACAACCATTTATTATGCTCAAAGACAACAGCCCTTGGGACATAAAACTGTGAGGACAGGAAGCTGTGAGGGCATTTGTTCTCTGCGCCATCATATTGGATTCTCTTAAATGGCCGGAAACGACTCAAACAGCTGGGACTGAAAGAGCTGGGGCTGGAGGCCCAATTGACAAGCTGGCCGGCGGCCGGGCTGAAGGACAGTCCTAGTTGAGACGGTCAGCCAGTGTGCTGACGTGGGGCCCCCCAGCACAGTGGTCTCACGGCAGTCAACCTTCCGGCGTGGAGGCTGATGGCTCCAAGAATGCGTGCTCCTGGTAATAACCGAGGTGGAAGCTCTATGTCGTTACAATCTAGCCTCAAAGTCACCCATCGCCTTTTCATCCCAGGGCTTAGCTCAGAGCAGTCACAGGCCTCCTCCCCCAACTAGAGACGCAGACCAAGGACCTAGACTCCACCCCTCCACAGGCTTTGTGACGGTGATTTAAAACTGCCACAGCGTGTTAGAGAAAAATGGAGGTCCGAGGAGGTCAGGGAACCTGCCCAAGGTCAGAGCTGTGCAGTGAGTCGGAGAATATCAGACCTGATGGACTAGGAGTGTCCTGGCCTCCACGACAGGCCCCGGAAGGGTCCAAGAGAAACATTCAGTTGCAGAGACTGCTCTCCTGTTTTCTAAAAACTTTACGTCTGATTTCCTCCTCCTGAACTCCTTTCCTGATGTTCGTATCTCCTGAACAGCGAGAGGCCAGGGAACACCAGCAAACCATGAATGTTTGCTGTTAATACCTGTTGTGAACATCTCCTCTGTCCGCGTTTTTAGTTAATTAATTTTTATGCTGGGAGTTCCTTGCTGCACGGGGGCCTTCTCTCGTTACGATGCCTGGGCCTCTCTGCGGCAGCTTTTCCTGTTGCCGCTCTCGGACCCAAGGGCGCTTGGGCTTCAGGAGTTCCTGCTCACAGGCGCCAGAGTGTGGGCTCAGTAGGTGTGGCACTCGGGCTTAGTTGCCCCTCCGCGTGTGAGACCTTCCCAGACCAGGGATCGAATCTGTGTCTCCTGCATTGGCAGGTGGATTCTTTACCACTGAGCCACCAGAGAAGCTCCTCCTCTGTTCCCTTTAATCTAACCCCGCACACACGTGCATTGTCTCCAGATGGATGTGGTAGCCCTGGGGTCAAGAGCTGGAAGCCACGAATCCAACTTCCTGTTTGAAATCCTCTCTCTGCCCCTTTCTATACATGTGAAGGTCACGGCCAAGTTATTTAAACTTGAGTTGTCTCTGTTTTCTCAACTGTAAAATGGACATAGTAATCTTCTAAGACTGTGGTGGGAATTAAATATAGATAAAGTGCCCAGGGCACCCCACTCCAGTACTCTTGCCTGGAAAATCCCATGGACGGGGGAGCCTGATGGGCTGCCGTCTATGGGGTCACACAGACTCGGACACGACTGAAGTGACTTAGCAGCAGCAAAGTGCCCAGAACGTTGCCTGGTGCAAAGTAAGCACCTGGTCCGTGTTTGCGGCGTCACTTGTGTGTCGGGGAATGTCCGGCCCTTCCCTCTCTCAAGGTCAGTACAGGTGGACAGGCACACAGGTCCCAGTCGCGCCTGATGAGTCAGGATGTGTGCTGACATGGAGATACTGATGGTTCTGAGAGGAAACCAGAGGGAGCCAGAAAAATTGAATATTGACCAAACTGTAAAACTGCAAACCGGTAGTTATTTAGTTTCTGGAGCTCTGCCTAGACCGCCAGTCTTTGAGAAGTGGAAGTGGAAGTCGCTCAGTCGTGTCTGAGTCATGGGATTCTCCAGGCCAGAATACTGGAGCGGGCAGCCTGCTCCTTCTCCAGGGGCTCTTCCCCACCCAGGGACTGAGCCGAGGTCTCCCACATTGCGGGTGGATTCTTTACCAGCTGAGTCACGAGGGAAGCCCAAGAATACTGGAGTGGGTAGCCTATTCCTTCTCCGGGGGATCTTCGCCACCCAGGAATCGAACTGAGGTCTCCTGCATTGCAGGCGGATTCTTTACCAGCTGAGCTTCTACTCCCAATAGCCATGACCCCAGCATCAGTGCTCTATAGTCATATTTGGGCTTCAGTGATTGCTAAAGATCATCCCACATGACAAGGGAGGTTTGCTGAGAAACGCACCTGAGGACTGGAAGCTTCTTCACTCCCTTCCTAGACCTCAGGGCTCAGCACATGAGTTGGTGTGTAGCTGGGTTGAATTCACGGCTTGATTCGCACAGCTTTGCCTAGCCTTTGAAATTGTTGCCGAGGGCTCCCTCTTGCCTTCCCAAATCCATGCAAGCTTCCTCAAGAAGGGAAAGGTGGGCTCCTCTCTGCCTCCTGCTAAAGTTCTCGACTCCTTGGGGTTTTTGAGAACTTCAGGCAAAATTCCGCAGCATACAATGTGCCTTTGTAACCTCAAAGAAACACTCCCATGGAGGAATTCACAGAGGAAACACTCCTGACGTGGATAAGTTGCAGGCAGTGTCAAGACACCATCTAGGGACAGAGTTCTTGCTTTCTTTCCCATTCCCAATGCCCACTCCAGGGCCTGGCACACAACGGAGGTTTCATAAAGATTTTTCGAGTGAATAAATGAGGGAAGTATGTGGTTGATGTTACCAAGCTGGAGATCAGAATCCAAGACCTAGTTTTGGGTAAAAGAGCTCAGCCAATAGGCTGTGGAACCAAGAGCACAGGTGTGAGGTAGGTTACTCATCTCGGCTAAGAGACTCAGATACCTGAGCCAAAAGTGTAGGGGAAGCATCAGTGTTCAGAATCACATGGAAGAGGATGTTTTTGGTTGCAAATAACAGAAACTTTCATTTGAATTGAAGAGGGAATGGCAGCCCACTCCAGAATTCTTGCCTGGAGAATCCCATGGACAGAGGAGCCTGGTAGGCTACAGTTCATAGGGTCGCAGTCAGACACAACCAAGCGCGCGCGCACACACACACACACACACAATTAGTGAACGTGTAGACACTCCTAGCTAACATTTCCAGAGGTGGGCCAATTCAGGAATCATTGATCTAGCAGCTCAGAAGGATCTAGATCCCTGCTCTCCCAGGGACCCGGTTTCTCTGTTCTCCTTCTCTGCCACTGGAGTTGATGCCACCCAAAGGCTGACTTCCTGCCTAGTAGCTAGCGGCAGCTAGGGCTACCTGTGTGTTTGTGCAGGTCTGGCAACTGGCTGTCCACAACTGCAGAGCAGGAAGCGTGGGGTTTGGTGTGATAGACCACCCTGAACCAACCCCCGTGGCCAAGGTAATGTCAGACAGCAGAAGGATGAAACTGCATTAACTAAATCAGTAACCAAGGGAAGGGGAAGGGCACCTGGCTGGACTCCAAGGTTGCTATGCCATGATGGGGCTCAGCCTGGATGCTGGGAGGCAGCTGCAAACCAGTGGAGGAGGAGCCGAGTGAGAGCCCTCTCCTCCAGCCCTCCACCAAGGATCAGCACCCCCGTGGCTGCTTCCTGGTGTCACTGGTACAGCCTTGAACAAGAACATGGGGATTAGCTGATTATGCTTCCTAGGCTATTCATAAAAATTCCATTTTCATTTTCTGAAGCCCTACTATACTCTTAGAAGATGAGATGATACTTTTGTGCATCTATAACGTGGCAGATTTATGGAGAAGCGGGACCTCAAGACACAGATGCTAGTCCTGACCGACTCTGCGGCTCTGTGGATTGCAGCACACCAGGCTTCCCTGTCCTTCACTGTCTCCCGGAGACCAGACACAGGTGGGGGTTCTTTCTTTTTTAAAGATCTTCCCCTCCCCAGCAGTTTGGGAAGTAGGTGTCATCCCTCTTTTCCATATGAAAATGGTGGCTTGGTTACCCCAGTGGGCAAGGTTGAGATTAGATGCCAACTGTGTTTCATTCCCGAGTCCAGGCTCATCCTACTTCAGAACCATATTTCTTCTTGCTGGGTTCAGTTCAGTTCAGTTGCTCAGTCGTATCTGACTATTTGCGACCCCATGGACTGCAGCATGCCAGGCTTCCCTGTCCATCACCAACTCCCAGAGCTTACTCAAACTCATGTCCATCGAGATGCCATCCAACCATCTCATCCTCTGTGGTCCCCTTCTCCCGCCTTCACTCTTTCCCAGCATCAGGGTCTTTTCCAGTGAGTCAGTTCTTCATATCAGGTGGCCAAAGTAATGGAGTTTCAGCCTCAGCCTCAGCTTCTTGCTGCGTAGGAGTGATTTGAACTTTGTGAGAGCTGGAGTTATAACCATCTGCCCACAATGCACAGCAGGAGAAAAGTGCTCCGAGGTATTATCAGCAAAGGAAGTCGTGATTCATTTTAAAAGAGAGTGGATACAGATGCAGACATGTTCATGTTTTAGGGGAGATACCAGGAACAGGCTGGTGGTCCTAGGCATCGGAACAACGTGTACAAATATTTCTTTACCATTTTCTGTCCGGATTTCCCCCGCCCTCCCCACCTCCCGCCCCGGTATTAAGCATGTGCTTCCAGGGACCACCTAGTATCTCTCTGTCCTCTGCCAGCTTCAGGGACCCCACTGTGTCCCTAAGGTCCCTAAGCAGATTTCTCCTTTTTGAAGCTTAAGCCCTAGGTCTTAAGGACCTTGGTGGGGCCTAAAGCTAACAACTTGGTCAAGGTAAGAGCTGAAAGGCTGGAAGGACAGTCCGGGATCATGTGTTTGCATTTTGCAAGGAGAGCAGAAGGGTTGACTACACAGATGCCAGCAGAGATACTGGCACAAAACCAGTGCAACTGCTCTCAAACTTCAACCTTGAATTTTTCCTCCACGCTTTACAATCCTGCAGGTCCGGGAGGGGGCGGAGGCGCGGGCGGGGCTGGGGGAGGGTGGGAGCCGAGGAGTAGGCTGGAGAGGAAAGCTGTCCCAGGAAAGGAATGTTCGTCTCGAGGAGGGCCGGGAGGAGAAAGGAAAGGAAAAGCAAGCCTTCCAGGGGCTAAACCAGCAACAATATTCAAACCAGCACGGCCATGCTTCCCCACTGCGCACACACGGACACACACAGACACACAGACACACAGACACACACACGCTGCAAATTGCTAGCAGGCATCGTCTGGAGCAGCCTCGTGCAGAAAGGTGTCACGGAGATGGTCCCCAGGAAAGAAGGGCTTCCCGCGCCCCTTTTACACCTGGGTCAGGCAGTAAGATCGCTTGCACGGGGAGGAGGTGCAGCTAAAACCTTGAGAGAGAAAATTCGAGATAACAAAATAAAACGCGCCTGCCCCGGGGTGTAATCAGCCTTAGAAGAAGGTTGCAGGGGGGGGTGGGGGCGCGGTGGGGGGTGGGGGGCGGGCGAAGGCGAAGAGAGAGGGAGGGAGGAAGGAGGGACGCGGGAGAGAGGGAAGCGGATGTTCCCCACGGAGCGACGCTCTCTGCTCTCAAATGCCCTCCAGAAACGGGGAAGAAAAGGCGAGCCCGGCCTGCTGTCTTCAGGAAGCCTGCCTCTCCTCCCACTCCGCCCTTTCTCTCCGCGCAGCATTATGCTCTGTTGGTGGCTCTGGGCTTTGCAAAATGTCGCGATATTCCCTCCCCCAGCCCCGGCCTGGCCCCCGCGCCCCCATCCACCCTGGGTCTGGCTCCCCTTCACCTCAGCAGGAATGGGCTCCCGACCCACTCAGGCCGAGGCAGGGGCCCTGAGGCTCAGCCCCGGCGTCCAGGCTGGGTTTCCCTTTGCCCCCTTGCTTGGCGGGGCTGCCTGCACATCCCCGCCCCGTCTGTGTCCCGAGCATCCCGTCGGCTCCCTCCACCCTCCGCCGCGCCGCCCCCGTGTCCCCCGGTGTCCCCCCGTGTCCCCCTGCCGGATGCCCCGCCCTCCACCACGCGGGCCTGGCCCTCCTGTCGAGGGGCAGACCTCCGGGTCTCATCTCTCATCCCCGCACCATGGACGTCCGGTAGGTAGGGCCACCCCCACGGGGATATCTGTTGGAGAAGATTCTCGTGTCTCCACCTCTTCAAGGAGCACCAAGGCTCCTGGAGGAGAAGGCCCTTCTCCAGGGGCTCTTTCCTCTGTAAGCCGAGGGCGAATGGCTTCCACGAAGGGGCCCTCGCGTTCCTGGTTTTCAAAAATAAGAAATTACGACTTGTGGTTGGAAGGGTATTCGCCAGGGTGTCAGAGACCCCTGCTCTAAGAGGACCTCTGCCACTAACTGGCTGGGTGGCTCCGGGCAGCCTTTTTGTTACATGAAGGGACCATGTGAACCCCTTCCCGCTCAACACCCATGACTAGGGAGAGCAGAGGTCCCAACATCCTAGCTCAGTAAGGTCCAGTTTTGATGTTTACTGACCTGCTGCATTTGGGGGTGGGGGGGAGGGAGGTGGGGGGGAGGGAGGTGGGGGGAGGGAGGTGGGGGGAGGGAGGTGGGGGGGAGGGAGGTGGGGGAGAGGGAGGTGGGGGGAGGGAGGTGGGGGGAGGGGGGGAAGCATTTAACCCTTTTCTTAACTTCTCCCATCTTTAAACTTTGGCACAGGGAGCATTCAACGTTGAGACATTCAGTTACAAGCCCGTCTTTTTTTTAATGTTTAGTTGTATGAAGTCATTTATTTTGAGCTGTGCTGGGTCTTCCTTGCTGCCTGGGTTTTCTCTGGTTGTGGCAAGTGGGGCCACTCTCTAGTTGTGGTACACAGGCTTCTCATTGCAGTGGCGCCTGTCGTGGAGCACAGGCTCTGGGACACGCAGGCCTGGGTAGCTGCGGTCCCTGGGCTCTGGAGCACAGGCTCCGTAGCTGTGGTGCATGGGTTTAGCTGCTGCAAAGCATGTGGGATCTTCCCAGATCAGGGATTGAAGAAACCGCTGGGCCATGAGGGAAGTCCATGAGCACCTCTTTTTAAAAGTGCAAAGAGGCATTTTCTTTATAAATTGGGCATGTTGGGTCAACGATGCAGGGCTGAGTGGTGACCTCCCACTTGACTGGACTCCAAAGCCCTCGGGTGGGTGTAAAGGCTGCATGAACACAGGTAATCGTGCGCCCCGTGAACGCAGCCCACATGAGGGACTGCTCTGAATACTTTCCGAGTGTTGCCCTGAGCGGGATGCCCTTCACAATGGCTGCTGACAAGCACATGTGCGGGAGCAAACTAGAACCTGAAGAATTCCTGGACTCTCTGATAGGTGCTGAAAAGTTGTCAGGCTTTAGCAGAGGTGAAATCTGAGATTTCGGTTTCCTGCAGAGAGCAAAAGGAGAGGGCAGGAATATTGAGGTGAAGAAGTCAGACAGTGGGAACCAGACAGTGATACCTGGGGGATGTGGGGATGGGGGGTGGGGAGATGGCCTGGGAGCAGCGACAAGAGAAAGAACAGAATCAGATGCATCAGCTTGTAAGAAAAGTGATTTTGTAAGGTGGGGGCATCTAGGGTGAACATGTTCTTCGACCTTCTGTGTGGCTGTGGGACCTGGTTTGTTCTGAAGGAAGATGCTTGCTTCTCATGGAGAGAGCCTACAATATGCGTGAACTGCCTGGAAAAGGATAAAATCACATAAAGTACATTCTGGAGGAGTTGCTTCTTCGCAGAAGTTCTATTCTCAGCAGGGCTTCTAGCTTTGTGCCCGTGGTCAGAGAAATTTCCTGTGATAAATGACAAGACCTGTGTGGCCCAGAGCAAATTGTAAACTCAGCGAAGCTGGTCTTGGCTCTCCAGCTCTTTCTAAAGATGACCTACCCCACCTCTGATGTTTTCAGAGAGCTGACTCCTCCCCAGTCATTAACTTTCACCACACCCGCTGTCAGCCAAGAGTTCTCATGACCACCTCCCTTTGACAGTGGGGATGTCTGGCAGTGTCATTCATACTGTGAAGTCTTGGGAACTTACTCTGTTGTTTCCTCCAAATACTAACACTAATAGTAACACTTTTGACACCACCTGGCAAATATTTGGCCAGTGGGCCTCCTCTAACACCCTACACCTTCCGATATAGAACAGACTTCTCCATGTGTGCGTAGACCTGTTGAGTGCAAGTTCTGAGAGAAAAGGTGTTTTCATGCTTGAAACAAATGAACCTGAACCATGTCTTCAAGGTTCAGGAAAGGCTTCATGGAGGAGACAATGCCCAAGGAGGGTTTTGAGGTGTAAATAGGAGGTCCCCAAGGAAACAGATGGCATTAAAATGGCATCTTTGGGAGGCAGCTTAAATTCCACCTTGGCTGTTTTCTAGCTTTGTGACATGGTGCACATTTCTTAACCTTTTAAAGTCTCAGTCTCAGTGTTTGAAAAATGAGGATAAGAATGGTACTCATGGAGTTATTGTAGAAATAATATGAGGCCTGGCACAAAATAAGTGCTCAATAAATATTTTTGATTATGCTTTCTTGAATTTGAAATAGACTTCCACAGAAACCTGTTGAAATTCTCATTGGCCCCTATTATTGGAGATCTATAGAATACCTTTGTCCCCTATAATTTCAACCTCAGAGGAGACCTCAGATTAATCTTAGAGATATTTATTGAGCATCTACTATATATCCCAGGCTCTTTCCGTGGCACTGGGGTATAGAGACAAAAAGCTCTCCTTGCCCTCTAAAGGACGGAAAGTAAATGAATTAATCTAATATGCCATTTTCAGGGAAGTAATTGAGGTTTGACAGTGAAGAGAAAGGGTACTGCAGAGCGAGGCACTAGCACTTTGCAGGATTGGGTGGGAAGTATCAGGAGAGGCTTCATGGAAGAGACAATCCCCAAGGAGGGTTTTGAGGTATAAATAGGAGGTTCCCAGGGAAACAAGAAGGGAAGAGGACATCTGAGGAGTAAAGAGGAACATATGCAAGGTCATACTGACATAAGACAGGAAGATAAAGTTACAGAAGGGTAAGTGAGACAGGACTCCAGGAGAGGAGCAAAGGTCATGAGCGGTCCTGCTAAGCAGTGTGAAGCAGGGTGGGTGGATTCTTGGCCCGCTAGTGGGTAAGTCTAAGGAGGAATGATCTCGAGCCATTCCGCTGGCAGAGTGGAGGATGAGGTAGAGGGAAACATGAGTGGAGGGGGTGAAATATGGTCCAGCTTCTCTTAGGAACTGCTTTTGGCTATTTTGGTGTTAACTTTCTCTAATCCCACTCCAGTGCTTTTGCCTGGAGAATCCCATGGACGGAGGAGCCTGGTGGGCTGCAGTCCATGGGGTCACGAAGAGTCAGACACGACTGAGCGACTTCTCTTTCACTTTCCACTTTCATGCATTGGAGAAGGAAATGGCAACCCACTCCAGTGTTCTTGCCTGGAGAATCCCAGGGAGAGGGGAGCCTGGTGGGCTGCCGTCTCTGGGGCTGCACAGAGCCAGACATGACTGAAATGACTTAGCAGCAGCAGCAGCAGCGATCCTTTTCAAATCTGGTTGTTCTGACTTAAAAATAAGTCCCTAAATAGTACAGTTTGGAAATGAAAAGAGCTTTGAAAGTTGTCTTTCTCTCTTCCTTTCTTCTTTGACAAATCAATGCTGCCTATATTTATGGCATGCAATATGATACATACATGTATATATGTGTCCATATCTCTCCGTGCCAGTACTACGCTTTTTGATGACAATAGCTCAATACTACAAAGTATATTTTGAGGTCAGGAAGAGTGATGCCTCCAGCTTGGAAGTGTTCTCATAACTCATTTGGTGCCAGTGACTTGACTTGAAGCAATTCAGTAGCTAAATCTGAATGGAACTGACAGAGGGCTATGTATAATATTTTATTTATCCTATTTGGTGTAAATATTAATACATTTTGCTGCAGAAATATCAAAGTTTGATCATAGGGTGCTACCACAGATTCTCTGAGGGTATTAGGTAATATACGGCATATGTAACTGTGTTCTCCTTCTAATAGTCAAAAAATTCTGACGTGTGAAACACATCTGGCCAGAAGGGTTTTGGCTAAGGAAAGGTATGCCTAAATGAGATCTGCCTGCCATGTGAAGGAGTAATTATTTTCCCTGATATAAACTTCCATACATCCCCTCTCCTACTTCTGTTCTTTTTTTTTTTTCAATCTCTTGTTTCTCCTGAGATCCTGATTCATGTACACACTCAGAGTCCGGAGAGTGGATTTCGTATGTTGGTCAATGGATAACCAGAAGATTGACTTCCCCAGAACCCTCAGGGAGCTTATAAAACACATTTCTGGGCCCACATTCAAAGATTTTGAGTGAGTGAGTGAAAGTCGCTCAGGTGACCCCCTGGACTATACAGTCCATGGAATTCTCCAGGCCAGCATACTGGAGTGGGTGGCCTTTCCCTTCTCCAGGAGATCTTCTCAACCCAGGTCTCCCTCATTGCAGGTGGGTTCTTTACAAGCTGAACCACAAGGGAAGCCCTCAAAGGTTTTAATTAAGTTTAAGTGGAGTGAGCTAGAGATTTTTGGACATTTTTAAAGCCTTTCACATGAATCTTATTCCCAAATAGCTTTGGTTATTTTCAAAGTAGCAGGAGTGGCTTCCCTGGTAGCTCAGTGGTAAAGAATCTGCCTGCCAATGCAGGATATGCGAGTTCGATCCCTGGGTTGGGAAGATCCCCTGGAGAAGGAAATGCAACCCACTCCAGTATTCTTGTCTGGGAAGTCCTACAGACAGAGGAGCCTGATGGGGCTATAGTCCATGGGGTCACAAAGAGTCGGACACGACTTAGCGACTAAACAACAACTCAATAGCAGCACTTTAAAAATCAGTGGGTTGCTCTGAGTATTTGGCATTATGAGAACTTTTATTCAGTGTTTTTTTTGCCCCTGAGCTATAAGTTTCAAACTCAGAATGAAGCTCTGTTCTCTGCTATGTGGAGAAATGAGGTCCATAAAAAGAGGGAAGAAGGAAGCCGATACTCAAGTGAAGCAGAGATAAGAGACAGACAGCAGTCCTGATATTGTCATATTCTTGGCACCAACTGTTTCTGAATCCCAGATGGATCCTTGCTCTTCTGAAGTCTTGGTTGTTCTGTGAAGTGTCCCCAATTTTTTTCTCTCTTAATATCTCATTTTTTTTACACTGAGCTGGTTTTTGTCATATGTAACCAAAATATAGTCCTGACCATTATTGTTGCCAAAATATTAAGTAGCTTTTTAATTTAAAAAACTAGAACTAAAAATAATCATTAAAAAGTAAGTTTTTATCTGTGATTGCCGGATGAACCTCAACACATCTCCTGGAACTTGAATACCACTCTTCTGATGTACAGTTGAGAAAATCTTGTCACAGGAGACACTAAAGGAGTTTATCTTGGCCACGTACCTCTAAGTCAACGCGATGTGCTACACTCTAGCCATGCACAGACTGTGAGGACAGGTCTCTGACGTTTTTTTTAGAGTAATAAGATTATGTTTATCCTAATTCATTCCTGTTTTTAAAATACTCCTGATAATGTCTATCAATTTTTAGGAGCTTGCCTGCCTTGTTGCACTTGAGATTTTATATATATATATTTTACTATATATAATATATAATAAAATAATATATGATATATATAATTATATAAACATAATAATATAGTATATATACTATTTTATATATATATAGTTCTCTAGGCTTTACATGAGAGTCTCACGAAAGAGCTTTAACTCAGACATTTCCTTCTAGATATTTTTGCTCCACATCCTGGATAACTTGAGATGCAATATTGGGCTGTGGCTAGTGGTGTGGTGGAGCCAGTTTGCACTAGCTCACAAGAGCTGGCTGTATGAATATGCATCTCCTCCCACCTTCATATTCAATAACATCTTTGCGTAGCTTGAAGTCAGCCCTTGTGGGAGTACTGTTTACATTGTGGAAATTAGAAAATATTACAAATCATGTTCCCTCCCCTGGAGAAAAATACTTGAAATTTGTTAAACCTTTGCCAGCACATCACTAGCTACCACCCACGTGATTTGACAGCCCTTCTCTGGGGAGTCACCAAAATGGGGAACAGATTTTGATATGTCTGTTTTAAGTATATATGAAGATTTATAATTTCTAATTACTGTTTCACTAAATTTCATTTGCCCAAATAGCCCACCAAGTAATGAGATCTGTTACAGAGGATTTTTAACTGCACTTCCCACTCAGGATGTACAGTTGGGGCTCTTGCTAATACCAGCACCACGGACAGCACCAGCAAATCCATAATATGCCAAGATTAGAAGAGCCAAAAATATTTCAAAGTTCAGGGTCTGGACTTGGCAGTGGGTTGAACATTAGAAGAAAGTGAGGAATCTAAGATGAAGGAAAACTTAAATGAGTGTTTGCTAATATCCAGGTCCTCTGCTAGATGACGTTCCCAGGATTCAAGTGTCAGGGTAAAAGCAGAGCCTAGAAACCAGGGATATAAGCAAAACATGAGAGCCCCAACTTTATTCAATAATTCTCAAGGGCAATTAGTAAGAAATAAAGTAAAGATTAATATTCCACGGTACAGTTCAGTTCAGTTCAGTTCAGTTGCTCAGTCGTGTCCGACTCTGTGACCCCATGAATCGCAGCATGCCAGGCCTCCCTGTCC
The DNA here is from genome assembly GCF_042477335.2 of Ovis canadensis. Lineage (NCBI taxonomy): Eukaryota > Metazoa > Chordata > Mammalia > Artiodactyla > Bovidae > Ovis > Ovis canadensis. Next base: position 69,981,348 of record NC_091267.1, read on the forward strand.
ATCACCAACTCCCGGAGTTCACTCAGATTCACGTCTATCGAGTCAGTGATGCCATCCAGCCATCTCATCCTCAGTCGTCCCCTTCTCCTCCTGCCCCCAATCCCTCCCAGCATCAAAGTCTTTTCCAATGAGTCAACTCTTCGCATGAGGTGGCCAAAGTATTGGAATTTCAGCTTTAGCATCATTCCTTCCAAAGAACACCCAGGGCTGATCTCCTTCAGAATGGACTGATTGGATCTCCTTGTAGTCCAGGGGACTCTCAAGAGTCTTCTCCAACACCACAGTTTAAAAGCATCAATTCTTCGGCGCTCAGCTTTCTTCACAGTCCAACTCTCACATCCATACCACTGGAAAAACCATAGCCTTGACTAGACAGACCTTAGTCAGCAAAGTAATGTCTCTGCTTTTGAATATACTGTCTAGGTTGGTCATAACTATCCTTCTAAGGAGTAAGAGTCTTTTAATTTCATGGCTGCAGTCACCATCTGCAGTGATTTTGGAGCCCCCCAAATAAAGTCTGACACTGTTTCCGCTATTTCCCCATCTATTTCCCATGAAGTGATGGGACCAGATGCCGTGATCTTCGTTTTCTGAATGTTGAGCTTTAAGCCAACTTTCTCACCATGGTATGATAGAAAGGCAAAATATGAAACGGGTGGCCAGGTAGTAACTGACTCATGGGAGGTAGGAAGATGAGCGTAAGCAAGTATAATAAGGAGATGGCAGTAGCCAGGTGGCTTATACTCTAGGCAGAGATAGCTGTGGTGAACAGAGCACTGGATGGGTCTTGCCCTGGCTCTGCAGCTAATGTGCTAAGTGACCTTGGTCAGGTTACTTGACCTGTCTGAACTCTGGTCTCATCTGTGTAATAGAGACTGAATTTTATGATGTCTAAAGTTCCCACTGTCTCTATATCTTTGTGGAGGGTTTTGTCCCAGCCAGGAAATGTCTTACGTGCCTTCTTAGGAACTGGAGTACAGTCTGTAAAATGGAATCCTCCAACTGGAGTAGAAATTGAAATGAGGTGCATTGAGATTTGAGATTTCACATTTCATCGAGATGATAAACTGGAGGTGGACTTTCGGGGCTTCCCTGGTAGCTCAGTTGGTAAAGAATCCTCCTGAAATGCAGGAGACCCCAGGCTGATTCCTGGTTTGAGAAGATCTGCTGAAGAAAGGATAGGCTATCCACTCCAGTATTCTTGGGCTTCCCTTGTGGCTCAGCTGGTAAAGAATCTGCCTGCAATGCGGGAGACCTGGGTTCAATCCCTGATTTGGGAAGATCCCCTGGAGAAGAGAAAGGCTACCCGCTCCAGTATTCTGGCTCAGAGAATTCCATGGATTGTATAGTCCATGGGGTTGCAAAGAGTCAGACATGACTGAATGACTTTCACTTTCAGACTTTTGAGGAGAAGAAGAAAAAATGCCAACATCCTGAAGAGACTCAAACCCTAACCCATAGCTATCCCCAACTGATTCATTAAATGAATTAAAATGGAAAGATACTGTAATTTTCCTGTCTAGTCCTTAGTACAGAGTTATCACCCAGAAACCAGCTCTGCATTTACAGTTATTTGACATCAAGCGTCACTTACGCACCAGTTTTTAAAGTCTAAGTCTAATCCAGATACACAAAGGAAAAAAGGGAATTCTTAAATACAACACAAACACCCTAGTGAGAAGTTCAGAAGCTATGTCTACAGAGAAATAGCCTCAGAACTGACAATAGAGATCAATGAACATGAGTCAAGAAAATCGGTCAATTATTTACCAGGATTAATGAAAAAATGAAACTGAATTTCAGAAAACTTCACCTGGGTTTGTATTATTGATGTTCATAAAAAGCAGTTAGGCAAGAAGGGAACTGCACAGAGTTCAACTGCTTCTCTTAAGAGTTGTCACCCTGTCTATGAATGATAGGTTAGAATCAAGCACCACATTTTGTCGAATTTGGAATACAGGGGCAGGCGATCTGTTATGAGAAGATCATGCATTGAAATGTGATCTAAACACTGTTCTGAAATGCAAGCAGATATTTAAGGAGCCTCTGTGACGGCACCGAGGACCCATTTACAGCACAACCCATCACAGAAAAGAATTACTCCAGGCCCTGATAAATGAGCCCAACTGTGCTGAAAGAGAGGGACTCATGTCTGGAGAATATCACCCAGCCCCCCTGTTGTGAACTATGGGTTTATCGAAATACGATCTTATATGAAATGTACAGTTTCTTCCTCGAATGCTTACATGACTTAAAGCTGACTGCCTCGGGCGTGCAGAAACCCAAGCATAAGATGGAAATCAGTGTCGTTGCCCATATCAGAAACCATCTGTTCTTCATTCTCCCCTTTCAGAGACTGTATCAACTAGGCATTGTGAGATTATGTTGGACCCAACTCTATAGAATCACAATAAGAAGTGTTCTTGTTTCAAAGATTTTTGTTTTTTAAATAATACCCTAGATTGTCCTTTATTTATTGGCTGTGCTAGGTCTTTCTTGCTGCGCAGGCTTTCCTCTGGCTGCGGTGAGTGAGGGCTACCCTTCGCTGCAGGCTGCAGGCTTCTCGCTGCAGGCTTCTCTTGCTGCTGAACACAGGCTTCAGGACCAGCGGGCCTCGGTAGTTGCGGCTCCCTGGCTCTAGGGCACAGGCTCAGCAGTTGCGGAGCACAATCTTATTTGCTCTGCACATGTGGGATGTTCCCAGGTCAGGGATCAAACCCGTGGCTCCTGCATTGCAGGCAGATTCTTTACCACTGAGCCACCAGGGAAACCCTCAAAGACTTTTGTTTGTTTGTTTGTTTTTGCCTTACATAGTCTGAAACTTAAATCATCATAAAAACTTTAAACCCTTAGGGAATGAAGGAACCTAGAAAGGACATGCTCTGGTCGATGGTCGCCTTAGTTCAGTTCAGTCGCTCAGTCGTGTCCGACTCTTGGCAACCCCATGAATCACAGCACGCCAGGCCTCCCTGTCCATGACCAACTCCTGGAGTCTACCCAAACCCTTGTCCATTGAGACACTGATGCCATCCAGCCATCTCATCCTCTGTCATCCCCTTCTGCTCCTGCCCCCAATCCTTCCCAGCATTAGGGTCTTTTCCAGTGAGTCAACTCTTCACATGAGGTGGCCAAAGTATTGGAGTTTCAGCTTCAACATCAGCCCTTCCAAAGAACACCCAGGACTGATTTTCTTTAGGATGGACTGGTTGGATCTCCTTGCAGTCCAAGGGACTCTCAAGAGTCTTCCCCAACACCACAGTTTAAAAGTACAATTCTTTGACGCTCAGCTTTCTTCACCATCCAACTCTCACAGCCATATATGACTACTGGAAAAACCACAGCCTTGACTAGATGGACCTTTGTTGGCAAAGTAATGTCTCTGCTTTTGAATATGCTGTCTAGGTTGGTCATAACTTTCCTTCCAAGGAGTAAGTGTCTTTTAATTTCATGGTTGCAGTCACCATCTGCAGTGATTTTGGAGCCCCCCAAAAAAACAAATCTGACACTGTTTCCACTGGTTCCCCATCTATTTCCCATGAAGTGATGGGACCAGATGCCATGATCTTAGTTTTCTGAATGTTGAGCTTTAAGCCAACTTTTTCACTCTCCTCTTTCACTTTCATCAAGAGGCTTTTGAGTTCCTCTTCACTTTCTGCCATAAGGGTGGTGTCATCTGCATATCTGAAGTTATTGATGTTTCTCCCAGCAATCTTGATTCCAGCTTGTGCTTATTCCAGTCTAGCATTTCTCATGATGTACTCTGCATAGAAGTTAAATAAGCAGGGTGACAATATACAGCCTTGACGTACTCCTTTTCCTATTTGGAACCAGTCTGTTGTTCCATGTCCAGTTCTAACTGTTGCTTCCTGACCTGCATACAGATTTCTCCAGAGGCAGGTCAGGTGGTCTGGTATTCCCATCTCTTTCAGAATTTTCCACAGTTTCTTGTGATCCACACAGTCAAAGGCTTTGGCATAGTCAATAAAGCAGAAATAGATGTTTTTGTGGAACTCTCTTGCTTTTTCCATGATCCAGCGGATGTTGGCAATTTGATCTCTGGTTCCTCTGCCTTTTCTAAAACCAGCTTGAACATCTGGAAGTTCACAGTTCATGTATTGCTGAAGCCTGGCTTGGAGAATTTTGAGCATGACTTTACTAGCATGTGAGATGAGTGCAATTGTGCGGTAGTTTGAGCATTCTTTGGCATTGCCTTTCTTTGGAATTGGAATGAACACTGACCTTTTCCAGTCCTGTGGCCACTGCTGAGTTTTCCAAATTTGCTGGGATATTGAGTGCAGCACTTTCATAGCATCATCTTTCAGGATTTGAAATAGCTCAACTGGAATGCCATCACCTCCACTAGCTTTGTTTGTAGTGATGTTTCTAAGTCCCACTTGACTTCACATTCCAGGATGTCTGGCTCTAGGTGAGTGATCACACCATCATGATTATCTGGGTCATGAAGATTTTTTTTGTACAGTTCTTCTGTGTATTCTTGCCACCTCTTCTTAATATCTTCTGCTTCTGTTAGGGCCATACCATTTCTGTCCTTTATCGAGCCCATCTTTGCATGAAATGTTCCCTTGGTATCTCTAATTTTCTTTATCTCTAGTCTTTCCTATTCTGTTGTTTTCCTCTATTTCTTTGCATTGATCGCTGAGGAAGGCTTTTTTCTTTTTATCTTTCCTTGGTATTCTTTGGAACTCTGCATTCAGATTGGTATATCTTTCCTTTTCTTCTTTGCTTTTTGCTTCTCTTCTTTTCACAGCTATTTGTAAGGCCTCATCAGACAGCCATTTTACTTTTTTGCATTTCTTTTCCATGGGTGTGGTCTTAATCCCTGTCTCCTGTACAATGTCACAAACCTCCGTCCATAGTTCATCAGGCACTCTATCTATCAGATCTAATCCCTTAAATCTATTTCTCACTTCCACTATATAATCATAAGGGATTTGATTTAGGTCATACCTGAATGGTCTAGTGGTTTTCCCTTTCTTCAATTTAAGTCTGAATTTGGCAGTAAGGAGTTCATGATCTGAACCACAGTCAGCTCCCAGTCTTGTTTTTGCTGACTGTATAGAGTTTCTCCATCTTTGGCTGCAAAGTATATAATCAATCTGATTTCGGTGTTGACCATCTGGTGATGTCCATGTGCAGAGTCTTCTCTTGTGTTGTTGGAAGAGGGTGTTTGCTATGACCAGTGTGTTCTGTTGGCAAAACTCTATTAGCCTTTGCCCTGCTTCATTCTGTACTCCAAGGCCAAATTTGCCTGTTACTCCAGGTGTTTCCTGACTATCTACTTTTGCATTCCAGTGCCCTATAAAGAAAAAGACATCTTTTTTTGGTGTTAGTTCTAAAAGGTCTTGTAGGTCTTCAGCTTCTTCAGCATTAGTGGTTGGGGCATAGGCTTGGATTACCGTGATATTGAATGGTTTGCCTTGGAAATGAACAGAGATCATTCTGTCATTTTTGAGATTTCATCCAAGTACTGCAAGGTGGCCTCAGGAGTAGATAAATGTCTCTTGGGAGAACTTGAGGTTGCCTGAGGGAGGCTAGGATTCTCACATGGTAAAAACAACTCCTGCTGACCCCAGTGATCCCAGTGTCAAGATGACCGTCATCCAAGCCTTCAACCAAGTCTGAGGCTGGCCCACCATTCCTGTACGAGGCACTGGTCACACAATACCTGCAGAGCCTGGCATGGTGCCCACACTTACCAACCTCACAGGCTGGTAGGAGGGGCTGATGAGCAAAACTAGCCCAGTGGAAAGGCAGCTGCTTCCCTAGTGCTTATACCATCAGCATTCTAAATCTTCCTCCGAGGTCCTAAACACATTGAAAATTTGAGAAATCTTTGGAGTAGCAGAATTATCATTGAGAAAAAAGAAGATCAAAGATGTATAGGGAGCATTCTGGAATAACCAGAATTGAACTAAAGATAAATATGCTCTTCTCATTTCTAGGACTTCATTATTTTTGGCTCACTTTTAGCTCTCGAAATTACCCGCACCACCCCCCACCCCCCGGCCTCATAGCTGCCAGTGGAATACATTAAAGAGCTGTGATCAAAAGCCCTCCTCCAGAAGACAGCCCTGATTAATCCAATCCAGCCGCGAGCGCTACATTAATTCTGCGTCCCTTCATCACCGTGCTAAGTCAAGGATTGCCCTTTTGGTTTGTCTTCTCTCTCCCATTCACTAGCCCCTCAATGTGTCCTCTGCCTCCATACAGTCTCTTTTGCAAGTTTATATAGGCAAAGAACATGTGTCCTAACTTTTCTGAATTATCCCGTGCCACTAAACTGAGTACTTTGCAACCAGGATATGCTTGGTCAATGCAGACATAGCTCGTCTTTCATCCTCGAAGCCTACGTGTTTGTGCTAAGTTGCTTCAGTCGTGTCCGACTCTTTGGGACCCCATGAACAGTAGCCTGCCAGGCTCCTCTGTCCATGGGATTCTCCAGGCAAGAATACTGGTGTGAGCTGCTATACCCTCCTCCCGGGAATCTTTCCGACTCAGGCATGAGTGATGCCTGAGAATCAAACCCATGTCTCTTATATCTAACCTGCTTTGGCAGGTGGATTCATTACCAGCAGCACCATCTGGGAAGCCCTCGAAGCCCACGCACACACGGTTATTCTGAAATCAGCGCTGACGACCATCGCTGCCTTTTTCCTTCAGTACCTTGCGTTCCATGATCAGACCAGGATTTCTTTCACCTTCAATTCTTTCGCTGACCCTTTGGAATTTAGCTGACTCACTAACCAAGCACTGAAGGGCAGGTACCAGCAAGTTACTTTAAAAATCTCTTTTCACCTTGGTTATAGCTTATGGGAATTTGCTGTACGGCTCAGGAAACTCAAGCAGGGGCTCTGTATCAACCTAGAGGGAGGGGCTGGGGAGGGAGATGGGACAGAGTTTCAAAAGGGAGGGGATGTATGTATACCTATGGCTGATTCATGCTGAAGTTTGACAGAAAGCAACAAAATTCTGTAAAGCAATTATCCTTCAATAAAAAACAATAAAATTTTTTTAAAAAAAGCCTCTTAAGACTTTGAGGAGTTTGTCATATGCTTGCCATGGTTAAAAGGGAGCTGGCAATAAACAGCGTGTGGCAGGAAGTAATGAGTTGTCCGTGACCATGAAATGGTTTTTGTGAAGGGCTCTACGGAGGCGCTGCAGGAGGGCGGTGTGCATCGAGGGATGTGCATGGTGTTGTTGTTGGTGCCGAAGAGCAAGCCACTGTTTAGAGCGACACCCGTGTCCCAGTGTCAACAGGGGCGGGGGTTTTCAGTGACTCGTATGATGAAGAAAGAGGCATGATTCAAAGGCTGTCACTGTGGGAAGACTTGATGCTGTATCAATGGCACACCAGTGACCTGCTTTAATAGGATGCAAATAACCTTGTCAGGTGGCAAATGTGATGCAAGCTGTCATATTCTGAGACAAATGGTTCGATTTGTTTGTGTTCTCAGTTCGTTTCATTCTATATGTGTGGAAAACAAGAGATGCTTGCTCCTTCCTCCGTTCAGCAAGCAGCCTCCTCATTCCACAGTTTTCTCATTCCTGTTTGGTTGTTGTGGGTCCGTCGCTCAGTCGTGTCCGACTGTCTGGGACCCCATGGACTGCAGCATGTTAAGCTTCTGTGTCTTTCACTATCTTCCAGAGCTTGCTGAAACTCATGTCCATGGAGTCGATGATGCCATCCAACCATCTCATCCTCTGTTGCCCCCGTCTCCTCCTGCCCTCAATCTTTCCCAGCATCAGGATCTTTGGTACTTTGTGTGCAATGTGGCTGTGACCTTTGGCTGGGGGCTAAGGGTGGACCTGTCTGATCACACAGCCCCATAAGATGGTTTCCACTGTGGCTTCACTGACTCCAGCAATCCCTGGCATGCTGCTAAATCTTTTACAACCAGCTTCCTGGGTGTGGGGGCAGGGAGTGGGGAAAGAAGCTCAGCTTAGTAGCATTTCCTGATTTCCACGGTATAAATATTCCCATCTGTGCTGATCTCAAGCTACTAGATGACATCATTGAACGTGGTGTTGGAAAGATGAGCCATTTGGCTCTAGCTCTGCACTGCCAGCAATCCTAACACGTACCCGTGGCTGGGCATCCTTATAAAGAGGGCACAGAATCAACATCCTGATTTCCTGCTCATTGTGAGGTGAGGAGGGCAGCTGTGTACCCCAGAGTCTTGTATAGGTATTCTGTACATCTTAGGTGGCGAGGAGACCAGCATGGCCCCTTTTAGTAGAATGACAGTATTCTTTATAATCTTAACAGGGACACTTTCATGATAAAAGGGGATGTTGTTAATGTTTATACTAGGGCCATGGGCACAACTAGGGCTGTGCCTGGAAAAGCTAGGACTATGTGATTCAGTTCAGTTCAGTTCAGTTCAGTCACTCAGTTGTGTCCGACTCTTTGCGACCTCATTAATTGCAGCAAGCCAGGCCTCCCTGTCCAGCACCAACTCCTGGAGTTCACTCAGACTCACGTGCATCGAGTCAGTGATGCCATCCAGCCATCTCATCCTCTGTCATCCCCTTCTCCTCCTGCCCCCAATCCCTCCCAGCGTCAGAGTCTTTTCCAATGAGTCAACTCTTCACCTCCTTTAAAGCAAAATGTGAGCTTAGTAGGGAGCAAGGCTGTATCCATTTGAGGCCTCCCCTGTCTTCCCATCTCTGGGCTTGGTTCTCTGTCCAAGGGTCCTGGAGTCCCCACCCAGCCTGGCGCTGCAGTCAGTCTGGCAGGGCCAGAGTCCACACAGCTCCGAGAATCGTGTATGTGTTCAGACTGATAGCTTCCCTCGAAGCATATTTTCAACCACAGCAAATGCCCTTTTCTGTCCCAGCAACTGTGTCAGCAGCTCAATGCTACTCTTGTTGGTCTAAGGCCAAACTTCCTATCCTTCTCATAAAAAAATAAAAAACATATAAGATCTTATGGGAGGAAAAAAAGAGTCCAGTAAATAATCCTCTCTTTAAAGGACTCTAAATTTGCTTTTAGTCCTTGCTTATGAGTGTGTGGACATATTTATTGATGGAGTTGTAATCAGTGCATGCAAACTATTGGGGGTTCTTCTTGTTTCCATTGAGCATTATTTCACACGCTCATTTCCATATATTGACTCAGTCCACACGCCTATCATTTTTTATGGCGACATAGCATTCCATCATGTTGACATGCTCTAGTTTCACTCCCTGTTTTCCCAAGAAAATGTCCCGGCTTCAAGCTGGCTGGCTGTCATGACTGCAGGCCGGCAGGGAGAACTCTGGCTGGTTCCTGTTGTGGGAGGAGCTGAAAGCATTGGGCAGGGGATCAAGTTGATCAGTAACGTGTTTCAGTTTGGGGACTGAGTCTCTAACCAGTCCCTGTGACCTATGCAAATGAGGCTCACTGAGAGACAGTGGTAAACATTTGGGGTTTCTTTCTTTTTGGAGATAGCATGTCTCACCTGAGCAAAATAATTGCAATTAAAATTTTTTTTTTAATTAAAGTATAGCTGACTTACAGTGCTGTTAGTTTTAGGTGTATAGTGTACAGCAAAGTGACTCAGTGATATATATATATTTATATATTTTATATGTATAAAGAAATTTATGTGTATTCTTTTATGGGTTCTTTCCCGTTATAAGTTATTAAAAATATTGAGTAGAATTCCCTGTGTAATACAGTAGTTCTTCATTGTATATCTGTTAATTCCAAGCTTCTCGTTTATCTCTCCTTTGCCCCCGTTCCCCTTTGGTAATTGTAAGTTTGTTTTCTCTGTTTGCGGGGTCTATTTTGCAATAGTGCACATTTTTACATGTTAAAGTTCAATGTTAACACTCCCCTGTCTTCTGCTTTTATAACTTCAGCTCCTCTGCGGTCCCCGACTTGACCAAGAGAGGCCACACATCAATAAGCACAATTAACAGAGAGCCAACCAGCATTAACGTAGGCATGGGGTGACTTTTAAGTTATGCCTGAGAAGACAGACATTTTAATAGAGCAGCATCCGGGTAAAGTCTGCCGACTCTTCCAGAGAAACCCTGGGCTGTCCAGTGGCTCCTCCAAGACCACAGAGGCTGAAAGTAGAGAATTCTGCTGTGCATGGTGAAGTCCTTGGGCTTCACAGTTCGCTTCCCCTGCACTCCGAGTCCAGGCCCAGCTTGGGATTTGCTTTGGGTGAGTGCTGCTTTGGCGCCTAGGGAAGATCAATAAACAGCGTAAGGGAAGAAGATGATACTTAAGCGCAACCTTTGGCCTTGAACCTAAGGCTGAGTTCATTAAATTTGATTATCTTCTTGCTGGGGTTAAAGTCTCGTCTTTGTACAGTGAACTCGCTGATTCGTGGGGGTGAGTAATCTAGAGAGGAAGTTTGACTTACCTCCCACAGCACTTAATACTTGGCAGCCTCTGTTTTAAGCACCTTAGGCATGTGTGCATGTATGCTAAGTCGTTTCAGTTATATCTGACTCTTTTTAGATCTATGGACTGTAGCCTGCCAGGCTCCTCTGTCCATGGGATTCTCCAGGCAAGAATGGAGTGGGTAGCCATTCCCTTCTACAGGAGATCTTCCCAACCCAGGGATTGAACCTGGGTCTCCTGAAGTGCAGGCAGATTCTTTACCATCTGAGCCACCAGGGAAGGCCACTTTAGGCATATTAATTCCCTAAATCCCCACAACTGTCTGAGGTATATACTATTACTCTCTCCATTTTATCAATGAAGGAAGGAGCCAAAACCTGGAAAGATTAAGCAACTTGCCAAAGTCACGAAGTTGGCACAGGGCAGATCTGGGATTAGAACTGGGATTAGAACCCTGGGTTGGCTGCCAGGGTCTATGCCTTAAGCTACCACACTGTTTGAATGAAATTCCAGTCTTTTCATCCAGAAGTGGGTCTGTCCTTGCTCTGTCCTTGCTCTGCTCCAGGCCAGATGACACCATCTTCAGCCTCCGAGGAAGAAGCACATTCAGGATGGGCTGATTCTGTCTGTCTGAGCCTTGTGGGCTGAATGAACAATTGCAAACACGCCCAAAAGTGTTGTCTTTAATTTCCTTCCTGAATAGATTTTTCCTCTGCTGATGAAATCTGTCTCAGTGTGGCGAGAGACTGTATTCTTTCATGGCTTATCCATCCATCCATCCTTCCATCCTTCCCTATTTTTCCGCCCACCTCCATCCATTCATCTGTATCTGCCTGTTCATCTACCTGTCTATCCTATCTATCTAATCTGTCTCTATCAACTATCTATCACCTCTCTGTGTATCTATCTAGCCATCATTTTTGCAGGTTCATGATAGCAATGTTGAGGCCACCAATCTGCATGCTTCCTGGTATCCCACCCCGCCGCAGCCCTGTTTATGGCCATCGTAAAATGTCTGTGGAGAGTCCAACGGCTGATTTCCCAGGGTCTTTTTCTCCTGTCTGAGGGATCAGGAAAAAAAATCTATCAGCTGGAGAAATTAAGCCATTTTTCTTCGGGGGAGAGAAATGGAGGAGCCAGCGCTCCACATTAAAATGCTGCAGTGGATTCCAGATGAATGAAAAATCGGTCTGCATAGTGATGAGTCTTGAGGAGCGATTTGGAGGGTTTGTGGCTGGCTCCTGGCCAAGGCGCGTGGGGTGTGTTGGGCGGGGGACAGGACATCAGGCGGGATGAGTCAGGCAAGCGGGTCTCTGGGACTTTCACTCGTGGGGAGCCGGCGCCAAGGCGTCACCCTCCTTAGTCTCCCTGCCATTTATTTTTCCAAAAAGCTGGTTGTCCAGGTGGTTTTATCAGAGAGGGGCAATTGCTGGGCTCCTCTTCCAATTGTCTCTCTTTACGCCCTCCAGATGCCTGACCGCAACCTCACTGCCCCTCACAACTCACGCAGGCCAAGTCTGCATGAAAGAGGGGTTCAGCCCTCGGAGGGGGCGGGGCCTGTCACAGAGGAAGGACATTAGCCCAGCTTCAGACAATTAACCCAAATATGATCCAGGTATAATGCTATGACCGGCCGGAAACCTAATCAGGGCCCATCTGTGGTCCTTAACAAATATGAGCAGCCGCTCTGGTGACAGTAAGCAGGTTACCGGGAAGCCACAAAAGCAGAATTCATTTAAGGATGTTGGCCCTGACCGCGCCCTTGCTGGGGATTAGCTTCCTGTGGGCTCTCAGACGCCCAGTCTTCCTGATCTGTCCTGGCTCTAAAGGGCCATTTCTCACCTAGGAGGCTCTTGGGAGCAGAGGCTGCTTTGTCTTGTCACTCCCTTTTCAGGGTGAGTCTCCTGCCTACAGCCTTTGCTCACTTCCTCCAGAGGCATCCCATCATGGGAGGGGAGAACGGGGCCCTGGAGAACTTGAATGCAAATCTGCTAGGGGGGTGGTTACAGCATCACTGATAAGGTAGGAATGGCGATGCCTACCCTGCAGGGCCGCTGTCTCCACCTGGCAGGCGTTCCAGCAACGGGAGCTGATGGGTCATTATTCTTTGCTGCCTGGCATGAGTGGAGGGGCGGCGAACTCCTGCTGTTCCCAAGTGCTGCCTGACCTACAATGTCTACAGCTCACCATCACTTTCATTTATGTCTAATTTCATTCCAGAGAAGTTTCTGTGCTCTACTCCCTGAGGTCCTCTGAAAAGACACATATTCATGGGAGAGGTAACATATCAGACCTGCCCTTTTCACTTTTTCCCATGAAGTTCGCTAATAACAGAGGGGTGTGAATGTGTAAATTCTGGGTGGGTGTGTCAATTGAGCCATAAGGCATAGCAAGTGTGGGATTTCTGTGAGTTTTTTTTTTCCTTAAAAGTGTATGCCAATTTTGAAATCTACCTATAACCTAAGGATCCTCCAAATGATTTATTTAGAAAAAGTAATCCTAAAGGAAAGTCTTCCCGAGTGACTCAAAGATAAAGAACACATCTGCGATGCAGGAGATCCAGGTTCAGCTCCTGGATTGGGAAGATCCCCTGGAGAAGGAAATGGCAACCCACTCCAGTATTCTTGCCTGGGAAATCCTATGGACGAAGGTGCCTGGAGAGCTACAATCCATGGGTTCACAAAGAGTCAGACATGACTGAGCTACTAAACCACCACCACCATCAATCCAAAAAAAAAAAAAAATCAATCGTGAATATTCATTGGAAGGACTGATGCTAAAGCCGAAGCTCCAATACTTTTGCCACCTGTTGCCAACAGCAGACTCATTGGAAAAGAATCTGATCCTGGGAGAGACTGAAGGCAAAAGGAGAAAAGGGTGGCAGGGAATGAGATGGTTGGTTGGCATCACCGACTCAATGGATGTGAGTTTGATCAAACTCTGGGGTATGGTGAAGGACAGGGAAGCCTGAAGTGCTGCAATCCGTGGGGTTGCAGAGAGTCAGACACGACTTAGCAACTGAACAGCAACAAACATTAGATGATGCAGGAAGAGGCGTGATGATTGCCCATTGGTCCAGGGATTCCTAACACTGCTTTCTAAACCTGCTGCATCAGAATCACTGGGAGAACTTGAAACCACCCAGGTACCCAGACACCATGCCTGAAAGCTTGACCCATGTTTCAGAGTTGGACCCTGGCAATCTGGGTTTTAGGAAGTGTCCCTAATTCCCTACATGATTCTGACTTGAGGTCAGGCTTGGGACCCACTTCAGAGTAAATGCCCCCAGCCTCTGCCAGGTAATCTGCAGAGAGATGCGTGTCTTTAAATGGAAGAGGAGGGTGCATGGGAGCAGAAGCTAGGTGTTGCACTCAGAAGGGAGGTAAGGAAGGCTCACAGGAGGTGAGGACATAATGTAACCAGAAGTTCAGGGGCTGGAGGAGGAGGGCAGACACCTGTCTGAAGGCTGACTCCTCCCCACCGTGACAGCCAAATGGGCAAGAGCTTTTATACACAGAGGGTGGGGGCGGGATGCAGAAACAGTGCAGTCAGCTCTGACAGTCATCCTGAGACTGGTCATCGGTGGTCTGACCTGCATTATCTTGATTGTTTTAGGTACAGCTATTCTTCAGCACTGGTTATTTCCATTCCTTGAGGCCAGTTCTCAGAACTGTGGCAGACTATGTCATGGGGAAACAGTGTCAGACTTTATTTTGGGGGGCTCCAGAATCACTGCAGATGGTGACTGCAACCATGAAATTAAAAGATGCTTGCTCCTTGGAAAAAAAGCTATGACCAACCTAGACAGCATATTAAAAAGCAGAGACATTACTTTGCCAACAAAGGTCCACCTAGTCAAAGCTATGGTTTTTCCAGTGGTTCTTTATGGGTGTGAGAGTTGGACTATAAAGAAAGCTGAGCACCAAAGAATTGATGCTTTTGAACTGTGGTGCTGGAGAAGACTCTTGAGAGTCCTTTGGACTACAAGGAAATCCAACCAGTTCATCCTAAGGGAAATCAGTCCTGAATATTCTTTGGAAGAGTGGTAGTGAAGCTGAAACCCAATGCTTTGGCCACCTGATGCGAAGAACTGACTCATTAGAAAAGACCCTGATGCTGGGAAAGATTGAAGGCGGGAGGAGAAGGGGATGACGGAGGATGAGATGGTTGGATGGCATCACGGACTCGATGGACATGAGTTTGAGCAAGCTCCGGGAGTTGGTGATGGACAGGGAGGCCTGGCGTGCTGTGGTCCATGGGGTCGCAGAGTCGGATGCGGCTGAGCGACTGAGCTGAGCTGATGTCACGTCGTGTAGCTCACTTCTCCACCTGGCGTTTCAGTGTCTATACTTCAGCTCATAGGACATGGCTCAGAGTATTGCCTATAGCCGTTGAGAAGCAACTAAAGGTCCTTGGCTATGCTTAATGAGCATAGTATTATTTGGTCTCCTCTGATTGGGCTTCCCAGGTGGCTCAGGGGTAAAGAACCCACCTACCCATGCAGGAGACTCAGGAGACACAGGTTTGATCCCTGAGTCGAGAAGATCCCCCTGGAAGAGGGCATGGTAGCCCACTCCAGTATTCTCACCTAGAAAACTGCCACGGACGGAGGAGCCTGGTGGACTGCGAGCCACGGGGTCACAAAGAGTCGGACGCGGCTGAGCGCACGTGCACCTCTTTGACTGTGTCCCTTCGTTTCCATGTTCTTGCTTCTCTGATTAAACTCATTTTTAGACCAAAACCTTTCCACAGACAAAAGGCAGGCTGAGGATGGGGCTGGGCGGACAAGGGGGGACCATAGGGTACTGCTCCATTTCAGTAAGACAGACGAAGAACTGGGGCTGAGAAGTCGGTGAGATGGGCCTTTTATAGGCAGATTCCACGTTTGTGAGTTCTGCCTCGGCAGGATCAGCACTGAGGTCAACTCTGTCCGAGCCTGTGGCTTCTTGTGGATTGGTGGCCTGAACGTGACCAGCCCTCAGGAAGGTAGAAGGCACCTGAGCTGGACTCTGACCAAGCGGCTGGCCCTGCCCCGCCGGGGCCTGGTCCGAATTTGGGTTCTGAGTCAGGCCCAGGTGGGGAGGTCCCCAAGCTGCCACTGGCCACACGGGCACTGCAGAGGCCACGTGGCACTCTTTCTCTGATGGTGGGGGAGAGGTGGAGGGGGGTGCCTGGACACTCTGGAAGCTTCCCTAGGCTCCAGGTCCAGACGGGACTTCCTGGTTAAGCCTGGCCGGGGCCTCCCCCTGCACTGCTGGGACCTTCCCTCTGCCCCTGTGTGGACGCTTCCCATACCCCACGCCCCCTGACCCGGGCAGGACCCTGTGCGTTTGCTGTCCCGAGCACAGGGGCCAGCCAGGAGCACCCCACTTCAGGTTTTCCAGTTTGCCGACCAGGCGGGCCCCAAGCCTGGGTTTCTGTGGAGGCAGGTCACCCCCGGGACTTGACCTCTGACCCTCATCCCTCGGCAGGGCCAGTTGTCAAGGAGATGACAGGATTGAATTCCGAGTTAAGGGACCGAATCCTGTCTAATTTTATCTTCACTCTCTTTCCCTTCCCTGCCCTTCCTCCCTCTCTTCCTTCCTTTTATTTTTTTAAATCCCATGCAGCCTTTAAAAGAATGGTGGTCATTTTTGAGGTGGTGGCCAAATTATTACCTGATTAAAGTAAGACCTTTTGTTGGCTTTTAGGAAGTCCTTGATGTAGAATTATTTTGCATATTATCCACACAGGATTGTCTTACATTATTGATTGCTTCCAAGCACTTGGCTGGACTCACTCACCTGTAATCCTCACAACATCCTAGGAAGACTTTGTTACCTCTGTCTGTTACAAAACATAGAGATTAAAAGGCAAAGCCCACAGCTAACCAGTAACTAAGCTGGGTCTGCATCTCAGGTATCCAGACCCGCAGTTTGGAGCCAGCCAGGACTTTGGACAGGATGTCTAACCATCTCTGGGCACCTGGAGGCATTACACCTCTGGGCCCGCCCGGGTCAGTGCATTCAGTCAGCTGTGCACAAAGAGGTTTGAGCTCATTTTGGTGCCTAATTGTTGATACTGGTCTGCTAATACTCAGCTTATGGGATACAATGTCATCCATATCCTTTGTTAAAAGCTGTCCACTTTCCAAGACAAAACTGGAAATGGTGCCTCTTGCTTCTCCTTTCAACACCTATTTCCTTCTGCTCATTTTGAGATAATAAAAATGCATGATATTTCTAAAACACCACTTACCAGGCTTCTTAGACATTCACCTAGAAACCTGCAAACATATGAAATAGAATGATGACCAGTGGGGGAAGAGTCGCCTGGTCCTCTTGGAGGGTGGTGAAAGAGTCAAGCCCACATAAACTGTCCTTTTCTGTTCACCTGGTACCTATGAAAAATCTAGGATAAACCTTCTCTACCCATTACTGTTCCACAACCCAGAAGCATTTTTGTTTGTTCTTATTTCAATTTTTAGTAAAGAACAATCAGCTGGAAAGGGCATGGCTATACCGCATAGATGAAAGTGAAAGTTGCTCAGTCCGACTCTTGCGACACCATGGACTGTCCGTGGAATTCTCCAGGTCAGAATACTGGAGTGGGTAGCCTTTCCCTTCTCCAGGGGATCTTCCCAACTGAGGGGTCAAACCCAGGTCTCCCGCACTGTAGGTGGATTCCTTACCAGCTGAGCCACAAGGGAAGCCCAAGAATACTGGAGTGGGTAGCCTATCCTTCTCCAGGGGATCTTCCCGACCCAGGAACAGAACCGGAGTCTCCTGCACTGCAGGTGGATTCTTCACCAACTGAGCCACCAGGGAAGCCCACGCCTGGCCCGAGGATCCAGGCCCAGCTAAGGTGGTGCCTTGCTTCCTTCCTGCCTCTGCTGCAGCTCTCTGATGGGAATGTCCCCCTCAGGGCCTCCTCTCGGTGCCCGTCCCTTTAGCCTCACTCCCACTCCAGATGTGCCCAGAATGAGCTCCCACACACACGGAGCTGCCAGGTTTCTTCCTCCCATGGAGACTTCCTCAACCTGGGCCTCCAGTTATTTTCAAGAAGACAAATTAGACTTTTCTCTAGGGTGACCACATGTCCTGACTTGCCCATGACTGTCGGTATGATTATGACAACATAATCATGAATTGTGTGTTCCTTTTTTTAATTGGAGTGTAATTACTTTACAGTGTTGTTAGTGTCTGCTGTACAACAACGTGAATCAGCTAATGTATACATATATCCCTTCCTCCTTGGACCTCCCCCTCACTTCCCCCATCCCACCATCTAGGTCATGACAAAGCCCTGAGCTGAGCTTCCTGTGCTTTATAGCAGCTTCCCAGGAGTTGTCTGTTTCACACATGGTGGTGTATATATGTCAGTCTTAATCTCTCACCTTGTCCCACCCTCCCCTTCTCCCCTCTGTCTGCATATCTGTTCTCTATGTCTGCATCCGATTCCTGCCCTGGAAATATGTTCATCTGTATTATTTGTCTAGATTCCACGTCTATGTGTTAATGCACGGTATTTGTCATCAGAGAATTGTGGTTCCTTTTGACTCAAATTGGGATCTTCCCTGGTGGCTCAGATGGTAAAACGTCTGCCTACAATGTGGGTAGACCTGGGTTCAATCATTGGATTGGGAAGATCCCCTGGAGAAGGAAATGGCAACCCACTCCAGTACTCTTGCCTGGAAAATCCCATGGATGGAGGAGCCTGGTGGGCTGCAGTCCATGGGGTCGAAAAGAGTCGGACACGACTGAGAGACTTCACTTTCTCTTTCTTTTGACTCAAATAAGATATCCTATTTTGGACACTAGATTAACTTTGTCTCTCAGTTTTTGGTCTCAGGGGCAGGGCACCTTCATTGACATTACCTAAGTGTGACGCTCCCATCTGAAGTCACAGCAGGCTATGGAGAGAGACCTCAGGAGGTGAGCATTTCATACGGCTTGCCCCACTGAGTTACAAGTTCTTTTATCTTGCATTCCTCAGAGCTTGGGCTTCCCTGATAGCTCAGTCGGTAAAGAATCCACCTGCAATGCAGGAGACCCCGGTTTTGTTCCTGGGTCGGGAAGATCCACTGGAGAAGGGATAGGCTACCCACTCCAATATTCTTGGACTTTCCTTGTGGCTCAGCTGGTAAAGAATCTGCCTGCAATGTGGGAGACTGCGGTTTGATCCCTGGGTTGGGAAGATCCCCTGGAGAAGGGATAGGCTACCCAACTCCAGTATTCTGGCCTGGAAAATTCCATGGACTGTACAGTCTATGGAGTTGCAAAGAGTCAGACACAACTGATCGACTTTCACTTTCACTTTTCACTTTCCTCAGCTCTTAAACCAGGGCCTGGAACACACTAGAGTGATATGTGTATGCTCAGTTGCTCAGTCGTGTCCAGCTCTTTTTTGAGACCTCGTAGACTGTAGCCCACCAGGCTCCTCTGTCCATGAGATTTTCCAGGCAAGAGCACTGGAGGAGGCTGCTATTTCTTCCTCCAAGGGATCTTTCTGACCCAGTGATCGAACCCTCATCTCTTCGCTCCCGCGTTGGCAGGCGGATTCTTACTACTGAGCCACCGGGGAAGCACACCCTACAGTAGCCATTCTCAAACTTTTGGGTCTCAGAACTCTTTTGCATTCTTAAAAAATATTGAAGACTCTAAAGGGCTTTGTTTATGAATATTATATCTAACATTTAGGAATTAAAACTAAGAAAAACTTAAAATACGTATTGGCATTGATTTACATTATTGCAGGTCTGTTTAGTATGTTACTTAATAGTTTGTTCTTGCAGAAACTCCAACACATAGTCTCTGAAAAACTCCCTGGAGAGAGAAGGAAAAAGGCAAATAAGCTCTAGAATTATTATTTTAAAAAATAATTTTGCCCCCATGGATCCCTGAAAGCATCTCAGAGACTCCTGGGAGTCCCAGACCATGCTTTGAAAACTGCTTCGCTGTCTAGAGATCATCACACTGAGTGAAGTAAGTTAGACAAAGACAAATATCACATGGGATCACTTATAAGTGGAATGCAGAAAGAAATCCGTGCAAATGAATAGAACTACCTTATGACCCAGCAATCCCACTGCTGGGCATACACACCGAGGAAACCAGAATTGAAAGAGATACATGTACCCCAATGTTCATCGCAGCACTGTTTATAATAGCCAGGACATGGAAACAACCTAGATGTCCATCAGCAGATGAATGGATAAGAAAGCTGTGGTACATATACACAATGGAGTATTACTCAGCTGTTAAAAAGAATTCATTTGAATCAGTTCTGATGAGATGGATGAAACTGGAGCCGATTATACAGAGTGAAGTAAGCCAGAAAGAAAAACACCAATACAGTATACTAACACATATATATGGAATTTAGAAAGATGGCAATGACGACCCTGTATGCAAGACAGCAAAAAGACACATATGTGTATAACGGACTTTTGGACTCAGAGGGAGAGGGAGAGGGTGGGATGATTTGGGAGAATGGCATTGTAACATGTATACTATCATGTAAGAATTGAATCGCCAGTCTATGTCCGACGCAGAATACAGCATGCTTGGGGCCGGTGCATGGTGATGACCCAGAGGGATGTTATGGGGAGGGAGGTGGGAGGGGGGTTCATGTTTGGGAACGCATGTACACCCGTGGTGGATTCATGTCAAGGTATGGCAAAACCAATACAGTATTGTAAAGTAAAATAAAGTAAAAATAAAAATTTAATAAAATTGAAAAAAAAATCGGTGCAAATGAACCTCTTTAGAAAATAGAAATAGAGTCCCAGATGTAGAAAACAAACTTACAGTTGCCAAGGGGGCTGTAGGGGTGGGAGGGATAAACTGGGAGATTGGGGTTGACACATACTGCGGTAGGCGAGACAGAGAACTGATACGAGGGCTCTGATAGCACATGCTGTTCATGGCGCTCTCAAGGCAAGAACACTGAACTGGTTTGCAGTTCCCTTCTCCAGTGGACCACATTCTGTCAGACCTCTCCACCATGACACGTCCATCTTGGGCGGCCCCACATGGCATGGCTTTGTTTCGTTGAGTTTCACCCTGCTTATTTAACTTATATGCAGAGTACATCATGTGAAACGCTGGGCTGGAGGAAGCACAAGCTGGAATCAAGATTGCCGAGAGAAATATCAATCACCTCAGATATGCAGACGACACCACTTTTATGGCAGAAAGTGACAAAGAACTAAAGAGCCTCTTGATGAAAGTGAAAGAAGAGAGTGAAAAAGTTGGCTTGAAGCTCAACATTCAGAAAACGAAGATCATGGCATCCGGTCCCATCACTTCATGGGAAATAGATGGGGAAACAGTGGCTGACTTTATTTTTCTGGGCTCCAAAATCACTGCAGATGGTGACTGCAGCCATGAATTTAAAAGATTCTTACTCCTTGGAAAGTTATGACCAACCTAGATAGCATATTCAAAAGCAGAGACATTACTTTGTCAACAAAGGTCCATCTAGTCAAGGCTATGGTTTTTCCAGTGGTTATGTATGGATGTGAGATTTGGACTATAAAGAAAGCTGAGCGCTGAAGAATTGATGCTTTTGAACTGTAGCGTTGGATAAGACACTTGAGAGTCCCTTGGACTGCAAGGAAATCCAACCAGTCCATCCTAAGGGAAATCAGTCCTGAATATTCTTTGGAAGGAGTGATAGTGAAGCTGCAACCCAATACTTTGGCCACCTGATGCAAAGAGCTGACTCATTAGAAAAGATCCTGATGCTCGGAAAGACTGAGGGCAGGAGGAGAAGGGGTCAACAGAGGATGAGATGGCTGAATGGCATCACTGACTCAATGGACCTGGGTTTGGGTGGACTCTGGGAGTTGGTGATGGACAGGGAGGCCTGTCATCTGTGGTTCATGGGGTCGCAAAGAGTCGGACACAACTGAGCAACTGAACTGAACTGAACTGAACTGATAGCACAGGGTTCAGTTCGGTTCAGTTCAGTTCATTAGCTTAGTCATGTCCGACTCTTTGTGACCCCACGGACTGCAGCACGCCCAGGTCCCTGTCCATCACCAACTCCCGGAGCTTGCTCAGACTCACGTCCATAGGGTAGATGATGCCATCCAACCATCTCATCCTCTGTCGTCCCCTTCTCCTCCTGCCTTCAATCTTTCCCAGCGTTAGGGTCTTTTCAAATGAGTCAGTTCTTTGAATCAGGTGGCCAAGGTACTGGAGCACAGCAATTCTATGTAATGACCTATATGGGAAAAGAATCTTTAAAAAAAGTGAATATACATAGATGTTTAACTGAATCACTTTGCTGTACAGCAGAAACTAACACGGCTTCCCTGGTGGTTCAGATGGTAAAGAATCTGCCCACAATGCGAGAGAGCTGGGTTCGATCCCTGCGTTGGGAAGATCCCTTGGAGGGGGAAATGGGAACCCACTCTAGTATTCTTACCTGGAATCCCATGGACAGAGGAGCCTGGCGGGCTACAGCACATGGGGTCGCGGAGTTGGACACGACCGAACGACTACCCAGAGCACAGCACAGCATGCTAAGTGAAATGTCAGGAAAAGGCAAATATAGTATGATATCACGTGCATGTGGAATCTAAAAGCTAAAACGAATGACTGAATCTCACAAAGAAGAAGCAGACTCACAGACAGAGTGAGCGAACTCGTGGATACCAGTGGGGAGAAGGGAAGCGGGAAGAGCAATATAGGGGCGGGGAGTAGGAGGCACAAAGACTTAGGTATAAAGTAAGCTACAAGGACATGTTGTATAATGTGGGGAATAAAGCCAATTATTTTATAACTGTAAATGGCATATAACCTTTCAATATTGTGAATCACTATATTGTATACCTGTAACTTACATTGTACAACTATACTTCCATTTTAAAAAGAAGATTAAAAAACCCAACACATTTGAGGATGCTAAAGAAAAATTAAGCAGGTCGGGGGTACCTCCCAGGGTCCCGTCTGCTGCCCTCCTGGCCTGGGTCCTGTCCTCTT
Source organism: Ovis canadensis (assembly GCF_042477335.2). Lineage (NCBI taxonomy): Eukaryota > Metazoa > Chordata > Mammalia > Artiodactyla > Bovidae > Ovis > Ovis canadensis. The sequence goes on from NC_091267.1 coordinate 70,003,674, forward strand.
ACTGTCTTAGGTTTCAACTTCTTTGCAATGGAGGTTAGTTTTTTCCAGTGGGCGTCCCAATGGTCTGGGTCATGGAAAAGCAGAGAAACGGGTTCTGTGTTTCCGTCTGCAACCTGTGAATGGTTTTCTATGAATTCCACAGCTTGGGTCCTGGCACCCTGAGGGGAGTTCACATTCAGACTTCTTCTGTGGGAACCTCAGTCATGAGATTTCAGTTTCACTTGGGAGAACTTTTTCTTTCCCTCTGGTGCTCCAGGCAGATGATGCCTCTCTGCCATTCTCTGAGCCACTGGGAGAGACTTTTTCCCCCCCAAGTCTCTCTTCGTGGATGAGGCAGTTCTTCCACAGGTCTGCTTAGCGTTGGGGTCCCGGGTCTGCTCCCTGTGTGATGAAAGCTGGATCCCACTTTGTGTGTGCCATGGGGACCTCTATCTGCCTGGCTCTCCAGCCTCAGTCAGCTCCATTTTATAGCTTCTTTTTGCCTCCTGTTTTCTTTCTTTCTTTTCAGTCTGGCTCAAAATTTAAAACATATCTTGGTTATATTTTATCCAGGACTTCTGTGTGTCTGGAACAGGAGGGAATAGACAGTAACTCTGATTGCTGTGCTGCCAGGATTTTAGAACGTCTTTTTATTGGTTTGTCTCAGCCCCTGAAATGTTCCCTCTGGCCTCCTGAATTGTGGTTAAGAGCACGATTCTAGAGTCAGGCTCTCTGGGTTCAAATTCTGGCTCCACCACTTATAAAATGTGCACCTAGGAAAAGTTAACTAAGCTCAGTCTCCTCATCTCTACAGTGGGACACTCATAACACTGACCTCCTTGGATTGCTAGGAAGATTAAATACGTTAGCATTGATAAGGTGCTCAAACGGGAGTCTGGAACCAGCTGTGATAGGTACTCTGTCTATGGGATTCTCCAGGCAAGAATACTGGAGTGGACTGCCATGTCCTTCTCCAAGGGATCTTCCCAACTCAGGGATCAAACCCAGGTCTACTGCCTTGCAGGCAGGTTCTCTACCACCTGATCCACCAGAGAAGCCCATATTAATAGGTACTAGTTGCTATTTATTTTGGTTTAGGGACTTTCCCTGTTAGTCTGCTTCTAATAAAAGATTCAATTCTTGGAAAGTATATCCATCAGGTTGCTGCTAAGCTGCTGCTAAGTCGCTTCAGTCGTGTCCGACTCTGTGCGACCCCATAGACGGCAGCCCACCAGGCTCCCCCGTTGCTGGGATTCTCCAGGCAAGAACACTGGAGTGGGTTGCCATTTCCTTCTCCAGTGCATGAAAGTGAAAAGTGAAAGTGAAGTCGCTCAGTTGTGTCTGACTCTTAGTGACCCCATGGACTGCAGCCTACCACACTCCTCTGTCCATGGGATTTTCCAGGCAAGAGTTCTGGAGTGGGGTGCCATTGCCTTCTCCATCCATCAGATTACTACTCTGTATTCACCGCTAGTATGTTTAGCTTATTCAATTCTCAACTAGTTGTCATTTTGCAGAGAAGAGATGAGGAACCCGAGGAACTGGAGTCTAGTGGCTGAGCTTCGATGCAGACAGGTGGTTCCAGAGAAGGATGGTCAGGGAGGCTGGTCTGCCCAGGTGTGGACCCAGAGGGAGTGATCTTTGAGAAAAATTGAGGAACTGGGACTTCTCTGATGGACCAGTGGTTAAGACTCTGAGCTTCCACTGCAGGGGGCAAGGATTTGATCCCTGGTTGGGGAGCTAAGAACCTGCATGCATTGCAATGCAACCAAAAAGAAAAAAAATGAAAAAAAAATTAGAAATTAACAAAGGAAAGAAGCTATTTCCAATGTTGGCTCTTTCCTACGGTTTCGAGGAAGGAGTCTGTTTTTTTACTGCAGTCTTTGTCTGGGCCACTTTTGCATTTATTTTTTACTGACGAGACTATTACTTCCTGGTAGACATGTCTAGGAAACATTTTTAAATATTCCTGTGGGATGCTAAGCGTCTGATGAGTTTCTCTTCCTGACATTGTAAAGTAAGCCTCGGAGTCTGGACTTCCTGTGCCTTCCTGAAAAACTCTTGGATGGGTCAGGCTGGATAATCACTCTATAAGGGCCGGGAATCTTGGTGTGGACCCTGGGGTCAACTTTGGGGGAATAAGAATACTTGGATGTGCTTCTATTTCATGTTTTGTAGAAAATGAATATATTGGCCAGAGTGAACTTTGTCCCTTCAATAACAGGTATCCATTGAGTACCTACTATGTTCCAAACATCAGCATGTACCTTGCCTTTTCACTTCACATTGTATCTTATAGGTCATTCCGTATCAGTGCATTCTTTTTAATAACTGCATAGCATTCCACCACGTGGATATACCGTCATATATATGACTAACGCCTTGTTGACGGAGAGTTAGGTTGTTCCAATCATTTAAAAATGCTTCAGAGTATGATCTTATACACACATGGTTCACAGAGGTGAGCATATATCAGCAGGACAACTTCCTAGAAGTAGAATTTTTAAAAAATCCACGTACATCTTCTCTAAAAGTGGCAAGAGGGAAAAGTTCAGGCTTTTAAATGAATCAATGGGCTGTGGGAAAGTGGTGCCGCAGGGCGCACTGGCCCGGGAGTGCTTTTTTGCAGATAATCAGCCAGTGAACTCGGGCAAGTCCTTTTCCTTCTTTGAAGCTTGGTTTCTTCACTTGTAAAATGGAGCGCTGGGTCATTCAAGGCTGAGGGAGAAAGGCCCGTGAACTCACGCATCTTTTCAAAGCATTTACCTTCCTAAAAGTAGATTTCCTCTCGATTCCCAGGCTTCTCCGAGCTGGGTGCGTGCATGCTAAGTCGCTTCAGTCGTGTCTGACTCTTTGCGACCCCATGGACTGTAACCCACCAGGCTCCTCCATCCATGGGATTCTCCAGGCAAGAATACTGGAGTGGGCTGCCATGCCCTCCTCCAGGGGATCTTCCTGAACCAGGGATCAAACCCAGGTCTCCTATGTTTCCTGCGTTGGCAGGTGGTTTCTTTACCACTAGCACCACCTGGGAAGCCCAAAGCTAGGTGAGGTGGTGGTTTTGTTTTTTATTTTAATATTTGTTATTTATATGGCTGTATCAGGTCATAGCTGTGGCAGCTGGGATCTTTCATTTTGGCACATGGACTCTCCTACCATGTGGAAACTTGAGGGAGCCAGAGATAAAGGTTCCCCCATCTCTCACAGGTGTGTTACAGAACAGGGCTGGGCCCTCTGACAGGTCAAAGCCCATGTGAGAAGAACCCAGCTATAAAGCTGAAGTGAAGTGAAGTCGCTCAGTCATGTCCTACTCTTTGCAACCCCATGGACTATAGCCTATCAGGCTTCTCCGTCCATGGGATTTAGGAGCATGGGCTTAGGTGCTCTGAGGCAGGTGAGATATTAGTTCCTCCACCAGGGGTTGAACCCAGGTCCCCTGTATTGCAAGGTAGATTCTTAGCCTGTGGACCGCTAGTAAAGTCCTGAGGTGGTGGTGTTAGGTTCTATTACTTCCTAAGGAGAAGGCACCCTCCACTGCCAGCTTCCATTTTGCAGGAACATGCGGTTCAGTGAAAACAGCCTTGAAGAACTGAGGAGTCTAACCTTATCCCAGCTGGGTGACATTGGGAAGTCCTCTTTTCTTGTATGGCCTTATTCTGTTGCTGAGTGGGTGAACCAGGGGGAGGTTCGGGGTTCCAAAGAAGGTTAAAGCCCATTTCCCATCCACCACACCCACCCCCCACTGCTTTTTTTTTTTAACACAAGGGACCCTTCACAGGACAAACATGACTTCACTGTGTCCAACTTCCAAACAGGACTGAGTCCCTATAAGCATCCTTCCTTCCTGAGGCCAATGTTTGCTCAGAAGGTTGGGCCAGTCAGGGAGCCCCAGGTAGATAGAGGAGAGATAATTGCTGGTGGGAAAGATTAGACTAATCCCCATAAGCCTGCAAGGCCGCTGATGAAGCCTTTTCTTGGGGTTCTGTCTTGTGACAGATAATCATTCATTACCTGAAGTAAGCCCTGAGGTTTCCCAAGAGTCGGGTTGTTCAGAAAACCCTGACCCAAGTGTGGGCACCGGTCACGATGGCGCAAGTCCAGGAACCAGAGGGTCCCAGTCCTTCACCGATAGGCATCAGTCACCAGCAGCCAAACACAGAGCTCTTGGTTAATGAAAGACTACTGTTGGTTGGTAATGGAAATGTCCACATGACCTCAAATAATGACCTTTGCTTATAGATTTTCTTTATAAATATTTTTGTTCAAGTTCAGGCTTGAGCTTTAAGGGCTGATTAGTGGAGGGGCGGGAGGTGTGTACACAAAGAAAAAGGCTGGGTCTTTGCAAGGGGATTTGACTGACTGCGATGGTATGAAGTTGAGAAACATGAATGAATAGGATTTGCTGTTGTGTGGAAGTCTCCTACCTCCCTCAGGAAGAGTCTCACCTTTCACGTGAATCTTATCCATCCTCGAGCCTCTCTGTCAAAATAATATCCCAGTTTTCCTGAAACTTCAGACTAAAGTGAATCTCCACACTTATGAAATTCCAGAATGGGGAAACAGCTCTGGGGCATCTTAAATTGAGGTCTCCTTCTGCCCCAGACCACCAGAAGTAGAGCGTGTCCCTGGCACCCAACACTTGCAGGCTGCAAGCGGGATGGCGGCCATCTTGGTCAGATCTTGTCCAACCCAAGCCCTATCACTTTACTTGGTGTCAAGCCTACCTCTTAGTGCGTACTTGGGATTTCTTGGAAGACTTTGTCAGACTCTTCCCAAGCATTGCCTGGAGCTCAACTTTTCTCACTTCTAGAGTTTTCTCACCTGGCCCGGCCCCGTTCTTTACAGAGTGATCCCAAAACACCTTCCCACCTCTCTCCTTGTTGTCTGGGACCTTCTTTGCTTACAGACTCGCAGCCACAGCTGCCTCAGGCTGGGCTTCTGTTCTGGGGTCCCTGTATGTGCACCTGCTCTGTGTCCAGATGCCTGGCTTGGAGACCGAGTCTTTTGGAAAAAGAACCAGCAAGGCCGTTCTGAGGGGACAAGCTGTGAGCTTCCAGAAGAAGGCTCTGAAGGGTCTTTGTGCTCCCATGGCTTCTCCCTGTCTTCTGCAGCTTTCCCCTCCTTGGGTTTCTTCTGGCTCCCAAGACCCCAGTTCTCACAGCTCCACAGCCTGGCAGCGCCACTCTGTTGGTTGGCTTCACTCATCAGAAGGTGGCATGAAGGACTGGTCCACTGATCCTGTTCAGTTTAGCTGGTGTCTAACTTTATGGCTTCCCTGGTGGCTTAGAGGGTAAAGCGTCTGCCCACAATGCAAGAGACCCGGGTTTGATCCCTGGGTAGGGAAGATCCCCTGGAGAAGGAAATGGCAACCCACTCCAGTACTCTTGCCTGGAAAATCCCATGGATGGAGAAGCCTGATAGGCTATAGTCCATGAGGTCGCAAAGAGTCGGACACAGCTGAGCAACTTCACTTCACTTCAGCTTTATAGCTGGGTTCTTCTCACATTGGCTTTGACCTGTCAGAGGGCCCAACCTTGTTCTGTAACACGCCTGTGAGAGATGGGGGAACCTTTATCTCTGGCTCCCTCAAGTTTCCACGTGGTAGGGCAGTATTAGGGGGAACTCTTTGGTCTTATCTCTCTCTCTCCTCAGCGGTGTGTCTGTCAGGCCATGTTTTCCACTGAAATGCAGGCAATTTGGGCCCATCTTTTTGGGATGGGCAGGCTGTCCCAAACCTGCCCCTGTCCTGCCCCAAGGGGAGGGAGCTTACTTTTCTTACTTCCCAGCAATGCTGCCCAGGCCTGGGACTGTCACTCCCAACTTGGGAGGCAGGCAGGACATGGGTGGAGACAAGCAGAGTGCTTATAGCGCTCTTCAAACCAGCCTCTCAGAGCCTCCACTTTGGGCAAAGGGGCTGATACTTTGGCGCTAGTAGTAAGGAACCCACCTGTCGATGCAGGAAACATAAGAGACATGGGTTCGATCTCTGGGTCAGGAAGATCCCTTGGAAGAGGGAATGGTAACCCACTCCAGTATTCTTGTCTGGAGAATTCCATGGACAGAGGAGCCTGGTGGGCTACAATCCATAGGGTCACATAGAGTCAGACATGACTGAGCAACACACACACACACACACACATGCACACACACACACACAGAGGTAAATTGAAACTGGTTATCCACTGGCCAGCAGCCCCAGGAAGGAGGAAGCATGGAGAACAGGTCTCCTCACTTCTAGTCAGTAGTGGGAATTAAAGTGCCATGGGTCTCTCAACTGCTCAGTTGCTAATTCCAGAGCTTTCTCTGTGTAATTCCTCATTCTGATAGCTTCCTGGCTGAAGCCACCAGGAAAATGGTTCTTCCTCTGATTTATCAGTCCTTGTTGCTGTTGTTTTTGTTGCTAAGTCGTGTCCAACTCTCTTGCAACCCCATGCACTGTAGCCTGCCAGGTTCTTTCTGCCCATGGGATTCTCCAGGCAAGAATACTGGAGTGGGTTGTCCTTTCCTTCTCCAAGGGATCTTCCTGACCCAGGGATCGAACCCAAGTCTCCTGCATTGGCAGGCAGGTTCTTTGCCACTAACCCACGTGGGAAGCCCTCCCTCCTGAAGAAGACTTCCCCTCCCCTGCAGGCCAGGGTCATCTCCCCAAGCTCATTAACATGGGGTCACCTTTTGCAACAGCACGACAGTGACTTTTCTCCTTTCCACGTGCCTGTCCTTCCAGACCAAGAAGTGTCAGCAAACATACATATTGCAGTCATGAGGAGCACGCCTTCAGAAGCCTGCTGGCCAATTTGATCATGCTCCTGCTGGAGTATGAAGGTGCCTGGAGTCTTCTGTGCACCTCAGGCACTTATAGGAATAGGTGAATCCAGCTGAGAAATCCTTGGCTGCCAGTGTCATCGGGCCACTGGCCACCCTGCATGACCTTTCCCTCTGCCTTCCTGCAGACACAGAAGTCCCCAGAGGTGCGTTCATCCACAGAAGCCATGACATAAAGCTAGGTTCTGGTTTTCCTAAAGGGGTTCACCCTTCCTCAGCGCTGTGGCCCTGGGGAAGGTTTGCAGGGACCAGACAAGGCTTTCGTCTCTATCTTTCTCTCCAGCTCTATCTTTCTGCCTTTTCCAGACTTGTTCTTTGTTTTAGGAAAAAAAAAAATGTCTGGAGGGGAGGAGCCACGGTGGCTGTTGTCCAAGGGATGTAATTTTAACCCCCTCTGCTCCTAAAAAATCAATATTCCTTTGAGTCTCTGTGAAGAGTGTTTTATAGACTCCCTTCTGAGCAGCCCCAATCTGTAAAGGCTGATATTATCTGATGACCCTTCACTTACTTACACATTTTTTTTTAAACAAAATATTTCCTGAACCTCACCTTTCTCTAGAACTGAGACCTTATTGCACATATCTGCCTTGTGACAGTATGTCTTATCTGTCCAGTTTGGAAAGAAAAGCACCTCATTTACATACCTGGAGGCACCGGTGGTGGTGGGGGGGTGATGACAAAGGTCATCAGCTGACGTGGTAGCCTCCAGCTGGACGGGGAGCAGGAGGGAGGGCAGCCATGTTGTCCGTGAAGGGAGGAGGGAGGGCAGCCGTGTTGTCCAAGAAGGGAGGAGGGAGGGCAGCCGTGTTGTCCAAGAAGGGAGGAGGGAGGGCAGCCGTGTTGTCCAAGAAGGGAGGAGGGAGGGCAGCCGTGTTGTCCAAGAAGGGAGGAGGGAGGGCAGCCGTGTTGTCCAAGAAGGGAGGAGGGAGGGCAGCCGTGTTGTCCAAGAAGGGAGGAGGGAGGGCAGCCGTGTTGTCCAAGAAGGGAGGAGGGAGGGCAGCCGTGTTGTCCAAGAAGGGAGGAGGGAGGGCAGCCATGTTGTCCGTGAAGGGAGGAGGGAGACTCCAGGCTCTCAGCCAAGGTCAGACAAAAAGCCATCAGCTGGAGAACGCGTGTCTCCTGTGATCAGGTCCAGGCTTCACCAGTGTTGCCTCAGACCGAAGGCACCCAGGTTTATTCTTATTGTACGTGTCACTTCACAGCAGAAACAAGCCACCTCCACTCACCTGCCAAATTCCAGAGCTAGAAGAGACTTCAAATGTCATGTCATCAGACGTTACAAACTGATGGCTGGACAGGTCGCCACAGTGCACGTGTCTTTTTTGACCTGAGTAGCTTCTGTGGTTTGTGTCCTTGTTTCTTTCCCCCCGCCCCCGCTGGTTTTTTATTAAACCTTATATTTTATATTGGAGTATAGCCAATTAACAATGTTGTGATGGCTGGTGGCTCAGACAGTAAAGAACGCGGGAGACCTGGGTTCAGTTCCTGGGTTGGGAAGATCCCCTGGAGAAGAGAATGACAACCCCTCTCCAGTATTCTTGCCTGGAGAAATCCCATGGACAGAGGAGCCTAGCAGGCGATAGTCCACGGGGTCACTAAAGAATCAGAGAGGACTTAGCGACGGAACAGCAACAACGAGCACTTTATAGGCACTTTGAGTGACTGTTGAACGCCTCTAGCAGAGCTGGCTATGATTGTTAATAACTAGCACAGAGGAATGAATGCATCCACATCTGTTCCACCCAACCATCATGTTAGCAGTCCAGTGAGACTACTGTTGCTCAAAACTGGTCCAGAACTTGACCTTTGACCTTGCTTTAGGGGCCATCTGAACCACTAGAGAAAACCTGTCCCTTTTTTTTGTTATCATGTCAAAGTTTCCACACAAACAATACTTACCACCTTATTCAGTTGTGAGTCTCAAATCTGACTCTGTCAACATTGAGGATATCCTATGTCTCTGAACTTGTAAAATGTTCCATGCATTCAATTGTTATTATTATCTGGCTAAATAGCCATGGCCAAATCCACTTTCAGGGTTGAAAAATTGCCGCCATTGAGAATCACCCAAAAGATATTTGAGCAATGAAAGAAATGTCAAGAGAGATATATCAATACATTTTGAACAATGGGGATGTCGTTGGAATAAGAAAGTACTTTAAAGGAAAGTCTTTTCATTTAAATGAATGAAAAAAAATCAATCCCATTGCTATATAGTTACTCTGTGCCTCAAGGAACAAGAGAGAGGGAGGAGAGAGCTAAAGAAGTAACAACACAGCATTCAGAAATAATAAGACGGAAGGTGGATCTCACTTGGTGCATTTCTCTGTGTGACCTGATTCCTGGTTGCCTCCATTTATCACTAGGAAGAAGAGTAACCCCTGGGGTAAACCTTCTCTTTGCTCCAAAATAATGGATGCAAAAACTTCCTCTAACTAGACTTTTCCCAGGGATGGTGGAAGTGTTTAGACAGGCAAGGTTGAGTGCTGCAAGGAGGACCCAGATATGGAGCTGACATTATAGTCGAGGAGATAAAGCAGAACAGGGAAGTAAGACCAGCATCAGGGAGGCGCGCGAAGGGTGGGAGGAGGTCAGCTTCCACAGGTGCATCCCAGAAAGGTCCCGTGGAAGAAACAGCGCTTCTGTTGAGCTGTGAAGTCCTGAGGGCACAGGGAAGGTGTGGAAAGGACTGAAGGGGGAGGAGAGGGAGCCACACGAAGCTAAGAGAGCAGGCTGATTACTTATTAATAAATGACTCAGCTAAAAAGTTACACAATAGAGACACAGTCTGTGGATTAATCACCAACTTTCCTTTGCATCTTTCCTTGCAGGATGGAAAGAGCAGTGTGAGATTCTAATGCCCTGAAACTCATTTTCCATGCAACCCAGGAAGGTCATTGGGTCCCCTGGCACCTCGGGTTGCACATCTGTTAAAAAAGGGAGGAATACCTGACAGTCCTATCTCACCAGTGGTTCTAAGGATGGAATGACCTAGTGCATGGAAAAAATTATTCATGTATTCACACATCCATCTATCGGGCCCTCTGGGCTCCCATCAGAAGCAGAGGGGGCAAGGCGTGGACATGGAATTCCAATTAGCTCAAGAACTAGAACCAGCTCTATCAGGAGGGAGAAGGGGATCGTAATGACTAGAGACATTTGTGCACTGGCTTTGGAAATGCTCTCTTGGCCCCTTAACTGCTGGTAACTGTGTCTTTTCTGCCTTTTCATTAACTGTGGAAAGAAAAGCTCAATACCAGCAGAGAAGCTTCTCTTAGGAGGAAGTCGGCCAGGATTGGGAGTGAGCACCCTGAAGCTGGCCTGGTTCCCAAAAAGAACCAGGTGCCACGACCCTCACTCCTCACCCACAGATGTCTTGCCTAGGGACTTCCCTGGTGGTCTCATGGCTAAGACTCCATGTTCCCCATGCAGGGGTGCCCTGGTTCAATCCCTGCTCAGGGAAAGGGATCCCCCATGCTGCAACTAAGAATTCACACGCCCCAACAAATGATCCACAGAAGAACTGTACAAAAAAGATCTTCACGACCCAGATAATCATGATGGTGTGATCACTCATCTAGAGCCAGACATCCTGGAATGTGAAGTCAAGTGGGCCTTAGAAAGCATCATTAGGAACAAAGCTAGTGGAGGTGATGGCATTCCAGTTGAGCCATTTCAAATCCTGAAAGATGATGCTGTGAACGTGCTGCGCTCAATATGCCAGCAAATTGGGAAAACTCAGCAGTGGCCACAGGACTGGAAAAGGTCAGTGTTCATTCCAATTCCAAAGAAAGGCAATGCCAAAGAATGCTCAAACTACTGCACAATTGTACTCATCTCACATGCTGGTAAAGTAATGCTCAAAATTCTGCAAGCCAGGCTTCAGCAATACGTGAACCGTGAACTTCCAGATGTTCAAGCTGGTTTTAGAAAAGGCAGAGGAACCAAAGATCAAATTGCCAACATCCGCTGGATCATGGAAAAAGCAAGAGAGTTCCACAAAAACATCTATTTCTGCTTTATTGACTATGCCAAAGCCTTTGACTGTGTGGATCGCAATAAACTGTGGAAAATTCTGAAAGAGATGGGAATACCAGACCACCTGACCTGCCTCTGGAGAAATCTGTATGCAGGTCAGGAAGCAACAGTTAGAACTGGACATGGAACAACAGACTGGTTCCAAATAGGAAAAGGAGTACATCAAGGCTGTATACTGTCACCCTGCTTATTTAACTTCTATGCAGAGTACATCATGAGAAACGCTGGCCTGGAAGAAACACAAGCTGGAATCAAGATTGCTGGGAGAAATATCAATCACTTCAGATATGCAGATGACAGCACCCTTATGACAGAAAGTGAAGAGGAACTCAAAAGCCTCTTGATGAAAGTGAAGGAGGAGAGTGAAAAAGTTGACTTAAAGCTCAACATTCAGAAAACAAAGATCACGGCATCCGGTCCCATCACTTCATGGGAAATAGATGGGGAAACAGTGTCAGACTTTATTTTCTGGGGTTCCAAAATCACTGCAGATGGTGACTGCAGCCATGAAATTAAAAGACGCTTACTCCTTGGAAGAAAATTTATGACCAACCTAGATAGTATTCAAAAGCAGAGACATTACTTTGCTGACTGAAGTCTGTCTAGTCAAGGCTATGGTTTTTCCTGTGGTCATGTATGGATGTGAGAGTTGGACTATGAAGAAGGCTGAGCGCCGAAGAATTAATGCTTTTGAACTGTGGTGTTGGAGAAGACTCTTGAGAGTCCCTTGGACTGCAAGCAGATCCAACCAGTCCATTCTGAAGGAGATCAGCCCTGGGATTTCTTTGGAAGGAATGATGCTAAAGCTGAAACTCCAGTACTTAGGCCACCTCATGCGAAGAGTTGACTCATTGGAAAAGACTCTGATGCTGGGAGGGATTGGGGGCAGGAGGAGAAGGGGACGACAGAGGATGAGATGGCTGGATGGCATCAATGACTGGATGGATGTGAGTCTGGGTGAATTCTAGGAGTTGGTGATGGACAGGGAGGCCTGGTGTGCTGCGATTCATGGGGTCGCAAAGAGTCAGACATGACTGAGCGACTGAACTGAACTGAACTGAACTGAACAAATGATCCCACATCTTGCGATGAAGATCAAAGATCCTTTGTCCTGCAACTAAGACCTGGTGCAGCCAAATAAACAGATACATATTTAAAATACACACATATATTCCCTAACTGAAACAAAACAGATATCTTGCCTAGGACTGTCAGATAATCCTGCCTTTTTTAACAGGTGTGCAAACAAAGGGGCCAAGGGAGCCAATGACATCCGAAGGTTACAGGGAAAATGTGTTACCAGGCATTAGTTATCTGTCTCTTCCCTTTTGGTAAACCCCCTAATGTGAAGAGCCAACTCATTGGAAAATACTCTGATGGTGGGAAAGATTGAGGGCAGGAGGAGAAGGGGACGGCAAAGGCTGAGATGGTTGGATGGCATCACTGACTCAATGGACATGAGTTTGGGCAAACACCAGGAGAGAGTGAGGGACAGGGAAGCCTGGCATGCTGCAGCCCTTGGAGTCGCAAAGAGTCGGACACGACTGAGCGACTGAACAACGATCAACGGGACACTCCGCTTGCAGACGGGAGTGTTTTGCTTTTTGTTTCTCTGGACAAAAGGGAAGAACCAAGGGGCTTCTGGGGGAGAGGCAGACACACTGGTAAGAGTGAGCTTACCTTCTTTGAGGAAGACCCCAGAATGGAGCCTGTCAGCTGCCCTCCCCTGGCTTGATACTGGTGGAAAGACTTCTTGCTTTGTCTGAGTTTCTACCCTTCCACATTTCATCTGGGTTCTCGGGGCAGGGCAGTTGCTAGGAGTCCCTGAAGGAAGATTAGGAAGAGGTGAAAAGGTAAGGTCTGGGGCAATATTTACTCTCCCACGGCAGTCTGTGTGACCAAGAGGATGAATGAGGAGAGTACAGATAAGGTTAATCAACACAACAAGCTCATGGCTTCACTGGGACACTGGTTACAGTTTTCCTAAACCCTGAGAATGCATTTTGATAAAGGGGAGACTCATGTGGGGTTTTTCACTCTTGAATTCCCTCAGAAAACCTGGCTTTTCCAGACGCTGGTTTGACACTCTCTGTAAACACAATTAGTCTGGGGTTCTTGCCACACGGTAGTAAAGATGCCTTCAGAAAGGCAGGAGGGAGATTAAATGATTACATTAGTAGAGCAAATATATGTATGATAAAGTTTTATGAGCTCTTCTTCCAAGAAAGGGGCTCTGCAAAAGCAGTATTTTATTATCCTTGTTTTAAGGCTCAGGGAAATGTAACCTCCCTTATTCAGCTTGACCGTTGGTGATCATATTTATCTATTCATGACTTAGCCTTTTTGTTTTTTAAGAAAGAAAATTCAGACCAAGCATCATATTGGTATTACTAACATTATTTAGTAAAGCGTTAAACATCTTGTTTTATACCATTTATATTCTCTTCTAGAGAGGAGCTCAAAATTTCTCTGGCAAGATAGCAAAAGTTAACTGTGGCAAGCAAAGATTAAAATATTATATGAAGGGATTTCTGGCCGACACAATGAGATTTCCTTCTTTGTAGAATGCTTACAGTCATTTCACTGACTCCTGGAGAACTGGATAGGAGCTGATGAGTGAGCTAAAATCAGCAGTCCCCTTTCAAGCACCAGAATCCGATTTAGGGGAAGATATCATTTCCACAGACAGGGGGTAGGGGGGATGGTTTGGGGATGATTCAAACACATTGCATTTATCGTGAACTTTATTTCTAATCTAATGCCGCTGCCGATCTGACAGCAGGTACCCATCCACGGCCCTGAGGTTGGGCACCCCTGGGCTAAATGATGCTTAGGGCCTTATTGTTGCCTTTTCCATAACAACAACCCTCAGGTAAAATAAAAGCTTCTGTTCAGGGTTTCCCTGGTGGCTCAGAGGGTAAAGAATCTGTCTTCAAGTCAGGAGACCCAGGTTCGATCCCTAAGTCAGGAAGATCCCCTGGAGGAGGGCATGGCAACTCACTCCAGTATAGTATTCTTGGCTGGAGAATCCCATGGACAGAGGAGCCTGGTGGGCTACAGTCCATGGGGTCGCAAAGAGTCAGACACGATTGAGCGACTAACACACACATTCTTGCCTTTGCAGCCAGGGACTTATAGTCTGAGACAGTCAGCTGTTGCAACAACATGCTGCTCTCGTGTATAGCTAAATGAATGTAACACAACTAACTTTTTGCATTAAGGGAAAAAATGTATCTACACCCAGCAGGTGAAAATGAAATTATGGGAGCCGTGCAGTAGTGCCAATCACTTGTGGTTACCTAGTGAGTTGAAGGAAAAGTTCTGTTGTTATATTTTGTTGTATGACAAGATGTCACAATAATTGGTTGTTAGAATGGATCTTTCCAAGGAAGCGGTTAGAGCCTCAAAGTAATCAGAAGATAAGGAATCCTGGTTCTAGGTGTTGTTTTCATGATGTTAGGTTTTTTCTTAAATCAACCTTGTAGAGGCATAATTTAAATTTTACAGTTAAAATGCAAATTTTAACTGTAAAATGCAGATTTTAATGGGCATAGAAAAATGTATCCATCCACGTAACAACCGCCAGTCAATAATTAGAACCTATCACCCCAGAAAGTTACCCAGGTGCCTTTGCAGTTAATAACTGCCCCTCTATCACATATGAAAGTGTTAGTCACTCAGTCGTGTCCGACTCTTCAAAACCGCATGGACTGTAGCCGGCCAGGTTCCTCTGTCCATGAAATACTCTAAGCAAGAATGCTGGAAGGGATGGCATTCCCTTCTCCAGAGGATCTATCCCACATAAGTGCTTCCAAAGAAACATGAATCTGACTGGACCTTCAGGTTTTAGCCAACTGAAGTTGGAATAATTCTGACTTGGTGCCTAGCAATGCCCTGGTGCCCAGGCATATAATGTCAATATAAATAAGGATGCACTGATAATAATTAAACCAGTCCCAACGGGGTACACAGGGTGGGGCTCTGTAACTCCCGGATTTGCTCAGAGCCAGACCTGGAAAATGGCTCCTGTGCAGCGGCCCCTCCTGTGTCAGCCAGGGACAGAGTGACAACAGGGTGAGGTGACTTTGTGAGCCCGGAGAGGACTGCAGGTTGGCCGAGTCAGGGCGTCATGTGGGTCCAGGAGGGTCAGTGGAGGGTGGTGGGTGTTGGGGGATTGGTGTGAGAAGGGAGGTCCTTGGAGAAGTAGGCAGCCCAGCAGGGGTCAGGGCAGGAGGTGGGGGTGGGGATGGGGGGAGCTGAGCCCCTGGACCCAAGGAGCAGGCTGTGAGACCCTGGCCGAGCGGCCCCGGAAGGCCCCTGAAGCCTGGATGGCAGGTGCAGGTCATTTCCATAATTATTACATCATACAGCCTATGTTGCATTAACGTACAGTATTTACTAAATAAGTGCACGTTTCAAAAAAACGTCCGACTGTGCTCCTGTTGCCCTTTGGCTTTTGAAAATGGCCTTGGTGCCTCTCAGCCCTTGGCCAGCTCTCCGGGGCTTTGGGGAGCCCTGGCATGTGAGTGCATGCCAAGCTTCTAATGACAGGGGCCCATTAGCGCACGGGGCTGGATTCCTGGAACCACCAGGAAGATTAGGAAATGGAGCTGAGAATGAGCTGGCTGCAGGCTCTGCCCGGGGAGGCACCCGTGCGCCCAGCAGCGGCTCCCTGGAGGATGAAGTAGGTGTAGATGGCAAGGGTGTCCCCAGGTCATTTGGGCAGCGGTGCCACTGCAGGCCAGCTCTGGGCTCCCCTCCTCTCTACCCTTTCTGGGCAGCTCAGGAATCCTTGTGGCCAGCAGGCCATGCTGTCACAATGAGGGGCAGTGCAGCATGGAGGAGGCTTGCCGAGGGGGTGCGAATAAGTGCCCGCCAGATGGCAGGCAGAAACTCAGACTGAAACAGTCTAAGACACAGTCCCTGCCTCAGTGAGAGGGATGGCAGGGGGGTGGGGCCAGTTATCATCTTAGACTAAGAGCCGTCTTATGAGAGGGCTTCCCAGGTGGCTCAGATGGTACACTGTCTGCCCGCAATGTGGGAGACCCGGGTTCGATCCCTGGGTTGGGAAGATGCCCTGGAGAAGGCAATGGCAACCCATTCCAGTACTCTTGCCTGGAAAATTCCATAGACAGAGGAGCCTGGCAGGCTACAGTCCATGGGGTCGCAGAGTCGGACACAACTAAGTGACTGAACAATGACAAATTCGTATGTTGCAGTCTTGACCTTCCCCCTCACCTCCGAAAGTGACCTCACTTAGAGACAGTCTTTCCAGAGGTTACCCTAACCCAGTGTGACTGTCCTCATAAGAAGGGGACACGTGGACACAGATACTCAGAGAGACGAGGACATGCAGACAGGGAGAAGACGGCTGTCTACAACTCAGGGGAGAGGCTGAGAACGGCCCTCACAAGGAATCGATCCTGCCCACACTTAAATTTTGGTTTTCTGGCCTCTAGGACCGAGCGAAAACAAACTGTCATTTAAATCACCCAGCCGTGCAGCCCTAGGAAAGCTAATAGAGGTCCTGCGGCACCAAAGAATGTCTAGGCTGGTACCCGCGGGGAGAGGAGGGAGGAGAAATGGAAGGTCCTGTGGGCAGCCAGAGGGGGACTTTGGGGCTGAGGGTGTGGGCGGAGGGTGGGCACAGAGAAAGAAGCCTGAAGGAGCATCAGATGCCGAGCCCAGGAACCAGGTCTGAGGGCCAACAGAAGCCAGTCTCACAGTACAAGTCTCTGGAAATCATACTCTCAGAAATGTTTCCAATTCCACTGGCAACATTGAAAACGCAAGCCACTGACACATTGACCCTGGGAGATCAAGAACTTTTTAAAAATTTTGATTGCAATGATTGATTTATGTGAGTTTCTTGGATCATGTTCATTGTCAACAATAATATGAGCTTCCACGGCTGGTGCAGGGATGGGTTTACTGGCATCTGGGGCTGCCCGCGGTTCTCTGGACCAACAGCTGTGGGTGATGCATCCTGCCTGGTCTTGCAGGGCGGCTGGACTCCCCTGCCCGCAGACGAGGTGTGAAGACTGATTGCCTGCTTTCAATAACCAGCTTAACACGGAACTAGCAAACTTCCAAAGTCAAGTGAAAATGAAAGAGAAAGTCCGCTCAGTCGTGTCTGACTCTTTGCAACCCCATGGACTATACAGTCCATGGAATTCTCCAGGCCAGAATACTGGAGTGGGCAGCCTTTCCCTTCTCCGAGGCATCTTCCCAACCCAGGGATAGAACCCAAGTCTCCCACACTGCAGGCGGATTCTTTACCAGCTGAGCCACAAGGGAAGCCCCAAGTCAAGTTAGGGGGTAAGGAAATAGGCTGAGGACTTGGATTTTAGTTCATTAATGTCCAGACAACATGGAAACTTTCTGAATGGGAACAAGCCAAGCCAGAATATTTGGTCTTAAAAATCCTTCCTGCGATCACAATGGGGGTCCAGTGGAGAAGGATGGGCACTGGGTAACAAAGCTGGCAGGTAAGATTTTCCTCCGTTAGAATGCACAAAAAGTAAAGCATCTTGGGATGCTGGAAGGACAATACTTGCTTTGCAAATGAGTGGAAGGAGAAAACTTAAAATGAAGAGCTTGGGCCGGCAGTTCTTGGTTCTTAGGAAGGTCACATGAGGATGAATAATGAACTTTCTCAGGGCCAATTCCTGGACAGCAGATCCTGTTTTATTATCCAAAGAAAGGTAGGGTCTATTCTCCAATGTTCTGTAGGCTGTTGAGATGGGGGATAAATCTGAGACCGCCTTTAAATACTGGGTTTCAATTGCCTTCTTTCTTTCCTGGGCAGATATATGGGCTTGTGGTATGATTTAGTGCCCGAGCCCCAAGGAGCTGGAGTGCTCTGTAGGACCAAGACAGGGCTTTCCAATTATTTTTGTGCTTTCTGCCGAGGACAAGATTCAGTTCCCAGGAAAAGGACGCTCAAGCCTGATGATTCTTCTTGGGAGGAAAAGTGAGAGGCCATAGCTAGGGCCGGCCTGGCTTCCCTACTGCTTCGGGGTTTGGGAAGACTGCCTATATAACGGTAATAGTAATAGTAACAGTACCAGTACCAGTAATAATAATAGTTGCGCTTCCCAGGTGGCACTAGTAGTAAAGAACCCGCCTGCAATGCGGTAGGCGCTAGAGACACAGGTTCGATCCCCAGGTCAGGAAGACCCCCTGGAGAAGGAAAGAGCAATCCTCTCCAGTATTCTTGACTGGAGAATCCCATGGACAGAGGGAGCCTGGCGGGCTACAGTCCATGGGGTCGCAAAGAATCAGACGACTGGGGGACTGAGCACATATAATCATAGTTGCTATTTTGCGCTTCAATGGGAGAGGTGTTCATTGCTTAAACTTTCTCCCCTCTTGGTTCTCTTTAACCAGTTAAAGAGCTAAATAAGATCAAAGAGTCACCCGAAGCCTAGGAATCCCTCATAAAACTGGACAGCAGCTCTCCTTTCTGAAATTACACATTCCGTGATCGGCTCTCTCAAGAGAGGCTCCGCTCCTGAGAGGATGGATGGTGGTGGGCAGGGCCGGAGGGCAGCAAACTCCAGAACATGACCATATCCACTCAGGGACCCGGCTCCTGGCAGCTGTGACCTACTGGATTCGCCCAGTTCTCCTTTATCTCCCCGAGCAGACAAGTCACTCCTTCTTTCCCTGGAGCACAGGTGAGGGGTGAGGAAAGAAACCAGAAGTGTTTATTACAACATTTCTCTCTTCTAATTCTGGAGTAAGGAGTTAAAATATAAGGCGTAGGATCAACGCTGTATACCTTTAATAACTAATTGTTGAGGACTTCCCCTGGTGCCAGGTATTCTGATGAGGATATTACATGCATCATTAATTTTTAAGGTGGTTTTGATTTCTCAACAAGGGACCAGAAATCACAGGCTTGCAAGTTCCTCTAAATAGTCACTGGCTCCACAAGCCAAGCTTTGGGTTAGCAAAGTGCTTTTACCCCTAGACAGTCACCAGGGACCATGGTTGGCCATAGGCTTGGTCTGCTGTGGGTCTTAGGGATCGGGAGCTCAGGAGGAGAAGGGATTATCCGAATTTTCACATTCCAAGTACCCAGTCAGTATGATTGGTTCAAGGATGAAGTCTGATCAGGTTAGTTCAGGGTTCAGTTCAGTTGCTCAGTCAAGTCCGACTCTTTGCAACCCCATGGACTGCAGCACGCCAGGCTTCCCTGTCCATCACCAGCTCCTGGAGCTTACTCAAACTCTTGTCTTTCAAGTTGGAGATGTCATCCAACCATCTCATCCTCTGTGATCCCTTTCTCCTCCTGCCTTCAATCTTTTCCAGCATCAGGGTCTTTTCCAGTGAATCAGTCTTTGCATCAGGTGGCCAAAGTATTGGAGTTTTGGCTTTAGCAACAGTCCTTCCAGTGAATATTCAGGACTGATTTCCTTTAGGATGGACTGGTTTGATCTCCTTGCAGTCCAAGGGACTCTCAAGAGTCTTCTCCAACACCACATTTTAAAAGCATCAATTCTTTGGTGCTTAGTTTTCTTTATGGTCCAACTCTCACATCCGTACATGACTACTGGAAAAACCATAGCTTTGTCTAGACTCAGGTTAGACCAGGGGACAAAATACTGGGACTTTCTCTGGACCTTTTCTTTCTCAGAAACCAGCTTTTTTGTTTGTGGAGGTTGCTGATGACGTGGGTAATGGAGGGCTTCACTGGTGGCTCAGATGGTAAAGAATCCACCTGCAATGTGGGAGACCTGGGTTCGATTCCTGGGTTGGGAAGATCCCCTGGAGGAGGGCATGGCAAACCACTCCAGTATTCTTGCCTGGAGAATCCCCATGGACAGAGAAGCCTGGTGGGCTACAGTCCTTGGGGTCGCAAAGAGTCAGATAGGATTGAGTGACTAAGCATACCAATGTTAAGAGTGGGCATTTGGGGGAACCCTAGTAGAGAGACCCAGCTTGGGAGGAAAGCTAAACCAGAAATCAAGTCTTAGTGATCTTGTTCAAAAACTTGGGCCCCATGCGAGAGCCTGAGCTAGACATACTTCTGGCTTTCTAGTCCACTAAGGCTGCGTGTTTTCTCCCCTATTTTGTGTTGGGTTTCTGTTGCACACAACCAGAAAAAGTGTTGGTTAATGTATTTGTGGATCTTCCCAACGGGATGAATGATCTTCAGAGAGTTTATTGTGGAAATGAAGTAGAAAAATGCATACCTAATGTTCTCAGAGCTTCTATGACCACACGTAGCCCGCTCCCACCTCCAGGCTGAACCAGAGCCTCTGAAGATGTCACCACACTCGCCCTTTTAAATTTGGGATGAAATGCTATAGTCATTCACAGGAGGGGTACCTGGAGATGTCGGCCCGCAGCCTTGAGAATCTTAGCTGGGATTGATCAGTCCAGCCTTGGTCACTAATTGGGGATGGGGAAAGGGGTCCTGAAAAAGCGGATGTACTGAAGGCACTGTATTATACCGGGAGGAGAGGTGGACATTATGTCCTCAGGCTGACCGGGGAGGATGCAGAGCATTCAGGGCGGGGTAGAGGGAGCCCTGAAGATGCAGGGAGAGGTGAAGGGGTCAAATACCAAGTTTTCCTCAGTAGAGGTGTGACCAGAAGTGCAGAGAAGACAAATCTCCCGAGGTCCCGACTTGGCAATGAGCCACCCCTACCCTCAGACAGTCGTGGAAGAGGAGCTACGTCGTCCATCAGGGAAATGGAGTGTGATCTGGGTCAGACTCTAGAGCAATTGTGGGTGGGGGTGTGGGCAGCCTCGGTGGGGGAACGGACGCAATCCCAAGTGTGTCCCGGGTGTTCACACACGTGTGCCCATGGGTGCACGCGGTGTTTCAGTCATCAGAGGGTGGGCTCAGCCGACAGGCAGCTGTCAGCCAAGGGGGCCTTCCGCTTGTAATTGAGAAACGGCAGCGTGCTCTCTCTCCCGGAGCAGGATGATAGTAATTAATTGTTCATTGATCCCCACAGGTCAGCTGGGGGTCAGGGAAGTTGCTCCAGTGGCCTCCCAGTTTGCCAGGCAGCCAGGGAGCAGTGGTTTGAGACCTCCATGGGAACTGTCCTGTGCCCTAAACCCTGACAAAAGGTGACGGGATAATTATGGTAACCTCGGTGTCTGTTATTACTAATGATACACGAGCGAGCCGTTAAGGAACACCATGCCAGCACACCATCGAAGACGGGAAGGAGGAGCAGGAAGCGTGATCGACAGCTGACACTTGTCAGAGTGGGATGCAGTGGCAGGACTGTTAAGGTCACTATCAGAAGCTTAAGTAAGTGTCCATCTGGGTGCGGAGGAGCGCCTGGAAAGCCATGGAGGGCTCACTGCCGATCCATACGGGGGTCTACAGTCTAAGGTGGAGAACACTTACACCGTCCGAAGGGCACACAGAGTGGATGGATTCAATAAGATTCAGGTCAGGTCAGCAAAGCCTTCTCCCATCCGCCGCGTTCTTCTAGATTCCAATGATCCCCAACATGATCTCCCAGGGATGGGGGGCCTGGTGCTAGGGCCTCAGGTTACATCTATGTTCCCGTGGAGTTTATACAGGTCCTGGGTTACCCTGCTTGTCTGCATCTCTCCCCTCCAACCAGACTGTAAGCTTTGAGAAGGCTAGAACCATCTCGGATGCCTTAAACCACAGCCACCGCCAACACTGAGTGTTGCGTTGTGCCAGGCACATAGTAAGCTCCATAATGCTTGGCACAGCGTGACACACATACTAGTTCTTAATAAATATTGATTGATTAAAAATATGGAACCTAATTACTGCATCGATCATGAGGATGGTGAGGGGCGGGGGTAGGATGCTGCTGTGGTGAAATCTTGGTGGGTTCACTATTTCCCAGAGGAGAAGAGGTTCAAGGCGTTAACCTTTCTGGTTATCTGCACTTGTATCTTAAAGGCTATGGGGTGAGATTACTGATGGAGTCTGTAATTGTGTGAATTTTTTCAGTGATGTATACTATCTCGGAGTTAGGGCAGAACTAATCTAGCCAACACTAGAACAAATTAGTGTCTACATTTCAGAGGCAAAACCATTTTGACTCGGGGGAGAGAGAGTGTTTCGATGAAACCAAGGATCTGCTTTTCTTCTGAAACACGGGTGCTTTCTGCGCATCTGCCTTTTCCTGCCGGGTGGAGCTGGACATGGTTGCCTTTTGCAGCTCTTAGAGGCGGGACAGTTCTCTCACTGAAGAACCTTCCATCTGTTCGATGCCTCCCCCCAGAGCCATCAGCCACCACGAAATCCAAAGGACCCCACCTAAAGGATGCCTTTTGGAACCTTCTTGAAACTCAGTCTTTTGCAGGCTGTGATCTCTGGCTCTCATGGTGTTCCTCCCACCTCTCTGCCTATTTGTCTCAGCCCCCTTCATGGGCTCCCCAAGCGTCTCTCCATCTCATCCAAGCTCACCACTGCAACTGCCACCTGTCGCTCTCTCTCTCCAGAGGGATGTCTCTCCCACGCCCAGGTCTCTGTGTCTCTGGAGTTCTCAGGCACCAATCTCCACCTGAATGTCCCAGAAGCTCTTGGAACTCAGTAAATAAACACAGGTAGCATCACGTACACGTCTCTCCCTCTGTGTCCTCGTCTCCAAAGCTGTTCTCCACTTAGCAAACGCCACCCTCAGGCACGTTCCCCACGTCAGAAACCAGGAGTCATGCTGAGCTTCTCCAGCCCTTGCTCCTCAAGCCCAGGCGGTGCCGGAGCTCGGGGATGAGACTGGCTGCTGAGTCACTGTGTTCTCACTGTTACTTCGTCACCTGCTGGGCCACCCACATAATTCAGTCCTCACCGTCTCCTCTGTAGGTCATTGGAAAGGCTGCTTAACTTTTCCCCCTTCCTTCCCTCTTATCCACATCCCATTCATTTTCCACCCCACTGTTAACGATCTTTTAAGTATTTAGTGGGCTTCCCTGGTGGCTCAGTGGTAGAGAATCTGCCTGTCAATGCAGGAGATGCTGGTTCCATCTCTGGATCAGGAACATCCCCTGGAGAAGGAAACAGCAATCCACTCCAGTATTCTTGCCTGGAAAAATCCCATGAACAGAGGAGCCTGGCGGGCTACATGTCCCTGCCTCTTTAAACTCCACCAGAGCTTTCCAACACTTCTAGAAGGTCAGACACCTGGCCTGGTTTATAGGGACTGTGATACTCAGGCTCTTGATCAGGGTTCCCTAGTAGCTCAGCTGGTAAAGAATCCGCCTGCAATGCAGGAGACCCTGGTTCAATTCCTGGTTGGGAAGATCTACTGGAGAAGGAAGAGGCTACCCACTCCAGTATGCTTGGACTTCCCTGGTGGCTCAGCTGGTAAAGAGTCTGCTTGCAATGTGGGAAACCTGGGTTCAGTCCCTGGGTTGGGAAGATCCCCTGGAGAAGGGAAAGGCTGCCCACTCCAGTATTCTGGCCTGGAGAATTCCATGGACTGTATAGTCCATGGGGTCGCAAAGGGTCAGACATGACTGAGTGACTTTCACTTTCACTGGTTACTTCTGTGGCCCCCAAAACTGTCCTGCCACATGACTGTCACTATCCTGTATAGACTGATGCCCCCTCCATGGCCCATGAAAGGAACGCCCTCAACCACAGCACAACAGTCCTACTCTGCTTTAAGTCTCAACCTCTAAGCAGCTGCCATCATCCTGCTGATCCTTACCTCTGCCACCAGGCAGAGTGGCAATGTCCTTTCCCTGTACTCCCATAAATGCCCCCCAATATGCCAACACTTAGAATAACAGCTGACGTTTAGGAAGCACGTGCTGCGCCTGGGCTGGATCTAGCCCAGAGCCCACCCTTTGATTCCCGGCTTCACGCTGCCTCTCCTCCAACCTGTCTTTGCCTGAAGATCCGTCCCCCCTACTTAAGTGTGAGTTTCTTCCAGGGTCTGGATTTGCTTTGTTCACTTTTTTTTTTTTCCTTAACCCCAGTGCCTGGCATATCACAGGGGTCAGCAATTTGTAGAAAGTAGTTCTGGATCTGTCTACTCCAGAGTATATTCGATTTCACAGATTGTGCCTTTTATCATCTAAAATATGAGGGAAAAGTGTATATCTGGCATCTTCATGGCCAAGCAAGAAAAAGCATTCTTATCCCAGTATTTATCTTTTATCAATAATATTTACCTATGAGCTATTGAAAATGATTTTCCAAAATGTGTCATGAAGGCAGAAGGGCAGGACAGAAATTATGTCCTCCTGGAAAAATGTCCCTTTTTCTTCCAGGTATCAGGCTCCTTTTTAAAATTAGCTTCTGAATATGAACGACCCAGCTCTTTAAACTTTAATGTCCCAGCCATTTTAATTGTTTCTTTCAAAGTACAAAAGAGCAGCTGGGCCACATCGGCACTAATCACTTGCCAACTTTCCTTTTTACAAAAAAAAAAAAAAAAAACAGCTAAGCTCTTTCTGAGATTTAAAATCACTCCATCTGAGACCCCTGCTTGGCACCTACGTTTGCACTCACATAAAAGGAGCCTAACTTCTGCTTTTAAGAAATGTGTCGCGAAAGCAACTTTCAGTTTTGTTCTTTTCTTTGAAAAGGATAATAATAAAGTGTACAAATTTTAAAATTTTTCTCTCCTTTTCCTTGGCCAGTATTCCTCTGCCCTTCTCTCTTTGGATTGTCCTGAGATAGTGTTGCCAAACAAAATACAGGAGATTCAGTAATTTGAATTTCAGATAAACAACAGATACTGTCTTACTATACGACTGTCGAATGCAATATTTGAGATATATTTATATGAAAAATGTATTTGTTGTATATTTGAAATTCAAAATTTATTGGTTTCCTGTGCTTTTATTTGTGAAACCTGACAGTCCTAACCTGGGAGCTTCCTATTTCTACTAAATGGAAAACACTACGAAGAACAATATTCTGAAAGCAAACAAGTGAATAAACCTAACAGCGTGTCTTGGGATATCTCATCTCACATACATCCCCGCATACTCTCGGGTCCCTGATAAATAATTTCTTTCTTGCGATCCAGAAGGATAAGTGGATATAATTTCTGGACCCCTCAACAACCCCTGTCAATGATTTACAAGCACTTACTGAAAATGAGTATGTTTTTAGGGAACTCGTGACCCAAAGGGGAAGGTGGTGCTGTCCCTATTAGGGGTCGCATTCTAGGTTTTATGAAGCCAGAAAGAAAACGCTTTATTTAGGGTGGCCCCGATGAGGAGTGACGATGATTTCCGAGAAGGAACAGAGAAAGCAGCCAGAAAGGAGAGCAAGGTGCATCCCTTTGTAAACGGCAGGAGGCTCCCCCCCGCCCCTCCCTCCTCCTCTGGATCCAGGGCAGGGGTGGGTCTGGGGGGGTCTGGGCGGGGTCTGCGACTGCCACAGGCACGCCCCCTGGGGCACTGTTTGGCCCTGGGTCTGAAATTGATTCTTTCTGGGTTTCAGGGCAGAGGCAGCAGGTCCTGCTGTCACTTCCAAGACTTTTATAGACTCTGACAGCGGCAGAGGCGCCCTGTCTTTTGTCTTTTGTATTCTGTTTGTGTTCAGCCTCTAATCCACGTGGGGCCTAATATGCCGGGGCCTGAAGGGGAGGGTCTGCTCCAGGGGCTGGGGGCTGGGAGGACAGTCCTGGGAGGAAGTGGGGAGGTCCCCTTGCCCCCAGGCCATCCTTTTAGATTTACACACTCTCGCTGGGATCTCCTTGGGGGAAAGGCTTTGCTGGGCCCCCGTCACCTGGGATGACCCAGGATGTGCAGGGCATCCTGAGATGGGAGACGCAGGGAATTCCAGCTGAGGGTGCTGCTCCTCAAGGCACTTCCAGCCTGCGTGGGGACACCAGTATTAAAACAGACAGGCAAGAGAAGAATGAGGTGGAGGTGGTGGTGCCTGCAGCTTCGTAGCAGGGAGCAGTTCCCGGGCCTGAAATGGTGCAGCGGCCTTTAGAGGAGAGACACAGGGCTAAACCTTTGAAAGAAAGCTGGGAACCAGACCAGACGATAAGACGCGCTAAGACGCGCTGGTGGGCAAGGGAGGGAAAGGACGCGGTGGCGGGGGGAGGGGAGGGGGGCTGGGGGGGGTGCTGGGGGGTGGGGTGGGGGAGGCGCGGGGGAGGGGACGGCCAGGAGCAGCTGGGGGCGGGGAGTGTGTGTTTAGAGCCTTCCGCTCTGATCTGGTTTTCTCCTTTTTTAATTGTAATTTTTACTTTTGTTTTGGCTGCGCTGAGTCTTCGCTGCTGCACACGGGGTCTCTCCTCACTGCAGCACGTGGCCGTCTGGTCCCCGTGGGAGCGCCGGCTCTAAGGTTCGCTGGTTTCAGTAGTTGCAACACGTGGGCCCGGCTGCCGCGGGGCATGTCGGATCTTCCTGGACCAGGGATCCAACTCACGTCCCCTGCATTGGCAGGCAGATTTTTAACCTCTGGACCACCAGGGATATACTTCCACTCCAGTTTAAATGGCCCCCGATGCAGGAAAATGTGGTGTAAGTGTGGTTGAGAGCGTCTCAGACTCGAGCGAACATCAGCATCACCTGGATGGCAGGGACTGTTGAAATAGACGTGAGTGGGCCCACCCCCAGAGTTTCTGACGCAGGGGCTCTGGGCGGGGCCTGAGCATCTGCATTTCTGACAAGTCCCCAGGGCTGCTGGCATGCGGAGCTTACTGTGAGACCCACTGGTCCTGCCCAGGAGGACCAGAACTTCTTCCCTTCCTAGTTCACTGTGTCTCCCCTTCCTAGAAGTGGCTATTCTGTAAACAATCAATCATAAAAGGTGATGCTGGCCAGGAGTGGGACTGCTGAGGCACATGGGAGGAAGTCCAAAAGGGAGGGGATGTAATGCATACATGTGACTGGCTCACTTCGCTGTGCAGTAGAAACTAACAACATTGTAAAGCAACTATACTCCAATAAAGCACTTCCCTGGTGGCTCAGATCGTAAAGAATCCGTCTTCAGTGTAGGAGACCCAGGGTTCGATCCTTGGATTGGGAAGATCCCCTGGAGAACAGAATGGCAACCTGTTCCAATATTCTTGCCTGGAGACTCCCCTGGACAGAGAAACCTGGTGAGCATATAGTCCATGGAGTCACAAAGAGCTGGATGCAACTAAGAACACATGCACTCATACGCCAATAAAAAGTAAATTTTTAAAAGGCGATCCTGGTATCTGCCTATATTTTATTAAGATTGGCAGGAGGGGTGAAGGAGGAAGAAATTTTTCCCTAGTTTCTTTTTTCCATCTACTCAATCTTTGGAACTTCAGCTTTCATTTTTGGATGCTATTCCCAGCCCCATACCAATCCACCCGTCATTCCAATTCACAGATCATTACAAATAGCCAGCAGGTCTAAAGTATTCAGCCTGGTCTTTCCTCATCTCTGTCCTTGCGGTGAAGGTGCCACTGGCAGGAGGGGATGCCAGTTTCAGGCAGTGTTCTTTATGAAGCCTGAGGGTTAAACACATTCTTGCTGCCCTCCACCATTTACAGCACTAAAACCACCACATTCCAGATAGAAAGAGCAAGAAAGCGGTTAAGGAGGTTGGGCATTTTAGACCTGTCATCAGTTGTCACAATGTAACGGGCAAGCTCTGTGACAGAAAACGAAACCTGTCCAATGAAGATTTTTTCATATTTATTGATCTGGCTGTGCTGGGTCTTAGTTGTGGCATGTGGGATTTAGTTCCCTGACCAGGAATTGAACCCAGGCCCTCTGCCATGGGAGCACAGAGTCTTAGCCAGTGGACTGGACCACCAGGAAAGTTCCATCCAGCGGGAATCTTAACAGATAGACAGTGGTCCAGCTCTAAGCCATGGGAGGAGCTTGCGTCACTGACTGGTGAGCACACAGTGGAGGGGGCTTCTCACTGATATTTCCGTTGCCTGTTTCTTGCTGCTTCTACTAATGTGTTTGCTTCATTTTTTCCCTGTCTGTCCTCGTTGTTAAAACTATCACGTCAACTGAGTACCCTGAAAATCATGAAAAGGAGTCAGGAGTGGGGGAAGAGATGCCGAGTGGTCACAGCTACCTTGTTCTGGACAACAGGGAAGAGGGAGGGATTTCCTTACCTTCCAAAGCAGAACTTTCGAGGTGGAGCATCCTTACACGGTCTGGAAACTGCCTGCTGGGATCGCAGATGGTGCTGGCTGCTCTGCAGTCAGGAAAAGGAGACTTAAGCGAGGAAAGCGGCGTTCTGAAAGAAGCAGCAGAACTAGAGGGGAGAAGGAGCCCTGAGAGGCGGCAGGAGGGCCATCAGACAAGGCAGCCCAGGCCACTTGGAAGGATTGGCAACCTGTGGAGTCCAGACCTGGGGGTCAGCCAACCCGTTCTCTGTACAATCAGGCTGTTCACAGCCCTCCCCCGGGAAGACAGGTCAGTTGATCCCAGGCCCTTGAGCCCAGCTGCTGGGGGTGGGGGGAGAGAATCTCCTCCCACGAAGAGGTCCAATGCAGCTAGCTCTCCTCACCCCCAGCTTCCCCCCAAATTTTTCCCTTCCTCGACCCCTCTTCTGCCTTGTTCTTCCCTTCCCCTTGAAGCCCAAAGGCAGGCAGCCTCCTGCCTTCCAGCAGAATTAGTAGCAGGGCTACAAGGGGGTTGATGAGCGCCCTATTTGCTTTAGGACAATAACTGACTGTTTCCGGGTCTGCTACTGCAGACTCCCTGTTTGCATTCCCTTCCCAGGTTGGAGATGAAGCAGACTGAATGCAGATGCCTGGGGGCACTGCCTTTCTCCAAGTGGGAAGGGCCTTGTGTGGGGGCTTGGAGACCTGAGCTCAGTCCAGACAGCCTAAGACCCCCTGCGTGACCTCAGGCCGCCCCTGTGGGCTCCCCGGGCCCAGTTCCCTGACATGCCCACCTGTGACTCTGCAGCAAACGTGGAAACTCCATCAGGAAGGCCACTTCTGAAAGCCTCCTGTGTGATCTGGAACGGGGAGGTCAGACTCTGACTCGGGAGCACATGTTGATTTTTCAAGTCGATTCATTGTGTCCCAGCGCTGGAGAGATGAGATCACTGAAGCCAGTGGTTAGTTTTGAGCGGCTGAGTTTTAAACCCAGGACTTCAGGGGGTGGGTTTGAATGGCTGGACATCCTTCTGGGAGATCTTAGAGTCAAGGCCTGGGACTGGGGGCGGGGACGGGGGCTGGCGGGGCCAGGAAGCCCCAAGGCCGGGTTGGGGAAGCCCGTGCTGAATGGTCAGTAGACTTGATTCCCCCCGCATGTGAAGTACATGGTCTCCTCCACGAGATGCACTGATTCGGAAATACTTTAGGCTCCTGGTTTCTGTCAGTCAGCACACATCACTGATAACTGAGTGTCTAGTCTAGACAACATAAGGAGAGAACAAACAACTCCAGGCAAAATTAAAAAGTAGTAAAAATCACGAATATGTTTATACAACACACACACACACACGCAAACACACACACACGCAAACACACACACGCGCGCACACACACACACCTATACAGCTTATTGTGAATATGTGCATGCGTGGTCTCTTTGTCTCTCTTCAACAACTGAAAACAGGTCCTGAGCACTTCCAGGATCTGGGAGGTTCAGGTTGGGAGACTGAGTTTCCAGACTAGATCTGGAAGAGGGTCCTGGCAGACCCCTGACTGGGCTGCGTGGAGCCGAGGGCAGTGGCCAGACCCTCCTGGGCTTGGAGCCCCTGACCCACTGTCAGCACGGGGCCCGGCCCGACCTCCTGGGCAGGGTCCTCTCGGCCTGCTCCCAGGCCGCCCTCCCGCTCCTCCCAGCCCTGTCTGGCTGCAGCTCGTCTCCCCAGCTCCCTGACACAGGCTAATTGCTTGTAACCAAACTTGGCCTTAGAAATGTCAGGCGTCATGGGAAGCGGGAGGGGGAGGAAGGGGATCAAAAAGAACAAGAGGAGTTGGGCAGAAGCCACCACAGAGTGGGCAGCCCCCAGGGCCCCCAGGGCCGGCTGGGTTCATTAACTGATCCGGATCCAGAAGGTCACCACCTTGCACAGCGGCTGCTCCAGCCCGGCGGTCTCCAGGTAGCAGCTGTCAGGAGAACACCTTGGAAAGGGCAGGGAAGCGTCAGCAGGCCCTCAGCCCTGCAGAGTGCCCGGGGGCCCGCCCGGGTCAGCCCGCCTCCAAATGCCAAAGTGAAAGCATTTATTAAGCCAGCTCCTTCCAGTCCGCTGGGCCCTCCGCTGACAGGAGGCTGGCTCCTTCGAAGGCCCGGCCTTGACTCTTGGGGGCCGTGGGGTCCCCTTCTTGACCTCCTCCCGCCCCACCACACCTGCTACTGCTGCTCTGGCTGGGGCAGGGCTGCAAGCTAAGAAATGGCAAGCATGGCCTTGGAGCTTGCCCTCAAGAAACCCTGTTTTCAGTGCACTAGTGGTCTCTGGTTTTAGAACTCTTGATGTCACAGTCATTCAGAAACTGGAACAGTGAGGTGTGTTTTCTGGGGCATTGCAGTTCTCTTCAGAAAGGTCTGGCCAAGGGCAGTACCCCAGGCAAAGAGAGGTGGGGCTTCCCCTGGCGGGGTGGAGGGGGGTGCAGGGGGCTTCCCCTCGGGGTGCGGGCTTCCTTGGCTTTTCTGCCCCAATCCCCTCCACTCCAGACCAGCACCACTCATGCACTGCATGGGTCCCCAAGTGCCTGAGTGTCAGCAGTTTCTGGTCCTTCGCATCCAAATATGAAAATTAAACACTCTTGAGATCACCTCCTTGCCTCTCTGGTGAGGTCCCATTTCGTGTTCAGAGGCAGCCCTGAGCACACAACTCTGCTTGTATTGTGACGTCCTAAGCACACAGTGTGGGAGTTACCAGCCAGACTCCCTGGGTTCCGTTTCTCCGCGCCTTCTAGCTGTGTGACCTTGAACAAGTCACGTCACTGCTGTATATCTCAACTTCCCCACCAGCAAAACAGAGTGTAGTGTCTATGTCCATGGGGTTATTGTAAGAATTAAATGAGTTAATACAGGTAAAGCGTTGAAAAGCATGCCTGGCATGTGGTAAATAGGATATAAGTTTATTGGTGTTATGTTTTTTTCATTTTCTGCTTGAAACCTTTGCAAGCCTGCTTTTAAGGGTAGCTCCTCTTCCCCAAACCCACTGTTAAGACAGAATTCAATGGAATAGTGTCATCCAGCAGGGATTGACCACCTAGTACACAGTGTCAGGCGCTGTGCAGACAGAGACTAGTCAGACCCCGGCGGCCGCCCGTCATTTGCATCTCCCCCATGGACGCGGTCTCTCGCACTGAGGTTGTCAGCAAACCTAGGTGGAAAGCTCCGTGGCTGGCAGATGATGTCAAGGGTCACAGGGCAGGAGCGGTGAAGGGCTGCCAGGGGCTGGAGCCAAGCCCTCTTGACCACACATGTTGTTTTTTGGTTGTTTATTTAATAAGAGTGAAAGAGACTTAACAGACACATCAATTGAATCCTATATGTGGACCTGGTTTGGATCTTGCTTTGAGCAAACCAACTGTAAAACCATAGTTTTGAGACCACTGGGAAAACCTGATCATAGACTGGTTGTTAGGCATGATCATGGTATCATGGTTATGTTTCAAAAAGTCTTTCTTAACTAGAAATATACACTTGACTGTTTATAGATGAAGTGATGCAATGTCCAGAGTTTGGTTTTTTTTTTTCCTAGCTTTGTTGATATATGATTTACAAATAAAAATTAAATATATTTAGGCTGTAAGGCAATGGCATCCCACTCCAGTACTCTCGCCTGGAAAATCCCATGGGTGGAGGAGCCTGGTGGGCTGCAGTCCATGGGGTCGTGAAGAGTTGGACACAACTGCGCAACTTCACTTTCACTTTTCACTTTCATGCATTGGAGAAGGCAATGGCAACCCACTCCAGTGTTCTTGCCTGGAGAATCCCAGGGACGGGGGAGCCTGGTGGGCTGCCATCCATGGGGTTGCACAGAGTCGGACACATCTGATGCGACTTAGCAGCAGCAGGCTGTACGACATGATTTTTCAACAGTGAACAATGCAATGATCTGTGTGTTGCTGAGAAATGATTTTTGGTGGTTGTTGTTTAGTCACTAAGTTGTGTCCTGCTCTTTGCAACCCCATGGACTCTAGCCCATCAGGCTTCTCTCTCCATGGAATTTTCCAGGCAAGAATGCTGGAGTAGGTTGCCATTTCCTTCTCCAGGAATCTTCCCGACCCAGGGATTGAACCTGTGACTCCTATTTGGCAGTCATCTTCTGCTTGGCAGGCAGATTCCTTGCCGTTGAGTCACTTGGGAAGCTGAAATGACGTCCACTGTCAAACTAATGAACACATCAATTGCCTCACCTTTTGTGAGGTGAGGTAATTAGTGTGCTTGTGTGTGAGAGTATGGTGAGAAGACTTCAGATCTATCCTTTTAGCAACTTACAATGCAATATTATTAACTATAATCATCACCTTGCTGTACATAGATCCCCAGAATTTATTCATCTTGTAACTGGAAGTTTGATCTCCTGCAGTCCAAGGGACTCTCAAGAGTCTTCTCCCAACACCACAGTTCAAAAGCATCAATTCTTCAGCACTTAGCCTTCTTCTTTATGGCCCAACTCTCACATCCATACATGACTACTACCAGTCAATCCTAAAGGAAATCAGTCCTGAATATTCACTGGAAGGACTGATGCTAAAGCTGAAGCTCTACTATTTTGGCTACCTGATGCAAAGAACAGACTCCTTGGGAAAGACCCTGATGCTGGGAAAGATTGAAGGCGGGAGGAGAAGGGGACAACAGAGGATGAGATGGTTGAATGGCATCACTGACTCAATGGACATGAGTTTGAGTAAGCTCTGGGAGTTGGTGATGGACAGGGAAGCCTCATGTACTGTAGTCCATGGGGGTCACAAAGAGTTGAACACGTCTGAGTGACTGAACAGAAATGATAACTGAAAGTTTGTCCCCTTTGGCCAACATCTCCCATTTTCCCCACCCACCTCCTGGTAGCCACCATTATACTCTCTGTCCTATTGAGTTTGACTTTTTCAGATTCCACATGTAAGTGAGACGATACAGCTTCTGTCCTTCTGTGTCTGCTTGCTTTAGTTAGCATAATGTCCTCGGGGTTCATCCATATTATTGCAAATGACAGAATTTCTGCTTTTATATGCTCCAAATATTATTCCATTGTATATATGCGCCACCTTTTCTCTGTCCAGTCGTCCTTGGACTGGAGAGACACTTAGGCTGTTTCTGTGTCTTTGTTGTTGTTCAGCCTCTAAGTCATGTTGGACTTTTTGCGACTCCATGGAGGGTAGCCCGCCAGGCTCCTGTGCCCATGGGGTTTCCCAGGCAGGAATACTGGAGTGGGTTGCCGCTTCCTTCACCTTTCCACATCTTGGCTACTGTGAATAATACTTCATGTGAACAGCTACCGGTGTGTCATCAGGAATGTGCTGTAAGTGCGGGAATGGAGGTATCTTCCAAGACACTGATTTCATTTCTTTTGCATATACAGCCAGAAGTAGGATTCTTGGATCATGGTAGTTTTCTCTGTAATTTTTAGGAGAACCTCATACTGTTTTCACAGTGGCTCCCCCAGTTTGCATTCCCACCGACAGTGCACAAAGGTTCCCTTTTCTCCACATCCTCAACTACACTTCTCCTCTCTCATCTTTTTGATGAGAGCTAGTCTCACATTCTAACAGTTGTGAAGTGGTATCTCATGAGATTGTTTTTTCTTTTTGTCTTCACACTGGTTTTTATTTATTTATTTTTAATTGGAGGATAATTGCTTTACAGCATTGTGTTAGTTTCTGTTGCACGACATGAATCAGCCATCAGTTCAGTTCAGTCCAGTCGCTCAGTCGTGTCCGACTCTTTGCGGCCCCATAAATCACAGCATGCCAGGCCTCCCTGTCCATCACCAACTCCCGGAGTTCACCCAGACTCACGTCCATCAAGTCAGTGATGCCATCCAGCCATCTCATCCTCTGTCGTCCCCTTCTCCTCCTGCCCCCAATCCCTCCCAGCATCAGAGTCTTTTCCAATGAGTCAACTCTTCGCATGAGGTGGCCTAAGTACTGGAGTTTCAGCTTTAGCATCATTCCTTCCAAAGAAATCCCAGGGCTGATCTCCTTCAGAATGGACTGGTTGGATCTCCTTGCAGTCCAAGGGACTCTCAAGAGTCTTCTCCAACACCACAGTTCAAAAGCAACAATTCTTTGGCACTCAGCCTTCTTCACAGTCCAACTCTCACTTCCATACATGACCACTGGAAAAACCATAGCTTTGACTAGACGGCCCTTAGTCGGCAAAGTAATAAGTACACGTGTATCCCCTCTCTTGAGTCTCCCTCCCTCCCCATCCCTATCCTACCACTCTGGGTCACCACAGAACCCCGAGCTGAGCTCCCTGTGTGACACAGCCGCTTCCTGCTCCCTATCTGTTTCACACACGGCAGTGTGTATATGTCGGTACAGACACATACTCTCAATTTGTCCCACCCTCTCCTTCTTCTGCTATGTCCACAGCCCATTCTCAACGTCTACATCTCTATTCCTGCCCTGCAAATAGGTTCATCAGTACCATTTTCCTGGATTCTGTATATATGCATTAATACACAATATTCATTTCAATGTAGCTTTGATTTGCATTTCTTTGATGATTAGTGATGAGCACCTTTTTGTTCACTAAGAGTTGGACACAACTGAGCAACAAACACACCTTTTTGTTAATTTGTTGGCCATTTGTGTGTCTTCTTTGGAGAAGTGCCTATTCAGGTAGTTTGCCCATATTTCAATCAGATTATTTGTTTGCTACTGAGTTGTAGATGTTTCATCAGGAATCTGTTATACAATGTGGGGTGACAGGGAAAAGAATGAGGATAAAACAAGACTGACCAAACTGGATAATTGTTGAAGCTGGGTGACAGCTACAGGGGAATTTGTTTTTGTGTGCGTTTGAGAATTTCTGTAATAAAAAATTGAAATGAAACACAGTGGACCCTGTAAATAGTCAACTAATCTTTGACAAAGGAGCAAAGGCAATACAATTAAACAAACATAATGT
Source organism: Ovis canadensis (assembly GCF_042477335.2). Classification (NCBI taxonomy): domain Eukaryota; kingdom Metazoa; phylum Chordata; class Mammalia; order Artiodactyla; family Bovidae; genus Ovis; species Ovis canadensis. Next base: position 70,038,474 of record NC_091267.1, read on the forward strand.
CTTTGACAAATGGTGCTGGATCAACTGAACGTCCACATGCAAAATAAATTAACCTAGACAGACTTCCACAGAAATTAACTCAAAATGGATCAGAGACCTAAATAGAAAATGTAAAAGTATAAAACTCCTTGACGATAATATAAGAGAACACCTAGAGAAGCTTGGGTATGATGGTGCTTTTTTAGATATAACATCAAAGACATGATCCATGAAAGAAATAATTGATAAGCTAGACTTCATTAAAATTAAAGACCTCTGCTCTGTGAAAGACAATGTCAAGAGAATTAGAAGGCAAACCATGGACTGGGAAAAAATATTTGTAAAAGACGCATCTGATAAAGGAAGGTTATCCAAAATATACCAAGAACTTTGAAAACTTTATAATGAGAAAATAATCTGGTTTTAAAAACAGACCAAAGACCTTAATAGACACCTCACTGGAGAAGATACACAGAGGACAGATAAGTTTTTGAAAAGATACTCCACATCCTCTGTCAACAGGGAAATGCAAATTAAAACAACGAGAAACCACTACACACCTATTAAAAAGGACAAAATCCAGAACACTGACAACACCAAATGCTAAAGAGAACAGGGAGCAACAGGAACTCTGTTACACTGTTGCCAAGAATGCAAAATGGTACAGCCATTTTGGAAGACTGCTGGTTTCTTACAAAACTAAACTTGCTCTTACCATACGACCCCGCAATCATGTCCTGCAGTCTTTGCCCAGAGAAGTTGAAAACTCATGTCCATACATATAACTGTAGCCACTTTAACTATAACTGCCACAGCTTGGAAGTAACCAAGATGTCCTTCAGTAAGTCAATGGAGACAGCTTCATCCTTTGTGATTCTAACTGTACGACATCTGAAAGGGCAAAACAACAAAGACAGTGAAAAAGATCAGTGGTTACAAAGGGTGGATAGAGGGGAGAGATGCGTAAGGAGAGCATGGAGCATTTCTAGGGCAGTGAAAATACTTGGTCCCATAATAATGGACACCTGCCATTATATATTAATATTCACGCAAACCCATAGAACACACACCAAGAGTGATCCCTAAGGCAAACTATAGATTGTGGTGACTATAATGTGTTAACATAGGTTCATCCTTGGTAACAACTGTGCCAATCCAGTGAGTGATGTTGGTTAACAGGGGAGGCTATTCATGTGTTTTGGAGCAGGGGGTATGTGGGAAATCTCTACCTCCCTCTCAGTTTTGTTGTAAATCTAAACTGCTCCAAAAAAAGAAGAAAACTGCACACAGTGGCAAGGCAGCTGCTTTGGCTGGGACATAACTGCCCACACCTTGCTCTTCAGACCTCGGCATGGCCATCTGTTTCTTACCCCAGGGGCGCCTGTCTGACCACAGGCCCTGTGTCCTTATCACGAAGTGAGCATACTCTGACAATTAACCCGGGGGCTATGTGGACCAAGAATTCATGGTTTTGAAGAAGTCCTACAGGTAAAACATGGAAAGTCCGTTGCTGGGATCGCAGTGCACGTGCTAACCAGCCTCTTCCCACTCTGATCCAGGTGCCGCCAAGGAATTGCCTTTCCCCCCTCACGCATGCACAAGAAAGAGGTTTCCATTGCCTTAAAAGGCCCCGGTGTCCCTGGGCTCCTATGCTGTGCTGTTCCCAGAAGATCCTTCTGGTGCCAGAAAGCTGGATGGTTGTACCCTTGTCAGTGTCTCCACTTCGTGCTTGAAGTATCCGTCCCTGAACGTCTGGGGGAATGGCTGTCACTGCCCGATTGTTTACATGCAGTTCGCAGTTCTCTCTCCCAGAGAGCCCCATCACTCTCCCAAAACACCTCCAGAAAAGTCACCAGAGGTTCCTTTTTTCTCCCTCCCTCTTCGCTGAGTCCACTCCACAGCCCTGTTTTGGAGCTTGGGCAAGTGGTGGGGAGGTGACAGGGTTGTTCACCATCGTAGAAAAGCTACACAGCCCTACTGGGTTGTGGGGAAGGTGCTGGATTAGAGGTCAGGGGCCCTGGGATTCAGAGATCTCTTTTCTGTTATCTGTCAATCCTAAAGGAAATCAGTCCTGAATATTCGTTGGAAGGACTGATGCTGAAGCTGAAACTCCAGTACTTTGGCCACCTGACTAGAAGAACTGACTATTTGAAAAGACCCTGATGCTGGGAAAGATTGAAGGCAGGAGGAGAAGGGGACGAGAGGATGAGATGGTTGGATGGCATCACCAATTCCATGGACGTGAGTCTGAATAAGCTCCAGGAGTTGGTGATGGACAGGGCGGCCTGGAGTGCTGCAGTCCATGGGGTCGCAAAGAGTCAGACACAACTGAGTGACTGAACTGAACTTTCTGTCATCTGGTTTGGGTCATAAAAGGCAAATTCTTTTTATCTTCTCTCAATCACCTGCTCTCGTTTGGAGGACTGGATTGTAAGGTTGTGCCCCACTCTGAAAGTCAACTGTGTCCTCCTTTTAAAGAGTGCCTGGCTCATTTCCACTTGAGGGAGAGCCCTCACGGACCCCATCTCTCCACGCAGTGCCCCAGCGATGGTGGAAACGGCCTCCATGCCTCCCAGTGGGGCCTGTGCAGGCTCAGGCAGGACGCTGCCCAGCTGCTGTGAGCTCTCACCACTGCAGTCCTCGAGGAGGAGAGCTGAGTGGTCCCCAGATCAAAACCGACCTTTGAGCCCCCAGTGGGAGGGGACGCAGCTTTGTCAGATAAGCCTGGGGCTGCTTGCAAGACCTTCTGGGCAATCCTGGGGATGTCAGCACACCAATTAACAAGTTTCTGTTAAGCCTGCCCCTTCGCGATCAACTAGCTAGGGTTCTTGCCATTTGGGAATCCTTTCCCACCTACCTGAAATTCTGGTCTCTTGGCTCCCCCAGCCCCACCTGGAGGAGGGGGTGGGATAGAAGGCAGCCAAATGTTGTCTGCTTGGAGTCCTTCTTAAGTAGCTGCTGGCACTCTGCCCCAGGTCCCCCTGGCCTTGGCAGTGGGGTCCCCCGAGGGAACAGCAATCAGAGCCAGTTCAGGGTGCCGGTGAAGAGGAAGAGGCAGGACCCTCTGGCATCAGACGCCTGAGATCCATTACCAGCCCAGCTACTTACAGGTCCTAGGTGCTATGCTGTGCTGTGCTTAGTCGTTCACTCACGTCCGACTCTTTGTGACCCCATGGACTGTAGCCTTCCAGGCTCCTCTGTCTATGGGATTCTCCAGGCAAGAATACTGGAGTGGGTTGCCATGCCCTCCTCCAGGTGATCTTCCCAATCCAGGAATGGAACTCAGGTCTCCCGCATTGCCATTGCCAAAGAATCTCCTGGATTCTTTACCATCTGAGCCACCAGGGAAGCCCCCTAGGAACTAGGGCCAGCTATTTAACTTTTCTAGGCTTTCGTTTCCCCATTTGTGAAGTGGGGCTCATGATGCTCTCTACCTCAGAAAGTTTTCCGATGAGAATTAAATGAGTCAATCTGTCAGAAAGGAGGGCTCAGGGACCATTAGTTACGGGATGACTATTCCACGCACAGCTGCCCGTCACTGTGTGATCTTCAAAGAGCCCACAGTTGGCAGGCAGTGGAGTTACTGCGCAGTGGTGGGGGATGGTGGGGCGGCAAGAGTATCCATTGTTTTATTAGCTCACAACTGGGAGAAAAGGAGTCTGTGTCCTCAGCTCTATGCAGACCCTGGGAAGCCGCTCAGACCTCGTTTACACTCTTTGGGGCTCACCCTGCAGCTCCCCTGGTCCAGGAGTGCTGGGGCTGAGTGACGGGAAGGTTCGCTTCTCCTGGACTCAGGTGCCACAGCCAGGGTCAGCCACCAGACTTTGCTTGGGAAGTCACTCCAGCTTCACCTGGGAGGTGAATTAGTTCCCTTGGATGCCTTATTTGTTGAGTGCCTACTATGTGCTCCCACTTGACCAGGAGCTGGGGACCCAGACTGTGGCTCAAATTTTCTCTGTGCCTCAAGGCTCCTTCTCAGCACCCCCGTTTAACGAGCTCCACCCCAGTTCTGAGCCCAGCGCCCTCCTGCCTCTGAGCCTTCACCCTGCTGCCCCCCTTAGCTCAGATTCCTCTCTTCATAAGATACACTCATATGACTCTCCCGGGCTTCCTGCAGGACCATGCTTGAGTGTCGCCTCCTTAGGGAAGACTTCTTTGATTTCGCTGTTTAAATCAACCCACCGGGCTCTATGCCTTTCCCCAGCATTTTGGTCTTCACTGAGCTTATCACTCAGTTCAATCGCTCAGTCGTGTCTGACTCTTTGAGACCCCGTGGACTGCAGCACGCCAGGCCTCCCTGTCTATCACCAACTCTCGGAGCTTACTCAAACTCATGCCCATCGAGCTTATCACTACCTGACGTTATTCATGTAGTTTGTATTTTGCCCATCTCTCCCAGACTTGGATATATACCAGGTGTTCTCAAGATTTTTTTTTTTTTAATGTCACATGACCCTATTAGCAATCTGATGAAGCCTACAGATCTCATCTCAGAATAAAGTGCTGGAAATTCATCCAATCCAGTACAGTCTGGATTGGTTGAATCCATAGATGGGAAAACCCATGGATACTGAGGGTCGCCTGTCTAGTTTTACAAAGGAAACCAACAGTATTGAAATATGGCTATGGAAACACAGAAAAGCCCACAGATGGATGACACTGGAATATATGTGCTTCTTTAATAGCACGTACAATAATGGTATCTAAATGGTCTGCCAAATCCCTAATTTTGAAGTAATGCTATTTCTAATAATTATTCCCAGTATCTGCAACAGCTGCAGTGTGACATGAATGTATGTATATATATATATATATTTTTTTTTTTTTTTTTTTTTTTGTGACAGACCAGTATTGCTAATACTGCTGTTTGTTGCCTACATTCATAATTGAAGGAATGCTAAAGTTTAATTTTTTTTTTGGTAAAGTCGCTCAGTCATGTCCGACTCTTTGCGACCCCATGGACTGTGGCCTACCAAGCTCCTCCGTCCATGGGATTTTCCAGGCAAGAGTGCTGGAGTGGATTGCCATTTCCTTCTCCAGGGGATCTTCCCAACCAGGAATCGAACCCGGGTCTCCCGCATTGCAGGCAGACGCTTTACCGTCTGAGCCACCAGGGAAGCCCATACTTTAGTGAAAATAAAGATACATTTTTCCCCCAAAAGGAGTTAACAGATTCCTTGCGTTCTTAACTTCTGTTTAAGCTCTTTAGGCCTGCTAGCACCCGAAACCACGCCTGGCATATTACAGGCACTTGATTAATATCTCTTGAATAAACAAAAGCTTATGTTACAATCTAGTAGTTAAAGGGTTAAAGTCTTTCCCTATTTTTTTCACATCCATTTTAATAATACTATGATGGCAATAGCTGGTGTTCAATGTCATATGCTGTGTGCCAGGCATTATTTTATAAATATTACGTCATTTATTTCTTCCAACAACTCTGAGGAAGGTGTTATTAATACTCCTTTTCTGCAGTTATGGAAACTGAGCCAAACAGAGATTAAGCAGTCTGTTCAAGGCTGCACAACTGATGTTAGAACTCAGCTTTGTCTGATGTAAAGAGCTGACTCATTGGAAAGGACCTTGATGCTGGGAAAGATTGAGGGCAGGAGGAAAAAGGGATGGCAGAGGATGAGATGGTTAGATAACATCATCGACTCAAAAGACATGAATTTGAGCAAATTCCAGGAGAGGGTGAAGGACAGGGAAGCCTGGCGTGCTGCAGTCCTTGGGGTCACAAAGAGATGGGTATGACTTAGTGACTGAACAAAAAGAATTCTCTGAGTCCAGAGCTGTGTTCTTGGACTCTCAAAGGAAGCTTCCTCAAGTGTCTTGGCCTGGGGAACTGCCCTCAGTTCCAAAGGGCCTGCCCTGGTCTCCTCCGCTGGCTATGGCTCAGACAAGCTCTCATTCACCCTCATCTTCTGAGGCACTATCTGCAAGATCGCAGCTGCACCTCCGCTTAACAGAACCACCTCAAAGCTAAGGACCACCATCATTAAAGTCTCCAAGTAACATGCTGAAGAGGGTGTGGAGAAAAGGGAACCCTCCTACACTGTCGGTGTGAATGTAAATCTCTGCAGCCACTATAAAAAACAGTATGAAGTTTCTTCAGAAAACAGCTACCGTTTGATCCAGCAAGCCCACTCCCCTGAGCATATACCTTGCCAATACTATAATTAAAGAAATGCATGCGCCCCTGCATTTAGAGCAGCACTGTTCACAGCAGCCAAGACATGGGAACAACCTGAATGCCCGCTGACGGATGAACGGATAGAGAAGGTGGGGTGCGTATCTTCAGTGGAGTGCTGCTGCTGCTGCTAAGTCGCTTCAGTCGTGTCCAACTCTGTGTAACCCCATAAACGGCAGCCCACCAGGCTCCCCCGTTCCTGGGATTCTCCAGGCGAGAACGCTGGAGTGGGTTGCCATTGCCTTCTCCAATGCATGAAAGCGAAAAGTGAAAGTGAAGTCTCTCAGTTGTGTCCGACTCTTAGCAGCCATAAAAGAACAAAATAATGCCACTGCAGCAACACAGATGCGACTAGAGGTTATCACACAAAGTGAAGTCTGAAAGAGAACGACAAATTCCATAGGATATCACTTGTATGTGGAATCTAAAATAGGACACCTGTCTATGAAACAGAAACAAATTCATGGGCATAGAGAGTGGACTTGAGGTTGCCAGCGGGGAGGCAGTTGGGATTAGCAGATGATGTAATTAATAGATTGCATTAATAGATGTAAGCTATTACACAGAGGAGGGATACACAACAAGGTCTATAGCCCAGGGAACTATATTCAATATCTTATAATAACCTGTAATGAAAAAGAGTGTGAAAAATGATACATACATATAGCATTCACAATGGCTTTGTTTTGGTTTATTATCTATGTATATTGTAACTGAATCAATTTTCTGTACATCAGAAACACAGCATTGTAAATCAACTATTCTTCAATTAAAAAAAAAAAAAAGCTAATGACTGTTGGGTCAGTATCTCCAGGACAGGCTTTTCTTCTGCTCTCCAAATCTCAGCATCCATCCGCACACTGGGCATCTCCCCCTGATGTTCTTCAAACCCCACCATGCCAGTGTAAGGCTCACCTTCTCTGCAAGAGCTTTCCTGACGCTTCCCAGATAGACCTGCCAGCCTGGTGTCTCCACTGTTCTCTACACACAACTCACCAGCATCCCAGTGGCACAGCACTACGGGATTTGCTCATGCACCTGCCTGCCCTCCCCATTCTGGCAGCTCCTTGAGGACAGGGGCTATTTTGAGGGCGTCTTTAAATCTCTAGGACTTAGAGTGATGTCTGATCCAGTTAGGTGCCCTGTGGATGTTTACTGAAAGGATGAACAGAAGAATGAATGGATAAATGGGTAACTATATGGTCCAGCTCTAGCTCCCGCTTTGGCTATTGTGTTTATTATTGTTGTTGTTTAGTCACTCGCTTGGGATCCACTCCTTTGCGACCCCACGGACTGTAGCCCACCAGGCTCCTCTGTCCATGGGATTTCCCAGACAAGAGTACTGGAGTGGGGTGCCATTTCCTTCTCCGGGGATCTTCCCCACCCAGGGACTGAACCCAAGTCTCTCTCCTGCATTGGCAGGTGAGTTCATTGCCACTGAGCTACCAGGGAAGCCCTGTGTTTATGATAATTTACATGCAATCAAGCACCTAGTACCATTACATGACCCCAGGGAAAGGGATTCTGAAGGTGTGAGGACTGAGTTCCTCTTTATTCCCAAGCTTGCAGTCAGTCTGAGCAGTAAAAATACAGAGAACTAGATCATATTAGGGTATTTTAGCTATTCGTTTCAGTTCCTTTAATCAATTCAAACCCCGTTAATACTTAATTTAATTCCTTGGTTTTTTTCCCCCCTAGAACATTAACAGATATGTTATTAAGCTGTGGGGTCATCCATAATTGGTCATCTCTCTGTGAATTAAATTTTAAAAAGGAAAAGTAAGATCAAAGGATAATCAGATTTCCTATTTATGCAGGACAACTGAGTTAAATTATATTTTCTTGCTAAAAATAGATTATTTTCTTAAGAATTAAACATTTATTTTTATCTCAAACAATCTCCATACATCTTCTGTAGAGTTAACAAATAAATTCCAGGTAATAGTATTACATATTTAATAAATGTAGGGTGATTTGGATGGTATTAGAGTGCAAAGCATCAAGCAACTTCTGGAGGCAAGTGAAAATGGATTGAATGGTTTCGTCCCCAAAAAAGGAGTTTGTGAACCAAAGAAGGGTGTGAGCTTGGAGGGAAAGGCTGAGCAAAGCTGGCCACAGAACTTATATTTCAAAAAACCAAGTTGAAGCTTTGAGACATTTTGAAGTGTTGGCCTAGTGACATGGTTCCTGGAGGAGAGATTTGTTGGGTCTGAAGAGAACGAAACGTGGTATAACAGAAGTGTTACTGTGAAAGTGTTAGTTGCCCAGTCGTGTCTGACTCTCTGAGACCCCATGTACTATAGCCCGCAGGCTCCTCTGTCCATGGAATTTTCCAGGCAAGAATGCTGGAGTGGGTAGCCATTCCCTTCTACAGGGCATCTTCTTAACCCAGGGATCGAACCTGGGTCTCCTGCATTGCAAGCAGATTCTTTACTATCTGTGCCACCAGGAGGCCCATGTGGTGTGAAAGGCTTCTTCAAGTCACACTCGCCTTATTAACTCCCTACACTGATGAGTACCTGGAGCGTGTTCTGATGGCCACAACACTGCCGAGCACTCTTGCAGCTGATATTCTATGTGACGCCCCTGGCACATGTGCCCAGGACTGCTGGTCACTAGGCACTATCCAGTCTAATAGCACAAAAGGTATGATATCGGCCAATGGTTCTCAACTGGGCACAGTTTTGCGCCCCAGGGGACATCTGAATATCAGAAGACATTCTGATTGTCTTGTCCGGCACGAGGTGAGTAGTAGTTAAAGATGCTGCTAAACATTTTGCAATGCACAGGACAGCCCCCACAGCAAAGAGTTATCCAGCCTAAAATGTCGATATGCTGAGGCTGAGAAACCCTAATCTAGGTATCTTAATTTTTTGGTCCATATTCCTTTTTGATGACCTACTGATGGAATTGAGTGATTCTATGAGCCTCCTGCAAATGTATGTCAAATTTTATGCGTGTGTGTTTATGAAATATGAGATGATGTCAAGAGCATCCTTCATGTGCCATTAATTCATGTACACCCAGAACCTCAGAACGTAATCTTGTTGAGAACCTGGGTCTTTACAGATGTAATTAGTTGAGGATCTCAAGGTAAATCCTTCCTGAGTTTAGGGTGGGTCCTAAATCCAATGACCTTAAAATCAGAAGATAGAGAAGATACACAGAGATAAACAAGGAAGGTCACGTGAAAGTGGAGACATACAGAGACTGGTGTTAATGCTGCTGCAATCGGCCTCTTGAGCCTCCTGCATTGGCAAGCAGATTCTTGACCACTGTGCCCTCAGGGAAGCCCTCAAGGAATGACAGGAACCGCCAAAAGCTGGAAGAGGCTAGGAAGGATTCTAGAGCCTTCGGAGGGCGTGTAACCCTGCCAGCCACTTGATTTCAGGTTTCTGGCTGCCAGAACTGTGAGAGAATAAACTTCTATTGTTTCTAGGCACGAAGTTTGCAGCAGGCAGTGCTAGGACACAAATCTGAGGAACGTGCATCCTTTTGGGGGCAAAGAGTTTGGTTTTTGCCTGCCCAGCATTCTTTTCCTTTCATTTTATCTCGGCATCCCCATTTCCCTCCTACTTGTTTCATCCATCCGAGTGGTCCAGAGTGGGGTTGGCCCCATCCCCAGTCACGTGACCCAGGCCCAACCAGTCTCCCAAGTGATTTTTCACAGTTGGACATGTGGCTCGAGTCATGTCCTTCTATGGAATCCTTTCAGGTCAGGTTGTCGGGTGGATACATAAGACTGCCTTTGCTGGTGGCCCTCTTTGCCACCGTGTAGAGACAGCCTGTTGAGGATAAAGTCAACACAGAGGACAATATAGCCACCAGAGAGGGGCTATCTGAGGATTCTACTGAAGACTCAGGACCAGTCTATCCTTGACGATTCATCTCTTAAACTTTCCTGTAACCACCCTTAGTCTCACACGCTTTTAAATTCAGGATAAGTTGGGTGTTGGTCAACTGAAACTAACTAAAAGAGTTCTGACAAATAGAATCTCCAGTTTTCATTGACACTGCAATAGAATGACTCCCCTTAAATGTTTATGAATCGCAAACCTTTTTTAATTGTTCGAAAGGCTTGTAGTTCTGTGCTTAAAAGCTCATTGTATAATCGTAAGAGTAAGAGGGTAGTCTCAAATCCAGGAATAGGGCCTCTTTGGTTTGTTGAATTTCAGATTCTGTAAGGTTTTCACAAGTTCCTAGGATCATGGAATATTAGAACTGAAAATGATATCAAAGAATATCTTGATTTTTTTAAAAGATAAAAGCATGGAGGAAGAGGATATTATGCATTGACAATTCAGATCATTAGAAACATAATTTATCTTGAGCCCTTTAAATAAGCACCTTTCATTGCACATGTAAAATAAAATTTGTTTAGAAAGATATTTCTCCATTGGCCTTCACTGGAATGCGTCTATTATGCAAAGAAAGTGAAAGTAAAAGTTGCTCAGTCATGTCTGACTCTTTGTGGTACAGTCCATGGGATTCTCCAGGCCAGAATATTGGAGTGGGTAGCCTTTCCCTTCTCCAGGGGATCTTTCCCAACCCAGGGATTGAACTCAGGTCTCCCACATTGCAGGCTGATTCTTTACCAGCTGAGCCACAAGGAAAGCCCAAGAATACTGGAGTGGGTAGCCTATCCCTTCTCCAGGGGATCTTCCCAACCCAGGAATGGAACTGGGGTCTCCTGCACTGCAGGCAGATTCTTTACCAACTGAGCTGTTAGGGTAGCCCTCTGTAAAGAAAGATGGGCTTATAAATGATGCAATCATATATTCAAATGATAAGTGAAGAGGAATATTAAAAGCTTGCTTGTTCTGATCAACATTCATTTTCTGAGATGTCTGTCTGACCTCCCTGTGGTTTGTGATGCCACCAGTGAGCTCAGAAGTTCCTTAACGAACAAGATCAACACGTCTCCACTGCCTGCCCTTCCTCTCCCCTGATCACCCCTCTCTGGAGGGATGCCTGGCAAACAAGCACTGGAAAAATAAATGAATATGAGGGTGCCTGGGTCTTTATCATAGTTACATGTAGAGTCAGTTGTGTGGGTTTGAGGACCACATCTCCAAGTTGATCGACTTGTTCTTGGTGGTTTAGAAAGTGCATCATTGCACACCCCACACTTTGCACACCTACATGAGGTCTTAGTAAGAGTCCCGCATCCTGGCTTCCGGGTTCTGGCATGATGGAGTGACCTCATTGGTCCCCTGGGCCCCTTTAGCAGTGGGAGGTGGTAGCAGCAGCATCTTTCTCTTCTGCTGGAAAGAGGAAATAAGATGCACTTGCCAAATCCCTCTGTCCCTTCTCCCCCACCTTTCCCTAACCTGGGGGACGTTTGATGCTCTCTCGAGCAGATCTCAGAGAAGACACCAAAGCAATACTGAAGCAGCGATGCTATTTTCTGCATTTTTTTCCCTGAAGCATGACCTTTAGATTCTGAGCAAGCTGCTGTGTGGTTGTGTCCTCGTGTCCGGGAGGCCCGAGGGAAGGAAAGGCAGTGTAACCAGGCCTGTATCCCGGTAGTTGAGTTCACCTCCACAGCCTTCTCAGGAGCTCAGGGGGATTTCTGAAATTGACCTAAAACTGCCGTCAAGCTAAATAAGCCCCACAAGGACATGAATTTCAGGCATGCGTGAAGGAATCTCAATACAGTGTTAACCACTGAAGAGCTAAGACAGACCTTACAGAGGAGTTTTCTTGCACCCATGATCTCTACCTCTCCTATTGCTGATGTGCAGACATAGAATTGGGCTTCCCTGATAGCTCAGTTGGTAAAGAATCCACCTGCAGTGCAGGAGACCCTGGTTCCATTCCTGGGTCAGGAGGATATGCTGGAGAAGGGAGAGCCTATACACTCCAGTGTTCTTAGGCTTCTCTGGTGGCTCAGATGGTAAAGAATCCGCCTGCAATGCGGGAGACCTGGGTTCGATCCCTGGGTTGGGAAGATCCCCTGGAGAAGGGAAAGGCTACCCACTCCAATATTCTGGCCTGGAGAATTCCATGGACTGTATAGACCATGGGGTCGCAAAGAGTCGGACACGGCTGAGTGACTTTCACAACTTTCACTTCAGACATAGAGTCAGAGGTCCTCAGACAGCAAGAGCACCTAACCTACTCATCTTGATTAAGATATGACAAATAAAGGATCCTCTGATAAGACAAAACTAATTGCAAAGGTGGGTTCATGCCAGGTATCCTGATTGTGGTTGTTTCAAAACATGCTTCCCAAATTCTTTGACATTCCTACCATGGATAGAGTATCCAGGTGCCCTCTCCTTGAATCTGGGCCCCGTGCAGGACTGACTAGCGGAACAATGGCAGGAGTCGGTGATGCTGCAGTTTCCCAGCAACGGACTTGATCTTCTGTCTCTTGGAACCAGCATTCTTGGAATCACGCTGTGGGGAAGCCTGAGCAGCCTGTGGAGAGACCTGTGCAGAGAGGAATGAGGTCCCTGGCTGGTAGTCCCAGCTGAGCTCCCAGCCAACAACAGTGTCAGCTCACCAGCAGGCTTCCCCGGAGGCTCAGTGGTGAAGAATCCGCCTGCCAATGCAGGAGACGTGGGTGTGATCCCTGATCCGGAAACACCCCACATGCTACAGAGCAACTCGGCCCAGGAGCCACTACTGTTCAGCCTGTGCTTTAGAGCCGGAGAACTGCAACTACTGCGCCCACGTGCCACAGCTACTGAAGTCTGAGCGCCCTAGAGCCATGCTCTGCAACGAGAGAAGCCACTAAGGAGCCCCTGCATGGCACCTGGAGAAAGCCCTCGGGCAACAACAAAGACCCAGCACAGCCGAAATAAATTAATAAATACAATTAAAACAACAGCTCACCAGCCCTGTGAGTACATCATCCAGAGAGTAGATTCTTCAGCCCCACCCACCTCCTGCCCCAGGTGGTGCCACAAGGAGCAGAGAAGGATCTTCCCTGTGGATTCGTGGGCTAAACGGAGGTTTGTTTTCAGCATTTAGTGGTTTTAAGCTACTGTGTTTTGGGTGGTTTGTCATACAGCAATAAACGACTTCCACCCTCCCTGTCCGATACAGTCTTTATTTCATCACCATCAACCAGCATCTCGGGCGGGGGAGGTGGAGCCGATCAGAAGGTGCTACGCTGGTGGCTGTCACACTTAACCAGACAGAGTTGTGAAGTGGGGAGCTTGCTAAAAATGCAAGCCAGCTGACTTGGTCTGGGAGCCAAGTGGAACACTCAGGCCCCTTTCCGGCTGAACATGCTGATTACCTTGTACATTACAATAACCTGTAAGAGGCTGCCCCTTCCAGCACACTTGCAAGCATTCTATGCATCCCCTCTGCGAGAACATGGCTGCCCTGCTCCTTAATCAACTTGAGTGACACAGTCATCCCTCCGAGGACCAGTCCTGTTTCTTCCTCCAAAGAGGCCGGGGCTCCAGCGTGCCTCAGGGTGAGAGATGACCCAGACACCACTGGCTCCCTAGCCTTCCTGAAGTTCTCAGTGGCCACCTGCACACCTGACCTGGCTCTTCACTCACAGAATGGAAGTAAATGTCGCTCCTGGAGATTTTAATTAATCGCCTTTCTATTTTTTTTTTTTTTCCTTTTGGGTCAGACTCTTAAGTGTCGATCAAGTTGATGGAGCTCCAGGGAGTCTTCTGTTCTGAATAGGTGAAAAATTGTACCCACAAAAAGAGTTCCCCATCCGATCAATTCTCTCTAACAACTTTATTGATTAGCTGCAGGAACATTTTTCATTTATTAATTATGAAGAAGATGTTTCAGAGACTTCTTAAAGTTAACTATTGTAATTTTTTTTTAAATCCTGAGTTAACATTGACTTGCCTCACACTGCTTCCCAGGGCACAGAGTCCTACAGCAGGTGTGGGGTGCCCGGGAAAGGAGGCTATCAAAGTCCCCGCGAGCAGACGCTGCAGACTGAGTCTTCATTTGGGACTGATTAATTGATTCCTTGAAAAAAAAAAAAACAACAGTTTGTCCTTTTCAGTAATGTGTTAGCATCAAAATATCTTCCCATTATGATGTCTAGGCTAGTGATGGTTAATTAATTAATTGCCGCCAGTTAAAAACACTGCTCAACCCAGGTAAATCTTTCATTTATTAAAATCGATTCTGATAATGGCTTTGCAAAGGGATTCGGGGCGGTGGCGGGGGGCGGGGGGGGGGGGGTGGGGTAGAATCAGGACTCTTGACTGGCTCCTCCTTCCCTCCCTGCACCGTCCCTTCCTTTCCCCTCCTCCTCTGACCCACCAATCTCTCTTTTCCCTCCCTCCTCCCCTCCCCCTTCTTCTTCCCATCGCTGATATCCTGTCCAAGGCAGGGGTCTGTTACAGCCTCATTCAGCAGTGCCATTTGGGGGCTGCCTGGGCTCTGGATACTCTGAAGGTTATAAACTGGCTCCCTCCCTCTGAGTTGTTCAATAGAAAGCCTCTGATAGTGGACCACCTTGTCAGCTCGATTGCTCAGGCTTCCTGAGAAGGCAGGCTGGGCTGCTAGGAACCTGTGCCTGGAAATCAAACTCTGGCTCCCCAGCAGCCTTTCCCTTACCACACCAACGCTGGACAAGGTTCCTGTAAGTAACTTTCAGTCTGGACACAAGAAGGAAGGCATCCAGTTATCCGGCTTCATTTCACAAATATCCTGCGTCCATTGGGCTGGATGGACCAAGGTCTGTGGTGGCACAGACGTGAATATGGACTCATCCCTGCTCTCAGGGTGACTGCAGTCTACAGAAGGAGCCTGAAACCTTCTTGCATTTCCAGGGCCATCAGAGAGTCCTCAGAGAATATATGCATATATACGAAACTGAATCACTTTGCTGAAACTAACATCTGAAACTAACACAACATTGTAAATCAAATATGTGTGTGTGCTTGCTTAGTCATGTCTGACTCTACGACCCCATGGATTATAGCCTGCCAGGTTCCTCTGTCCATGGAATATTCCAGGCAAAAATACCGGAGTTGAGTTGCCATTTTCTACTCTGGAGGATCTTCCCAGATCCTCCCAGGGATAAACCCACATCTCTTGCATCTCCTGCATTGCAGGGGGATTCTTTACTACTGCCCCACCTGGTGCTGTGCTGTGCTCAGTCACTTAGTTGTGTCCAACCCTTCACAACCCCATGAACTGTAGCCTGCCAGGTGCCTCCACGTCCATAGGAATTCTCCAGGCAAGAATACTAGAGTGGGTTGCCATGCCCTCCTCCAGGGGAGCTTCCCAACCCAGGGATCGAACCCAAGTCTCCTGCATTGCTGGCAGATTCTTTACCATCTGAGCCACCAGGGAAGCCCCATAAATCAACTGTATTTCAATAAAAATAAATAAATAAATAAATGAAGAACCCTGAAGAAGAAAGCTAGTGGTGGGTGGGTAAAATCAAAGACAGGAGAAGATGCCCACCTCACCTCAAGTACTTCAGAGGGAAAATGGGTTTGATCCCAAAGTGAAAGTTTATAAAAGGGAATATTTCTCATGGGCATAGGAGAGGGCAAAAGTGAATTGGATTACTGAATGTGAATGATCCCAGTGAAAATGGAAAGAGGGTGAGAGACAAAAATCAAACAAAACAAAAAGCAAAACCCCTGGTGCCGCTCAGGGAGCTCAGAGCAGAGTGTGAGGTTGGGGAGTGCTGGCGAGGGTGGGCTGGCCCACCGCAGGGTGGAGTGGGCACTGAGTCAGGAGGAGCCCAGGTTCCCAAAGGGCTACATCGATTCACAAAAGTGCTAAACTATGTGTTGGTGTAATAAGAAAAAATGGGGTGGGGAGGGATCCAGGTTTGAGAAGGTTGATGGGGGAATCTCGGGGCCATGGAGCCCATCTAGGTTCTCAGGCGCGACACTCAGCAGTAGGGGGACAGTGAGGGACACAGGGGTGTGTGGCCGCTTGAAATGGGCTGATGTCGTCAGAGACATCTCATGTGACCTCAGTACTACTTTCTGTTGCTAAGAAATTAAGGAAGGAGGATAGGAAAATAGGTATTGGTTAAAAGCCCTCATTTTCAGGTAAAAAAAGAAAGGGTAGGTTCTAGAAACCTTAAATTCAAACCCCAGTAAAATTCTAGAACAGGTTATTAAAAGGAAGACTGAGGGCTTTTGGAAGTGAATCCAGAGGGTCTCAGTAGTTAACACAGATTTGTGAATCACCAGTCAAACTAACTAGATGTCCTTTATGATCGGGTTCTAGACTTGTGTATCACAAATACAGCAGAATCAAGGATCGTCTTGATTCTGGCGAAACAACTAAGCTGACCTTGTTCGACATTCTTATGGGTTAATTTGTAAGTTCTGGGTTCAATCTGTGCTGTTACTTTAAGTCACTATCAACAAAAATTCTTAGCAGAAAGACCTTGATTATTGAACCCAAGGAGGAGTTTAGTTTAGAATTCTGCTCCTGACCCAACCTTGTTCAACACTTTTCTAAAAGAAGTCAATGAAAGCACAAAAGACATGCTTATCGGAGTTACAAATATGACTCATGTCTGGAAGGAATAGTTAACACAGCAAAAGAACAAATCAATATTCAAAGTTATTCTGTTAGGTTAGAATATGGAAATAAACCAAGAGTATAACAGGAATGAACACAAAGTCTGAGTTTAGGTTAAAAAAATCAATAGGAAAGGCATAGCATTAGGTAAGTATGACTTGGCAGCAGTTGCTATGAATAGAAGGTTGGAGATTTACCTGACTGTAAAATCAGGGTAAAGCAACAGCATAATGTCATGGCTAAGAAAGTCGATCCAGTGTTAGGCTCTGTGTTGGTTAGGGTACCCCACGAAGCAGAATCCAAAGTAAGGATTCCAGTACAAGTAATTAACTGGGGAAGTGATCCCACGACGTCTCATCCTATAGGGAGTGGGTGAAATGGGATGGGAAGGAGCGAGCAGAGAGTGAGTATCAAGCTAGGGACTATGCACAAGACAGGAACTGATGCTGCTGGGACTCTCTGAGAAGCACAGAGAGAGTGGAGCTCAGGGTCACCTGGGTGAGGCGGGGAGAGAGCTGGGGCATTTATGCTCCAACTACCGTTGGTCGTTGATCGAAGATCGTCATGGCGAGCGTTCATTCCTTGACACTTCCAACTGGGCACAGTCCAGTGGGCTCTGGCATCCAGAGAGAGCCCTCAGGTGAAGCCATACAGGTGCTGGCAGTTAGAAGTCAGCCTGGCAGGCGCTGAATTGGAAGGGCTCAACAGGACATGAGCTGCACACCAGTAATATCCGCTACAGTCTCTCAGACTCAGGTAACATACAAGTATCCTTCCTGTTGGTCAACCGTTACCTGGACCACTGTATGTAGTTCTGGTGTCACACGAAAGAAGAACCTCGAAAAATGGAGTATTTCTTAGAGCAGGGACCCAAGAGAGTAAGGATTCTGAGGACCGTGTCATCTGAAAATGGAACTCAGGAACCCCAGTTTGGACTTGGGGACAGAGAATGTATACTTGACATCTCCTGGCTGCCTAGTGAACATCTCCAGTCTGACACATCCATGTGGGATCTCCCCTGCCGCCCAAAAAACTACAGCACCTGTGTTTGAAATATTCGTGCACAAATACAGAAATATAATACAAGGGGGCCCCTGTGTGCATGCTCAGTCAATCAGTCCTGTCTGTTTCTCTGTGACCCCATGAACTGTAGCTCACCAGACTCTTCTGTCCCTGGGCCTTTCAGGTGAGAATACTAGAGTGGGTTGCCGTTTCCTCCTCCAGGGGATCTTCCCAACCCAGGGATCAAACCCAGGTCTCCTGCACTGGCAGGTGGATTCTTTACCACTGAGCCACCTGGAAGTCCAACAGGGCTCCTACCTCCCACTAAAAACATGTGATGATATTTTTCTTCTACAAGAGTAGTGAGGAAGCAGGGATGAATAGATATGGAAGACCCATATCCAAATGCCAACCATACGTCCATATAGTTTTAAAGAGGCACTAAAAGTTTATATTGAAGCAACTGGTTCAAAGAATATATAAAACTTCAAAAAACTTTTAATCTGAGTCTTTAAAAGAATTGGGGAACTAATTTTTTAAAAAATCTAAAACAACATCACGGATGAACAAATATTTGCTACTCAATGTGAGCAGATATTATATGAATAAATATCCTTGCATACAAATACATATACACATATATAGTTATAGTTTACTGGTAACTATTCCACTCACACATGTATGCACATATAGCAAATTAAGTGAAGAGGAGCTAAAAAGCCTCTTGATGAAAGTGAAAGAGGAGAGCGAAAAAGTTGGCCTCAAGCTCAACATTTAGAAAACGAAGATCATGGCATCTGGTCCCATCACTTCATGGGAAATAGATGGGAAAACAGTGGAAACAGTGAAAGACTTTATTTTGGGGGGCTCCAAAATCACTGCAGATGGTGATTGCAGCCATGAAATTAAAAGACGCTTACTCCTTGGAAGAAAAGTTATGACCAACCTAGATAGTATATTCAAAAGCAGAGACATTACTTTGCTGACTAAGGTCCGTCTAGTCAAGGCTATGGCTTTTCCTGCGGTCATGTATGGATGTGAGAGTTGGACTGTAAAGAAGGCAGAGCGCCGAAGAATTGATGCTTTTGAACTGTGGTGTTGGAGAAGACTCTTGAGAGTCCCTTGGACTGCAAGGAGATCCAGCCAGTCCATTCTGAAGGAGATCAGCCCTGGGATTTCTTTGGAAGGAATGATGCTAAAGCTGAAGTTCCAGTACTTTGGCCACCTCATGCGAAGAGTTGACTCCTTGGAAAAGACTCTGATGCTGGGAGGGATTGGGAGCAGGAGGAGAAGGGGACGACAGAGGATGAGATGGCTGGATGGCATCACTTGACTCGATGGACGTGAGTCTGAGTGAACTCCTTGGAGATGGTGATGAACAGGGAGGCCTGGCGCGCTGCGATTCATGGGGTCGCAAAGAGTTGGACACGACTGAGTGACTGAACTGTATTGATGATACTGTGGATGTGAAGCTGAGGCTCCAATACTTTGGCCATCTGATGTGAAGAACCAGCTAATTAGAAGAAACCCTGGTGCTGGGAAAGATTGAAGGCAGGAGGAGAAGGGATGAGGATGAGATGGTTGGATGGCATCAATGACTCCATGGACATGAGTTTGAGCAAGCTCCAGGAGATGATGAAGGACAGGGAAGCCTGGCGTGCTGCAGTCCATGGGGTCGCAAAGAGTCGGACACGACTGAGCAATTGAACAACAACGATACTATTAATACTAATTACCCCTGATTGGATAAAATAGACTATGACACACCCATAAATAGAATATGAAGTCTCCATGTGTCTGTTGAGAATAACATTCAAGATACAGTTTTCTTCAAACACGCAGAGTCTCCCCTGCCATGGACATGGGCCCGTGTTTTACTTGGATTCAGTGCTGACAGGTCCCTCCCTTTCTTTCACTGCTCCTGGGTCCTACTTACCAAGCATGAGCCCTTGAAAAAATTCCTCTAACTTCCCAGGATCAGTATTTTCCCCAAAACATTTTTGTCACAGGCTTGCTGCGGAGAACACTGGGAATAAGAATGAGCTTTTGGAATTGAGAATTTGTTTTTTTGTTGTTGTTTTGAGTTGACCAGTGCCGGTATGGTTCACATGGTAAAGAATGTTCTGCAGTGCAGGAGACCCAGGTTCGATCCCTGGGTCAGGAAGATCCCCTGGAGGAGGAAATGGCAACCCACTCCAGTACTCTTGCCTGGAGAATCCCATGCACGGAAGAGCCTTGGTGGGCTACAGTCTGTGGAGTCGGACATGACTAAGCGACAAACTCTCACTTTCAAGGACTAAAGAAATCGAAGCTGCCCCTGAAGCTTTCGTAGAAAGAAGCATTTACTCCTCTCTTCATTTACTGTTGCTCTAGGCATGAGACAAGATGCTTGCTCCTGGAATCTGCTTCCCCTGAGGAGGCCGTCAGAGATGCTGCGATCTGGACTGTGATCTGGACACGCACAAATCAGAACAAAAGCAGCAGAACAATGCAGAGGAACAGAGAGAGCATCGGAATGCAAGTCACCTGGGCGGGTGCAGTGGAGGTCAGAAGCTGTGCAGGAGCACTCCGGGAATCCGAAGGCAGCGAAGGGCGGGGAAGCTGTCAGTTCTCATCTAAGCCAACCCAAGACCTCCGGTGACAGTCAGGGTGTCACTGCAAATTGAATGAGCAGAAAGACTCTGTGTGAACACCAGACCCAGGAAACGTCTTCCAAAAATGAGAGCGAACTGAGCTGATGCAACTAAATGGACACTTGAATGCCTAGCTTTCATGAGAACAAATTCAAGGAGCAGCTACCTATAATGAAGAATTTGTTACTGTACAAAGCTAAGAAATTGAGGTCAGTATTTGAGGCCAGATGAAATAATTAGAGTTGACCCCGATGATGGAAAGATGTTCAGAAGGCTTTCATTGTTTAATCTGTTGCTGTCAGTATTTTCTAGAGAATAAGGTGGAATTTTGTCTTTCTTTCTTGCCAAGTGGCTGCCTTGCCAGGGACTGGCATTCTTGACAACTCAGCACTCTAGGCTTTGGAGGGCTGATGGTGGAAGAATAACAGTGCCTTGTACTTTACAAAGTACTTCTGCATCAGTTATCTTTGTTGACCTCAGTACCATTGAGAGAAATGCAATATGAGGAAACGTTCAGTTCAGTTCAGTCGCTCAGTCATGTCCGATTCTTTGCGACCCCAAGAATCGCAGCACACCAGGCCTACCTGTCCATCACCATCTCCCAGAGTTCACTCAGACTCACATCCATCGAGTCGGTGATGCCATCCAGCCATCTCATCCTCGGTCGTCCCCTTCTCCTCCTGCCCCCAATCCCTCCCAGCATCAAAGTCTTTTCCAATAAGTCAACTCTTCCCATGAAGTGGCCAAAGTACTGGAGTTTCAGCTTTAGCATCATTCCTTCCAAAGAAATCGCAGGGTTGATCTCCTTCATAATGGACTGGTTGGATCTCCTTGCAGTCCAAGGGACTCTCAAGAGTCTTCTCCAACACCGCAGTTCAAACGCATCAAGTCTTTGGCACTCAGCCTTCTTCATAGTCCAACTCTCACATCCATACATGACCGCAGGAAAAACCATAGCCTTGACTAGACGGACCTTAGTTGGCAAAGTAATGTCTCTGCTTTTGAATATACTATCTAGGTTGGTCATAACTTTTCTTCCAACTTAATTTCATGGCTGCAGTCACCATCTGCAGTGATTTTGGAGCCCCAAATAATAAAGTCTTCACTGTTTCCACTGTTTCCCCATCTATTTCCCATGAAGTGATGGGACCATGATCTTCGTTTTCTGAATGTTGAGCTTTAAGCCAACTTTTTCACTCTCCCTCTTTCACTTTCATCAAGAGGCTTTTTGGCTCCTCTTCACTTTCTGCCATAAGGGTGGTGTCATCTGCATATCTGAGGTGATTGATATTTCTCCCAGCAATCTTGATTCCAGCTTGTGCTTCTTCCAGTCCAGCGTTTCTCATGATGGACACTGTATAGAAGTTAAATAAGCAGGGTGACAATATACAGCCTTGACGTACTCCTTTTCCTATTTGGAACCAGTCTGTTGTTCCATGTCCAGTTCTAACTGTTGCTTCCTGACCTGCATACAGATTTCTCCAGAGGCAGGTCAGGTGGTCTGGTATTCCCATCTCTTTCAGAATTTTCCACAGTTTCTTGTGATCCACACAGTCAAAGGCTTTGGCATAGTCAATAAAGCAGAAATAGATGTTTTTCTGGAACTCTCTCGCTTTTCCATGATCCAGCGGATGTTGGCAATTTGCTCTCTGGTTCCTCTGCCTTTGCTAAAACCACCTTAAACATCAGGGAGTTCACGGTTCACGTATTGCTGGAGCCTGGCTTGGAGAATTTTGAGCATGACTTTACTAGCATGTGAGATGAGTGCAATTGTGCGGTAGTTTGAGCATTCTTTGGCATTGCCTTTCTTTGGAATTGGAATGAACACTGACCTTTCCCAGTCCTGTGGCCACTGCTGAGTTTTCCAAATTTGCTGGCATACTGAGTGCAGCACTTTCACAGCATCATCTTTCAGGATTTGAAATAGCTCAACTGGAATTCCATCACCTCCACTAGCTTTGTTCATAGTGATGCTTTCTAAGGCCCACTGGACTTCACATTCCAGGATGTCTGGATCTAGATGAGTGATCTTATCATCATGATTATCTGGGTCGTGAAAATCTTTTTTGTACAGTTCTTCCGTGTATTCTTGCCACCTCTTCTTAATATCTTCTGCTTCTGTTAGGTCCATACCATTTCTGTCCTTTATCAAGCCCATCTTTGCATGAAATGTTCCCTTGGTATCTCTAATTTTCTTGAAGAGATCTCTAGTCTTTCCCATTCTGTTCTTTTCCTCTATTTCTTTGCACTGATCACTGAAGAAGGCTTTCTTATCTCTTCTTGCTATTCTCTGGAACTCTGCATTCAGATGCTTATATCTTTCCTTTTCTCCTTTGCTTTTTGCCTCTCTTCTTTTCACAGCTATTTGTAAGGCCTCCTCAGACAGCCATTTTGCTTTTTTGCATTTCTTTTCCATGGGGATGGTCTTGCTCTCTGTCTCCTGTACAATGTCACGAACCTCATTCCATAGTTCATCAGGCACTCTATTTTTCAGATCTAGGCCCTTAAATCTATTTCTCACTTCCACCATATAATCATAAGGGATTTGATTTAGGTCATACCTGAATGGTCTAGCAGTTTTCCCTACTTTCTTCAATTTGAGTCTGAATTTGGCAATAAGGAGTTCATGATCTGAGCCACAGTCAGCTCCTGGTCTTGTTTTTGTTGACTGTATAGAGCTTCTCCATTTTTGGCTGCAAAGAATATAATCAATCTGATTTTAGTGTTGACCATTTGGTGATGTCCATGTGTAGAGTCTTCTCTTGTGTTGTTGGAAGAGGGTATTTGCTATGACCAGTGCATTTTCTTGACAAAACTCTATTAGTCTTTGCCCTGCTTCATTCCGCATTCTGAGGCCAAATTTGCCTGTTACTCCAGGTGTTTCTTGACTTCCTACTTTTGCATTCCAGTCCCCTATAATGAAAAGGACATCTTTTTTGGGTGTTAGTTCTAAAAGGTCTTGTAGGTCTTCATAAAACCGTTCAACTTCAGTTTCTTCAGCGTTACTGGTTGGCATATAGACTTGGATAACTGTGATATTGAATGGTTTGCCTTGGAGACGAACAGAGATCATTCTGTCGTTTTTGAGACTGCATCCAAGTACTGCATTCGGACTCTTTTGTTGACCATGATGGCTACTCCATTTCTTCTGAGGGATTGCTGCCCGCAGTGGTAGATATAATGGTCATCTGAGTTAAATTCACCCATTCCAGTCCATTTTAGTTCACTGATTCCTAGAATGTCAACATTCACCCTTGCCATCTCTTGTTTGACCACTTCCAATTTGCCTTGATTCATGGACCTGACATTCCAGGTTCCTATGCAATATTGCTCTTTACAGCATCGGATCTTGCTTCTATCACCAGTCACATCCACAGCTGGGTATTGTTTTTGCTTTGGCTCCATCCCTTCATTCTTTCTGGAGTTATTTCTCCACTGATCTCCAGTAGCATATTGGGCACCTACTGAGCTGGGGAGTTCCTCTTTCAGTATCCTATCATTTTGCCTTTTCATACTGTTCATGGGGTTCTCAAGGCAAGAATACTGAAGCGGTTTGCCATTCCTTTCTCCAGTGGACCACATTCTGTCCGACCTCTCCACCATGACCCGCCCGTCTTGGGTTGCCCCGTGGGCATGTCTTGGTTTCATTGAGTTAGACAAGGCTGTGGTCCTAGTGTGATTAGATTGACTAGTTTTCTGTGAGTATGGTTTCAGTGTGTCTGCCCTCTGATGCCCTCTTGCAACACTTACCATCTTACTTGGGTTTCTCTTACCTTGGGCATGGGGTATCTCTTCACAGCTGCTCCAGCAAAGCACAGCCGCTGCTCCTTACCTTGGACGAGGGGTATCTCCTTACCTCCGCCGTTCCTGACCTTCATCGTGGGATGGCTCCTCTGAGGAAACGCAGACTCTGCAAATCGAGGGGTGTCACGTGTCAACACACCAGGTGTTTCTCCTGGCATACCATGGACCACCCTGCTTCTACCGGCCGCCCCTCCACTTCTCAAATCTTGATTGATCTGTTTCCAGCCCCGAAGTAGCATTCAGTCAACAAACGTATCTCAGGAATCCCCATACCAAGATGAAAATACCTCTAGGAGGATTATCACATGGATGACATTATCTGCCAATGAGTTTATCCAATGGGATCCTTAGGAGAGGAAACACAAGACAGACACATTCTGAGATCAGGATGGAGAGAGCATAAGAAATCTGGAGCACACAACTCTGCTAGATACAATTAGCGAATCCAGGCAAGGGCCCCAGAGGAACCTCTGAGTAGCCGGAGAGCACTTAGAGGGTATAGAGGGACCCAGAGGAAATGGACAGAAAGACCCCAAGACAAGTGTCACCTACGTTGTGGTTTTATCTAGAGCTGGTCCAGATCACGAGACTAGGGGGAGGTCCTCCATTTCCATGCAGTTGGCCAGCTCAATGGGATGAAGAGTCGGGTTTCGTTGAGGTAGACCAAGGGAAACTGGATACACAAGGACGATTATGGTGGAGGTTCGTTAGCACTGGGAAGGGTGCTCAGGAACTTTAAATCTAGACAGAGGCCATAATCCCAGGGTCAAGTCCATGCAGAGAGGAAAGGTCTACAGCCTCCTGTGACGTGCTAGCCTAAGTCTCAGAGGCTGAGATCGGGGTCTGATGGGGAGCACACGGCAGGTGAGAGGGAGTGGCTGCCCAGACCCGCCGAAGCGCCCCTGAAGTCACCAGTCCCCAGGGAACCAGGGGCCCAGCATAGAGACTTGGAATGTAAGTGATCAGAGGCCCGGGCTCTGTT
Source organism: Ovis canadensis (assembly GCF_042477335.2). Classification (NCBI taxonomy): domain Eukaryota; kingdom Metazoa; phylum Chordata; class Mammalia; order Artiodactyla; family Bovidae; genus Ovis; species Ovis canadensis. The sequence goes on from NC_091267.1 coordinate 70,063,552, forward strand.
ACCCAAGGCCCTAGGGATTAGACAGGTAACTCAAAGAAGATGGGAAACTAGAGTTACAAAGAACAACGCACACGTTGACCTACAATCCCACTCCTGTGAACTTTATTCTACAGATACCGTCTAGGAGTGTGGCGTGCCGAGATCGCGTAGTGGCTACTTGCTCTCCGTTGTGACCGCAGCAACCTCAGTTCGAATCTGAGTCGTGGCAGTAGTGTTACCCCTGGCATCTGCTTGCCCTGGGCTTCCCAGGTGACGCCAGTGGTAAAGAACCTGCCTGTCAATGCAGGAGATGTGAGACGGGTTTCCATCCCTGGGTCAGGAAGATCCCCTGGAGAAGGACATGGCAACCCACTCCAATATTCTTGCCTGGAGAATCCTATGGACAGAGAAGCCTGGCAAGCTGCAGTCTATAGGGTCTCAAAGAGTCAGACACAGGTGAAGTGATAGCGCACACACACATAATATATGTAATCTAATCTATGTTAATATATCCTTATACACGTGAGAAGTGGCATACATACAAGAATACTCACTGTGGCGTGGTTAGGAATAGCCAGAGACCAGAGGCTATCTAAATGTCCATCCATAAGGATGGCTAGAACAAACTACGGCCTACTCATGCAAAGACATTAGGGTCCAGAGCTCTCTGTGCGTGGATCTGGGGTAATCTTCAAACTATATTTCCCTCAAAATAAGCAGAGCAGGGCACTGTGTACAGCGAACTACCATTAAAAAAAAAAAACACATGACTGGTGGTCCCTCTAAGGCATGACACCTGGGCTCCTGTGCTATAGGGTAGGAAGGAGAGCCTTTTGTTTTTGAACTTTTTATTTTGTATTGGGGTATAGCCCATCAACAATGTTGTGATGGTTTCAGGTGAACAGCGAAGGGACTCAGCCATACATATACATGTACGCATTCTCCCCCAAACTCCCCCCGATCCAGGCTGCGACATTACATTGAGCAGAGTTCCATGTGCTATACAGTAGGTCCTTGTTAGTTATCCATCTTAAATATAGCCGTGTATACATGTCCATCCCAAACTCCTTAACTATCCCTTCCCCTTGGCAACCTTGAGTTCATTTTGTATGTAGGTGAGTCTCTTTCTGTTTCTTACGTAAACTCATTTGCACCATTTCCTTAGGAAGGAGATATTTATCAATATGCCCTCTTGTCATGTTGGAGATTTATACCCTGTGTATGTGTTGCCTATTAAGAAAATACAGGCGCGAAAGCATTAGACAACAGGGAACAGAAGACCCAGAGCAAAGTGTCACCCTAGGCAGGGGCAGGATGGTGGGATGCGAGCTCACCGTCGGACCTGTGTGTCCCTAGCAGTGTCCAGGGGTGGCCAGAGAGGGCGGGGGTGGGGCAGCATGCCCCAGGAAGGGGACACCTGACTGCTAGAAGAGGGACAGGTGACCAGGCAGCTCTCCCAGTGCCCTCCTGCCTTGGAGACTTTGTTCTGGAAGGGAATTTTCAGATTTCAAATCTCACAGTCTGAGATTTGACTGTGTTTCTACTAACCAGAGCCCTTGTCAATAAAATTCAGATGGATGGTCCCATCCTGGACCCCTAAAGTTTGAAAGTTTTGAGGGTGGGGTGGGACTCAGCATTCCTGCAGTTTCTATGCACAGCCAGGTCGGGAACCACTGACTTTGACCATCCACCTCTCTCATAGCTCAAAGGGACTTTCAAGAAAGATGACGCTGGTGCAGGGCAGGCAGTGACCACAGATCAGTTAGGAGGCTGTGGGTGAGGGACAGAGCCCATAAGCAGCGTGCTTAAGCAGCCACCGCAAGAAACACAGGCTCACGGCCGCACAGACTGTGGCGGAATCCCAGGCCTGATGCTTGATAGCTGCATCCTCGAAGACGACTTAATTTTGTTATGCTTCAATCTCTTCGTCTCTCACAAGAATTTAATAATGCCTACCCCATAGGCTTAAAATTGAAATGATTTTATATAAATCTGCTCCATACTATGTAAAAGCCTAAATGGGAAAAGAACTTGAAAAAGAATACTACACGCATACGTGGGCTTCCCAGGTAGCGCCAGTGGTAAAGATCCCACCTGCCAATGCAGGAGACCTGAGACTCAGGCTGGAGAACTGATGCTTCTGAACTGTGGTGCTGGAGGAGACTCTTGAGAGTCCCTTGGACTGCAAGGAGATCCAACCAGTCCATTCTGAAGGAGATCAGCCCTGGGATTTCTTTGGAAGGAATGATGCTAAAGCTGAAGCTCCAGTACTTTGGCCACTTCATGTGAAGAGTTGACTCATTGGAAAAGACTTTGACGCTGGGAGGGATTGGGGGCAGGAGGAGAAGGGGACGACAGAGGATGAGATGGCTGGATGGCATCACTGACTTGATGGACGTGAGTCTGAGTGAACTCCAGGAGTTGGTGATGGACAGGGAGGCCTGGCGTGCTGCGATTCATGGGGTCGCAGAGTTGGACACGACTGAGCGACTGAACTGAACTGAAAAGACTCAGGTTTGATCCCTGGGTCAGGAAGATCTCCTGGAGGAGGGCATGGCAACCCACCCCAGTATTCTTGCCTGGAGAATCCCATGGACAGAGGAGCCCGGTGGGCTAGAGTCCACAGGGTCAGAAAGGGTGGGACACAACTGAAGCCACTTAGCCCTGCACATATATATGCACGACTGAATCACTTTGCTGTACACCTGAAGCTAACACGACATTGTCAGCCCCCGTAGTTCAATAGGAAATAAGTTAAAATCCATTTTATATATATGTATATATACTACTCAGTTGTTATTGCTATCGGCTCTTCTATTACTGCTGTTGCAACCTCACAGGAAGATAACGACCTTGCCAAGAGACAAAGGACTGTCATCACAGGAAGAGTCAGAAACCAGATGACCAATGTCTGCTGGTCACTGAAGCCCAGGATCAAACCCTCAGAGGAACCACAGCAAACAGTGGGAGGGGCGTGGCGTCAGTTCTCTGTGAGGCTCATAATCCCATGGCCACCTGAGCCCCTCCCATGTCTATCCTGCCCGACATTTCATGCTTAATCACCCCCAAAACATCCCATTTTATGCTGGTGGTGGGACTGCCTTGGGCTTATGCGGTGAGCCGCACTAGAGGGAAAAATAGACTGGCTCCGGGTCTCTAGAGGACTTGGAACACTCTGCAGTTTTTGTCCTATTTAACTGAGCTCCTGATTGGATCACTTTCCTAGGATTACAGAATGGAAGCCAGAGGTATTCATCTGATCTCTTTTCCTCCAAGCGCCTAATTCCATTAACGACTTCAGAAGCACCTTCCCCACAAGGTTTAATGGGTTTGGGCTCAAAGTCACTCCAATTTTGCATCAAGCCTGGTTGGTAGAGGCCCCAAAGTGCAGAGAACTTGCAGCGTGGAGCTTTAAGAAGCTCAGCCTGGCCCTTCTTTCTCAGACAGAGTTAAATTTTACCCAGAGGCCAAGCTCCAAACAAATCTTTCTTCAGATTTGGAACTTTCAGGAGAGCCTGTACGGGGAGCGTGGTAGCTTGGTTGCAGTTGGGTTTTTAAAACTTTTCCTGCTTGGCTGTGCTGGGTCTGAGTTGCGGTATGTGGGGTCTAGTTCCCTGACCGGTGATCGAACCTGAGCCCCCTGCATTTGGAGCGTGGAGTCTGAGCCTCGGGACCACCAGGGAAGTCCCTTATTCTTTTTGTAGAGGCTGAAGAGAGTGGAGAAATGAAGAGGGGCTCCCTGGATCTGGCGCTGAGTCTAACTGGTGTATCAGGATTCCTTGTCATGCTTCTCCTCAGGCCTGCTGCATTTCATTTATTTCCTCCAGAATCTCAACTTCATACATATCGGAGCCTCTGCATCTGAAATGAGAGGGGAGAGAAAACTGGAAGAATAAATTGCAAGGAGATGAGGCGAAGAACTCACCCCTGAGAGATGGTCCCTGTGGACTGGGCCCCACCCTGACTTCACAAAGAGGAGGCGACGGAGGCCTGGAGAGGTGAGGGGTCTGTGGCCAAGCAGGGACCAGAACCCAGAGGTCAGAGTCTGGTGAGTTTGGCAAAGTCAGGAAGTGCTGGGCAGGGGAAAGGAGGACCGAAGCTGAGGAGTTTGAACTAAGTAGGTGGGCAAACCTGTCCCTAGAGGTTTTAAAAAATCATTTCTAAAATATTACATAAGTGTCTCACTTTCTATTGCTGTGTAACAAATGAACAAAAGCTAAACAGCTAAAAATAACAAACAGTTATTATCTCTCAGTTTTTGTGGGTCAGGAATCCGGACACACGTGATCCAGAGGCCTCAGGCTTAACGTATCCCACATGACTGCAGCCATGATCATGGCAAAGGGGAGGACGCGCTTCCAAGGTCACTCATTGGTTCCCGACAACATTCAGTTTCCTGAGGGGGCTGCTGGCCAGAGGCCCCCACGGTTCCTGGCCATGGAGACCCTGTTGGTCATCAGTCAGCTCATAACACGGCAGCTGGCGTCCCTCAAAGCAACAGAGACTGCCCGAGACAGAACCCCATCCTCCTTATTGTAATTTTGCAAATGTTATCCCATCAGCACATCCACGTGTTAGTCACTCAGTCATGTCTGACTCTTTGCAAGCCCATCAGGTTCCTCCGTCCATGGAATTTTCTAGGCAAGACTCCAGGAAGTGGGTAGCTATTCCCTTCTCCAGGAGATCTCCCCTGGAGTCTTCTCGGATCAAACCCTGGTCTCCTGCATCACAGGCAGATTCTTTACCATCTGAGTCCCCAGGGAAGTCCTATGTTGGCTTGGCTAGGCTCAGCCCAGGGCAGGTGTCACTTGCCTAGGGTCTGCAGGAAGAAATTAAAGGAGGAAAAGGGGGAAAGTATGTGTGAGGAGGAGCGCAGAAGGGAGAAGATTGGAAAGAAAGAAAACTGGAAGATTGTAGGCTGTGGTTGGAGTTTCTTGGCTTCTTCATGGGGAAAGAGGGAAACCATTTTCTCTAACGAGTGCAATTTTTGAAAGCATTTTATTTACTTACTACTTGACTGTGCTGGGTCTTCACTGCGGCACAGGCTTCTCTTTAGTTGCAGGGCAGGAGCTTCTCACTGCGGCTGCTTCTCTTGTTGTGGAGCATGGGCTCCAAGACTTGAAGGCATCAGTAGGTGGGCAGGTGGGCTCAGCAGGTGGGCTCAGCACCTGCAGCTCCCTGGCTGGGACATGTGGGCTTAGTTGCTCTGCCGCATGTGGGATCTTCCCAGATCAGGGATTGAACACCCATCTCCTGCACTGGCAGGCAGATTCTTTACCGCTGAGCTACTAGGGAAGCCCATGAGTGATAATTGTATAATTGATGCACAAATCTAGGGGCTGCTGTGGGAAATGAGACCTGCAAAGCAATGCCAGGTTGGCGTCTTGGGTGATGGTGTGAACCTATGTGATGAAGCAGAATATCTTCTCTACACTGAAATATTTGCAGAATAAATCAGGACTAGAATTTCCAAATTCTAATGGCACATTAGGAGCAATGTACTTTATCTTTTCTTTTTTAAAATTTTATTTGGCCACACAGGGTCTTAAGTGTGGCCTGTGGGATCTGTTTCCCCTGACCAGGAACTGAACCCAGTCCCCCTGCATTGAGATTGCAGCCTTAACCATTGGACCACCAGGGAAGTCCCACAATTTACTTTATCTTGATTCATCCCTTTGGAGGAAAAGAATTAGGGATTTGGGGCTGAGTGCAAAAATCTATGATCCTTAGGAGGAGTTGTTCATGAAGATGAAAGGAGATACCCAGAGAGAGGCTTTGAAAAGCAGATTCCTATACCTGAAGGAATTTATAAGAAGTTTCTTACTGCCTCACGGAGGAAAATGCTCAAGTAGGTAAAGAGATATGACAGAAAACAAGTGCCCTTTAAATAATTGGCTCAGGGGACTCAGGAAAAATGCCAGAACGTAGAAAAGACAGTAAGCATCGCAAGATGGAGCTGCATTCTGGGATCTAAAAAGGGGCAGGTGGGAGCAGACGGCGTAGGGAGAGGAGAGGGAGACCCTAGGAGGGAAGAACGAGTTACCGAGGAACAAAGAAACGAAGGCATGTGGGCACAGAAATGCTAAGACTGGCTTTTGTGAAAGTTTACCAGAAGTCATCCTCATTTACATCACAGAAAAGAAAAACCCAGGAAAATACCTTTCCAGAGGGTCCGAGAGGACAAGCGGGTAACAGGATTCAAAAGAGCCGAGGTTTGGTGGGTAGTTTTACTTCTGTCTTTAGCAAAAGATGCTCCAGTTGGATGTAAGGTTTGTGGGCTACGGTCAGAAGGTGACCACCAGACGCTTTGTGGAAGCCGGCACTCCCGGTCCTTCTCGAGATTTCGGAGCTCCTTTCGACCTGCGGCCTGCCGTGGCTCGTGAGACCAGCAGGTCGCTTCTTTGACCCTCCCTTTGCCTTTCACCCCAGACTGGTTTTCTAGGCTTCGAGTCCCACTCCCGTGACACGGCGGGGCCCAGGGTACCGGGAATAGAGTGGAGTGGCCTTTGCAAAGGGCTGTCTGAGACTAAACCCACGGGGACTCACGACACTCAGTGGAATGGACGAGGGGAATTGACAGGGACCGCTGGGGAGGGACCAGCCATTATTCTGCGCATTTCCCAGACTCAGGCTTTACCTGGGGAGCTTCACAAAGAACAAACACAACGCCCATCTTTTAGGAAGCAGAAAAAGCTTCCTTACAGCCTGATCAGCTTAACCTGGTTTCCAGGGAAGATGCTAGAACAAATCATCAAGCAATCAATGTGCAGTCAGCCAGAAGGGGGCAAGGCCTGGGGAGCTCACGGACACAGCCCTGTAAGGAGTAAATCAAGTCGGACCAATTTAATTTCCTCCTATGATAGACTGACAGGCCATGTAGATAAGGTGGAAGCAATAGATGCAATCGACCTGAGACCTCAGCAAGGCTTTTGCCTCTGCGCCACGTGACAGGCTCAGTGACGAGCCCACTTGCTCCGGTTCGGGCCAGGGGTCAAGAGCCCCAGGGCTCTCACGCTGGACGGGGAGCCAGCTCCCGCCTCGCTCCCCTCCTCCCCGCTCCATCGCAGTTCGTTGTCACAAAACTTTATTTGACGAGCATTTGGGTTGTGCCGCCTGGGTTTGTGCCGTGAGGTGGTTTAGTCACTAAGTCGTGTCTAACTCTTGACGACTTCATGGACTGTAGCCTGCCAGGCTCCTCTGTCCGTGGAATTTTCCAGGCTAGAATACTGGAGTGGATAGCCATTCCCTTCTCCAGGGGATCTTCCCAACCCAGGGATCGAACCCACAGCTCCTGCCTTGCAGGCAGAATCTTTACTGCTGAGCCACCAGGGAAAATGCACTGAGGCCCTTCATAAATGTTTGTTGAATAAATGAATGGATTCTTGGGCATGTGAGCTATAACCTTAGGAGGCTGGCACCAGGGAGCTTGACCACAGTCCACCTCCTCCATGCAAACAGACCAGCAGCAAATACTCAGCTAATTTGCTCCTCCATCCATTCAAAATGTCAGAATCCAGTGTTATATTTATACCATGTTGGTGTTGGATGTGTGCAGAGTAGAAACAGGGGTCTTTTCTGCTCTCAATGGTTGCCATGTTTTTCAGAACTGACTGAGAGAGAGAGAGTAGAGTCAGTTCCAGAATGGATTTCAGATTACCCACTTTGTCTATAGCCTAGAGGACAGAATTTTAATAACACAAACTATCCGTGAAAGAAAAAGTGTAAGTTGATCAGTCGTGTCTGACTCTTTGCAACCCCAGGGACCATAGTGCCCGAGGCTCCTCCATCCATGGGATTCTCCAGGCAAGAATACTGAAGTACGTAGCCATTTCCTTCTCCAGGGGATCTTGCCAACCCAGGGATAGAACCTGCAAAACTTATCCATGAGTCATAACAAAATGGACTAAGTTGAAATGTTGAACCAGACCCAGAAAACAGCCCACGGCATACCTACGGTACAGCCTATGGTACCCATAATACAAAACTCGGGAAAGAAACTGAGCAGGATTGTTTTTTGCCAAGTTTGCAGGTCAGGCTTGAGCTAACTGGGAACGAAATGTAGTTTTTCAACAGACTCCCAGATGGTAGGAGAAGCCATACGGCTTCAACAAATGGCATAAGGTAAATGCCATCCAGCCAGGAATCAAATGTTCTTCAGGGTCCCACGGAGCAGACCTCGTGTGCTTGTTCCTTTGAGTGAGCGCAGGAGAAAAATGGCTGAAATAACTAAATGGTTGGGGAAATACCTGAGATATGAGAGAAATGGCTAAAGCAGTTAACTAACGAAAAGGCTATCAGATTGTCAAGGGTCTAAAAGTGGTAAGTGAGGCACAAATAATTATTCTTCCCCTCCTTTTTGGGTCAGTAAAAAGGAAAAATGGAAGATTTTATTTTAAAAAAATTGTTTTAATGTTTGGCTGCACTGTACAGCCCATGGGATCTTAGTTCCCCAACCAGGGATCAAACCCCTATCCTCCAGCCCCACTTTTATCTTCCCAGATTGTCCAAGCACTTCTTATTGGTGGAACAAAATCTCTTTTCTGACCTGGCTGCAAAGGAGTCTGGGAAATACAGGCTTTGACTTGTTGGATTCCAGAGAGCAAGAAGCAGAGATCGAGTTGAGTGCTGCTCATCCAAGGCTCTTCCTTTCTCAGGAGGAGCCTCCAATCTCGGGCCTGGAGTCATAAGTCAGTTCTCAGCGCCCTGGGAGCTAGAGGTGCTGATGCTTGGTGTGCCTCTCTCTACCTGAAGGTCCTTAAGTTCAGAGTTTTCATTTTCATCCTAAAAATCCAAATGGATTTTGCAATCTACTCTATAATAAATCTTAGTTGGTTATAAAATAAAAATATTCTCTGCTGAATCTTTGGGTGAAACAATGCTGCAGACAGCTGCTCCAAACTTGATTTGTATTTTAAAAAACTGCATCTTAATACTTGGTCACGTATCCCCCAGAGATGCATATCGTTTAGTTTGAGAGATACAGGTCTCAATTATTTCTCTTGCATGTTAAGATTCAGTGACTATTTTCCTCTTCTTAGTAGGTAGGAAAAAATGAAAAACAACAAAAGAAGGGAAGCTTGAGAAGCAGTGACCTGCCCCCTGTTTTACAAATAAATCATAGCAGGACAAAACTGGAATGGAAAATTCAGAACAGTGATCAATACCTGGAGAAAAGAAACCAGAAGGCCATGTTTTATTGCATGATCCATGCACTACGTGCAAGAAAGCAGCTCACTGTGAACACAGGTTTCCAGGGCTGGGAGGCGGTAGAGACAAATCCTTTTTTCAATGAAAGGAGCCAGGGAGAGCCTGCTGGGAGTAAATTCAGCGCTTCTGGAAAATGCCACAGTCCTGCTTTACGAAGCTTATGCCAGCATGTCTTGGTTTTGTTTTTTACTGCAGGCGCACAAGACAAAGCAAATCATATATTGCTTCCACCCAACCCTTGAACTGGCTGTTGGTGACATGTCCAAGACACCACTCACCACTACGTTCAGAGGCCAAGCTGGGCAAAATTAGTATTAGGCGAAAGAAAATGAAAATTGGAGGAGCATGAAGTAAAGCAAAAAGAGAAAGATGTACAGTAACTCCCTAGATAGAGTGGGAGAGAAAAGGATGGAAGGGTGACTGAGGATGCTTGGGTTTGTGGTACCCTCTGGGGGTAGAGCATTTGGACAGACATGGACTCACCCAAGGGCTTCCCAGGTGGCACCAGTGGGAAAGAGCCTGCCTGCCAGTGCAGGAGATATAAGAGACTCAGATTTGATCCCTGAGTTGGGAAGATCCCCTGGAGGCAGCCCACTCCAGTATTCTTGCCTGGAGAATCCCATGGACAGAGGAGCCTGGCGGGCCACACAGAGTCGGACATGACTGAAGTGACTTGACACGCATGCACGGACCCATCCAGTCCTTTCAATGCTGACAGCCCCATTTTATAGATGAGTAAGTGAAATCTGGGCAAGCTTCAGAGATTTGCTCAACATTACAACATTACAAAGTAAATATTCATACCAGATCCTGGATTCTAACCCAGGGCTATGGGCTTCCTTGAAAGATGATCATTCAACTACCCTCTTACGTCTGAAAGGGATGAGCTAGTAGGCTGGGATACCATCCCAGGTCTACCACTAATAGGCTGTACACCACTGGGCATGTTACTTAAGTGGTTAGCTTCTTCATCTGCACAGCAGAGATAATAATAGCATCTGCTTCACTGGATAATCAAACAGGTAAAGTACTTAACACAGGGCTTGGTGCAGAGTAAGTGCTCAGGAAATGCTAGTTGCTGGGCAAACACCTGCGAGCTGTAGAAAAAAGGAGCATTCTGGGAAAACATCAAGCAGAAGAATTCTGAATGTCACTCCCGCTAAGAGACCATGCTAATTGCAATTCCCTGCTTTTCACGGAATCAAAAGTGGTGGCATTTCTCAGCTGACTTCCATGTAGTTTGGGTCAAAGGCATCAGTCATAGTTCTCTAGAAAAATGGACCCAATCAGAGGTATATAGGTAGAAGACAGATAGATAAATAGATAGATGATTGATAGATTTACTTTAAACAAGTGGTTCACACAATTGTGGGGGCTGGGCAGGAGGGTCTAAAACTTGTCAGGCAGACTCAACAAGGCTGGCAGCTCAGACTGGAGTTGATGCTGCAGTCTTAAGGCAAAATTTCTTTTTCTCCAAGAAATCTCTGGTTTTGCTTTTAAGGCCTTCTACTGATTGGATCAGGCCCACCCAACTGGTGAAAGATAGTCTCCTTCACTTAAAGTCAGCTGATTGCAAGCCAGATTACATAGATGCTAGCCATGTCTACACAGTGTCATCACTGCAACACCTAGATCAGTGTTCGAGTCAATGCCTGAGTCCTCCTGCCTAGCCAGGTTGACCTAACATTTACCGTCACAGAGGCACAGCCAGTGCGGGAGGCAGTGGGGATGGGGGGTAGGGGGCGGGTAGAGAAACCAGCATGTGCCTCCCCCATCTCCCCATCGCCTCAGGAGCACCTGTACCAGAGAGAGGGGGCCCACCAGGCAGCCCTTCCCTCTTGGCCCCAGGTCCTCTAAGCAGCCCCAGACAATGGCTCTAGCTCCCATCAGATGGCCTAGCTTCTGCTGACGAGCCTTCCTCCGCTGCCTCCTGAGCCCGCAGTGACAACGGCTTCCCGCTCTTACCAACCTTGGGGCTGTCTCCCTGTCACTGTTCAGCTTGCTCAGCATTCCTGTATCACCGATGCCTTGCGTGTGTGGGTTTGGGTGGCTTCTGCCTTGACCCTGACCACGTCAGAGGCCCTTTCTGTTACATGGGATGCTTGTCCAGGCTCTCTCAAACGGCACCGTGGCCTTAGGACCTTGTGGATGAGCTGTGGGGATGAATTTAGAGAAGCGAAGAAGACAGAGGCAAAATAACCTATCCTACGATGGCAGTCATAGCTGCTCAGTCAGGGCAACACCAGGTGGGGAGAGAGTATAAAATCCTGAGGCCAACCTCCTGAGGGCAGAAGCCGGGGAGACAGCCCTGGGCCCAGGGATTCCACTTACTCCTGAGTGTTGGCATCTGCTTCTCTCTAAAAGGGGTCATCTCCAAAACCCTGCACGTCCCAGAGGGCAGCCCCACATTGCACGTGCACCTCCCCTCCATGCTCAAGACCAGGGCCACTTTGCGTGTAGTTTCTGAATGGCTGGGGCATGAAAGCAGCTGGTTATCATGCCATCTCTGGGCACTTCGATATTTCATTGTAGAAGCATCTGTTTGAAGACATGGGGGCTGCCAGTGAGGAGAGTTCAAGACATCAGGAGTCAACTCCTCGCACACACCCTCACCCCTTACCCTGCTCAAATGTTTTCCCAAACACTTGGCAATATCTGATGTATCATACATTTTGATTATTTATTTGCTACATTTATATATTATAATAGGCTTCTCTGGTGCCTCAGATGGTAAAGAATCTGCCTGCCATGCAGGAGACCCAGGTTAGATCCCTGGGTTGGGAAGATCTCCTGGAGAAGGAAAAGGTTATGCACTCCAGTATTCTTGCCTGGAGAATCTCATGGACAGAGGAGCCTGGTGGGTCACAAAGAGTCAGGCACGCCTGAGTGACTAACTCTTTCACTATATTGTAATATGACCATCAGTGCATTAATAGCAGCTCTGTCACTTCACATAATTATCATTTCTTTGTTCTGGTGGTAACGAATAAGATCTAGTCTCTCAGCAAGTTTGATGGTTATAATACAATATCGTATTCACTTTGCGTTTATTGTCACTGGGCATTAGATCTCCAGGACTTACTTGTCTTGGTCTTCCCAGGTGGGGCTAGTGGTAAAGAACCCACCTCTCAAAGCAGGAGACATAAGAGACATGCATCGATCCCTGGGTCGGGAGGGAGGGCATGGCAACCCACTCTAGCATTCTTGCCTGGAGAATCCCATGGACAGAGGAGCTGGTGGGCTACAGTCTGCAGGGTTGCAAAGAGTCAGACACGACTGAAGTGACTTAGCACGCACACACTTACTTGCCTATTAGCTGCAGGTTTGTACCTTAAACAACACCCATTCCCCTTCCTGCAACCCCTGGTAAGCACCAGTCTACTCTCTTTTGACCAGTTGAGTCTGTTCGATTACAGAGATAAGTGAGACTTCATAGTTCTTGACCTTCTCTCTCTGATTCACCCCGCTTAGTGTATTATCTTGGAGGTCCAGCCGAGTCACCATAAACAGCAGGATTTCCTTTTTTTCTCACGACTGAAGCTTTGTTTTTTTCTTGGCTGCTTCTTCCTCTCTCCCACCAGACTCTGAGGCCCTTTGCACACTGCCCGTCTCCCCCACCCCTCCACCTCGCCCAGAGGAGGAGATATAGTGGGGGCTCAAACACGCCCCAGCTTCCAGAACCTCTCCTCGGGGCAGGGGTGTGGGAGGGGAACCATTTCCCCCCAATTCGCAGGCAGAAGACAACAGCATGAAAGGCATGATAGCACCAATAATTTCGCCAAGGCTACCAGCCATCTGTACTTTTAATCATCATAAGAGTAACACATGTTTGTTTTAGAAAATTTGGACCATACAGAAAATAATTTTTAAAAGCCACATCTATCCTGGTGCATTTCCTGCCAGCAAATATGCACATGTTTTCAAGGAAATTGGAATCATAACAGAGCTTTTTTAAAACTGGAGTATGAATATATTTCTTCACTCGGATGTTCACAAGCATAACATCGTTTTTGATCCTTCTTTCCTTATTTTATGGAGAAATTTTTCATGTTGTTAAATAGTTATGTTAAGTATCTTTCAAAAATGTGATATTTCACAGCTGCGAAATATACCACCATATGGATGCACCCTGTTGGATCGCCCTATTGTGGGGGATTCCAAACATTTCCTGCCCCCTGTCGCCTCTGGGCCTGTGGTCCACCAGTTAGCTCCATGGTGTGTCCACACAGAACATTCTCAGACCCTGCCTGACACTGCTGAGCCCTCCACCAAGCTCCCAAGCTCTCTCTCTTCTTCCTTTATTCTGTCTTGCAGAAGAAGCTTTTGAATTGTGGTGCTGGAGAGGACTCTTGAGAGTCCCTTGGACTGCAACAAGATCAAACCAGTCAATTCTAAAGGGAATCAACCCTGGCCCAAAGATACATGACCAGTGTAGAGCATGGACTTCCCTGGTGGCTCAGACCATAAAGCATCTACTTACAGTGTGGGAGACCTGGGTTCAATCCTCGGGTAGGGAAGATCTCCTAGAGAAGGAGATGGCAACCCACTCCAGTATTCTTGCCTGGAAAATTCCATGGACAGAGGAGCCTGGTGAGGAGAAGCTATAGTCTGTGGGGCCATGAAGAGTCAGACATGACTGAGTGAGGTATTAGCCCAGGAGCATTCACGTTTTAAGTCTCATTTAACTGGATAGCGACTGACTTAAACTCAGTGGAATGAATCTCAGCTGGCGGGGTTTCCAGTGGTGTGGTGGGCCAGGAGGATCTTCAGGTACAGATCCTTTCCAAGTTCATCATAAATGACCCCATGAAACCAAGACTCCCAAGCAAGTAGGTGTGAATCCTATTGAAGGTGGTAAAAAGCTAATGGACACTAACATTCCAGTCTCCCAAGTCACTGACTCATGTTAGCTTTAGATGAAAGTTTAATTTCAAAGCAGAGCAATTAAGGAAATATGTAGAAAATTGCACTAAAAATGGTTAGAATGATCTTAGGCAAGAAATCTGCTCTGTGATCTGCAAATATTGTCTGATCTGTTTTCAAAGCATTGAGGGGTAAGGAATGAATACAAATGCAATCCAAAGCAGAGAATCACCTCTATCTATGAAGTATTCTTTCAAAAAGAATTACCCCTGACTCCGATCAAACCTTCAGATCTAACTATGAATTACATCAATTATAGAGAAGAGGGGACCATATTCAGGGACACTGAAAGAATATTATCAGCAATGCTGTTTCAACCTTGAAAGTGAAAGTTGCTCAGTCGTGTCCAACTCTTTACAACCCCATGGACTATACATTCCATGGAATTCTCTAGGCCAGAATACCGAAGTGGGTAGCCTATCCCTTCTGCAATGGATCTTCCCGACCCAGGGATCGAACCAGGGTCTCCTGCATTGCAGGCAGATTCTTTACCAGCTAAACTACCAGGCATGAAAATCAGCTGGAGAGCTCTGGGGGGGGCTGGGCAATTCTGATTCAGGAGGTTGGGGATGGAGAATTTCCCCGGTGGCTCCAGTGATAAAGAATCCACCTTCCAATGCAGAGACACCGGTTCAATCCCTGGGTTGGAAGATCCCCTGGAATAGGAAATGGCAACCCACTCCAGTGTCCTTGCCTGGGAAATGCCGTGGGCAGAGGAGCCTGGAGGGCCACAATTCACAGGGCCACAAAGAGTCGGACACGACTGAAAGAATGAGCCAGACGGGTTTGGGGGGGTACCTGAGATTTTGTGTTTCCAACAAACTCCCGCATGATTGAGACAGCTCTCCAAGAACTATTGCTGCGAAGGTAGTTTTCCCTTTATTTCTTGAGATATAATTGACATATAACATTGTTTATTAGTTTTAGGTATACAACATAATGATGTACAAATATATCGCGTAGTGGTCACCATGAAGTTTAGTTAAAATCCATTACCACACAGAGTATACAATTTTTTGTGTGTGATGAGAACCTTTAATACCTACTCTCTTAACATCTTTCAAATATATTAATACCATATATTATTATTAACTATAGTCACCATGCTGTATATTACAACCTAAGGACTTATTTACCACAGAACTGGAAATGTGTACCCTTTGACCTCCTCTGCCCATTTCACACACACACACACACGCACACACACACATGCACACACACATACGCACACACACACACACATGCACCACACATGCCCCCTGTTTCTGGCAACCACAAATCTGTTTTCTGAGTCTGTGAGTTTGGTGTTTTGTCTAGATTCCGCATATAAGTTACATCATATAGTGTGTGATATCTCTTCCTTTCTTCTCTCTGTTTTAAAGAATCTTTATCTTTTACAGACACTGCAATATTTTCAAGTTTATTTTTGACTGGAGAATAACTGATTTATAATGCTGCGTTGGTCTCTGCCCTACAACCCAGTGAATCGACCATAGGCATACACATGTCCCCTCCCTCTTGGACCTCCCTCCCAACCCCCTATCCCATCCCTCTAGGTTGTCACAGAGCACTGGGTTGAATTCTGCAATACTTATGGACAAATAATAAGATGTCTGGGATTTCTTTAAAAAACCTCAGGGAGGGGGAAGGTAGGAAGTATAGACATCACAAAACTGGCCAAGAGCTGATCATTACTGATGGTGAGTAAGTAACGGGGGCACGGGAATTCCTTACGCTATACTCTCTACTTTTGTGTATTTTGAAACCTTGCATAATAAAAGGTGAAAACTGAATAAATCAAGCAGAGGGTCATCTTTAGATTCATCTATACGTATGTAGTGGAGAAGGAAATGGCAACCCACTCCAGTATTCTTGCCTGGAGAATCCTGTGGACGGAGAATCCTGTGGACAGAGGTGCCTGGTGGGCTGCTGTCCATGGGGTTGCACAGAGTCGGACACGACTAAAGCGACTTAGCATGCATGCGTGCATTGGAAAAGGAAATAGCAACCTACTCCAGCGTTCTTGCCTGGAGAGTCCCAGGGACGGCGGAGCCTGGTGGGCTGCCGTCTATGGGGTCGCACAGAGTTGCACACGACTGAAGCGACTCGGCAGCAGCAGCAGCATATGTATGTAGGGCCCATCCTGTGCAGCAGTTTTATGTGTATTTGCTTTAACTGTCACAACACTATGGGGCTCAAGTGGATGAAATAATTTGCATTTCATTCATTCAGGCTTTCCACTCAAGTACGATGCTCCTTCTAGTCTATCAGTGGTCACCACCAGAGCAGGTTAAAGAAGCACCTTGAGAGCTATTTAAAATGCAGATTCCAACACCCCCTGAAGGTGTCTCTGATATGGGGGATTTGGAGTGGGGCTCAGACATCTGTGTTTTCACCAGTCCCCCAGGTGACCATAATGCAGGTGACTTGGAGGCTGCACGCTGAGAACAGGGTCTTACAGGGTTGAGCGAACTGGAATGAAGGATGCCAGGAGATCCACCTTCCCCAGAAAGACAGCAGAGTTCAGAAGCCCCAAGAGAGGATTCTCCCCATCCGTGCCTCCTTCTGTAGGTATTGGGGTCATGAATCCCACTTTGGCTGGGTTTCTAGACCCTTCCATGGGGGCTAAATGATGAAGGCTGTCCTAAGGTATGAAAGGCAGGGTTTGAGTCACCTAGAACAGCCTCCTTGAGGACAGAGAGCAGAAAGGCACGCTCAGAAACAAGCGCCGAGTACATCCTTCTCTTAAAGGAGCAGCTTCCCAAGGCTGTAAATATCAGCCGTGTTCCTCCTGCGCCACACAGGGGAATGAGCTCTTGACTGATTCTAACCGTGTCTGCTGCTGCCTGCCAAAGCCTTTAAGGAACATTCTGGAGCTCTCCGTCTTCCCTTGGCAATGAGGATAGAGCAGCCGTTGGGGCATGCTGGGGGAGGATGTCATGAAGTTGCTTTTGAGACCTGGGGAGGCAAAGCCCTTCCGATACTCCACCTCCCAGTCAGAGAAGGCTCCTGGAACCCAGTCTCGCTTTTTTTTGCAAATGAGCGGGGTTTAGGAGGCCGGATGATACCGTCTACCTTTGTGGTTCTGCCCCCTCAGCTACATATTAGAAAGATCTGGGGATATCTGCAAAGCTCTGAATGCCTAGACCCCCTTCCCCAACTCCAGACCATCATATCAGGATGGTGACATTGGGACCCAGGGGTCTGTATTTCTTAGGACTTCCCAGGTGATTCCCTTGAGCAGCCAAGGTTGAAAGCCACTCCCAGTGGTTTTAACACTGAAAGCTGCTTAAGATCTGGTTTCCAGACTCTGGTACCTGAGTTCCTTGGGGACAAGGACTGGACCTCCCTCCTTGCCTGTATCTTCCTCAGCATCCAGAATGACTGGGTGTAGAAGCTATCCTCAGCAAATACTTTACCAATTCAACAAACGTTCATTGAACCTACTGTGTCCCAGACGTAGGGAATATAAAATCACTCATAATGCGTAGTCCTGGCTGTGCAGAAACTGGCAAAAAAGAAAAAAGTGAGGGAAATAAGACACACCAACATAAAAGTTAAAATAATACAAAAGAATTAAATAGCAATTCAAGATAATTTGTCACAGTTGTTTGTCCCCTGTGCACCGACTGAGGGCTTTCAGGAAAGAGGGCAATTATCGGGGTGGTCCTAGGAGGTTTCTCCTATGAGTTAGGTCTCGGGGATATGGAAGATTTGGGCAGCAGAAGGAGAGAAGGCTGGGAGATGAGACTTCTCCGGTAGGTGGAGAAACCCACACTCAGGACTCCATGACCAGCTTCATGTGGCCAAGTCCTCCGCTTCTAGAACATGATGGCCTTGTAGGGAATCTCGTCTTAACTTTCTGACTGAGAATCTAGGCATGTATTTGAAGGATGACTGGACTGCAAGTCAGGAAACCGAAGGAGGATGGGCGCGTCTCAGGATCTCTGGTCCTGAGTCTCGATCACACGAGAGGTGGGGGCTAAGAGAAGTTTCAGTTCAGTCGCTCAGTCGTGCCTGACTCTGCGACCCCATGAATCGCAGCACACCAGGCCTCCCTGTCCATCACCAACTCCCGGAGTTCACTCAAACTCACGTCCATTGAGTCAGTCATGCCATCCAGCCATCTCATCCTCTGTTGTCCCCTTCTCCTCCTGCCCCCAATCCCTCCAGCATCAGAATTTTTTCCAATGAGTCAACTCTTCCCATGAGGTGGCCAAAGTATTGGAGCTTCAGCTTCAATATCAGTCCTTCCAAAGAACACCCAGGGCTGATCTCCTTTAGGATGGACTTCTTGTAGTCCAAGGGACTCTCAAGAGTCTTCTCCAACACCACAGTTCAAAAGCATTAATTCTTCAGTGCTCAGTTTTCTTCACAGTCCAACTCTCACATCCATACATGACCACTGGAAAAACCACAGCCTTGACTGGACGGACCTTTGTTGACAAAGTAATGTCTCTGCTTTTGAATATGCTATCTAGGTTGGTCATAAATTTCCTTCCAAGGAGTAAGCGTCTTTTAATTTCATGGCTGCAGTCACCATCTGCAGTGATTTTGGAGCCCCCCAAAATAAAATCTGACACTGTTTCCACTGCTTCCCCATCTATTTCCCATCAAGTGATGGGACTGGATACCATGATCTTAGTTTTCTGAATGTAGAGCTTTAAGCCAACTTTTTCACTCTCCTTCACTTTCATCAAGAGACTTTTGAGTTCCTCTTCACTTTCTGCCATAAGGGTGGTGTCATCTGCATATCTGAGGTGATTGATATTTCTCCCAGCAATCTTGATTCCAGCTTGTGCTTCTTCCAGTCCAGCGTTTCTCATGATGGACTCTGCATAGAAGTTAAATAAGCACCTTATGACCCAGCAATCCCACTTCTGGGCATACACACCGAGGAAACCAGAATTGAAAGAGACACATGTACCCCAATGTTCATCGCAGCACTGTTTATAATAGCCAGGACATGGAAACAACCTAGATGTCCATCAGCAGATGAATGGATAAGAAAGCTGTGGTACATATACACAATGGAGTATTACTCAGCCGTAAAAAAGAATTCATTTGAATCAGTTCTGATGAGATGGATGAAACTGGAGCCGATTATACAGAGTGAAGTAAGCCAGAAAGAAAAACACCAATACAGTATACTAACACATATATATGGAATTTAGGAAGATGGCAATGACGACCCTGTATGCAAGACAGGGAAAGAGACACAGATGTGTATAACGGACTTTTGGACTCAGAGGGAGAGGGAGAGGGTGGGATGATTTGGGAGAATGACATTCTAACATGAATACTATCATGTGAATTGAATCGCCAGTCTATGTCTGACGCAGGATGCAGCATGCTTGGGGCTGGTGCATGGGGATGACCCAGAAAGATGTTATGGGGAGGGAGGTGGGAGGGGGGTTCATGTTTGGGAATGCATGTAAGAATTAAAGATTTTAAAATGTAAAAAATAAAAAACTAAAAATAAAAAAAAACAAAAGCAGAAAAAAAAAATAAAAAAAAAAATAAATGTCAAAGTAAATAAAAAAAAAAAAAAAGAAGTTAAATAAGCAGGGTGACAATATACAGCCTTGACGTACTCCTTTTCCTATTTGGAACCAGTCTGTTGTTCCATGTCCAGTTCTAACTGTTGCTTCCTGACCTGCATATAGGTTTCTCAAGAGGCAGGTCAGGTAGTCTGGTATTCCCATCTCTTTCAGAATATTCCACAGTTTCTTGTGATCCACACAGTCAAAGGCTTTGGCATAGTCAATAAAGCAGAAATAGATGTTTTTGTGGAACTCTCTTGCTTTTTCCATGATCCAGCGGATGTTGGCAATTTGCTCTCTGGTTCCTCTGCCTTTCCTAAAACCAGCTTGAACATCAGGAAGTTCACGGTTCATGTATTGCTGAAGCCTGGCTTGGAGAATTTTGAGCATGACTTTACTAGCATGTGAGATGAGTGCAATTGTGCAGTAGTTTGAGCATTCTTTGGCACTGCCTTTCTTTGGGATTAGAATGAAAACAAAGGGTACATGCAATCCCTCCGTAATATTTTTTATAACTGTATCGAAATCGGTAATTCTCTTAAAAATCCAAAGTATAATTAAAAAATAAAAACAAATGGAAAGGGTAAGATCCTAAAGAGATTAGGTAATGTATGGGTTTGGCCTGAGATGCAGGAATGCCAAAGTGAAGAAAATGGGATTATTTTCAAGGGTTGGCTCATGAACTGTGGAGTCCAAGAAATCCCAAGAACTGAGAACCAGGAGAATTGATGGTGTAGTTCCAGGCTGAGTTCTGAGGCAGAAGAAGGCTCTAGATGAGACACGGTCAGGCAGAGAGCAAACTCTCTCTTGCTCAGCCTTTTGATAGACTCAAGCCTTCAACCCACTGGATGAAATCTGCTCACATTGGGAAGGGCCGTCTGCTTTATTCAACTATTAACTCAAATGTTCATCTCATCCAGAAAGACCCTCACAGACACACCCAGAAGGATGCTCCACCAGATATCTGGGCACCCGATGGCCTGGTCAAGCCAACACTGGTCACGACCTCAAGCAAAGACACTTCACATCTCTGTGCCTCCCTTTGTTCATCTGTAAAATGGACACGATGAGAGCCCTTTCCTCATCCGGTTGAGGAGAAGTTCAAGAAAAATAGAATATTCACCATCCTTTGTAGTATCCTTAATGGAATATAGCAAGTGCCCCAGCTGCTGCAAGGAGTGGTGAGAAACTGCTCAAGGGTTTCCCGAGCAGGCATGCACGTTCAGTCACTCAGTCGTGTTCCACTTTTTGCAACCCTGGACTGTCGCCAACCAGGCTCTGTGCATGGGATTCTCCAGACAAGAGTACTGGAGTGGGTTGCCATTTCCTCCTCCAGGGGATCTTCCCAACCCAGGGATCGAACCCTCATCTCCTGCGTTACAGGCGGAGTCTTCATCACTGAGCCACCAAGAAGGTGCTCCCTGAGCAGGCTGGCCTCTGACTTGCCCCCAGGGTCTCTTCTCTCCTTCCTTGTCCCCTTTTAGCAGTGGTTCTAACACTGACATTTGAAAAGGTTCTGCTTCCTCAGAGTGACGTTTCCTTTTCATCCCTTTACCAGCAGCCTCTCTTTATGGAGAGTCTAATTGTCCCACCCAGGACTTCTGATCAAGACCCTGGCAGCGAGAGGGCTGAGTGGGTCTCCAGGATTTTATCGTCCTGACATTTGATACTGTGGGAACGGAGTGGCTGCCTCCTTCACCATAATTGCTGTTGACAAAACACAAGAAGCCCAAAGGCATTCCCCGGTGCTGACCCAGCTCCCCCAGCTCTGGGCTTATTCAGATGACCACAGCAGTCCCGTGACAAGGGTTGGGGTGGAGAATTACACCTAACTGCAGGCGCAGGAGGCAGAGGCAACGGTTTATGTGAAGGAAGTCACCCCTTTACACACAAATATCTAAAAACTATTCATTTGAGGGCAGCAGCAAAGAAGAAATACATGAAAGGAAAATTGATTTCTATTTAAATGGTATGTTTTCATCACCTTTCTTCAGAGCCTAAGCATCCATCTTTTGAGTACCTGTGCTAATTGATTTCAAATGCGATTCACCGCAGTCGCTGTAGAATAATAAATCTCAGGGCACAGAGGCTACGGGGGGGGACCTGAGCAGAGCAGAAGCGGATGCAACCCATAGCCTCTAACAGGTGTGCCTGTGTCCCGGGGTGAGCTGGGAACAGCCCCCGATAGATGCTGGTGGCAGGGCGGCTCAGTTGCTGGTGTCGTGGACAATCCCTTGCCCTTGAAATCTTCCTACGGATCCAGCGAGCGTCCATTTCTGGGCTCCTGCCTGGAGCTTGAGGGGTCATGCCCAGCTGTACACGGTCCCTCTTCTGAAGGATGAAGGCATTCTTGTGACCTCTCTTCCACTCCTCCTGGAAATGCCTGTTGCCTTCTGTCTCAGGAGCTTCTCACAGGCCTGGTCTTCCTGGGAAGCCTCTTTCTCATGACCCTCTTCTTCCTAAGCTTGTGCCCATTTCCTGCCCCAGAAGGCTTTCAATTTGGAAGTCAAGCAGTTGAGTGGGTCCCTGGAAGGAATGACCGAGACCACCCAGTCATCTACCCCAGGGGAGGGATGAACCTCTGAGTGAGGTGACTCCTGGCTGGTCGCAGAGGGCAAGTGGAGCATCTGGGCCTCATTCTGTTGATTCCCTACCTACCTCCCCACCGCCGCCCCCAGTACCATGCCGAAGTCTTGTCCTTGCTCATCCCTGGGAGGGATGAGGGCTGGGACCAGGATAGGAAGGATCAAGGAGGGCTCAGTCTTACTCAGTGGTCATGCGGCAGCTTTAATGTTTCCCTGAGTAAAAATCTAGCTGATAAGAAGGAGAACCACTAATCTGTCAAAATGCCCTGTGAAAAAGAAGCTGAACAATCACAAAAAATTGATGTGTCCACTCCAGAAAATAATTCCTGGGAGACAAGCCACTCCCAAAGCCTTGGGTCAGCAGGTAGCCATGCTAGGAAGGAAGGAAGTGGGAGTCTCATGAATCTGGGGGACCCAGAGAGGTGCTGGGCCTGGTGACCTGTGCCCACCTGCACAGGCGTTGTGTCCTGGCAGGTTGTACAGGGGGTAACTGTTAGATTTGTGCAGAGCCCTGTCCCCCCTCCACTGGCATCAAATCCTTATAACTCTCCACTTTATATTCCTGGAACTCTGCTGGGACAGAGCTACTCCCAAGAGGAACTGAACTCTCTCCATGGGTTTTTCTCCAAATGATTGCGATCAGTTTATTTCTGAGAATGGACTGCCCTACCCAGGATCTATCCACGTAAGCCAGAAGCAACATCTATATAACATCAAGATACAGAGTCATTTCATTCAGTTTGGGCACAAAGTCAATTAAATCCAAATTTCCAATGCGTAGACAAATTATCCCAAGACAGACTAAATTATTGATGGACTTAATGGTCTCTTTTTTTGGTACGGATATGACTTCACTCTTTAAGATAAGCATTTCAGTAGTTACATAAGTACATTTAATCTGCCATGCTTTCCTCCCACTGAATTCTCAGCCCACATAAATCATTTTTTTAATTAAAAAATTTTTCCTCCAGTTTTATTGAGATGTAATTGACACACCACATGGTAACAATGTAAGGGGTATAGCATAATGATTTGACTTGCCTACATCATGAAATGATTATCACAATCAGTTTAGTGAACATCTATCATCCCATGCTGCTGCTAAGTCACTTCAGTCATGTCTGACTCTGTGCAACCCAAGAGACGGCAGCCCACCAGGCTCCCTGTCCCTGGGATTCTCCAGGCAAGAACACTGGCGTGGGTTGCCATTTCCTTCTCCAATGCATGAAAGTGAAAAGTGAAAGTGAAGTCGCTCAGTCCTGTCCAACTCTTAGCAACCCCATGGACTGCAGCCCACCAGGCTCCTCCGTCCATGGGATTTTCCAGGCAAGAGTACCGGAGTCGGGTGCCATTGCCTTCTCCGATCATCCCATAGAGATACAAAATAAAAGAAGTGGAAAAAATTTTTTCCTGGTGATGAGAACTCAGATATTTCCCTCTGGACAGCTTCCATATATAACAGCTGCTGCTGCTAAGTCACTTCAGTCGTGTCCGATTCTGTGCAACGCTATAGATGGCAGCCCACCAGGTTCCGCCAACCCTGGGATTCTCCAGGCAAGAACACTGGAATGGGTTGCCATTTCCTTCTCCAGTGCATGAAGACGGCAATGTTAATTATATTTATCAGGTTATACATGACATCCCTAGTATTGTCCGTATTTATCTCTAAAGTAGAGGCTCGTATCTTTTGACAGCTTTCATCTGATTCCCCTCCTGCCACGGTTGCTGATGTTCACAGCATCAGATGAGCTGGATCCTCGTGTCCCACATCTCCGCCCGTTGCTTTCATATTCACCCATCCATTCGTTCACTCACGGTCTCAGCCCTCACATAGCTCACCGTTCAGTGGGGGAGGCAGGACATCGAACAGATGAGCGTTTCTTCCTGTGTTGCGAGGATATGATAAGGGGGATTTAAAGCAAAAAGCCCTGACGCCTGGCTAAGCCGAGTCAGGCTTCCATTCCCCTCCACCCCCCAATTTCCCCATCTCCCACCTGCCAACCCCCCATGGGGCCTATTGATTCCTGACACGCCTTGATGTAAAATTACACGTCGTGATATCATTCAGGATAATGCTGACAAAGGCAAGGGGGGCCCCTGCGGTGCCCGCTGAGACCTCCTTCCCTCACTCCCACCACCCACCGGAGCCCGATCTTGAATTCCATTTACAGCTGGGAGGATGCAGACGGCAGCGAAGACACCCCACGGAGAGGGGAAGATAAATACAATTTCAATCGGACCCATTGATCTCTCCTCTGATCAATTTAACAGTCAGGGAGGTGGAGAAACAGGTAGGAAAAGCCCTGTTGGGCGTGCCGCCCGTTTAATTCGCTTCTGAGGGGCAGGGGACACGCCGGTTCACAGTCCCTGGGTAAGAAACCCTGGACTCTGCAGTCCCAAAATGGAGGGAAGGAGGCGGGAAGTAATTTGGAAGAGGAAAGAATAGGCATTAACAAGCCGGACTTAAAATACCCATTAGATGATTAAGGGGATTAGGCTGGTATTATTTGTGAGCGTTGTCTCTGAAAGCTACGAGGGAGGCTGAGACTCCGCCAGGCACGCTCCCTCCAGCCCGAGAGAGCGCAGGGTGACTCATCTTTCTCCCAGCAAAGACCCAGCGGCACCAGGGGGCTGGCTGCCTGCCTCTGCCCTGCACTGGGCATAGCACAGCTTCTCGTCACGAAGAAAATCAACGTTTTCCACTGGAGCGTGAACCTGGGTGCCTCTTTCTTTTGCTCAGGGTTCTGTGCCGTGAGGGGGTGGGCCGATACTCAGGGTCTGTCTCAGGGGTCCCCCAGTTCCCAACTCTAGAACGCTGCTGCCCAAGCCTCCCCCTTGGGGTAGGCATCCCTTAATAGAGTAAACCCCACAGCAAGTCTGCGGGTTCTCCAGGATGAACTGAGGGCAGCGGGGGCCTTGGACCTGCTGTCACTGAGCCCACAGGGGCAGCTCTCGGTCACCACCCAGGGCCACTCAGAGGAAGAGGCCTGGGGTGTCTCCCGATGGAGCAGAGTCCATAAGTGGATGTGACTGGACCTCACAGAGGGAAGGAGGGAGATTTGCCCTTGCTTCTTAGGGCCTGCTGCCCCCCTGCCTGGGAACCCTGCCCTCCTCACCACCCCCCCGCCCCTGGCCCAGGCCCCCCAGGTCTTTCTGTGGTTTTCCACCATGTGCTCCTAGACCCCCACCGTGGGTCTCTCTCTGGTCCTCCACCAGGCGTCCATGGAGGGAGAAGTCAGCTTTGCTCCTGCAATCCAAGCCTCGAGCTAAAGGGAGGGAACACTAACCAGGGTGGGCAGGCTGGGGCTTTCAGACAGAAGAGGACCATTTTGGAGACCTGGGTCTTCTGGGGCTGCCAGAAGCACACCGCAGAGCCGATCACCCGTGCGTGGCCTCCCTGGAGGGCCCTGACGCACGCTGGGCATCGCTGTTGTTGAACCCTGCTGAGCTCCTTACCCGTCACCCCACCGTGTGGCAAGATGGCAGTGGCAGGGCTGGCAGCCAGCTCCGTACAGGAGGGCCCCAGCCTGGGCCCTGGAAGCTCCACACTGAATGTCCTCGGTAGGTGAAACGGCCGATGTCTGCACCCAGCTCTCCTGCCGCCTCCCAGACCGCCCTTTCCTGGCCCAGGCCCTCAGTCCGTCCACAGCCTCCAGCGGCTCCAGACTTCTTCACTCTGGCCCTCAGCTGTGTTCCAGATTGCCACATTCAGAGCCAAGTGTCCCCGAGCTGCTGGAGAGAGAGAGTTCTTTCATAGGAGAGGTAAAGTCCTGGAGCGGGTCTCTGCAAATTATCGCACGGCAGAGGAGAGAGTTCCTACCTGAGGGGTGGACCAACATCCAGGTGGCGATTTCTTTCTGTATCTTCAGTGTCTTCCCACTCACTCATATCAACAGGTATTCACTGGGCATTTGTTCGATGCCAGCCCTGGGATGACGGTAATAGACAAGCTGAATTAGTCTCTGCCCTCATGGAATGGATAGTCTAGAGTATGGGCCTCCCAGGCAGCGCAGTGGTAAAAGAATCCACGTGCCAGTGCAAGAGACGCAAGAGGAGCCGATTCAATCCCTGCATCGGGAAGATTCCCTGGCGTCGTAAATGGCAACCCACTCGAGTATCTTTGCCTGGGAAATCCCATGGACAGAGAAACCTGCAGGACTACAGTTCATGGGGTTGCAAAGAATCAGACATGAGCATGAAGAGGGCATACAGAGGATGAGAGGGGATACAGACAGAGTAACAGTGTTCCGCTGCAGTGTGGTAAGGACCTTAGCAAGAAAAGCGGAGGCCGCCGTCCAGCTCCTGAGCTCTTGGCGGAGGTCAGGACTGGAGATCAGCGAGAAAGAAGCAATGTCAGAGCTAAAACCTGACGATGAGCTGGAGTTAGCAGGTTAGGGGCTGGGAGTGGAGGGAGGCGGGGGCCGCGGGACGGAGGGAGAACGCGTGCAGAAGGTTGAGGCAGGATGTTGCTGGGCATAGTTCAGCATCTGTTAGAAGTTCAGCTGGAACTCAGACAATGGATGATGGGGAAAATGGGAGAGATGAGGCTGGAGGAATCGTGAAAGTATAATTCATAAGAGGCTTAGCAGACTGACTAGGGGGTTGGGCCTCATCTCTCCTAAGAGCACTGAGATGCCAGTCTAGGTATATTTGCTCAGTCATGTCTGACTCTTTGTGACCCCATGAACTACACAGTCCATGGAATTCTCCAGGCCAGAATACTGGAGCGGGTAGCCTTTCCCTTCTCCAGGGGATCTTCCCGACTCAGGGATCGAACCCAGGTCTCCCGCATTGTGGGCAGATTCTTTACCAGTTGAGCCACAAGGGAAGCCCAAGAACACTGGAGTGGGTAGCCTACCCCTTCCCCCCGGGGATCTTCCTGACCTAGGAATCGAACCAGGGTCTCCTGCATTGCAGGTGGATTCTTTACCAGCTAAGCTATCAGGGAAGCCCAAGAGGCCAGTGGGGAGTTTTAAAATGAGGCAGTGATGGATTCAGATCTGCGTTTGAGAAAGATCTTTCTGTCTGTGCTGAGGAAAGGAACTGGGGGCAGGAGATTGGGCCGACAGCAGTGGCAGGGCCCAGGCAAGGAGCATCACTGGGCGCAGAGATGCAGAGGGACAACCGACGCTGTAACTGAGACCTGGGATGCCATTTGCTGGAAGAGGGGTTGCAAGAGGAGAGATTCTGGAGTGAGCAGTCTCTCCCCGTGAGCCCAGATGTGCGTGGACCCACACCAGGCACCAAGGGGAGAGAGTACACAGACCCTGAGCTTCTTGTCATCAGTCGACACGTTATACTCTTGTATCTCCAACACCTGGCGCTTAATCGGTGGTGAAAAGTATTTATTAAACGCATGTGTGAATGAATGCATGAATATACAGATATAAGATGGAATCTCTAATTTCAGAGTTCTTTGAGTTTTATTGTAAGACAAGGTGATCCTACATCAAACAATTAGAGAACAGCACAAGATAGAACATAATTAAGTTCTAAATCATCTGGTTCAGGCTGTAAGCGCTGGCGTTTCAGAGAAGGGAAAGATCAATGTGGGCTGGAGGAGTTAAGGATGGCTTAAATATAATTCCCTGACATTACTGCACCCTGGAAACAACAGTGCCGGTCTTAAAACTGGAGAGAGATGAAAGCCAACACAGAGAGCCGTATTTACCCAGTGCTGTGCCACGGACCACCGTGATACTGGGGGACTGAATTAATGTCACTGGCCTTGGGAGGTTAACACTGCTCAAGCGGATTTATTCCTGTACAATTTATAGTGGGCCCTGACATAATCCATTCTCACTGTATTCTAAGGATGCTTTTTTCATTGAGGTGAAATTCATGTGACCTAAAATCTTAAAGCGTACCAGTCAGTGGCGCTTAGTACATTCACATCATTGTGCAACGACCTCCTTTCTCTAGATCGAAAACATACTCATCACCCCCTAGAAACCCTGCTCAATCTATACTTGAGCCAGAAGAGCAATATGGTGGACTGGAAGGAGCCCTGAAATACGGGGCCTCGAGTTGTCATCTGGGGTCTATGACTAAGTTGCTCAAATCTGACCCAGGGCAAGTCACCAGTGTGATTTCCAGACCTCAGTTCCATCATCTCTAAAATGGGTGTATTTGATTAAGACGACAATCAAGGCCTCGTCTAACTTTACAACACTGAGGTTTTAAGTACAGTTGTCTTTCACATTTGAAGATGGTTGGCATGAAAATAGATTCGTTGGTGTTTCAAATTCGTTGGTGATTTGAGCTATGTTTGCATCCTGAATAATTTATTGTTTAATCCCAAGCCTTAACACGTCTTTCTCTTTCTTCCTGCCCCAAATCTTTAATTACCATTTGTTGTTGTTGTTGTTTTTTAACCAGCCTCTCTGTGCTCACCTCATGGAAAGAATCTGTTTCTAGTTTTCCTAGCAATTTCAAACTGTGCAGAGTTCAGCCAAACGCACAGAATATAAAAAAGAAAGGAGCAAGACAGGGATGACTATATGCTGAGTCTCCTGGGTTCTTGGGGTGTCCCCTAAAATTCAGTAGCTATTTGGAAGTACCAGTCCATTGTCAAAATTTGAAATTGAAGACTGGAGGGTTTGTCTGAGCATGGGATTGCTTCCACATGCTGCACTGGATGAAGAAGCTAAATGTAAGTCTCAATAAGTGAGCCTAGAAGTCTAGTTGTTAATGAGAAAGTTGAAGTGTTAGTTGCTTTAGTTGTGACCAACTTTGCAAGCGCATGGACTGTAGCCCACGAGGCTCCTCTGTCCATGGGATCCTGCACGCATGAATACTAGAGTGGGTTGCCATTCCCTTCTCTGGGGAAATCTTCCTGACCCAGGAATCAAACCCAGATCTCCAGCATTGCTGGCGGATTCTTTACCTTCTGAGCCACCAGGGAAACCCCTGACTGTTCGCTAATGAAGTGCTAACCCAGTGTTCTGATTCCACATAGGCTTAGACCAGAAATGCATGAGGCTCACAGATGCCACTGGAACAGAGACAAGGGCTAGAGCCACCCCTGGAGATGGTGCTACCTGAACCAGCACTTTTGACGTGTGATGAGACCAGACGTGTTAGGCAGCTTAGTGCCAAGTACTCAGAACTAGGGGAGAAGAACCTTAACTGACTGTATTTTTTCACATTACAAAGGGCTTCTTTAGGCTGTCACTGCATGAGGTCTTTTGATGTTCTCATAGGTGGATTTTTGTATGCAGAAAAGATCGGTTCAGGTTTTGTTTAGGATATGAGATTCTTCCATTTGTTACTAGTGAGTGCTAACGTTTAATGAGTGATTATACATCAGGGATTATTCTAAGAGCTTACCTCTACTATCTTATTTAATGCGCTATTAGTATTCTGCTATTAATGTTAGTATGTCCATTTTACAGGTGAGAATACTGAGGC
The DNA here is from genome assembly GCF_042477335.2 of Ovis canadensis. Lineage (NCBI taxonomy): Eukaryota > Metazoa > Chordata > Mammalia > Artiodactyla > Bovidae > Ovis > Ovis canadensis. Next base: position 70,093,199 of record NC_091267.1, read on the forward strand.
ACAGCCAGGTGAATCTACCTGTCCAGGATCACACAGCAATTCGATAGCAGTGCCAATTTCAAACGCTGGCAGTTTGGCTTCAGCAACCAAGCTCCTAACCACCATGTCCTACTGTTTCTCCTTAAAGAGCCAAATTTAAAAACCTGCTTCTAACTTAGACTTCTGCATTTAGTTTATAAATCTCATTATTCTATCTGCAAGTCTAACACATTTTAACAACCACTTTAAGGGAGACTTTGATTCACGGTTGATTCCATTTATAACCTTAGTTAATTAAATTCCTTTAAACATTTTAAACTGCAGTTATAAATTTACTATGTTCTCTTTCCTTTTTAAGCACTTCATTTGACTGATTTAATAAACAAAAACCTCCCAACTGCTTACATTCTTATAAATCTAATAAATTAAACTTCTGAGTATGGGGAACCCTAAGTGCTCCTAAATGTTTTAACTCTGTATGTTAATTTTATAAAATTTCCACTTAAGATCACAAGCCTCATGAATCACTCTGTTCCCATTTTAAACTAAGCTTACAAGACTGAACTGTTCCTACAGAAGCCAAATGCTCTTCAACATTACAAAATTAAGATGCCAAATATGCAGAGAATTCCCTGCTGTGAAAAAAAAAAAAACAGTGCTACTAGTTTGATTCTTTTAAACATTCCTGTTTAATTTTAAAGATTTCTGAGTTAAAACATGCTTGTGCTTTAAAAAAACAATTTTTCCCTAAACAAATGTGGGAGTTACTTTCCTAGATTTTTTTTTTTCCTTGCCTCTACTGGACAGATTTCTTAAGTGACCAAGAGCTTTCACCAGAATTTGATCAGACTTTTGTCTGCAAATCCAGCATCCAGGCTAAAGCTATGTCTGCAGTCACTGCTCCTGGTTTTCAAAACTCCAAGAATGGAGTAGTCATGGGGTCCTGGGTTATGATTTTAGCTAATTTTTAAGTCAGGCAGTATCTGCAGCCTCTCCTCAGGTAACCTCATGTTTGAGTGGGTTCAATAGTCTATTTGCCACTCCATCCCATTCTGATTTATTTTTCATTCTATCTCTCTGTTCGGGTTGTACAACTTGTATGGATATTAACATAAAAACAGATTGAATCCTGCATGTCTCCGACGGCCATGTCTGACCTGAATTAAAACTTCTACCAGCAACATTCATGTGTATATATCCAACCTTCACCCATAGGCCCCAAGCTATTTTTAGGCTCACTTAGTGTCCCGGACAAGCTAGTGACCAGTTTTGAATATCCAACGGCATCATACATCGAAATATTTGTTTAGGTGGGTTCTAAGAGGAATGGATAAGAACATTTGCATAGATTAAATGCCAAGATGCTGGCTAAGGAAACATGGGTTTGATTGGAGATCTGAAATATAATTTCTCACGTAGCTTGGGAAATGCAAATCAGTTGGTGGCATACCAACCCCCACTGGACCTTTTGCTTTCAGACTTTTAAAAATCAGGTGTATGATTCCGAAGTTCATTTTCTCTCCCCCAGACCCGACACATAAGCCCCCTGCATTTGCATCATCAGAAAGCCGTGGTAATTGCTAGGGCATGTTCATTTACCCTGCAAAGAGCTGGTTTTGTCTGCCTGTATTTAAAGGATTTGAAGGGGTCACAGGGAACAGCTGGAGAGAGGGGTTTGGCCTGTGAAGGCGGAGAGCCTGGGCTCAGAGAGGATGTGTTAGGACTCGGTTAGCTTGAAATGCAGCAGCTCACGGCCCTCTCCTCCCTCCTCCGGGGGCTCCTCGCACCGTCAGCTGTCACACTCTCTCCTGTCCCCAGCCCCGGCTCTCTGCTCTCTCACCTACCCTCCCTCAGTCCAGAGACTGGAGCCTTGCAGAGAGAGCAGCAGATCGACCACCCCCATCCTCCCATCAAAAAAAAAATCTTATTACTGTTGCTACAATCAGAATCAGGAGTGGTTTGAATGCTCCTATTGATAATCACAGCTGGGACTGCATAAGCAAAAGAAAGCCAGCAAAATCGGGGCCAGTGGACAGTCAGAGACCACGGAAAACCCATCGATTGTCGCTGCAGCTTCTCTCCATAGCACAGAAGGAGCACGGAAGAGCTGGACTCTGGGTAATTTTGAGCAAACAATGTGCTGTGGAGCGTTATTTGTAGGTCCTGAAAATCGAAGTGGAACCCCCAGCTCCCCGTAGAACATGCTTCGTTAGTGTGGAACAAAGGGCCACTGCTGGCTGGGGATGGCGGCGTGGGGGAGCAAGGAGGCAGAGGGTCCCGTGGAAGCTCCGGGAGGCTCTGTGGACCAGTCCCTGCATCCCAGGGAGCTCCAGAGGAGAGCCACCGCCCTTCCCAGGGCGGGGGCCGCCCTGCGTGAGGTCACAGATGCCAGCCCCGAGGCTCGCTAGTCGGCGGAGCTTCTCCCACCTTTCATTTTCCTCCTGTCTCCAGCGCAGGGTTCTGTGAGGACTCAGCAATGTTAAAGCACCTATTTCAGAGGCACTGATACGATTTGAGAGATCTCCTAGCACCAAGATGAGGCCCAAGGGTGTGTCAGGGAGCAGAATGTTCAGTTCACAGAAGAAACAGATGGCACCCATCAGGGTACCCCGGGGAGAGCGTGGGAAGGGACTCTCACAAAGCATAGACAGGGCTAAGGGAAAACAGCAAAGGAGGGTGGATCCCTCCCTGGGTCCAGAGAAGGAGATGGGCTCCAGAATTTGGTGAAAGCTTGCCTTTGTTAGGTGAACTCAGCTACTCCAAAGGGTGACACACCCAAGGAGGGAAGGAGCACCCTGGCTTCACTCCTGTCCCTGCCTCTGATCTCCCGGCAGAGACTAGAACTGGTTCAGCCCTGCTAGAAGCCAGAGGACAAGAAGGCACATCGAGAATTCCCAGGTCCACCTCCCAGGACTAGCACAGATGAAGAAGGGCGGAAAGTTTTGGAAATGTCCAGTACAGTGAGCCAGACCGTCGTGTGTCCCTAGCCCACCCTAAACATTATTCTTTGACACTTATCTGCTCACAGGGCTTCCCAGGTGGCACTTATGGTGAAGAACCCACTTGCCAGTGCAGGAGACATAAGAGATGCAGGTTCAATCCCTGGGTCGGGAGGGTCCCCTGGAGGAGGGCATGGCAACCCACCCCAGTACTCTTGCCTGGAGAATCCCATGGACAGAGGAGCCTGGCGGGCTAGAGTCCATGGGGTCTAGAAGAGTCGGACACGACTAAAGCAACAGAAAACACCACACATGTCATCTGTTTGCATGAGACCCCTCAGAAACAGGCCTGGACTGACTGCAGTGGATTCAACAAATAAGAAGCAGCTGGGAGTCTGGGGGCTGCTGGAACTGGTCCCACAGCAACAGTGTCAGGGCTGGCTTCTCTGGGACCCTCTGGGCCTCTCTTTTATACTCATCGCCTCCTAGTCACATGACCCAAGCATCCCAACATTCTAACCCCGGGGCCTCCCGTGGTCCCTGGAACACAGAGGATGCTCAGGATATTAGGAGTGAATGTAAGAACAATGGGCCGACCAGAAGCTGGGGATGGTTCAGGGGCAGGTTTCCTTGGCCTGTGAGTGCAGTCCTCTCAGGAGGCCCTCTGAGCAGAGTCCACACACCAGCCGAGCGCGGGGACCTCCCCTCTCCTCTGTGCACCCCTCCTACCCTGAGCACATCAGCACCAGGACCGCTGAACCCTGACTCTGCTCTCCCAGGACTTCCCAGCTGCCACCCTGAGCTCCTGAGAGCAGACCCCATGCGTACCCATCCTTGTCACCCTCATGCTTAGCAGAGGGTCAGTAAGTCCAATCCCCCTTTCGCAGATGAGACACTGTCTCAAGATCCTTGCTCTGTAGGGCAGCAGCGTCTTCACGACCCTCCTACATAGAAAACAAAAGGCAAACACAATCTGCTGCCGTGGTCTCGCCACACCCAGCTTTTCCCACCAGCCCACAGCCAGCTGCTCAGAAACAGGCCTTTCCACGGGATCTTGATTCTTAAAAAACAGAAGAAGGGATGGGGAGGAGGAAGAGAAGAACTAGAAGAAATCGTGCTCCAAACTCCTGGGTTGATTTAGAGGAGCCCAGATATGTGTCCAGTACATGAATTCCTTCAGCCCCCTGCCGCACTAACCACAGGCCACTGTGCGGGGTAGGAGGCAGGGTCAGAGGGAGACCAAAGCCCCTCCCCTCTTCTAGGTTTTGCCAGGAAAACGTTAATTCCAAAGAGTGGATACTGGGCCTTCCCTTCAAAGCACGAATTCATAGAATTCTTCCAGAGGGGAGGGCAATGGAGTTGAGCCAATGCAACAAATGACATTTGCCTTGAAAAATAAACTTAATTTGACCTGCCATGCATTTTAAACAATGGACTAGGTTACTACATTAACTAGCTACAATACCACCCATAAGGAACAAGCCCAAGATAGACCCATATTTCTATATCACGTCAGATTTAAGCTGCTGTAAGTCCCCTGTCTCCTCCTGTCCAGTTGGTTTGCATTCCCAGGGTGTTTATTTTGTCCATATACTTCTGAGAGGTCACCAGCATGTCCGCACAGCTGCCAGGAGGACTGCTGGGGAGAGGAAGGCAAGGGCACACTCCTCACCCAGAGGGCAAGACTTCATTTCCACCTTTCATTCTATTGGCCGCATTGGAGTCACATGGCAACCCTTGGCTGCAAGGGAGGCTGGGAAATAGAGTCTCTATTCTTAGTGGCCTTGTTTCCCAACTAAAAATTATTTCACTCTGTATTAAGGGAAGAAAACATTTTTAGGGACAATCGCAGTCACTACTGTAGTTGTAAACATATGAAAACAGGTGTGTTTTATGTACAAGTTACAGAGTTTAAATTTCCCTTTAAAAGGTTGAAGGAACTGACAACCTTGGGAGCTACTGCTCTGGGATAAAAATCAGCAGGACCAAGTAGAAGCTGGGCTCATTCCCAATGGGGCAGGTTTTCCCCAGTTCCTACCTGGAACTGAGAAGAGCCTGGAGCTGAAGGGTGCCCTTAGAGGCAGGGTAAAGTAATAGTTCAGATTAATCCAGCTCCAAGAGAGTAACCCTTTCCTAGTGGAAGGTTCTAATACACACCCACCCTCACCGCCAACTCCGCATCAGTGCCGTAAGAGCCGAGTCCTTATTCAGTCATTCGTTTTCTTCAGCAGACGTCACCTGCACACTCTAATGCACCAGTCCTTGTATCAGGCCCAGAGAGACAAAGAAAAGGACACAGACTTTGTCTTCCAAGAGCTTTTTTTTTTTTTTTGAAACATTTATTTGGGGGCCCCTCAAAGTATTTTAATATTAAATTAGCTCCTATATTAATATGTGTGTATCAATCCTCCACTGTGAACTCATCATAATAGGAGGTATCAGGGAGGTTTTCATGTAGCTTAAGATAAGACCCAGGACCTGCTAACCAACTAGAGAATAAATATATAGTCCCAAAGAGTTTCAATCTGGGGAGTTTGGAGGCATTTCCTCCTTCTGGCCTTCTTCCCACTTCCCCAGGTGTATGTACTCAGTATGGAGGGTGACGTGTTACGAAACCATGTAGCACATTTCTTCTAGATCGTCTGCTTCAAGACAAAAAAACATTTCTCTGGCACTTCCACTGTTTCCCACTGGTGGAAATCATTGCCACTGGGCTTGGGATGGCCATAGTACACTGTTCTGTCGTCACATAACCAGTCTTTTGGGCTAGAACTTTAATTTTGACTCTATCATCAGGTTAATCTACTTCTGACCCACACATGTACTTGGAGCAAGTATAAAAGTAAGGACAAGCTTCCCTGTTGGCTCAGGGGTAAAGAACCCACCTGCCAATGCAGGAGACTCAAGTTTGACCCCTGGGTCAGGAAGATCCCCTGGTAGAGGAAATGGCAACCCACTCTAGTATTCTTGTCCAGAAAATCCTATGGACAGAGGAGCCTGGTGGGCTACAGTCCAGGGTTGCAAACAGTTGGACATGACTGAGCAAGTCAACAACAGCAATAAAGAGTGAGGACACAGGAGCAGATTTGTTTTGGTCCCCTTGGCACAGACTTGGTGCAGCCTCCCGAGTCTCACCCCCACCCTCACGTGGAGATTCTCTGTGAGTTCCCTACTGTTAAGCCACTCTGAGGACTTGTAGTTATGAACACTGCTTTGGGACCATGTAGCACTGAATTTAAATCTCAGCTTTACGTCAAACATGCTGGGAGATTTTGAAACCATGACTTAGACTTTCGAGGTGGCAAGAATACTCAGAAGAACTGTACAAAAAGATCTTCATGACCAAGATAATCACGATGGTGTGATCACTCACCTAGAGCCAGACATCCTGGAATGTGAAGTCAAGTGAGCCTTAGAAAGTATCACTACGAACAAAGCTAGAATTCCAGTGATGCAATTCCAGTTGAGCTTTTTCAAATCCTGAGAGATGATGCTGTAAAAGCTCTGCACTTAATATGCCAGCAAATTTGGAAAACTCAGCAGTGGCCACAGGACTGGAAAAGGGCAGTTTTCATTCCAATCCCAAAGAAAGGCAATGCCAAAGAATGCTCAAACTACCGCACAATTGCACTCATCTCACACACTAGTAAAGTCATGCTCAAAATTCTCCAGGCCAGACTTCAGCAATATGTGAACCGTGAACTTCCAGATGTTCAAGCTGGTTTTAGAAAAGGCAGAGAAACCAGAGATCAAATTGCCAACATCCGCTGGATTATGGAAAAAGCAAGAGAGTTCCAGAAAAACATCTATTTCTGCTTTATTGACTATGCCAAAGCCTTGGACTGTGTGGATCACAAGAAACTGTGGAAAATTCTGAAAGAAATGGGAATACCAGACCACCTGACCTGCCTCTTGAGAAACCTATATGCAGGTCAGGAAGCAACAGTTAGAACTGGACATGGAACAACAGACTGGTTCCAAATAGGAAAAGGAGTACGTCAAGGCTGTATATTGTCACCCTGCTTATTTAACTTCTATGCAGAGTACATCATGAGAAACACTGGGCTAGAAGAAGCACAAGCTGGAATCAAGATTTCCAGAAGAAATATCAGTCACCTCAGAAATGCAGATAACACCACCCTTATGGCAGAAAGTGAAGAGGAACTCAAAAGCCTCTTGATGAAAGTGAAAATGGAGAGTGAAAAAGTTGGCTTAAAGCTGAACATTCAGAAAACTAAGATCATGGCATCCGGTCCCATCACTTCATGGCAAATAGATGGGGAAACAATGGAAACAGTGACAGATTTTATTTTGGGGGGGCTCCAAAATCACTGCAGATGGTGATTGCAGCCATGAAATTGAAAGATGCTTGCTCCTTGCAAGAAAAGCTATGACCAAAATAGACAGCATATTAAAAAGCAGAGACATTACTTTACCAACAAAGGTCTGTCTAGTCAAAGCTATGGCTTTTCCAGTAGTTATGTATGGATCTGAGAGTTGGACTATAAAGAAAACTGAGCACTGAAGAATTGATGCTTTTGAACTGTGGTGTTGGAGAAGACCGTTGAGAGTCCCTTGGACTGCAAGGAGATCGAACCAGTCCACCCTACAGGAAATCAGTCCTGAATATTCATTGGAAGGGCTGATGCTAAAGCTGAAACTCCAATACTTTGGCCACCTGATGCGAGTAGTTGACTCATTGGAAAAGACTCTGATGCTGGGAGGGATTGGGGGCAGGAGGAGAAGGGGACGACAGAGGATGAGATGGCTGGATGGCATCATCGTCTTGATGGACATGAGTTTGGGTGAACTCTGGGAGTTGGTGATGGACAGGGAGGCCTGGCCTGCTGCAGTTCAAGGGGTCACAAAGAGTAGGACACGACTGAGTGACTGAACTGAACTGAACTGAACTGAAAGTAGAGCTGGCTTCTCTCTAAAATGAAGGTAATCATGGTAACAATATAAGATTGTTCAGAGGAATTACCCCTTCCTTCAACATATTCTGAGTTCTTACTATGTTCTAGAGGCTTTATTCCAGCACTGACAAATTCCCACTTTCATGTAACATGGACTAGAGGAATAAATGAGTCAGTTAGCCTCTGAAAGGATTGAGCCTGCTGGTGTTTGAAATATGGTTAGAACATTATTTGAAGGGAAGCTAGGAGAAGTGTCCATGGTGTCCCAGGAGCCTTGAATACCCCCAGGGTCCAGGGAAGAGACTAAAGAGAAAGTTCTAGCACCCTGGTCCTCAAAGGAGAAAGCTTCTACCCACTCATTCACCCTTAGTGTCTACAGACTCATTGTTGCCCACAAGAGGTCTTAGATCTTACAAGAAGATGCTTAGAAAGTCTCAAAAACAGAGACATCAAGATACGTATATATATATACACACACCCACACATTAAAGCAAGCAAGCAATGCTTAACCTTATGCATAAACACCATGGTGAAGCTTCAGGTGCTGAGACATTTTGCTAAGATATTTGGAGGCAGTAAGCTTTCTAGTGCCCTCAGATCACAGCCACAAAGGAGATAATCTGTGTGTGTGTGAAAGTTGCTGAGTCATGTCTGACTCTTTGCAGCCCCATGGACAATAGCCCGCCAGGCTCCTCTGTCCTTGGAATTTCCCAGGCAAGAATACTAGAGTGTGTAGCCGTTCCCTTCTCCAGAGGATCTTCCAGACCCAGGGATCGAATGCGGGTCTCCTGCATTGCAGGCAGTCTTTATCGCCTGAGCCACTAGAGAAGCCCCAACAACCCCTCTGCTTCCACATAACAACCCACATAAAACTAAACCTTTCTTGATGCCTTCTTATTCCAAACAGGACACAAGGCAGCTTCCCTCCCTGGGTCTTCAGGAAACTTTGCTCCCAAATAAGAAGGCAAACCTACTGGCACTGTAGCTTTTCATGGCACAGGGGCGGGGGGCGGGGGGCGGGGGGGGGTGCATCTGCAGGCCAAACTGGGTCACAAACTACTGAAAATGGAAAAGGACGGGAAGCAACCCTCCTGATTGACTCTGTGTGGTGCGGCTTCCCCCGCAGGCTGTGGGCTCAGCGGGGAGAGGGAAGGCTCGTTGCCAGCCTCCTCTGTGCCAGGGGAGTCAGGAGAATGTGAAGAAACAACACAGGCCTTGAACAGCGATGCAGGGGAAGGGTGAACTCGCTTTTGCCTGAGGCCCCATGTTCTACCAGTCAAGGATTTCCAAGGAAATCAAACTGGCCTAGCTGGCTTCCCTGGAAAAGAAAAGAGCCCAGAGACCTGGGTAGAGGTGTCGTGGCCCCCAATCCCTCAGCAATAATCAAGGTGAGTCCCAAGCACAGGGTGTCAAGTCAGTGCTATGGTATTTATGACAGTACCAGCTGGGGAAGAGCCGTGAGCAGTTGGCCCTGTGGTTTATTAGTGATCAGCCGCCTTGGCCGTTGATTCTAAAGGAAACCGACATTAAAGGAAATCAACCCTGAATATTCATTAGAAGGACTGATGCTGAAGCTGGAGCGCCAATATTTTGGCCACCCGATGCAAAGAGCTGACTCATTGGAAAAGACCCTGATGCTGGGAAAGACTGAGGGCAGGAGGAGAAGGGGCGGCAGAGAATGAGATGGTTGAATGGCATCACCGACTCAATGGACATGAGTTAGAGCAAACTCTGGGCACTAGTGAAGGACAGGGAAGCCTGGCGTGCTCTAGTCCATGGGGTCACAAAGAGCTGGACGCGACTGAGGAACTGAACAATAACCACAACAAGCTTCCTTGGATGGCAGAAAAGAGGGTCTAGATTAAACGACCAACACAACAGACCTCAGAAAGGGGAATCAAGGAGACCACGAAGCCTCCCCTCAGAGCCTCGGGGTTCCTACAATGACCTCTCACATTTTTGCTTGGTTTGAACTTAAATGTTTTCTTTAATATATTAGTTTATGAGGGTTTCATTGATTATCATAAGATAAATGATGTCACTTTGAAAAACATTTTCTCTCTTTCATCATTTTAAATAAAGGGGGCGATACATCAAATGGCAAAAACTCTCCTAGGTTTGGGTTCTTTCTGGGCCCATATATTTTGCAAAATAGATTTTTCAGCTCACTGGAAAGAGACCCAGAATGGGAAAGAAAAATGTAAGGGTTCCCTCTGCTCTTCTTGCCAATTTCCTTGAAGTTGAAAATCCATCTTGCCTGGCCTGATTCAGGCTAATTGCCAAATTGGGTTGCTGTCTCCTCACTTTCCTACTTATTTAGCTTCTTGGATGGTCTCCAGGCCTGGCTCAAAAAGGGCCACAGAGGGGTTGAAATGAGCCTTTGCCTGGGTCAATTCAGTGGGGCCCTGAGATACCTAGCCAGCTGTATCCATGGCAACCATTTGCTCCCAGCAATAAACCCCCATCTCTGCCATCAGGCCCACTGGACAGGGGGCTCCGTTCAGGGGTCCAGTGGCCAACTGATTGCTTGGCTGCTGCACACTGGTCACCAGCCCCATACTGAGGCTCACAGCCAAACCCCAGCCTCTTGGGGTCAGGGAGGAGTTGAAGGCAACTTTTTCTTGAATGCCTTGGCTATCATCTCTCTTTTGAATCATGTCCTAAATGCCTGTCAGCTATTCTGAAGACAAAATTGGGGTGATGGCTCCTATTCTGAAGATGTAAGATCGGCTTCCTTGCTGGCTCAGTGGTAAAGAATCTGCCTGCCAATGTCAGAGATGCAGGTTCAGTTCCTGGGTCGGGAAGATCCCCTGGAGAAGGAAATGGCAATCCATGCCAGTATTCTTGCCTGGGAAACCCCATGGACAGAGGAGCCTGGCAGGCTACAGTCCATGGGGTTGCAAAGGGTCAGATACGACTTAGCAACTGAACAACAACAAAGATGCTCTTAAAGGCAAAGGTTTCAGCTTATACCAAATTTTTGTATCCAACCAGGTGTGACTTCCAGAACCACTGTGCAGTAGGATTCAGTGCCCTGAACCTGACTCAGGAAACTTGGATGTGAGTCCCGGAAGCCTGCAGACCTGCGGCTAACTTAACCCTGCTCTACCCTCTACAAGGAGCTGTTGCAAAGACCAGATGAAACTGTGATTCTTTCTAGCGACGAAAGAGTTGAGAAAACAGCCTGAGGAAACAGGACTTGGGACCGAGAGAGCAGCAGCCAGGCCCTGATGGTCTTGGAGGTGCAGGAAGAGCCTCCAGGTGGGGACATCGCATTTCCTCCCAGGGTGGGTCTTACACTCACAGGGCAGGTGTGAGCACTCAGGGGAGTCTTCAGTAGAAGTGCTAGAAACGTCACCCACGTGGCATCGCTCCCTGCTCAAAAGTTACCTCTAGTTCCAAATACATTTCCCAGCTCTCAGCTTCGGCCTTGAGGGCCTGCCCGCCCAGGCTTCTGGCCTTCTTGCCATACAGACCTGTCACCCCAGCGGCTGCAGAAGACGACATCCATGTCCCCACGGCTCCCCCAGAACACTCTCCTTGGAGCCCAGGTTCCATCATGGCCTCATCGTGGCCATCTCAGAGGCCCACTCTGCCTGGCTCCCTCCTTTGGAGCTGAGAGCTCACCAAACTGCTCACTAGGCACAAGTCATGTGCTGCCCTCGTGGGAGGAATGTTTTGAGCTGTGATTCAACTCTTGGATTAAGACTTAACTTTTTCTGAGTTTTTACCTTGTTTCTGCAAGTAGGTTGGGAACTCCTCGGGGGTGGATGGGAACTGAATCTAATTCATCTTTGTATCCCCTGTGAAGGCAGTAGGCGTGCAATCGATGTGCTGGGAGTGATCAGTACGGAAACGATTCCTTCTCTGGAATTTTGTTCAGACCCAAAAAATAGAAGAGAGCAGACAACAACCTCCTTTGGTGACCTGGTTGAGTGCTCCCGTGGGCTGTGGCTACGGGCCTAGAAGAGAACCCTGCACCTCAGATTACACCCCTTCCCAAAGCCGGAGAAGACTCCAAGTGATGCCCCCGAGTCACAGAGTGTGTTTCTTCGGACAAGGGAGGTACCGCCTGGCGGGTCTTAGCTGTCTCCTCCTCCCTCCCGACCTCTCTCCTTCCTTGTCTCTCTCCACACTCCCAGCACCACCACTGCCTTTAGCTGCCATTCATTCGCACCCTGATGTAACTAAGGAGTATTTCCAACATGTATGGGGCATCAACTGTATGCCTGGCACTGCACTGTTTCACATGTGCCGTTCACCAGATCCTGGCCTCAGCCCTTGGATATGGGTCTATTCCCACCTAAAAGGAAACAGCGGTGAAGTCATTGCTCAGTGTTACTTAGGGAGGAGATGGTGCGACTTGCTCCCCTCCTGATCTTGCTCTGAAAGCCCCTACTTTAAAACTACTGTCGACGGCAAGATCGAGTCTTCCTCCTGGTGGGAGAGGGAAGGCGTGCAGACCGCATGGACCTGTCTCCATCTTTGTAGAGTCCAGGCCACAGAATGCAACGCTCCATCGTGGTTATCCCAGAGACGATAAGGAGACCAAAGCCACCCCCTGACACTCGGGGACAGGTCCAGCGATTCAGTTAGGAAGCACAGCACATCTGTACCTGAGTCATGCCAGAAGGTGTGAGTGACTCAAGCTCGTGGCATTACAGAAACTCTCTACTGACCACAGAGCACGCATCATATCCAATCACTCATCCACACAGCAAGTGTTTACGGAGCATCTGTTAAAATCCAGGCGCTGCGCTGGGGTCGAGGGGTAAAAAATCATCAGTACTGGACCCTAAGACCCCCACTATCTGGTGAGAAGTTGTTCAGTTTAGTCACTCAGTCGTGTCCAACTCTCTGCGACTCCGTGGACTATAGCACACCAGGCCTCCCTGTCCATCACCAACTCCTGGAGTTGACCCAAACTCATGTCCACTGAGTTGGTGATGTCATCTGACCATCTCATCCTCTGTTATCCCCTTCTTCTTCCACCTTCAATCTTTCCCAGCATCAGGATCTTTTCCAGTGAGTCAGTTCTTTGCATCAGGTGGCCAAAGTATTGGAGTTTCAGCTTCAGTGTCAATCCTTCCAATGAATATTCAGGACTGATTTCCTTTAGGACGGACTGGTTGGATCTCCTTGCAGTCCAAGGGACTCTCAAGAGTCTTCAACACCGCAGTTCAAAAGCAACAATTCTTCGGCACTCAGCTTTCTTTATAGTCCAGCTCTCATATCCATACATGACTACTGGAAAAACCATAGTTTTGACTAGACAGACCTGTGTCCACACGAATATAGAGGCAAATCCGGGAGTGAGCAGTGTCCATTGAAGCCCCGGGGAGGAAGAAATCAGCTGTGTCGGGAGGTCCAGGGGCCTCTCCTGCAGCGCCTAGAATACTGCTCCTTGTCCTCACAGATTTCCACACACGTTCACATCTGACCCCCCTGCCCACTTCCCCACCCTCTTTCCTGACCCTGAAAGGTTCCACCTCAATCTCCAAAGAAGGGCAGAGTGACTGACAGCTCAGTTTAGAAGATCTGGGCGCTCCCATGGAGATGGGGTGGGTGGCAGCTTGAGTCTCCTGGAGAGAGCACAGGTGGGGAGGGAGGTGAAAGGGAGAAGGGAGGAGGGGCATGAGAGAGAGGACTTGAAGCTGGCCACATTCCTAGGTGCACCTTAAGCTCGCTCCCTCTTTTTTCCCTCTCTCTCTGGATCTCCAGAGTGTGTAATCTCTGGCCACTGCTGGAAACAACCCCAAAATCCTGAATGCATTAAATACATGCAAATACACACACACATATATGTATATATACACACACACATATGTATATGTATATACACACATGTACACATTTATCAGAGCCTCCTGCTTCCCCACTAAGTTCAGTGCCCCTCATCCTGTCCTCTCTATGAACACCCCTAAATGGTCCAAACCCCACCTGGAGGTGGTTTGGGATCTTAGCTGGCTTTAAGCCATCTGGAACCCATCAGCAGGCTTGCCCAGCCCCTTGCCCATGAAGCCATTATGGGCGAGGTTAATTTAGCACAGCCAAGCTGGTGATGATGGAGACAGAATGAATCAATCAAAATATTCATTTTTATTTGATGAACAAGAACCTTAAATGAATGAGCAAATGAACCTTTACTGAGGCCCTCCTAGATACCAGGGCCCATGCCAGGAACGTTTAAGAGTATTCGTTATTTTAATCCTCACACTCACCTTATGATGTAGGATTATTATCTTCATTTCGATGGCAAATATTCTGAGGGTCAGAGTGAGTAAGTTTCTTTTCCAGGATAACAACAAAAAAAAATGCTCTTCAGTGGTCACAATGGAATTTAGTGGATTCTCCATTGTTCCACACGTGCACACGTATACTAAGTCGCTTCTGTTGTGTCCGACTCTTTGTGACCTTGTGGACTGTAGCCCGCCAGGCTCCTCTATCCATGGGATTCTCCAGGCAAGAATATACTGGAGTGGGTTGCCACGCCCTCCTCCAGGGAATCTTTCTGACCCAGGGATTGAGCCCACATCCCTTATGTCTCCTGCGCTGGTAGGTGGGTTCTTTACCACTAGCACCGACTGGAAGCCTGTCCATTGTTCCACAGCAGGCACCAAACCTGTGTGCCCCGTCAGATGGTAGGTGCATGGCGGAAGTGTAAAGAATAAAAGATGTAGATTTATATTTGGAGAGCTCACGGATTAGTGGAATGGGATAAAATGCCCCTCAGATACCACGGGAGTCAGAGGCCAAGCACTCCCATCCCCAGCAGAGCTTATCATACTGCACGTGATGGGAATTCAGGAGAGCTGAGGTCTTGCCCAGAGTCCAGAAAATGCCACATGGAAGCATAGAGCTCTGAGCTCAGAACACGGTAGCTTATTAACAAGCACTGGGTTGGTCTAGTCCAGGTCTAGGTGGATCAATGGAGAAGCAAAAGAAAAAGTCCTCAAACGAGGCCATGTGTCGAAATATTGGGTTGGCAAAATGTTCATTTGGGCTTTTCCACAAGATGTTTCCAAACAAATGTGTTGGTCAACCCAATCGTTCACATTATAATAAAAGCAGCATTTCAAAGTTAGTGGATATAGCATGCCTTCACTAGTTTGGGGACAACTGACTAACAATTTGCTGAAAAGAAAGGCTTTATTCTGGCTTTGTACAGTACATAAAAATAAATTCCCAAAGAATTAAGGATTCACATAAAAATAAACCCTAAAAGAACTAGGAGAAAGTGTAGGTGAACATCTCATCTTAGAGGAGGGATTTTTCTAATTATATTTGCAAAGGAAGTTTTACAAATAATAGAACAGATAGATTCAACTCCATAAAAAATTTTAAATGCCAGTATATCAAATCAAATACAATTAAAGTTTAAATAATACATAACAAGCCAGGAAAAACATATGGAACAAATGTGAGAGACAGAGGTTAGTATTCTTAAGCTAGAAGATGCACTTATAATCAATAAGAAAAGAAAACCAATTTTAAAAAAACATTGTCAAAGGATATCAGTGGCATAATTCCTAGTTGAGAAATGCAAATGGCCAGCAAGCTTATGAAAAAAATGTTCAAAATCAGTGAAAATGATAAATTGTAAGAGTGAGTGGCTTTTGAAATTTTTCATTTTATTTTTTGTTAAAAAAAGGAAGCATATTTACATGGTCCCCAAATCAAAGAGCAAAGAATGCAATCAACAGTCTTCTTCCCACTCTGTCCCTCGTCGCCCTAGCGCTCACCACACCCTAAATAGGCAACCACTGCTACGAATATCTGTGTACCCTTCCAGAGTTTATATACATATACACAAATATGCATAATTACTTATTTTCCTCTATACTAAACAAAATGTAACATTATATATAATATATTGATATGTACAGTTTCACACCCACCATTTCCCTTTTAATGGTTTACGCTAGACAACGTCTTATATGGGTATTTCATATATTAAAGACTTCTTTACACAGCATTAAGTGGTTTTTACTGTATAGATGTACAATAGTTTACCTAGGTGGTTTCCAGTCTTTTACCCTTGCAAACAATGCTGTAATGAATAGCCTTGAACACACGTCATTTCCCAAATGTGCCAGGGTACCTGCAGAATGAATTCCAAGAAGTGAAATTACAGGGACCAAGGATATATGCATTTTTAATTCAGCAAATGTTGCCAAATGGCCTTCTGTGAGGGTTTTTATCAGTTTACACACCCACGCCAAATATCCAAGTGTGCCTGTTTTCCCACAACCTTGCCAATGGGATGTGATATGAAGCTTCTGGAACTTGCTAAATGGATGAGTAAAAAGTGGCATCTCAGGATAGCTTCCATTTGCGTTTCTCCTGTTGTGAGTCTGGGCATCACTCCATATAATAAATAAACATTTTATCTCCTTTCCTATGAAAGGTATGTTTATGTTCCTCAAATAGTTTCCATTTTATTCTTTATAGGATAGTAGATATCTAGGGAGTATCAGAGCACAAAGGCTCAGACACACACTGTAGACGGGGGGGAATTGATAAGTCTTGTTTAGGGGTCATTTGGCACATATGGGGCTTCCCTGACAGCTCAGTTGGTAAAGAATCCTCCTGCAATGCGGGAGACCTGGGTTTGATCCCTGGGTTGGGAAGACCCTCTGGAGGAGGGAAAGGCTGCCCACTCCAGTATTCTGGCCTGGAGAATTCCATGGACTGTATAGTCCAAGGGATCGCAAAGGGTCAGACACAACTGAGCGACTTTCACTCACTCAGTACACGTACCAAAATCCGTAAAAGGGAAATATTTTTTGACTCAGCAACTCCATTTGCAGAAATTCACCATAAAGAAATAATCATAAGTGTGGAAAGATGTGTATGTGAAAGGATGTCCTTCCAGGCATTGTTTGTGTTAGAAAACTAGAATCTGCCCCCCTCTGGATTCTCTTGGGCGCTCACTTACCTTCCTCTCCGTGTCTTTTTGCTTTTTTCTTTAACCTGGCTTTTCTGACGCCTGTTAATGTCAATCACTGATTGCTGCAGAATGGCTGCCCCAATGTGGATCTTCCCCACCCAGGGATTGCAGGCAGATTCTTTACCCTCTGAGCCACCAGGGAAGCCCTAATGTTTATCAAACTAAGCCACAATGCCTGTGATTTCTGTGGTTGAACCAGTAGCCGCTTCTTGTGAAGAAGGAAGAAGACACCTCAGTCACCGTATACATGCTTGAATGCTCAGAAGCTGCCATGCCCGACTCTCTGCGACCCCATGGACCCTAGGACACCAGGCTCCTCTGTCCATGGGATTCTCTAGGCTAGAACACTAGAGTGGGTTGCCATGCCCTCCTCCAGGGGATCTTCCCAACCCAGGGATCGAACCCAGGTCTCCCGCATTGCAGGTGGATTCTTTACCATCTGAGCCACCAGGGAAGCCCAGGGATACTGAAATAGCTTATCCCTTCTCCAGGGCACCTTCTCGATCCAGGAATTGAACCAAGGTATCCTGCATTGCAGGTTTTTACCAGCTGAGCTACTAGGGAAGCCCCATCATATACAAACTTATAGAGAAAACATCCTCTTTCCAGTGTGCTGAGAGCATTTTGCACCTGTGAAGCCTTCTTGCCACTTTCATTTCCTGAATGCCAGGAGGAGGTTTGCTTAATTTCTTTTCTGGAGGAGAAAGGGCTTCTGGTGAATGGAGGATTTTCCATCAACTTCTCCTCAACCCAGGGGACAAATTTGAGAGGTATTTCAAAGCTATAAGACTTGGTGAGTAATCTGTTAGATGAAATATAAGAGAAAGCTACGCTCTGGGATTTCTGTCTTTGGAACTTGAGTGGAACATGCTAACATGGAATAATCCGGAGTGTAGAGAGTATCAGAGGCAGAAATGCAGGGATACTAACCATGAAACAAACCTGCCTCCCCTGATACCTGGCACATGGAAGCCAGTAGTTGACAGTGTTGTCTCTTCCACAAAGACAGAAAGCAGGGCTTGGGAAGCGCTCACAGGTGGTCTGACAAGGGTGTTCCGTTAGAGATGAATGAAAGAACTGCCGCAGAGTTTTCACAAGCGAGGTCAGAAATCACTAACTAGTCAGGGCGCCAATGAGCACAGTCCATGAATGCTTGCCAAACTGAATGAGGAGCTGGCTTCTCTCCCACGAGTCAGGGCTGACCGAGGTGCTGGAGGGATTAGAGGACAGTGAGATTCGAAGGTGGGGAGACCCAAAGAGGCGTGACTGACCAACAGGACGAGGAGAGGAAATCCAGCAGGTGCGGCCTAACAGTGATTTCAGCAGTCAGGATGAAACAGACTCCCACAGCCACGTCAAGGCAGCTGAAGTGTGTATTTCCAAAGGCCCAATGGTCTTGGTGCCTTTCCCCCAAAGTTTGGGATGGAAAAAGAAAGGCAATTCCTTGGGGGTTCTGGAAACTGGAAGAGAGGACACTGACCCTAAATGGCTGTCACCTGGCACCAGAGAGAGAACGATGGTGGCTGGGTTCTCCTTGTCTTGAAGCAGACACACACACTGGTAACCTGACCAGCTGGCCGCTCTGGGCAGCTTCTCAAAAGGCTTGAAGGTAAGGGAGATCCACAGCACAGGGTGTCCGGCCTACTCTGTGCTTCTTTGAGAAGCTTTCTGTTTTTGACTTGAGAAGACAGGAGGGGACTCAGAAAGCCACCTGGTTTTCTGGGTAGACAGTGCGAAGTGTGCAGTTCTATTTACTGCTCAGATATCTGGTAAACCAAGGCCAGCATTTCACCTATGACCAGCCATGAGGATAAAACATCAACAGGCCACAGCGTTGCCTCCTGAGAACAAAACCCTTTGCTGGCCCATCGTCCATGAGGAGAGGCTTAGTAGACTCTCCAGCTCACGGGTCTCTGAGTGGTAGGGGTCACCTCTCACGTCCTGTAACAAAGAGGTGGCAGGCAGGCCCGGCGGTTGTGAGCATGACAAACTGTCTCATATTTTTTAATGAAAAAATGATACTTCATCTTTCTAATGACAGAACGTGGACGAGGTTTACAGTAATATATGCCTTTTTTAATACATGGCTCGTCATCTCAGGGCAATGACAACATGAAGGATGGAGCGGCAGACAAAAGGTTAATAGAGCACTGGGCCTTTTTTAATTGAAAAAATGACTGAGGGACCCCACCGCAGACCGAGCGGTAATGGTATTACAGACTGTAAGTACCAGTCCCGATATTACAGACGGTGAGTACCATTCCCGAGACTTACTGTTCATCTGGGGGTCCACAACGGACATCACCCACATGTCACCAAGGCTCAACACGAGCGCGAGTCCGTTCCCAAGGACGTTATTAAGCAACACGGTGTTTCTCAGAGAGATATTTTTTAAAATGCATATTTTTTAAATTGCATCTCTCCCTTTTTTATGTTCTTAATTTACTATTAGTTCTTAATTTACTATTATGTCTAAGAAATAAACACACCATGTGTTGGCCCAATTTGCATCAATTCTTCTTTACCAACGTATCTGACCCAAATATAGTCAGATTTTCCAAGGCTAGTCTCACCCTGGGCAAAGCATTATTTTGTCAAATATTTTAACTTTAAAGAGTGCTTTCTAAGAAGGATCCAGTGTGAAATAGATAGCAAGTCAGTCATTCGTGATGGGCTAAGGAGGTGTAGATGAGACAATGGGGAGAAAATGCTGTGAAGACATAAATATGCAAACAGGAACTTCTCTTTCAGCCTTATCTTCATGTCACTGCGTTTGTTCACATTAAGATTTTCAAAATCTCCCAGGGTGACTGGAAATCAGTGGCCTTTTAAGTCACATGGTACATGGGTCTGAGTCCAGGAATGGGTTAACATATGAAGGACTCAGCCCAAAATAAACAAGGGGCTTCCACTGAACCCTGAGATTCTCAGCCCGATATGCTGAGGAGGACGAGGGAGGTGACCAGGCAGTGGAAGGGTCAGTCATGGAGCTGCCGATGGAACACAAAGTGGCCCGTCACAAAACTCGCAACTGAGAAGGGATGGATCCCTGCAAGCCCACCATGCTTCTACCCCCTCCTGGCCGACACCCTGCTACCCTTTACCCCTGTGAAGAGGAATGAAGTGATTAGATAAGCAAACATCAGGGCTCTTCCCCCTACAGGAGGTCCAACCCAAACCATCACTGTAGCCAGTGTACCGTGAGGAGACAGGTCTTCCCAACAGCTTCCAATCCAGACACAAGCATGTGTCTTGTGTCACAAGTCACAAGGTGAAGTCTCTGCAAGCCTGAAAGAAGCAGCTCTCTGCCCTGAGTAACCAGAACATGTGCTCTCGACAATTCTCTTGATTGCAAACAGAAACGCTTCTAAAGGACAATCCTGCTTCTTAGAAGCTGAAAGAATTCATTTACACCCATGATAACTCAAAACATATCTGCTAAATACCAGTCTAGAAAGGTGACTTTGTTAAAGGTCTTTGCCATTTCTGAAAGTGACATGGGACATCTAGTGAAGATCATTGCCATCAAGCATAACCTTGCACAAGGCTCCTTTGCAATGGACCAGCAGCTGTCGTGGGACACATAGCCGCTCGTGGCCGTTTCGACTGTTTAACAGACAAGCAAAGTAAAATCAGCTTGCCTTTCTCGTCCCAAACAATGGTGCGTTTTTAGATTCCAGTCTTCTCTGGTTCTTGCGTATCTCCAAAAGATAAAGGGATGTGGGAGACAGGCATTTTAGTTCTCTGAGAAATTAAAGCATCACATGTTGCCCCTGAAGTCCCCCACTGTCTGCAGCAGACAGAAATGGGGAGCAGAAGGCTTGGCAACATCTGCATGGACATTTTGGGGCCGGTTAATGAGGGGTTAATTGGGGCTAATTCAAAATGCACAAGCCAGAAACGTTTTTCCCTGGAGAACCCATGACAGCATCATAGCTTCCCTGGCTGAGAGATGACGACTCCCAGCTCACTGTCAGTTGCTCCGGGGAACTCAGAGAAATGATATGTACATGGGCCCAACAGAAAACATAAAAATAATAAATGAAACTAATAATGCAAAAAGGGTTGGGGAAATAAGTAGTCCCTTCTGACACGAGCTGCGCTGGAAGCTTTGGGGAAAGGAGGCTGGAATATTAAATGAAAGATGTAAATTGTAGAAATTGGAGCTGTAAATTTTCCTTTGGAAGAAGAGGGAGCCAACAGTTTTATTCAGAGTTGACTGAGCTCACAGGAGCTGGTTACCAGTGCAAGTTGAATCCAAGGAGGGCAGTGCCCATGCCCCCCCCCCCCACCAAAGGAAGGGGTGCTCAGGAGCAGGAAGTTATCGGGAAGGGAACAGGGGGCATCTGAACAGGGTTCTGCCACCCTCCACGTTAAACAGGGTGTGTTCTTTCTGTGGGGGCTGCAAGAGCAGCAGCTCCTCGCTAAACCCTTCTTTTCGCAGCAGAGACCTCCTCGCCACGGCCCTTCCTCCCCTGAGATGGCCAACCAAGGAAATAATGCCGCAGTGGCCAAGTGGGAGATCTTGACAAGGATGAACAGAAAAACCTAATGAGGTGAACCGGCTTGGGTCTGATCGAAATGTATTTCCGAGGGAGCGTGAGGCCGCAGGACATACCCATGGAGATGCTGGGTCTGTTTCGCTCTAAAAAGAAGGAATGAACAGGAGGGTGGAAGGACCCACTGGTAAAAGAGAGGAGACTTCTGTTCATTTGTCTGTGTTACAACTGCCTGGTCCGAGTCACAGGGCTGACAGTTTCACTGGTGGGTCGTTTGCAGCTCAAAGCTCATTGGGAATGCTCAGACAGTCTCCACGCTGCAGCAACCCAGAGACGTCAAATCTTATCTCATCCCCTCCTTTCCCTTCACCACACCACTCGCTTCTGAGCTCAGCCTGGACTCACCTCCTCCCTACACACCAGCCATTCCCTTACTCGGAGTGGGTGGAAAATGGGGGCCTTGGAGCTGTGGGGTCAATGACAGAGATCCTCGGTCTGCTGGAGGCCTGGCACCTCAGTCCTGCCCCCCTCTGTCAATCCAAGCTGCAAAGGATGACAGCAATCCAGAATTGACAGTCCTCTGTGACACATTACTCCTTCCTGTGCCTCCCAAGTGAGCCACGCGAGGGACAGACCTGAGTGCGCCCCATGGCTCACCAATTCAGCGCAGGGTCTTTGTTTATGGGTGTCTTCCGCACTCAGTAAATCTCTGCTGAGTCCCAGGCCCTGGGTCTGCAGCAGCGAGTGGAGTAGACATGACCGATCTTGGGCTGCGTGTGTGGTCGGTACCCAGTACCCCTGGCTCCCTGAAGCAGGGGAGTGGATGTGATCCCTGCCCTCCAAAGGCCTCCATCCAGGAGGGGAGGTTATGCCAGGGCCACACAGGTGAGGGCAAAATTCGATTGCACCCCCATCTCACGGAGGAGAGAAGCAGGGCTTGACCGAGGTCAGTGGTGGTGCAGGGGCCAGAGCTGTCTCTGCTCCACGCCCGCCGCCCCAGGAGTTGCAGATGGGAGAAAGAGCCTGGCTTTCTCCAGGGGCTGGGGCTGCAGTGACGTCACCTTGGCCTGCGCCTCCTTCGTGCGCCCCCTGCCGCCCTCCGGCCACAGTGCAGCCCAGTGAAGCCTCGCTGACCCACCAGTGGAGTCTGTATCACTGCCATCTCAGACTTCTCAGCTAAACCAGTGGTCTTCGTGTCTGTGGGCTGCTACAGAGAAGTATGGCAAACCGGGTGGGCCAAAACACAGAAGGGTATTCTCTTATAGTTATGGAGGCTGGACGTTCAAAACCAAAGAGTTGGCAGGGCCGTGTTGGCAAAGGACTCCTTCCTGGCTCCTGGTGGTGGCTGTCAGCCCTGGGCCTTCCTTGGCTTGTGGACACAGCATTTCCACCTCCGACTCGTGGCGGTTTCCCTACGTGTCTCTGCCTCTGTCCATTTCCCTCTTCTTAGGACACCAGTCCAACTGGAATGCTTAAGGGTGGATTAAGGGGCCATCCTACTCCAATGCAACCTCATCTTAACTGATTACATTTGCAATAACCATACTTCCAAATTACCACGTTCTGAGGTACTGGGAGCTAGGACTTCAACTTTGGGGGTGTGTATGTGTGTTAAGTTGCTTCAGTTGTGTCCGGCTCTTTGCAACCCTATGCAGTGTAGCCTGCCAGGCTCCTCTGTCCATGGGATTCTCCAGGCAAGAATACTGGAGTGGGTTGCCATGCCCTCCTCCAGGGGATCTTCCCAACCCAGGGATTTAACCTGCATCTCTTGTCTCCTGCATTGGCAGGCGAGTTCTTTATCGCTAGCACCACCTGGGAAGCCCCAACTTTGGGGGAGGGGGACCCAGTTCAAGCCATAACACTGAACCATACCAATAAGCTCACCAAAGTTCCCTCAAGGAAGCTTCCAGAACTGATGTGCTATAAGGGAGAAAAGAAATAACCCGCATGTCCCCTTTCTACCATGATCGCTGGGTACCAGAAGATGCCTTCAATCAATACTTATTGAATGATTTTTTTTTTTTAGTCTCCTAATATCCTCACCCTAGACATCACTGTATCCATTTTTAAAAGCAGAGAATCACAGTGACTTCAAGTCTTTCAAAAGCATGAGGTCCCCATTCATTTCCCCTCCAATATTTATTATACACACACTCCTTGAAAGGCACAGTGCGGGCTGCAGAAAAATGTTGAGTGTGCTTCCCCTAAGTCATGATGGTAGAGAGAAAACGCTTCGCCTTTGGCATGCCAAGGCTTTTAACTGTAGCCTGGTGGGCTACAGTCCGTGGGGTTGCAAAAGAGTTGAACGTGACTGAGCGACTGAACAACAACGATCTCCTCCCTGAGAGGTCAGCAGAAATTTGGCATGTATTTGAATCATACAGTCTTCAAGGTCACGAGTGCAAAAGCAAGTTAGTTCCTTCGCCAGCAATGGAGCCGGACCACCTACCCGTGTGAGTCTCTTCTTATCAGTGTTGGGGCTCGCCCTGTCCCGGATGGGAACAAGGAGTGACATGTTTAATGTGGCGATTTAAATTTAGCATTAAATTAATTTAAATGAAATAAACTTATAAATTCAGTTCTTCAGCTGCATTAGCCACATTTCAAGCGCTCAATAACATAGGTCGCTACCCTATTGGACGGCACGGATATAGATTTCCATCACCGCAGAAAGTTCTATTGAACAGAACCAGTCAATGCAGTCGCTGGAGTGAAGGGGTAAAAACATTGATGCTTCGTAAAAACAAAACGGCTCCCACAAGAAAGTAAATGCTTGAACAGATGGGGAAAGTGAAAAGGAAGTGAGAACAGCTCTTGAATAAAACATTCAAGTTCTCTGGATGCAACGATCCACAGTGATGAGCGGACGTCATGATCTAGGCGAAGGATGGGCACCTCCTCTGTGAGCATCGCAGCCGGCGACATATCCCCTGGGCCTTTCGCGAGTGAGGGGACCTCTTGCTGTGGCGGGCAGGCCACACCAGGAGACACCCTCTGACTGCAGGATTAGGGGGAAATTTACAGAGAAGTGGCAACCGAGATGGACCTGGAAGGTTCGGTGGGGTTCAGACTGGCAGAGGCCGGGGAGAGCATTACAAGCAGAAGGGACTTGTGATGGGAGAGACCCTTGCTGTGCTCCCTAGACTCAGAGCAGCAAGGAGAATGGTGCTTCCTTCCTTGGGCTTCCAGAAACTTGAGCAGGTATGAATTAAAAAAGAAACTCTTAATGCAAATGACTGATACTGATGCTCATGTAAGACACAAAGTGGAAGTCATAGTCGCTCGGTCAAGTCTGACTCTTTGCAACCCCATGGACTGTAGCCCTTCGGGCTTCTCTGTCCATGGAATTCTCCAGCAAGAATACTGGAGTGGGTTGCCATGCCCTCCTCCAGGGGATCTTCCCAACCCAGGGATCAGATCCAGGTCTCCCACATTGCAGGCGGGTTCTTTAACATCTGAGCCACCACAAAAAAAAGCCCACAGATGGCTAATAAGCTGGGATAAGGTGAAAGTCCAGAGTCAGAAGCGTGATTCAGTGGCCCAGCTTTTTAGCGCTCTTCCCAGCCCTCAGTTTTGCAGCTTCCATCTCAAAGGCCATAGGAGTTAGAAAGCGGAAGTTTCTATTTGTCCGGCTCGGGTCCACCTCAGAGATGCATCTGAAGCTCCAGTTCCTCAGGCCAGCGGGAGAACACATTGACCAAAGCAACTGCTTACTGTGCATTTTAGCAGGAACCATGCACTGCGTAAGCTTTTCTGCTGCAGGACACTGCCCCTCACATTGCAGGTGAAATATACTTGACCCCTATACCCCTCTTTCAAAGTCTAGGTCCTGAGGACTTCTGCGAGCTGCTGAGGGACTCACAGCCTGCCCTCTCTCTGCCTCTCCCGGTCACTGCCGTCTCTGGGCCCTCGGAGACCTGGGCCCAAGACTGCTACTCCTTCCCCAGCGCCCACCAGGGATCAGCCTCACCAACATCTCTAAATTGTTCTCCAGAAGCAGGGGAAGACGTCCCTTGGAAGGATGCTCTGCACACCGTTTCCTGTTTTATCGGCCCTTCCTTCTCCCACCCCTACCCTGGCTCCCAGTCCTCTCTCTCCCTCCACTCGGCAGGACAGTTTCCGCCTCCTCGGAAGGATGACCGTGAGTGTCCAGCCAAGTGAGCTAGTCAGGGGACTCCTTCCCCATCAGAGGGTTGCCCTGTACCAGCCCTGGAGAAAACAGAATGCTCTCCACCTCAATTCATATTCAGTATTTCACTTAATCTTCTCCAGGGCCACGGGGATAGGAACACGTATTGCCTCCGTTTTGCAAATGGGAAAACAGACTCAGAGAAGTTAAGAGACACGGCAGAGATTACGGAGTAGAAAAGTCGTGGGACCGGTTCACAAATTCAGGTCTGAAAGTGAAAGTGTTAGTCCCTCTGTCGTGCCCGACTCTTTGCAACCCCAAGGACTGTAGCTCACCAGGCTCTTCTGTCCATGGGGATTCTCCAGGCGAGAATACTGGAGCGGGTTGCCACTCCCTCTCCAGGGGATCTTCCCAACCCAGGAATCAAACCCAGGTCTCCTGCA
This sequence comes from Ovis canadensis, assembly GCF_042477335.2. Taxonomy (NCBI): domain Eukaryota; kingdom Metazoa; phylum Chordata; class Mammalia; order Artiodactyla; family Bovidae; genus Ovis; species Ovis canadensis. The sequence continues at coordinate 70,119,054 of NC_091267.1, forward strand.
TTGCAGGCAGATTGTTTACCAGCTGAGCCACCAGGGAAGCCCAAACTCAGGTCTCCTGGTCCCAAAGCCCTAGCTGGCCTCTCTCACCCCTGCAGAACCTTATCTCTCAGCTGCCTCAAGGGGAATGGAGACGTACCAATAAAGAGACAATGGGGTTTACAAAAGTTCTTTCTAAGCCATGTAAAATGACTGGGAAAACAACTGTCTGGAAGACACATAAGATGCCGATTGGCAAGAATTCTAATGAGCCTACAGGCTCCACCGTGCATATGTGGACAGTATCCACTGTGCATCAGGAATGAGGGATTTATTCTGTGCATGAGTCAGAGAATAACTATTGTTATTATTTAGCATTGATTAATTGTTCCTCCAGCCCTCCAGTCCTCTCCGTACAGTTCTCAGAAAATCATTAAGCTTCCCGGGTTGCCCAGGCCTTGACATTCTGGGGAAAGAGCTGCACTGGGAGCGCTGTGGGATGAGGCGGGCCTCTGAGCAGCCCGCAGTGGGCCCTGGGGAAGGAGACCCGGCGGCCCGCTCGCCACCCCTCACCCCTCTGGGCAGGCGGCCTCACAGAAGCTCCAGGGGTCACGGCGGTGACTCCAGCACCAGGGCGGAAATTACAGGCCTCTACCTCCTTACAGAAAAAAACCAAGTAGGCCCGGTGAGCTCTCCACGTGGAAAACTTCGGGAGCTGCAGACACACTGCGTAACTGCTACTAAGGAGGGGCTCGCTCTTCCGGGGAAACATAGCAGCCAACGCTGCAGCCTCATTCATGAGGGCCTGATTAAATGTAGCGTTGTAAAAGGCTCCAAGCAGTGAATTTTCATCCTGACATCCAATAACACTCCCTGACCCTTTGGATATTGTCCTTCCCAGAGGTCAAAAATATGAATAAATAATGGCTCTGACAACCTTGACATTGAGTAGAGGTGGGATGAAAAGCTCTCTGGGAGGAAAAAAAATCCGACATTACATTTGTGATCACAGAGAATAAAGGAAAATCCATACGCTAATTTTGCTAAATGCAGGCTTGACGGGAAGACCTGAGACTAAGCTCTGACAACCTTTGTAATGTTTATTCAGGAGGCAAGGGGCTCTCCGAGCTCCAGGCCACGCTCCATTCTCCATCATTCAACGCGAGGTGGGAGTGACTTCTTCCCACAGACAGCTTTTATTGATGAGAAATGATCAACCCAGGGAGAACGCCATCCGGAGGAGTTAGCTCCGAAACAATCTTGTTAAATAGTTAGCGGTGATGCTTCCTATCAGGTCAAAGGTAAGTCCACAGCTCAGGGCCATCCGTCACGTGTGAGGAGCCCCATTTACAGACAGACGGCGGAGCCAAGGCAATCAGCCTGAGATCCACTCAGACGGGAATTTATAACAGTTGGGCAAAGGAAGGTTGCCTCTTGTTTTAGGTTCTGTCAGTGGGCGGGGGAGGAGCGGAAATCAAGGAACAGAGTGAATTACTCAGGTGGCCTTGGGGAGACCGTCTTTGGGATGAAGGCTAGAGGTTGATGTACAGACACCATCCATCCCTCCCTCCGTGCCTGGAGCCCATGTGCCATGAGTTCAAAGACCCAGCACACGGGACATAAAACCTACCGGATCTGTCATTAAACCCGTGGGGAACGTGCCAGGCAGGAGTCCTGCATCTCTCCAAATGCTGGATGGATGGTGGGCGAGAAACGAGCAAATGTCCAAGTCCTTGCACACCACGACCTTGACTAGACTGTGTCAGCGGTGGGGGAGCCGACATGGACTCCCTTCTCTACTGAGTCCAGTAGGGTGCTCGTAGATGGGGGGCCCAGAGCACCATAACCCAGCTGTTCGTGGCCCGCTGGCATCTCCATTTCACAGAACAATGAGTTGATTTGATTTTGCAACACAACAGACTCTATGACTTTACAGCTTTCATCACTGCTTTCCCTCCATAGTCTGCCTCTAGATGCTTCCAAGCAGTAGAGGGCAGTGGTTAAGCATCCAGGCCACCTAGGTCCTAAACCTGGCTTTACTTCTTCCTGGGCACAGTGGGCATTGTGGTTTGCCACCCTGATGTCCCTTTCAGGACCAAGGCACTCCCTTCTGTAGCTGCAGGGAGCAGTGCCACGCCAAACAATTCTGCATTCCTCTTGTCTACATTCAGGACAAGAGGGAAAATATCCATGCTACCAATTTAAAATTTAAATTTTTGAGAGGTGTTTGTTCATCATGCATGGTTTCACTCATTGTAATTGTTTCATAATTATGTGTTAAAATATTGTTTATCTTAGCTGCTGACATTTGACACCCCCTGACATTTTGCACCTTGGTGAAGATACCCTCGCCCTGGCTCTGGCAGGAGTGCTGGCCGCTGATGGCTCAGAGCTGAGCACCTCTGCAGGAATAACCCTTCCCTAGTGGCTCAGACAGTAAAGCATCTGTCTACAATGCTGGAGACCCAGGTTCGATCCCTGGGTTGGGAAGATCCCCTAGAGAAGGAAATGGCAATCCACTCTAGGACTATTGCCTGGAAAATCCCATGGAGAGAGGAGCCCAGTAGTCTACAGCCCATGGGGTCGCAAAGAGTCGACACAACTGAGCGACTTCACTTCAGAGGGAACATGAGCTTCCCAGGTGGTACTGGCAGTCAAGAATCCGCCCTCCAGTGCAGGAGATGTAATAGATGCGAGTTCAATCCCTGGGTCAGGAAGATCCCCTGGAGGAGGACATGGCAACGCACTCCAGTGCTCTTGCCTGGAGAATCCCATGGACAGAGGAGCCTGGTGGGCTACAGTCCATGAGGTCGTAAAAGGATCACATATTACTTAGTGACTAAACAACAACAACCAGGTCATCCCCAGTTTGAATGTGGGGGGCAGGCCATACTCAATGACCGGTTGATAAGCAGGTTCAAAGGCATGATACCCAGAACCAGCTAGACACCCACAAATGGCCACAGGATCCGCTCCAGTGGCTTCTTAGAGCTGCCCTAACAAAGCACCACAAGCTGTGCAGCTTACTGTCTCACAGGTCTGGAGAGCAGAAGTCGAAAGTCAGGATGTGAGAAGGATCAGCTCCCTCTTCAGGTCACAGAGGAGGCGCTGTTCCAGGACCTTCTCCTTGCTTCTGGTCATTCCCTGACCCGTGGCAGCATAACTCCAATCTTCACATGGTTTTTCTAAGGGCACCGTGCACATGGTCACCCCTGGGCAGGCAGCAAGCTTCCTGTAGGGTCTCTCGAGTGTCAGAGCACGCGAGGAGGCCTGGTGAAGGGTGCTGTTCGGATGTGAGGGCTGTTTTGTCATACAGTAAGTTGGGAGGCACCACTTGGATGCACATACCTACTAACTCCCACCTTTCGTGAACCTGAAAGAAGGAAGAGAAAACCAGAGGCTGGATGAACATTTTATGTCATTTATTCCTTAGGAGTACCCTCCATAGGGATCAGGTAAATGAAGCTGCCCTGGAAACCCTTCCCATCGGATGGGTCCCAAAGTTTCCACCCTCCTCCGTCATGGCTTAACTCCTGATGCTTGTTCTGGGTTTGACCTGGGTTTTGTTGTACCTTCTCCCCCACGGCTTCTCCCTCTGCATCGACTTCAAGCTAAGTTCTTGATGAGTGGCTTTCTCTCCTTGGCATCTGCTCTGACAGCCCAAGATGAGAAATGCTGGGTTTTGCAGGAACTTAGTCCTGGAACTGATCTCTGAAGAAAACATAGCTCCCCAGAGTTTTTTAGGGCTTCCCTGGTGGCAAAGAGATGGGGAAACAGTGCCTGACTTTATATTGAGGGGGCTCCAGAATCACTACAGATGGTAATTGCAGCCATGAAATTAAAAGACACTTGCTCCTTGGAAGGAAATTTATGACCAACCTAGACAGCATATTAAAAAGCAGAGATATTGCTTTGTCAATCTAGTCAAGGCTATGGTTTTTCCAGTAGTCATGTATGGATGAGAGTTGAACTATAAAGAAAGCTGAGCGCTGAAGAATTGATGCTTCTGAACTGTGGTGTTGGAGAAGACTCTTAAGAGGCCTTTGGACTGCAAGGAGATCCAACCAGTCCATCCTAAAGGAGATCAGGCCTGGGTGTTCACTGAAAGGACTGATGTTGAAGCTGAAACTCCAATACTTTGGCCACCTGATGCGAAGAGCTGACTCATTTAAAAAGACCCTGATGCTGGGAAAGATTGAGGGCAGGAGAAGGGGATGACAGAGAATGAGATGGTTGGATGGCATCACCGACTTGATGGACATGAGTTTGGGTAGACTCCAGGAGCTGGTGATGGACAGGGAGGCCTGGCTTGCTGCAGTTCATGAGATTGCAAAGAGTTGGACACTACTGAGTGACTGAACTGAACTGAACTGAACTGGTGGCTTAGCAGTAAGTAATCCACTTGCAATGCAGGAGACCCGGGTTCAAGCCCTGGGTCAGGAAGATCCCCCTGAGAAGGAAATGCCAACCTACTCCAGTATTGTTGCCAGAGAAATCCCACGGTTAGAGGAGCCTGGCAGGCTACAGTCCACATGGTTACAAAGAGTCGGACACAACTGAATGATTAATCCACCATCACAGAGACTTTCACAACAGTGTCTTTGTCTGTGGGGAAGGAGGGGTCTGTCTGCCTTTCCTGACTACTCTAAACCCCAAGACAGAAGGAAGGCAAGGGTCAGTCCCAGGCTGAGCTTCTAGACAACCAGTTCTCTCCAGGAACAAAGCAAGATTGAATAAAGAACAAACATTCCCGGGCTTCCCTGGGGGCTCAGGGGTAAAGAATCCACCTGCCAATGCAAGAGACACAGGTTTGATCCCTGGTCTAGGAGGATCCCACCTGCTGCAGAGCAACTAATCCCGCGTGCCACAACCACTGAGCCTGTGCTGTGCAGCCTGGGAGCCGCAACAAGAGAAGCCGCCGCAATGAGAAGCCTGCACATCGCAAGCAGAGAGCAGCCCCCGCTCTCTGCAACTAGAGAAAAGCCCACATGCATCAGCGAAGACCCAGCACAGCCAAAAATCAATAATAAATAAATAAAATGTAAAAATATGTACATATGTTATATATATGCATAGAATATATATATATATACACACACACATAGATCATTTGCTCTGTGTGTATGGAACAAGCATTCTCCCTTCCAAGAGAAATGGATTCCTCCAAAGTCCACCTGGACCTCAACCCAGACACCAGGGCTCAGCCCTCGAGTTTGGGGTCGGAGGCGACGTGCAGTCACTTCCCTGGTCCAGCTGTTCTAGCTGGATGATCTCAACGAAGGGACTTAATCGCTCTGAGTTTCTGGGATGCCGTTGTTACCATGGAGACAACGCAGGCGCGCCTGCAACTGTGTCAGAGCTGGATTCTAAAGTCAGTGCCTACAGACGGACTCCATATTCGTCAGAGCTTCCCTTGCAAACCCCTTAGGTAGACCACAGCCCGGCAGTGTCCTTTCTCCTACGGAGGAACAAGGCATGGCTCACTGCGTGGACCGGGCCTCTCCAGGTCATCAAGAGGCTCTAGCAGGTTTGTCTCCAGGAGCCAGGTTGTGTGAAAAGTGACTGTCCTGAAATAGTATAAGCACATTCTTGGCAGTGAGAGGCTCGCACTTTGAAAGGCGCTTAGGAACTGAATCTGGTGTGGGAGAGAAGGAGGTTTACGAGGCCTGTCTCACCTCCTTCCACAGCTGTCTTCTGGTGGAAATATGACAGAACTGTCCCCCACTACCGCATCTCCCTCCTCTCGAATTTGTTATGGGCTAAATCCTATCCCTCCACAAAGGTACACTGAAGCCCCAAACCTTCAGCACCTCAAGTGTGGCCTGACTTTGTCCCAGAATCTCTAGGAGGCAATCTGTGACAACAGGGTCATGAGATGGGCCCTGACTCAGTGTGACTGCTGCCCTTATCAAAAGGGGAACTCTGAGGGCAGAGCCACACACACAGGGCAGGGGACGTGAGGACAGCTGGAGAAGAGGGCCGTCTCAAGCCCAGGGATGCCAGGGCTTACCGGAGGCCGGGAGAGAGACCAGTCAGAGCTCTCAGGGGAAGCCAGTCTCGCCAACACCTTGGCTTCAGACGGGCAGCCTCCAGACTGCAAGACAACAAATGCCTGCTGGTTAAGTCACCCGCTTCGTGGTGCTTTACTATGGAAACTGCCATGAAACTAACACACAGTTAGATTGCCCGAGTTACGTGTGCCTTTGGTGAGACTTTCCTGAAATACCTACCTCAGAGGGTTTTTGTGAGAATCAATGAGCCAAGTTCTGAGTTCAGGGATTAGCTCTCTACCTGGGGAGTATTAAATTGGCAGGGTTAGTGCTCACTGTGGCGTGCGTGCTCACACAGTAGTGTCCAACTCTTTGCAACCCCATGGACTGTCGCCCACCAGATTCCTCTCTCCATGGGACTTTCCAGGCAAGAATACTGGAGTGGGTTGCCATACCCTTCTCCAGGGGATCTTCTTAACCCAGGGATTAAACCCATGTCTCTAGCATCTCCTGCATTGTAGGCAGATTCTTTACCGCTGAGCCACCAGAGAAGCCTTCTAGTTATCACCCCTTTAATTCAGGTAAAGATATTGGATGAGGAGCCATGATATCTCTGGTCTTAGTCCTAAGTAAGTGAGGAAGAAAGGCACGTCTCCCTGGGATTTAGTTCTTGGCAAAATGAGGATTTGAATATATGTGTTTCCTTCCAGCCCTGACACTCTAGAGTTCTGTGATACCACAAGACACCAGTCAAGGGACCACATTAGGACGTCAGGTTCTGCCTTGACCCTGATTGGGACAGCAGGCAAGCAGGCCTGTAAATATTTCAGGGCCAGAGGCTGACAGATGTTGACCTCCTTGGGTTTATTGTGCAGAAACCAAAAAATCAAAAGGACACAATTTTGTGTCTTGAGATTGAAACATAATACGTCTCCCTTTCCCATCTGCTAACTGCAATTGCTTTTCCTCTCAGGTCTGTGATGTTTGTAGGGAAACTGTTGCTTTTTCTACTGACTTATGTCTTTTTCTAAATAGAAAACGAGAGCCTATTATATTCCCAAAAGTGTTCAGCTGGGTGGGGCCAAGGTATTGGAACACTTGCTCCCAGGAGGCCCTCACCCTACAGCCTCAAATCACCGTCATGTTCTCTTTTTAATGCTGCTGTTTCCATGCACCTCAGGACCTCAGCCGCCAGGCTCCCGCGTCCATGGGATTCTTCAGGCAAGAACACTTGAATGGGTTGCCTGGCCCTCCTCCAGGGGATCTTGCTGACCCAGGGATTGAACCCTGGTCTCCTGCATTGCAGGCAGATTCTTTACCATCTGAGCCGCCAAGGAAGCTCAAGGCGAGAGGAAAACGCAGCAACCTGGAAAGGGCCAAGGCAGGCTGCCTCCCCACCCCACAGGCAGAGGGCCACCCGGACAGCTCTGCTACTTCTGTTACCAAGAGCACAACCGGCTGAGACAGGAGCCCGAGAATCCCGCAGAGTAATGTCTCAAAATAACCACCTTACCAGGGTCTGGATGCCAATTTCTTTTATAGAACAGAGATGGGGGAGAGGCGAAGAAGCAAAGCAAAAAGCCCATTAATCTTGCAAATATCTTCTAGGGAATGTGTTCATCTCTTCCTTCCTGTGGCCACCCACAGGTGGACAGGGCCCCCAAACAAAAGTACTTTGGTTCACTATTCAGACAGAGGAGCAGGATTCCCCGAGGCAGACCCTTATGGATAAAGAGTATCCACTTAGTGAACAAAAGCAACTGAGAAGCAAAAGAAACGGATGGAACATGGAGTCAGAATTAGTTCTTCTGGGCAACAACTCCACACTAGGACATGCTCAGGACAGAAGGACCCAGACTAGGGGTGAGTGAGAGGCCCTGGCAGCCCAGCCCAGCATGGGGTGGCCACCACCAACCCCAATGCGGAAGGGCACACACCCTCCCCGAGTCCACACTCAGGCCCTGCCCGAGGGCAGCAGGAAGACCTGGGCCTCCCCTGTCAACACCCAGGCTGAAGGTGGCAGTGGTGGAGAGGAAGAGAGGGGAATGGGGGCAGGACCTGGGGTGCCAGGGTACCAGGAAACAGGGAGTTGAGAACTTTTCTGGGGGTGCAGGGAGGCCCCAGAAGTGGCACTGTGCTTCACCGAGGCTCCATGGCCCCAGCACAAGTGCCACTGTCCCATCGGACTTCCCTTACACAGCACAAATTCGAAGAAAGAAGTAGTAAGAATTGTCAGACTCACATCCACAGATCATCAAGCCCCAAGCACAAGGCCTTTGTGGGCATGGAGCCCTGGGTGGGTATATGGCTGCATGCCCATAAAGTCAGCCTGTTGTTCAAAAAAAAAAAAAAAGCCATTCAAGCTCATCCCTTGGGAGCTTTGGAGCAGCAACAGCAGCAGCAGAGAGAGGGGCGGGCTTCTGAGGTGGGCCAACTCCGACCCTCCCACTGGTCCTCTCAGGCCCAGGGGATCTGTAGCTGGAGATCTAATGCACTGCACGATGGCTGGTCCTCAGGGACGGCTGAATAAGTAGGAGCTGGTGGCTCAGCTGGTAAAGAACCCACCTGCCGATGTTGGAGACACAAGAGACAAGAATTCCATCCCTGGGTTGGGAAGATCCCCTGGAGAAGGAAACGGAAACCCACTCCAGTACTCTTGCCTGGGAAACCCCATGGACAGAGCTTGGAGGGGTACAGTCCATGTGGATGCATAGAGTAAGACACGACTGAGGGCCCAGGCAGGTTGTGGTCACGTCCCTCCATGACGGGGTGGTGAGTTTCCAACAGTAATGCCTTAAAGGAGGTGAGAGTCTATCTAATAAGGTGCCCCTGAGAACCCAGTAGGAATCCAAGAAAAGGAGAGGGGAGGAATCTAGACAGACCCAAAGGAGAGACTGCCTGAGGTCAGCTTATAAGGGATTGGGGTGGAATGAGGGAATGCCGTGTTTCTATCTGGGGAGTTGTTGCTTAGTCACTATACTTGTGTTGGACTCTTTAGCAACCCGTGGATTGCAGCCCACCAGGATCCTCTGTCCATGGGGTTTCCCTGGCAAGAATACTGGAGTGGGTTGCCTTTCCCTTCTCCAGGGGATCTTCCTGACCCAGGGACAGAACCCTAGTATCCTGCACTGGCAGGTGGATTCTTTAGCAGTGAGCCACCAGAGAAGCCTGAAGCCTTAAAGCTGGGCTTATCACATGGCTCTGTTCTCTAAAAATGAAAACAGCAGACATCCTGATGGGGGTGGAGGTGTGCCTCATGGGGGGACTGGGACAATGACCAAAATCCATCAGCCACTGGGGGAGAATTAAGCTTGCTGTCTGTGAGTTTAAATATCTATTTGAATACAGCCAAAATGCTTTGGAATCTAGTGCTTGGAAGTAATTATGGTGATGGATTTTGCATTTTGCCCTACAGTGCAATTAAGGGGTAGGGTTTTGCCAACATCTTAAGCCTATTAAGAGCTCCGTGTGGAAGCTGGCCACGACCTCCAGGACTCTGATGAACCTCCAGCCGTGACTCGCCTGCAGCCAGCACACCGGCTCTGGCCGTGCCCTACAGGACGCAGGTCAGGGCCCGGGGGCCGGAGGACCTGGCCTGCCTGCTCCCCCGAGACCCGGCAACACGTCTACACGTCACCACTGTGGCCCCTGTCACTTCTGACAGCAGATATGATTTTAGCTGTCAGGCAGCTGGCAGAAAAGAAAACGTAATTCACAGCCAAATGCAGCCTGCAGAAGCGCACGCCTGGCTCCTGGGGGCTGGAGCTCAGCACACACACCCGGGGCAGGTTTTCTCAGGACTAGCTGTGCAGGTGAGACCCCCTCTTGGGCCAGTCAGGGTTACTGTGAGAGGAAGCAGAATATGGAAATGCAGTTACTATTTCTGACAACTCCACGTCCTAAAACACGCTTTGAGAATTATATTACTAATAACCATTTGGCCATAATTACACTGTGAGCTGTAAATTCCCTATTGAAACTGGACTCACCCTTCCTTGGTTTTTGTTGTTGTTGTTTTGCTAATTCCAAAGGGAAATGATCCTTTACTTCTTTACCGCCAGTTCTGCAGACTGAGGCCTCTAAAATGACCCTGGGGAATGAATCGTGCCCTTGAAGGAGGACACAATTTCAAAGCCCAGATTCTCAGGCTGGCTGCTTGGGGTTGGAGGGATGGAGACAAGATTTGGGAGAGGAGAGAAACTCGGAAATGTTGAGCTCTCGACTTCCCCTGCTTTCAGCGGTTAGTACTCAGCGTTCCCAATAGAGGGGGTGTAGGTTCGATCCCTGGGTGGAGAATGAAGACCCCGCAGGCCGCACAGCGTGGCCTTAAAGAAAAGAGAAGAGAAAGAAATGCCGAGGTCTGTTTTCAGGCTTGGCAATGAGCTCTCGGAGTTGAACAGAGTCACGTGTGTGTGTAGGAGCATGTGTGTGTCCTGAAGGAGGCACATTTAATCAGAAATACGCAGAATGAGCCAAACCGGGATGAGACAACGGGAAATGTAAGCTGCCTGTGAAAATGGAAAATGTCGCCCTGTGGACCATTTGAAAGGATGCTCACCAGCTGCACTGGGGCTCTGGGTACCTACTCCTTGAGAAAGGAGACCCAGATTCTAGCCTGGAATGTTCTTAACCCCTTGTGTACCATGCAGTGCAAAACAGAGGTAAAACCCAGCAGCTGGACCCGTCAGGCGCACCCAGGTTCAAATCCCGATTCTGCCACGTACTAGCTCCGTGAACTCGGCCAAATTATCTAAGCTTGCTAACCTCAGCCTTCCCTTCTGTTCAATGGGGATGAAAAGGATACCTACTGCTGAGGGCTACAGAATTAAACGAGACAGAGTATATGGAGGTGCAAAGCACAGTGGCCAGGACATAGCAGCTGCTCAAGAGATGGTACTATGGATGCGCCGTCACAAGTACTGACTGAGCACCGACTGTGTGCAGGCGCACGGACTCACACAGGGGTTAAATGTGTGAGCCCCGCTTTCAGGAAGCTTGACGGGGAACAGAAAATACAAGGTGAGAAGAGGTTAAGATCCATGGGGGCAACATCTGGACAAGTCACCCAGGAGCTGGGCAGGAAGGAAAACTCCAAGTCAGGGAAGTTGTGCGCATCACATAACTGATCTGTCCATTCCTCTCCCCGTTGAGAAAAGGGAAGCATGATCCTTTCCTCTCTTACCTCTCAGAGTTGGTATGAGGCCCCCAAAGAAATTAGACTCACACCAGTGTTGGAAAGTACAACACACTCTAAACACTAAGGGAGCCTGGGAAGCAAGGACTTGGTAAGAGTGAGAGGGATTCTTGGAGATGCTGTGGCTTTGTGCTTTATGCTTTATGAAAATTCTGATCAGGGGCTCCACAGACGCAGAAGACTGCCTGGGGCATGAGGCCTGCACCAAGATTTCAAATCCCAGCTCCAGTCGAGCAGATGCGCATGCCACTGCTTACACAGTTACACAAAGGGGGAGTCGAAAAGTCATGCCGACAAAAGTGGTGCAAAGCCGGAACTTGGCTTTCCGTGGGATCTTCTGCTGCAGGGCCTCCCAGGAACTCAGGAAGGTAGGAAGACAAAAGGCCTCAAAACTGTCTGTAGCCACCAGACCGTGTGATGGTTCAGGTCTGACCACAAGTGTCTGATCATCATTTTTTAATTTTTTTTTTAAAAAAGAATCTATCCTCCTGTTCATTTATCATCCAATAAAGCTTCCATGCTTATTTACGTGTGTCTGGAAGAGGTAAGGAGGAGACTGTCCATTTGTAAAGAGAGCTTAGCGCAGACTGCCATCTTCCTAGTTCATTCATTTGCCCCCTGACTCTTATTGAAGGTGTTACGGGCTTGTATCACCCAAAATTCATACATTCAAGTCTTAATTCCAAGTACTGCATTTGGAACCTGGATGTTTAAAGAGCTGATTAAGTTGAATGAGGCCCTAATCCAGGACTCTGTCCTAATAAGAAGGGAAACTGTTAATTCCTAGAACTGCATTTGGAGTCAGGGTATTTATCTGCAAGTCAAGGCCATCTGCAAGACAAGGAAGGGCCTTGGGAGAAATCAAACCTGGATCCCAGACTTCAGGTCTTTAGAACTGAGAGAGAGTAAATGACCGTTAAGTCACCCAACCTGGGCTCCCTTTGTAGCCGCAGCAGATACAAAGGGCTACTCTGGGCCAGGAACACTGCTGGGCCTTGGGAATCCAAGGAAGAAGACCATGCCCACCTCGGAGAGCTCACCACCTCGGCAGGGAAGCACAGGCTCACAAACACAGCTTAACGGAGGCTGGGCTGCAAGAGAAGAACAAGACTGCTCGGTCCTGGGGGTGGGCGTGCACAGGGGAGGACTCGCGCAGGCCCTGCTAAGATGACGCAGACTGGAAACCGCAGTGGGACCTGGCTCACCCCTCAGCCCCCGTCCTGTGTTGGCGGTCAGTCTGTAATTACTGAATCACGTCTCTTGGTGTGCAGGTAGGTGATTAACTTGCTGGGCTTGTCCTTTGGGGAAGTAAAGAGGCACAAATTCTTGGGGCTGCAAGGTCTCTGGGGGTATTCTAGTTCCACCGGACACCCTGGTGAGAGGTCACGTCAGCTGCTGCCATTCTAGACAGCCTGTCAAGATCCGGAGTGTCCTTATGGGGACAAGGCAGACGGAAGAAGGCAGGGAGAGAGGGAGAGACGGAAGGAGAGGAAAGGGGAGGGAGGAAGGAGAGAGAGAAAAAAGAATCTGTCCAAATTTCACACCACTCTGGAAATAAAGGTTACATCCGCAGCTGCCTCATGTGGCTAAAGGTGACTGTCAGACCATCTTGGTCTACAAGAAGCAGACAAAACACGGAGAGGGTTGCCCACCATTTCTGCACTCCGCCTAGACAGCAGCCTCACCCAGACTCACCCAGCAGGAGAAGGTGGTGTGCCTCAGGGAAGTGCAAGTGGGCTCAATCAGAACTTCAGATCCCCTCTCCAACCACAGGCCAGAAGACTGTCCCCTCTCTCCTGAAACTAACGCTTTGTCAAGCTGTCCGCCGAGGTCAGCCCCAGCTACCATATAGACACCTGTGTGAGCCGCCCTTACCTGTCCCTGCCAGCAGCGTGGACTGCAAGCTTGCGAGGAGCCCCAGCGCCCGGCTAGCCAGTGGTCCTCAGCTTGAGGGCGTGAGCAGCACCCGTGGGCAGGTTAAGCACGCAGACTCTCAGGCCCACCCCAGCCATCAGCGGGTCGAGGCGCTGGCCAGAAGCCACGTGTTCAGTGAGCACTGGGTGATGCTAACGGACCACGCCTGGGGCAAGACTCACTCAGCAGAACCCACAGAGACACAGAGGAAAAAACTAAGGCTCCAAGAGGCGCCAGGGCTTCCCCAGGACCGCAGAGCCCGCCGGCGGCAGAGCCCATCAGAACCCTCATTCTGGCCCTAAAACAGGAGCATCAAGTCAGCACAGTCAGTACAGTGGTCCCAGGGGCTCTGCCTCTTCCCCACGCTCATTGCCTCTCCTCACCTCCCAAAGTCCTCCCCTCCTCGCCCCCCAAAGTCCTCCCCTCCTCGCCTCCCAAAGTCCTGTTTACAGAGACAGAACAAAATCAGAAGGAGATCAGAACTCAGGGCAAGAATCCTCTGGGTGAATGTTGGGAACCCTCTAAACACTTAAAATATCTGTGTCCATTTCTATTCTCTGGCCCTGTCACTTTCTATTTCCTCTCTGAGACAGTGAAATACACTGTACAAGTGATTGTCTGAATGAGCAAAAAGCTCGTTCAAGACAAATAGTTAAATAAACTTCAAAATTCAAATGGATACTTTGAGCTCAAATTAACCCACCGTGTAATTAATATTTGTGCTTCTATCAACCTCTATTTATGACCAGGTAGTGCCGTTAAGACTTATTCACAAAAAAGCCACTTTATACACATCCGTTCAGGGCTGAAAAAAAATAATCTTTCAAGATTATCAGAGGAATCCAAGGTGGAGGTGATTTCTCCCTTGGTGTGCTTGAACTTGGGAAGACTTTCGACATAATGGTTGACATATAAAAGACATTTATAATAATTACTTAGGCACTAATGACAGTTTGGACAATAAGAAGCCTGGTTCCAAAGTTCCCTGACCAGCAGTGTTTGCTGTGACTAAGGGCCATGTAGACAGCAGGCATCAACTTTGCCTAACCTTTGCACTTGTAATAAAAATGCAATAAAGTAATTGGTTAAAATCGAGACACTCCTGATAAAGAATATTTGCTTTTTAAAATAACTGGCTAAAATAGGAACATATCTGATAAATGAGTTTATGGAGGTGGGGGGCGGAAGGCCAGGCCTTGCTAATTAATTGAGATTCTGTTTCCTACGTGGATTCCTTCTTTACCTCTTTGGAGAGAAATGGAGCCGTGAAACAATGAACACAGCCTGCAGTACTGACCAAAAGCATGCGTACTCCTCAGTTAATAGAGAGGTGTTTACACGCTGTTAACACTTGTTTAAAATTCCCAAGCTTCGCAGCACTGGAGAACGCAGGCTTTGACGGCATATTTAATCACAAAACTGTGGTTCTCATCAGATCACCAATATACTTTGACCCTCTTTGCCATAAAGCAGAAGACATGGAGACGCAGGAAGAGACGTTCTGTATCCTCTGGTCTCTTAATTCGTTGCCATCTGTACTTGAGTTGAAAATCCATGAATGTCTTGATCTTATTTCCCTTGAGAGTTTGCTCTATATTAGGTCCCTATTTAAAAGCTCCAATTTTTAATTAAAATCTTATTTTTTAACAATTAAATATATAAAGGATGACACTTGGTATAATTATGAGCAGACCAGAATACATTACACATAGCAATAGTAATAGGAATGACAAGAACAAGGGTACCATAAAAAAGCATGCATCGATTTCACACCTTTACGTGGCCCCCTAATAGCAATCAATGAGCCTGGGGGCAGTCATATTGCCTCTGGACACTGTATACTGTGGAGGTCCCATTCCTAGGAACTGACGCTCCCTGAGCTGCTCTTGAGGGCTTCCCAGGTGGCGTACCTGCCAATGCAGGAGACATAAGAGACCCGGGTTCAATTTCTGGATCAGGAAGATCCCCTGGAGGAGGGCACAGCAACCCACTGCAGTATTCTTGCCTGGAGAACCCCAGGGACAGAGGAGCCTGGCAGGCTACAGTCCATAGAGTCGCACAGAGTCGGACACGACTTAAGCAACTTAGCTCGCATGCACTCGTGTATGGCCTGTACAGCCAGGCACTGTACTAAGCACTTTACATTTAAACCATTTGAGGCAGGTCCTAGTACAATCCCAGTTTTACAGACGACAATTCTGGGACTCAAAGAAGTCACCACAGCTAAGTTTGCAAGACCACCAAGTGAGCAGTGACTCCAAACAGAACGCCTTAAACCCAGCATGATCCAGTGGGTAAAGACTTGAGTTTGGTACCGCCAGACTGGACTTTTCAAAGTCCAGAGAAGACTTCAAGGCTTGGGAAGGTTTGAAAATCAAGTGTTAAAGCAATGGGAATTGAATGACGAAAATTCAGTTGTCTCAGAAATTAAATAAGTCTGTGTCCTCCGTGAGTTCCCCAGTTCTTCCCATTCCCTCTACGCCGGCCTCCGTGGCCCTGGGATTCAGCGCTCTCGGGACTAAAGCGCCTGCCACCTCCAAGGTGACTTCTAGCAGAAACACTCCCATTTCCCGGGGTTGGAGAAATCAGGAGGCAGGTGTCAGAGCAGAAAACCAAAGATCTCCACTCCAGCCGCCGGGGTGATTTCACGACACAGTGATGCCAGGCTGGCCTGAACAGGGTCCCAGTGATTCCTTTAATTGACTCCCAAACAACTGGGTTCTATTGTCTCTACTGCGAGGCATTACAAGAAGTGGTCTGAGCGCTGGGGGGCCTTTCAAGGCATCACTGGGCCTTGAAAGAGGTAATGGAACTGTTCTACAAACAGAATAACTCAGGCTGTGAGGAGGGTTGGTGGAGTCGTGTTCAAAGCAACACGGCATCCCCTGTTCCTTCCCCAGGGAACACAGAGACACAATAAAAGTGCCCATCCATTTGGGGTCAGGCCATACTTCTGTTGTTGTTTAGTCACTAAGTGATGCCTAACTCTTACAACCCTATGGATTGTAGCCCACCAGGCACCTCTGTCCATGAGATGTCCCAGGCAAGAATACTGGAATGGGTTGCCGTTTCCTTCTCCAGGGGATCTTGCCAACCCAGGGACTGGATCCACGTCTGCATCAGCAGGCAGATTCTTTACTACTGAACCTTATGTTGTAGGTAGCTTACTGCATAAGGGAAGCAGGGAAGAAGCCTTAGGCAATATTAAGGCATATATTAAGGCACATTTACTGAGCGTTTACCATGTCCCAGGCTCTATTCTAAATCCTCCACCTGTATTATATCATTTGAGACAAAAACCACATGAGGCGAATTATACTATTGCCCATTTTACGGACAGAGAAACTGAGGCACAAAGAGGTTTAGTAAACTCACCTATAGATAGTAGTTGGCGGAAGATTCAGCCTCAGGCAGGCTGATCCCAGAGCTTAGGGTGAAATTAGGGGCTCCATATGGGAATATCGATGTGATTAACTGAGAGACAATTGTGCTGCTGTTAGTCATGTATATACTATTAATAAATGTTAAGTCCACCAAAAACAAACATTCAACCAGCTCTCTGATAAGGCTGGAATGTCCCATTGCAAATACTCGAGGCCAACCTCTTCCAGGGAAACACAAGGACATGAGAGGAAGGAGTTGCTGGCAGCTGGAGGGGAGAGCACAGACCTGTGATGATCTGGTCCAAATCTTCTCAAATGTTGCCCACCTTGGGTTCCCATCAGTTCAGTTAGTTCAGTCGCTCAGTCGTGTCCGACTCTTTGCGACCCCATGAATCGCAGCACGCCAGGCCTCCCTGTCTATCACCAACTCCAGCCCCCCTGAAATGTCTCTCCCTCCTCCAGCACGAGGTGTGCCAGCTCCCGAAGTTTTGAGCACTATGGAGCTAATCTATGGCCACCCACTCCAATACTCTTGCCTGGAGAATTCCATGGACAGAGGAGCCTGGTGGGCTGCTGTCCATGGGGTTGGACAGAGTCAGACACAACTGAAGCGACTTAGCATGCATGCGTGCATTGGAGAAGGAAATGGCAACCCACTCCAGTATTCTTGCCTGGAGGATCCCAGGGACAGAGGAGCCTGGTGGGCTGCTGACTATGGGGTCTCACAGAGTCAGACATGACTGAAGTGACAGCAGCAGCAGCTACTGATCTTGTGTTAACCATGCTTTTCTTGCCTACGAATCTGCCAGTGGAGGGAAGGGCTGCCCCATTGTACTGCCCCAGACTCAGGCCCTTGTGTTGGCCTCCAAATTCTCTCTTCAATTCCAGGGCATTGTGGAAGATTCTGTGATTCAGCCACGGTCACTTCCTCAGGCTGCTACCCCCCTCCTTCATTTTTATTGATTTGAATTATGATCAATTAAGCTAAGTTCCGGAAGCAATATCTTATTCAAATGTCCATCTCCCAAACTGTAAGTCTGCACAGAAGGTTAAAACCCAAGGCAACACCTAAATTAAAGACTGGCATGGGGCTTCCCTGGTGGCTCAGAGGTTAAAGTGTCTGCCTGCAATGTGGGAGACCTGGGTTCGATCTCTGGGTTGGGAAGATCCCCTGGAGAAGGAAATGGCAACCCACTCCAGTATTCTTGCCTGGAGAATCCCATGATGGGGGAGTCTGGTGGGCTACCGTCCATGGGGTCGCAAAGAGTCGGACACAACTGAGCGATTTCACTTTCACTTCACTTCACTATACTCCACCCAGGCGGCTCGGTGGTAAAGAATCGGCCTGCCAATGAAGGAGACGCAGGTTCGATCCCTGGGTCAGGAGGACTCCCTGGAGTAGGAAATGGCTAGCCCACTCCAGTATCCGTGCCTGGAAAATTCCATGGACAGAGGCGCCTGGCAGGCTACAGTCCAGAAGTTGCAAAGAGTCGAACATGACTTAGTGACTGAGCATACACGTACTCTACCCCAAAGGGTTAATTCCACAGGGGTTCCCTAAGAAAATGTTATTTCCAACAGCCGATGGAGAGAAAAGGGCAGGGAATCTATATCCTGGTGACACACCCAATTCACCCATTTTTCAACAGAGATTTCTAGGTCCTGAACCCCAGACGTCCACCTCTGTTGTAATTTTCCTTGTAGCCCTTTCTTCCCATTATGTCAATTCTCTGCCTTCTGCACCTGAGTGTACCACTAATAACTGCAGATAAAGATACAAAGGCTAACGGGGGACCTGTGCACGATTCTAACTCAACTTGGGGAAAAGCCAAGAGTTGAGTCAGCCAGGCTCCTGATTTGCCCCCGCACCGTGGAATTACCAATTTGGTTGATACTATATACTAAATTAAATTGTCCTCACACTGAATTGACCAGCTCCAGCATCAGGCAGGGCAGGAAGAGTGTATTAGGAGGAGTTCTTGTCGGAAACTGGGTTAAGTTCACATATAAATGTTCAGGCCTCAGAACGCGACAGTCCTGGCTATAAAATGTCTAACTCAGCCACTGAACACTATGTCCCTCTGTGACTGCTGTCTGTGAGCTGTTCAGCAGCCTGACTGTTCCACTGACCTACTTATTTCCGGCGATGGGCTCCTTCCATAGCTGGAGAAGGAGGAGGGGATTCTAGCAACAGTGGCCTCATGATCCTAAACCCTCTTTTAGGAAGTGGTCACGGTCAGAACGCAGTTTCACTCGAGTTCACCCGTTCATGGAAACAGGAATCAGCTTGTTAGGGGGTCTGGGGCAAGCCACCAAGAAAGAAGCGGCAGATACTTGGTCTCGAGGTCTCCAGGCTTTCTGCTGGCCCTCTGGGATTCTCTGGGATCTGAGTGAGCCATGTGAAGGCTCCCGGAGGCTTCCTAGAATGCAGAAGCAGGTGGAGACTCGCGATTAGGCTCAGCTCAGGGTGCAGACACAGACAGTTTAAGTTCAAAGGGCTTCCCCGCCCAGGCGGTTACTCAGGTGGCAGGAATTGAGCACCAGGAGGAAAGTGACAGGTGCTGCTGACACCAGCGTAGCGAGAACAAGCTCAGACCTCGGGGACGCACAGGGCAGGGGAAGCGGCTCGTCCTCCTCTCAGCAAAGCACAAGGAGCTGGGGACGTGAGCCAGTAGCAAACCTGGCTGCGGGGCTTCAGAGAGGAAAACCGGGGGCATGTCCAGAGCCCGCTCTCTCCTGACCTGCCTGGGGCCCCCACCAATGCTACAGGCCGGCTTGAATGAACAATTTCCCTTACCATGTGCGCCAACAGCTTTAGACATCAAAGGACGTCGCCATGCCTGGGCGTTTAGACAAGGTTGGGAGAGGAATATCCGGACCATCTCGTTTTACTCCTATAACACACGGGGCCTGGGAATTTGCCTGCCGGGAACTATGTTCCTCATGTAATCCAAATCGCGGAGAGGCCATGGAACTAAGCTTGCTCATCAGGCAAAGTACGCGCCAAAGCTGATTCAAGACCCCGAGGATCTGGGTTTCAAAGCTACTCTTCAGCCTCTTTTTTAAGGAGGAAATTAATTGCACTGCACACACGGTCCCTCCTCATCCTGAGCGCACAGGAGACTTGAAGAGAAAGAACCCCAGAGCTCAGAATGGCATGGTCCCCACCTTCCCCAACCTCTGCTTCCCCCACCCCGTCTCCTTCACATTTCTGTCCAACTCAGGAGATAGCGCCTTTGGTCCAGTAGGAGTCCTTGACCCGTTGATTCAGGAAAGTTCATTTAGCTGAAACAAATTCGACCTCTAGAATCCAAATTGTTGGCAGACTTTTGTGAGATTTGATCCTTGGAAGCCAGTAACGGCTCTATCCCATGGACTCTCCATTGACATGTTGTATGAAAACCATCAGTGATGCCCCTACTGTGTCAGGTAGACAATTGAATCAGATCGTTATCTGTACCTCCCTTGCTCTTCAGAGCTTTGAAGCTTCCTGAAAGGAAGAACCCAGAGTTCTCAGGGATGGCAGCTGAGCCTGTGGACCTTGGCAAGTTGCCTTGTGAGACTGAGTGGAAAGAGCCTCTAGAGGAGGAAGGGGCCAAAGCGATGGTCTACAAAGCCCTCGGCCCTCTCCGGTTCAGCACTCCCTGATTCCATGGTGTCTGTGAAAAGAATGGCCATTCGAAATTGCCCAAGGACTTAGGACTTGGGCATTCAGATGCTTCATCTTAGGAACTGGATTTAGAACTAAGAACTGGGCTTCCAAAGCTGACCTGTGAGCAAAAGAGTCAAGGTGAATTGACAGGCAGCAACATCTTTTAGAGGAATTAGAAGCAATTATCATGTAACTTCAGATTCATCAGGGACCCAGCCCACCAGCACTAAGACTTTTAATGGGAATTTTAGACTTTTTATGTTTCACATGAAATGGAAGAGAGAAATTGGTGTCGTGGTCTTCGTCTCTCTCCCACAAATTAGCAGGTACCTTTCGCTCAAAATATCCAAGGCTTTTGTTGTGGAGCCAAAATTGATCAAAGGTTACTGCAATCTAAAAACAAAAGAAAGAAAGGGAGAGAGAATTCTCCAGTTGCCTGGTTGCTAAGCAACCATAGTCTGTTCTGGTAACTGGGTTCGGGGGTCTTTGCTTTCATTCGCTGCTGACTTTCACTCCATATATAATATATACCAGCATGTTTATTCTCCTGTAAATGCCCAGCAAATAAAAAGCGATGAAGCCCTTTCACTGAAATTATTCATGTGCTAAAAGCTGTTATCCACATCACTGGTGTGATTGACAATATCATACCAGCAAGCTTCCCAAATTAGTTCTTGTTCTGCTATTGTACTCCTGGGCTTTCTGCCTTTAATAAAAGGAAAAGCGCTACAGTTTTATGTAAGCTTTCTACAGCCTGGCATTACAGCTCCTCAGTACCAATGATGAAGATGTCATGTCTATTCCAGGCACGTCTTCCTTCCAGCTGCCGTCAACTTTCTAGAGAAACTACCTTTCAAGTGATTTTTCTCCCCCTTGAAAACTTTGCTTTGCCTTGAGAGTTAATTCACAGGAGAGACTTTGAATGCGCTATATGTTCACATAAATGGGTTGCCTTTAAGGAAATCCATGTGATATATGATACTCCTAAGACTGTTCCTCAAAATGGGTACTAAAGATCACTTCCATCAAAATCAAAAGCCAGGGACCAGGCCTGAGCATCTGCATTTTATCAAACAACATGCCCCTCTCTGCAACAAGAAAGTTGGATGCACCCTGAAGCCTGAAAGGTCTTGACTGTTTTCGTTTGAACGAATCAATCAGTCCTACGCAAACCTGCATTTTGAAATCAGAGCTGGGAAGTCTCTTATTTGGGCAAAGGTTTATGGGTCACTCAGAAATATCAAGGTCCTGTAACTAGTGGCTGCAGACTCTGACAGGCAGCCCGGTCACTCCCTCGCCTGCAGAGAATTCAGTAGACAGAAGCCTGAACAGCAAAGACGGCCATGCAAGCGGGACTGACTGCGGTCCGCAGGCACAGAAGCGTGTGGCCTGCTGGTGAGTTGTGCCTCTGGTCAGCCCCACACCCCCTTTAACTAAAGATGTTACCTTTACCAAATCTTTGCTTAATCTTTACTAAAGATTAGTATCCAAATGTGTACGTAACAGGTACAAATTTCCTAAACCTTAAACTGAGGCCATTGTGTGACACATATAATTTAACTACATTCCTGAGGGTCTCTGGTTAAATGCAGCTGAATATCATCATCAGATACCCTACTAGTAAGTATCTGGAGAAGGAAGTGGCAACCCACTCCAGTATTCTTGCCTGGAGAATTCCACTAGGATGTGGTAGGACTTCCCACCTGGAATCAAGATAGCTCTACTTCGAGGTCAGTGCAGTTCCCCCAGCCCTGGATGTGCTGTGATTACAGGGGCACCCTCATCAGCAGGTCTAAAACCTCTCCCGGTAGGCCACTCCATTGGGTCACAATGTTCCCTGCTGGAGACCACAGTTCAAGTAAAACCCAGTCTACCTAGGGTAATATAACACAGACAACTAGTGGCCAGAAGGCCTTGAAAAGCTGGGACATTGCACAGATGCCCTGTGAGGCAGGAGGCAGGCTGATGGGAGGCACACTGAGATTCCACAGTGGGCCAAGATCCCAGGGATTAAAGAGAGAGATCTGGAGATGGAACACAGTATGGGGGCTGAGAAGGAACAGATACAGGAAGCTTCTGCTGCTTCCGATTTGCCTTCAGCCAGCCTTCTTTCCCAGCATCAACCTGCGACAGTCTCGGGTCTATGGCTACAACACTGCTTCTCTCACGCCTAACAGACTCTACGAGCCACTAGCTCAGAAATAAAAGGACTCCTCTTTTTGAGCGGGGCCATGACCAGCACCCCTGAAGAAAGCTTTGGATGCTCTGCAAGCAGCTAGTGGTTTAAACGGTCATTGCATTTGTACCTAACCCTCTTCCATTGTCATTTTTATGCAGTGTTATTTTTCCTTTTTTTTTTTCATTGAAAAAGCTTTCAACCAGAGAGAATCCTAATTAATTTGAAACAAGAGTAATCTTTCCTCCATTTTGTTGCTTCCAGTTCATGGTTAAAGGAGCAATTTCGAAGTGGGCATCTTTAAACCTTGCATGTAATATTGAGTGGTTCTGCTAAATAGCTTTCAGATGTGCTGTTCATGTGTTCTTTTGATGAGAGCTGGTGATGGTGTTAATTTCTGATAAAACACTGTAGAATACTAGCTTCTCTTTCTAATAGATGTTTCTGTGCAAAGGGAAAGCCGCCAGTACCTCATTCAGTCAGATTTCGTTATATTTGCCATAATATTGCTCATGTCTTCTCCTCTTCTGTGAATCCCTTCACAGCTTGCCTTGGGATGTATTGTTTCATGTACACATATTTGATATTTCCAGCTGAATTTCAGCCTTGTCCAGAGTGGGGCCCAGCCTGTCCCTAACATTATAGGTTGCATTACCTTGATGAAAAGTACCACCTCAACTCTGCTAGCTTGAATGGAAAAGAGAGCTGATTTGACTTTATACAGAATCATGTGTGTTTCACGGCCTTCGTGGGGCCCTGGCAGCAGATATGGAAAAACCACGCAGACTCTGAGATGGACATATAGGATCACGCCGTGATTCCAATGTGGGTATCAGTTCTCACTTAGAGTTATGAAAGCCAAGGGTATAAATGAAATTGCCTGGGCAGGGAGCATAAAATGAGACAAGAATAAGAACCTGGGATAGTTCTTGAACAATACCATTTAGAGACTCGATGAGCTTCCGAAGGGACAAGGAGAATGACAAAGAGAAAGAACACCATATTGCATTGGGGAAAATGTGTTCCAGTACAGCTCAACTCTGTTCAATGCTGCCGAGGAGTTAAGGGAAGGAAAGATGTCTGTTAAACTTAGCTGAGCAGAGACCTTAGCAAGAAACATTTCTGTGGAATGATGGGGGTGGAAGCCAGGAGTGGGTGATGTGTAAATGCCAGGTAAAGAACCAAAGATAGCAAAGTGTGATCGAGGCTTTTAGAAGTTTGTCTGTGAAGGGGAGTAAAGAACAAGGGTGATCGATGAAGGGGAGACAGGATCTGGGGACGTGTCCCTTCCAGTTTTAAAATGATTCCATCATAGAAATAAAAAGTTCAAGATAGATGATTACGGAGAGCATCCTCTTTCTCTTCCATCCCCAATCAGTTCAGTTCAGTTCAGTTGCTCATTTGTGTCTGACTCTTCGTGACCCCATGGACTACAGCACGCCAGGCCTCCCTGTCCATCACCAACTCCCGAAGCTTGCTTAAACTCATGTCCATCAAGTCAGTGATGCCATCCAACCATCTCATCCTCTGTCTTCCCCTTCTCTTCCTGCCTTCAATCCCTCCCAGCATCAGAGTCTTTTCAAATAAGTCAGCTCTTTGCATCAGGTGGCCAAAGTATTGGAGTTTCAGCTTCAACATCAGTTCTTCCAATGAATATTCAGGATTGATTTCCTTTAGGATGGACTGGTTGGATCTTCTTGCAGTCCGAGGGACTCTCAAGAGTCTTCTCCAACAACACAGTTCAAAAGCATCAATTCTTCTGTGCTCAGCTTTCTGTATAGTCCAACTCTCAGATCCATACATGACCACTGGAAAAACCATAGCCTTGACTAGATGGACCTTTGTTGGCAAAGTGGTGTCTCTGCTTTTTAATATGCTGTCTAGTTTGGTCATAACTTTCCTTTTAAGGAGTAAGCATCTTTTAGTTTCATGGCTGCAGTCACCATCTGCAATGATTTTGGAGCCCAAAAAAATAAAGTCAGCCACTGTTTCCACTGTTTCCCCATCCTTTTGGCCATGAAGTGACCCCCCCTACTGACACATATACACAAGCCATTATGCAGCCATCAGTGTATCATTCTTCTGGCAGGAAAATTCTGCAGATAAAAAAGTAAAAATCAGAGCTATTCCCTTGACACTGATATACCACCTAGCTACCACGGTTAGCCAACCAATCACAAAATGATGTTCGAATCCCCTCTCCCTGTGAAGCCCAGGGTTCTCCTTCCATAGACCCCAACCCCTTGATGCAAGGATTCTCAGTGTTTGTATGGCCCTTGTCCTGTGAAATCTGAAAGCTAAGTTCCACCAGGCTTCTAAGCCATGTGCTTTTTGTCTCTTACAAAAGGACCGACAGTGTTCCTGTGCATTTTTAAACAATAGTTTGCACCATCTATTCTAAGTCAGACAGGCCTGGTGGAGGAGAATTGTGGCTTGCCATTGAGGATGGCAGAACTGGGGCCGGTCCCCACATCCCCCCAAGCAGGCCAGGGCCTTTCCACGAAACAGATGAGCTGCTGCATTCTCCGTCTACCCAGGTGACATTGGCTTCTTTCTGGACTCAGAGAACTGGCTTGCAAAAAACCTCAATAGGTTACTTTTCCCTGCCGCTGCCACAGCCACTGTTTTACAGGCCGGGAAACCGAGGCCCATAGAGGGTAAATGACTCAGCCAAGGGCACCCAGCCATCTCTAAAGCCAAGTCCCAGGCCCACATGCTTACATCTGCAACATGCGTGTACGTGTGTAAGGACAGACCTGGGTGCTTCCCAGCAACGCAGCAGGAGAAGCGAAGACCTGCTTTTCTTTTCTTTGTCTCTTAGAAAGATTGTTCTTCTCTTCTCAGGGACTTCCCTAGTGGCTCAGTGGTGAAGACTCCACCTGCCAATGCAGGAGACACGGATTCAATCCCTGATCCAGGAAGATCCCACATGCCGGGGAGCAACGAAGGCCGAGCACCGCAGCTACTGCTGAGCCTGGGCTCCAGAGTCCGGGAGCCCCAACTGCTGAGGCCCCGAGCCGCACCTACTGAAGCCTCCGAGGCCTATAGGCCATGCTCTGCCACAGGAGAAGTCATGGGAGCGAGAAGCCCACTCGCCTTAGCAAAGAGTAACCCCGGCTTGCTGCAGCTGGAGAAAAGCCCGCGCGGCAACGAAGACCCAAGGGAAAAAGACTTATTTTCTCTTCTTGCCTGAATGTACAAAGGCAAAAAGAGTAGTTTGTTTATACAAACATATGCATGTGTGTGTGTGCGTGCACGCACGCTCAACCATCTTCAACTCTTTGCCACCCTATGGACTGCAGTATGGCAGGCTTCCCTGTCCTTCACTATCTCCCTGACTTTGCTCACACTCGTGTCCATTGAGTCGGTGATGCCATCCAACCATCTCATCCTCTGTCGTCCCCTTCTCCTTCCGCCTTCAATCTTTCCCAGCATCAGGGTGTTTTCCAAGGAGTCAGTTCTTCACATCAGGTGCTCAAAGTATTGGAGCTTCAGCTTCAGCATCCGTCCTTCCAATGAATATTCAGGGTTGATTTCCTTTAGGATGGACTGGTTTGGTCTCCTTGGGAGTCCAAGGGACTCTCAAGAGTCTTCTCCAGCACCACAATTTGAAGGCATCAATTCTTCAGTGCTCAGCCTTCTTCGTGGTCCAACTCTCAGAAAACAGTTTTAACTTTCAGGTCCAAAAGAGGGCAGGACTTTTTCTTGCCCCCATCTTTAGGAGCCAGCAGGGCCTTTCAAGACAGCAGTCGATAAGAGGAAGCAGTTGAGGCGTGAGTGGTGACTTCTGGTCACCATGGAAACCCCCGAAACCTCCACACCTCTTGCTACCACAATGGGACAGGCTGCCTCACCTTCCCACCCCATTTCTCCAAAGATGAGGCGGTCCCTGAGTCCACCTGCTTCTGCAGTCTGCCCAGCAGGCAGAGAATCCCACGGACAGAGGAGCCTGGTGGGCTACAGTCCATAGTGTTGCAAAGAGCGGGACATGACTGAAGCGACTTAGCACACACACACACACACACACACACACACACACACAATATTTGATGCACATTTCCTGAGTCATTTTATAGATTTTTAAAAACCTCCCCTTCCCCAACCAATGAAAGATAGTATCTATTAATATGAGCACATAGCCCCAGGCCTCCTGGAGCCTAAGGATTGATCATGTTAAACCTTGTGACACCAACCTCTTACCTCATCATCAGCCAGGCAGAGAACTGGACATAAGCGGATCACAGACCCTGCCACCCACAACCCCCACTGGCTTTTAAAAGCGCTTTGTCGAAATCCTTTGGGAATCTCTTTGTGGCTCAGATGGTAAAGAATCTGCCTGCAATGCAGGAGACCCGGGTTCGATCCCTGGGTCAGCAAGATCCCCTGGAGAGGGGAATGGCAACCCACTCCAGTATTCTTGCCTGGAGAATCCCACGGACAGAGGAGCCTGGTGGGCCACAGCCCATAGGTCACAAAGAGTCAGACACGACTGAGCAACTAACACACTTTGGGGAGCTGAGAACAGCAGGTTCAAGACAGGCGCGAGCAGCCTTGTCTCCTTACATGGCCTTGCAAGAAGCCTTTCTCTGCTCCAGTCTCCAATGTTTTGGTGTATTTGGCCCCACTGTGCATTGGGCACGCGAATGGGTACTTCTTTCCACCTTAGAAACACCCTCCCTTCCCCTCTACTTGGCCTCAGTCTAATCATCCCACGGGGCCTGTTCTAACCTCACTTCCTCCTTCATGAACCCAGTGACACCTGGTCACCCTGAACTCTAGCTCTCCTTGTTCTCCCTGCTGATACTCTTCTATTAGGATATAATGCTAATTATTTTATGATGGGTGTAACTATTCAGTTCAATATTATGTGAAAGATATATTCTGACCAAGTCCCCCAGCTAGGGAATAAAATAGGTGGGGAGGGGCTATAAGGACAATTGTCTGTATCACTGGCAGGCTTGAGGACAGGGAAAACGATTTATTTTATTTATTTATTTTTTTTTTTAGGGAAAATGATTTAGTCTCACCACAATCTCTCTCAGTCGCCCCCTTCTATTCTTTAGCTTGGATGATTTATGCTTTCTTAATTTTAGCTAAAAATCTATGGAGCCTAAGGAGGTATAGCTTTCCCTGTCATCCAGATGGAAATTCTAGAACCGTCCTTTTTTGTTAAAGACCCAAAAGGAAAAATTATCATCACGTAGAGTATCTTCACTGACCACAGCGCAATACAGCTAGGAATTAACAACAAGACATTAACTGCAAAAACTATCTATACTTGTGTTAAAATAAGATAGAGACTAGACTTAAAAAATCCTCCAAGCAAACAAAGCCATGGAGTGAAACGAAATTTAGCTTATTTTTTATTAACATAAGTGAAACTTCACTAACATTATTTCCTGCAAATATCTATGATAAGTATAATAGAAATTTAAGTCATCTTCCAAAAGATGGTATAAGATAATCACTTTTAATCAATCCTCTACCATTTGGAAATCCCCACTACAACAGCCAATCATTGTAAAAGTTAAACTGCTTCCTCTTTCACACTTTATAAGCCATCCTGGGATGAGCCCCTGCATTTTCTGTCAATGTTGAACTTGGAAACTCCAGTTCAAGAACTATTTTTATACGTACAATAGACTCTTACTAAATGCTATTTTACTGATCCAGTGGTTTTAATTTTTATATTTCTGGATTTCTGACACTTGAAAACATTAAAACATATTTTTAAGTAACTCCCAAGCTAGAGAGGAAATATAAGCAAATTACAAACTATAACTCAACAATGAAAGCAGTACTTGGCAAAATTTATAGAGTGCAGCCAAAATGGTACACTGAGATCAATGAATAGTAATAAAGACATCTATAAATACAAAATATAGACTGAAGATAAATGAGCTCAACTTTCAAATCAGGAAGAAATAACAGCAAAACAACACCACCATCTCAGGGAAGTATAAGGAAGGAAGCATTAAAGAAAAAAGAAATTATAAAATCAATGAAACAAAACTGGCACATTGATTAGACCAATCTTTGGCAAGTTTGACAAAGAAAGTACATGAACACCTGGTACCTGAGGAAGGCATGAGGCTAAATTTCAGCCTGAATTTCAGCACAAAACAAGGATTCTTCAGTCCTACGCAAGTTCTTTAACTTCTCTCGGTACAGGCTTACCATCTATTAAGTGCAAATAACAAAAAATCCTGCTCCAGTGGTTGATGTCAGAAATAGATGAGACAGTGTTTGCCAAAAACTGAGTACATTGCTTGGCTCAGAGAAATCAACAATAAATACTAGCTATTATGATGTCATTTTAATGTCATGGAGTTATATGGAGCAGGAACTCTCAGTCCTGGCTTTCCATCAGGATAACTTGTGATAATTTTAAAAAGTCTTGCTGAGTGACTATTTCTATTATTAGGGGCACTCTGATTTTTTCATCGAAGAAATAATTTTTGTAATTCTCCAAATTATATTGTTAGCATAACTGTGCTTCATAAGTGTCCCTAAACTTGAGGATGTCTGATTCTGTATTCTTCTCTTGTTTTTTCCTTGGTTCTTTGGTTTCTTTACATGAAAAGTTTCAAGATTGGAAAAGTCTGCAATTGGAAAAATTTTCCACTTTTCTTTTCCTTCTGTATGTCCAAGAGTCCGTTTTAAATGGTTGGTTTGAGCAACAAAATAAATTTTCAAAAGGAGAAGCTATCTTAGTTTGAATTCCCCTGGAAGCAGACTCTGAGACAACGGTCTGAGTACAAATGGTTTATTTGGGAGGTGATCCCAGGGAGCACCAGGGAGCACCAGTTAGAGTGCAGAAAGCTGAGCGGAGGAAGAGAAGGAAGCCAGCGAGACGACGCTGCCACTGCGGCGTGTGTTTAGATGCCAAAGCTCTTTCACTATTTGTAAGTCAGAGTGTCTGCAATGCTCCCACCCACCTTTTTTTTTTAAGCTATTCTTTTCTGTTTATGAAAATGAACTAACCAAGAAGAGAGAGGCAATCAGTCATAAAACCAGCAAGATATAAACTGCTAATGGACACCTTGGGGTTCAGAGATTATTCTCCTTGGATTCAGATGGGTTATCTATCAGATACAGATTATCTATATTTCCTGAAATATAGTAAGAAATGAAAGTAACAGTAATACTGTGATTTGTAGGATCCCTTCAACTTCCCAAAGGTTGTCAGATTAACTTGGGCACTTATTCAACATGTCTTTACAGTGAAGTTACATTTCCTAAGAAGCTGTAAGCTCTAAAAAAGTGCGTAAGATGAACACGAACCTTAAAAATTCTGTAAAAAACCCATAAAGTACCATATACATGGTTCATGCATTCACCAAGTAGTGGGTTTGCATTTGGACACTATGTTGTATTAAAGACACATATCTTTAAACGCTGGGCTGATAATCATGTTTGGTACAATGAGATGCTCCCTCTCAGGGTGCTCAAGGGGACGAAAACTAACAAAAGAACAGCAGGTTCAAGTCTATCATCTCAACTCTTCCTCTAGAGCAGGAGTTGGCAAACTTTCTCTGGGGAGGGCCAGATGGTAAATATGTAGGCTTTGCAATCGCTCTCACAAGTACTCAACAAGTTTACCACCGTAGCAGGAATGCAGACACAACAAGAGGTAGATGAATGAAACCAAGCATGTGTTTCCACAACTAAACTTTCTTCATTTAGAAGAACAGGCAGCAAGCAGGGGAGGACCCACCACCCACAGCTGGCAGACCCCTCTTCTAGCTGTCTGTCCATCACCTGGGATTCTGATGCTTCTCTCCCTCTCTTTTTCTGTGTGGCAAAGTTTTCAAGAATCAAATACACAGACGAGGCAAGACTACTGGACTGAACATCTGTGTCAGGAATGATGCTGGATGCTGGACCTAGGGAGGATAGCCTCCTGCCCTCACAGAGACCCCAGATGTGGAAAAGACAGTTGACTGTCCAGCAAAGATTAAGACTCGCCCTTGCATTGAAGAGAGTTGTCTCCCATGCAGGTGCCCGGCCAAGGACCGTAGTTCTCAGCTTCCTTTGCATCTAGTTGGAACCATGTGATGGTTCTCACCAATGAGATATAAGCAGAAGTCTCTCATAAGCCAAGAGAGTTAAGAAGCAAGTGCGCATTCTCCATACAAACATCACATGTTTTCTGGCCGGATGTGTAGGACTCCAAGGATCTAGATGATAACAGAGTCACAAGATAGAAGGAACCCAAGTCCCTGAATTTCTTCATGAAGGTGCTCATCGATCAAGTAATTGATAAATGTACATCGATTGGACTAAGGCTTTCAAACTTAAGGGTTTTATTCATCATGGCCACAAGCATTATCTTAACTGACACAACAGTCCAGCAGATACGAACTATGAAATGCCAGCAGTCAGTGTGGTAAGAGGTGTATTCACCGTGTGCCATGTGCACGCGTGCAGAGTCAGCCCCGTGGACTGCAGCCCGCCAGGCTCCTCTGTCCAAGGGATTCTCCAAGCAAGAATACTGGAGTGGGCTGCCATGCCCTCCTCCAGGGGATCTTCCTGATCCAGGGATTGAACCCACATCTCTTATACCTCCTGCATTGGCAGATGGGTTCTTTACCACTAGCACCACCTGGGAAGCCCAACAGTGTGCTATAAGAGTACCACGTAGGGAATGATGGGAGAGAAAACTTCCACTGGAAATTCAAGGGATATTTTTATCAGAGTCAGTGGGCCCAGAAAGATTAGACCATCTGATCGTCACCAACAACCCTGTCATCACCATTTGATGTACTAGGACTCTGAGATTCAGAGTGATTGACTCGGGCAAAGTCATCACCCCAGAGACTCCTGGATCAATTCCAGTCCTCTTTCCCTTGCGTGACAAAATCTCAAACCTCTTTTTGGAGAAGCACAAACCCATAGTTTGGACAAGGGACTGGATCTCCCAGGATCGCGTTTAGCCTGAAACTCAGCTCCTCTCCACACCACAGTTTTAGCCCCACTTCCAAAAGTGACCCTGCTCAGGGATTCCCTAATAAGCCAACTCCTTTCCTTCCTCAGGGGCCAAGCTAATCAGGACAGGTGACCTTGGGCAGGGTGGAGGGTCTTGTCCACGGGCAGAAGTACTCTCTGCTGAGCAGCATCTGTGCCCACCACAGATCTGAACGACCCTCTCCCCATCCGACAGCAGGCTGGCAGCGTGGGAGTCAAGAGGCAAACAAGAGAAGGGAGCGTGGCAGGGAGGAGAGCGGGGCGATATTAACTGTTTCTATTTTTGACTTTGAAAAGAGATTTTTTGACACACTAAGAATAAGAATTTTAATACATCTGCAGGCACTAAAAAGCCAGTTCCTGAATGCAGCTCTTCCCGGCTCCACTTTCTTCCTGGCAAGAGAAAACAACCCACATGTCACCTGGCTTTTACTTTTCCTTGAGCATCTCAAAAGCAGATTTCTTCTTCTTCTTCTTCTTCTTCTTCTTCTTCTTCTTCTTCTTCTTCTTCTTCTTCTTCTTCTTCTTCTTCTTCTTCTTCTTCTTCTTCTTCTTCTTCTTTTCCTTAGTGAAACAATGAGCCTTTGACTCAGGGGGCTGTGAGCAACAAAAGGAACTTGCACCCCTCCCCACCCACACACCTCGACACCCAGGACTCTCCAGATCTCCCGGCTGGTGCCCATTTGAATTACGCTGAAAACAAACCCATCTCCTTTATCCTCCTGCAGATGGATGGCTTCTGATGTTTGGCAACCCTGCATCAGACAAAAACCGGATCTAAACCCATAAGTCTGTGCTAAAGAGCAGCAGAATTCAACCAGAGCAGATTGGATTAAGATAAACAGCTTTAAAAAGACATTAACTGTTTACATTCTTTCTCCTCGTCCTCCTACTCCCCTGTTTGTATCCACGTACACAAACCTATTTGACTAAATAAACCTAAAACTAGCTAGAATGCTGGTGGGAGGGTACACTGTGTGACCTTTCTGGCTCCAGGTATCAAACATCTTTAAAATCTACATTCCCTTTGACCTAGTAATTCCACTTCTATGAATTTATCCTAAGAAAATTTATCCTAAGCTTGCAAGCTTACGAGAATGTCCATCAAGGAATTTATAATAGCAAAATAAAACAAACAGAAGAAGACTTAAATATTCAACAACAGATAACAATAACTTTCTGGACTATGGTGCATTTCTATAAAATGGAATCATATGAAGCCATTTAAAATGGTAGTTTTTATAATTAAGATAGAAAAACCTGTTAAGTAAATACCTACTTATAAAACAGTACGTATGGTGATGGTGATGTTAGCCGCTCAGTCGTGTCCGACTCTTTGTGACATCATGAAGTATAGCCTTCCAGACTCCTCTGTCCATGCGATTCTCCAGGCAAGAATACTGGAGTGGGTTGCCATTCCCTTCTTCAGGGGGTCTTTCCAACCCAGGAATCAAACCTGGGTTTCCCACATTGCAGGCAGTCTTTACCATCTAAGCCCCAGGGAATAGAGCATATATGTTAAAAATGCATATTTTGGCATTGGAAAGCCTGGAAAAAAATGTTCACCAAAATATTCAGAGTAAGTTCTTTGATTCACAGAAATTCACATGACATGAAAAAAAAATTTTGTTTGCTTTAGCCATATTCTCTCATTTTTCATTAAACAAATATTAATACTTCTACCAAAAAAAAAAAACTGAAAAAATAAACACATGAATGAAACTACATGTAGTGACTCTAAATATTTTTGGTCATCATAATTCCAGCTACCTGGGATGGCTGAATTCTCACTGACCTGTCAGTGGCTGCAGCATTAGAGCAAAAACTCCATGTTCAAACTATATAGCTAACCAACGTTCAAGTCCTTAGTTCTGGGTCAGAGTTTCCAAGGGCCTTCATCATAACACTTTCAAAAGACTTTATAACATAAATATATATTTTAAAATACAGGTACAGTGACTGGAAGTTAGTTCCGGTCCAGTCTTCCCAGATACATAGAGAAAGAGGGAGGGGTCTACTGTGGGTTGTTTTTCTTTCTTTCTTTCTTTTTAGCAGAAGGATCATAGAGAACAAAGCATAACGTTCAGTTGACAGGTCATTGATGGATGCCCTGGCCATCTGAGAAAGGCCCCAGAGCACCTCGGTCCTGGGAAGTCAGCCAGGAGCCGGCTGACAAGGAGGGCTCTGCAGCCTGGAGGCTCTGACATGGGGCTCCCTGCAGCAAAGGTTGGGTCGCTGGAGTTAAAGAAAGGCTGCAAGATTCATCTGTTTAATCAGCAAGCTCCCAGATGATGCTTGGAGTTTGATATGGATCATTCCAGCCTCTCTGAGATCGATCAGCAAGTATTGATTGAGTGCCTACTGTTTGCCGGGCTTGAGGCGAGGCATTTTGGGAGATGCACGGTGAGTACAGAGCAAGGTCTCTGTCCTCTTCAATTAGCGCTACCAGCCCGGGCATAACAAGGTGGGAACGGCCTGAATGTGACGATGCAAGGTACAGGAATGCAGAGCTCGGGGCACGCTGAGATTGGGGGCCCAGGAGGACGTGAAACAGAGGTGGGCTTGAGCTACAGCAGACTTGAATACAAGGCCACTCAGGGCTTCAGTATCCACCCAGCGTACGGGGAAAATGTGAGCAGGGGTCACATGGGAGGTTTCTATAGTCCAGGCCCACAAGGGGCTCACATCACTTCTCCCACATCCCATTGGCCTCAAGTCAGTTTACTGCCCCACCTAGATGGAAAGGGGATGAGAACTATGGTGTCCAATTTCCAGCAACAAAGATCTGAAAGGGGAACACAAAATGCTAGTGGAAAGTTAGCCACAGAGGACAAAGGTCAGAGGTCAACCCAGCACAGCAGGGTGTGAAACTCAGGAGATAGTCACAGTGGAGGAGCCAGAGTCAGACATGGACTACTGAGACCCAGGTCAGGAGGAATGAAAAAGCAAGGTGCTTTAGGACTATTTACACGGTAGTGACAAACCATTAGCCTGGAAATCTCCATCTGGGCAGAAGTCAGCCTTGGAGACTGTGGGGTCTAGGGACTGGAATGCCTTCAGAGAAGGTTTGCACTCCCCTGGTGCCACAGTAACAACCTCTTAAAGTTTCTCAAACAGGCCCACCACCCATCTTAGTTATATTCTTGGCCAGAAAGCATATGACCCCTTCCTTAAACATTATTTGGATCTTAGAGAAGGTTCGTATTCATGAAGGAAATCAGAGAGACCAGGAGGAGCTCAG
Organism: Ovis canadensis; assembly: GCF_042477335.2. Lineage (NCBI taxonomy): Eukaryota > Metazoa > Chordata > Mammalia > Artiodactyla > Bovidae > Ovis > Ovis canadensis. The sequence continues at coordinate 70,153,547 of NC_091267.1, forward strand.
TTGGAAGAGGAGGTGCTAGGGAGTTCTTGAACCTCATGAATAGGTTTTCAGGAAAACCCAGAGCACCTACCCTGAGGCTGTGGGGATCTGCTCTAAAAGCTCTTAGGGACTGAAGCCCCTCCCCATCCCAGGGCAAGAGAGGGATGAGATGCTCTCCTATAACTCTGAATTCATTTGGTTACATTGTTTTTTCAGTGATGGCACCATGGACAGTGGCCTTAGACAAGACAGGAGCCTCTCCAGGTCTCAGCTCTTTAAGTAACAAGCGAGTCTGACACCATGATCTCTATCCTCAGCCCTTCCAGGTATAACATCCTGTGCACCTGAGTTCTTTTCACACAGGAAACCCACATATGCATTCATTAGATCTTAGGAAGTTTAGAATTCAAAATTAGGAATCAAAATAGGGGAAAAAGGAAAAGAGGGAACTTAGACATTGATAGACTAATACTTCCCAAAATGTGCTTCAGGAGTATTCTTTCTTCAGACTTACAGTAGGATGTGTCTATACATGTATGTTTGTGTGCATCTATCTATCTATCTATCTATGTGCTAAGTCACTTCAGTCATGGCCAACTCTGGGTGATTTCCATGGACTGCAACCTGCCACGCTCCTCTGTCCATGGGATTCTCTAGGAAAGAACACTGGAGTGGGTTGCCGTGCCCTCCTCCAGGATCTATATCTACATAGTCTATATAGATATTTATTAAAATTTTATAAAATTTACATATAAACCATATTTTAAATTATATATAAAATTTATGTATAAATACATAATATTATATGATGTACAGATACAAGCATACCTAAAGGTAAATGCATGCATGCTTATGTCTACATACATAACATATAGATATATTTACAGTGAAAGTGAAAGTCGCTTAGTCATGTCCAACTCTTTGTGACCCCATGGTCTATAGCCCACCAGGCTTCTCTGTCTATGGAATTCTCCAGGCAAAATAGTGGAGTGAGTTGCCATTCCCTTCTCAAGGGAGTCTTCCCAACCCAGGGATTGAACCAGAATCTCCTGCATTGCGGGCAGAGTCTTTACCCTGAGCCACCAGGGAAGCCCATTTATCTCTATCCATCTAACTCTCTACAGTAAGAACTGACACCCACACTGTAAGCCAAGCACTCTGTAAAGAGTTTTTTACGCACTGGTTCCTTTAATCCTCTCAGCAAACCTATTATCATCATCATCCCCATGTTATAGATTTTATGACATTTTCAGAGGTCACTCACTTTTCCAAGGTCATAACAGTTGTAGGTGGAATGGAAAGCTGCAAAGCCAGCCAGGTCGGCCTCTTGAGTCTGCGTTTCCAGCCACCACACTCTGATGCTTCCCGAGGGTTCTCTGGTCAAATCGGTTTGGGAATTGCTGGGATAAACAAAATTAAACTGGTTTATTGCTGCAAAACTTCCCAGATCCCTGCCTCTCTATCGCGATGGAGGGGCACAGATTGGAGAGAAGCACGGATTCAGAGGCAAGAGCCCAGATTTACCCTCTATTAGCTGTGTGACCTCGGGCACATCACCTAACCTCTCTGTACCTCATCTGCAAAATAAGAATAACAACAGCACTTGCTTCACAAGGATTGGATGAATATTTTTATATCAAATATACATATATATGATATCAAACTTTATGCCAAAAAATTTAAAAAGAATATTTCTCATATCAAAACCAAGTGCTGCTTAAGGGTTGGCTGTTACTAGAATGGGCTGTACTGTCAACCACATTAGCCTGGGGCCCCATTTTCACCGAGAGCCCTGGGCACTTGCAGCTGGCAGTGCTGACCTCCCATCGGGGCGGCCAGCCTCTCTCCCGGTGCTGCCCAGAACACGCCTGGGAGCTGGGAAAGGCTGGCGCAGAGAAGTAATCCCACTCTGGCTCTCACAGGGAAGCGTTTTAGAAAACAGAAAGGATTAAATGCAGCAATGCCCATCAGTCCCAAGTAAAATCAGACAGGGCTTAGGATGGAAATCATCCTGTTAGGATGATGCTGCTTCTATTCATGTGGTTTCTCTCTGCATCTCTCCATGGGTATCTCCCTGCTGTGGCAGGTCTTCAGAGTGGCTGGGTGTGTGTGTGTAAGTGAAGTGAAAGTTGCTCAGTCATGTCCAACTCTTTGAGACCCCGTGGACTATGCAGTCCATGGGATTCTCCAGGTCAGAATACTGGAGTGGGTTGCCTTTCCCTTCTCCAGGGGATCTTCCCAACTCAGGGATCAAACCCAGGTCTCCCACACTGCAGGTGGACTCTTTACCAGCTGAGCCACAAGGCAAGCACACAAGGGAAGTGTGTGTGTAAAGAGAGAGAGAAAAAAAGAGAGAGATTCAGAAGAACAAGGAAGCAGGAAAGAGGGTGGGAGGGAGAGCCAGGAGACTTCGTGAGCTTCAGGGGCCCATCCCGTGGTCCTTTCTCAGTCCAACCTTGTTCCACGTGCTGCCCGCTGGTGAGTTGCACCTGCCTGGTTCCAAGGTCTGAGCCGAGCACCCAACCTGCTATCCTGCCGTCCTGACTGTAGGAGCGAGCTCGCCACTTCAGGCCCAGGCTCTCCTTTGCGCTCTGGATTCCATGTACCTTCAGCTCAGTTCAGCTCAGTCGCTCAGTCGTGTCTGATGCTGCGACCCCATGAACCGCAGCACGCCAGGCCTCCCTGTCTATCACCAACTCCCAGAGTTCACTCAGACTCACATCCATAGAGTCAGTCATGCCATCCAGCCGTCTCATCCTCTGTCGTCCCCTTCTCCTCCTGCCCCCAATCCCTCCCAGCATCAGAGTCTTTTCCAATGAGTCAACTCTTCGCATGAGGTGGCCAAAGTACTGGAGCTTCAGCTTTAGCATCATTTCTTCCAAAGAAATCCTAGGGTTGATCTCCTTCAGAGTGGACTGGTTGGATCTCCTTGCAGTCCAAGGGACTCTCAAGAGTCTTTTCCAACACCACAGTTCAAACACATCAATTCTTCGGCGCTCAGCCTTCTTCACAGTCCAACTCTCACATCCATACATGACCACAGGAAAAACTATAGCCTTGGCTAGCCAGACCTTAGTTGGCAAAGTAATGTCTCTGCTTTTGAATATGCTATCTAGGTTGATCATAGCTTTCCTTCCAAGGAGTAAGCGTCTTTTAATTTCATGGCTGCAATCACCATCTGCAGTGATTTTGGAGCCCAAAAAAATTAAGTCTGACACTGTTTCCACTGTTTCCCCATCTATTTCCCATGAAGTGATGGGACCGGATGCCATGACCTTCGTCTTCTGAATGTTGAGCTTTAAGCCAACTTTTTCACTCTCCTCCTTCACTTTCATCAAGAGGCTTTTGAGTTCCTCTTCACTTTCTGCCATAAGGGTGGTGTCATCTGCATATCTGAGGTGATTGATATTTCTCCCAGCAATCTTGATTCCAGCTTGTGTTTCTTCCAGTCCAGCATTTCTCATGATGTATTCTGCATAGAAGTTAAATAAGCAGGGTGACAATATATAGCCTTGACGTACTCCTTTTCCTATTTGGAACCAGTCTGTTGTTCCATGTCCAGTTCTAACTGTTGCTTCTTAACCTGCATATAGGTTTCTCAAGAGGCAGGTCAGGTGGTCTGGTATTCCCATCTCTTTCAGAATTTTCCACAGTTTATTGTGATCCACACAGTCAAAGGCTTTGGCATAGTCAATAAAGCAGAAATAGATGTTTTTCTGGAACTCTCTTCAGTCCCAGGTTATTAACAACTATTTATTACTCACCTGATGCTGAGAACACAGAGCGATTTTCTGGACCAAATGGTCCAGTGTGCCCCATTTCCACTGAAAGAGGAGGCTTCCAGGGGCTCACCTCTATGGAATGGCCTGGCCAGGGTCTGCAGGCATTGGCTTGGTCAGGGGATGAGAGTTAATGGGCTTCACAAGTGAAGTCTGTGGGCCCTCTCAGCCTCTCTGGCCCACCTGCAGGGGCACCCACGTTAAGAGGGGTGGGCGAGCCGCTGAGAAGGAAATTGTTATGCTCTGAGCCCGTATCTCCGAACCCACCGAGAGAGCAAGTCCACCACAGTAATGCAAAAACAAGAAGGGAGTTTATCTCTAGCGCGCTAGGGCTCAAGTCTCATCCCACACAAGGGAATCCGACAAGAGCCACGAACAAAGGAGTATGGCGGCTTATATACAGGCAGTTCTTTGTCTCAGTTACAGGAGTAGCTGGCGTTACATGATTGGCCAGGCAGGATGAGCGCATATCCTGTCTCTTTCTGGTAAACATGACTCAGGTCCTAGAGATAACATTCCCCCCTGTCCTTAGATCATATAGAGGAATCTTCCTCTAGGTCCTGAGACACAGTTTGATATTGTTGTCGAAGCACAAACAGCTGTACTGTATTTATGCGTTCCTTTACAAAGGCTACAAGTCTATTGATAATACATGGGCCGAAGGTAAGCATTAGTAAAAGTACTAGCAGGGGTCCTAGCAAGGTGGAGATTAAGGTAGTCAGCCAAGGGGATTGTTGAAACCAAGATTTAAACCATCTCTGTTGAGCCTCACGTTCTCGTTTACATTGGGCTAGTCCTTCTCTCACTTTGGCCATAGATTTTCTAACTATTTCTGTATGATCTGCATAGAAACAGCACTCTTTTCTTAGGGCAGCACAGAGTCCCCCTTGTTGCAGAAAGAGCAGATCTAATCCCCTCCTGTTTGCTTTTTTTTTGGATTGAACCTTATTTTGACTTGTGCATAATTGCAACTTTCACAGCTAAAAGTTGGATCTCCAAGGACCCTAGGGAGGGGCTTGGCGAATGAAAAATTAAGTAAATCTCGATTTCCTACTTCTCAGCCCCGAGGTCCATCATTAGAAGTAACACAATCCCAAGTTTTACAATAAGAGTCTTGTGCCCCCCCACAGGTCTTCTAGTTATGCCTGGGTGTGCCTGGGCATGCCCAAAACCCTTGTTCTCGGAGATAACCCCTAGCCCAAGGCACATTTACCATTACCATTGGCTTAAGGTCAAAGTATAAGTCTGGCCACCATGTGTTTGGTGGATGTATTGCGGTAGTGGAGTTTAGCACCTCTTGTGTTAGTCTGTTTTGCAGCTTCCAGGTGATTTTGACGGGTTGATGTGGGTTCACGCTGGCAACTCCGGAGCAGAGTAACTGGGTCATCCACAAGAGGGCCCAGTCGAGTTGTCCTGGTCCTGTTGGCGCCTTCGAAGCTTTAGCCTCAAGGGGTTGGACAGGTGCAGAGATGCTTCCCATTTTTTTTTAGCGTCTTCTTGCTTTGCTGAAGCAGCTGGGCGTACGTGGTTGCAATGCACCCAAGGCCCGATACCGTCGACCTTTAGGGCAGTTGGGGTGGTAAGAAGAACAACATAAGGACCCTTCTATTTGGGTTCTAGTGCCTTGGTTTGGTGCCTTTTGACCCATACCCAGTCTCCTGGGCCAATGTCATGTGAGGGAATAGTTCCCTTATTTTGACCCACATGTATTTTCCGGAGCAGTTTTCAGACACGAGAGTGCACCTTGCTTAAGGCCATCAAGGCCTCTTGGAGTTGCCCCAACATGGGAGGCGGTAGTTTCTTTCCCTTTAAATATTGGACATACAGGGGGAGGTCTCTCATACAGAATCTCAAATGGGGTCAGATTAAGTTGATAAGGAGTATTACGCGCACGGAAGAGGGCGAAGGGAAGGAGGGTCACCCAGTCCCCACCAGTCTCTATAGCCAATTTAGTTAAAGTTTCTTTTAGAGTCTGATTTATTTTTTTTACTTGCCCTGAGCTCTGTGGACTGTATTCACAATATAGCTTCCATTTAGTCCCCAGGGCTAGGGCAAGGCTCTGAACTATTTGACTCACAAAGGCAGGTCCATTATCAGAGCCGATGGTCACTGGCAGGCCAAACCTGGGAACTATTTTTTCTAAAATCTTTTTTTGCCACTATCATCGCGGTTTTTCCCTTTGTAGGAAAAGCTTTTACCCACCCTGAGAAGGTATCCACCAACACTAACAAGTACTGGTAACCATACTTGCCTGGCCTTACCTCGGTGAAATCTATTTCCCAGTGTTGCCCTGGTCCTTCTCCCCGATACCTCAGTCCTGTATGTTGTCCTTTTCCTGGCCTCATCTGTTGACACACCTTACAAGCATGCACTATGTTTTTTACAGTTGTCTGGTGCCGGGGAAATCGCAAGCGCGCAGTTTGAAAGAGCATCAGTCTTTTTTTTTCCCAGATGAGTAGACAAGTGCAAATGCTCCCATAGTTGCCGTCCCAACTGAGCAGGGAGTATCAAGTAGCCGTCTGAGTCTCGGTACCATCCATCTTTATCTTTTTGAAGGTTGGTGTGTTCTTGGATCCAAGCAAGGTCTGTGGATGAATACTCAGGGGTTGGGGGCAGAGTTCCCATACCTGGAGGTGGAAGGCTGATTGCCAACACAGGGGTGATGAAATCTTCATCAGCTACTTTTCGAGCTGCCAGGTCTGCGGCATGATTCCCTCGTGCCGTGGGGCTGTCACCCTTCTGATGTCCAGGTACGTGTACTATTGACACAGCCCGAGGCATCTGTACAGCCTCTAAAAGTCTACGGATTTTAGGCAAGTTTTTAATTTCTTTTTCTTTAGCTGTCAAAAACCCCCGTTCCCGATACATCGGGCCCTGGATGTGTACCGTGCCAAAAGCATAGCGACTGTCAGTGAAAATAGTTATTTTTTTTCCTTTGGCTCTCTCTAATGCTTGAATCAGGGCAATTAACTCTGCATTTTGTGCTGAGGTATCCGGGGGAAGGGCCTCTGCCCATATCGTCCGTCCAGAGTCATCTACTACAGCGGCTCCCACCCGTCTCTGTCCATCTTTTACATAACTGCTGCCATCTGTGAACCATCTTAGCTCACTGTTATCCAGTGGAGTATCGGTTAAGTCCTTTCGCATTGCTGTTACCCCGGCCAGTATCTCATCACAATTATGGAGGGGGCTATTTTCCCCTGGATTGGGCAAAAGAGTGGCCGGATTTAGAGTGCAGGGCATTTGGAAATGAATCCGTGGGGTGTCAAGTAGCAAGGCCTGGTAGTGCGTCAAGCGGGCATTAGAAATCCATTTACCTGGGGGTTGCTTTAAAACTCTCTCTATGGCATGAGGAGTGTAGACCAAGAGTCTCTGTCCATAAGTCAGTTTATCAGCATCATGGACTAAGAGCGCGGTGGCCACGATGATATGGAGGCAAGGTGGCCATCCGGCTGCCACCGGGTCCAGTCTCTTGGAAAGGTAAGCTACAGGTCGCTTCCATGGTCCCCATCTCTGTGTTAGTACCCCTTTTCCTATCCCCCGCTTTTCATCTACAAATAATTGGAAAGGCTTAGATGGATCAGGGAGGGCAAGGGCAGGAGCCTCTAGCAAGGCTTGCCTGAGCTCTTGGAAGGCCTCTTTTATTGGCTCAGTCCATTTCCAGTCCTTGTTTTTTTTGGTCCCCTCATACAGGGGCCTGGCCTTTTCTGCAAACCCCAAGATCCATAACCGGCAATATCCCACCGTTCCCAGAAATTCTCTCATTTGTCTAGGGTTAGCCGGCTCAGGGATCTGGAGGATGGTTTTTTTCATAGCCTGTGTTAGCCACCTCTGGCCCTGTTTTATCTTATAACCGAGGTATGTAACCTCTTGCTTGGCAATCTGGGCCTTTTTGGCACTAGCCCGGTAACCTAAAGTCCCCAAGGTTTGGAGAAGGTCACCTGTTGCCTCTTGGCACTCTTTTTCTGTAGCCGCCGCCAGCATAAGGTCATCAACATATTGTAATAAAACAATGGTAGGGAGTTCAACCCGATACTCACGGAGGTCTTCGTCCAGGGCCTGATTAAATAATGTGGGTGAGTTTTTGAAACCCTGTGGTAAGCGAGTCCATGTCAGCTGCACAGGGGTCTGACCACCGTCTTCCTGCCATTCGAAGGCAAAGATCTCTTGGCTTGCAGGGGCAAGAGGCAAACTGAAAAAGGCATCTTTTAAATCTAAAACAGTATACCAAATGTAGTTTGGAGGCAAGTTGCTTAGCAATGTATAAGGGTTAGGAACCATAGGATGAATATCATTCACCCGTTTGTTGACTTCTCGTAGATCTTGAACCGGTCTAAAGTCAGTTCCCCCAGGCTTTTTCATAGGCAACAGGGGAGTGTTCCATGGGGACTGGCACCTTTTTAGGACCCCAGCGTCTATGAGGCGTTGTATATGAGGAGTAATTCCTTGTCGAGCCTCCTGACTCATGGGATACTGTCGTACCCTCACCGGGGAAGCACTGGCTTTCAGTTCCACAATGATAGGGGGCCTCTGTTTGGCTAGTCCCATTCTTGCAGTTTCAGCCCAGGCCTGAGGGTATCTTTGAACCCATGGTTGTACTTCGGGGCTTATTGTCGCTGGGGCCTCTGGCAAGTAGAGTCTGTATTCATCTTTTAATGCCAGACACAGGACCTGAAGAGGATGCCCGGTCCCATCTAAAACCGACACTTGTCCGTGGTCGAAATGAATTTGGGCATTTACTTTAGACAGTAAATCTCTTCCCAACAAGGGCGCTGGACACTCAGGTATCACCAGAAAAGAATGGGTTACCTGGTGGGCCCCCAAGTTTACATGCCGTTTTGTAGTCCATCCATATCGTTTAGTCCCGGTTGCTCCCTGCACCTAGCTACTTTTTTTAGACATGAGTCCATCTTTTTGGTTTAAGACTGAGTATTGGGCTCCCATGTCCACCATGAAGCCAACCGGTTTCCCCTCCACATTTATAGTTACCCAGGACTCGGGGAGGGCTTTCGAGCCCTGACCCCCCTAGTTGCTATCCTCACCCGTGTAGAGGATATGACTGTCTGGAGAGGGAGTCTCATTCTTGGGGTTCTTGGGCCCCTCTTTTTTATTTTTACGGTTTTCTTCAGCTCTAAATTTTTTTTTTTTAATGCGGTCCTCTCTCTCTTCTGGGGTCTCTCTATGATTAAAAACTCTCTCGGCTGCCCTCACTAGATCTTGCAAGGATTGTTCATTTAACCTCTCTATCTTTTGTAACTTTTTTTTAATATCGGGGGCTGCTTGATTCACAAATGCTAACATAACTGCCGCTCGTGACTCATCTGCCTGTGTGTCTATAGGGGTATACTGTCTAAAAGCTTTTATTATCCTTTTTAGGAAGGCTGCTGGGCTCTCATTTGGCTGTTGTCTCACTGGATTTATTTTGGCCAAATTAGTTGGCTTTTTGGCGGCCCCTCTAAGGCCAGCCATGAGAGTCTGACGGTACACTCGGAGGCGCTCCTTACCTTCAGCGCGTTTGAAGTCCCAGTTGGGTAGCACCAAGGGGAACCCCTCCTCAATGAGGTTAGGCTGTATTGTGGGCCTCCCATCCACCCCTGGCACATTTTTCCGGGCTTTTGACAGGATCTGTTAGTGCTCCTCTGTAGTAAAAAGTACCTGTAACAGTTGCTGACAATCATCTCAAGTGGGATTGTGAGTAAACAGGATAGACTCTAAAAGATCAATAAGACCCTGCGGTTTTTCAGAGAAGGAGGGAGTCTGGGTTTTCCAATTGTACAAATCACTAGTGGAGAAGGGCCAATACTGATATGTCCGTTTTCTACCCTCTCTGGCTGGCCCCGCCCAGACCGGAAACGCATGAATGGTGGAGGAGGGAACCTCCGGGTCTTTTTCTGCTACGCCGGCCTTTTTTTTTTTTTTTTTTTTGCCTTTCTCCAAGTTCCCTAGGTGGGGCCCCTTTTTCTGGGAGGAGCTGAAGGCTTGGTTCTCTTTTTGGCTTCTCCCGATGAAACCTGTGGAAACTGTGGAAGCTAGGGCGGGGAAGAGGGAAGGGAAGTGAGGGGCTGAAAAACAAAAGGTTTTAGCCAGGCCAGGGGGTTTTTCACCAGGTCCTGTCAGATTAAAATGTATGGAGTTTGGTCTGGCTGGGTGTCCTGAAGGGTAGGGGGTGAGCACCTTCTCTCTGACCGCTTGAATAGTAGGCAGGCTGAAGGTGCCTTCTTGTGGCCAGCTGACATCAAAAGCAGGCCACTCGGCAGAACAAAAAGTTACTAACTTGCTTTTTTTTCACCAGCAATGATAGATTCTGTGCTCTAGACTTGAAATCAGAGAAGTGGTTAATCATAAGAGATAAAGGAGTAGAAGTTGTTTGTCCCATGATCACAGAAAAGTACACTGGGAGCCAACAGAGCACACAAAGAGCAACGCAGACACCACGAATAGACAAACAGATAACAAACGCAAGGTGGCCACCGACAATGCACTCAATCTTACCTGCAGGATGTTCACAGAGCCAGCCGCCTCCCCAGCACGAAACTGGGCCCCGGCCTTAAGCTGGACTTAATCCAGTAACCAGAGCCAGCTGCCTCCCCAGCACGAAACTAGGCCCCGGCCTTACGCTGACTTGCCTCTGCACTTTACAGCCAGATGCCTCCCCAGTAAGATACTAGGCCTCGGACTTAATCTGGGCTTCTGCAACGTTAGCACCGGTGCTCAGAGCTCTTATCTCCTAACGAGGTTACTCCCTTCTACCAGGAGAGTTGTCCTCCCCGGCGGGACGGGGATCCCGGACGAGCCCCCAAATGTTATGCTCCAAGCCCGTATCTCCAAACCCACCGAGAGAGCAAGTCCACTACAGTAATGCAAAAACAAGAAGGGAGTTTATCTCTAGTGCGCTAGGGCTCAAGTCTCATCCCACACAAGGGAATCCGACAAGAGCCACGAACAAAGGAGTATGGCGGCTTATATACAGGCAGTTCTTTGTCTCAGTTACAGGAGTAGCTGGCGTTACATGATTGGCCAGGCAGGATGAGCGCATATCCTGTCTCTTTCTGGTAAACATGACTCAGGTCCTAGAGACCGTCGTTTGGTCCCTAACAGAAATCTCTCTCTTAGGCTTGCCCACCGAATAACCCCAATCATGACAATTCAGCCTGTAAATGAGATGCTCCCTATATACAAATGGACACGGTTCAGTTTCAGGCTCCTCTCAAACCCAAATCAAGTGATATTTTATATATACTAAATGAGAAAGTAAATTAAATAAGTGTAGCCTATTCATTGTTTTCAGTATACTTGGGATACTTTCTTCCTTTGTTTTGGTCATTTTTGAGCCACTTTCCTGTTCCATTTTTTGCTTTGTCTGTATTTTTTGGTCACACCACATGGCTTGCGGGGCCTTAGTTCCCTGACCAGGGACGGAACCCAGCAATGGAAGCGTGGTGTCCTGACAACTGGTGTGTGTGTGCCCAGTCGCTTTGTTCATGTACGACTCTGTGACCCTGGGGACCGTGGCCAGCCGGGTCCTCAGCCCACAGGATTCTTCAGGCAAGAATACTGGAGTGAGCTGCCATGCCCTTCTCCAGGGGATCTTCCCGACCCAGTGATTAAACCCACAGCTCCTGCATTTCAAGCAGATTCTTTACTGACTGAGCCGCCAGTGGTTGGTGGTTTCGTCACCAAGTCAGGTCTGACACTTGCAGCCCCACGGACAGTAGCCTGCCAGGCTCCTCTGTCCACAGGATTCTCCAGGCGAGAATCCTGGAGTGGCCTGCCATTTCCTTCTCCAGGGCACTGAGCCACCAGGGAAGCCCCCTAGCCACTGGACTCCTAGGGAATTCCCCACTTGGTAGTCTTGGACTGAACCAACTAGCTTTACTGTTACCCTTCCTTATGTGTAGATTCAGGCAGAGTATGAACATGGGGTAGGAGCAAGAAACATGAAAAATGGTAAGAACCATTGCAGCTGCTGCTGCTAAGTCACTTCAGTCATGTCCGACTCTGTGTGACCCCACAGGCGGAAACCCACCAGGCTCCCCTGTCCCTGGGATCTTCCAGGCAAGAGCACTGGAGTGGGTTGCCATTTCCTTCTCCAATGCAGGAAAGTGAAAAGTGAAAGTGAAGTTGCTCAGTCGTGTCCGACTCTTAGCGACCCCATGGACAGCAGCCTACCAGGCTCCTCCACCCATGGGATTTTCCAGGCAAGAGCACTGGAGAGGGTTGCCATCGCCTACTTGGTAAGAACCACTATGGTTGCTCAAAGCAGCTCATATTACCTGTTAAGTCCCCTTATTACCCATCTCTCCCCAGAAATGTTTACGGATCAGCAGTGTCTATTGATGGTCACAGCTGAAACTGCTGAGGATCGTTTACTCATCAAGCATGTATAGAGAACTTACTATATGCCAGGTACTGTATGAGGCCCAGGGACCCAGCTTCAAACAAGAAGGGAACAGTCTCTTCCTCTGGAGTTGCCACCAACGGGCTCAGGGTACCAGAGAGGAAAGGGGAGTTGTCCAAAGCCGTCTTGCCCCTGAATGCAGGAGCTGGAAAGGAAATTCAGGTCTGCCAGCCCAAGGTTGGGCTCCCCTAAGCCTGCACCCTCCCCCCCAATGGAAAAAAGTGTCCCCAGTCAGTTCCTCTGTGCCTGCCTACATGCTGCTTGTAGGACCATGATGACAGAGAGCTGGAGGAAAGTCACATCTGAAATCATATTGTTATGGGGCTTCTGCCCTGTTTTCTATCTGAACATGCAAAGCAGGTCACCAGCTGCCAAATGGTTGCTGCCCAGGCTTGCTAATTACAGAAAGATACTTGAAAAAAAAAAAAGCCCTCAAAATATTCATAGAAAGAATTGCTTAAGAAGAAAAATCTATTTCTAGACCAAGACACTGGCTCTCTTTAGAGCTCAAGGAGTTTAGAGGTGGAGGAAGAAGTGAACTGACCCGAGACGGAGGTCAGAGTGGACCTCAGCCAGGAGTCGTTTCTTTCTGATCGCTGGTCCCTGGTGCCCTGGGCCATCAGTCTCTCCCCCTCCTTCAGAGAATCAGGGCAGGAAAATAGAGAGGGAGCCAGAGGTGAGCCATAAGAAAAGAACAAATAATGACAGTACCTTTTACTTACTAGCACCTTCTGTATGTCTACAGTTTCATTACGCTCAGCATGTCATTAAGTCCCCACTTCAGCCAGAGAGATGGGTGCTACCTCTCCCCATTGAGGAAACCAACTGGGACCTTCCTCTCACTTTCTCAGCCAGGAAGCAGCAGGACTTGGACCCCAACCTGAGTCCATTCGACTGGAACGAGCATCCTTCGTCCATCACAGTGCAATATAATGGAGAAAGGTTCCTGAGAAGATGCGATGGGAAGGAGCGTGATGAAAGCGAGGGGAAGGGAGAAGGCTCAGGTGGTGAATCAACAAATGTTTAATGAGCACGTGTTATATACAGGCGTGCCACCAGGCATCTGCTGCAAGGAAGCCAAGGAAGCCGGGCCCTCCTGCCGCCCCCCCACCTGGGCGCCGGGCCAGCGCTCACCTGCCAGGCAAGCCAGGAACGGGGGCAACACCAGGGATTGCCCTCTGTTCCTCATCCCCCACTTCTGTTAACTTACGCCACCTTGATCCTTCTGTGTACCATCTGTTTACCCTGCTCATTTGTAAAATGGGGACAGTCGGGTGCCCACTTCATTAATGCAGAAGTAGATAAAGGAATTAGTGCAGCCCAAGGCACCCAGCAAGTTCTCGGGGACGGAACAGAGCCAGAATAGCCATAGCGGATTCTCAGCTCGATCGTGTTAGCTGTTGTTACTGTGCTTTCTTGCCTGCCTATTGAAATGATGGGGAAACTGACACTTCAGGCCTCAGAAAACAAGATCAAATACAAGGAAAACTAGGGGTGGGTTTGTGGCCAACTGGTCTACTCTCCTCACTAAATACAGCTGGTGGTGTCAGGTATCTGCAGTTCCCCATGATGCAGGATCCTATGTTCCTCTCTGTCTATTCAGAGTTTATAATTTCAAGACCCAAATGAAATACAAGCTCTCTAGGAATGGGCTCTCTGACAAAGTATCTTTCAAAGCGGCAATGTACAGTAGAAATATTTAGAAATTTTTAGCTTTGTGCAGCCACATTTTAAAAGATAATGGCTATTATAATTTAACATACGTATGCAATATATCCCAAATGTTACCATTTCATTGTCTACTTGATATAAAAATGACTAATAAGGGATGTTGCACCCTTTTGTCTGTATCAAGCCTTAAATGCCTAGTGGCTATTTTATCCTCACAGCACATCCTTTTGGACCAGCCGTATTTCCAAAGCTACGCGTGGCTGGAGGCTACCATTCTGGACATTGCACCGTTAGAGCAGGCCGCGACTGTTCCTTTAAAGACCAAAACATCTCTCATTAATTGGGGATGTGTGTGTGGATCATTAGAGTAGCAGGTGGTCTGGCTGGTCTCTCTGCCCCCAGGGATTGTGTGAAGAAGGAGCCTGTTTCTAGCCAAAGCAAATCACACAACCCATCTTAAGGCCCTGCTGATAATACATTCATAGAGTTTCACACCCCAGCACACAAACAGGCTCTGGCTAAATAGGCTTTTAAAAATGCCTTCAGATGTATAACCACCCCTACCCCAAACCAGCTTCACAGAGACAAGACTTCTGCATCCCAATACTCCCTTTTAAATGAGCTCTCAAATCTCCCACTTTCTCTAGCTCCCTGGCAAAGACACAGTTGTGAATATTTTTTCTTTCATTTGATACAAGTTTCCTGAGCACCCTGTATGCTGGGCATCATGCTAGATGAATAAGCTATGGCTCCTGGCCTCAAAACTCTCAATGAAGGACACAAGAAATATCAGGATCCGCCTTTATTTTTCTGATCTTTTTGAAATTCCAATCAGAATTATCATGAGTAGATCCCAGACTGGGAACTGCTTGGCCTGGGAGCTGGATTCTGCTCTTAGTTTGGATTTCATTTGTTCATGTGCTAAACACTCTATTCCCTCTGGGGCACCTAAATTAGCTGCCCTGAACTATCTCCATTACATAGTTCAAGGTCACAGCACATGCCGGTTCCCCAGGTCCATCCAGGTAACCTGGAGAAGGGATGCTTATTCAGCTGTGTCTCTGACCCAGGCTGGTCTGGACCCCAGGGAGATGCAGTTGCCAAGTGGAAGCTGAGATGGGGAAGCCTACGAGAGGAGCAAGTTTGGAGGCGAAGATCAGGAGCTCAGTTTGAAAAATGACAAGTGAAGGTGTTGAGATGCCTATTGAACATACGAGTCTAAATTTCAGGAATGGGAACCCAGCTAGAAATAGAAATCTATCAGACATCAGCATATAGATGACATTTAAAACCAGAAACCTAGGTAAGATGATGGAGGGAGAGAGAAGACAGGAAAAATAAGGGGTCCAAGGGCTGGGTCATGTAAACATCTGGGGGCTGGAGGAATGATGAGACCAGAAAGGGTTCTGAGGAAGTGTAGGCCTCAGAGTAAGAAGGAGGCCGGAATAGTGAAGCGTCAAAGACCCGAGGGAGGAAAACATGCCACAGAGAGGGGCACACACAGCAAAGGGCATACACTCCAGTTCCATGGCAAACTAAACGAGAACTGAGACTTGCTCAATGGTTTTAGCAACATGGAAGTCATCAGCAAACTTGATGCGAAGAATACCTTTGGATTGCTGGAGGCAAAAGTCCTTTTGTAGTGGATTCAAGACGAAATGGAGGGTAGCTATTGAATACAGCAAGTATAGACAACCTTTCAGAGTTTTTGCCATGGTTGGGAGCAAAAAGATGGGCTATGGCTAGAGATGAACATGAGGTATGTGTTTTAGTAAGAATGTGAGAAAGTGCAGCCTGTTCACGTGATGATGGAAAAGACCGAGTAAGAAAGGGGAGTTTTAACAACGTAAGAGAAGGCAGGGTATTTTCAGGAACTATGTCTGTGAATAGAGGAAAGATAAGGGGACCCAGTGCAAAGGTTGAGATTCTGGACCAAAAGGAGCATAGACTACTCCTCCATAACAAAGGGAGGGAAAGTAGGACTTCCTGGTATCAAAAATCCAGAAAGACAAAGCTAAAGGCACCAGATGAATAAAACAGTTTTGAGGAAGAATTTATTGTGCAGAGAAGAACTGAGAGTTTCACAACACCCATTGCCATCTGGGAGTTTTCAAATTCAAAACTGATAAGAAACTCAGTGGCACAATATTACAGACTGGCTTATAGAGTGGTTACCCACTCCAGTATTTGGGGGCTTCCCTGGCGGCTCAGCTGGTAAAGAATCCACCTGGATTGCAGGAGACCTGGGTTTGACCCCTGGGTTGGGAAGCTCCCCTAGAGAAGGGAATGGCTACCCACTCCAGTATTCTGTCCTGGAGAATTCTGACCTCCTGTAGTCCACCGGGTTGCAAAGAGACGGACATGACTGAGCAACTTTCACTTTCACTTTATAAAGTGAGGAAGTGGCTTAAGCTTTGCAATAATCATCACAATGGGAGTTTGAAGATGGCAGGAAAGTGGTTAAAAGAGATTATTTTACTTCTGTTTAGGAAGGTGACTGAAATTTCTCTTAGGATCATCAGAGACATTTGCCAAAAATAACCTAAGTTATGTTTCACTTTTGTTCATTAAATAAGCTTGATTTAGTTTTGCTCAGCTGGCTGAAATGGTTGTGCATGCTCAGGGAATTTTCAAGTCTAGCCTCTGTTTTGCATTTAATTTTAATGTTTCCCTATGTGTGCAGGCACGCTAAGTCGCTTCAGTCGTGTCTGACTCTCTGCGACCCCAAGGACTGTAGCCCACCAGGCTCTTCTGTCCATGGGATTCTCTAGGCAAGAATGCTAGAGTGGGTTGCCATGCCTTTCTCCCTACTTTTGGCCATTCTCTTAGCAGGCTCAGAGTATGACCAACTAGCAGAGTAACTCTCGGTTACCACTTTTAATATAGTCAGGCCAGAGAAAAACACAATCACTGTTGCCACCAACTGAGTCATCTAGACAGAGGGCCACTTCATCACTGTTATTACCGATACCTTTATTGTTGAATTTTCCAGTTGTCTGATCCTGGTGTGTGAGTGGCTGCTGAAAGGCATTTAAACCCCTTGAGAAAACACAAGGCATTAGAGAGGTTAATATGACGACTATACGGAGAATAATAGCCAAGGATTGAAAAGTTCCTTGGAGCAGAGATTCCCAAGAGCCAACATTTAACCAATGAATAAAACAAATAGGTTATAGTCAGATTCAGGCTTTACCTGTCTAAGTCAACCTACAGTTTTGTGGATAACGTGTAATTGGGTTTCTTTTATTTGTGTTATTTACATAGAAACACATGAAGCATGAGCAGTCACATGTCCTCAGGATTACTTGAGACAGGATGAACAGGAGGATGTTTTATTTCAGGAGGCAGTGTACAGGTGAAAGAGTGAAAGCGTCAGTCGTTCAGTCATGTCCAACTCTTTGGGACCCCATGGAATATAAATATAGCCTGCCAGGCTCCTTGGTCCATGGAATTCTCCAGGCAAGAATACTGGAGTGGGTTGCCATTCTCCTCTTCAGGGGATGTTCCTGAACCAGGGATCGAAACCAGGTGTCCTGCATTGCAGGCAGGTTCTTAACAGTCTGAACCACCAGGGAAGCCCAGTGTATAGGTGAGCTTCCATCTAAATTAGGTCACTATATAGAGTGATCATTCAGGTGATTTAATAAAGACACTTCTATGGAAACAAAAGAAAAACAAAGGTTAATAGTTAGAACAAATTATTAACTCAATTTCTGAGTTTGGAGAACAGCCAGTTGAGAAAATTTCTAGACTGAGTTCAAAGCTTCTTTAGATGGTGGAATGAGGAAAACAGTTTCAAGCCGATGAATTCTCCTGCTTTGCAGTTTGACTGTCTTTGATGACATCATCATGAGTTCTGGTGAACTCTCTCAAGTGACCCACACAGAAACAGAGATGAAGTTTGTCTATCTGTGATCTGTTGTGATTTCTTTGAGGTTTACGGGTAAATTACAAAGCCTCAAAAGCAATGAACAGACTAGAATCTGATAACAGGTACACTACACTTTTTCTATTAAAACAAATTTTTTCTATAGTCATTCCATTTTTATCAAAGATAATTACAGCGGAACTAATTTATCCGTAACATAAGTCTAGTTCTAATAAATGGCCTAACTATTTACATAAATATAGCAAGAAAACTTATTCTATTCATATTCTCAAATATGATACTCCAGTCAGTTTTGGTACTGTCCAAGACGCTTTATTATTTCCATAAAGTCAACCTCGGTTCCTTAAAATTTTCTAGTAATAGGGAACCTCAGATTAGATCTTTAAAAGTCTCTTTAGACTAAGAAGCCAAGCTAATGATTTGTCTAATTACGTCTTGTTACAACAAGAACAGATTATTATTGAATTTATGTAAATAGATATATTACTCTTCTGTAAGAAGAGAGAGCAAACCTTTTGAAATCTTCTGAAATCTTTTGAAAACCTAAGTCAGTCTGAGAGCAAAAAGACAATTCAGAATTTGATTTCAGGAATTTTGTCCAAAATGCCAGAAGAGCCGGTGCCCCACTCCACAACAAAATAGTAGCCCCTGCTGGCTACTATTAGACACAAGAGCAGTCAAGTGCAAATGATGGATTTCTCCAAAGAGAAGGGGGCCCCCTGGGGATGCAGCCTAACCTGGGATCCCCTCCTGTGACCCCCACCCCTCCTCAGGGTTCCCCTAGCCTTGCTGAGCAGCCTCAGTGGGCAGATGTAGAGACCCCGGAGGGAGGGATGGCAGCGGCACGTAATAATCCCGGAAGGTCAAAAAACGGGGCTCGGCCATTGGAACAGAGGTCCACGCTATCACAGGCAGTCGCGTGGACCCAGACACAGAGCCACTAGCCTGAGGTCACACAGCTGCTTGCTGGCAAGACAAGGGCTGGAGCTTCAGTGGGCTGTTGTCTTTCCACAGCCCCTCCCTCAGGCATGGACCTAGGAACCGACAGCCGGGTCAGTAAATGGAAAGTCCTGGCGATGAGCCCTGCCCCTCACTTTGCTGTGCTGAGAGCAGTTTGTCATTGCACCCTATGCCGCAAGGACCAAGTATAGATTCTGGTGACAAAATTAGCATGGCTATTAAAGACCGTAAAGGAAATGGTCAAAGAGCCGGAGTTAGAGGCAGGACAGCTAAACTTCCCTCCTCTGCTCTGAGGCTCGTCGGGACCACCCTTCCAGGTGGAGAGGGGGCTATGGCACCGTTTTCCCATGCCAGGCTCCCGGGCGGACTTGGCTGGGGCAGAGAGCAGGGGGACATCGCAGAGAGAAGGTAAGTAGGTGGGGATGCGCAGGGATGACAGCAAGCACATGTCATATGCTTCTACGCGCCGGGCACACGCTGCTCTCCGTGGCCCTTGGAAGTAGCTGTTACTGTTATCCCCATTCCACAGACTTGGAAACTGAGGCACAGAGAGGTAACAAGATGGAAGATAGACCATGATCTGGGAAGAACCCGGGAGATTTGTCCATCACAGTCATCTTTCCTCCTCCTCGCTGGTGCTGACTTCAGCACATAAACGTGATCAATTGCCCCATTGTAAAAATAGAAAAGAAATCCTTCATGTTGGCCACAACGAGCAGGATCCATTGCTTCTGCCACCAACTTCCTTGAAAGAAATAAACCGTCCCCACTCCTGTCTTCTCAGCTGCCGATCCCTCATCACTTCAGGCGGCCTTCCACCCCCCATCGCGCCCTTATGATGGCTCTGCTGGAGCTCCCAAGGGTTGGACCCAGCGCTCCCTCCTGCCCAGTCTCCGTGCCTCTCTCGTTCCTCTCCTGAAACATCACTGACCACTCCCGACCTCAGCCAGCCTCGCCCGTTAGTCACACCTAACGTCCTTCTTCCTCTTGGAGACTCTGCCCCGGTCACCTTCGCTAGCTCCTCTCCCCACGCCCACCTCCTGAGTTAACTCTTCCCCAAAATCCCCCAAAAACACTCTGGGGCACTGACATTTGGGTAGCGGTTCTCAGCCCAGGTGAGACCTTACAGTCACCCACCTCAAAGCCAAAGGCTCTGAATTAATTGGTCTAAGATTCCACCCAGCGTATATGTGCATGTGTGTGTGTGTGGTGTGTGTGTGTGTGTGTGGTGTGTGTGTGTGGTATGTGTGTGGTGTGTGTGTGTGTGGTGTGTGTGTGGTGTGTGTGTGGTGTGTGTGTGGGGGGTATGTGTGTGTGTGGTGTGTGGTGTGTGTGGGGTGTGTGTGTGTGTGGTGTGTGTGTGTGATGTGTTTGTGGTATGTGTGGTGTGTGTGTGTGCGTGTGTGGTGTGTGTGTGTGTGATGTGTTTGTGTGTGGGGTGTGTGTGTGTGGTATGTGTGGTGTCTGTGTCATGTGTGTGTGTGTCATGTGTGTGTGTCGTGTGTGTGTGTGATGTGTGTGTGTGTGATGTGCGTGTGTGGTGTGTGTGTGTGTGGTGTGTGTGTGAGTGTGGTGCGTGTGTGTGATGTGTTTGTGGTATGTGTGGTGTGTGGTGTGTGTGTGATGTGTGTGTGTGGTGTGTGTGGTGTGTGTGGTGTGTGTGTGTGTGATGTGTTTGTGTGTGGTGTGTGTGTGTGGTGTGTGTGGTGTGTGTGTGTGTGTGGTGTGTGTGTGATGTGTGTGTGTGTGATGTGCGTGTGTGTGGTGTGTGTGTGTGATGTGTGATGTGTGTGTGTGGTGTGTGGTGTGTGTGTGATGTGTGTGTGTGTGATGTGCGTGTGCAGTGTGTGTGTGTGGTGTGTGTGTGGTGTGTGTGTGAGTGTGGTGCATGTGTGTGATGTGTTTGTGGTATGTGTGGTGTGTGGTGTGTGGTGTGTGTGGTGTGTGTGTGTGTGATGTGTTTGTGTGTGGTGTGTGTGTGTGGTGTGTGTGTCGTGTGTGTGTGTGATGTGTGTGTGTCGTGTGTGTGTGTGATGTGTGTGTGTGTGATGTGCGTGTGTGTGGTGTGTGCGTGTGTGTTTGTGTGTGTGTGCTCAGTCACTCAGTCTGTTTGCCACTCCATGGCCCGTAGCCCGCCAGGCTCTTGTGTCCATGGGATTCTCCAGGCAAGAATACTGGAGTGTGTGGCCATGCCCTCCTCCAGGGGACCTTCCCTGACTCAGGGATCGAACCTGTGTCTCCTGCATCTCCTGCATTGGCAGGTGGGTTCTTTAACACCCTGCCACCTGGGAAACTCTTCTATGTATAGGGCTTCCCAGGTGATGCTAGTGGTAAAGAACCCACCTGCCAACGCAGGAGACATAAAAGACTGGGGTTCGATCCCTGGGTCGGGAAGATCCCCTGGAGGAGGGCATGGCAACCCACTCCAGTACTCTTGCCTGGAGAATCCCATGGACACAGGAGCCTGACGGGCTACAGTCCATGGGGTCACAAAGAGTCAGACACGACTAAAGCGACTTGGCATGCATGTACGTGTGTGTATATATATATAAAATATTTATGTCCCCTACACAGTTCTAATGTGTGGCTAGGGTGGCAAGTCACTGACGTAAGGGAGTATCCCCATTTTGGAGGAAGGGGGACTGGGGACACACTCAGGTTAAGTGGGAAGAGCAGAGTAAGTCCCAAAAGGAAGGCAGACGAGGCTGGAGAAACCTGCCTCCAGCTCAGAGAGGATGCCTGATACCTCTCCCGCTTCTGGTTCCTTAGGTGAGGTGAGGTGAAGTCGCTCAGTCGTGTCCAACTCTTTGCGACCCTGTGGACTGTAACCTACTAGGCTTCTTTGTCCATGGGATTCTCCAGGCAAGAATAATGGATCCTTAAGCCACTTCTAAACCTTCTCTAGTGAATCCCGTCCCCTGCCCCCACCAACCAAGCTTCAAGCAGTCTGCCAGAAAGAAACAGGAGTAGACTAGACCGCTTTCTCCTCCTCAAGACAGCTCCATAAGAATTGCTTCATTGCTTTATTCGGAGCTTGATATTTGTAAAAATAAGATCAGGCAAAACTGGGCATTAGTATTCCACACAACCACAGAGGTGACCCTTGATATTCAAGGAAAAATAACAAAAAGCAACAGACCGTTCACGTTACATGCTCGGTTGTGTTTTTTTCTCACAGCCTTTTCATGATTCAAATCATTAAACCGGGGGGCATGAGAAGGTCCCTTCAAGGCCATCCAGCTTGGCTCCTCAGCCCACAAGGAATTAGTGAAGCTTCACTCAAGGAGCATGGACTTACCAGGAGGCTGACCTGAGCTGTCGTCTCAGCCTTGACCGATTTCTAGCTAAGCCACTTTGGATGTGCAACTTACATCAAGGTCTGTGTGTTCACTCGTTTGGAAGATGGGGCTCATAGTACCCACCTCCGCCACACCACAGAGCCATCGTGAAGAATGAGTGAGTCAACAATAAACCTTAGTTCTCTTGGTAGAATCTTGAATCTTGAAGGTGATATGTGACCTCAAACCCCAACCACACACAAAACATCCCAGGAGAGCAGTCTGACACCATCAGCTTCCACCATTAGCAGCTGGGACACTCTGTGCCTCATTTGTAGGCAGACTACGGGACCACTGCTGATAGCTCAGTTGGTAAATAATCCACCTCCAGTGCAGGAGACCCAGGTTTGATCCCTGGGTCAGGAAGATCCCCTGGAGAAGGGGATGGCTACCCACTCCAGTATTCTGGCCTGGAGAAAGCCATGGACTGGATAGTCCATGGGGTGGCAAAGAGTGGGACACGACTGAGCGACTTTCACTGCAGGGCCACCAGACCAGAGGCCCCCGTATGCCAAGATACCTTCCCCCAGCAGCTTGCCACAGCACCAGGAAGCTCATCATTACTCAAAAGGTGGGACTGGAGAGCGGCGTGGTGAGAGGAGAGGGCACCCACACTGGAGTCTAAAGGGCTAAACCGATCCCCGTCCTGGTGCAGATTTCTAGCTGGGAGGCCTCAGGCAGGCGACTTCACCTCTCTGAGCCTGCTTTCTCATCTAAAGGTGAGGATGGTACTTTGCTCGCCTGCATACTCTGGGGGTCGGATGCAACTGTATAGGGCAGAGCCCTCCATCAGTGGCAGGAAGAGCCACAGAGAACACGGGGACATTAACCTGACGTCTCCGTTTAGACTGTTTTCAAAGACCACATGATAATACCAAACCCACGCCCATCCCGAATCTGCTCCTTCTCCATGGGGCTCTGTATCTTAAACCGCACCGCCATCCATCTGTCCACAGGGTCGCTTGGGCCAGAAACGCAGGAGACACTAGCTCTTTTCCCTCTCTCAACTTTCTCAGCCAGTACATCACTGAGTGCAGCCAACTTTCCCTTAAAAGTATCTCTGGACTCCATCCAGGTCTCCACCATCACCCCAGCTCCAACCAATACCATCCACTGCTCCTGATACCTCCGTGTCTGACTCTGTCTCTCTCTCTTTCTCTCTCTCACACACACACACATGTTAAAACTGTTAACAAGCGCTCCAAACGCTTTTGTAGCCTGGGCCCTGGCCTGACTCTCCGACTCCGTTTCTTACCATTTCCCACCCTCTCACTGGTCATCTAGTTGGGGCTCCTGTACGTTCCCGGAAGCCACGATGCCCCAGGACCTTCCCACATGCCTCTCTCCTTCCCTGGACACTCAGCTCTCCCACTCCCTTCCCCAGGGAGCGCTGCTCTTCCTGCAGATTCCAGCTCCCAGGACCGAGTCACCACTTGCTCAGGGAACTGTTTCCTCACCACGTCAGCCCCCCGCCCCCGTTATCCCTCCTGGGCCCCCCAGCTCCTCCTCCATCGCACCCAGTACACTGGTAGCTTTACATTTTCTTCTAAAAGAGGACACGCCATCTGATTTCTAGCTGACAGTTATATTCACAACATAAAACACGGGGCCTGGCCCTTAGCGGGAACTTCATATTCGTTGCAGGAGTGAACATGGTTCACAAAGGCAAATTTGAAGTTTATTCTTCAAAACACCAATCAACCCTCAGGTTCATTTCACCTCTTGTTAAATAATTTTTGAACCTCTTCTGGACCACGACTAGTTTGGGGCCTGATGGAAACACCTTTATGCGAGGATGTCTGAAGTGCCCTCCATAGGCAAGCCTGTCTGGGACAGAGAGAGGTTGCCATCCGCTGCCTTCCTGGCACCGCATCCTGCTGAGAAGCCTGCTGGCTGGCTCTTCCCTCTGGCTTAGAGCCAGACCTCCCTACAAAGAGACTCGTTTCAGGAAGCTCTCCTGAAAACCATCTGGCTGACCTCTGCTGTTCCCCTTTATAAAATCCATAACCAGCAACACGGCTGAGAACCAGGCTCCGCCGACTGTGGCCCAGGTTTAGCGGGGAGGGGGCCGGCGGGTGCTCCATCAGGAGAGGAAGTGACCTTTCTGTCTCCTGTGGGGTGGACCCCCAGGAGTCCCTGGAGGGAGCCTGGGTCTTCTCTCTGCAGCCCACCCCAGAGGGCCGTGCACAGACATGGCCACTGTTCTAAAGCTATATTTTCCACACACTCCCCCCTCCACACACAAAGAATATTGAGCTTCTGACCCAATGAGATTTCAGCAAACAAAAGATGGAATGTGCTAATTTTTTTTCTCCTAAGGTTTTCAATGTCCCAAGGAGCAAAAACAGGTTCTTGGTACTGCGGTATCTATTGTCTAAACACTTATGCACACAAAAGGAAATGCAGGGTGGGGTGGGGAGAGGCAAACTGGCAAGGAGGGGGTGAGACGGGAGGAAGAAATGAAGGAAGAAAGAAAAGCAGAAAGAAGGAGAGAGTAGACAGAAGACACAGAGAAATGATAGAAGAAATGAAGCTCATTCAAGGGAATTTTTTTTATTAAATTCCAACCCAAGGAAGCTGTGTACACAGGCTCCCCGTTTTCTCCTTCTGAAGCCCGAAGGCAAACCAAGATGCTGTGTCAATTACAGAAAAAATCAATGAAGATACTGTTCAGGAGTCCTTTTCACCATTCAGCGCGGATGGTATCCTTCACTTTCTAGCACTGATTCATTTACTTTCAGCCTCTCTGGGGGCTGCTGACATATTGCTATCTCTGAAGAATCGGAAGCAAAATCACCTTTGTTTCTTACTGCAACTTGTTTCTCTGTGCGGTTAGAGGAGTCATGTGACCTTGCTAGGCCTGTAGGGCTGAAAGGGCAAGACCTCGCCGGGCAAAGCCGAGAACTCGGGTGACTCCTTCCACCCACCAACCATCTCCTCTGAGGTGTCCAGGGCCCCTCATAGTTCCACGGCCCCTTCCCTTCACTCTGTCTGTCTGGATGTGATAAAGCAAAACCCGCCCCTTCCGGCTCAACAGCATTCAGGAGGGAACTTTCTTAGAGAAGTCAAACAGAAATGAAGTTGCTCAGTTGTGTCTGATGCTTCACGACCCCATGGACTGCAGCCTACCAGACTTCTCTGTCCATGGGATTTTCCAGGCCAGAGTACTGGAGTGGGTTGCCATTTCCTTCTCCAGGGCATCTTCCCGACCCAGGGATCCAACCCGGGTCTCCCTCGTTGCAGGCAGACGCTTTACCCTCTGAGCCACCAGGGAAGCCCAGCCATACCCAAAGCAAAGGCACTGAGGAAGGAAGTGTAGGCAATACAAGGCGTGAAGAACCTCCCAGAAGCAGGCCTTGTACATGAGACACATGGTCACACGTGTGGCTGAAACCCGCCATCAGAAACTCATCCATTTGAGTGAAGTCGTGAGCTTCTCCTTTGGGTCTCTTAGATTTCAAGCGTTTCCAGGGAGGTCAAGCCTTCTGCCCCTCTAATGCTTTCCTCCTGCTGCTGTAACAAACAACTGAAAACTTACAGCTTAAAACCACACAGACTTCTCCTCGCAGTTCTAGAGGTCAGCAGGGCTGCCTGCTTTCTGGGGCTCCAGGAAAGGAGTCATTCCCTACTTTCCTGCTTCTTAGAGGCTGCCTGGCTTAAGTCCCAGCTGACTTCAACCATCTTTAAAGCTTCAGCGTAGCATCTTCTAGCCTGTCTCTGCCTCTTGTGGTCTCCTGTCTCTGTCTCACAGCTTCCATCATCACATGGCCTTTTCTGACCCCTCGTCCTTGGTCACTTCTCTTTCTCTGCCTCTGACCATCTAACTTCCCTGTCGTGAGGATCCTTGTGAGTCCCACCCCGTAATCCAGGAGAAGCTCCCCAAGTCATATTCCTTAAGTGAATTGTATCTGCAAAGTAATTTCTGCCACATAGGGTAACGGATTCACAGGTTCTGAAAAGGAGAGTATGGACGTTGAAGGGGAGGCATGATTCTGTCTGGGCTTCCCAGTGCTGCTAGTGGTAAAGAATCCACTTGCCAGTGCAGGAGACGCAGAGTTCGATCCCTGGGTCGGGAAGATCCCCTGGAGGAGGACATAGCAACCCACTCCAGTATTCTTGCCTGGAGAATCCCATGGACAGAGGAGCCTGGTGGGCCACAGCCCACAGGGTTGCAAAGAGTTGGACCTGACTAAAGCGACGTAGCACACACACACACGTTATTCCGTCTACCACATTCCCCAGTGTTTCACATCAGTGAATAATACAATCATATTTCTTCTCAGTTAGTTGACAGGGGAGATTGGTGGAAATGCTCAAGAGCTGGGTACGAGAAGAACATTAAGTACTAACAGGGGGTAAAGAGCGAGGAAGCAAGAGGCAGAAGTAATACAGCGTTGATTTCAACAGCTTTTTTCCTGATTCTATATGACTAATATTCAAGGGGAAAAGTAATCAATAGAATTGACCCCATCCCTCCCTAGATGATGCAGGAAAATGGATTTTTAAAATTCTGGTATTTTTCTACAATGAAATATTACTGCTGTCTGGGGAGGCCTTACAAATAGCTGTGAAAAGAAGAGAGGCGAAAAGCAAAGGGGAAAAGGAAAGATATAAGCATCTGAATGCAGAGTTCCAAATAATAGCAAGGAGAGATAAGAAAGCCTTCCTCAGTGATCAATGCAGAGAAATAGAGGGAAACAACAGAATGGGAAAGACTAGAGCTCTCTTCAAGAAAATTAGAGATACCAAGGGAACATTTCATGCAAAGATGAACTCGATAAAGGACAGACATGGTATGGACCTCACAGAAGCAGAAGATATTAAGAAGAGGTGGCAAGAATACACAGAAGAACTGTACAAAAAAGATCTTCACAACCCAGATAATCATGATGATGTGATCGCTCATCTAGAGCCAGACATCCTGGAATGTGAAGTCAAGTGGGCCTTAGAAAGCATCACTACGAACAAAGCTAGTGGAGGTGATGGCATTCCAGTTGAGCTATTTCAAATCCTGAAAGATGATGCTGTGAAAGTGCTGCACTCAACATGCCAGCAAATTGGGAAAACTCAGCAGTGGCCACAGGACTGGAAAAGGTCAGTTTTCATTCCAATTCCAAAGAAAGGCAATGCCAAAGAATGCTCAAACTACCACACAATTGCACTCATCTCACATGCTAGTAAAGTCATGCTCAAAATTCTCCAAGCCAAGCTTCAGCAATATGTGAACTGTGAACTCCCTGATGTTCAAGCTGGTTTTAGAAAAGGCAGAGGAACTAGAGATCAAATTGCCAACATCCGCTGGATCATGGAAAAAGCAAGAGAGTTCCACAAAAACATCTATTTCTGCTTTATTGACTATGCCAAAGCCTTTGACTGTGTGGATCACAAGAAACTGTGGAAAATTCTTCAAGAGATGGGAATACCAGACCACCTGACCTGCCTCTTGAGAAATCTGTATGCAGGTCAGGAAGCAACAGTTAGAACTGGACATGGAACAACAGACTGGTTCCAAATAGGAAAAGGAGTACATTAAGGCTGTATATTGTCATCCTGCTTATTTAACTTCTATGCAGAGTACATCATGAGAAACGCTGGACTGGAAGAAACACAGGCTGGAATCAAGATTGACAGGAGAAATATCAATCACCTCAGATATGCAGATGACACCACCCTTATGGCAGAAAGTGAAGAGGAACTAAAAAGCCTCTTGATGAAAGTGAAAGAGGAGAGTGAAAAAGCTGGCTTTAAGCTCAGCATTCAGAAAACTAAGATCATGGCATCTGGTCCCATCACTTCATGGGAAATAGATGGGGAAACAGTAGAAACAGTGTCAGACTTTATTTTTGGGGGCTCCAAAATCACTGCAGATGGTGACTGCAGCCATGAAATTAAAAGACGCTTACTCCTTGGAAGAAAAGTTATGACCAACCTAGACAGCATATTCAAAAGCAGAGACATTACTTTGCCGACTAAGGTCCGTCTAGTCAAGGCTATGATTTTTCCTGTGGTCATGAATGGATGTGAGAGTTGGACTATGAAGAAGGCTGAGCACCAAAGAATTGGTGCATTTGAACTGTGGTGTTGGAGAAGACTCTTGAGAGTCCCTTGGACTGCAAGGAGACCCAGCCAGTCAATTCTGAAGGATATCAGCCCTGGGATTTCTTTGGAAGGAATGATGCTAAAGCTGAAACTCCAGTACTTTGGCCACCTCATGCGAAGAGTTGACTCATTGGAAAAAACTCTGATGCTGGGAGGGATTGGGGGCAGGAGGAGAAGGGGACGACCGAAGATGAGATGGCTGGATGGCATCACGGACTCGACGGACGTGAGTCTGAGTGAACTCCGGGAGATGGTGATGAACAGGGAGGCCTGGCGTGCTGCGATTCATGGGGCCGCAAAGAGTCGAACACGACTGAACGACTGAACTGAACTGAAAATAAATAAGTAAGTAAGAATGAGCTGCGGGTACAAACAACGTGACTGAATCTCAAGAACATTTTGAGTGAAAGAGACCACACACAAAAACTGTATTCTGCATGATTCCATTTATAAGAAGTTCAAGAACAGGAAAGCTATACATGGTGGGAAAAGTAAGAATGACTATCTATAAAGGTGGGGATTTCCTGATGGAGGCATAAGGGAACATTCTTGGTGATGGAAATGTTCTGAATTCTGTTGGGGGCTGTGGTTATAAAGGTGCAGACATTCGTCAAACTGTACACTTAACATCTATGCGTTTCTCTCTATATAAATTTTACCTCAATTAGAAAATTTTTAATAGTTAAGAAACATAGAGAATAAACTAAAAGACTCAAACATACACGTGCTTAAACTTCTAGAAGAGAACCTAGGAACTGATGGCAAGGAAATATCCAAAGAGGAAATGCCTAAGAATTGCAGAGAGATGAATTCTCAGACTGAGAGTGTACACTAAGTGCCAAGCAGGGTGAATGAAGAGAAATCTCCATTTAGACACAGCCTAGTGAAATGATCGGATATTAAAGATAAAAGGCATGAACGTTATCAGGGAGAGGCGGAAGGAGGGAGAGAGAGAGAGATTACCGACAAACATACGCTCACTGAACCAGTTTCAATCTTTTCAGCAGCAACAACAGACGCCATGAGACGGCAGAACAATATCATTCGCAATGCTGAAGGAAGCAAGAAACCTACGTGCTCTGCTAAACGCTCACCAAAGAGTGAGGGCAGAATAGACACCTTCAGTATTCAAAAGCGAGTGATTTTCTTTTTTTTTTTTTTTTTTACAACACCCACACTCCCTCTCTGCATAAACCACTTATGTGTGTTCTTCAGCAAAAAGAAAAATCAAACTGAAGGTAAGACGTGGGCTACCCAGTGAGCTCAGAAATTACAGAACCCATTGGAAACTTCCATTAGCTAGAAATTATAATCCGTTAAAGAGCTACTTCACTTTTATTTTAAAAGGTAAAATAATATGAAAGTAATATAATTAATGGTCATAGCAGAAAACTTGGGGAAAAAAACCCAGAAAATTATAAAGAAAGTAGAGACCCCTCACAGTCCTGCATCCACAGGATCATAGAGCTGTTTCCACTGACCCTGTGTCCAGCACTGAGGCCCTAAGCCAGTGCATATTCTTGCAAAGAATACCTTTTCTTTTTCAATCTATAAAGTGACAAGTGTGTTTTAATTTTTCTTGGAATATAATTGCTTCACAATGTTGTGTTTATTTCTACTGTAGAACAAGGTGAATCAGCCATGGATCTCTCTCTCTGGTCGCTAAAGTTGTGTCCAACTCTTGCAACCCCATGAATCATAGCCTGCCAGGCTCCTCTGTCCATGGAATTGTCCAGGCAAGAGGACTGGAGTGGGTTGCCATGCCCTCCTTCAGGGGGCCTTCCTGACCCAGGTCTCCCGCACCGAAGGCAGACGCTTTACCATCTGAGCCCCCAGGGAAACTTGCCTTCTGTTGCTGCTTAGTGGCTCAGTTGGTTCCGACTCTTGCTACCCCATGGACTGTAGCCCGCCAGGCTCCTCTATCCATGGGGTTCTCCAGGCAAGAGGACTGGAGTGGGGCGCCATTTGCTTTTCTTCAGCCATGTATACACATACATATATCCCCTCTTGAGGCTTCCTCCCCACCCCCACCCCGCCCCTCTAGGTCATCGCAGAGTACTGGGCTGAGCTCCCAGGCTGTACCGTACTTCCCATCAGCTAGCTGTTTTCCACGTGGTTGGTGTACAGACAGCAGTGCCACCCTCTGAATTCGTCTCCACTTCTCCTTCCCTCTCTGTGTTCACAAGCCCGTTCTATACTTACTGTCAGGGGAGATACAACCATCACCGAGAATATTTTAAATTATATATGAAAGTGAAGTCGCTCAGTCGTGTCCAGCTCTTTGCGACCCCATGGACACCAGGCTCCTCCGTCCATGGGATTTTCTAGGCAAGAGTACTGGAGTGGGTTGCCGTTTATATATGTGTATGTATATATAGTACCTTTGAAGGTTGTTACATAATGAATAATACCAATCTGCCTTTAGATCCCCACTCCAGTGTTCTTGTCTGGAGAATCCCAGGGACGGGGGAGCCTGGTGGGCTGCCGTCTATGGGGTCGCCCAGAGTTGGACACGACTGAAGCAACTTAGCCGCAGCAGCAGCCTTTAGGTCTGTCTCTGTATTTTACTTTTTCCATAACATTGCCATAAAGATCTTTGTGGATATATTTTTCTTTTAAAACAATTTTAATATAATTTTATGTATGTATCTTTTACTGTGCTGGGTCTTGGCTGCACCGGCTTTCCTCTAGCTGGGCCGAGCGAGGGCTGCTCTCTAACTGCAATGCATGGGCTTCTCATTGAGCAGCTTCTCTTGTCGCACAGGCTCAGCCCAGGCTCTAGGGCGCGTGCTACAGTAGCTGTGGCTCTCGGGCTCAAGAGCTGCACATGGGCTGAGGTGCTCTGCAGCCAGTGGAATCTTCCCAGATCAGAGATGGAACCTGTGTCTCCTGCACTGGCAGGCGGGTTCTTTAGCACTGAGCCACCAGGGAAGTGCCACATATATTTTTCTATGTGTCACTTTGTTGTTAGGATAAATCTCTAGCAAAGGCTGTTCTAGGAAATTCTGACCGTCGCGGCAAGGCCTGGCCTTGACGGAGCAGATGCACCTTTTAGTTACTCTCAGATGAAAGGCCCTGAAGGAGGGCAAACAGCCCCAGT
This sequence comes from Ovis canadensis, assembly GCF_042477335.2. Lineage (NCBI taxonomy): Eukaryota > Metazoa > Chordata > Mammalia > Artiodactyla > Bovidae > Ovis > Ovis canadensis. The sequence goes on from NC_091267.1 coordinate 70,184,760, forward strand.
ATGACAATGCCAAGAACACACAATGGGAAAAGACAGTCTCTTCAACAACCGTGTTGGGATATCTGAATATTCACATGGAAAATTGTGAATGGACCCTTATCTAATACCATACACAAAAGTCAACTCAAAATAAATTAAAGACTTAAATGTAAGACATGAAACTATAAAACTCCTATAAGAAAATATAGGGGGAAATCCTCATGACATTAACCTTAACAATAAATTCATGGGTTTGACACAAGGGCACAAGCAACAAAAGCAAAATTTGACGAGTAAGATTCCGTCTAACTGAAAAGCTTCAGCGCACAAAGGAAACGATCAAGAAAGTGGAAAGGCAACCTGCAGAAGAGGAGAAAATACTTGTGAACCACATTATCTGAGAAACAGTTGATTTCCAAACTATATAAAGAACTCCTATAAATCCACAGCAAGAAACTGACATCTTGATTAAAGGGTGGGTTCGTGTGGAAAAAAGGGAGAAGCCTTAGTCACTCAGTCGTCTCCGACTCTTTGCAACCCCATGGACTGTAGCCTGCCAGGCTCCACTGTCCATGGGATTCTCCAGGCAACAGTACTGGAATGCGTAGCCTTCCCCTTCTCCAGGGGATCCCCCCAACCCAGGGATCAAACCCATGTCTCCTGCATTGCAGGCAGATTCTTTACTGTCTGAGCTACCAAAGCAGCCGAAAAAGTGGTTAAAGGCCAGAACAGATATTTCTCCAAAGAAGACATACAAATGACCAGCACGTATATGAAAAGTTCAGTGTCCCTAATTATCACAAAAACATAAGTCAAAACCACAATAAGATATCACTCACATCTGTTAGGATGGCTGTTATTTTTAAAATGATGAAAAACACTGTTGAGGATCCAGAGAAACTAGCGCCCTGCACAGTGTGGGTGGGAATGCGAAAGTGTGGAGCCAGTATGGAGAGCAGTGTGGAGGGTCCCCAAGACTAACAATAAAACCACCATGTCGTCCAGCAATCCCCCTTCTGGGAATGCATCCAAAAGAAATGAAACCAGGGTCTCAGAGAGACATTAGCAGCCTCATGTCCACAGCAGCACCATTTACAATAACCGAGATGTAGCCACAGCCCAAATGTCCCTCAACAAATGAACAGAGAGACAGTGGCATGTATACTCGGTGGAATATTGCTCAGCCTTTAAAAAGGAAATCCTGTGGTAGGTGATAACATGGACGGACCTGGAGGACATTATGCTGAGTGAAATAAGCCAGTTACCGAAGGACAGAAATCACTGTATGATTTCACTTAAAGGAGGTAAGAAAGTGAAGTGACGGTGTTCATCACTCCAGGCATGTCCGACTCTTTGTGACCCCATGGACTGTAGTCCACCAGGCTCCTTTGTCCAAGGGATTCTCCAGGCAAGAATACTGAAGTGGGTGGAAATTTCCTTCTCCAGGGGATCTTCCCCACCCAGGGATTGAACCCAGGTCTCCTGTACTACAGGCAGATTCTTAATCAAATTCATGGGAACAACAACAACAAAAAAGAGGGATGCTGGTTGCCAGAGACTGGATAGAGTGAGAAATGAGGAGTTGCTACCCCATGCGCAGAAAATTTCAGTCATGCCAGAGGAACAAGTTCTAGAGATCTGCAGTGCAATATTATGCCTAGAGATAGTAATTCTGTATTTGAACACTTACAACTTTGTCAAGAGGATAAATCTCACATTAGGTGTTCTTATTAGAATACAATTCAAAGTTTTTTAATTTAAAAAGAAAAGATGCTGGACTTCCCTGATGATACGGCAGATGGGAATCCACCTGCCAATGCCGGGAACGTGGGTTTGACCCCTAGTCCGGGAAGACTCCACATGCTATGGGGCAGCCAAGCTCGTGAGCTACAACTCCTGAGCTGTGCTCTAGAGCCCACGTGCCTCTCCCCAAGAAGAGAAGCCCATGCACCACGGCTAGAGAGTAGCCCCTGCTTGCCGCAACTAGAGAAAGTCTGCAAGCAGTGACTATCCTTTAAAGGAGGTACAGATGGGAAAAATCCCATGGGTGGAGGAACCTGGCAGGCTTCAGCCCATGGGGTCACAAAGAGTCGGACATGACTTGAGTGATGAACACTGTCACTTTCACTTTCTTACCTCCTTTAAGTGAAATCATACCTTAAAGACCCAGCACAGCCGAAAATAAATAAATGCAATTTTTTATAAAAACAGATGTTAACTGCGAATCTGCCTCTGCCAACTGCCATCTCATTAGCCTAACTGCCTCTCCCAGCTCCAGGAGGGTCCGCTGGAGGTGATGATGGCCCTAGGCAGAGGGTGTATCAGGTCTTCACCGCTCCGACCTGCGGTGACTCTGCAGCCCAGTGAGCAGCTCTGACCCATCTAGAACGATCTCTGCCCTCCCCGCTAGAAAAGGCCCTGGCTCTGACACGGTGGAAACTTCTCCCTAGTTCCAAGTTCCCTCGGGCAAGTGACACCGAGAAGCGAGAGCTACCTGCAGAGAGGTGAGACTGAAACCGCAGGCCTGCCTGGGATCGGGTTTTACCCAGCGAAGACCAGCTCTTCAGCCAAGACCAACCCCGACGCCCGGCTCTGCCTCTCAAGCTCTGCCCCTGGGGTAGGATCAGACCCCGCACCCTACCCCGGGTGGATGCTCTGGTGCAGGGCTTCCCACAGGCAGATGCTGGGGAGGCAAAGCCTCAGGCCTGGGAAGGGGCAGAAAAAAGATCTGCAGGAAAAATCTGTTTTCACCTTTGAAGTGCAGGTGCTTTCTGTATTTTATTCCACGCTCTTTCTGTATTTATTTTGGTGTAAGATCTTTCCCTCATTCTTCTGGTAAAATTGGTACCCCAGGAGGATGCCTTTATCCTGTGCTTTAAGTCCAGCCAGCACCTATGACACCCCTCATGGAGGGTACATACACTCAGTCAGCAAAGCGGGGGTGGGGGTCCCTCAGGAGGACTCCTGGCCCACCCGCTGAGCTGGCTCTCAGCCCCTGCTTCTGGTCCCCTGCCATCACTCCTACATTTACTCTTGGCATGTCTCAGGGTCACAGACTGGGCATTTTCTTCAACCCAGACACCTGCCCCTAAATCTTAGAGGACAACCTGTTGCGGGCCTTAGACGCACAGAACCCCACTTCCCAGCACCAGTGAGGAGGGGGTGCGTGTCTGACACCACCTCCCCAAAATTCAGTGTCTAGGGGACAGTGTTGGATCAGGGAACCCTGGCCAGACCCCCTCCCCACAACATCTGCATCTAGATAAATCTAGGCAAAGAGAACACCGAGGGCAGCTGGAGAGATGAAAAGTGGGGTAAGGGTGGGGACAGGATTATGCAGAGCAACAGAAGAACCACTTACAAACTGGGATGTTGCTGGGAAAGACCCTGTGGGCAGGGGGTCAGCCCCAAGGCCTGTGCCGGCTGTCTTCCCAGGGGCACCAGGGTGTCCAGTCCCAGGGGGAAGTGCTGGCACCTTCCACGAACATCGGTCCAGGCAGGAGCAGACCCACCTCTCCAGAGAGAAGTAACCCAGCTCTCTGGGCCCTTGGGAGAAACCAACTCTTGGCAGGTCTTGCAAAAACATTTGCTCAAATCACTGATGCCTTAGAACAACGGTTTCCTTTCCCCTCTACTCCGGGAGTGGCATTCTGGACTTTTCTTGATGGTTTCAGCCAGGAATTTCTAAAAAATCAATGGTCTCCAAAGTTTTTGGATCATTCATCTCCATTTGCAAAAATTTTAGATGCACTCAGTACACTTGTATCTAAAAACGTATGAATTATATATAACTCTGCTTAAATATTTGCACAGCATGGCCTGGAAGAAGCACAAACTGGAATCAAGATTGCCGGGAGAAATATCAGTCACCTCAGATATGCAGGTGACACCACCCTTATGGCAGAAAGTGAAGAGGAACTAAAAAGCCTCTTGATGAAAGTGAATGAGCAGAGTGAAAAAGTTGGCTTAAAGCTCAACATTCAGAAAACGAAGATCATGGGATCTGGTCTCATCATTTCGTGGGAAATAGATGGGGAAACAGCGGAAACAGTGTCAGACTTTTTTTGGGGGGGCTCCAAAATCACTGCAGATGGTGATTGCAGCTGTGAAATTAAAAGACGCTTACTCTTTGGAAGAAAAGTTATGACCAACCTAGATAGCATATTCAAAGGCAGAGACATTACTTTGCCAACTAAGGTCTGTCTAGTCAAGGCTATGGTTTTTCCAGTGGTCACGTATGGCTGTGAGAGTTGGACTGTGAAGAAAGCTGAGCGCCGAAGAATTGATGCTTTTGAACTGTGGTGTTGGAAAAGACTCTTGAGAGTCCCTTGGACTGCAAGGAGATCCAACCAGTCCATTCTGAAGGAGATCAGCCCTGGGATTTCTTTGGAAGGAACGATGCTGAAGCTGAAACTCCAGTACTTTGGCCACCTCATGCGAAGAGTTGACTCATTGGAAAAGACTCTGATGCTGGGAGAGATTGGGGGCAGGGGGAGAAGGGGACGACAGAGGATGAGATGGCTGGATGGCATGACTGACTTGATGGACGTGAGTCTGAGTGAACTCCAGGAGATGGTGATGGACAGGGAGGCCTGGCGTGCTGGGATTCACAGGGTCACAAAGAGTCGGACACGACTGAGCAACTGAACTGAACTGAACTGAAGGCATATACAAAAAAATAGGCATTTTCCAAAGGAGGAGTTGAAAATTAAATGTAAATAAAAGATTTAATGTCTTTTTCTCTGTGCTGTGCTTAGTCGCTCAGTCGTGTCCAACTCTCTGGGCCCATGAACTGTAGCCCGCCAGGCTCCACTGTCCATGGAATTTTCCAGGCAAGAATACTGGAGTGGGTTGCCATTTCCTACTCCAGGGGATCTTCCCAACCCAGAGATCTCGAACCCATGTCTATTGCATCTCCTGCAATGGAGTGGGTTTAAAGAGGAAATTAACATCCAGCGGCTCCAGGCTAACGGTGAAGGGAACGCCATGGAATTTGATGAGAGAGTTGCCACTGGTCAGTTGCTAGCAACGGTTTTTCATCCTCGGTGTGCATCAGAATCACCTAAGGCACTTTAAAACGCACAGACAGCTGGGAGCTACTGCCAAGATCTTAGTGCAGTTGGTTTGGGATGAGGCTTGGGCATCGGTATTAAGTTGCTCAGGTGACTTAAATGTGCAGGTCAAGTTGAGAAACACTGCTTTGAAATAAAGTGACTTCCACAGTAGAGGCTAGATTGCAGAGAATAAAAAAGGAGAGGTTTTTTCAGTAGAGAGACTAGCAGTCTTAACATCAGACAAGGATATTTAGCCTCGGTCTCCTCTGCCTCGCTGGGGATTTAACCTCCTTGTTTCTTATCTATGAAATCAAGATAGAAATACTTGCTGCGCCCAGCTCACAGTTTCCTTGGGAGGTGAAGTCGGGATAATAGATGTGAGAGTACTTTGAAAAAAGATTGAAGGGCTATAAAAATGTAAGATTTATACAGTTGTCAGTTTTTTCCCCAAAGATGGCCCTAAAGATAGTGATTATCAACTGTAGAGACCTAGGAGGAACCAGCATCCTTATCCATACTGAGCTCACAAAGGGAGCATCCTTTGATAAGTGCTCACAGCCACTGTCTAAAGGTCTGATGCTGTCTGCATCCCTTGCTTTTTCACAGCTAGCTTACACCAGATCTATAATAGATGCAGTTTCCACAGTCTTACAAATTCTACCTAACATTGCTAACTACACAGCCATCCCACATAAAACCAAAGAGTTGAAGGATGTTGCTGTGAAGATTAAAGAGTAAGTTTAATGTTACAAGGTCTCCATTTAGTCGTCAATCCTAATTGCCATAGAGAATGAGGAAGGCAGAGGACAGACGTTTCAGAGTGCAGACGATGCTGCAGGGTCAGAAAAGTATCATTTGCCTAGCGGATGGGGAAAGGTTGTCCAAAATCTAAGCCCAAACCAGGAAAATTCAGTAACCACCTTTGAGTCAACTTCATACCGGGATATGCCTACAAATACATGTCATGCCAGGCCTCCAAGGAATGAAGCAATATCTCAATCTCCCGCACTCATTCCCTTGGGGTACCACCTGCCCCCAGGTGAGCAGTGGTGCCTGTTTATGGTGACTGAGTTCCAGTTAGGAGGTTTTCTGTAACCCTAGATGATCACAGATGCAAAAAAGCAGTATCCCAACATGCGCTTTACTCACTTTTGTTGGAGATTTTCCTTTGGGAAAAATACAAGAAATAAAATTCTTTGTCAGGGACATAGCATACACAGTGGTTAAGTTTCTTTCTTTCTTTTTTTTTTTTTCCTACTGAGTGGTTGAACTCAGAGCAAGAATAAAAGCCCTACACAGGAGTGAAGCCAGGTGTCAGATAACCAGCGTAAGCATCAGAGATATCCTGGGGAAGATCAGTTACCTACCTCTCACCTCTGAGCCCACCCTGGCTCCTTCTACTCGGGTTGCTGTTAGGGGGAGGTGGTAACCACATTCTCCACCTGCCGGCAAGTCCTCTGACGGTCTCCACTCAACCTCTTCTACCTGCAAAAAGGCCAACATCAAAACTGCCCTCCCCCAGCACATTCGAGTCAGTTCTAATGAGGTGGGTGAACCTAGAGCCTATTATACAGAGTGAGGTAAGTCAGAAAGAGAAAAATAAATATTATACATTAACACATAGGCATGGAATCTACAAAGATGGTACTGACGAACCCATCTGCAGGGTAGCCACGGAGACAGGGACGTAGAGAAGACTTGTGGACACAGTCGGGGAAGGAGAGGGCGGGGCGGATTGAGAGCGTAGTATGGAAACATGTACGTTACCAAACGTAAAATAGCCAGTGGGAATTTGCTCAAATCGGTGCTCTGGGACAACCTAGAGGGGTGGGATGGGGTGGGAGATGGGAGGGAGTTTCAAGAGAGAGGAGACATGTGTGTACCTACGGCTGATTGATGCTGAGGTATGGTAAAAAGCAACACAATATTGTAAAGCAGTTATCCTCCAACTAAAAATCAAAGGATTAAACAAACAAAAAATACTGCCCTCCTTCAAACACAAGTACAGACACCCAAAGCCAGACACTACCTCATCTTACACTGCCTCCAACCAGACTCATGTAAAACTACAGCATAAAATAGAATTTTGAAATAGAGACAAAAAAGATTCCTCCCAAGTTTACATCAGTCATCTCCTCCACTGAGAAACCACCTTCCTCATGTTCAGACATCCTTGTAAAAGGCTGACCATAAGGAGAAAGGGATATAGAAGCGGAGGTGGGGACCACATCCTTGGCTCCTTTTTAAATGAGAGACATTCACTTTGAGGAAGCATCTTTCGTGCCCCAGTGTACAGGCCCTAACCTTCTGGCATGGAAGGCAATCAGATTCGGTGCAAAGTGGAATAACTATGCAGGCACTCAGTCCTATGTTAAAATCCCATTTAAAAAAAAAAAAAAGCTACTGCGAATTTGGCCAAGTTATTTAATCCCCCTTAGTCTCTTTTCCCCTTATTTATGGCAAGGAATAACACAGTGTCATAGAGCATGCTGGTGGCCGTGACGCAGAGCATGGAGGGCCACAGTGTGTAACATGGCGTGGCTCCACCTGCCCCCTGCTCTGCTGAGACTGAGTTTTTCAATGTCGGGAAGTCCGGTGACCTCCTATTCTTGTGACTTCCCTGTGAACACAAGAAACTTCAGCTAGAGGCACATGCTTGTCATCGGGAGCCAGGCGCTGGGGAGGAGATTCTTAGCGGTCCTTCCTTCCACAGTTCCTACCATTTTGTCTATTGAAGCTTTCCCTCATCAATAAATCAGCATGTGGTAGTGCATTTTTTAAAATCACATGGAAATTTTATCATTTCTTTTGTTATAATAATATACAAACAGAAGGGTTTTCCCCCTGCTCTGAAAGGTACGCTGTTGACAATTACAGTTTCAGAAGCACAAGGGACAAAAAGTGCCCCCAAACTCAAGATGAAGGCTAAAATTAGATTTCTCTTTTAAAAACACCTCCCTGTGCAACCCTAGGAAATGTTACCGCAGCTGCTCTCCCTGTGGGTGATTTCCTGTTCCCAGAGCCAGTGCTATACAGAGACACAATTGACATAAGAATAGCTTAAAACTTAATTCTACGATTATTTTTCAAGTAGCTTCTCCAAGTATAATACCTCCGCTTCAAGAAAAAAACAATCTCTGCAAATATTTGAAAAGTCGAAATTCTATGCAAGGACCCTGGAGATTAACACAATTGAACGTAATAGCTCCTTCCATACCATTTCCTAGGGACTGGACCACAAAAAGCCTTAAGACAGCTTTCCAAATATATTTTATTTATTCACTGAAGAAAAGGCTATTTGAAATTCTTGTATTCCTTTCACATACAGATGCTTCACTGAGCTTTAAGAGAAGTCTGTGGGTGCAAAATGAGGAATTCCTCAGCTTCTAGAAAATGTAATCCTTTCAAACATCTGAAATGTTAAAATTTTATGCAAAAAAGATGTCTTTTGTAAAAGATATAGCTAAAAACCTTGAAACATATATCACTCCAAACTGGCCTTGACATTTATGTTGTAAAAATTAATACACAGTCAGATGCCTACGAACGCGCAGAGTGTCTCTGGGTGGCAACAGTGGCTGTCTCTGGGGAGATCAGAGTAGGAGGGCGTTTCACCCCCTCCTGTGCTTTATATTCTGTATTTAATTAAACCCATTCTCTTCAATAAACAAGACAACTCACCCATCCCATTCAAGATGAATGATCCATCTCTACAGTCAGCACTGGAGAACGGCCTTCTCCCTAACCTGGACCTTTGTCATGCTGTACATCAGAGAAGCTCTTTGCCTTCTTTCCACGCGGGGCATGTGCTGGGTGCTGTGCTGGGTGCTGCGGTGGCACGACGTAGACAATGAAAATAAGATGCTGTCTCCAGAGTGACCCCACAGGACGGCTGAGCACCACCCCGCTTCCTATGCCCTTCCCAATCTCCTCCCAGCCACAGACAGGCTACTGCTTTTCATGGATATCACTACGGTCTTTTCCTTGTTGCCACGTGCTCCCCACCCTTGTGATTAAATAGCTTATTTTAGCTGCATCGGGTCCCAGCCTCAGCACACTGACATTTGTCGTGGTGCATGGGGTTCTCTCCAGTTGTGGTTCTCGGGCTCGGATGCCCCCTGCCATGTGGGATCCCAGTTCCCCATCCGGGGATCAAACCTGTGCCCCCAGCATTGCAAGGCACATTCCCAGCCGCTGGACCACCAAGGAAGTCCCTGAATGACTTTTTTAAAAGAGGCTAATATGCATTCTTTTCCTTGGTAACCCTGAGACACAGTGCCCAAGGGAGCAGGTTCAGACTCCTCTTCCTTTTGGTCCTGAAGTATCAGTGGAAGACATTGAAGCCACTTGCTGTGTGATTTTGGCAACTTGCTTAACTTCTTTGAGCCTCAGTTGCTCATTCTTGAAAATGTGGCAGTCATTAAGCCATCAGGACTTCTCCCCAATGGCTCAGCGGCAAAGAATCCGCCTGCCGTGCAGGAGACGCAGGAGATACATGTTCAATCTCCAGGTGGGGAAGATCCCCTGGAGGAGGAAATGGCAACCCACTCCAGTATTCTTGCCTGAAAAATCCCGTGGACAGAGGAGCCTGGTGGGCTACCACCAAAAGGATCGCAAAGCATTGGACACAACTGAGCGACTAAGCATGCCCACACACATTATACCGTCGGAGGGATGGGAGGGAGATCGAATGAGATTAGTGAGTAATCTAATTATGTAATCATAGCAGAATGCCGAGGGCAATACCCACCACATAGCAGGTGTGCGATAAGTGAGATGACATCGCTTATATGACATCACATCATTTTCGCCTTCAACGGCAGCAGCATGAACTGATTCTCACTGTCGAACGATTATGCTTTCAAACTTTCCAGGCCTGCACACTCTTCCAGCTCTCTGTCTCTGGACCTGCTTTAAAGGGTGGGCTTCAAAGTCAAAGAGGCTTCACCTTGAGCAAATCCTTAACATCAGTTTCTTCAGCGATAAAGTGAAGGGAATGATGCTTTCCTCACCCGATCAAGGAAAGATTACGGATGACGTATTTAAAGCACCTGGCCCTTAAAGAGTGCTCTCTACATGTCGGCTGTTTTTCCTTTACTCCAAGGGGCTTAGCCCTTCGCTGGCCCTGACATGCCCTTCTCCCTTGTGCTTCTATGTCTTTGTTCAGCCTGGCTGCCCCTAACTGCCCTGCCCCTATGACCATCTCCATTTCTGGAAATTTCCATGTATCTTCCTAGACTCTGTTCCAGTTGAGAGCTTTTGTGAAGCTTTCTTTGACCACAATGGCTTTTCCTACCTCTGAACTCATAAAGTATTTATCTTCCATGGGGAATTAGGAGGTAGAAATCCAGGGGGATTCCAAGAGCTTTCCCCTGTGGCCAGTGTTAGACCCACTAGAAGCAAAGGAGTCAGGCCACAGGGTACAGAACGAACTCCTTCGCATGCGGCCTGGGGGCCGTCTGCTGGGAAATGGCTCCTTGAGAGTCTCCCGGTGGCTTGTCGTCTGGAGAAGTCACCTGTCCTTCCAAAAGTCAGCTCCGTGATGTCTTATTCAGCGGTGTCTCATAACAGAAAGTGGCCCGCTTTTCTCATTCATAAATTAAGGCACAACATGGGGATGACCCAGAGAGATGTTATGGGGAGGGAGGTGGGAGGGGGGTTCATGTTTGGGAACGCATGTAAGAATTAAAGATATTAAATTTAAAAAATAAAAAACTAAAAAAAAAAGAGAGAGAAAAAAAAATAAATTAAGGCACAAGAGAGGCTGGCGGGCCCCTGGATGCATCAGCGGGTCTCCACGTGAGCAGCCGCTGTTTCCCTCTCTCCGTGGACCTGAGTCCAGCTGCTCCTACACACGCTCAGTTCAAGTCAGACTGAGCCCTTGCTCTCTGCAGATTGCGGACGGTTCTGAGCGGCGCTGCTGAAGGGACAGTGTTACCGGAAGCCTTCGAGGGCCGTCTTTGCGGCAATAAGCTCACGCTCTTGCTGTTCCCCAGGCTCACCGTGACCCTCCCTGCCTCCTATCTTCACCCCTCCTGGGGATCCTCAAGTTCTTTGCCTAGTGAATCCCACTCACGCTTGAAACTCAGCTCAGAGGTTACCCTCTGTGAAGAAGCCCACCTCCAACCTCCCCAGACAGGGGTCATCGCCCAGATCTCTCATCAGCCCTTCATTGTTGAGCTGGTCACATAGCACAGACAGGAGGTCTCCTTCCCTCTCCCATCACAAGACTGTAAGAGTCACGAGCTTGAGAGTGATGTTATGATGCCTGTGTCTGCCCCACTGTGGTATATGACAACCAGCACGTCCTGTTTAGTGAACAGATGAAAGAAAACAGAAATAAATAAAGGAACAATGCAGTTTCTAACCAAAGACACCATCCCTCCCAGATTTCCCATCCAAGTGGTGCCTATAACTTACTCTTGGTAGGCATGTGTTGGCGAGGAACCCACAGGGCAACAACTGTGTCTGCAGAAAGTGTTGTTCTCTGTGTGCTTAACTGTGTCCAGCTGTCTGCCACCCCACGGACTGCAGCCCACTAGGTGCCTCCGTCCATGGGATTTTCCAGGCAAAAATACTGGAGTGGGTTGCCATTTCCTAATCCAGGAGATCTTCCCGACCCATGGACTGAACCTGCATCTCTCGTGTTTCCTGCATTGGCAGTGAATTCTTCACCACTGTGCCACCTGAAAAAGTGGGGACATACTTGTATCCAAAATAATAACTCCCCTAGGAAACATTAAGTCAAAGAAGTCTTGATATATATATATGTATGTATATATGTCTTGTATTCATCCTCCTGAACTCCTATAGAGGTCAGATTTCCAATGAAATCTGGAAAGTGATATTTTGTAAAAGTACCTGATTTTTATTTTACTAAGTGGCTATAATCCCAGGCCTGAAAAATATCAGATTCTGTAACCTCAGTTGCTCTTTGATGAAGCCTTCCCAAGATTTTTCACTCTGGTAATTACTGAGCAATCCATTTTTGCCTTTAGGTCTGGCATAGGATTCCTGCATGCCTATTTATTTTCTAGCTAATTTGGTTCCTTTACATCATGTGACCTTCAGTGATCCATATGCAATAGGGGAATTATCCTAGCAGGACTTTCTTCAGAAGGTTCACAGAGGTGTGCTAAGCATAAGCAATACATCAATTTTTAAGTCCAAGCGGAATGAGTCCGTATCATGTGTCCCAGGAAAACCTGTAAATGCTGTAAGAGAACCAAAGAGCTTCTTTGCCATTTTCTGTAGGAAAATGCCTCACCAAGTACATCTTTTCTATACATTCTACAGTAGGATATTTATGGGGTCACAGAAAGACACTAAAAATGTACCCAGGCTGTTTTAGCTCATATTTATTAACTGTTCAATACAAGCCAAGAGCTCTGCCAAGGCCTTTACCTGCCCTGTTTAATTTTTTCTCAGATCCTGGGGGGTCTTTATTTCAGTTCTGTAGATGAGGAGCTAGAAGCACAGAAACTGGCAACTTCTCCAAGGTCAGAGTCAGTGTTCCAGGGCCAGTCTGCTGACTCCAGAGCCTGGAGCTGTAACCGGTGTCCTCTGGACTCCACAGCAGACCCCTCTACCTCCTGATCAAGGAGAGTTTTTTCCAACATGTATCATTCCCAGACAGCTCTTATAAGGTCTTATTCCTTTGGGCATTTTATACTGTACTCATATGATCTCTTTTTATAAAATTGTATTTATTCAAAAAATATGGTTCAAATATTCATCATGCACGGACCCGTAAGCCCTCTCTGTAATTTTTACACAGTAAAAAGTCCCATGGGGGAAAAATTGTGTCCTCTTGACCTACATTTTTAGATGTTGATATAAAATGTCTTGAGTGGGTACAAATTACTGTCTTTCCACTGGAAACAGGCAGTTGCATTCCATGCACTGCTGTGCATACCAGACATGCGTTTCACAGGGAGCTTCTTAGGCCCTCAAGCACTCCTTAAACATCTAGACCGAACGCAGGGAGCATGTGGAAACAAGGGCTTCCCAGGTGGCGCACTGTTGAAGAATCCGCCTGCCAACACAGGAGACGCAAGAGACGTGGGTTCGTGGAGATTCCTAGATCGGGAAGATCCCCTGGAGTAGGAAATAGCAACCCGCTCCAGCATTCTTGCCTGGAAAATTCCATGGACAGAGGAGCCTGGTTGGCTACAGTCCACTGGGTTGCAAAGAGTCAGAAAAAACTTGTTGACCGAGGGTAAGTATGCGCGTGCACACACACACACACACAGCCACAGGGCAGAAGAAGACGCGGCCCTGGTTCTGCAGGAGCTTCGAGCCCAAGGATTCACCACTTTGAGGAATTCGCAGCCCACAGACAGGCCATAATATCAGATCCACCAAAGCCCATAAAATCAGAAGTTCAAGACAGGAAGATATCATAGTCACCCTGGAAAACATCACCTTGTTTTGTTAGAAAAGGCTCTTGAAGACCAATGTCTCCCCGCTGGCTTCTGTCCTTAGTGCTTGCTGACCATTACTGGAAGGACCAGTTAGTCAGCCAGTCAGTTCAGTAGCTCAGTCATGTCCAACTCTTTGCAGCCCCATAGACTGCAGCATGCCAGGCCTCCCTGTCCCACTCCCAGAGCTTGCTCAAACTCATGTCCATCATGTTGGTGATGCCATCTCACACTCTGTCATCTCCTTCTCCTCCTGCCTTCAACCTTTCCCAGCATCAGGGTCTTTTCCAATGAGTCAGTTGTTTGCATCAGGTGGCCAAAGTATTGGAGCTTCAGCTCCAGCATCAGTCCTTCCAATGAATATTCAGGGCTGATCTCCTGTAGGATGGACTGGTTGGATCTCTTTGCAGTCCAAGGGACTCTCAAGAGTCTTCTCCAACACCACAGTTCAAAAGCATCAATTCTTCATCATTCAGCCTACTTTATGGTCCAACTCTCACATCCATGCATGACTACTGGAAAAACCATAGCTTTGATGAGACAGACCTTTGTTAGCAAAAAGGACCAGGCCAAGAGTAAAGATAGAGGGAAGAAACCACAGCTAACTTCAAAGGACAGAGCCAAAGAAACATGTGGGTTGCCCTCTGAGCATTCAACAGCATGACTGAAAATTAATTAACTTTTGTTTCCAAGGGACATTAAACCAGGTAACAGGTGAATATGCTAAAACAAACTGAAAGTCGAGCAACACAAAGTGTTACCTGGTGAGCTTTCCCTCCACCCTCGGAGGCAGCCTCCCTGCCTTGGCTCCTGGGGCTCCTCCAAAGAGAGCTGTGGGCATTCATAATGGATGGAGGCTTATCATACTCCAGCTTCTGGTCTGGGGCTTCCCCCAGGGCTCAGCGGGTAAAGAATCTGCCTACAATGCAGGAGACAGAGGAGACGTAGGTTTAATCCCTGGGTTCAGAAGATCCCCTGGAGAAGGAAGTAAGAACCCACTCCAGTATTCTTGCCTGGGAAGTCCCATGGACAGAAGAGCCTGGTGGGCTACAGTCCATGGAGTTGCAACAAGTCAGAAACAACTTAGCAACTAAGGACACAGGCAGCTTCTGGTCCAAACTAAGCTAAGCTAAGCTTCAGGGCAAAGTTGAGCTGCCCATCCTGAAGGCGGGGCCCCAGGGATGAGTCAGAAAAGTGCGAAATGGAAAGTTAAATCAGAGCGACCAGCTGCAGTCCTGGTCAACTCTGGGGCGTGTCTGTCGTCCACTTGCAGTGTGCTGGGAACCAGACACTGGGAGGAAAGAGGAGGGCAGTCCAGCTCTCCACCCTCACAGCTCACCTAATGGCTCTGCTAGGCATGACCCATCTTCTAGAGAGAAGTAAAGGATGCTCTGGGCAACCCAAGTGGATAGGGGAGAGATTATGGAAAATGCCAGGAAGGTTTGAGATGCTCACAAGGCTCAGTGGCTCTCCAGGGCTTCCTCGTGGGGTGCGAGGGCAGCTGATCGGTGGGACCGGGCTTAGTGGCGAGAAAAGAAGCTTTTTAATATCTGCTCCCAAAACCACTGTCCCAGCATCTCAGAAACACCCAGCTGGTGTGTGTCCTCCAGGACAGCCCACCCAGTTATTTATCTCTGTATTCCACGATGTACTTATAAAGCAATGAACTGTCCACGGAACTAAGTTTGGGCGTCTGTCTGGCCACAGGCATCGCCCTCGCCGGCATGCTCGGCGGGGAAGGCCCGGTAGACGCGGGCTGCAGCCTTCCAAGCCTCAATTCCCCTCTCTCTGCCACCTCCCTTCACCCCTCCCTCCCCCTCCCCTCCCCCGGTTATTTGGGAGATTAGAGTTCATTAATTAAATCCTGTGCTTAGATCGAACTGTAACATTATTCCAATCACATTTGTCTTGCAGGCGGCAGAGGAGATGGCAGCCTCGCTGGAAACGCGCGGGGGAGCCTGAGCCGGCGGCCGGAGACGCACGGCGCGCCGCTCCAGCGCCGCGGCGCCGCGCAGACCCTCCGTCTCCCTGCTCAGCCTCGCGGGCCCGCTCGCCCCTGCCTCCCGGGCCCGGCTTCTCTCTGGGGCTCCTGCCCACCCCTACCCCGGGGCCCGTGCGCGGCTCCCCTGCCCGGTCCCCCTCCCCCCGGCACATACGCTGACACGCGCGCGCGAACACACACACTCACACACACACTGACACGCCAGCGAGCTGCTGGCCGCTCAATGGACCGATTTCCCCGCTTTTCCTGATCCCAAGCCGGCCCGGGATGAGAAATTGCAAAATGGCCCGGGTCGCCAGTGTGCTGGGGCTGGTCATGCTCAGCGTCGCCCTGCTGATTTTATCGCTCATCAGCTACGTGTCCCTGAAAAAGGAGAGCATCTTCACCACTCCCAAGTACGCCAACCCGGGGGCGCCCCGAATGTACATGCTCCACGCGGGATTCCGGTGAGTGCGGGGCCTCTGGGCGCCCGCGGATTATCTGGTTTATGGGGGCGGGAGGTCGGGGGGTGGGGGAGGGAGGGTGTTTTGCCTTCTCCGAGACACTTTGGGCAAGATAACTACGTGGTCCTTCCATGCCTCTCTCTGATTCTTAACACCACCGCCACCCACCTCCTGCATTTTTTAAAAAAATATCCAGACGTCGTCCTGATCAAAGTGATTGCATTCTCATATTCTTCTTTGGCATCCCTTCCCCCATTTCAAAAATGGGGGGGGGGGAAGGTGGTTTAAGGAGAATGATGGTGGATGGAGAGGCCTTGTGTGTATCTGGGAGTGGGCATGCAGAGATGGACATGCGTGGCGGTGAGCGCCTACCCCGCGCGCGGACCGGGGCGAGTTAATGGCGCAGGCGCCGGAGTCCTCTGGCGCGCTTTCCTGCTTTCCTCCCCCACCCATGAGCCATCAAAAGAGGCTCGGGTCTGTTCTCTTGCAGCCCCTGGGGTCCTCGACCTCGATCCTTACCCGCCGCCCCGCCATCGCCCCCCGCCTCCCCCCCCGCGCCCCCTCAACTCTTTCCGGGATTTCCGCAATCCCCCCCGCCCTCTGCGGGAAGCGAGCAGCTTAAGGGCCGCCTCCCCTCGCCCCGGGTCCAAGTCACCGCCGGGCGCGAGGCTGGACCGAGAAGGCAGGCGCCGGGCGAAGCACGGCGGAGCTCGTGGAGACCTTCTGCCCCAACTGTGACCGCACCCCCACCCCCAACAAGAGCTCTGCCAACAGAGCCTCCAAGAGGGGCTGGTGGCGAATACGAACTGCACCCTGTGGTCTCAGCCAGACCCGAGGTGCGAAACCCAGGGAAGGAGTGGAGCGGGCGTCCGGAGGGCCCCCGGTCAGGGGGAAATCAGACCGAGGCTCGGGAAGGAAGAGGTTAAGGAAGGAGCCCTCCCCCAACCCACCCCCCACCAAGCCTTCCCCGGGGTCTTGGGTTCATCTGCCCTTTTCTCCAAAAATCAATCGGGCCGCGGCGCGGGGGCGGCGCGGGCCCGGCCCTCCTGGGCGCGGCCGCTGTCCGCGGTGCTGACTCCCCGGCCCTCCCGCCCGGGGGCGGCCGCTGTCCGCGGTGCTGACTCTCCGGTCCCCCTGGCGCGGCCGTTTCTGGCAGAGCGCCGGGCTCCCGGCCCTGCTCTCCGCGAGACGGCCATTTTATGGTCTCTCCCGCGCCCGGAGGGATGGACAATGGAGACGGGCTTCCCCAGTATCCCCTCTTCCTCCTGAGTGTGTGTGGGGAGCAGAAGGTGGCCCAGAGGAGCAGGGGGCTCTGGGGCGGGATGTCACCGAAGGCCTGCGCCAACTAGCCTTCCGCACCACCACCGTCCCCGCCCCACTGCCATCCGGCCGGACCTTAATGGCTGCCTTGGCTCCCCCGAGCGGAGCCCAGCGCGTTTGTCTGTGTACTCATGCCCCTCTCCAGGTCGCAATTTGCGCTGAAGCTTCTAGATTCGTCATTGGTGCCCTTTCCGCATTCTGTGACTCATGAACTCCAAGCCAGACCTAAGTGGACGTTTAATCGGACAGCGTTTTTACATCAAAGGTAGGATAGGAGATCCAGGAGGTGTTCTGAATTCTGGAGCTCAAAACCAAAACAAAACGAAATAATAACAGAACAACAGAAATCCACTCCCCCCAACCCGAGGTGTATCTGCACTGCCTTCTTGGCCTGACTGCACAAAGGCTGATTAGCAACCCTTTTCTGTTTATGGAGTGCCCCCTCATTAAAGGAAAACACCAATAAGGCCAATTTGAAAAGAGGGGGGGGGGGATATTTCCTGTATTCTCCTTAACTTGAGCTTAATTGAGCACCATGGTTTATAGGTAACATGTATGGCTAATACTGCCAAAGCCATTTATTAAAAAAAAGTTGATGACAGAAAGACCACCCAATGCATTTTCATTGCTCTTCACTGGGAAAAAGAAAAAAAAAGTAAAAAAGTATTGTCTCACTGAAATACAGAAGACACTATACTTCATCCCCAACAAATTACTAGTGAAAAATCTCAGCCCAAATATATGCAGATGTTTAAGTATGGTTTTGGTTTTTTAACCTGATTGTTCGTATTAAACTTTTATAGCTTTTAATATGTTGTAAAAGCTACCGAAATTACTCTTAGTTGTCTTACAGCAGCTTCATTTATCCATGGAGTGTGTGTGTGTGTGTTTCCTTTCTTTTCTGTTTTTCTTTTTTGAGGTGGGGGAAGAAGGATGAGATTTATGCGAATGTATGCATTCTCTTCAGTGATTTCTGGTCTAGTCTTAGCAATCCCAGATAAGTCATTACTTCTTCCTTCTTGGTGGGATAATTATGCTGCTAAATGGAATGTGAGCCATCTAGTGTATTCATTAGGGGTATGAATACTTATTTTACAAAAGTTTATTTTACCACTCTATTTAGGATGTTGTGTTTTGGTCATAGAATTTCTAGTTATCGCACTTTTAATCTAATGATAGAATTTTTTAAAATTCAGTAGCTATCCATGGTACATGAAAATGTTTACTTGAAAAGCTGGCATAAAGTCATATGATTATGATTAAAATTTTTAAAACACTGTTTAATTAGCAATTAGTCCATGATAATAATTGATTAATTCTAAACCTCTGAAGGTTTTTTTTAACTTCTGTGGTTTTAATCCAACTTAATTTTCTAAGCAGCCCAGAAAATTGTCAAATTTATTATATATTTCCCAAAACATATTTCTGTCTCAGTAAAAATGTTCTCCCCACACTAGGCCATGTGATCCAAATAACCAATTAGAACAATATTTCCTTCTCAAAACTTCCCTTCTTTCAATCCATTTATTAGGTAATCTTTAATTAACTTGCCCAGTGTCACTTTAAACTTTTACCTTTGTAGCAGTTTGCAGTGAACACTTAGTAACTTTGGAAGTTTGCTTTAAGGCCTTCAGTGTATGTCGCTCTGCATTTTGACAAATTGAAGTAATTTTTTAAAAAATAAGATTCCAGGTAAAGAGATAGTGTGCAAAGCATTTAGTTTCATTCCTGCTATTTTTTTTTTTTAGGCAAAAGACAGAGGAGTTCAATGTGATTTCTTAGAACTGGAGAACCTAGTAGCAGAATAACACATGCCCGAGCTCTCCTAAGTATTTAAAATAGCAGAGACTTTAAGAGGAGATAGTTAACTTTACTTAATGCTCAACATGAAAGCAACCAGGAATTAGTGCTAAGTATCACCCTTGCCTGTTTATCCTCTGAATTCTTAGAATATACACATATTTTCAGGATTTACAATAGCTTCTTTTTCTAAAGAATTAGGTTTCTCTAACTTAATTTGGTTTCTATATAATCAAGTAGAAAAAGATTCCTTTTTCATTATTCAAAGGACAATAAAGAGATTATCATCTCATTTCTATTAAATATTCAACTACTCCCGCTGCTATTACCATTTTCATATTTTAATAATAGATAGTACCATACTGACTCATATCTGTTTGACTCCTATTTGGACACTAGTGATATTTGATATTCCTTGTACACTATAGCCCAATAGCAAACAAGTAGTCCCTAGCTGAAAACTGTAAGTCACCAATGTTTGTGCATTAATGTGAGCTCCTTGGGGTCTGTGTAAATTGTCTCCCTGTATCTTCTGACACAATTTGGCCCATGCCTCCCCATTGATCAAATACAGTTTTCGGGTAGAGCAGAACCCCAAAGAATCAGCTACTGAAAACCATAAATCACATTTACAAGCCTTAGGATTACACCCAGAATTTGAGAGACTAGAGCATGTCTGTAATCCTGAAGCAGTTCTTCCTTCAATTATTATGAATGTATAATCTTTCTTGGGTTCAGTGTGCCTACAGTTCTTGCCTGAATGAAACAGTGTAAGACCTAAGATGGAAAATCAATTCTTTTGAATGGGATACATTTAATGAATCTCTTTTTATTTTAGGCAAGAAATTCTTCAGCATGTCGATGTAATAAAAAACTTTTCTTTGACCAAGAATAGTGTTCGGATTGGACAACTGATGCACTATGATTATTCCAGCCATAAATATGTTTTCTCTATTAGCAATAACTTCCGATCACTGCTTCCAGATGTGTCTCCCATTGTGAACAAGCGTTATAACATTTGCGCTGTGGTTGGAAATAGCGGGATCCTGACAGGGAGCCGGTGTGGACCACAGATAGATAAGTCAGATTTTGTTTTCCGTTGCAATTTCGCCCCTACGGAGGCTTTCCAAAGAGATGTTGGAAGGAAAACCAACCTTACCACCTTCAACCCCAGCATCCTGGAAAAATATTACAACAACCTTTTGACCATTCAGGACCGTAACAACTTTTTTCTCAGCTTGAAAAAGCTTGACGGGGCCATTCTTTGGATCCCTGCCTTTTTCTTCCACACGTCGGCCACTGTTACCAGGACATTAGTTGACTTTTTTGTTGAACACAGAGGCCAGTTAAAGCTCCAGTTGGCTTGGCCTGGAAATATAATGCAACATGTCAACAGGTGTGTATCTTTTATTGCCTTTAACTCACACCCTACCAGATGGCAAATCAATGTCGTAATCTCTTGGGGGTGGGAGCTAGCTATCTGATTAGTTGTTGTGGTTAGCATGGTACCCTAGAACACACTCTGACATTTTGTAACGAATGACCGGTTCTAGGTAAGAAGTTCAATCTCCTACCCCAGCTGGTAACCAAGTGTCAAATGGAAGGACTGGTGTTTCATCAGCTTTGCTTCTCCATCCCCCATCCCCTTCCGTGGTGGTAAGCCTAACAAGCAGTCATGGAAATCACCACAAATCAATAATTTTCTCTGAATGGACAGCTACGTCCCAATAATGCCAACAACTAAAGTAGACAAATCAAGTGGTTTTCTTAAAGATGCAATTGACTTTAAATGTTCCTTTTTCTTTGATGGGTGGTTTTGTTTTTTTCAGATAGCCAAGATTAGAAAACCACCTAAACAGGTCAAAATTGTAAAATCGGCTTTTATCACTGGAGATTTGAGTGCCAAAACATGTGAAAAGTATTTTAGCAGCTCGTTGTTATCCCCCTGTAATTTGAAAG
The DNA here is from genome assembly GCF_042477335.2 of Ovis canadensis. NCBI lineage: Eukaryota > Metazoa > Chordata > Mammalia > Artiodactyla > Bovidae > Ovis > Ovis canadensis. The sequence continues at coordinate 70,205,737 of NC_091267.1, forward strand.
ACAGATTAACCAGGATGCAGTATTTTCATCTAGTCTGATGAGTCTTAACTCTGGCTATACCTCAGAATCACTTGGAGAGATTTTAAAAAATACTCTTGTCTGGGCTCTGCTTCAAGAGATCCTAGCGTGATTTGTCTGGTGGGGAAGGAGAGCGGCTCAGATACTTGGTATGTCTTCATAACTCCCCAGATGATTCTAATGAGCAGCCAGAAATGGGAGCAGGCATTTAAGGGCTTTCCTGGTGGCTCAGATGGTAAAGAATCAGCCTGCGATGCGGGAGACCTGGATTTGATCCCTGGGTTGGGAAGATCCCCTGGAGAAGGGCCTGGCAACCCACTCCAGGATTCTTGCCTGGAAAATTCCATGGACAGAGGAGCCTGGTAATCTGTGGGGTCTCAAAGAGTTGGACATGACTGAGCGTGTGCACACACACACACACACACACACACATACATTTATAAAATGAAGGGAATTTTATAAAACAAAATTAGTTGCAGAATTTTTTTCTGTGAATAATCTGAGAAAATCGCCTCACCTCTAATGTCCCCTATTCGAGCAGCCCCAATGCCCTCACATACTCTCTGGGTGTTACTGCAAGTTAGAGTGGGTTCTGGGAGGGCTGGTAGAAAAGGTTCTAAAACTCGCATCACATCGCAGATGGGTACATAGTAGACATCCTGTAGTCCTCTAACAGCTTCCAGATTTAAGATCTTGTAGTTGACCTCTCATGTAAGGAGAAATGATCATGTAATCAGCTGGTATGTATCTAACAGGCAGGCTGATGCTAGCATTTATAGTCCATGTTGGAACTTCTTCTTGGAAAGAAAAAGGGCAGTATTAAGAATTACGACAAAGATAACAGACAGAAACTGGAGCTATTTCAGTTTCCCAGGATGTATGGTTACCTTTTTAAGAGGTAATATAACCCAGCTTCTAAGTTTAAAGACGTATCAACTGAGGTACAAAGAATGAGGTATTTACTGAACATCACTGCCCCAAATGGGCAGAACCAGAATTAGAAGCCAGGCTTCCTGCCAACCTGCCCTGTGGTCTTTCTGACTTCATCATTTTGCTCCCCTCTCGCTCCATTTAAGCACAGCTGTACCGAAAGAATCGTTAGAAGTCATTCTAACTCCTTAGGTAAGAGTAAGAAAACAAAGACTGAACTTGTGAATTTCACCTGGAAGGGGAATGTCCATGTGAAGCCTTCAGGTAGTGAAGAAGGGTCTAACTGCATGTGGTAGAACCTTCCGGAAGCAGCCTGTGTGGTCCTCCTGGCCCCCAGCCTATCAGGAGGCCCGTGGAGTAGCCAGAATGACCCACTCAGGCTTGGACCAAACACAGTGGTTCAACAAAACCTTGGAGGAGGTACGGTCTGTGGAAATCTGATTCATGAACAGTTTGAGTATGCTTGCACACCAGTCACAAGTGCAGAGGCACACGCCTGCACATGTACACACACCTTCACGCCACAGCAGTCTCAGATACTTGGCAGTTTAGGTAGCAAGGCTTCAAATTACTGTCTAAATACAGAAGGCACAACAACCATTATTTAGCATTTTTTACAAATTCAGGAAGTGTGTAAATACTTTTCTTAGGTTCTGGCACGTCAAAGAAGGACTTGGAAGCCCTCGGTTAAGACATAGGAACAGGAATTGTGGTTTTCACAAAAGGGTAGAAAAAAATAAGGCCCCACAATCTTTTCAAACCCACGAAGAAAGATTTAATGTCTGAGTTTGGGTAAGGAAGTAACAGAAGAGGGCCCCTTAGATTAAATACCTGCTCCCTACTCCCAAGCGCCCTTTACATATGAGAGGCATGGCCGTTCCCATTGGTGGGCTTTTATGGCATTGCAGGGACTCAGAGACACCACTCTTTAGGACAACCCAGAGCAGGGCCGCTCCAGTACTTCTTGCCTGGAAAATTCCATGGCTCCAGAGGAGCCTGGCATGCTACAGTCCATGGGGCCACAAACAGTTGGGACAACTAAGTGACTAAGCACACAGAGCAGGGACAGCTTCAAACGTGGGACTTCCACGGTAACAGACGAGCCCGCACTCAGAAGGGCCGACACTTGGTTTAATCCTCTGCTTTGCCCTCTTGAAATTCTTGAGTATTTTTTAAATAAGGGGCCACATTTTCATTTGGCATTGGATCTCACAAAGTAGATGGCCCTGCCCTGAGGGGTTTTTTGTGGTCTTCAAGATAGATTCAGAGTAGTACTGGTTAAGTTACTTGGATAAATTCACTCCCCGCCCCCAACCTGGTCACAGTGACTCGTCTGACGGAAACCTTCAACACTGGCCTCTGAATCCACCTGTACTTATTATTCCACAGGTATTGGAAAAACAAACACTTGTCACCCAAACGGCTGAGCACAGGTATTCTCATGTACACCCTGGCGTCAGCAGTCTGTGAAGAGATCCACTTGTATGGATTCTGGCCTTTTGGATTTGACCCCAACACAAGGGAAGATCTTCCATACCATTACTATGACAAAAAAGGAACCAAATTTACCACCAAGTGGCAGGAGTCCCACCAGCTGCCGGCTGAGTTCCAGCTGTTGTACCGAATGCATGGGGAAGGGCTCACCAAGCTGACCCTGTCACACTGTGCCTGAGAACCGAACGGGAAGTGCCAAACGGCCTGTTTAAAAGTGCCCCGACTCACCCCGAGTAGCCCGTCAGAACAGACCCCTAGAGAGTCTCTCGTAAGGACCGTCTGCCCCTTAAGAGCAAAGGGGGCTTTTCTTCCCTCTGCCCTGCTCTTTTAAGGGTCTTAGCAAGATAGATGCTTTGAAGCCTTGTGATCTAGACTTGATTGATAAAGGGACTGTTGCATTGAGAACTCTGCTGCTAACGAAATGGTTTGAAGTATTTTCAAGTTTGTATTTTAATAATAAACTGCCTCTTTTTTTTTTTTTCTAGTGAGGATTAGAGCTGTAGTGTCTACAGCTTTGCTCAGATAGAGTCCTTGCAATCAGAGGCCTCTGGGCAGAGGTTTGGGCAGGATTTCAGTTTTGCCTGGGTGGGATCAGACTCTTCGAAATGAAAACAGAAAAAAATGGTTTGCGAATATCATCTCTCTCTTCCTCTCTCTTCCCCCCTGCCCCTCCCACCCCCTCCCTTCCACCCCCTACAACCACTTTCCTGGCCCCACCACCATGGACTTTTATATTTGGCCAAGAGTCATGTTGAAATCGCTTTGCTTGTATGTCTTGCATCTGTAATTGATACGTTCAAGGCTCTGGGTAACTGATGTTTTGTGACAAACTGAGCAAGTCATGATGGATCCCCTTGCGATTCCTTCTATAAGAAATGCCCCTCGGGAAGTTCTCACTGTTCCATGCAGCCATCCTGCAGCAGAGCAGCTCCTCTCTGCTGGGAGGCACATGATCCAGGGCATCTTTGACCATCACTAAGAAAGCCTGTGGTGCGGGTGGCATCTCATCTCGTGACCCTGAGTGCTATTGTGGCAAATCATCCTGATGCCACACCTTCAAGGGCGTTCCAGCCTGGGCGCAGTGCCTCCCACAGCCCCAACCCAAGCACTGGACTGGGAATCCCCTCAGAACGTAGAGGCGGGGAGTCAGCTTGAGTCTGGTACTTATAGTAGAAGAGGAAGGAAGGAGAGTACTTAGAAGTTGTTATGGATCCCATGGCCCCTAAAGTGTTGTAACTATGGTCAGGGCCTCTGAGAACCAGCAGGGTCAAAGCAGAGGAGGTGCTCTGAGGCTGGCCAGGCCCCCACGTGAACGGCACTGAGGCGAGGTCATCCTGAGTGTCACCACGTCCATCAGCACCGCTCCAGAACTCCAAGGCGATGGTAGACATCAGATATTCCCTCTTTCCGCTGAAATCGGCTCTGCAAATCTAGCATTTCAAAAGGAAAAGCCACTGTTTCGTGGCAAGACTGGTATTAAATGAACGCTTGGAACTGGAGATGCACGGGCCTGCTGCAAGGGGCTCACCAGCTGCTCCCCTTTCAGCCTTAGGAGTAGAAATCACATCACTCCTGTCCCCAGCTTTTCACCGCGCAGCACTCTGTTCTTCCAGTTCAGCCCAAAGTCTGGCCAAGTCGATGTTAAATTTTAATAAGAGTTTCTTTCTTCTCTCCAAATGCCAGTCAAGCACATTTATAATATATTTGGGTGGGGTAGCTTGTTCTTTTCCAGAAATCTCATCGAGATTGCTTGTAATATTACAAATACTGTTTAAAATCATTGCTATTGTTCAGTAAGCAGCTCCCTGCCCCTCCTTGGGAAGGTACCATCATGCCGAAAATCTAACCAAATATAAGTCTGATTTGATAAGGAAAGATGCGGTTCTTATGCTCATGTTCTGCCTGGCTCTGAAGAGGGCTGTTTTCTTCTAATTTTTCCCAGAAAGCTAACCAGGGCAGCTTCCATAGATCCAGATACTAACCAGTGACAGAAAAGTCACACAGGTCCAAACGTGTTACCACTGGTGACACACCTCACTCTGTTGTGTGAGTGACAATCATCCAAATAGACAGGAAGACATCGGAATGGGTGTTTCGAAGTGGGAAGCCACTAAAACAGCTCGATACTTGAAATAATTAGAGGGGGCGATATCCAAAACACTTCTAAATGCAATGATACAATTTGGTGGGCACCCAAACCACATGCTTATTCCCTTATCACTTTAAAGAGGATAAGTACTACATTTAAAAAGAAAAGAGAAAAAAAAAGAGGAAAGCACTACAGTCTTGGTGCTGTTCTCTGTTAGGGCCACAGGGAGATGGGAAACTGACGGGAGGGTTCAGTTGGATCTTCCGAAGCACTTAGTTCACTTGGTTTCAGCTAAGCGATGATGCCAATATTAGGATGAGACGGCTGGATGGTATCACCAACTCGATGCACGTGAGTTTGAGCAAGCTCTGGGAGTTGGTGAAGGACAGGGAAGCCTGGCGTGCTGCAGCCTATGGGGTTGCAAAGAATCAGACACGACTGACCGACTGAACTGAACGGAATATGGGCCAGATCCTGACTCTGGAGTTTTAACCCCAGTGTGCCCACTAGATTTCACTAAATATGTGGACACTTGGAACCAGGCAGGTGAAAAGAGCAAAAGAGCAGAAGCCCTAAAGCCAGTTAATTATTCTATTTGTGGACCATTTTTATTAGCTGTCATCAGAATGGCAAGTTTGGGGATTTTTCTTTAAGTTCAGGGAGACTGAGTAAATCTCACTTCACTCTTGGCTCCATTTTAACCTAGAGTTCTGAGAGGACTCTGTCATCTCCCACCATCATTTCATCCATCACTTTCACAAAAACTCAACATGCTGAGGAAACAGACCTGTCTCCCAGACCCAGGACAGAGAGATAAGGCTTATCTCCTGTTCCCAGGTAGGACTTCCTGGAGCTGATCCCAGAAGATCACCTTTCCCTTTGTCTTTAAAAATCTCTGAAGACAATCCCAAGCCCTCCCATAGTGGTTAACCACAATTCTCATAATTTACCCATTCTTTATATGCAGGCTTTATCCTTCTATTGCAAAAAAAAAAAAAAAAAAACTAGATTCAGCACGTGGGTAAAGCATTTATCTCAGTTTTCAGCATGTAGTCAGCACTCAATATATGGCACCTTTTACTGTTATTTTTATTGGTTAGTTATGCCCTTGACCTACAGTTTCAGCATAGAGAAAAACAGCCTCTAGCTGATGATACAAAAAGTCTTTTTTGTTTTTAAAGACTGTTCCAAAGATTAAACCTATATAACTACTGTCGACCAAAACAGCTGGTGGGTCCCGTGAACCCAGATTAGGAAGGCAGTGGTATAAACAGCCAGGGTCTCCAAGGCTGTGTGTTCAACAGCAGTGGCATGGGCAGACAGGCCTGTGGGTCCTCCTTCCTGATTCAGCCACACGTACCAACCCCTGGTTTTCCCATTGACTTTGCTCTATTGGTTATAGGTTAAGTGCATCCTTTTGTCAGAACCTTTCTTCTTTTTGGTGGCTCAGATGGTAAAGAATGCATCTTCAATTCAGGAGACCCAGGTTGGAGCTCTGGATTAAGAAGATCCCCTGGAGGAGGAAATGGCAATCCACTCCAGTATTCTTGCCTGGAGAATTTAAAGGACAGAGGAGCCTGGCAGGGCTACAGTCCATGGGGTCACAGAGAGTCAGACATAACTGAGCAACTAACACTTCTTTTTTTCAGATACTTATGGCAGAGTCCATCCTCACTATTGGAATAAATATCACCATAAAGCCCCCAACTCTGTCTACATGTGACACCAACACAAATGACCGATTCAGTTGCACAGAAAAATAAACAACAACAACAAAAACCCCCCACAAGTATTTAACAACCTGCTTAACGCTATTCCCTCGGTTTTCACCAGTTGTTCTGGGTGTCCTGTGCAGGCATGCAGATCCAGGGGAGACAGCATTAAAGTGTGGTATTAAGAACCCCTCTCACACCCAGAAAATCTCCATCTTTGATGCTTAAACCTCTGCAGTTCCTCTGCTTTGCTTCTGTGTCCTCAGTGTCCTTGACCGTGGTACAGGTGTGTGTGCCTAGCAGTGCTGGCTGTGACCACCGGGCCATCTGTGTGACTCTGATGGCAGGCCCCTGACCATGGCACTACCAGCCAGGCTGTGCAGGAACAGGGTCCCCTGGCCTCCTCATGCCCAGGCCTCCAGTTAGCCAGTTATCCACGGATGTGAACGTCAGAAGTAACCTGACTGGGTGGGGAAGCAGAGGAATAGGAAAGCATTTCTTTTGACTTGGGTTGTTGCCGTTGTTCAGTTGCTAAGTCATGTCCAACTCTTTGCAACCCCATGGACTGCAGCATGCCAGGCCTCCCTGTAACCTCTCTATCTCCCAGAGTTCGCTCAAACTCATGTCCAATGAATCAGTGATGCCATCCAAGCATCTCATCCTCTGCCACTCTCTTCTCCTTGACTTGGGCAAAGTTCTAATTATTAGACACAGTTAGTCAGCAAAGAGGTGTTGAGGGCAAAGGCTGCAGGGACAGAATTCTAGAGACCTAGGACACTGGAAATGGAAGAGCCTTTCAATATCTCTGGTCCTAATCCTTGACTTTCCAAAATGAGAAATGGAGAAACAGAGGGGTTAAGCGATTTTCCCAAGATTGCACAGGTAATCAGTGGAGAAATTTTGACTCTTCATCTAGCACTTCTTGGCTCATCAGCATCCAATAAAAGTGGGCTCAAAGAGAAAGTGATTATGGTCTGGGGTCTACAAGGGACAGAAAATAAAATAAGTTAGAAAAGCTGAAAAAGAGGAAAAAAGATTTTCCCTCCACTTAAAAATTATTTCTCAATGCAAAACAGAAAAGAAGATGCTTGCCTAGGTATACAACAGTCCACTAGTAATAATCTACATTCTCCCCTAACATGAGAGGAAACCTACTTGGTAAATGATGATTCTGATAAATCTGGTAAACCACAGTGAAGTTACTGACAGTTCCCAGTTGACAGCTGGGATCTTAATAATCTATTCATCTTAATAAAACCTTGTTTTAGTAATATGTATGCATAATTTAAAAGTTGAATGCTGAGAGCGGTTATGTACTTTTCTGTATGTAAAATTTTCATTTGAGGACTCTAGGTAAAAGTACATTTTGTCAGTGCCTTTCCGTGTAATAAGTAGTTTCAAGAGCAGACTTCACATTCTTGCATTTAGTTCAATACGCTGAGAAGATTCGCAAATAACAATGAATAATTGAGGCTGGGTCTTCCTGTGTGAGATGAGAGACGGCCATTTTCTGTATAATTCTGGACCCTTTTCCCCGCAGTGGTTCGAATGTGCCAAGCCAAAGCTTATGTCTCGCCTCTACTTCTCTCTGAGTGTATAGAACTATACTTTGGCTCACAAAGAAAGTTTGGGCTGTGTGTGTGTGCGGCTGAAAAGCCCAGACCGAGGGTCGTGGGTGCTGGGGACTTAGAGCCCCTGGGTTTACCTGCTGGTCCTGTCTGGGCCCTGTGGCCCAATTAATCAAGGCCACAGATGAGCTGATACCACAGACCAAAATGACGAAATATGCCTCTCTCACCCCTTGATTACTTTGCCATATAGATTTAACATTTAAAGTGGAAAACATTTTAGAATGTCATTATTGTATCATGCAGTATTTAAGATTTCTTTTTATTGTGATGACTTATTGAAGATATATGTGTTTGAACAGATGTTTTTATCCTCAATGAAGCTCATTCTCTTGCTGTTAATTACAATGGATAATCACAGTGATGAGCCTGTTGTCGAGTAACTGACTCCGATTTAAGATGACAATGGGGCTGTGGGGAGAGGACCTGGATTTGCTACCCATCCACCAGCAAGCCAAGCTGGAAGGGGGGAGGAGCTAATACCATCCTTGCTCTCCTCTCTAGACCTGTGGCTCAGAATGTCCTGGAATAAAAGCCCACTTACAAAGATTCCCAGGTAATTCTGATGTGGCCACAATTTGGGAACCAAAAATATAGGGCGAAGTCACGTACACCATGTTGACCAAAGTCGCTGAATGCTTGTCACCTCTCATGCAGTTATCATCAGATCTGCTCCCTGTGTTTATCACGACAATAGAAACACAGTCTTAGTGACTCAACCATTCAACTCTTTTGGCTAAATTGACCAGTCACTAATTTGTAAGTGAACAGTAACTGGTCAGTTTTGTCAGAATGGATGCAGGCCTGAAGACAGTCAGAGTGGGGAACATAGCTTTAAACTACTTTACCCCAAGGCCAGCTCTTTATATGTCACTCTGGTTCAGACTAAGAGCGATCTCAGGTCACTCATCTTTAAAAATAGGCAGACTGAGAAACAGGAAAGTTGAACAATTCATTCAGATTCTACTTAGATGTCATTCCCAGAGCCTAAAATAGTTTTAAAGGGGTCTTATTTCTCAACCTCCAGGAAGTGCCCCCAAATACAAAGATCTTCGGGTTAAAATGAAACCAATCAAAAAAGAAAAAACAAAAAAAGAAGCTAAAGTTCTAAAACCAGCTGAATATAAAAGGGGTGGTCAGTTGGCACTGGTTGCCTGGTGCCAGCCTCTGTTAAATAAGGTCCCTCCATCCTAATGAAGGGCTTCCTTGATAGCCCAGTTGGTAAAGAATTCACCTGTAATGCAGGAGACCCTGGTTCGACTCCTGGTTCAGGAAGATCCGCTGGAGAAGGGATAGGCGACCCACTCCAATATTCTTGGGCTTCCCTGGTGGCTCAGCTGGTAAAGAAACCACCTGCAATGCAGGAGACCTAGGTTCAATCCCTGGGTTAGGAAGATCCCCTGGAGAAGGGAAAGGCTACCCATTCCAGTATTCTGGCCTGGAGAAATCCATGGACTGTATCGTCTATGGGACACAAAGAGTCGACACGACTGAGAGACTTTCATCTCTGAATTACTCTTACATTACATCCTAATGAAGTTTTGGCCAAGCTCCCTTCCATAGCTGTGCACATGCAAAGACTTTCATCATCAGAGATACTAGAGATCGCCTCTCTTTTCCCTATTGTGGGTTTAAGAGACAGCTTTAGCTCTTTGGTGTGATGCTAAATGTTTAACAACTGGCTCTGAAGGATGATGGAGCCCTGATTTGTAGGACTTGCCAATTTCCATGCTATAGATACTCTCCTCATAGCCAGTTTCCAACTACTAACTTGATGTCAACCAGCTGAAATGTCACAATATGTTCTCAAGAGCCATTATGAGCTGGCTCCAGCGCAGCACTGCCTGAGCAATTTCTGAGTCAGTGAGCACCAAATCGAAGGGCTAGCCGTGGCTTCCGAGGGGCTCCCGTGGACCCCGCTTGCTGCAGAGAGGCATTGCCACCTTGACTGATTCTGTATTTTTAATATATTTTTGGTCCTTGAGGCTAAGGACCTTAAGGGGTTCAAAATACTCCCTTAGCCACGTGACTCTTAGGAACCTCTCAACAGACTCCTCAGAACCTTAAGGAGTTACTAGCCATGGCTTGTCTGATTTCTAAAGGTGACCTTCCAGGTAAACACTCTTTAATTTAACTGCCAGTTGAAACCATGTTTGGCTGATCTTTCCTCACATCCTATCGTCCATCGCCTCTTTCCCTATTTGGCTAATTTTCCCTGTCCACTTACTCCTCAACCTTCTGATGTGGCACAAAAGTGACAGGCATCCAGAAATTAGTGCCTGCAAAGGAGCAGGGGGGAGACAAAGACCCGATTAGCTTACCTGGACCCATCACCCTTACCTGGGGAGGCTCTGTGGTTCAAAGGTCTCTACCTCACCAGGGGGACACTCGGCGAAGCACTCCAACCCTGCCCAGGGCTTGAGTTTGCACTCAACTGGACTTTCTCTGCACTCAGAAAATTCACAGTGGGCTAGAAACACCGTTAAATAAGAATACTGCTAGGAACACAGCGAGGGAAGGCACCGTGTGTTGCCTTGCCCTTAGCGAAGCCCTGAGCTGAGGCTGGGCCTGCCAGCAAACGTCCAGCCGCTGCAGTCCCTGGGCACTGGGCTCAGCTTTCCTTCCTTCTCACCACCAGTCGTAAGTGAAAGCCCTATTTCTTGAGTGTTTGGAAATCAGACTGAGCCACAGAACAAGCTTCGTTTGCAAATTAAAGGTTTTAGGATGGAAGTCATTCTTAGGCATTAAATCCTTTGGAAGGCAATGCTGGAAAAAAAAAAAAGTGTACTTAATTCCTTACACACAGTGAGTAGCCATAAGTTTTTATTCTGTATGCGGTAAATGGAAATCAGATCATAAAGGACCAGGTCTACTTTCCTTGCTGTAGTAAAATACCCTACAGGTTCTGTAAAATATTTCTAGACTGTGAAGGTTTGAAACTCAACTTGGACATTTTCTGTATCACATTCAAAAAGTCAGGGTATACCTCTGTTTTCTGTCCTTCTTAACAAGTATCAAAATGAGCTTGTTCCACTATAGTTAATATATTACATTTTGTTTTAAATGAGTCAGGTACATGTTAAAATGCTTTTCTCTGTGCTCAGGAAAATTTGCACATATCCTGGGCACAAAATAGGCTTTTATCTAGCTCTTTTCCTAATACACAAAGAGGGTTAGCTCACAACTAAACAGAAGCGACTCAACAGTGGTCCCAATTTTACTAGGAAGAAATTAACAGCAAAACCAAGGCTGAGGAACCAGCCACCCCCACAGCATCTTCATCTTGTGAGGTAGGGAAGAAAATCTGGTAGACAGTGGGAGAGAGGTTTGGTCAATGTATGTAGGTGAAATAAAGTCATTTAAATATTTGCAGAAAGGAACCGATTTCCCTCTGAAATCTAGAACCTAGACCATTTTGCAAGACTTAGAATAATAGGTATCCACGACAGAAATGCTCTTTAACCACATTTCAAGATCCAGATCTAAGCCCTTACTAGGCAGAACGCAGCCTTACTACCAAGAGCCCTGGGAGGGGTTTATCGACAGGCTGAAATCCGAATACGGAGCGTCAGCAATTAGCACTGAAATTCTCCCGGGACTCAGAACAAAAGCACTGAACCAGCCCAGTGCGGCGTCACTTATTCACGCAGGGCAGTCACCTAAGTCCACAGCAGAACCTCACAAATCTAGACATTAACTCAGGTCTAGATTCTAGGTGAATATCCTCAACGTGGAGATGGGGCAACTGAGGTTCAGGAAACAGAGAATGACTTATGTTCCCAGCTTGTTAACTGGAACTAGAGTCTGGGTCTCCCAACCACTGTTTCTATTATACTACACCACGCCATGCTGCCTCCATTCTTTAGATGGGAAGCTGACAATCTATTGTGGAAGCACGAATCAGAAATCAAGACAAAAGAATGTATACGATATCTTCTCTCATTTAACCTACTTGGTTTCACCGCCTCATTTTAGCCTCATTTTAAGGAATGTTATAACAATGTAGGGTGAGGAACAAAGTTCTCTATAGAGAAATGATGGAACCAAAAGGTCAAAAGGTAGGAGAACAGTGATTGTAAATTATAATAGAAATGAGGAAGAAGTATATGTCAGGAGAAATAGATGCTTAAGTTTGTTATAACCACGGAGCCCTCCCCCACGCACCGGATGCATTTGTTTTGGAAAAGCTACTTCCTGTTGAGAGACTGGCATTGAAGGTTTTACTCCTTTCCAGCAAACGAGGAGACCCCTTGCCCTCTGAACGAAGCTTCAGCCCTTAGGACTCAGACTCACATCTCTTACGAGCGGCAGCCTCAGTCACTCTTAGAAACGAGCTGCCAGATGGACAGGGCTGCGGAGACTAGACTGAAGCCAGCACGCTGGACTGAGGAACGTGTAAATAGCCTCCTGCCTTCTTGGTGAACAAGGATGATCACCTTTTTTTTTTTTTTTTCTTTTGTAAAGGTAATCGCGTGTATATTGTGACTGTAGTTTGTGAAGAAAATGCAATGATCTGCTTCGACAGCTCCCCAAATGTACCTGTTAAGTGTGAATGTGCCTGCCTCATTGCCTCCTGTGCCAAACACAGTACTGAATGCGTTGTTTTTAAATAAACTGTTTTATTGTGCATTGGAAAGCACTGCTGGTTGTCTTTGTCCCATTCAGGGACACACACACACGCACACACACACACACAATGCACACATACACACACGCATGCACACACATGCCCACGCACACACACACACTGCATCCAATGAACAGATTAAATGCATCCTCCTTATCTCATCCCCTGCGTTTTAAGGAACTCTCGGGGACTTGCAGGACTCCAGAAAGGTCGAGCTTGGTTATCTACAGCCATGAACGAGTAGCTAATACTAACTAGCCCCCAATGCCCAGTTTTTCCCCAGGTCTTTTAATTGCAAATCATGCAACAGGCCTTAACATTAATAATGATGATGATGATGTTACTCCTGAGTGGTACAGTCACATACATCAGCTTATTTCATCAGTAATCAGGTAAGGGAAGGATGCTTAAGAGCTTGACTCCTGCCGCAGAGTGAGAGGCAGCGCTGAAATGAGAAGCTGACTCTCAGTCCAGGGCTCTCTTCCGTGCATCTTCCGGCCATTCTGGTCACTCTCTAGCCCACCTGCCCTGAATACCCCCGTCAGCCTCCGTCCCCTTTCCCTTTGTTATGTTTTTAAAATGAAAATTGCTCTACAGTGTCGTGTTGGTTTCTGCCGTACAGCAGTGCGAGTCAGCCACCGTGATGCGTGTGTCAGCTCTCCCCTGAGCCTCCCCCTCCCCTCATCACACCCCTCACAGTCATCGCAGGCCGCCAGGCTGGGCTCCCGGTCACAGAGTGCCGTCTCGCCAGCTGCCTGTTCTACACATGGGAAAGTGCGTATATGTCGATGCAACTCCCTGAGTTATTTTTTCGAAGGATTTTCTTCCTTCACTTGAAAAGACAGTATCTATTTATTTATTCAGTTTTTCTATGTTGCCCACCATATTGTAAACTCTGCCTTCTCCAAAACAGACATGCCTGTTTTAATCACACTGCGCCCCCAGTGCCCAAACCAGTGCTAGGAACTTGTTAGGCCATCAGCTGGTATTTGATGGGTGGACGGATAGACGGATGCATGGTCAGACTATCGAGTCTGCGTCCTGCTTCTGCTCCTGTCCTCTCCCTTCCCATCGTTGTGCCGACATCACAGATGCCAGAAGTCGTCCCTTGCTCCAACTCCGCTGCCTCAGCGAGCTCCATGAATAAGCGTTTGTTGACTGAAGGAATAAACAGCCTCAGAATTGTTTCTCTCAATACACATGCTCCAACATTAAGATGATCCCGGGGACTCGATCCAGTGGTTAAGACGTCGCCTTCCCAGGGCAGGGGGTGCAGGATCAATCCCTGGTCAGGCAGTTAAGCTCCCACCTGCATTGAGGCAAAAAAAAAAAAAAACATAAAACAGAAGCAATATTGTAACAAATTCAAAAGACTTAGAGTGGAAAAAAAGAATGTCCCAGCATATGAATACACCGTAGCACAGCGCCCTGATGTAACCTCAAACAAACGGAGAGCTGATGGAGGGTGAAAGAGCCCAACTTTGGTATCAGAGAGGGCTGGCTGCAGTACTCTTTAAAATTCAAATCAAAAGTCACTCATGGTCACCTATGTGTGACACCGGGCAGGATCGGAACAGGATACAAAATGGGCAAAACCTCAGTGCCTAGCCAGAAGGAACTTAAAAGTCCTACTGGGGAAACAGGTCAACACATTACAAGGGAACATCTTCTACCCTATGCAGCTCCAGGGGAGGATGGAATACAGGTAAAGGACAGAGAGAAAGAGAGGCAAACAGCAAAGGATGGTCCCATTATATTCAAGTGAAGACAATAAAAATTTTAGAGGCCAGCTGTATTACTCAGGGCTTATTTTTCTGAAAACGACTTGACAAGCTGATGATTGCCCCCGTCACCTCTTACAGAGAAGCGGTTTTAGTTGTTCTAAAACAAACAAAACCCTTCAGAAACTTCAGCAAAACATGGAATTGACACCAAGTTTATTGCACGCTCTCCTTGCCTGGGGCCAGTAGGTACAAATTAAATTTTAAAAATAGAATTTTTTTCCCTAAGAAAATGCATTGCCGCAACTTGACCAAAACGAAGATTAAAGAAATCTCACCCATAGAAGGACCAACTTGACCCAACTCTCCCAGGCCAGTAAAGCAGTTTGCTTTCTTAGTCTAAGCAAGAGTCTGGGCTCTTTCTCCAGTGCGCCTTCCACAGGGTCTGTACTAGCCTCAGTAAGTGGGGGTAGACCCCATCTGGGGGCTTCCCAGGTGGCGCTAGTAGTAAAGAACCCACACGCCAATGCAGGAGACATAAGAGATGTGGGTTCGATCCCTGGGTGGGGAAGATCCCCTGCAGTAGGGCATGGCAACCCACTCCAGCATTCTTGCCTGGAGAATCCCATGGACAGAGGAGCCTGGTGGGCCATAGTCCATGAGGTCACAGACAGACAGACACGAAGGAAGTGACTTAGCAGGCATGCACACACACACGCACCCCATTTGGAGTGCACTGTTCTCAGAGAGTGGGCTTCCCCAGTGGCTCAGTGGTAGAGAATCTGCTTGCCTGTGAAGGAGGCGCAGAAGACACAGGTTCGATCCCTGGGTCGGGAAGATCCCCTGGAGGAGGAAATGGCAACCCACTCCAGTGTTCTTGCCTGGGCAACTCCATGGACAGAGGATCCTGGAGGGCTACAGTCCATGAGGTGGCAAAGAGTCAGACACGACTGAGCGTGCGGGCATTTTTGGTGAGTAAGTTAGCTTGATGGACAGGCTGCTCTGAACAGTATCTCATACCACACAGAATGTCACAGGTGACCAGGAACTTAGATATGTAATGAATTCAATGCTCTGGTTTCCAGATGAAGAAACTGAGGCTTAGGCGTGAAAGTGACTTATCTAAATCACATTGTCCTCATAAGCCACATTTTAAGTAATTTATCAGAGTTATTTTTATACCAACAATTCTCAAATCTAAATGAAAATATTTAAAAGCAAAATCTGCTCACTTTATCTCTTTTTTATTATTATAAAAATATTCTTTGAAAAAATATGAGAAAATAGGGAAAAAGAAAGGAATAGTAAAAACCACCTACAACCTTCACCTGTTTTTCTGAGTGTGTGTTTGTTCCTAACCATGTGTACTGTTGCGTTCTTTTGCTTTTTCTCCGCTTAAAAATATATCAAGAAAGCCTTCCATGTTATTAAATATTCTTTGATAAGTTCACAGAATGGAAGCTCTATCTTATTTAACTAATTCTCCATTATTGTTTCAAATTTAAGTTTGGATTCTCTGCTATAAATAGTGCTTTGCTGAACATCTTTGAATGTTTGAACATCTGTGATTGTTTCTCTGTATAAATCCCTTTAAGTGGATTTTCAAGTGATACGACTCATTTTTTTAAGAGAAGTCTTTCTCAAAACTGGTCAGAAATGTTCAAGTAGAAGTTCAATGACCAAATTTATAAATCTTTATTTCACCAGAAAAGTTGTAAAGGCTTTAAAAAGGCACAAAGTTTAGGTGGGAAGCATGCTTCAAAAACAGGATGACTCCTCAACAGAGAAGCAATGCTTATCTGTATATGATGCTAAGGTAAGTAAGTAAGCTACTGTTGTGTGCTACTTAACTCAGTTGCTCCATCTCTTGTTTGGGAGCTGGGAGAACTGTTCACATCAAAAAGAGGAAGCCCATCCAATCACGTCCTTAAGCACCAGGACCATTTAGGAGAGACGGGCCTTCAATATAATGATATTGATAGATAGCTCTTTCCCTTATTCTCAGAGTATGTTATTGCTCACTAATTATGCTCTCAATTCACATTAAGTCCAAGAAGTCAAAATGAGGAAGATGAGGTAAATGATCTACCTTAAGGCTTCGTAAATCCTATAGACCAGCTGTTTGGTAGAAGCTTTTAAAATCCATATCTCCACTTCTATAAAAGAGATGTGACTTTAAGCAAATTCAAAATTTGAACCTACAGACTTTCAAAGCAGATTTATTAAGGGAGGTCAGTGAGATAACTACAGAATTCCCCATTCCCTATCATCATCCCATCTCTTAAGTAAACCTGTATTTGCATGCCCCCAAATGAGTAAATATATTCATTATTGTGGGTCTCCTAGTCTCCATCACAACTATCTAACCCGCCATTGTAGGGCAAAACCAGCTAGAGATGATACATAAATGAACAAGTACAGATGTGTTTTAATAAAACTTTATTTACAAAAACAGTCAGCAGCCATTTGGCCTTCAGGTTTTGGTTTTCCAATCCTTGCTTTAAATAACACACTCCTTCCTATATGTAAAATATTTCATTTGACAACCCCCACTGTATGTGTTTCCTAAGGTTGTCATGATAAATTACCACAAACGCTCCCTTAAAGCAACAGAAATTTATGCTGTAATAGTTCTGAAGGCCAGAAATCTGAATTCAAGTTATCAGAGAGGTTGATCCTTCTGGAAGTACTGATGGAGAATTGCTTGATGTTTCTGTCCTTGCTTCTGGGGCTGCCAGCAACTCTTGGCTACATAGTCCAATCTGGCTCCATCTTCGCATGGCCTTCTCTGTGTGTCTGTATCTTTCCCCTTTTCTTGTCTTATACGGACCTGTCTTATAAGAAATTTGGAGCCCACCCCAATTCAGGATGATCTCATCTCAAGATCCTCACCTTATCACATCTGCAAAGATCCTTACTACAAATAAAGTCACATTCCAAGTGGACATATTCTCAGGGGCCACAATTCAACCCACCACATCCATTTACAACATTACCCCATCCACCAAGGAATTCAAGGACCCATAGAGAAGAAGCCGTGGAACGCCGTTCAGTGAGGCACAGGCTCAGCTGTGCTCCAGGTGCCATTAATCCCCTTCAGAGCTAACAAAGCCAAACCGCAAAATCCCAGCAGCCTGACTGCGTGGAGCAAATCATGTCCTTAAGTTATATTTTACAGAGCTTTGTGGAATCTACAGACAATAAATGGATGTGCTTCCAACAGTGGATTCAGGGACAAATCAAACACCACCACCAAAATCAAAAACTCTGAAAATGCTCCTAGCATACAAGGAGCTCATGTCCCGCACCACAGTGCTGCTCAGCGCTGGGGAGACTGCTCTCGGATAGGTGGGTTTCCAGCTGGTGTACATGCACCACACTGAAAGGGAAAAAACATATGGAGAAACTATGAAAGTTGATCCATCCATGACATGCAGTGATAAGTTCAGAAGAGATGTCTAAAACATTCCAGTGGACATGGTTGCTCGACACTTAAAGATCAATTTAAAACTCATTGTCATCTTGTAGCAGACTTCACAGATATATAGATATAGATCTCAGCAACTGTAGTTACAAACACTAATACTTCCGATTTAGCTTCCAGAAACCTTTGTGACCTAATCAGTAAGCAAAGCCTATTGGGAACTAAAGTGGAAATTTAGTTGGAGATACCTTTCTCAGAAATGGAACACACTGAACCTATCTTTAATGAAGTGTAGAAGATAGTTAAGGAGGGTGATTGAGTGACTTAAAGGAGAGAAAGATCAGGAAGTGAAAGGGCCACAGAGATTTGTTTGGTCCAGTCTGAAGCATGATATCCTTTAAAATGGAATGTATACGAGAAAGTTTCCTGCAGTAAAGTATTGGGTTGGCCAAAAAGTTCATTTGGGTTTTCCCATAACAAATTGAAAGTGTTAGTTGTTCAGCTATGTCTGACTCTTTACGACCTCATGGACTGTAGCCTGCCAAGCTCCTCTGTCCATGGAATTCTCCAGGCAAGAATACTGGGGTGGGTTGCCATTTCCATCTCCAGGGGATCTCCCTGACCCCGGGATCGAACCTGGGTCTCCCACATTTCAGGCAGACTCTTTACCGTCTGAGCCACTAGGGAAGCCCTTTCCATAACATCTTATACCCAGATGAACTTATTGGGGTCAACCCAATAAGTCAAGGCCAGAATGACTACTTGGAGCTCTCATTTTTAGGAGACAAAATTACATGACATGTGGGGGCCTAAATGGTCTCTCCTGTTAGCAGCTGAGGGTTCCCAGATGGAAGACATCCCTCCATCCCCACCGAGATGTCCCTGACCAGGAAAGGATTCACTGGTGACAGGGAACACTACACGACCTGCCCATTCTCACTCTTGAGATCCAGTTCTGACTAAGAAAGGGAATTTTCTGTGTGATGAACCCACCACACACGAGGGCAGACACAATGAATGGTCTGCGTGGTCTGCGTGCTCAGTTGCTCAGTCCTGTCTGATTCTTTGAGGTCCTTTGGACGGTAGCCCACCAGGCTCTTCTGTCCATGAGATTTTTTTTTTTTAGGCAGGAACACTGGAGTGGGTTGCCATTTCCTTCTCCAGGGGATCTTCCCGATCCAAGGATCAAATCTGCCTCTCCTGTGTCTCCTGCATCTCCTGAATTGTGGATTCTTTCACCCGCTGAGCCATCAGGGAAACCCTAGGTTGATCTGGATACTGTTGAAAGAAAAGAATCATGACTACCAACCAGGGTCAAGGAACCAGAGAACTTTGTCATTCTCTTTAACCTTTGTGACTCCCAATATTTCTTTTGCTGAATACCTAGACCGTTCCCCTGTTGTGGGTAGTTAACTGTCTGGCAGCCCTTTGAATGGTCCCAGCATTCTGCTTCAGGGATGTTCCTCTTTTCCTTTTCACCTAATTACACTGACTTTCCTCCCATCTTAATTCCCCAGAGCCCCTTTCCCTTTCTCAGCTCCCAGCTTGGTGTCCTCATCTGTCCCTGGCTGGATGCAGTAATGCCAACTCCGGATTCCACTTTGTTTTCTAACTGGGGACTGCCCTTGAGATGCACACATGGCAATAAGCTCAGGTTTGTGATGGTGTCCCCCAAGCCAGGCCCTTGGAACACGACTCGGCCAGCCCATAGCACCCCAAGACCCAGCCCACGTAAGTAGAGAATTATCAGGGTAACCCCAGGAGTTGGAACTAGGAGTCTGGATCTCTGCTGCCAGCTGGGGACACACACAGAAGCTCAAGAGATAAAATAGGCAACAGCATTGTGTTGAAAAACCAAAAACAGACTTAGTCCCTCTAGGGAGGAAGAAAGTGGCTATGGACAGAGAGGCAAGGAGCTGGGGTGGGCAGATTCCCAGCTGCTTCACAGAAAAATAGCGTCTTCGGAAACCTATTCATGATTTTTGCATTCCCAGAGATATCTGAGTGAGCCAAGCCAAGCTGTTACACCACTGAGATTTGGGGGTTAATGTGTTACCAAAATATAACCTGAAGAACTGAAGTGAACTGAAAGTCGTGTCAGACTCTGAGACCCCATGGACTATAGCCCACCAGGTTCCTCTGTCTCTGGGATTCTCCAGGCAAGAATACTGGAGTGGGTTGCCATTCCCTTATCCAGGGGATCTTTCCCACTCAGAGATTTAACTCAAGTCTCCTGCATTGCAAGCAGATTCTTTACCATCTGAGCCACCAGGGAAGCCCAAAAGGTAATATCAGTTCAGTTCAGTCGCTCAGTCGTGTCCAACTCTTTGCGACCCCATGAATCGCAGCATGCCAGGCCTCCCTGTGCATCACCAACTCCCGGAGTTTACTCAAACTCCTGTCCATCGAGTCGGTGATGCCATCCAGCCATCTCATCCTCTGTTGTCCCCTTTTCCTCCTGCCCCTAATCCCTCCCAGCATCAGGGTCTTTTCCAATGAATCAACTCTTCATAGGAGGTAGCCAAAGGACTGGAGTTTCAGCCTCAACATCAGTCCTTTCAATGAATACCCAGGACTGATCTCCTTTAGGATGGACTGGTTGGATCTCCTTGCAGTCCAAGAGACTCTCAAGAGTCTTCTCCAACACCACAGTTCAAAAGCATCAATTCTTTGGTGCTCAGCCTTCTTCACAGTCCAACTCTCGCATCCATACATGACCACTGGAAAAACCATAGCCTTGACTAAACGGACCTTTGTTGGCAAAGTAATGTCTCTGCTTTTTAATATGCTATCTAGGTTGGTCATAACTTTCCTTCCAAGGAGTAAACATCTTTTAACTTCATGGCTGCAGTCACCATCTGCAGTGATTTTGGAGCCCAAAAAAATAAAGTCTGACACTGTTACCACTGTTTCCCCATCTATTTCCCATGAAGTGATGGGACCAGATGCCATGATCTTAGTTTTCTGAATGTTGAGCTTTAGGCCAACTTTTTCACTCTCCTCTTTCAATTTCATCAAGAGGCTTTTTAGTTCCTCTTCACTTTCTGCCATATGGGTGGTGTTATCTGCATATCTGAGGTGATTGCTATTTCTCCTGGCAATCTTGATTCCAGCTTGTGTTTCTTCCAGCCCAGTGTTTCTCATGATGGACAATGCATAGAAGTTAAATAAGCAGGTTGACAATATACAGCCTTGACGCACTCCTTTTCCTATTTGGAACCAGTCTGTTGTTCCATGTCCAGTTCTAACTGTTGCTTCCTGATCTGCATATAGGTTTCTCAAGAGGCAGGTCAGGTGGTCTGGTATTCCCATCTCTTGAAGAATTTTCCACAGTTTATTGTGATCCACAGTCAAAGGCTTTGGCATAGCCAATAAAGCAGAAATAGATGTTTTTGTGGAACTCTCTTGCTTTTTCCATGATCCAGCGAAAGTTGGCAATTTGATCTCTCCTTCCTTTGCCTTTTCTAAAACCAACTTGAACATCTGGAAGTTCATGGTTCACGTATTGCTAAAGCCTGGCTTGGAGAATTTTGAGCATGACTTTGCTAGTGTGTGAGATGAGTGCAATTGTGCGGTAGTTTGAGCATTCTTTGGCACTGCCTTTCTTTGGGATTGGAATGAAAACTGACCTTTTCCAGTCCTGTGGCCACTGCTGAGTTTTCCCAATTTGCTGGCATATTGAGTGCAGCACTTTCACAGCATCATCTTCCAGGATTTGAAAGAGCTCAACTGGAATTCCATCACCTCCACTAGCTTTGTTTGTAGTGATGCTTTCTAAGGTCCACTTGACTTCACATTCCAAGATGTCAGGTTCTAGGTGAGTGATCACAGCATCGTGATTATCTTGGTCATGAAGATATTTTTTGTACAGTTCTTCTGTGTATTCTTGCCACCTCTTCCTAATATCTTCTGCTTCTCTGAGATCCATACAACTTCTGTCCTTTATCAAGCCCATCTTTGCATGAAATGTTCCCTTGGTATCTCTAATTTTCTTGAAGAGATCTCTAGTCTTTCCCATTCTGTTCTTTTCCTCTATTTCTTTGCATTGATCGCTGAGGAAGGCTTTCTAATCTCTCCTTGCTATTCTTTGGAACTCTGCATTCAGATGCTTTTATCTTTCCTTTTCTCCTTTGCTTTTTGCTTCTCTTCTTTTCACAGCTATTTGTAAGGCCTCCTCAGACAGCCATTTTGCTTTTTTGCATTTCTTTTTCTTGAGGATGGTCTTGATCCCTGTCTCCTGTACAATGTCACGAACCTCATTCCATAGTTCATCAGGCACTCTATTTTTCAGATCTAGGCCCTTAAATCTATTTCTCACTTCCACTGTATAATCATAAGGGATTTGATTTAGGTCATACGTGCATGATCTAGTGGTTTTCCCTACTTTCTTCAATTTAAGTCTGAATTTGACAATACGGAGTTCATGATCTGAACCACAGTCAGCTCCTGGTCTTGTTTTTGCTGACTGTATAGAGCTTCTCCATCTTTGGCTGCAAAGAATATAATGAATCTGATTTCGGTGTTGACCATCTGGTGATGTCCATGTGCAGAGTTTTCTCTTGTGTTGTTGGAAGAGGATGTTTGCTATGACCAGTGCGTTTTCTTGGCAAAACTCTATTAGCCTTTGCCCTGTTTCATTCAGTACTCCAAGGCCTAATTTCCCTGTTACTCCAGGTGTTTCTTGACTTCCTACTTTTGCATTCCAGTCTCCTATAATGAAAAGGACATCTTTTTTGGGTGTTAGTTCTAAAAGGTCTTGTAGGTCTTCATAGAACAGTTCAACTTCAGCTTCTTCAGCGTTACTGGTTGAGGCATAGGCTTGGATTACCGTGATATTGAATGGTTTGCCTTGGAAACGAACAGAGATCATTCTGTCATTTTTGAGACTGCACCCAAGTACTGCATTTCAGACTCTTTTGTTGACCGTCATGGCTACTCCATTTCTTCTAAGGGATTTCTGCCCTCAGTAGTAGATATAATGGTCATCTGAGTTAAATTCACCCATTCCAGTCCATTTTAGTTCGCTGATTCCTAGAATGTCAGCATTCACTTTTGCCATTTCCTGTTTGACCACTTCCAATTTGCCTTGATTCAGGGACCTGACATTCCAGGTTCCTATGCAATATTGCTCTTTACAGCATTGGACCTTGCTTCTATCACCAGTCACATCCACAGCTGGATATTGTTTTTGCTTTGGCTCCATCCCTTCATTCTTTCTGGAGTTATTTCTCCACTGATCTCCAGTAGCACTTACCAACCTGGGGAGTTCCTCTTTCAGTATCCTATCATTTTGCCTTTTCATGCTGTTCATGGGGTTCTCAAGGCAAGAATACTGAAGTGGTTTGCCATTCTCTTCTCTAGTGGACCACATTCTGTCAGACCTCTCCACCATGACCCACCCGTCTTGAGTGGCCCCATTCAGCATGGCTTAGTTTCGTTGAGTTAGACAAGGCTGTGGTCTGAGGTTAGGGGTGGCGGCTGAGATGAGCTACCCCACGTCCGAGGTCAGGGGCAGCAGCCAAGAGGAGCAACCCCATGTCCAAGGAGTGGTGGCTGCGTGGGCCCAGGAGGGCTGAGAGGAGCTACTCCACGTTCAAGGTCAGGAGGGGTGAACTCATCCAAGGTAAGGAGCAGTGGCTGCACTTTGCTGGAGCAGCCGTGAAGAGATACGCCGCGTCCAAGGTAAGAGAAACCCAAGTAAGACGGTAGGTGTTGTGAGAGGGCATCAGAGGGCAGACACACTGAAAATGTAACATAGATTAATATAATACTTTAAACTTTCAAAAAGAGTTATCACCAACATGTTTGCATAGACAGATGGTTCTGGGTTACACTCTTGGTGCCTGGGCACGGGTCCTGCTCCCACAGTTGTACCCTCTCATTCCCATTTCCTCGTCCTGACATGAGACCGTTCTCCCTCCCACTCTGCCCTCAAATCCCCACCATGGACTGCCTTCTTTGTATTTGCTACTTCTTTGACCTTTAGCTCATCCAGCTTTGTATTTTATGCTTTGTAACCCAACTAACATTAGCTCCTTGAGGCAAGGACCACATCCTATCCTGCTTTGTGTCCTTTACTCTCTTTTACAAGAGGTATTTGGTGTGTGTTAGTTGCACGATTGTTCAGACTTGCCTGGGGCTCTCCTTAGAGTCATAACTGTAAAAGTTCCTGCAGCTGCTAGCCCTGTCTCCTTGGCAGTATCATTTCTATCAACAGAAAATGCTTTATTCAGTTTCAGACATAGGAAGACAGTGTAGCTCAGTGTACGGTGGCATTGAATGGCTTTATGGCACTGGAGAAGACTCTTCAGAGTCTGTTGGACAGCAGGGATATCAAACCAGTAAACCCTAAAGGATATCAACCTTGAATATTCATTGGAAGGACTGATGCTGAAGCTCCAATACTCTGACCACCTGAAACAAAGAGCTGACTCACTGGAAAAGACCCTGATGCCGGGAAAGATTGAAGGCAGGAGGAGAAGGGGACGACAGAGGATGAGATGATTGGATGGCATTGACTCAATGGACATGAATCTGAGCAAACTCTGGGTGATAGAGAAGGGCAGGGAAGCCTGGTGTGCTGCAGTCCATTGGGTCACAAAGAGCTGGACCTGACTTAGCAACCGAACAACAATGGCCTCATGTGTCTACTCCTCTGTGGTTGGCCTGTCCCACCCCAGCCAGAATGTTCCGTCATGGTTGTTAATCCTTTTCTTCTAAAGTAAAGAGCTCTGAGGGGTCAGTATGTGTGTGCTCAGTCATGGCGGACTCTTTCTGACCCCATGGACTGCAACATGCCAGCCTCCCCAGTAATCTCCTGTAATTTGCTCCGATTCATGTCCATTGAGTCAGCGATACTATCTAAAAAGTAATAGTGGGGTAATATCTTGCTTTTAACAATGAAATTTACATCTTACTGTGGAGCTCCCAGAGGCTAACTTTGGGTCCAAGTGACCAACTGTCCCAGTTTGCAGGACTATCCCTGATTTTAGCACTAAAAAATCCTGAGTTCTGGGAAACAGGACTAAATAGAATTCAAGAGGTTCTCCCTAAATAGAATTCAAGAGGTCTCTAAATCTGGATACAAAACAAATTATATCCTTATTTTGATTAACCTGTAATTGAAATTAACAATTCAATTGTAAAAGTAGGCAACAAATCAGTGATATTAGCAATATCTATGACTTGGTTACCAGCACAAATCTCAGATATTTTATTACATTAAATTGAAGCAATATCTTAAAATACCATACGTTCTTCACTATTTGGAAATAAATGGGTATTAAAGCCACCAATTTAATTCATTAGATCTCATTTAATGCATTAATTTAAGAAAATATATTATTAGGTCAAATTTTTTGTTTTCACTATTTTCAGTTATATGCAATACAACTATTGCATTTTTTAAATTATGAGACATGGTCTCCAGGCTTCATTAGACTGCCAGAGATCTAATAGCTCAAAAAAGGTTAAGGATTGTAGAGGCACCACGCAATACCTGAAAACCTAACTTCTTGGTACTGGAATTTACAGAAAAATGTACAGGGGAAAACATTATCTCATTTTCTCCACCACACTCTCAGGTGGTTACTAACCTCCAAAGGTCATGCTGACGAAATCTATGCACTTAACCACCAGACAATCTGAACTTCCTGCTTCCCAGGTGATGCCCCAGTGAAGAATCTGCCTGCCAATGCAGGAGACACAAGAGATTCGGGTGTGATCCCTGGGTCGGGACGATCCCCTGGAGAAGGAAATGGCAACAAGCTCCAGTATTCCTGCCTGGAAGATTTCATGGACAGAGGAGCCTGGTGGGCTGCCGTCCACAGGGTCAGAAAGAGCTGGACACGACTGAAGTGACTTAGCGCAGCACAACACCTATATTCTATCAAACAATGAATAATAAATCATTAAAAACCCCAGAAGTATTAAAACCCCAGATATGTAAAGGTATTTATGCTTTTCCACATCTGAAATGTCAAAACTGCAGCATAAAGAGACACGCAGTTACACCTTGGCCGATGATAGAATTCACACGCATTGGTTTTTAGTCTGGGTGTTTCTGGGCAATACTCTATCATTGTCTCCATAGTGGGAGAGATACAAATGGAGAGAGAACATCATAAATTAGTCAGTTCTCTCACAAATCAGTAAGTAAATTTAACACAGCAGTTCTCATAAAGTTCCAATCAGATTTTGGGAATAGAAGGCAAAGAGCAAGCAAAAAACAGCTTAACTTGACAAAGTGACAATTAAATTCAGCCCAGAGACTTTATGCAAAAAAAAAAAAAAAAAAAATTCTCGGAAAACAGTCAGTAATGAATGACTAGCTTTGGTAGATATTAAAATGTATAGAAAGCTACCATAGTTAAAAGTGTAATAGCAGAGAATGAGTAGACAGAAAAAAAATCAATATATTCTGCTCTAGAATAGAAATTCTGAAAGCAGACCCAAGAATTCAGTATGTAATTACAATGATATTTTAAATCAGTGATCAAATAAATGTTATTGAAAAAAAGGCTCAGTGTCTGGGAATAAATAGTTCATAAAGTTACAGTCATTGATGTTCCCAAATATGAAGAGGTATGGTGGTTGGGTGTTTTTTTTGGTGGTGGTAGTGGTGTTTTAACAAAATTTTTCATGTTCTCCTCCCATTATATTTATCTTTTGTTTCATTTACCATGTTATTCAAATATTTAATCACCTTGAAAATAGTCACTTCCCCAAAGTGAGCAATGTTTTTTACGGGTAACTTTTTTTTTAAATTCAGTTCCATGAGGTCTTAGTTGTGGACTTCCCTCATGGCTCAGCCAGTAAGGAGTCTGCCTGCAGCGCAGGAGACCCAGGTTCAATCCCCCGGTTGGGAAGATCCTCTGGAGAATGAAATGGCAACCCACTCCAGTATTCTTGCCTGGAGACTGCCATGGACAGGAGCCTGCTGGGCTAAAATCCATGCAGTCGCAAAGAGTCAGACACGACTGCGTGACTTCACCTCTTTCCTCTCTTAGTCACGCATACAGGATCTCCAAAGCGTCATGCCAAATCTTTCATTACGCCTCACAGACTCTAGTTGCGGCCTGCAGGCTTAGTTGCTCCGAGGCTTGTGGGATCTTAGTTCCCCCAACCAAGATTGAACCCATGTCCCCTGCAAGGCAGATTCTTAGCCACTGGACTACCAGGGAAGTCCTCCTACTGGCAAATTTTTAAGAACTGGATTTCTATCATGTTACTGCAATGGAGAAGCCTGGGGACTAGTGTTTAGATAGTTCTGTTAGAAAATTATTTGCAAATATTCAATGAATGGGAATTAAGTCCCTTCTATTGGCCAAGCATCATGCCAGGTACTGAGGGTACAAAAGTGAGTAAAGCTTAGCCCTCCCTTCAAAATGCTGTTAACCTATTAGCAAGTCTGTCTGCAATATACACCATCTTGTCACTTACTGTTTGATCGTGATTTGGACATAGTAATAGTAGCATATTGGGTAAAAATAAGATATATCCAATAAAACAGGAAGCACCAGAAAAATCATTCAATACAGTTTTTGCTTATTAGATCTCTGCAGAGAGATTAAGTGGGACTGTCAGATTTTGATGCCCGCGTCCGACGATGCTCGTCCAGCAGTTTTGCTGAACCAGACAGATCCTCCAAGTTCTCCCCTTCGGGCCACGAAGCAGGCACAGCTGGACGCTTCATCACGGCTCTGCCCTCTCCCTGAACAAGTCTGACAAGCCGATGGCGCTAGGCTGTGACTTACAAAATATGGCATAATTGTAGACTGTAATCATCATGATGATAGCTGACTTGATAAGAGAGGTCAAATCCCATTTTTATATCCCGAGTTTCTAAAATATTGTTTCGTCAAGAAAATCAATTTCTCATTTTTCTAGCGTTAACTTGAAAAGGGTATAATTGATCACGCCTAAATCCCTTACATCACCCGGGCCTGTGTGAAAGGCTCGCACCCAAGAAGCCACTTGAGTGAGGGCCAGGCAAAGCGGCAGTTGTCGTCAGCATCTCACACCCATGGGCCCGAACAGCTTCAAAGCAAGAGCTTGTTTTACATCCTTCGTTTAAGGCTGTGGGGAAAACACAGGCTGGTGGAATACAGATGCTCAGCTGGCTCATTTCGGTTTTGTGGTCCAATTTGCGGATGGGATATTTATAAAATCCGGTGATTACAATGCCACCTCATTAACATTCGTTAAGTGAAGACCACAAAGTGCAGGATGGGCATCTCTGGTCTGGGGGGAGGAGGAAGAAGAAGATGAAGGCAAGATGGGGTTTCCTACTTCGGCACAGGCCAAAAGAGAGACGCAGAGGGAAAGGACCCCTCCCCGCTTCCTTTAAGTCAGACTTCAAAGGGAAAAGGGAGGAGAGAGAAAAGGCGGCCGCTTTGCCATTCATCAGATGCATTTGATCCCTAAGCAAACCAGGTCCGAGACCAGCCTACGCTGATTTCCCCGTGAATGCTCGATTCCTTGTATGAATCAGCCGAGGAGACACCTCTTCCAGGATGTCTATCTAGACTGAACTTACTCCATGTGATGTCTGCACCTTCAGTGAGGCTGAGCTCAGAGTTTTCAGCACAAAGTTGCTGTTGCTGCCTTGCGACTGCTCTCTGCTCCTGTCCCTGTGGGGGACACAGAGTCTAACTGTTCCACCTAAAGTCTAGCTGGTCTACCTAACTGCAACTGTCCCTGAAACAAATGCTATCAGAGATAACGCCTTCATGTAAAAGCAGTTCTTCCAGGAGGTAAGTGCAGAGTGAGCACCATAAAAGCTGAAGCACATGTTATTTTGCTAACTTCCTGGCAAAGGCCCTAAAAAGAGGAAGAATGTGACCAGAAGGTCTCGATGGGTGGGGAGCTGGGTGTGCAAGATGAGAGATAGATCAGAGAGTTAACAGTGTCACAGACCCATGGGGAGCACCACCGTCAGAGAGGAGAGTTAAGCAGGCACACCGTTCTGGAGTAGAGAGGAAAAGAGGGCAGCAAAACGGAAATCACAAGGTAATAAAACCAAGCTTGGTCAACACTCACTCATTCACTCGGTGAAGAATCCCCAGTGCACCAGGTGCTGTTCTGGGCACTGCACAGTAGAGGGAAGAAAGTCACGCCCCCTGATGCCAGTGGTCTGTGTTGAGTCACTGTGTGTATGTGTGAAGGGTTGCTCAGGCATGTCTGACTCATTGCGATCCCATGGACTGTAGCCCACCAGGTCCTCTGTCCATGAAATTCTCCAGACAAGAGTACTGGAGTGGGTAGCCATTTCCTCCTCCAGGGGATCTTCCCCACCCAGAAATCAAACCGGCATCTGCCACGTCTCCTGCATCAGCGGGCAGATTCTATACCACTGAGCCAACCGGGGAAGCACTGCTCTGCAGAGCTGCTTTATTTCCAGAATCTCAGCAGAGGATGAGCTGCAGCCACCCTCAATGGAGAATACTATTTGCTTTGAAAATAAGGAAAATATGTATGAGCTGACAGTCTACTAGGAGACCATATAAATCAGACAGTGTAATGAACCAACCAACGGGAGAGGAAAAGGTATCAACAGGGCTCTCTAAATTGTGGTTCCAGACTTGTTTTGAAAGGGAGAGGAGACTGGTCCAAAGAATTCCTAAACTGAAACAAATCCTCAGACTCTCTCACAGTGCTGGAGCCACCGATGCATATGGTTCCTGGAGCTAGGGCGGTGGGAAGGCACTGAACAACATAAAGTTGAAAAGAACAACACGGCAAACATCAGGCTTAAGCAGCTGAAGCTGCTGTGGCACTTCTAGCCCTAGGACTTGTTGGCAATTAGGAAGCCCATTTACACAGCCAACCTATGTGTAGCTCTAGGTGCAATCTGGGACGAACTCTTCTAGCTGTGAGAAGCCTGGTTATGGACAGTCCAAATATAAACCCAGGTTGTGGACCTCATTCATTCATTGAACTAATACTTCCACGGCACCTGCTCCACACTGTTACAGATGCTGGGGACACAGCCATGAATAAAACTGACTTCCTGCAGCTCACACTGCAGTGAGAAGAGACAGACAATACACCAAGAGACAAACACTGGAGAGAAAGAAGGATGGAAGGGGAAAAGAGAGACGAAGGCGATTTCTTCCTTGCACGTATCATGATCTAAAGTTAACAGCTGGGACTACCCCGGCGGTCCAGCGGTTAAGAATCCACCTTGCAGCGCAGTGGACATGGATTTGATCCCTGGCAGGGGAACTAAGATCCCATAGGCTGCCAAGCAATTGAGCCCACACGCCTCAACTAGAGAGTCACTGCGCTGCAATGATGATCCCGTGGTGCTGCGAACAAGACCAGATGCAATCAAATAAATAAATATTAAAAAATAAATAAATTCAATTGAAAGCTAAGGTCACATGTTGAGTGACAAGGCGACCTGAATGACAAGAAGCCCGCCAAGCAAAGATGTGATTGTGAGCTACGCTTCCTATTTCATAGACTCATGCACCTTCCTCACTGAGAAGGACCTCAGAGATCACATCCAGTGCTCTCAGCTTATCAGACTCAGGGAAGGAACACGTGTCTCCAAAGACACGCTGAAAAGGAATCAGGACTCTCTACTCACGGACCTCCCTTTTAATTTATCGGAAGGTCTAAACAGACAAGTGATAATGGTTCAACAAATATACATTGAGGTAGAACTATCTTGAGGGAGGGGGGTGGGCGTCGTGATGGCCGCTCTCCAGAAACTCTCTAGAACTGACAGACACGTACATGAGGTAAGCAGAGACCCATCCTGTGCTCACTGGGGGGGGCCTCTTTGGCTCGCACGAGGGGGCCTCAGCCCAGAAGAACCAACGGAGGAGATAGAATCAAAAGGATTATGGTGAGCGGCATCCAAACGGGGGAAGCATGTTGGGAAAGGTGCAGGGGAGAGAGGGAGTGAGGAGGAGGAGGGGCGCTTGAGCAGCAGAAGGGCGGGACACGAGGCCCACCATGCCTAGGTGGTGGGACATCAAACATAGGACAGACTTCGGGAAGAAAGGACCTTCAAGGAAAGTAAATGTCACCAGTCTCACCCCTTAACATGGTCTTGCCCACCAGTCTCACGCCCTCTGCATAAGCCTCCAGGTCTCCCTGTAATTTCTCAGTGATTTTAGGGGGACGATTCTAGATGGTTCTGAGCTCCTGAACATTCACAGTACCTGCTGCCTCCCAGCTTGCAGAGAGTCTGACATTTGAGCCAACTTCAGCTTCCCTGGTGGCGCAGACGGTAAGGAATCCGCCTGCAGTGCAGGAAAGCAGGGTTCAATCTCTAGGTCGGGAAGATCCCCTGGAGAAGGAAATGGCAACTGGCCCCAGTATGCTTGCCTGGAGAATCCCATGGACAGAGGAGCCTGGCGGGCTACAGTCCATGGGTCAAAAGAGTCAGACAGGACAGAACAACTAACACTTTCACTTTCACTCAGCTCTTCTTGACCCTTTTCCTCGTCCCCTTGACCTTTCCTCCCCAAGTTCTGGACTGGGTGCTCCACACATATCAGCTCAAAATAGCTGTCATTTCTGCAATCGTTTACTCGGCATTTATTTACATGCTATATCCTATATGCTAAGCACGATTTTTCTTTTCCTTTTTTTTTTTTTTTTTACTTTTTGACCATACTTCAAGGTGTGTGGGATATTTAGTTCTCCAACCAGGGAAGGAACCTGGGCCCCCTGCAGTGGAAGTATGGAGCCTTAACTGCTGGACCCCTGGGGAAGTCCCAAGAATATCTCATTTAATCCTCTCTCCCTATGAGAGATGGTTGGATGGCATCAAGGACTCAATGGACACAAGTTTGAGTAAGCTCTTGGAGTTGGTGATGGACAGGGAGGAATGGTGTGCTGCAGTCCATGGGGTTGAAAAGAGCTGGACACGACTGAGTGACTGGAATGACTGACCGACCGTGTTTAGCTAGCAAGTTGAGTCTCAGAAAGGTTAAATAATTTGCCTGAGGTCACACAGCTGAAAAGCTTTGGAGCTAGTATCTAAGTCTTTTGAACAGAGAAACCCAAGAACTTTCTGATTTTTACTAGGAAAACATTCAAGTAAAAAACCGTATAAAAAGGAAAAAGAAAAAAAAATTTGCCTCCTTCATAATTCAGCCTTGGCGAGCCCTATCAGTTTAGACACTGGAGGTATTTTGACTCTCTGAAATTCTCTTTCTAGCGTATGGCCAAATTCCCTAGATGCTGCTGAACTATGGGCAACTGATACCAGCATTTCTTTCTTACAAGCTATTACTTAAGCCTTAGTCCAGGAAATACAGAATTTATTACATCTCTGAACTTTCCCAGAGGGCAAGGTACCATCACATCTTTTGGAGGCCAAAAGAAAAGAATTGTTAAAAGATGGAAGTGGTCCAACAGGAATGAGGCACCAGCAGGTTCAGAGGCTGCGTAAGCAAACGGCACAAAACCACCCGCTCTCCAGGGCTGCTGCGCTACCTCCTCTCCTGAGGCCGCCTGGGGAGCCTCCAGGCCCCAGTGATGTTGCTGTATACAGCCCACTCTGGAGGCCCAGAAGACAGCAGCCTTCTCCAAGGGCAGAGCTTCAAGTGACACACTAGTCTTCCACTTCGTACAGAAAGACAAGGGGTCGGGGGCTACAATCTCCATGAACTCGCAGTCAGTGGCTTAGCTGGTTAGTCAGGGGGCTGCTGCTGCTAAGTCACTTCAGTCGTGTCCAACTCTGTGCGACCCCACAGACGGCAGCCCACCAGGCTCCCCCGTCCCTGGGATTCTCCAGGCAAGAACACTGGAGTGGGTTGCCATTTCCTTCTCCAATGCATGAAATTGAAAAGGGAAAGTGAAGTCGCTCAGTCATGTCCGACTCTTAGCAACCCCATGGCCTGCAGCCCACCAGGCTCCTCTGTCCATGGGATTTTCCAGTGGGTGCCATCGCCTTCTCTGAGTCAGGGAGCTATCAGGAGCCAATCTGGAGGCCTGGGGAGAAATAGGTTTGGGAAGAGGAGTTTGGATGACCTAGGGGAGAGGGCACGAACCCTGAAGACTTTTGTATCACATATTAATTCTCACCAGAAAGCATCTCTGGGGGCAGACATTATACAACCAGCGGGACGGAGTGAACTGATCCATCTCTGTCATCAGTCACCCCAGGCCTGGGACAGTGCATGAAACACAGAAGCCACGTTTGTAGAGCTGAGACCTAAGCATGACACCAACAGCACAGGCTCCCACTTACCAAGTGCCAGCACCGAATATCACCAGATAGTCAACACGTGGCACCATCCCTCAAAGAGATCAGCCAGCCACCCAGGGGCAAGTCAACTATTGGATGTGCCACAAAGTTGGTGCGGGTTTTCCGTAAGACATTACGGTTTCATCCCCCAAAGACCCACGAGAGTGATCCACAAACATAGGGTTCCACAAGACACTACCTCAGACCAAGGGGCCCACCACACAGCAGAGGTGCTGCGGCCACGGAAAGCACTACTCCGATTACACACCACTTCACTGAAAAGTCTGCTGGGAACCAGCAGTGCAATGTCTCTTTGGTGACTCAAGAGGCAGTCCCAGAGATGGTATTCTGTGAGGGTGGCAGGAGCCTCTAGGACTCAATACATACTCTTAATGACTGGCACGTGGTCCTGTGTCCCCCTGAGGTAGAATGCATGGGTCCTGAAACCAAGAAGTGGAACTATCTACCGCCCCTGCCTCCAGGAACCCACTTGCGATCCACACAAGCTTAGGCTCTGAGGGTCTCTAGGTCCTAACTCTCAAAGAAGGGAAATGATTTCCTGGGCACACAGTAGGAGTCTCTTTGAATTTTAGGCTCCAGCTGCCACCCAACTACTTGGGGGTCCTCATGCCAAGAGACCAGCAGATCGGCAAAAAAATCAGCCACATGGGCAAGTAATTAACCCTGCCCACAGGGGGAGCTTTACTTCTGCTAGACACATAAGTAAAGAGTATGTCTGGCAATCAGGTGATGGCCTCAGGCTTACCATTTAATGGTAGATGGATAAGACCAGCAGCCATACCCCAAGAAGGGCACAGGAATAACCAGGAGTTCAGGACCCTCTGAGAGGTAAGCCACCTAGCCCAGCAGAAGGGTTAGCCAGAATTGAGAGAAACCTAGAATGAATGGTAAAGAAGGATCATACAAGTATTAGTTACAGCCTTGAGATCAACTATGGCTGCAAGAGCTATAGTGTTTCGTACTAAGCCTCACTTGTAAGTTCCCAGGAAATAAGACCAATCAAAATCTGATTAAAAAAAAATGTTCCTGGATAGGGGAAATTTATTATAAAAATCTAGTGGATTTGACAAACCTAGACAGTGTATTGGGCTTCCCTGGTGGCTCAGACAGTAATGAATCCACCTGCAATGCAGGAGACCTGGGTTCAATCCCTGGGTTGGGAAGACCCCCTGGAGGAGGGCATGGCAACGCACTCCAGTATTCTTGTCTGGAGAATCCCATGGACAGAGGAGCCTGGTGGGATACAGTCCATGGGGTCACAAAGAATCAGACACAACAGAGCAACTAAGCACAGCACAAACATTGTATTGAAAAGCAGAGCCATCACTTTGCCAACAAAGGTCCATATAGTCAAAGCTATGGTTTTTCCAATAGTCATGTACAGATGTGACAGCTGGACCATAACGAAGGCTGAGCACTAAAGAACTAATGCTTTCAATTTGTGGTGCTGGAGATTTATATTAAGAGTCCAACCAGTCACTTCTAAAGGAAATTAGCGCTGAATATTCACCGGACTGAAGCTGAAGCTCCAATACTTTGGCTACCTGATGCAAAAAGCCAACTCATTGGAAAGGACTGAGATGCTGGGAAAAGACGAAAGGCAAAAGGAGAACGGGGCGGCAGAGGATGAGATGGTTAGATAGCGTCACTGACTCGATGGACATGAATGTGCACAAACTCCGGGAGACAGAGGACAGGAAGCCTGGTGTGCTGTAGTCCATGGGTCACAAAGAGTCAGACATGACTGAGCAACTGAACAACAACAAAAAGTGGATTTGAGTGGCACTAGCATGGACTGTAGTGCACACTAGGGCACTCCACCCATGTCCCCTCTTCAGGGTGGACACACTCACAGCCCAGCTGCTAACAAGACTGGATGCTGGTGACTCACAGCTGAGTTCCCCCTGGGGATCCGGCTCTACCGCTGGGATCTGCTGGACCCAGGGTCACAGCTCCTCCGAGGGGATGACCTATGGCCAGCAACTGGCTTGTGGAGGAGAACAAAGGTCTGATCCCCACGCCTCAATATGGGACAACACTAGAGGGTCATCTGAGCTCCAGAGCTCCCTGTAACATCAGCTGGGGTCCCAAAGCCACAGAAATACAGGTCAGTGTCTCCCTCAGCCTAGTCCTGTCTTCCCCACGACCTTATAGATATCTCTCCTGAATACATTTGGAGCAACCTTTCTGCAGAAAATCTGTCTCAAAGTTTATTTCCAAGTACCCAATCTAAGATAGCCATGCTCACACACATCATCACATGGCCCAAACAATACTGCCCTGGAACAGCCAACAGAAGTTTCTTACCATGGGTCCATGTCCTTAACAAAGCTCTCCACTTAATCAAATATACCTGCCCTCTTAAAATCTGGGGGGGGAGGGGGGTGGGGTGGGGGGGTGGGGGTAGTTCTCCCTCCATGTTTCAGTCTAATCTATGAGGCTGCATAAGTTATTTAATAAACCCATGGCACAGTATCCTGCTTCTTTCAACATAAAATGTTGGCCTTAGATATAAAGATATAAACCAAGGGTTGGTATAAAGATAGTATGTTAAAGACATTTAATGTCAGAAAGTTCACATGCTGGTATCATTGTAGTCTAAGAGAAAGGGTTAAGAAGACTAGGTCATTAGGTCATATAGCCTTATGGAAGTCATTTAACCTTCAATGAGCCTGTCTCCTAAACTATGTTAAAAGCTTGTTTGGACTACCGTCAGAACTGCCATGAGGATCTTATCTGTAAAGATAACAGTACCTGCCTAATTCTTAGAATGAGGCTTCTTGGAAAGACTAAATGAGGTGATATTTTATGATAACTGGAACACAGTAAACACTCCACATATGACTAGTATCAAATGAAAAGAAGCCTACAAAATTACTTTGAAACTGTAACATGGTACAAAAATGCCACCAATTTTGAAAGCAGCACAATATATTCAATAGGGAATGTTTTACATTTTTTCAGAGGTTTGGCCGTATCTCCTTAACATCATTTAACTTCAAAGCATCTAGCGCAGTGTTTTGCTACTGGGCAGATGCTTAAAATTTTCTCCCTGACTTTCAAGAGTCAGTAATACCAGGCCTTGGCACCCTATGAATATTGGCAAGCATAAATGCTTCTGTAATACTCTGTAGAAGAGAGATTTTTTTTTTTCTGGATTAGAGTACAAAGCGAGAGGGGAGACTACATTTCTCAGATTCACATGAAAAGTAACCCAAAGATTTCAAATGTATTTTTATTGGTCTGAATATATTCCAATCAAGTTATTTCTAATCATCTGCTATCTCAGGGTCCTGGTATATGTGCACCCATTTCCCCTTATATTTTATTAAATGAAGGATCAAGGATTACATCTATCCTGTGCTCCAAATTTTTAATGGAAACAAAATCCTGTGAGGATTATCTTAAATCCGGGTAATATTCTTAAGTGGGACCTGAACACAGCCTAATAGTTGCAAGGTTAGAAACCCATCTCTCTGTCTCCTTAAAGTGACTCCGTGAACTCATATCCCTGGGTCACTGAACCACTTCAATACTGGCATATGTATTATGAGGAAATACACAGATCAGAATTCAAAAAACATTCAAACATAATGCCAGAACAGGATGATCAATCCAACTCCATCAATCCAATCCATTTCATTTAATCTCACCTTTAAACAGCCCTAAACTCTGCATTCTCTCCCTGTAAGTAAGGCTAACTTTTGCCTTCACCCCGCCTCTCCTTCTCTTTATCTGTTTGTACCCCCACTCTGAATTAGCCTTCTAGCGCTAGGACCATCACAAATCTTGCCTCCTATATACGCCTTCTTCCCTCTCCTGACTTAGCACAGCTGTGTATGTGCTCAGTTGCTTCAGTCGTGTCTGCCTCTTTTCGACCCCATGGACTGTAGCCCTCCAGGCTCCTCTGTCCACGGAATTCTCCAGGCAAGAATATGGAGTGGGCTGCCATTTCCTCCCCCAGGGGATCGACCCAACCCAGGGATGGAACCCACGACTCTCATGTCTCCTGCTTTGGCAGGTGGGTTCCTTACCAGTAGCGCCACCTGAGAAGCCCTCTGAGTGCCTCCCTAATGAATATTATTTTCTAGAACCCGTCCCCCTTTGTGACACTTGGATGTCCCCTCCCCTTGCACCCACTGTAAATGACCACCCCAGAGGCCAGGCCAGGCACTCTGCTCAGCACCGGCTCCCTTCCACGGGACTGAGCCCAAGGCATGCAGAGCCCCTGGCCATCACTGAAACAACTCTAACAGTTCTGTGAGAACTCCCCAACACACTGAGCTGCATCTGGTGTTTGAGTGACAGGTTTCCATTTCACAGAACAAGAATTCCGCAGAATTTAAAAATCATTCCCTTTATAAAATGTTGTGTCTTCACATTAACGATCTACACTGGTGTCACACTGAAAGACTTGTAAAGTCCACTCCATTTGGGACACGGACTTCCATGAATTCCAGCATTGATGCCTTAACTTGGCTTTTGTTCGGAACATGAATGCACCCTTGGTAGGCGCCACTGCCTCCACGCCGGAAATGCAATTGCAGTACAGGTGCTAAAGGCTCAGGTGCTGTTGTTCACTCCGTCGTGTCCGACTTTTGCAACCCCATGAACTGCAGCACGCCAGGCTGCCATGTCCTTCACCGTCTCCCGGAGTTTGCTCAAACTCATGTCCGTTGTGACCACGATCTTTGTGACCACTTCATGTCCTTTGTGACCACTCTCCCGCCCTCAATCTTTCCCAGCATCGGGGTCTTTTCCAATGAGCGGCTCTTTGTATCAGAGCCTTTATCCGAGCTTCAGCATCGGTCTCGGTGGTGGGTTACATACGCCTTTTCAGTGTGGCATCACTTTTTCACAAGGTCTTTGGTGGCTGAACCTAAAGAAATGAAGAGAGATGGAAGTTTCAGATGCCATGGTGAGCCAAGAAGAGAGTAATTGTGAGCAAAAGGTTCAGCAACCATCAGTCCTTCAGATCATACCATGTAGATTGTCACTTTTCTGTCAAGTATATTCTGCATTAATTTTAAAATGTTTAGGGACTTCCCTGGTAGTACACTGGCTAAGACCCTCAGCTCCCAAAGCAGGGGCCCAGGTTCGATCCCTGTTCAGGGAACTAGATCCCACATGATGCAACTAAGACCCAGCACAGCCAAATAAATAAATATTAAAAAGTAAAACTAAAATGTTTAGATATTGACTCTTCCTAGTCTTGTCCCTCGGAGAAGGCAATGGCACCCCACTCCAGTACTCTTGCCTGGAAAATCCCATGGACGGGGGAGCCTGGTGGGCTGCCGTCTATGGGGTCGCACAGAGTCGGACACGACTGAAGCGACTTAGCAGCAGCAGCAGCAGCAGTCTTGTCCCTGATCAATAAGCTGTGTGCCCTTAGACAACTGACTTAGATTTTCTGTAACCTGTTGTTGTTGTTCAGTTGCTAAGTCACGTCTGACTCTTTGTGACCCCATGGACTGCAGCATGCCAGGCTCCTCTGTCCTCTCATGTACATTGAATCGGTGATGCTATCTAACCAGGTCATCCTCTGCTGCCCCCCCTACTTTTGCCTTCAGTCTTTCCCAGCATCAGGGTTTTTCCAATGAGTCAGCTCTTGGCCAAAGTATTGGAACTTCAGCTTCAGCATCAAGTCTTCCAATGAATATTAAGGGTTAATTTCCTTTAGGACTTTCTGAAACCTACATACTTCATAGGTAAGTCAGGGATAATAAAATTTTCGTTCCTAATGCAGAAAGCTAGGAGGAAGTATAACTCTCTTATTTTGTACATGAAAACAGACACTGAGGATAAGTGACTTAATGGCATAAAGCTGGTAAAAGGGGCAGGGCTAGAACCTATGATTCTAGGCTCAAATCTCTATCTAGTCTTATGATTTATTCCAATACAGCAAGATATAAAATCATATGAAATAACTTGATTATAATCCTATTTGACAAAAAGATACAAAGGAGTTATAAAGAGGTTTAATGTGGTTTAAAGGCAGAACTTTGATTATAACCCAGGCATGCAAATGTCTAAGCCAGAGTCTTTCTATACTACTGATCAAACTGCTGTAATTTAACTTCATTCTTCTGACTGAAGAAATAAATGTAAACTTGCCCCCACACAGGTATATATTGGTGTAGCAAATATTCTAGAATGTGAAGTTTGAAATCTATTTCAGTGATTTCTTCTGTATTGTTTTAGTCCTTCCCCTTTATTTGACAATTTCCTGTCTTTCTGTACTATCTTGAGATGGACACCTATTTTTTAATTAAAGTATGGTTGATTTAAAATATTATACTAGCTTCAGGTGTACACCATAGTGATTCAATATTTTTATAGATTATATTTCATTTAAAGTTATTATCAATTATTCCCTGTGCTGTACAACATATGCCGCTGTGCTGTGCTGAGTTGCTTATCCACGTCTGATTCTTTTCGACCCTATGGACTGTAGCCACCAGCTTTCTCTGAAGAATACTGCAGTGAGTTTCCATTTCCTCCTCCAGCGGATCTTCCTGACCCAGGAATGGAAACTACATTTCCTGCATTGGCAGACGGATTTTTTATCACTGAGCCACCTGGGAAACCTGCACAATATATACTTACAGCTCATTTATTTTACACATTAAGCAGCTTGCATCTGAGTCCCCTCCCCCATCCCTCTTCCCACTGGTAACTGCTAGTTTGTATTCTGTATTTGTGAGTCTGCTTCTGTTTTGTTATATTTACCATTTTATTTAGATTCCACATATATGTGATTATCACACACTATTTACCTTTCTCTCACTGATTTCACTAAGCATAATACCCTCCAGGTCCATCCATGTTGTTGCAAATGGCAACATTCATTCTGTTTTAATGGCTGAGTAATATTTTAATCGGAGAAGGCAATGGCAACCCATTCCAGTACTCTTGCCTGGAAAATCCCATGGACAGAGAAGCCTGGTAGGCTGCAGTCCATGGGGTTTCGAAGAGTCAGACATGACTGAGTGACTTCACTTTCCCTTTTCAATTTCATGCATTGGAGAAGGAAATGGCAACCCACTCCAGGGTTCTTGCCTGGAGAATCCCAGGGACAGGGGAGCCTGGTGAGCTGCTGTCTATGGGGTCGCACAGAGTCGGACACGACTGAAGCAACTTAGCAGTAGCAGCAGCAATATTTCAATGTATATGTTTACCACTTCTTCTTTATTCACTCATATTTTGATGGACACTTAGGTTGCTTCCACATCTTGGCTATTTTAAATAATGCTTCTATGAACATGAGGATGCATATATCTTATTTTGAATAAGGGTTATTCTTCATATATACATATATGTATGTATGTACACACACAGGAGTGGAATTACTGGGTCTAATGGTAGTTCTATTTTTAATTTTTAATTTTTTTAAGATTTTTTTGAGGTGGACCATGTTTTAAAAAATCTCCACTGAATACACTGCTTTCCAGCTCCCTGACCAGGGATCGAGCCTGCATTCCCTGCACTGGAAGGCAAACTCCCAACCACTGGACTACACAGGAAGTCCCTATTTTCAGTTTCCTGAAGAACTTCCATACTACTTTATAGAATGGCCACACCAATTTACATTTCCGTAAGCATTGTCTTAGGGCTCCCTTTTCTCCACATCCTTGCCAACTTTTGTTATTTGTAGATTATTTGACGATAGCCATCCTAACAGACATGAGGGGATATCTACTTGTAATCATTATGATTCTGACTTGCATTTCCCTGATAATCAGCAACAATGCTGAGCATCTTTTCATGTGCCTATTGGCCAGCTGTATGTCTTCTTTGGGGAAAATAAAAATGTCTACTTGGGTCTTCTGTCCATTCAAATTGTGTTGCTTAAGGGTTTTCTGATATTTCAGTGTATGAGCTGTTTATATATTTTGGATTTTAACCTTTATTGGATATGTCATTTGCAAACATTCCCTCCCACTCAGGAGGCTGTCTTTTTGTTTTGTCAGTGGTTTCTTTGCTATGCAAAGCTTTTAAATTTAAGTAGGTCCCATTTGTTTATTTTTGCTTTTGTTTCCTTTACCTGAGGAGACCGATCCAAAAGCAATATTCCTAAACTATGTCCAAGAGTGTTCTGCCTATGTTTTCTCCTAGGAGTGTTACAGTTTCTGGGCTTACATTTAGGTCTGTGATCCATTTTGTTTATTTTTGTATGGTGTAAGAAAATGTTTTATTTCGTTCTTTCATATCTAGCTGTCCAGTTTCCCCAGCACCACTTACTGAAGAAGCTGTCTTTTCCCCACTGTATGTTTTTGCCCTCTTTGTCTTTCAGTGTATGCGTGCGTGCTCAGTCAGGTCTGACCATTTTCATGGACTGTAGCCCGCCAGGCTCCTCTGTGCATTGGATTTCCCAGGCAAGAATACTGGAGTGGGTTGCCATTTCCTCCTCCAGAGGATCTTCCCGACCCAGGGATCAAACCTGCATCTCCTCTGTCTCCTGCACTGCAGGTGGATTGTGGATTCGTCACCACTAAGCTACTAGGGAAATCATATAGTAATGGAACATATGTGCATGGGTTTGTTTCCAGGCTCTCTATTCTGTTCCATTGATCTATGTGTCTGTTTTTGTTTACAATACTGTTTTGATGACTATAGCTCTGTAGTATAGTCTGAAGTCAGAAAGTGTGGTCTCTCCAAACTTCGTCCTTTTTTCTCAGATTGTTTTTGCTATTGGGGTCATCTGTGGTTCCATAGAAATCTCAGGATTATTTGTTCTCCGGCTCACGCTCTGTCACTCAGTCAAGTCCTAGTTATGTGAAAAATGTCATGGGTATCTTGATAAGGACTGAATTCAATATGTACTTTGCTTTGGTTGATAGGAATTTTTAACAATATTAATTCTTCCAAACCATGAACATGTGATATCTATCCATTTCTTTGTATCACCTTCAATTTCCTTTCTCAGTATTTTATAGTTTTTGTAGTACATCTCTTTCACTTCCTTGATTAAGTTTATTCTTGGGTGTTTCACTCTTTTTGAAACAATTTTGAACAGGGTCATTTTCTTGCTTTCTCTTTCTGATGGTTCATAAGTTTATAGGAAAGAAACAGATTTCTGTGTATTAGTCTTCAGTAATTAATTAATTACTGAATTCCTTTGCTAGTGCTAATAGTTTTTTGGTGGAGACTTCAGGGTTTTCTACATTCAGGATCATGTCATCTGAGAATAGTGATAATTCTATTTCTTCCCTTCTAATTTAGATGCCTTTTCTTTCTCCTGTCAGTTTGCTTTGGCTAGGACTTCCAAAAACTGTGTGAAACAGAAGTGGCAAGACTGGGCATCCTTGTCTTAT
Organism: Ovis canadensis; assembly: GCF_042477335.2. Taxonomy (NCBI): domain Eukaryota; kingdom Metazoa; phylum Chordata; class Mammalia; order Artiodactyla; family Bovidae; genus Ovis; species Ovis canadensis. The sequence goes on from NC_091267.1 coordinate 70,247,923, forward strand.
TCCTGATTTTAGAGCAAATCTCTTCAGCTTTTCATATAAAATATGTTTGCTGTGGGTGTGTCATAAATGGCCTTTATTACGTTGAGATATATTTGCTGTGGCACAACTTGGTAAGAGTTTTTACCATGAATGGACGTTGAATTTTGTCAAATGCTTTTCCTGAATCTTTTGAGATGATCATGTGATTTTTATCCTTCATTTTATTACCTGGTGTACCACACTGATTTGCAGATAATGAAACAATCTTGAATTCTTAGAATAAACCACTCTTTATCACGGTGTATGATCCTTTTTATATATGGTTGAATTTCACTTGCTAACATTTTGTTGATCATTTTTGCATCTATATTCATTAGAGATTTTGGCTTCTAAAAAAACATTTCTTTTCATAGTGTCTTTGGTTTTGGCATCAAAGTAATGGTGACCTCATAGAAAGAATTGGGGAGTGCTCCCTCTTCTTCAAATTTTTGAATAGCTTGAGGAAGATAGGTATTAGCTCTGCTTTATAATTGTGGTAGAATTCCCTTATGAAACGTCCAAAACATACAATCCTGGAGTTATGTTTGCTGGGAATTTTTTTATTGCTGATTAAATTTAACTACTAGTGATCAATCTATTCAGACTACCCATTTCTTCTTGAGTCAGTCTTGGAAGATTGTATGTTTCTGGAAGTGTATCCATTTCTTCTAAGTTGTCCAATTTGTTAGCATATAACTATTCACAGAATTCTCATGATTTTTTGTATCTCTGTGATATCAGTTGTAACTTCTCCTCTTCCATTTCTTAGGTTTTATATTTAGGTCCTCCCTCCCTTTTTCTTCATAAGCCTGGCTAAGGTTTGTCCATTTTGCTCATCCTTTAAAAAAGAAAACAGCTCTTGAATTCAGTGATATTTTCTTTTGGGGAATCTATTTATTTCCTTTCTGATCTTTATTATTTTCTTCTTTTTGCTGACTCTGGGCTTTGTTGTTCTTTTTCTAATTCCTTTGGATCAAGATTTAACACAGGTCTAACACAATTCCTATCAAAATCCCATCAAGATTTCTTATAGAGACAGATAAAATTATCCTAAAATGTATATGGAAAAACAAAAGAATGAAAATATCTAAAATATTTTTTAAAAGAAAGGCAAAGGAGAAGGAATTAACCTATCTGATTTCCAGACTTATATAGTTACAGTAACTGAGACTATATAATATCAGTGGAGAGACAGACATATAACTCAATGAAATAGAATAGAGAATTCAGAAGCAGACCCACATATTTATGCCCAACTGATTTTTTACATGTAATTCAATGGAGGAAAAATACTCTTTTCAATGAATGAAGCTGAACTAATTGGGTATACACAGGCAAATAAACGAAAAAGAACTTTGTTCTAACCCTCACTCATTTGCAAAAATTAACATAAAATGGGTCTTAGATTTAAATACTAAATGTAAAACTATAAAACTTTAGAAAAATTAAATATGAGACAATTGATCTAGGGCTAGCTAGGCAAAGCACTTAGCCTTGAAATCAAAAGCATGGTACACAAAAATAAAAATTTATAAGTTGGACTTTACCAAAATTTGTATTTGCTCTGTGAAAGGTCCTACTTACCAGAGCAAAAAGGCAAGGTCCAGACTGAGAGAAAATATTTACTAACCACCTATCTGACAAAAAATGACTATCTAGGATATAAAAAGAATTCTCAAAACTCAACAGTAAAAGATAATCCAATTGGAAAATGGGCAAAATATATGAACAGACATTTCATTGATGTGTGTACCGATGGCACGTAAGCACATGAAAGGATCTTCTACATCACTAGCCACTAAGGAAATCCAAATTAAACCATAATGAAACATCACTACACAAATATTTACAATACTTACGCTGGTGAAGATGTAAAGAAACTCAATCACTCAATACATTCCTAGTGGGAAAACAAAATTGTACAGTCACTCTGGGAAAAAGTCTGCAGTTTCTTTTTTAAAAAGGTCAGCAAGATGGCACAACAGGACATTTCCAGCCTTCATTCTTTCGCAGAAACATTGTCCAGAACATATCACATGTTAGGGCACAAAACAAACCTTAACAAATTTGAGAGTACTGAGATAATTCCAAGTATCTTTTCCAGTTACAATGGAATGAAACTGGAAAAATTAACAAGTACATGGAAATTAAACAACATATCTTTTAAAAAGCTATTGGGTTTAAGAAGAAATCAATTTAGAAAATATCTCAAGGCAAATGAAAATAAAAATACAACATACCCAAACCAATGAGATGCAGAAAAAACAGTACAGAAGGTAAAAGTTTATAGCAATAAATACTTGCACTGAAAAATAAGAAAGATCTCAAATAAACAATCTCAATTTACACCTCAAGGAAGAAACTAAGCCCAAAATTAGCAGAAAGAAGGAACATTTCCAAGAATGGATAACTAGGGAACTAGTAAATATTAGGGCATAAATACATGCTAGGGGACAGATAAACATTTTTTTTAATTGATAACACTTAAGAGTTGATTTTTGAAAAATAAAATAAAATCAACAAACTCTTCACTAAGCTAGGGGGTTAAAAAAAAGAGAGAAGACACAAATAAATAAAATCAGAAATAAAAGAGGAGACATTACAACTAATCTCACAGAAATAAAAAGGCTCATAAGAGACTATTATGAACAATCATGTGCCAGTAAATTAGACAACCTAAACACATGCAATCCTATGCCAAAAAACTGGACAATCTAGACACAACCGACCAAGACTGGGTCAAGGGGAGACTGAGACTCTGCACATACCAATAACAAATGAAAAAACCAAAGGAATGGTTTTAAAACTTCCAACATAGGAAGAGACCAGGATCAAATGACTTCGTGGGTGAATTTTACCAAACATTTATAAAGAACACCAACCTTCCTTAAATGCTTCCTGAAATTAGAATAAACACTTTCAAACTAATTCTATGAAGTTAGTCTGGAACCAAAGCCAGACAAAAGATATCACGAGAGAAAAAAACTGCAGATCAGTATCCTCCTGCACACAGACACAAAGATCCTGAAAAAAAAAACAAAAAATACCAGCAAACTCAATATAACAGCATATATCATTCACCATGACTAAGTAAAATGTATCTTTGTGGTATAAGAATGATTCAATACATACAAATCAATCAACATGATACACCATATTTTACAGGATAAAGGATTAAAATCACATGAATCATCACAATGGATGCATAAAAAACATTTCCCAATATTTACATCTTTTCACAATTAAAAACTCTCAACAAGAGGTTTGACAGAAAACAAAATTCTGTAAAGCAATTATCCTTCAATTTAAAAAAAACTCTCAACAAATTAAGTATAGAAGAAACTTACTTTAATACAATAAAAGCCCATAGCAAACATCATGCTCAACAATGAAAAGCCAAAAGATTTCCTTCTAAGATCCAGAACAAGGCAAGGATGCCCACTCTTACCTTTCCTTTTCAACACAGTACTGGAAGTCCTAGGAAGAGAAACTAGTCCAACAAAAAGAAATAAAAGCCACTAAATCAGAAAGAAGTGGAATTACCCCTGTTTAAAGATGACACGACTTCATATGTAGAAACTGTAAAGACTACAAAAACTATGCAACTAATAAGCAAATTCAGTAAAGCTACAAGATGTAAAATCAACATATAAAAAACTGTGTTTCTATATACTAACAACAGCCTACCTGAAAAAGAAATGAAAATAATTCCATTTATAGTAGCATCCAAAATAAGAATAAGGAACAAGCTTAACAAAAGAACAGAAAGACCTGTAGACTGAAAACTACAAAACAATGACAAAAGAAAATTAAAAAGACACAAATAAATGGAAGGACATCTCATGTTCATGCATTGGAGAATTAATACTGTTAAAACGTCAACACTTTCCAAAGTGATCTGTGGATTCAACACAGTTCCTATCAAAATATCAATGGCATTTTTATCAAAATAGAAAAAACCGTCCTAAAATTCATTTAGAACCATGAAAGATCCCTAATGGCCAAAGTAATTTCGAGCAAGTACAATAAAGCTGGAGGTATTGCAGGCACTCTTTGACCTCAAAACCTTTACACACCAGGTACACACAGACAACTCCTACTTCCCCTTTTATCTTTAGCCTCAACTTCTCACCTGAACACCTGACTTATAACCCAACTGCCTACCCACTTTCCCTTCTTGAATCCTAACAGACATCTACTTAACGTGTCCAAACACACGATAAGCCCCCTCAACTAGTTCCTCTCCCCATCTTCCCTGCCTTTCTTAGAATTCTTTGATAAACATTTCAAAACACAGCTGCAGATTCTCTGTTGCTCCAGTGTCCCCTCCTCTTCGAATGAGTCCATGAATAATTCTAGGCATAGACAATGGAGGAAGTGACACGATGTGAGTTCTGAGACTAGGTCAGAAAAGACCCTGCAGTTTCTTCCAGGTTCACCTGGAACGTTCACCCTCAGGGACTGCCCCCTCTCAAAACCCAGCCATTATGCTGCGAGAGGCCCAGTTCAACAGAGATATTTTTTTAAAAAAGAAAAAAAAAGGTTGTTGTTTTAATTCACTACTTGGGGGGAGATTTGCAGTAATAGAGAAATGGACTTGATGGTAGCTTTATTCTTTCAAGTATTCAGAACAAAAATTTTGAAGGCAACCTTGACTCCTTTCTTTCACATTCCACATCCAATGCCTCAACACATTCTGTCAGGTCTCTCTTCAAAATAAGTCCAAAATCTGACCAATTCCCACTACCTCGTCTGTAAGATGGTTCTCTAACGTCCTAGCTTGAAAACCACAGAAACTGACTCAGGCTAACTTTTGTGAACAAATGAAGTGAAAGGAAATCAGATGGCTCACAGAACAGACCCAGAGGGATGAGAACCAGGTCCAGAAAATGGTCTGAAATCAGAGACGTTTAGGAAAAGGAATCATAGCCAAAGAGCCAGTCGGCGCTGCTGGACGCAATGCGCCAGCTTCACCAGCGTGAATTCCAGGCTGTCCCCACGCCTCTGTTCTGCCTGACTTTGAGGGACGAGTATCTTATTGACTGAGCTTGGTTGATGTTCCTGAAACTGCCAGGGGACTGCCAGGGGGAAGAATAGGGAGAGCCTGGGCATTTGGGCTTTCATTGGAAGAAATTAAAGGGACTTGTAGGATAGTCGAGTGGCTAAGACTCCACACTCCCAAGGCAGGCAGGGGGCCCAGGTTTGATCCCGTAAAGGGAAATAGATCCCACATGTAGCAACCAAGAGTTCGAATGCCACAACTAAAAATTTCACATGCCGCAACTAAGACCCAGTGCAGCCAAATAAAACATTTTTTAATTTTAATAAATATTAAAAAGAAATTGGAGACCAATCTCCCATAAAACTCATTTCACAATGCCTTCTCCATGCATAAAAAGTGGCTACAAATTCTGAGCAGCCAAGTAAAAGCAAAGTCGAAGATAAAATCTGGATGAGAAGATACACTGTGTATGGTAAAAAACAGGTCCTTAATATATGGTAATACAATGGAAAAATACGTAGATTCTGAATTACAGCCTTGGATTCAAGTCCTGTTCAACCACTTACTGGATGTGTGACCCTAAGAGAGTTACTTAATTCCCTGGAGACTCCATTTTTCCATCTTTAATCGGAACAATAACATTTGCCTTGCCTATCTGACAGGTTGTTTTGAGGATGGAATTAGTACGTGAGCATGTTAAGGACACTACTTCCATCTCATTCGTCTTGCCCCTGCCGAGGGCCAGCCTGGAGTAGGTGTTCCATAAATGTCTACAGAATGAGTAATAGTGACAGAAATGATTTGTAAAATGAAAGTCATTAATAAACGGATCCCACTAAATCCTCCTCCCAGGCCAGCAAAGTGTGATACCGTCACCCACTGCCAGTCCTAAGTAATATCAAATATGCTTGGGAGGAGACCTTTGACATGGATCATTTTTGCCACTAATCTCTTCATAAAATAAATATGGAAATAGCAGAGCAACTTACCGTTTCATTATCTAGGATACATTTGGCTCGTGAAGCAATTTCCTTCTGTGACAAGGTTTGCTGCCATTGCTGCTAAGTTGCTTCAGTCGTGTCCGACTCTGTGCAACCCCATAGATGGCAGCCCACCAGGCTCCCCTACCCCTGGGATTTTCCAGGCAAGAATACTGGAATGGGTTGCCATTTCCTTCTCCAATACATGAGGGTGAAAAGTGAAAGTGAAGTCGCTCAGTCGTGTCCGACTCTTCACGATCCCATGGACTGCAGCCCACCAGGTTCCTCTGTCCATGGGATTTTCCAGGCAAGAGGACTGGAGTGGGGTGCCATTGCCTTCTCCAGTGACAAGGTTTAGGGACTCAATAATTGTTCCAAGAATCATTCTAGCCTACATTAGTAAAGTGGCTTATTGTTTGGATTTTTGACCAATGGATTCAAGCTACTCTGAAAAAACAAAAACTACCTAATTATAACTATCTAATTATAAGGTAAGTAATAATAACAATATAACTGTGGAATATAATATAATAATAACAATAAACTGTGGAAAATTCTTCAAGAGATGGGAATACCAGACCACCTGACCTGCCTCTTGAGAAACCTGTATGCAGGTCAGGAAGCAACTGGACATGGAACAACAAAACTTCCAAATAGGAAACAGGTTCCAAATAGGAAAAGGAGTATGTCAAGGCTGTATATTGTCACCCTGCTTATTTAACTTACACACAGATTAATCATGAGAAACGCTGGGCTGGAAGAAGCACAAGCTGGAATCAAGATTACCGGGAGAAATATCAATCACCTCAGATATGCAGATGACACTACCCTTATGGCAGAAAGTGAAGAGGAACTAAAAAGCCTCTTGATGAAAGTGAAAGAGGAGAGTGAAAAAGTTGGCTTAAAACTCAACATTCAGAAAACGAAGCTCATGGCATCCGGTTCCATCACTTCATGGGAAATAGATGAGGAAACAGTGGAAACAGTGTCAGACTTTTATTTTGGGGGGCTCCGAAGTCACTGCTGATGATGACTGCAGCCATGAAATTAAAAGATGCTTACTCCTTGGAAGGAAAGTTATGACCAACCTACATAGCATATTGAAAAGCAGAGACATTACTTTGCCGACTAAGGTCCATCTAGTCAAGGCTATGGTTTTTCCTGTGGTCATGTATGGATGTGAGAGTTGGACTGTGAAGAAGGCTGAGCGCCGAAGAATTGATGCTTTTGAACTGTGGTGTTGGAGAAGACTCTTGAGAGTCCCTTGGACTACAAGGAGATCCAACCAGTCCATTCTGAAGGAGATCAGCCCTGGGATTTCTTTGGAAGGAATGATGCTAAAGCTGAAACGCCAGTACTTTGGCCACCTCATGCGAAGAGTTGACTCATTGGAAAAGACTCTGATGCTGGGAGGGATTGGGGGCAGGAGGAGAAGGGGACGACAGAGGATGAGATGACTGGATGGCATCACAGACTCAATGGACGTGAGTCTGAGTGAACTCTGGGAGTTGGTGATGGACAGGGAGGCCTGGCGTGCTGCGATTCATGGGGTCACAAAGAGTCGGACACGACTGCATGACTAAACTGAACTGAGCTGAATAATAACCATCCTTTAAGCAAATCATTTGGAAATAGATGGCTTAGAATTGAACATTTTTTCATATACTTGAAAGGTGTTAGCAGCAAAAAAGCATGCACTGCATACTCCCAACAGGGTCTGGAAAAGCATCTTATAACTAAACACACTATTATTTCTGCAGAGATATGTATGAACTTTCATTCCAAGTGGGATAAAGACCAAGATATCTCACCTTAGTTCAGTTAAGGCAGTTTCAACGTGAGATTCAAAAAACTTGATTTTCAGAGCTTTTTTGGATTTAAAAAATGCAGACAAGAAATAATGAATCCATTTTCATCAACAAAGACCTACTGTATAGTGCAGGGAACTCTGCTCGATGTCATGTGGCAGCCTGGATGGGAGGGGAGTTTGTGGAGAATGGACACATGTACATATATATGGCTGAGTCCCTCTGCTGCTCACCTGAAACTGTCACAACATGGTTAACCAGCTATACCCCAATACAAAATAAAAAGCTTACAGAAAAAAGAAATAACGAGGTTGTGTTTTCTATAAATAAGAGATTGTTTTCACAGAGCCTTTAGACAGAAAATGCTCTACCATGTCCATTTAAAGTTCCTACAAGCTTGAATATTAAATCTATCCCTTAAATTCATCTATATATAAAATCACTTTCACAATATTTTAAAATAATTGAGAAAATTCTCAAATTCAACCAGAAAAATCACTTATTTCAACCTGATGCCTAATTCAGCTGATCCCTACTATAGCATCCTAGCCAGATAGTCACTCAGCCTTTGCCGAGTACTCATGTAGGTAAACGATTCACTTTTCATGCAGTAACTTGCTGTACTCTCGAGCAACCTTAATTATTAGAATCAAAGTCAACTCCCCTGACACTTTTACCCTTTGGTCCCAACTCTGCCCTGGGGATCAGCAAAAACTACTCTCCCCCAACTCTGCCACATGACAGCTAGGCAAATATTTGAAGTGGCAATCATACCATTCACCTCTTCTCCAGCCTAAACATCTGCTCGAACTCTTCCCCATAGAGCATGGTTTCCTCTTCCCTCACACCCTGAGAGCCCATGGTAATCTTTAACTTGTCAATATCTGTATTAAAATAAGGTAGGTAGAGCGAGACAAGCCTCTAGCCCAGGATACAGGGAAACTGCTGCCTTCTTTGTAAGCTGTATACTACATTTCTATTAGTTCAGCCCAAAATTACATTAGCTGCTTATGGAGCATAATATGTTTATATCATTTTGCACTTAGAGTAAACCAACACCTCTGTTTTTGCACATGCATTGTTGTGGCAATCCAGGAATCTCTTGATTTCTATTTTCAGCCTCAATAAAGGGCTTTTATATTGGTCTGTGTTTGATTAAATCATACTGGTTTTCATTCCAACATTCATATTTCACTTTGAATCTTGATTTTGTCTTTCAGTATATTAGATATGACTGCTAGCTCTGTGTCGCCTACAGAGTTGATGAGCAGATCTTCTAACCTTCAGTAAACACTTCGAAAAAATAACGAACAAGGTAGGATCAAGAACCCTATGGCACACCACGCGACACTTCCCTCCCGGAAGGCTTCCTCGTGTGCTGACTATCTAAAACAGCCAGTGAGCCTCACACACAAATAATACCAAACGAGAAAACAAGTACTAAATGAGCAGCGAGAAAAACACAGGCTGTACAGAGAAGAAGATAAGAGAACAATCAGACAGGGTTCTACAACTTTAGTTTCAGAATTTCCAATACAAGTTTGTCTACAAAAGGGCACTTTAAAAACACGCCATTCCTTCCTGAAATGTACATACGTATGTGCTAGGGTTGCAACATAAAAATCCATTTCTCACTGTGGATATCACCCAGGAAGTTTACAAACACCGTGTTAAAGGTTGGTATGATCTAAAGTGTCCTAGGGGAGAGTACACCAAGGAGAAAATTTTTACCCTGTCATGGATCGATAGACCCCTACAGATGTAACTTTTTCCACTGCCCACTTCACTCCACCTGCCCTTCCCCAGCACCACCCACTACTGCATGTAACCCCACCATACGGAAATCAATATTTAGAGCATACATATAATATATATATACATAATTATGATTAATCGGTTTTCCAAGGGATTACTCACTTTTAAAATGAGTCCACACTAACGTTCATTTACAAGGTAAGTGACCCTGGTTTAATATGCTTATTTGATTGACACCCAATTGTTTTCAGAATACCAAGAGTACAAAATATCCAGGGTTGCTGCTGTTTGCTCATATTGTGTAACAAACCTAAGGTTAAACATGACCCTTGAAACTGTCCCCACATCTCTCCCTTCAGGACACTTTGATGATATAGTAAATATTGCTATGGTTCCACTTTGAGAAAACGGGGCTTAAGGAATTTTTTCACATAAAATTTAAACGTCCCTTCAGAAAAAAAAATTCCCTCAATCTGAAATGTGTAATAAATTCTAAAAAAATGACATAACTCTGAAGCAATTTTGGTGTCATAAATCACTGAATTCTGACAGTTTCTCTTCTCTCATTCTCTGTTTTCTGTTCCTTCTTCCTTTCTTGGTCTGTAAATTAGTCACAGGTAGGAACCAAAAAACCCAGAACCCATTCACTGAATTACATCACTTGGAATTAGAACTACAAGAAAATTCATTTTTGAAAAAGAGAACCTTGAAAGCGTTTGGAATATGAAGTTCATCATTACAAAGTTATCCCCCATTTATGTCCCAATATTTAAGTTACAATATCTTTAAAAGGCAAGTTCTTCTTGATGCAAGTCAAGCAAAAAAAAAAAATTTTGTTTAACTAAACTAGGGTTAGTCATTATTTCCCCAAGTATGCCATGATACAGTATTAATTACCATGATGAGTATATCACTTCAGTTCAGTTCAGTTCAGTCACTCAGTCGTGTCCAACTCTTTGCGACCCCATGAATCACAGCACACCAGGCCTCTCTGTCCATTACCAAATCCCGGAGTTCGCTCAGACTCGCGTCCATCAAGTTGGTGATGCCATCCAGTCATCTCATCCTCTGTCGTCCCCTTCTTCTCCTGCCCCCAATCCCTCCCAGCATCAGAGTCTTTTCCAATGAGTCAACTTTTCGCATGAGGTGGCCAAAGTACTGGAGTTTCAGTTTTAGCATCATTCCTTCCAAAGAAATCCCAGGGTGACATAATGGGCAATTTAATTAAGTAATAATTCTTTAAAAAAGAGAAGTTTAGATTAAGAGCTGGGGGAGGAAAACTAAAGTATGAGGGAAAAAGGGAAGTAAAAATAATTCCAAAACTCAGATATGCAAGTAGCTTTAAAAAGAAGTATAAAAATGGCAACTGAAATTTCAGATATGAGCTAACATTCTCCAAATTCAAGGGGGTGAACACAGTTCACTGGGAACAGTATCTGCAAAGCAAAACTGTCCTCCCAGAACACAAAATCCTTGCCTTAATCATATGTGTGAATCTAAGCAACCTTAGTGAGTTGGTAAACTCCTAAAAATGTTTCCACTCACCCCCATCTCTGTTTTACTGGAGGTTTAAATACACTCTAATTCACTGCCTCCCCAACAAGTCTCCTACTTAAAAAAAAAAAAAAAAGAGTGAGCGAGACATGCTAAAAACTGCAATGGGATCAAACATCATAGTTTTGTAGCAGACGTATATAGAATATTACTGCTTAAAAGGGTTTTCAGAACTTCCACCAAGCCCAAGATCAACTAAATGGAAAAATTTCAGGATTTTTCCACAATGAAAATTACAAACCACGTTTGGAACCTGGTGTTTTAAAACATGATCTTTCAAAATTATCCTAAAAAATTCCATTATGTTGTCACCAGTTTATATTGATAAGGTAAAGAATTTGACATAATGCATTGCCTTTGGTTGATATGAACACAATGCCCCCAAACCTGATTTCCCCAGTCTGATAGTTGCAAAACCATTATAAAATCCATTAAACCATCTCAGTAAGCAAGAGAGGAAAGGCCACTTTGTGTTCAGTGACCTATACTCAGTCCATGGATTATGAAGCAGGCAATGTAGTGAGAAGGCCCTTTTTGACTCTATATCTGATCTCCAGGGAGCCAGTGCTCAACTCTTTCCAGGATAAAGTCTGAAGCACACATTCCTCCCAACAAAAGAAGGCAGTTTTGGAAAGAAAGAGAAAAATGAAACAACGTAAATGAGGAGCTTGATACCTTTGATACTTCTGCTCTATATAGCTTACACACTTCCTGTATAATCCGTGATTCCCATAAACGTCATATACAAAAGTAATCTCAAAGGGAAGGGAAGCCACGTGGCTTTAAGACGTCCAAAGTAGCGAAACGTGAAACGTAGACGTCAGAGGACTGCTCTAGCTGCTAGTGCAATTCCCATATATAACGCGGCGAGGGTGCTTTTCTACAGTCTCCAGACATCCCATCTTTCCACCTTCCTGCATCAATCAGAACCAAAACGGCTTCTTTAGCATGCAGTATCCACACAACTGGGTCAGCTTTTTTTCTGAGGACACACACTTCTCGTTTGTTTGAGACAAAGCAGAGGAAACTGACCTCCACCGCCTACCCTCGGGGGGCCTCTGCCTTGAGGACTTGTTGCTCCGGCGGTGGCGGCAGGAAGTCACCCCTGTTCGGCGGCCGAGGCCTGCCGTGTCCCTCAGGAGGCAGCCCGTGCGGGGAGCCGGGGGCGGGGGGCGGCGCCTGGAGCCGGGCGTGCGGGGGCCGGAGGCGCCCCCGGGCCGCCCCTCAGCCTCCTGACAGCGCGAGCCTGCCCCGTGGCGCGGTGCAGCGGGTACCGCTCCCCGCCCCGGCCCAGGCGTCCCCCGCAGACCTTCAGAGAGCATCCGTCCTCGGTCCTGCCTTTTGTCTTCAGTCCCCCTCCTCCTCCTCCAAAGGGCAGGCCCGCAGCGGGCTGGAGCAGGCCGGGCGGCCTAGCGCACGCCCACCTGGGCCCCGCCGGGCCTCGCCTCGAGGAGAGGAGCCCAAGTCTTGATGGCCTGACCCGGCCGCGTGCTCGGCGGGGGGCCCCGGGGGGGCTGACCGAGACGCCCGATCTAGGGCACCCGAGGGCCGGAGCCGACCCCCCACCCCGCCCCGCCCTCCGCCCGCCTGCGCCCCCAGGCTTTCCCCATCCCCTGCTCGTCCCGGGGATCAATAGTGGCCGCTGATTTTCCGCGACAATTGCAGCTGCCTAATTCGTCGGAGAAGAATTAAATCAGAAGCGGCCAGGCCGGCCTTAGCCGGGCCGGGCTTGGTGTCGGAGACTAGGGACTCCCCTCCCGGGTCTCGTCAACTTGGGGGCCGGGTTGGGACCTACGAGGGCGCACGGGGTCAGGCCTCGCAGGCTCCCACAGCCACGAGAGCGGCCCGAGCCGGGGCCGAGCCCTCCGAGGGGGGCGAGGGAAGTAGGAATGGATGGGGTGGCGGGCGACCTGAGGGGAAAGGAGGATGAGGACGCACGGGGGGCTCCCAGGCCCCCGTTGGCGCTTATTCCTGGTCCCCCCACCTCTCCGGGGCCCCTCGCAGGGCCGCGATCGCGGTTTCCTGCGGACACTCGCCTCTCCCTGACTTTGCGCAGGAGAGGAAATCCATTCTGGGGAGGCGCTCTGCCTTTGAGAAAGACGGAGAGGAGCAGAGAGAAGCGCCTAGAAACGGCATTGATTTAGACATCAATCCTGGCTGGCTTCCTCCGCCTCCCGAGCCGCGGCTGGGCGCAGGCCCCGGGGCCGGGAGGGCAAAACCCGGGCAGCTCGAGGGCGCGGTCAGCCGCGGGCGGCCAACCCGCGCCCGCGGCCCCGACGCCGCTCCGCGCAAACGCAGCTTCCCCGTGGCCAACAGGTCTCTCTGCCCCGAGTCAGGTGCGCTGCGGGCATCGCTCTGCCAGGCCCGCCGGCAGGACGCCCTCGGCGCCCGGCGTCTTTCAGAAGCAGCCGAACCACCTGTGCCCGGCCAGGCCCGGCCCGGCGCTCGAGGCAGTGGCCCGCGGAGCCCGTGGTCCGTTCCTCGAACGCCCACGGCAGCCCCGGAACCCTGCAGTCAGCCAGAGTTTGCTTTTTTCTGACACGTTTTGGAAGCGAAACAATTCAGGATGTCTCAAAAGTGCCATCGAAGCGATTTTTCCAAAATTAAGTGCTCCTGAAATAATCTCGAGTGTGTTTTCTATTCTACTTTTGATAGTATTACCTTGAAAGATCAGCTCAGACTCACTTGGCAATTTAATATCCTTGGAGGTTGATGTCCCAGGAATCTAAAAATATACATGTATCATGTGATTTTTAAAAAAGAAACGGTCCGATTCGCGAGAATATTTTAAACCCCTCAGTTGGTTTTTAGTTTTCCAACAGAAATATTACCCTTGAAATCGGAAATAATATTTTCAAGTTTAAAATCCGACCAACTCTTTTTTTAAAAATGCTGTATGTTTTTTAAAAAATCAGTGGTAGCTAGACGATTGAAATTATATAAAAAGATTTTTAAACGCTCCCATTTTAAAAGAGAGAAGTGCTGGATATTTGTGTTAATGTCTAAACAATATTGAAAGCAGCAATCAAAAAGGGTTCTGTCCAGAGCAAATAAATTATCGTTTTAAGAAGGTAATAAATAAAAGCGACGCCCGTGCTTGGTGTCTCAGAACAACTTGAAAACAGCTCTACTTTCAGAGTCCTTTTAAAAATCAACTGCAACTTTTGCCTTCCTTTTGAAAGAACAACAAAAAGATTTCACGCACAAGTTGACCTGAACAAAAGGACCTCACGCCAATTTTTCTTTTTGCGGGCTGACGACTGGAGGAGGAGAACTTTAGGTATACTTGGCTCGTACTTTGGGAAACCCACTGTAAAAAGAAAATGCGAGCACAACTCCACACGGCTTAAAACCGACTTCAGGGCTTTGCAGGGAGAGAAAGCAGGGGACAGGAACTTAAGGCCGGTGAGAAGAAAATTCGTCGACGTGGTTTTCATGCTAACAAGTTCCTTTCTTAAAGCTCAACGTTCTTCTAAGAGGGGAAAATGCTACCAGGTAGTAAGAGTCAGTCTCCCCCCACCCCCGCCCCTACTCCTCCAGCTAACTGATTAAATAAATAAAATAAGCCTTCTCTGATCTTTGCAGGTTCGAGACCTCAAATTCTCCTTCACCTTTTTTATTTCCCCCAAGCATCAAATTATTTCTCCCACCAGCTTCCGAAGTGGTAGCAGCCTCTAAACCAAAATCGGAAAGAGGCGGTGGGGCTCCACACGAGGTTCTGCTGTGAACCCCGAAGGAAGGACTGTGCCCGGACAGGGACTGCGGTCCCAGTACCCAGCCACCTAGGATCTACAGTCACCTAGGATCCAGATCGGAGGCCGGAGGACTCACCCCCGACGAAGTTCCCTCCCAGCGAGAGGGCAGGGAGGATGAAGGACAAAAACCTGTGTGCGTCTCTGTGTATCCGTGTGTGTGTGTGTGTGTGTGTGTGTGTGTGTTGTGTGTCCTTGAGGACACAAAACTCCATCAGGCTCCCCACCTGACGGGGTGGAGGGGTGCGATAAAGGTCGGCGGACCTAGTCCCGGGCTTTCTTTGAAATTAGGCAGGCGGAAGGGCAAGAAGCTTTGCTGCTAAGCTCAGCGTTCCGGGTGACTCTGCCCCTCCAGACTGGCCGCCCCAGAGCACGTCGCCGAAGTTCCTTGGGACGGGGTCCCCGCCACCTCCTCCCCTCCCCCAAGCCCGCCCACTTCCCACGCCCGGACTACTGAGGCTAGGTGGGTTTCGCCCAGGCTCCGACAGGCCGCTGGGTTGCGCCGGGGGCCCTTCTCCGCACCTTCGAATCCAGTCGACTGGCTTGGGGCTCCGAGAGAGCAGTTCTCCCGGCAGGGAGGGCTCCAGGAGCCTCGTTTTTCTCTCCCTAAGAGGCTAGTTTAGGGTGGGAATAACTAACAAACCCCCAACTCTCCGCCGACCTGGTGCAGAGTGTCCTTTGTCCACCCGAAAGTTCAGGGTAGTCCCCCACCAGCTCTTGTAACTAACTTGGTAGGTTTTTTTTTTTTTTTTCAATTAACAACCTCCACACAGAAACAGACCAAAAAAAAAAAAAAAAAAGGACCGGTTCGGCCTTACCACCTATTAATAGAAAACTTTAAAAAACAACTTTCCTAGATTCACCTGGAATCTGAGAAGGATCAGTGAATTTCTGAGCTGAGCGGCCGGAGGGAGTTAGTGAGCTAGGCTTCGGGTTTGGTTTCCCTCTCCTTGTGCCCAACCAGCCCGAGCTTTCAGGCCGAAGGAAACCGGAGGTAATGGAGATATCAAACAGTCACCACTCCGAAGACGCCCTTCCGCCGCTAGCACCCACCTTCGGTCTGCAAGGGTGATCACAGACTTACGGCGTCTTCATCACCAGGGGCTCCGAGGAAATCCAACGTCATTAAAAGGAACCCTCTATTATCACTTAGTATTGTTTGTGTATAGCAACATAAGAATTTCCCCCTCCTTTGAAAATTCCCCCACAATATTGAAACAGCATTTGTCTTCCGATTCCTACGAACGCTTGAGGCCTTTCTGGAAAACCATTACCATTCAATGGCTAGAAAATTGCTCTCTTTCCTTTAAAAAAAGAAGGGGGAAAAAGGGCGCAGCAGCAGCTACAACAGACAACAAAAACTTTCTCCTGCATAATCCCTGCTCACGGAATGACAAAGAAATGGTATTGACTTACCCCTGAACGGATGATGTGTTTGATAAGGGGGGGACTTTTTTGAAGATTTCTGTTCGGGAGCTGCACAGACAGCTGCAATTCATGGGCGACGCTGATTGCCAGAAACGCTATGGATTGGCATGGGGTCTGCAGCGCACAGATCCTGATCAATACTCCTACACTCACACGCCAGATGGTTTGGGGAAGGACAAAAATAAAATAGTCCAAATCAACCCACCATTATGCCTTTTTGTATTGCTCTGATAAACCTAGCTGTAGCACTAATGCGTTCTCCCCAACACAAAACCTTCAGGATTTTGAACGTTTCGGTGAAAATAAGCCGTCCCCCTCTACCCCGGGGTTTGGGCTGTGGTTACTCTTGTTTAGTGAAAAACAGAGCTGTTGGGCCCATTATCCAGGTTGAGTTTACTTGTGGTCTGTTTATTGTGTGTGTGTGTGTGAATAATTTATAAGTTCTCTGTTTTAATTGAATGTTCACACTCCTCAGACGCTTAAAAAAATTTTTTTAATGTGAAAACACATATGAAAACTCCAACAGTAAAATTGTCCAGTCTTTTCCAGCACTTGCTAACTCAAATTCAGTTTGTTTGTTTTTTTCTTTTGCAGTACAATAGCTTACATTTGTTGTCAATGTGTTTTATTTACAGGGTTCTTTTGACCCATATAAGTGTGTGGTCTTGAAGAAAGTCAGTGCTGTAAATGGGGGTACCCTGAGTAATGGATACTCTGCTCCTGATATAATGACTGGAAATTTTAATAGTCATGAAGTAGCATTTCTGCTGTCGCATTGCTATACGGTCGAGGGGAACAAGAGTGTAACTTTAAAATAAAAGAAAAAATTCTGAGTCTCAGAACTTCTGAAGCTTAGAGCATATGTGCTATTCAAGAGGTGGTCAGAAAGCAACTCCTTTTTATTTTCTTGAACTGTAGAGGGAAAAAAATCAAAGCTATTTCAAAACATTTTTGAAAACTGTATTCAATATTAGTACTGATGTTCTTAAAATTAACTTCGAGTAGATACTAAATATTTTTCCTGTTTAAAAAGAAAGGGGGAAAACATGCAAACGTAATTCAGAAAAAAAAATTAGGATGCTGACTAAACACACACATTAATTTTTCTTTTCAATGGGTTGGGGGTTGAAATACAAAAACGTCAAACCACTATCAGAAAAACGACGTGAAAAATCTGCTTTAATCTAGCCCAATGAAATTATACACAAAGAAGCCAACACGATTTCATGATTTCCCAGAGATCGCCAATATTGATCGAGGGAAGAGGGGGAGGGAGGGGAGAGTGAGGAAGAGGCCAGAATATGCAACTCACCTTTCAGCTCCCCAGCACGTGACTGCTTCCAGGCACATGCAGACGCAATACCCAGGAGCAGATTTATCCTGGTAGCCTGGTAAATGAGTTTATCATTTTGAAATTTTATTTAAATGGCAGTTTATATGCGGAGACTTCTGAAACGGCGACAGTGCCTACTGAAGTCCCAGCCTGAGGTCACGGGCCACTCCTTGAGCCTGAAGCCAGGACAGGGGGGAGGCCGCCTTTGCTACTAGGGCACTCAGATTCCTCTCCTGCCCACTTTCAGTCTCTGAACACTCTTGGGCCAACTGGAGATTGCACTCTTATGTACTTTTGTTCAACTCGATGTGTATTTCAAACATTTAACTTTCAAGTTATCCCCAAATGTCCAGTCGCCATCTATAAGGTGGAGGGTGGGAAGAGAGATGGTAGCAGATGGTGAGAGAGAGAGAAAAGTCAGAGAAACAGAAAAATGAGGGATGCTACCTGTCTAGGACTGTGACATTAAAGATTTGAGCAGCTGAGCAAACTATACCTAGCAAATCAGGGGATCATCCACTTTCTTGCCCAGGCGTTGATAGCACAGAGAAGAGGCTATCTGAAAGAATAATTGGCAAGATTTGAGCCAGAACTCAATACAGTTGATCTGTAAATAGTGTCACCGAACATTCATGTGACGGGATGATGGGGGGGGGGGGGTGGCTCTGTATTTAGAATAGAGAGGAGGGCAGCCATAAAAGGTGACTGAGACTAAAAACTGTTTTCCAAATGAATGAAACCTTTCTCTAGCGCCAGGAAGGCATACAGTGTTCCAGACTGTGTTCTTGTTTTCTTATCAAGTTTTCTCTAACAGCTGGAAGTGGTTGGAGGGGGCTGTCTTAAGGAGACCCCCTGCTCTTCTTTTGACAGCTGATCAAAAGAAAATAGGTCACGCTTCTCAAACTTATGTCCACCCTGTCCTTAATTACTGTCTCTTTAAACAAAGGCAACATCTGCGCAACCTCAGCTAGCTTGAATCTTCGGAGGCAAACAGCGCAACCTGCTTTCGAAGAAGCAGTTACTTTTAAGGCTTTCCGTGCCGAGCGGCTCTCGGCCTTCTATCAGCCCTCCAACCCAACCCCGGGCCGCAGAAATCTGCCCCTTCTCTCTACGCGCGCTCCACTCCCAGTCGCCGACGGGGGTTAGTCAACAACGGAAATCCTGGGTACGTGAAGGTGCACTTTTCAAAGCTGCGACTTGCGAGCGTTCTGGATCTGACCAGGGCTCTGTTCTTTTCAAAAACAAGGCTTGGATATGCAGATCTGGGCTCCAGGTCTTCTACCCACAGCCGTAACCCCGGGCGTCCCTCTCCTAGGATTTGAGGGACGTGTGTGTGTGTGTGTAAAGATCGGTAATCTCCCGGACGGTTTACACACTCCCTGCACCCCGAAGTTTGCTCGCTAAAGGCACCGGCAACAAGCCTACTGTACACGGCCCCCAGCCCCAGCCTCTCCACCCCACCTCCCTACCCACTCCTTTCCAACTCGCTCCCGCAGCCAGCATATGGTCACCTTGAAACCGCAGCTCCTGGTGTTCCAGTTTTGTTTTGCAATCTAGCAGGGCCCTTCTGAAGGCTCATAACTAAGAGATTTATGGGCTCGCCGGGTAATTAAATGATGTGATCGTGTTAACTTTGCATGCATCACAGCGGCCCGCTCCGGGGCGGAAAGGGCGCCGGTTGTTCCCTTCGCCCCGTAGACTATGCACTCCCCAGTCTCGGGGATTTACCGTGCATTACAATACATTGGCAACTGCGTTTTTTAAAAAGCTGCATTACTGGCTCCCAGCTAGTGACCCTCGGGTAGTGGCTTGTTAGATGTGAGTTTGCGTTTAACAGCCGTACGCAGATGGCTTACTGGCCGCGAGAAAAGCTTTGGCGTGAAGCAAAGCCCTTTAGACCGGGTCATGGCAGCTCGGAAGAGACACAGAGCGGCATCTCCACCGTGATTTCTCCCCCTCGCCCGCACTCTCGCCTCTCTCTCCGCACCACCCTCCCCTCCCTTCCGTCCCTCCCCTTGACGTTTGGTTCCAGCGGCCAAGGAGGAAAAAAAAAGAGGCACAGAGCCGTCAGCCAAACCTGAACCGCGCGGCCCCGCCCCCTCCGCAGCCATTGGTCGAGACGCGCAGGAGGCCCGTCCCCCCGGGGGAAGCCGCGGCCGCCGAGTGGCTGCCCGGGACGCCCATCGGACACTGCCCCGCCCCGGGCCCGGGCGGGTTAGGTTGGCCGCCCCGGCGAGCGGCAGAGCCCTTCTGGACAGCTCCCGCTCGCGCAGACGGAGGACGGCGGCGCCGGAGCGGGCTCGGACATGGCGAGGCAGCGCGGCGGGGCCCGGTGACCCTCCCGCGCCCGCTCGCCTCCCGCACGCGCGCCCCGCCCGCCCCCGCCCCGGGCGCGCCCGCCCGCAGCCCGGGGCGCACACCCGCACGCGCGCTCCCCTGCGCACTCACACACACACACACACACACACACGCACGCTCTCCCGAGCCCTCCGTCGCCGCCCGCAGCTGAGCTCCGCCACGCGCGCCTCGCCAGCCCGCCGGCCGCTCCCGCCGCCGCCGCCGCCGCTCCCGGGCCCCGATGGACTGAATGAAGGCTGCCTACACCGCCTATCGATGCCTCACCAAAGACCTAGAAGGCTGCGCCATGAACCCAGAGCTGACAATGGAAAGTCTGGGCACTTTGCACGGGCCGGCCGGCGGCGGCAGTGGCGGGGGCGGCGGCGGCGGGGGCGGCGGGGGCGGCGGCGGAGGCCCGGGCCATGAGCCGGAGCTGCTGGCCAGCCCCAGCCCCCACCACGCGGGCCGCGGCGCCGCCGGCTCGCTGCGGGGCCCTCCGCCGCCGCCCCCGCCGCCGCCGCCGCCAGCGGCGCACCAGGAGCTGGGCACGGCGGCCGCGGCCGCGGCCGCGGCGGCGTCGCGCTCGGCCATGGTCACTAGCATGGCCTCGATCCTGGACGGCGGCGACTACCGGCCCGAGCTGTCCATCCCGCTCCACCACGCCATGAGCATGTCCTGCGACTCGTCCCCGCCCGGCATGGGCATGAGCAACACCTACACCACGCTGACGCCGCTGCAGCCGCTGCCGCCCATCTCCACCGTGTCGGACAAGTTCCACCACCCGCACCACCACCACCCGCACCACCACCACCACCACCACCACCAGCAGCGCCTCTCGGGCAACGTCAGCGGCAGCTTCACGCTCCTGCGCGACGAGCGCGGGCTCCCGACCATGAACAACCTCTACAGCCCCTACAAGGAGATGCCGGGCATGGGCCAGAGCCTGTCCCCGCTGGCCGCCACCCCGCTGGGCAACGGGCTGGGCGGCCTCCACAACGCGCAGCAGAGCCTGCCCAACTATGGACCCCCAGGCCCCGACAAGATGCTCAGCCCCAACTTCGACGCGCACCACACTGCCATGCTGACCCGCGGCGACCAGCACCTGTCCCGCGGCCTGGGCACCCCGCCCGCGGCCATGATGTCGCACCTCAACGGCCTGCACCACCCGGGCCACGCTCAGTCCCACGGGCCGGTGCTGGCGCCCAGTCGCGAGAGGCCACCCTCGTCGTCTTCGGGGTCGCAGGTGGCCACCTCCGGCCAGCTGGAGGAAATCAACACCAAAGAGGTGGCCCAGCGCATCACCGCCGAGCTGAAGCGCTACAGCATCCCACAGGCGATCTTCGCGCAGAGGGTGTTGTGCCGGTCTCAGGGGACTCTCTCCGACCTGCTCCGGAACCCCAAACCGTGGAGTAAACTCAAATCTGGCAGGGAGACCTTCCGCAGGATGTGGAAGTGGCTGCAGGAGCCCGAGTTCCAGCGCATGTCCGCCTTACGCCTGGCAGGTAAGCGCAGAGGGCCGGCTGGAGTCGGGCTGCCGGCGGCTCTGGTCCCGGGTGCGGGCACTGAGCCTCCCCTCCGGTCCCCTGCCCCTCTCCCTCCACGCTTGCCATTTGTTCTCTACTTCATTCCGTCTCCGTTTCCTTGCCCTCCTCTTTTCTCTGTTCTCCCTTACTCTCTCTTTTCTCACTTCCCTGTCTCCCGAGCTTCTTGAGCGACCCCCGTCCCTGTTTTGTTCACACTCTGCTCACCGTGCCAACAACTCTGCCCTCTCTTTCGGACCTTCCCCAGTTGTGGGAGGCGCGAAGAGTGTGTGCGGTGTCCACTAGGAGCCCTCTCTTTCCCAGACTCCCGGGGACGGCGGGGTTGCCTTTATTCAGAACCCTGTGCACTTGAACTCTTGTTCAGACAATACATTGTACTTCTGCCAGCTGCCTGGTCTCCCTATATAGAGGCAATTGGTGGCGAGAGGTAGTGGGCTTTAGAGGAGGAAGAGCTCTCTCTGCTGTCTTTCTCCCCACCGTGTTGGGCAAACTTATTCGGTCACTGACAGGAAGCACAGCCTTGCCCAAGCGGAGAACCGGGGGGTTGGGCGGGGGGGGGGGGGGGGGGTGGCCGGGATACAACCGCGCTTCCGGAGCCGGTCTCCGGCCTTGACCTCGGCGCGGGGACTTTGTGATGGAAAGAGCGGGCTGGGGCCAGCGCCCGTGTCCCTGCCCACAGTGAGGTTGGGACTGCCACATTCACCGCTCTGGGAGGACAGGAGAGGGGAAACTCGGAGCGGGAAGCGTCCTGCCTTACTGGCCGGCCGCCCTTTGCCCGGCTCCCAGCGTTGGCCGCGATGTGCCGAGGTGTGGCTGGACCGTGGGGACGAGGCTGGGAGCTCGCGGAAAGAGGGTGCTGAGAAATTAAGATGCAGGTTAGTTAACGCCTCTTGGGCGCTGGGCTCCCGGCTCCACCTTTGCATTAAGCGGACGCGGATGGAGCGCTGGGCTCGGCGACGGGGAGGGCCGGCGGCCGGCGGGAGGGGACGGGTGGACGCGCCGGTTACATTGTTCTGGGGCCGGCTTGGGCTCTCTGTGCCTCCTCTAGCGGCCGAGCCGCGAGGTACAGCCCTCTATTGTTCTAGGAGAGCAGAAACCTCCCGTGTGGGCGGCGGGAGCCGAGAGAAAGGCGCAGCCCGGGCTGCGGCTGGCACCCGGGTGCGCGCTTTTGTGCCCCGGCGCGGTGTGCGTGGCGGGTGCGCTGCGCCCCCGGGGACCCTGCCACGGGCCAGGAGGGGCGAAGTGTCCAGGCGCCCCGCCGGGGAGGACGCACGGCCCCCAACTGCAAGCCGGGATTGGGCGGCTTCTTTTGGCCACCTCTCCCGATAGTCAGATTGTCTGGGGAACAATTCGCGGTGGCGGTGATTTACATAGGGGAGCTGGAAGCCCGAAGTTCCGAGCCGCATAAAACGGGCTTCCGGAGCTAGAGCGCAAGCTTCCTCTCCGGCTCCCTGGGGCTTTCCTCGCACCAATGAGTCTGGTTTATGGGGTGCACTGTACCGACGCTGGACAGGGTTGGGGGATGTGACAGGCGGTGGGGAGGGGGCGTTTCCACTCTGACAGCCGCCGTCCGCCTTCGCTTGTTGGATTCCAGTCTCTAGTCCGTAACCACCCGCAGTGTCGATCCGAAAAGGTCATGAAAACTAGGTCCGCCACCCCCAGAGCTTCCCCAAGTCGGTGAACTCCAAATAGTTCTGCATGGATCTTGAAACCTTCTTTATCTTTCCCCTAGCTTACTCTTCATCCTCTCCTACCATTTTCTCTGATTGCTCTTGGTCCCTTGAAAAAATTAAGCAGGAAATAGACAGTATCAGTGAAAAATGGACTGGAAACCTACTGAATTCCAAACTGTGTGGTCCCTCTTTGTCTTAGGCCCCCGAGCACGCCCTCAGTCCCTCTCCGAGAGTTCTAGCGAGGACGGGCTTCCTGAGCACAGGCAGCGGAAGAAACTTGGGGGTCGGTCTCGGGGAAGGGAGGCCAGGGTAGGGTGAAGACGGGGTGACAGCGATCTACTCCGGCTCATCTCAGAGCACTGCCGCCCCCTCATGCCTGTCCCGCAAAGGACAGAGCTTTTTTTTTTTTTTTTTTAAAGCAAGCCTTCTGCCCACATTTGTCTGAAAGTGAGGTGGAAAGAAACGCTTTGCTGGTCAGCCGGTCTCAAGCCTTTTTGCAATAGCGTCGAGGGGGTTAGGGAGAGTGTGGCATCCGTGGGAGACTGCAGTCCCATCACCCACCCCGGGAGAGTCCTGGGGCCAGTCCTGGGGGCTTTTCTGAGCAGGAGCCAGAAAGCCCCCTCAGTGGGAGATCGAGAGCCTCCTTGGCAAGTGGAAATCTCCTGCCAGGGACCCCACTTTGCTCTAGCATTCAAATGCGTGTCTGTTTTATTACCCCAAGTTGAAAAGAGACAAGAGCTTTAGCCTTTTTATCTGGCCATTTTATCAGCAACTACAAGTGTGTCGAGTGGTTGTTATTACACAGGAGTCTTTTCAGCTTGGGGTCAGTAGATCAGTCTCTCCAGACACTGATGCAGAAGCTGGGCCTGGTAAGTAGGTATTATGTGCTTAGGAGCGCTAGCGAAGGGGAGCAAATGGAGAAGAAACTCCGAGGCCTTCTCCTCCAGGAGTATCGATCCCACTCTTGCAGCGGACTCACAGGGCGGCAGAGGGCTCCGGGGGGCTTTCAGCAAACCCGTGACTCCACAGGGCAACTCTGCCAGACCCCCATGCTGGAACCTGGCAGAGAGCGCCTGGCCCCCATCTCACCAAGACCAGGTCTCTCTCAGTCTCACCTTAATTTCTCTATGTCCTCTTAACTTCTCTGTCTGTTCTTAATTTCCCTTTCTCGTTCTCACTTTGGGTCTTGCCAGAGGCCTAAGCAGACGGGTTTGAGGGAACCCTGAATTAAGAATTAAGACGTCTGGTTTTGGCCAGCGCTGGCCCCCTCTCCCGGAGGTGGGCTGCACCCCATCACAGCAGAAGGGGGCTGGCTCTCCTCCTTTCCCACCGCTGGGGTACTGGATCCACAGCCCCAGGTAGTATTTTAAAGGGGAAGGGAGAAGACGTCGGGGAGTCGCAGGTTAGATTTCAGAGAAAGGGGTTCCAAGTGCAGGCAGGACTCCTTTCATAAAGGGTGGCCACAGCGGAAACTGTCTGGGACCACACCAGGTTGGGCCTCCTCGGCGGTGTCCAGGGTTGACTCCCTCTGGACAGTTTTTATTAATCCGAGAAGAGACTTTAAGAAGGGGGGGACCAACTCCCCAATGGCTTCCAGCACAAACTCTCTCTGGCTTTGAGCCCGAGAGGGCTCTGAACCAAGCACAGACAGGAACCAGGAGAGATGGAGAGAACACAGGCAAGACAGTGGAGGGGCACCTCGTGGAGGAAAATCGAGGTCCCCATGGCGGGAGTTGGTTTCCTCCAACAGCTGGAAGACAGAGCAGAGCCCCCGGTCGACCCTCGCGGCCGGTTGGCCTCCTGTGAGCTGGACTTCCCAGACGGCCGGCAGGGAACCTGTCTCCCGTCCCCACGGCGGACAGGCGCCTGGCCGGCTCTAGGCGGCCGTTCCGGAGCCAACTCTGTTCTGGCGGGGGAGAGCCCTCACCCAGCCCACCAGGATGTCTCCCGCGGTGGAACGGCCGGGCCAGTGGGCCGGCCCAGGGATCATCCTGAAGCCACGCTGAGCCTAGGGGTGAGCCTCGGGGTGGGGACAGGGACCTATTCGCAGAGACCTTCCCTCTCCCTCGCCTGTTTTTCCTGACGGTTTTGCCGCCCTTGTCGGTACGGCACGTACCCGTTCTCTTATGCCGGCTGGTCGGGTGAATAATTGGAAAGCTCGCCTCCATCCTATCTTGGTCAAGTCCCCAGTGGCCTCGAGAACACCTTCCTAATTTGCTTTGGGGTGGGCGGGAGCGGCGGAGGGCAGTGAACCCGCGCGCGCCCTGGATGCCAGAGGCGGCGCCTTTATTTTCCTTCCAGGCTTTGCGCCGCGCGGGTATGTCACTTTTCTCAAACAAATGTGTATATGGAGGGAGATCGATGCTGATAATGTTTAGAAGATTAAAAGAGCATTAATGCTGGCAACGGGAACGTAAACGTGTGGACCCAGATTTCATTGATCCGGAATCCGATCCGGCGCGTTTCCAGTAAACCCGACGGGCGCCCTCTTCCCAGCAGAGCGCACGCCAGCGGCCCAGCTCCCCGGCGCTCCCGCCACGCCGCCTCCCCAGCTCCAGGAGGGCTCTCGGGTCTGGCGGCCGCCCCAGCCCGCGCTTCCTACTCCCGGTCTCGTCTGTCGCCCGGCTGCCGGCCTATGGCCCCGTCCCCGCGCTCCCCGGGCGGCGGGTGTCCCCGAAGGGGTCGCACGGGACGCGAGGCCTCTCCGTCCTCCCGCTCTTCGAAGGCCTTCGCCTCCGCCGCCCGCGTCAGATCCATCAGGGCCCAGGGCAACTTCTCTCCTCCGTCGAAACTACCCGGGAAATCTGGTCACTCCTCGTTACACGGGTACACCGAGCTGAACGTTAGAAACGAGGTCTCTAAAGCTGCCTGCGAACCTCGCAGCTTCCTGATCCGCGGATCCATCCCCATCCAGATTTGTGTCCTTAAGGAAGAACGTTCGAGTGAAACGTTCCCACTCGCAGACTTTCCCACCGATGCATTAGTTGGACAATTAAGCGAGGCCGCAGTGACAGCGGCCTAGGCGTCACTCCTCAGTATGGTCTGCTCTGGGCTAGCTGAGTCAACGAGGGAAGAATCTTGTTTCTTATCCCACCGGGGGTAGGATGGTCAGTCTCCCAGAAACTGGAGCGATCTTCCCTTCTGGGACCCCGGACTCAGGCCTGGCCTCCTGGTAGGAAAGTTTTCTCTGAGACATCTGCCTTGATGGGGAAAAACGAAGAACTTCAAAGCTGTTCCTCGGGGACAGCCCGTCCACTCTGCCAGCCTTTCCCTTCTTGGCCCAGTGGTTGACTCTTCCAGAAGGAACACCAAGGTGGATGAAGGAAAGGGAAAGCTGAGGCAGTGGTGCAGGTGAGATCAGAACTAAATCGCACAGATTTTTTTTTTAATTGTAAGTTCTCCAATTTGAGAAAAACGAAAGCTTTTCCTTCAAGAGAAGGTTTCAACCTGGAAGAAAGGACTGTTTCCCTTATTCCTCCAAGAAGGAGATGAGAAGAAGGAGCAAGGAAAGGAGAGAGGACAGAAACAAATCTGGCGTTTTTCTGCCTTGAGGGGTGGCCAAGGGGAGGCAGTTATTTCTTTCTGTTCTCCCCAGAGTCGGGGCCATCTTCCCACCAGTGGGTTTCCTTAAAGAAGGGGGCTTTCAAAGGGTTCCTTGACGCCTAGCCCCTCTTCTGAAAATGGACGTGAACCACCTCAGGTGATTGGGGACAGAAAGCGAAAAGGGCTCGTGGTTTCCGCCTGGTGAGGCGGGCAGCTGGCCCCTCCCCACAAGCCCCAGGGGAAGGGCGCTCCGTTACAGCGAGGTGAGCAGGCTTTTGGAGGGTGGACTCTTCATCTCTCTGTCACCCCCATCCTAGAATCTTCAATCCCCTCCTAGAATCCTCAAACAGGGCTGGATTCCTGGGGAAAGGTGAGGGTGGAGCGAAGGGACACTGAGCCCCCCAGGTGCTCCGTGTCTCCAGGAGGCGAGTGGGCCCACTTCTCTCTGGGTCTGCCCAGAGGTCACAGAGGACCCTGCAGGGTTTACCTCCTGGAGCTCCAGGCCGGAAACCGGAGGCGAAAACGAGGCTGCCTCTGCCTCCATTCCACAACCTCACTTTAGGGCGAGCCTTAGTTTTCTGGGCTTTAGAACCTGTTTTTCTAAGGAAAGATCAGGGAAAGGGGGGTGCAGGGTTCTCACTGTTGCAGTGGCTGGTGTTGGCAAAAACTGTCTGGAGGAGAAGTGGCGTCGTGTCGGGTGTCCCTGGAGGAATGGAAACCTCAGAGGAGAAGCAGAGAGATTCCGTTTCTGGGTTCCTGCCAGAGGAAGGGAACTGAGGAGGGAATAAATAGTGATTACCGTCTGGATAAAGGGCCCTGGGGAGAAGGGTGAATGGTGAGGAGCCCGGAGCCTGAACCTTCATCTACAGACCCTGGACTGTCCTCACCCCTGGCCCGCTCGGAGGCCCCAGCTTTTCCTGACCTGGGAAAATTGCTTTTCCTGGTGGAGGGAAGCCGTTATGAGGGAGTCCAAGAAGGATCTTCATGCTGTCAGGAACAAAGCCTGTACACGTGGGCTGGGGGCCCCCCAGCACCCCGTCCATCCCCCTAATGCACATCAGTGCCTTTGGGGAAAGCTGTATGATCCCCAGGTCTCCAGGCTAAGACTCTGAGAAATGGATGCAGGTTTTTGTGGGGCAGGGGAGGAGGGGCAGGGGCTGAGCCCATCCGATGCACAGCAGGGTGCGGATGGGCCAGGCACGGGCCGTGCAGACAGGGCTAGTCTCTGTGGGGGGAGGATTCCTCCGAGCTGTGGACATTTGTTAGGAAAGCCGTCCCACGCAAACTGTCCCAGAGGGAGGGGAGGCGCTGTGTTCCGCCTTGGTGCCCCTCTCGCCATCTGAAGATCCATTACTCTTCTGTAGAAAGCAGACTTTGTTTGGGTTGGAAGCACACCTCCAATGTAATTTAATCAGCATTGGACTTTGGCTCGCATAATCAAATATACATATACTTTCTCCTGCAGGAAGAAAAATAATTTCTCTGTAACCGGCATTGACTTGAAGTCATGTCGTCTCCGGAAAGCATCCCATTTTTAAAGGGAAAGGTAAAATTGAGGGGGAAGAGAACCCACAGTTTTTCGGTGGTTTGCCTCGTAATAGCTAAGAGAGCCAGTTACCACCTGAGAAAGGATGGAAGGAACATCTAAAAACTGAAACATATGGGCTGCTCCAATTGTAAGTATCCCACTCCAGCTTCTTCTGTGTAGTCAACCTGCCAGATCTGTGTTGGTTTGACCAGTAAGTAGGTTGACTGACTCCTAGGAATTTGGGCTTTGTGTTTGCATTGAGGCACCTTTGGAAGAATCGCTCCATTGCTCCGTTTCTGTCTGTTTTCTTTGGAGAGACCATGGGCAGTAGCCGCAGGATCCCAGTGGGCAGCAAGCCCACCCCGCCCCCAGGGCTTGGAGCATCCCCCAGAACAAGCCTGGATGCCCCACCCCCCAGAGCGAAGCTCTGGGCTGTACCCAAGTTGGGTCTGTTAGGGAATCTGTTGTAAACACAGATCCATTGATTTGCATTTGTCAGAGAGTAAAGTTAAACCAGTGAAAAGAGAAGCCCTTACCCTTTTATGCAGGGCCAGGGAAACCTTTCATATTGATCCTATTGATCCAACCTTTCCCTTTAAGGAAACCACATAGTTAAAGACCCTCGTTCAATAGATTTACCCTTCTCGCTTGTGATATTCCTTTAAGTGTCCTCATCTAGGCTAGCTGGGCATTAAGCCCACACTCCAAGCCAAACAGAAATGGAAAGGGGGTGGGAGGAGAGGAGTCAGGAGGCAGAATTGTGGGAAGTGAAACTGAATCATACTGAAAGGCATAATGTCTCGGTTGGGGATGCTTTACTCATCCTTCTGAGATGACACGCAGGGATAAGAACAAAATAGATGCGTTTAACACGTCTCCTCTCCCTTCCCTTCCCTTCCCTCCCCTCCTCTCTCCCTCTTAAAACAAAATCTGTTTAGGTGCTAGACTAACATCACAGGAACATCACTTTCTACTGTGAAATTATTTCAATCAAGCAGCTAGCTTGCTTCATTAAAACTGGTTCCCTTAAAGGCAGTAAAACTTTCACAGAAATTCTTTTGGTTCATTTGTAGCAGATTGGGAATAAAATTTGTCCCCAGATATGCAATGTTTTGGACTCTGTATCTGAGCATGAGCACTGAAGTCACTTTCGAAGAGAGGGGTTGAAGTTGTGTCTTTTGATGGAAGAGGGTAGAAACCAGACCAGGAGTAAGGAACCACTTTTTCTTCTAGAGCAGTGTAGATGGAACAGGAATTGCTAAGTATTGCTTGGTACCCCTCATGTTTACAGAGATGAAAATGAAAGTCCCCTTTGTTTCCAGAACTGTGGGCATGATCTGTTTTATTTCTTCCTTGACCCTTTTTGTTCTGTAAACAACATCCATTTGTAATTTTTTTTTCTCAACATGTTCCATGCGGTGTACATAATTGGCTCTCTCTTGGGTTGAGTTCAGACATTCATGTTTGTTTTATGTGATTGAAAAATATTAATGATTCCTTAGGTGAGCTAATGTATTTATCTGCTGAGTGAGTTCAAAGGGCAGAGTTCAGCTATGGTTCAGGTTAATTGAACAGGAAGCTGTGAGCTCTCCAGCCTGTGTTGAACAAGGG
This sequence comes from Ovis canadensis, assembly GCF_042477335.2. Classification (NCBI taxonomy): domain Eukaryota; kingdom Metazoa; phylum Chordata; class Mammalia; order Artiodactyla; family Bovidae; genus Ovis; species Ovis canadensis. Next base: position 70,277,786 of record NC_091267.1, read on the forward strand.
ACCAGTTCCTTAAAATATCACACTCAGCAAACACACAGTTTCACTGTCTTCATCCTGGAGTCTGATGTAAGAGGCTCAGATCAACTTGGATTGCTTGTTTAAAAGCCCAAAGCAAAAGCACAGCAACGGCAACAAACCCCGCCCCCTACCCGGAGTCCCCCTTAGGGAAGAAGAGTTTTCTCATTGGCTAATTGCTTTATTGGTAGCACTGACCTGCAGAGCAGCTGCAGCGGCCTGGATGAAGGCTCAGGCCTCAGAATAATGCGCTCCATTAGAACAGGGGAAGGCATTTTTTGTTTACTCAATTGGAGCTCCCTGCAAAGTGCCATTAACCCCGGCCCAGCCGCGTGTGTGTCGCAAAAGCCAAAGGTCACGCCAGTCAGGCTGTAGGCACAGCCAGCTCTGCCCTGCTGGGAGGGAGGACGTGTCCTTGCTGGCATGGCCCTCTGCAAGCTCGGTCCAGCCCTGTGGGCCCCTCCAGGGCCCTGACCAGAACAAGCACTTGCACAACTTGTTTGCATTTCCCAATTGCTGAATCATGTTACTGATGATTGCACAGTTTTGATCTGAGACCCATGAAACACACACGGAAGGGAAAAAGAATCCTCCCGCTGACCTTGTCTCTCTTATTTATGTTCCCTTCCTCATTGTGTGTTACAGTAAATAGAATTGTGCAAACGGTGCTTTTTAGCAGGAATGTAGTCTGGATAAGTGCTTGGATCAAGAAGACAGAGCTCCAAACCTGGGCGGAGGAGGGGGTGGTTTAGCAGAAAGGTTTGAGGTGGAGCCGGGAGCACAGTCAAGGCTTCTACCAAGAGCACCTTGAGCTAGAGCGCCACCTGCCGGGAGTCTCCTAACTGCAGTAAGCCTTGCGCCCCTGAGGGCCACGCTCTGTCCTTCACTTTGTTCCTAGTGTCTATGTCTCCATTCTCCACCCTCCCGACCACTACCCATATTTTCCTAGGAATTTCTTAGGGGGCTTTCTCCCGGTCCCTTGGAACTCTAACCTCTGCCTGTTCTAATAGGTTGCTAAGGAGAAATCGGCAGTTTTGCTGTGATGGGTAAAGTGATTCGCCCACCCTGCACATTTAAGTAATAGTCTCCTGCTTAGTTGGATAGTGCTTGGGAGGGGAAGAGGGGCAGAGAAAGCAAAAATAAAATATATATATACATCTGGGAGAGAAGAGGAATGTTATGTGTGTCAGAGAAATGGCTCAGTTAGTTGATGGTGCCAGTGGGCACTGTGCCAACTATAAGGTGCTCTGCAAAGGCAGAATATTGTACCAGGGAGAGGGGGGTGAGAGAGAATCAGTGTGTGCAGAGGGGGCATCAGGAAAGACATGCCAGGTCAGTGAGCCAGAGGTGGGCTCTGGGAAGTCTCCTGGGAAGAGAAGAAGTGAACCAGCCATTTTGCAGTTGCAAAGAAGTAAGCCACCGAGCTACACCTGGAACCAGACTGGGGTGCTGGCTGAGGCTCTGTGGGCAGCAGCTGTTTCCAGGCTCACCTCCCCTTGATCCGGGCCCGCCACCCCTGACAGCAGAGCGCCGGTGGGTGGGTTGCCGCCTGTACGCCCCAGGCTCAGACTTCAGCACCACGAACAGCGCCGCAGAGCGCCCCAAGAGCCAGCGTGCGCCCACGCTGAGCAGAGCAAACTTACATCTCAGCCCAGAGAAGGGGCACGGGTCCTCTGCAGGGTTAGGTCCGGGTGGGGCCCTCTCTGATCAGCAGCTCCAGCTCTCTGATCTGGGAGCCCGAGTCTGAACAAGGCCTCCGATTGTCCTCTCTCGCCCGCGGCTTCGGTTCTCTGTGTGAGGTCAGCAGTAATGAAGGGAGAGAGGTGATGGCCTGATGATCAAAGATGCTGAAGGTCCCCTTCCTTTCAGAGAGGAAGAGCGTTACCTCTGTGTGTTGGGGGGGGCGCGGGGGTGGGGTCGGGAAGGGGAAAATTGAACTGGCTTCTGCAGGCACTGACTGCTATTTTCAACATGGTATTTCAGATTTAGAGTTGCCTTTCAAGGCTTGTGGTCTGGTTGCCCCATATACAAATGGACAAAAATGGACTTCCCCTACCATGTGATTTTTGCAAACACAGTCATCATTGTATTAACCAAGATTCTCACATCATGTCAGCAGTCATGTTGCCAGGCTGCCTCTAGTGAGGCAGGTTGGAGTTCTTGAGATTATTCCTCGATGGGGCAGTATTTAAGAGGGACCTCTCCACCACTTCGTGGGCTGGGGGTGGTGTCTCTTCCTCATGGCCCTGGCCACAGTGAGAGCTGGCATTAGGCACTGGCCCCTGCCTCCAGCCATTTTCAGTCAGTTGCTCTGCTTTATTTGCATCTTTTAGTCCAGAGAAAGGAGGCAGGTGGGTCCTTTTGGTCTGTGATTAGCCACGACCCAGTCTCTTTAGATTTCTAGTAAAATGGCCCTTGACTTCCCAAAGCTAATGAAAATGTAAAACTTTTGCCCCATATCAGGAAACTTTAGTTCAAGCCTAATTTATTGCTAAAGTGGTTCTCGGGGAGGTGGAGCATAGGAACAGACAAGTGTATCCCCTTTAAAAGAAAGTCAGGGGTATGATAAATGAGATTTTCTTCCCTGTGACAATTCATCTTTAAATTCCAAGTGACTTGGATGAAAGGAAGAAAATCCACCCCAAGCAAAACAAACCTGGTAGAGCATTCACTCTCAGTGTTGGGAAAAAAATCATTTTCTGTGTCTGAGATTTTGCTCTGTAAATGGGCAGGAACACATTTGAATTAGATCTAAGAGCTGGTTTTAAATCTCCTTGATAAACACTGATTAAAGCAGTTTCTTCAGGTCATATGGTCTTCAAATTTGCGGACATGCGTTTCCTAGTAGTTGTTGGGTTACACTATCAAAACCTTTTCCAGTAAAACTTGGATTTGACAGTCAGGAAGGTCATTTTTCTTAGTCTGTTTTATATGCATCACTGCATCTTATTAAAATCAGTCTGTCCACTCCACCAGGGCTTATACTAAATGCATTTCCTTTCTAGTGAACTCAATGTGGTTTTTAAAAGATATTCTATTTTGATAAGACTGTGTAAACAGGACCTCTCCTGTGGTCTTCTTTGACTCCAAATACTTTTTTAAAAAGTAAAAGAACTTTTTGCCTTTCTGAAAGAGTGATAGATATACAAATCTAAAGGAATTTTTTAAAAAAATCTTGGATTCAGATGCCTCCTAACATATATCAGAATTTATATCAGCTCATGTTCAAGGCATGAAAGTGAATTCTTTAGTCCACTCTTGATGTTTAACCCTTCTGATCCCTTATTTCCATTCTTCTGAAAAGGAAGAGACATTCTTCCTTTTGAAAGCCAATTCCTCACTACTGAGCCATAAAAAGGAACGCATCTGAGTCCGTTGTAATGAGGTGGATGAACCTAGAGCCTATTAGACAGGCTGAAGTGAGTCAGAGAAAAATAAATAGCGTATATTAGCACCTGTGTATGGAGTCTGGAAGGATGGCACTGATGGGTGTATTTACACGGCAGCCGTGGAGACACAGACATAGAGAAGAGGCTTATGGACACAGAGGACGAGGGGGAGGGGGAGACGCATGGCGAGAGCGGCGTGGATGCGTGTGCACCGGCGTGTGTAAACAGACAGCCAGGGGGAATTTGCTGTGTGACTCAGGGAGCTCACATGGGGCCTCTGGAGTAACCTAGAGGGGTGGGAATGGGCAGGCAGTGAGAGGTTCAGGAGGGAGGGGTGGTATGTATACCTGGGGTTAATTCATGTTGATGCATGACAGAAATCAAACCAATATTGTAAACCAATCATCAATCAATTAAAAAAAATTTTTTTAAAGACCAAAAAAGGAAAAAAACCCCACTTCCTCTGATTCATCGTGCTTCTCGGGTCTACAGTATTCTTCTGCTTCTCTGTATATTGATTCTATTAGTTTTTGAGAGTTTGATATTGAAACTCCCAACTAAAAATCTTGATATTATCTACTTAAAAAATAATTGGAACATATATTAGAACTATATATAATTTCTTCCTGTCTCTTCTAAGTCTCCTGTGAATGTGTTGCCCTAGTTTCATAATTTAAAAAGTGAAGAGGAAAACAAGGAAATCCATTCCTTCCCCTCATTCTGGGCCCCCGCCTCTCTTGCCTTCTCAGGACCCGAGCCCTTCCTGTGCTTAGAACCTCTTCCTCATTAGCTTTGTTTATTTACCTTTAATTGAAGGATAGTCGGTCCAGTGTTGGTTTGGTCTCTGCCAAACATCAGCATGAATCAGCCACAGGCTTACCTGTGGCCCTCCCTCCTGCACCTGCCCCGCCTCCCTCCCCACCCGGCCCGGCCCCTCCGGGCTGTTACAAAGCCAGGTGAGCTCGCTGAGTCGTGCGGCGGGAGTCCCCTGCTGCCTGCTCTGCATATGGCCAGGTGTGCCTGTCTTCCCACATCCCACCCTCTCCTTCCTCCCTGCCCCCCACCTCATTAGCTTTTCCCCATCCGAATTCTTGTGCTCCAAACTCTCCTATCTTTTTCTTTAACGCTCCTCTGAGCCCTGTTCTGACTCGGGCTCTTCCCTCCCTTCGCTTCTGGGAAGAGCTGGTATAACTCAGCGTGTGCTTCTGACTTGCCCTTCAGTCCTAGCCCTTTGCTGTCTTGTTCTGGCCACTCCTGTTTACTAAACCCGCTCTTACCGGTGTCGCTGTTGAGGTCTTTGCAGCTAAGCCCAGCGTCTGCGTCTCAGTTCTCACCTGGCCTCTCCGTGGCCTGTGCGGCTCTCCTGGCCGCTCTGCCCCTGACTTCTGGAATACTACTCTCTTCCTTTCCTTTTTGGAATTCCGGCTCCTCCTTCCCAGTCTCCATTGTGGACTCTGCCCGTCATTCAGGCCTAGGCTGTTTTATTTTCACTCAACATACTCACCCCTGAAGACTGCATCCATTAGGCTGTCTTCTCTCCTCGCTGAGGACTTCTAGGTCTCTTTCCAGCCCTGATATCTTCCCTGAGTTGCAGGTCTCTATTTCCTTTTGCATCTGGACATCTTTGCCTGAGTGTCCTCAAACTCAGTCTATCTCAAAGGAAACTCATTTTTCTTAACCCCTGCCCCTCATCACCAAATATGAGTCTCTGTTTCAGTAGCATCATCTTGTACACAGAATCTCAAGCCAGAAACCAGGAAGTTAACTCAAAATTCTTTCCTTTCCCCCCAGGTAGCCATACTGGCCATGTTGATCTTACCTCCTAAATATCTGCCTCCATCCCTCACTGCTGCCCTCTCTGGTGGTGGTGGTTCCATCACTGAGTTAGGTCTTTGAGACCCCATGGGCTGCAGCACATCAGCCTTCCCTGTTCACTATCTCCTGGAGTTTGCTCAGATTCATGTCCATTGAGTCCGTGATGCCATCTAAACATCTCATCCTCTGCCACCTGCTTCTCCTCCTGCCCTTAATCTTTCCCAGCATCAGGGTCTTTTCCGACAAGTCAGCTCTTCACATCAGGTGGCTGAAATATTGGAGCTTCAGCGTCAGTCATTGTTGGAGGCATCACCGATTTCAACAACCTCTAAGGTAGTCTCTTCACCTCCAGTCTTACCTTCTCCTGTCCATTTTCCAGCCTTAAGCCAGAGTGGTTTTTCTGGAACCCACATCTGACCACAGTATGCCGCTGTTTAAGACTCTTTGTTAGCTCCCTTTGCCCATTGGTGAAGGTCCAGATTCCTGAACAGGATAGACTGACCCCTGCCCACCTCCAGTCTCATCTCCCTTCAACTCAGCCATTCACTCTGTGCCCCAGACACACCAGGCCTTTCCTTTAGCCTAGAACACTTCTTCCCTCACTCAACTAACCTCAGCTCAACTTCACGTCTTGGTGGCTTAAAGGTCCTTGGCTCTAGGAAGTTTCCTCTGGTCTCCTAAGTTGAGATCTCCTGGGACCACCCTTCCCGTTTCGCATAGAACACAGGTAGTTGTGACCTGCTTACTTGTCACTGGCCTCCCCCTCCCTAGATTGTAAGTTCTACGAGACCAAAGATTGGATATAGCATATGGCAGGCAGCTAGTAAACACCTGTGAATAAATTAATGAAGGCCTTTATATGATGCTGTTTCTGCCCATTTTACCCTCCCAAGTTAGTACATGGCATTTGAAAAAGAGTCATCAGTATTGGTACATTGTTTGGACATCAGTATTGGTACATTGGTATCAAGTTCTCATTAATGACATTTTCCTCCTAAGCTCAGTTACTATAGGTATGTATGAGTTTTAAAGGGAATCTGAAAGTGGGGTTAAATCCTATCGAAAGTTTCAGACTAGCGCCACCGAGGGGAGGGATGTGAAATACTGATCACTAAGCACTATACTGGGGACCCATGTTACCGGTTGGCTAGTCTGCCAAGGTAACCTGCTGAAACCAGGTGGTTCTTGCCGCCCTGCCCACATACTGCCCTCTTCAACACATCCGTGTCTCCGCACCCTCTCTTCCTCCTTCCTGGCATGTTATATCTCATCTGTTCCTCTCCAAACCTTCCCTGTCCTTCCTGGCCACCTCGGGTCCTCCAACTCCAAATGTTCATTACAAACTCCAGCCCATTGTTTTTTTTTTTTCCCGTTTCCTCAACTCTGGTTGCAGTCATCTCTTCCAAACTACAAAGCAGCTTCTCAGCTGGAGTCTTATAGCACTCTCTATATCTCTCTGTATCCCTTCCCTATGGCTCTGGAGGGGAGAAGCCACTTCGCCTGTGTGTCCCACAGGTGCTGGCCCATGGTAGCACACACGGTAGTCATTTCTTTTCAAATGAGTCATTTTGATGCATTCCTGCCTGTTTTTATGGATTCTCCTAATTTCAGGCACTCAGTTGGGGAGTGGGGAAAATTGGTTTTATATGTCTGCCTATATCCGGCATTCTTTTCTAGCCTCTGCTCTTTGAAAAGGAGTATTCTTTTTTGTTACTATTTTGATCCTTGAAATACTTGCTTACATAATTAAAAATAGATTCCTGTGTAGAGGAAACAGTGCTCACGATGTCTTGTAAATAACAAAGGTGGTTCTGCTTCCACACAAAGCTGAAAATGTTACCCATTTGAGAATATTTGAGCCTGCAAACACATCAGCAAATCAGAAGGACCATTTTCCTCTTCTAAGTCATTTCAGTTATCTGTAGGCCAAGTTTGTGTTTAAATGGCAGTTACGTAATACACTGTAAATTCTTAGACTGTTATTGATTTAGATTTATCTGTAAAGAAAAGAGCCAGGGACTTGCCCAGTGGTCCAGAGGCTAAGATGCCACGCTCCCCACGCAGGGAGCGGGATTCAGTCCCTGGTCGGGGAACTAGGTCCTACAAGCTGTACCTGAGAGTTCCCACGTGGCAGCTAAAGGTCCTGCATGCCGCAACTGAGGCCTGGCACAGGCTAAGTAAGGTGGTTATTTTAAAAAGGAAAAAAAGCCAGGGATCAGCACTTTTATACGTTTATCCTTTTTCTTTCTCATTTCCTGATCCTTGGCAGAGATGTACATAAAGTTACCTGAGATCTTTGAAACCTAGTCGTTCAGAGGTATTCAGGGACATACATGGTTCTACCATCACAACATGAACTAAGTAATTATGCCTGGGGGGAAAAACTAGCTTTTTTTCACCTTGATTTTACTGGAATTTTAAGATTTGAGTGGATAAATCCTCACTTCTCTCTGTAATATCCCTACAGAATCGAATAATTACTATTGTGTCAACTTGGTGATAAACTAAAACTAAGATAATTTGCTGCGTATCTTCTGTGGAAACTATTTGTTGCCTGGAGATATTTTTTTTCCTTTTGCAGTTACATTTTGACATTCATATTACATGAGTAACAAACTATGAAACCTATGCACATGTGAGCAGAATGCGTAACACATTCCCGACCTCTGTTTCAAGCCTTTGATTGAACACATTGCGGTGCTACATGGTGATCCAGGCAGTTCAGTCGCTCAGTCGTGTCCGACTCTGCGACCCAGTGAATCACAGCACGCCAGGCCTCCCTGTCCATCACCAACCCCTGGACTTCACTCAGACTCATGTCCATCAAGTCCGTGATGCCATCCAGCGATCTCATCCTCTGTCGTCCCCTTCTCCTCCTGCCCCCAATCCCTCCCAGCATCAGGGTCTTTTCCAATGAGTCAACTCTTCGCATGAGGTGGCCAAAGTATTGGAGTTTCAGCTTTAGTATCATTCCTTCCAAAGAACACCCAAGGCTGATCTCCTTTAGAATGGACTGGTTGGATCTCCTTGCAGTCCAAGGGACTCTCAAGAGTCTTCTCCAACACCACAGTTCAAAGCATCAATTCTTCAGCGCTCAGCCTTCTTCACAGTCCAACTCTCACATCCATACATGACCACAGGAAAAACCGTAGCCTTGACTAAATGGACTTTTGCTGGCAAAGTAATGTCTCTGCTTTTGAATATGCTATGTAGGTTGGTCATAACTTTCCTTCCAAGGAGTAAGCATCTTTTAATTTCATGGCTGCAATCACCGTCTGTAGCGATTTTGGAGCCCAAAAAATAGTCTGACACTGTTTACACTCTTTCCCCATCTATTTCCCATGAAGTGATGGGACCAGATGCCATGATCTTCATTTTTTGAATGTTGAGCTTTAAGCCAACTTTTTCACTCTCCTCTTTCACTTTTGTCAAGAGGCTTTTTAGTTCCTCTTCACTTTCTGCCATAAGGGTGGTGTCATCTGCATATCTGAGGTGTTGATATTTCTCCCGGCAATCTTGATTCCAGCTTGTGCTTCTTCCAGCCGAGCGTTTCTCATGATGTACTCTGCATAGAAGTTAAATAAGCAGGGTGACAGTATACAGCCTTGACGTACTCCTTTTCCTATTTGGAACCAGTCTGTTGTTCCATGTCCAGTTCTAACTGTTGCTTCCTGACCTGCATATAGGTTTCTCAAGAGGCAGGTCAGGTGGTCTGGTATTCCCATCTCTTTCAGAATTTTCCACAGTTTCTTGTGATCCACACAGTCAAAGGCTTTGGTATAGTCAATAAAGCAGAAATAGATGTTTTTGTGGAACTCTCTTGCTTTTTCCATGATCCAGCGGATGTTGGCCGTTTGATCTCTGGTTCCTCTGCCTTTTCTAAAACCAGCTTGAATATCTGGAAATTCACGGTTCACATATTGCTGAAGCCTGGTTTGGAGAATTTTGAGCATGACTTTGCTAGTGTGTGAGATGAGTACAATTGTGTGGTAGTTTGAGCATTCTTTGGCATTGCCTTTCTTTGGGATTGGAATGAACACTGACCTTTTCCAGTCCTGTGGCCACTGCTGAGTTTTCCCAATTTGCTGGCATATCGAGTGCAGCACTTTCACAGCATCATCTTTCAGGATTTGAAATAGCTCAACTGGAATGCCATCACCTCCACTAGCTTTGTTCGTAGTGATGCTTTCTAAGGCCCACTTGATTTCGCATTCCAGGATGTCTGGCTCTAGGTGAGTGATCACACAATTGTGATTATCTTGGTCGTGAAGATCTTTTTGAATAGTTCTTCTGTGTATTCTTGCCACCTCTTCTTAATATCTTCTGCTTCTGTGAGGTCCATACCATTTCTGTCCTTTATTGAGCCCATCTTTGCATGAAATGTTCCCTTGGTATCTCTAATTTTCTTGAAGAGATCTCTAGTCTTTCCCATTCTGTTGTTTTCCTCTATTTCTCTGCATTGATCACTGAGGAAGGCTTTCTTATCTCTTCTTGCTATTCTCTGGAACTCTGCATTCAGATCTCTGCATTTATACCTTTCCTTTTCTCCTTTGCTTTTCACTTCTCTCCTTTTCACAGCTATTTGTAAGGCCTCCCCAGACAGCCATTTTGCTTTTTTGCATTTCTTTTCCATGAGAATGGTCTTGCTCCCTGTCTCCTGTACAATGTCATGAACCTCCTTCCATAGTTCATCAGGCACTCTTATCTATCAGATCTAGTCCCTTAAATCTATTTCTCACTTCCACCATATAATCATAAGGGATTTGATTTAGGTCATACCTGAATGGTCTAGTGGTTTTCCCTACTTTCTTCAATTTAAGTGTGAATTTGGCAATAAAGAGTTCATGATCTGAGCCACAGTCAGTGGTGCGTGGTGATTAGATATGCTTGATAAGCAGTTGGCCTAAGTAACCGTCATTTGCATGCTTTGTGTAGACAAACCAGCTTTCCACTGACACGGAGGCAGAGACAGGTGGGGTTGGGCAGAGCAGGAGGCAGCTCTGAGGCCTCTCTGAAGTGCCTTGAGCCCTGAGTCAGAGGCTGTCCTCTCCTCTGGTTGGGGTACCGTGGCCTGGACAGTCACTTGTCAGGTAGCAGGCTGATCAGCTGTCTTCAGGACTTTCCACAGAATCCCTTGCCTAGAATAATGACCTAAGGGACAAGATGGCCTTGGATGTTGGGGCAAAGGAGAGCAAAGAAATAAAGTCCATATCTTATTGGACATCTATAGCGTGCTAGGCATCGGTTACCCATTGCCATAACAGTAAGTAACAAACCACCCTGAAACTCACGGCGTTGAACAAGAAACATTTTCCATCCCTGCCTTTCCCCTGGGTAACCATAAGTTTGTTTTCTACACCTGTGACTCTATTTCAGTTTTGTATGTAGGTTGATTGGTACCATTTTTTTTTTCAGATTCCATGTATAAGCAATATCATATGATATTTGGGAGAGGAGGAGTAAATTGGAAGATTGAGATTAACATACACATTACTGCGTATAAAATAGATAATTAATAAGAATCTACAGTGTAGCACAGGGAATTCAATACTCTGTAATGACCTACATGGGAAGAGAATCTAAAAAAGAATGGATCTATGTCTATGTATATCTGATCCACTTTTCTGCACAGCAGAAATGAACACATTATAGATCAACAGTACTCCAGTAAAAAATGAATTTTAAGAAAAGCACTAAACGATTTTTTCCTCACGTATCTGTAGGGCTCGGCTGATCTAGGCGGATCCCAGCTGGGTTTGCAACTGTGGTTTGGCTGGCTTGATCATGTCTGTGTGATTGGCTCTGCTCCTTGTCTCCTCTCCGGGGACCTCCGAGGTACCCTGGGTAGATCCTCCCAGCAATGGCAAAGAGGAAGGCACGGCAATGACACACCCTGTGACCTTCACCGGGGAAAGCAGGTCACGTGACTGAGCCTGGAGACAGAGCTGGGGACACTAGATGATGTCACAGCAGGGCGCCTGGGTGCAGCAAAGGGTGGGTTGGAGTTTCAGCGGTTTGGGGTTTGTGTGTGTGTGTGTGTGTGTGTGTGTGTGTGTGTTACCATCTACCTCTTACCATATATTTTAGTTCACTACCATTCTTGGAGTATGCCATTTCCATGGTTGAGATAAGGACAACAAATGGAAAATAAATGTGGAAGTATTTCAAAACTGGTTATCGGATTTCACTGGTGCTCCAGTGGTTAAGGATCTGCCTTCCGGTACAGGGGACACAGGTTCGATCCCTGGTCCAGGCAGTCCCGCATGCTGTGGGGCAGCTAGGTCTTGAGCCACATCTGCGGAGCCCATGAGCATGCCTAGATCCCGTGCTCCACAGGAGAAGCCACGGCGAGGAGAAGCCTGTGCCCCCGGGTGGAGTAGCCCCCTGTTCTCTGCACCTAGAGAAAGTCCGCTGGCAGTGGCAAAGACCCAGTGCGGCCGTTAAAGACATTAAAAAGTAGCAAACTTTCATACAGATAGCAAGCTGTGCGTACGAGTCTGTCTGTAGCTGTGCCTGACCTGCCCTCCAGATGGAAGCAAGCAGGACCCAAGCATCCCTCTCCTTCCTCTTCCCTTGAGTGTGGCATGGTGCCTAACACATAGTTGGCACTCAGCAAATCCTGGTGATCCCTAGGGTCACCTCTGGCGTCCTAGCTGGGCGTCCCTTCCAGTCTCACTAGATGACCGTATGTGGCTCTCCATGTATTTTATAATAAGACTTCATTTTAAATTTTTCTGTCTTTTTTCCCACTGAAATAATCACCAAACATCTGAGGAACCAAGTCCAAAGCTGCTGCCTATAGAAGTTAAGCCATCCAGTCGAGAGGTCCATTATTCTGAGTGGACAAAATCCAAAGAATGAAAGCCCTTGATTCATTTTGCCAATGAATATAGGGGCTGTTTGGAGGTGACATCAGAAAGATCGAGAGATTTACTCATTTGTGACTCTCACAATGTCTGAGGCTTGTTGACAGTTTTTTTTTTGTGGTTTGTTTTGGTTTGGGGTTTTATTTTTTTTTTTAACTTGAGATTCTACCTCTGATGTGCTTTTATTTTTTTTTTTAATCAGAAGCAGTGTTAAAAATACTTGACGGGTTTTGTCTTGGTTCTTAATGCGGGTGTTAAGAGATGCCTCCCATTAGTGAGTATGCCTCAGATAATGTGTTTATTTGCAGCTTCCTTCTTCCCTGCCTGTCCCCTAATGGTCTGGTACACAGTGGGCTCCTTGAGCTGATTTATATGGATCTCAGTTGCTCTCATTTGTGCATACTTAATTCAGAGAGGTGATCACATTGATTTCCCAGGCCCACTTTTCAAGACACGGTACTAACACAGATATCTCAGCAGCTCTAACTACATTGTCTGAAAAGGAAAACATTTTAAACCTTTGGAAGCAATTTTGATGGACATTTCATTGTGTTCTATATTACTCACCTAATTAAATTTCCTTCACATCAAGGTCTGTTTAAAATTCAATTGAGAAATATTTTCGAGTTCCATCGGGCAGATAACTTTGTTTAGCTGGATTTGTTCTGCGTGCATATGAAATGGCATCCTATGAATCAATACCCAGGGCTTCTACTTTCCGTGGAGGTGAAGAAATGACAGGCAAATGTAGTCTCCTGTTATTCATAACAAGCCGTCTCTGGTTCCTGAACTTGTTCACCCTGTCATTCCAAAGAGTCCTTGTGCTTTCGTGTCTGTGCTTTTTGCTAGGCTGATTTATTCACCTTGTGTTTTCGTGTCTGTGGCTGTTGCTAGGCTGATTTATTCAGATTCTGAGCACTGTGAACAAGATCTGTAACTTCTTTCATGGATGAGCTGGAATTCTGACGCTCCTGTTCACAAGCTCACAGTCCAGCCCTAGGCTGCTTCCCCCCTTGAGGGCGCCCATGAGCGCTTCATCGCTCAGTTGTGTCCAGCTCTTTAGACTGTAGCCCGCCAGGCTCCTCTGTCCATGGGGATTCTCCACGTGGGAATACTGGAGTGGCTTGTCATACCCTTCTCCAGGTATGAGGGGTTCCTCCTCGAACCCAGGTCTCCCACATTGCAGGCAGATTCTTTACTATCTGAGCCATCAGGGAAGCCCAAGAATACTGGAGTGGGTAGCCTATCCCTTCTCCAGGGGATCTTCCCCACCCAGGGATTGAATTGGGGTCTTCTGCATTGCAGGCGGATTTTTTACCAGCTGAGCTACCAGGGAAGCCAGGGCGTACAAAAGTCTTATTTGCACAACAGAGGTGGAGAGAATTCAGATGGCGTTTGAAAACAAATAGGGTGAACTGTCTGAGGGTGCGTCTCCAGTGGACGAGGTATGATTCCCCATGTTTCATTTCTGGACGCAAAACCCAGGAGAAGGTCCTTACCTCTCAACTCCACCCACTCTACCACCGAACACAAGAAAAACAGACCCTTGTCATCTTTTATCCTGGCTCTCCCTGACACGGCCATGCCATTTGCATTCCATAGGCACTGCTTTAGTATTAAAAATAATAATAAAACAGCTCCAAAGACGTACTTTGTGTTGCATTGTTAATTAACCTTTAGACATTTCAGAATTCATTAGAATCTTCAAAGCTTTCAGAGTTTATCTTGTTTATCTCTTAGTCCACTGTACCAAAATACCACAGACTGCATAGCTTATCAAAAATAGAAATGTATTGCTCCTGGTTCTGGAGGCTGGAAGAAGAAGACCAGTATGCCAGCACGGTCTGGTGAGGGCTGTCTTCAAGCTTGCAGACTTAATGGTATCCTCACCTGGGGGAAGGGGTTAGGGAGCTCTGTGGAGCTTCTTTTTTAAGGGCACTAATTCTGTTCATAAAGGCTCCACTCTCATGACGTAAGCACCTCCCAAAGACCCCAACTACTACTACCATCATCTTTGGAGGTTAGAATTTCAACAAATGAATTTGGGCATTGGGCGTGGGGAACACAAGCATTCAGCTTATAGCAATCTCTGTGCCTCAAATAATAGTGACTATATCATAAGATTATCGTGAGCCTGAAATTAGCTCAGGCATAGAGATACTTAAAACTGCTGATCCATTGTGAATGCTTGCTGATATAGTTGCTATCATCATTAGTAGTAGTAGTTGATTAATATCACCTTTGTAACTTCTCTGTACATTAGTGGGAGATTTGGCCTGAGTCACCAACTCTTCCATCGTTTTTACGTATCAGGAGTATTGCTTGGTGTCGTCACTGAGAGCGTGAGCTTTGGGGCTAGACAGATCCAGTGCCAGCTCTACCATTTAACTAGCTGTGTGAGCTCACTCAAGTCATTGGCCTCGAGGAACCTCAGTTGCTTTCTCTGAGGAGTGGGGACAAAGTTGGTGCCGACTCGATAGCTGGTATGCTGGTTATTAAGGTGCTGTAGTGTTTAGCGCTGCCTGCATACCCAGGGTCATCCTGTTTCACAGGGGTAGGATTTATGTCAGTTTCACTGCTGGAACTGATGAGAGGGACGGCCAGACACCACACTGGTCTCCGGGTGCTCCCCTTGCAAGCTGGTCAGACACGCAGCAGTGTTACTCACCCTGCCACACTGCCTCTCTCCCCCACCCCCAGGTCCTTTTAAGACTCTTTAACAATTATAAGCATTTTGCTAAGTGTGGGCTTAGAACCCGGGAATCTGCTATGCGCGCAGTAGGTTCTGATTGGCATCCTTACTGACTGATTTGGGGATAAGGTCCATTCTGTAAGTGTGGTACGTGTTGAGCACAAACTCTACGTTTGCTAGAATTGTACAATTGTACGTATAAAAATGGCAGCTCCACCACCAAGGCTGGGCTGGTCTTCATGATCACAGGTTTGGGAGCCATTTCAGAAAGCTATTTTCTCCAACATCCAGGTAGTGCTGAGGCTGAAAGTGCCAAGTACTGTTTCTTCTTTCCTGGTTTAAGTATGGCCGGACCTTGCCTTTTTCTCTTGTTCCCCGGATCCATTCACTGTGTGTGTATCTGGTTCTCATCTGACTCCCTGAAGGGGTCTTCTTCGTGGCATCATCTTTATTCCCAAAGCCAGGAGCCTCAACATGCAGAAAAGAAAGAAAGACACTGTGCTTTTCCTGAGGTAACAACTTACCTGCTAATAGAAGATTTTGAAGCCAGGGGCTTCCACTGAGTTCTCAACACACAAGTCTGTTTAAACAGTCTGTAGAATCCTTCCCTGACCCCAAATTACTCCGAAGCATTAATTGTCCTAGTGGTTTCATGGCCACATTATTTCATATTCATTAGTGTTTTCATGAAAAATTATAACACTAATTAGAGCGGCTTTCAGTTAATTCGCTGGGTGATTCATTACTCTCTTCCCTCTTGCCGTTCTGCATGTGGTCATCTTGGAGAAAGCATCCAAGGGGTAATTGCAGCTCTATTCCCTGAGTGATCGCCTAATGCCATTAGTTCTGATCCACAGGCGCGGCTCCGGCGGGCTCTGATGGGGTCTGGCTGCAGCTGCACCCTCGCCCCGCCCTGTGGAGGCACCGAGGTCGGGTCCTCGGGAGGGGGTCCCGGTGGGACGTGAGCATCTCTGTGAGCCTCTCCTGGAATCTGAGATAGGAGAGTGCTCAGAGAAATCTACCCAAAGAACTCGTGGTTGGGAAGTAATAACAAAAACAAGATTTTCCTCCGTTTTAGCAGCTATGTGGCCGAGCATGGGCTAGACTCTGGAAGCCTGGTTCACTCCCAGACCTCTGCTGCTCAGTTCTTTTTATTAAAAGTTTGCGCGCCCTCAAGTTCCTTGGACGGCAGCCTCAAAAACCCTGGGGCGGGGGGTGGGGTGGGGTGGTGACAGGCCAGCCCGTGACAGCATCCGCAACAAGGTGGTCTCTCTAGGAGCAGAATTTCTGCCTCAGAGCGCGTGCGCATATTCAGCCATATCAGATCCTGCCGGACAGTTTTCTCACCTGTTACATAAATTTATACTGCCACCAGCGGTCTGGGAGTGTTCCCATGTTCCTTGCTAGTAGTTGAGATTGAGAGATTTTCATTTAAGCCGTTTTGTAGATATATAAGGTTGTTTTATGTATATAATTCCTAGATTGCTAGTCATCTTGAGTACCTTTTTATATAATTGTTGGAAATCTGGATTTCTTCTTCTGTGAAGTGCCGGTTCAAGTCTTTGCCTGCTTTCCTGTTGGGATGTCTGACTTTTTCTCGTTGATTTCCGAAAGACTTTATATATTTATGTATTCTGGATTCAGGCCTTTTGTCAGTCATGTGCGCTGAAAATATCCATGGCTCTCCTTGCATGCTGTCTCCCTCCCTCTCTCTCTGTGTCTGTCTGTCTCTATTTACTCTCTTATTTGTGTTGTTTATTATACAGAAGCTCTCAGTTTTAATGTGCTGTAATATGTCAGTCTTTTTCCTTTGCTATAGTATTTTTTAAGTCTTAAGAAATCTTTCTTGAGATTACTATTACCCTATATTATTTTATAAAACTTTATTGTTTTGCCATTTACACTGAGTTCTGTGATTCCTACAGAACTTCTTTTTGTGCGCATGACATAAAGTAGCGGGTCAAGAATCAAGCCCTGCCCCCATGCCTGTCTGGTTACCCTCGCTCCATTATTAGAAAGACTACCTTTTGTCATGTTCTGCAGTGCCCATCTTTTTAAATCCCATGTCACGTGTACATGGGGCTTCCCTGGTAGCTCAGCGGGTAAAGAATCTGCCTGCAATGCAGGAGACCCTGGTTCAATTCCTGGGTCAGGAAGATCCCCTGGAGAAAGGATAGGCTACCCACTCCAGTATTCGTGGGCTTCCCTGGTGGCTTAGATAGTAATGAACCTGCCTGCAGTGCGGGAGACCTGGGTTCAATCCCTGGGTTGGAAAGATCCCCTGGAGGAGGGCATGGCAACCCACTCCAGTATTCCTGCCTGGAGAATCCCCATGAACAGAAGAGCCTGGCAGGCTGCAGTCCATGGGGTCGCAAAGAGGCAGATGTGACTGAGCGACTAAGCCCAGCACAGCCACACGTATGCGGATCTGTTTGTAGGCTTTCTGTGCGTAGGCTTTCTGTGCTGGTACGCTGGTCTTGTTGTATATCCTTTCCCGATGTTACACCATTAGAGTCTTATTAGAGGTTTTGATAGTTAATATAGCAAGTCTTCCCATCTATTCTTCTTCATCATCAAGAATAGCTTGACTGTTCTTTGATTTTTTTTTTTTTTTTGTATCCTCCCCTAGATTTGGCTCAGAGGGTAAAAAGCGTCTGCCTGCAATGTGGGAGACCTGTGTTCGACCCCTGGGTCGGGAAGATACCCTGGAGAAGGAAATAGCAACCCACTCCAGTATTCTTGCCTGGAGAATCCCATGGAGCCTGATGGGCTAGACACAACTGAGCAACTTAACTAACTAACTAGATTTTAGAAGCAGCTTGTTAAATCCAAAAAGCTGAAAGGAAAGAAAGAAGACAGGAAGGGAACAAGAGAAATATGCTAGGATTTTTACTAAAGATTTGGTTGGACCTATAGATCGATAAGGAGAGAATTACATTTTTTACAGTATTGAGTCTTACAATTCATTTATAGTACGCTTTAAGTTCTCTGAGTATATCGTTTTCTTTGCTAAACTCTTGCATACCTATTGTTAGATTTATTTCTGTGTACTCGATGTTTTAACCCTACTGTAAATGGTGTCTTTTTCATTTTCTGTTTGTTGTGTTTGGTAGAAATAGTTGTTTTTGTCTGTGGATGTTGACTCTAGGAGCCTTGCTAAATTCTCATATTAATTCTAGTAGTTCACCTGTGTATTACCTTGGATTTTCTATGGATGCGTAATCCATATTGATGTTTGTATGTCCATCTTAAAATTGACCGCCTTACTCAACTTTCTCATTGGTTCTAATAATTTGGGTATGAGGCTCTTACGTTTTGTAGGTTAAAAAAATCATATTAACTTATCATTATGAGTGTTCTCTTTCTGCCGAGAGAAGCAATATAGGGTAGCTGTTTGGGACAAGGAGTCTGGAATCTGACTATCCGAGATTGAATCCCAGCTCTATTATTTTTCTGTGTAACCTGAAGTAATTTGCCTAATCCTCTGTGACTCAGGATAATTAATTGTAAACCACCTCATAGGTTGATTTTAAAAACTGAGTTAGTGCAACTTCAGAAACACTTATCAAGTCATGAGCACTCAGTTTATGCTGACTTTCGTTATTTTATCAATTATAGTAGCATCATTCCTTTCTAAATTCCCATTTCTTAATTGTTTTTTTCTCGTTTAATTGCACTGGCTATTTTTCCAGTGTTAATACTGAATCTCAGTGGTGCTTTCAGACCTTACCTGAAACTTAACACTTTAAAATATTCCTTCTAGGTTTTTTTTAAAGGCATGGTTATTTGGTTTTGTTTTTCATCATTTGACATATATGCAACCCCCTTTCACTGCACTTATGAATCTGTGTTAAATTCTGCAAGAGGGAGATAACTTTTTAGAGGAAGCTAATTTTTTTGAGGAATTTCCTTTTGTCAAATTCTGCTATTTACATAATGATGAAAACCATTAATAATGGAATTATTTTTTTTTAATATCATTGAAATCTTTCTGTAAAAGGAGGTATCGACCTTTGTACGTTCCCGAAGATTCATTGATGTAGTCTTTCCAAAAAGGTGCTCTTTGTTAATGTAATAATACTTCTTTCGATGTTTGGGTTGCGTGAAGGACTGTTTATATTCATACAGAGCTGTTGGCCAGTCCTTTTTAGCAAAATATCATATTCTTGAGCTTTTAATTTTGATTATATTCCAAGTATGTGTTCAGTTTTCCTTTCATACAGAGTATACAGATAGAAACTGGCACAACATTGTTGATCAGCTATACCCCAATACAAAATTAAAAGCTTTTTTAAAACTGTAAAAAAGTATATACGGATATGTTTTGAGTCATCATATAACTGAAAATGCTTCCCTGCAGGAAAGACTACCTGAACTGCATAAATTCTAACTTAACAAGTGTGGCATCCGTTTGGCTCTTAATTTCCTCCAATGCTGTGTATTTCTCATTTTCTTGCAAGAGTTTCTTTCTCACCTCTTTCCTTAACTTTTTTTTTTACATACTACTATTTATAGAGTTCTGTCTCATTTTCTTCTTAATTATTTTCTGATCCTGTTTCAAAGAATCCAGCTCATTTTGCATCATCTTGAGATACCAAATAATTCTCTAAAATGTTCTTTAAGCTTCTGTAAGATCTTTTCAGACGAGTTTTCTCTGATTCCAGGTAGCTTCTGTTTTTCTGTTTTCCAATATTTTCCGTCTCTTTCCTTTTGTCCTATTTATTTATTCTCAAAGGAGGAAGACCCAGTCAGGCCTGATGGAGTTAATAGGAAGGGTGTGTATTTTCCTCTCAGCCTCCTTCTTGGATGTTGGTGCGCTCAACCTTGTAGACCTATAGTAAATTGCCAGCTAATACACCTAGCCCAGCTCCTACCATTTAACTAGCTTTCTTGTAATTTGGCTCTGCTGGACTGACATAGACTCATCACCTGTGTCCATTCCTGGGCTGCTGGCAAGCTGCTCAAATGATCTGTGTGCATCAGTTCCCCATATGTTGTTGTTTAATCGCTAAGTCATGTCCAACTTTGTGCGACCCTATGGACTGTAGCCCACCAGACTCCTCTGTCCATGGAATTCTCCATGCCAGCATATTGAAGTGGGTTACCATTTCCTTCTCCAGGGTATCTTCCCGACCCAGGGATCGAACCCACGTCTTCTGCATTGGCAGGCGGGTTCTTTACCATCTGAGGAATCCCCAGTCCCTGATACGCCATGAGCCCGATCGTCCTCTTGTCCTTATTCTCACCTGGAGTACCCTTGGGAAACTGTACCTCCCGGGGTTTGCTCTACCACCACTGATGTCCCTCTTCTACCCACCCACCCTCATTTTTTTTTCCTGGGTGTTTTCTGAGAGTTGCAGTTCTCAACTCTAGTAGGTATTAGTAAAAGGGAGTGGATAGCACTCTGGCTCTTTCAGAAGGCATCACCCATCATGTTGAGTGATCGCTGCTTAATTTGAATTTCTGAACAGCTGGAGGACTCAGGTGTTATTTTTCCTACCCAGTTCCATCAGCCTTGTGTTTAGGTGAAAATTCCTCATAAATGTCCCCCCATGCAAGTTGATGGCAGTCTTGGTGTTCAGTTTGGCGAGTTCTGTGTTTTATTCTATTAATCGGTCTTTAAGATGATTTTAGTGGAAAGTTAGGCGAGGCTGTACTGGATTCTTCTACCCACTTAGGGAAGCATTCCATCTGGAATTGTTTCAGCAGCTCACGACGTCCTGGATAGCTTTCAGGAGTGCAGCCTGCAGCAGTTCTAAAGATCTCTCTTTGCCAGGCTTCTTCGTAGGCAGAATAGATGACCAGAAGTCATGGTTCCAAAAGCTGAGTGCCCCCTAAAGACTTATTCTAATAGCCAAGGAAAGAATAAAAAGCGCACTGAGGGGCTCCCCTGGTGGCTCAGGGGTGAAGAATCCGCCTGCCAGTGCAAGAGATGCAGGTTCACTCCCTGGTCCGGGAAGATCCCACATGCCGCAGAGCAACTAAGCTGTGTGCCACAACTACTGAGCCCCAGAGCCCATGGTCTGCTGCAAGGAAGCCACGGCAGAGAGAAGCCCGTGGATCGCAACCGGAGGGCAGCCGCTGCCCGCCGCAACTAGAGAAAAGTCCGCACAGCAATGAGAGCCCAGCACAGCCAAAATCAGTTAAAAACTAAAACAAAAAAAGCCCACTGAATTGATAGAGAGGTAATCTGGGTTCTCAGGCCTCGGTCATTGACTCCTGTGGCCAATGTTAGGCAAGTCATGACGCCTCTAAGAGCTCCGGGAGCCCCAGACTCCTTTGTAATTCAGTCTCTCAGTCATGCCCGACTCTCTGCGACCCCATGGACTGCAGCACGCCAGGCTTCTCTCTCCTTCGCCGTCTCCCAGAGTTTGCTCAAACTCACGTCCATTGCGTCAGTGATATCATCTAACCTCATCTTCTGCCGCCGTCTTCTCCTTTTGCCTTCGGTCTTTCCCAGCATCAGCGTCTTTTCCGAGGAATCAGCTCTTCGCACCAGGTGTCCAAAGAATTGGAGCTTCAGCACCAGTCCATCCAGTGAATATTCAGGGTTGGTTTCCTTCAGGAGGGACTGGTTGGATCTCTCTAAAGTACAGGAGACGGCCAAGTGGTCTCTAACGCCCAGTCTAGAACTCAGTGGTTTCACCAGCTGACCCGGAACCTCTGCTGTTTGAAGCCTGTTCCTTGGGGCTCCCCGTTTTACTCTCAGAGTTTCTGCTGAAAGGGGAGCAGCGGAGGAGAAGGCATGTCCACGCTGGGCCGCTGAGCCCCACCCTCGGGCAGAACGTACCCGGAGGGACCGTGGGAAGAGCGGGCAGCATGATGCAGAGACCTGGTGCCCCCTCTGGAGACTTGCCCTCTGGAGACCCGCCCTCTGGAGACCCCCCTCTAGAGCCTCGCGGGCCTCTCTCTGAGCAAGTGGTCAGGCAACCCAGGACCCCATTGGCTGAGTCCCCTCCAGTGACTTTGTGTTGCAGGGCAAACAGGCAGAGGAAGCCTTGGAGGCGCAGGAGCCTGGGACAGTGGCTGGCTCTCGCCTCTCATGCGGCGATGAACAGACCTGGGGGAGGCGCTGTGTTGCTTGTCACCACCAACCTACTTATACCAGTTTCCTTGGTCAATCAGTTGGTAAAGAGTCTGCCTGCAGTGCAGGAGACCGAGGCTCAATGCCTGGGTCGGGAAGATCCCCTGGGGTAGGAAATGGCATCCCACTCCAATATTCTTGACTGGAGAATGCCCATGGACAGAGGAGCCTGGTGAGCTGGAGTCCACAGGGTCGAAGAGTTGGACATGACCGAGCGAGTAAACCTACTCATGTATCCCGCTTATCCCCCAGCCCGGGTGAAGGCAGGGCCGGGGTTAGGGGAAGCACAGCAAGTTCTCACTTATCACCCATGTTTTCCAAACGGGAGGAAGAGGGCACCGTGGGACTTCCAGGTGGGCAGAGATGTGCCCAGGTCAGAGATGAAGCCCAAGGTGGGGTTCAAGCATTCCGGGCAATGCCAGGCTTCCCAGAGCTCCTGGCTTCCCTCCACTTGGGGCCAGACCCTTTCCAGGGTCTTCAGAATGAAGGGTGCATGCTCACACTCACATGGTCCCCTCCCCTCTCTTTTCCTCCCTCGTCTCTCTTCTCTCTCCTCTCTGCCTCCTGCTCCAGCATCTCTCACCAGTAATATTTGCTCGAATAATAAGCCAGGCAGCAGCTTGCTCACTGGCACGTGGGTTGTTTGGTTTAGAGTGCCTTGGCTGTTGAGGATAATGTGTCAAATGGTTTAGAAGTTTTTCTCACCAAGAAAGGCCAGTTAGAAGGGAGCAAAGGAGGGATAAAACCCCAGCGACCAAGAATGACCCCAAGTTGGTTTGGGAAGCGCAACCCCCCCTTTCTCTGCCCTTGGCCACCGAAGTGGCACCAGTGGGTGCCCCTGGGTCTGCTGCCGGTGTGGTTGGGCAGCCAGTTTGTGAGGAAAGTCAGCTCCCAGCCCGGAGACAAAGCCATTAAGTCTCCCCCTGACTCAGGCCAGGGACTTTTGGAGAAACGAGAGAGGAGTTGGAATTTAGATCTCGGGGGTCAAGTGTACCCTACTCGCTCTATGGTCATCTAGACTAAGGTGGCCTTTGATGATAAGGTTTGGAGTCACAGAGAAGCAGGGAAAACTGCAAAGCATTGAACTGCAAAGCATTTATAATTTCCAAATCTTAGCACAAGATAAATGATGACGAGATCTTGTCTTTGGCAGCCCCTCCCCCTGCGTCAAGCCCTCCCGCCTCCCTGGGGACTGATCAGCACCCCGGTCACCCTGAGCCCAGGCTTGGGTGTCACACCCCACCTCAGCTGGTCCCTGTAGCAATGTGCCAGGACCTATCCCATTGGCCAGAGGAGCCTGCATTGCTACGATTTATCAGCATTACGGCTTCCCGTACATTAAATATGTACTATCAGAGTGCATAACTCTTCTCTTCTTGCTTCCTTATTTGAATGCAAGGGATGCTGTTATTATTTCAAAAGCTCTGGAGCATGCAGATTAACTCCTGAGGAACGGGGGCCTTCCTGGACAACCATCCCTCCTCCCATCCTGACAGCAACGCAGGAAAGTAAGGGAGTTGATTTTCCTTGCTCTGACCTCAAAACCGCGTAGGTTTCTCCGAATGAGGCTGGAGGTACAGACATGACCTTTCTCTGTAATGGACTTCTGCGTCACCCAGTCGATCGCCTCAGTTGATGGTCCCAACCCCACTGCGGCCCCTGGGCGTGTGCCCTCCTTACTGGGGATGGTTAGGCCCCCTCCTCTGCACAAGCCCTTGGAGGAGGGTGGCTTCAGGCTCTCCAGATGAAAGCTGGAGAGGATCCTCCTTGGGCACTGCTTTCAAACCCATATCCTGGGGGGGTTAAGTGACTGCTCTGTCAAATGCACACCCGATGGCTTCCAGCCCCACCCCCGCTCAGTGCCCCAGCAAGATCACATTGAACTGTTCGGGGGGGGGGGGAGGGGGGAAGTATTTACGGAATGCAAGGAGAATAGAGCATGCCTGCATTATTTATCAGGGGCTCACAATACCCATCACATGAAGACTGTATTTGGACATAAATTAGTGATACTAGGAAACACCAGGGGTCCCAAACCTATCAGGATCCCGGACACATATGTAAAAATGTGTCATAGTCTTACCTTTCCTAGGAGTCTGGGAGCTGGCTCCAAGGCACCTTCCACCAGGAAGACAAAACTCTAACCTTTTATTTGCCATAAGCCCTCCGGACAGTTAATCTACAATTGATTAAGTCTTGGCAAATCATTTCAGCCTCTGAATTCTTAACTTCACTTTCTTACCCTGCCCCACCCTTTTTTCTTCTTTCTCTGTGAAGCAAGGAAGGCTATGTACGGCCTGCCGACTGTGCACCAAGCATTGAACTACCCCTTGATGTCTGAAGGGTTTGCATTAGTTCAGTTCAGTTCAGTTGCTCAGTCATGTCCGACTCTTTGCGACCCCATGAATCGCAGCACGCCAGGCCTCCCTGTCCATCACCATCTCCCAGAGTTCACTCAGATAAGTCCATCGAGTCCATGATGCCATCCAGCCATCTCATCCTCAGTCGTCCCCTTCTCCTCCTGCCCCCAATCCCTCCCAGCATCAGAGTCTTTTCCAATGAGTCAACTCTTCTCACGAGGTGGCCAAAGTACTGGAGTTTCAGCTTTAGCATCATTCCTTCCAAAGAAATCCCAGGGTTGATCTCCTTTAGAATGGACTGGTTGGATCTCCTTGCAGTCCAAGGGACTCTCAAGAGTCTTCTCTAACACCACAGTTCAAAAGCATCAATTCTTCGGCACTCAGCCTTCTTCACAGTCCAACTCTCACGTCCATACATGACCACTGGAAAAACCATAGCCTCGACTAGACGGACCTTAGTCGGCAAAGTAATGTCTCTGCTTTTGAATATACTATCTAGGTTGGTCATAACTTTTCTTCCAAGGAGTAAGCGTCTTTTAATTTCATGGCTGCAGTCACCATCTGCAGTGATTTTGGAGCCCCCAAAAATAAAAATCTGACACTGTTTGTACTGTTTCCCCATCTATTTCCCATGAAGTGATGGGACCAGATGCCGTGATCTTCGTTTTCTGAATGTTGAGCTTTAAGCCAACTTTTCGCTCTCCTCTTTCACTTTCATCAAGAGGCTTTTTAGCTCCTCTTCACTTTCTGCCATAAGGGTGGTGTCATCTGCATATCTGCTGCTGCTGCTGCTGCTAAGTTGCTCCAGTTGTGTCCAACTCTGTGCGATCCCACACACGGGAGCCCACCAGGCTCCGCCGTCCCTGGGATTCTCCAGGCAAGAACACTGGAGTGGGTTGCCATTTCCTTCTCCATCTGCATATCTGAGGTGATTGATATTTCTCCCGGCAATCTTGATTCCAGCTTGTGCTTCTTCCAGCCAAGCGTTTCTCATGATGGACTCTGCATAGAAGTTAAATAAGCAGGGTGACAATATACAGCCTTGATGTACTCCTTTTCCTATTTGGAACCAGTCTGTTGTTCCATGTCCAGTTCTAACTGTTGCTTCCTGACCTGCATACAGATTTCTCAAGAGGCAGGTTAGGTGG
Organism: Ovis canadensis; assembly: GCF_042477335.2. Classification (NCBI taxonomy): domain Eukaryota; kingdom Metazoa; phylum Chordata; class Mammalia; order Artiodactyla; family Bovidae; genus Ovis; species Ovis canadensis. Next base: position 70,303,155 of record NC_091267.1, read on the forward strand.
TCTGGTATTCCCAACTCTTTCAGAATTTTCCACAGTTGATTGTGATCCACACAGTCAAAGGCTTTGGCATAGTCAATAAAGCAGAAATAGATGTTTTTGTGGAACTCTCTTGCTTTTTCCATGATCCAGCGGATGTTGGCAATTTGATCTCTGGTTCCTCTGCCTTTTCTAAAACCAGCTTGAACATCTGGAAGTTCACAGTTCATGTATTGCTGAAGCCTGGCTTGGAGAATTTTGAGCATTACTTTACTAGCATGTGAGATGAGTGCAATTGTGCGGTAGTTTGAGCATTCTTTTGCATTGCCTTTCTTTGGGATTGGAATGAACACTGACCTTTTCCAGTCCTGTGGCCACTGCTGAGTTTTCCCAATTTGCTGGCATATCGAGTGCAGCACTTTCACAGCATCATCTTTCAGGATTTGAAATAGCTCAACTGGAATGCCATCACCTCCAGTAGCTTTGTTCATAGTGATGCTTTCTAAGGCCTACTTGACTTCACATTCCAGGATGTCTGGTTCTAGATTAGTGATCACATCATCATGATTATCTGGGTCATGAAGATCTTTTTTGTACAGTTCTTCTGTGTATTCTTGCCACCTCTTCTTAATATCTTCTGCTTCTGTGAGGTCCATACCATTTCTGTCCTTTATCGAGCCCATCTTTGCATGAAATGTTCCCTTGGTATCTCTAATTTTCTTGAAGAGATCTCTAGTCTTTCCCATTCTGTTCTTTTCCTCTACTTCTTTGCATTGATCGCTAAAGAAGGTTTTCTTATCTCTTCTTGCTATTCTTTGGAACTCTGCATTCAGATGCTTATATCCTTCTTTCCTTTTCTCCTTTGCTTTTCACTTCTCTTCTTTTCACAGCTATTTGTAAGGCCTCCCCAGACAGCCATTTTGCTTTTTTGCATTTCTTTTCCATGGGGATGGTCTTGATCCCTGTCTCCTGTACCGTGTCACGAACCTCATTCCATAGTTTATCAGGCACTCTATCTATCAGATCTAGTCCCTTAAATCTATTTCTCACTTCCACTGTATAATCATAAGGGATTTGATTTAGGTCATACCTGAATGGTCTAGCGGTTTTCCCGACTTTCTTCAATTTAAGTCTGAATTTGGCAATAAGGAGTTCATGATCTGAGCCACAGTCAGCTCCTGGTCTTGTTTTTGTTGACTATATAGAGCTTCTCCATCTTTGGCTGCAAAGACTATAATCAATCTGATTTCGGTGTTGACCATCTGGTGATGTCCATGTGTAGAGTCTTCTCTTGTGTTGTTGGAGAGGGTATTTGCTATGACCAGTGCATTTTCTTGGCAAAACTCTATTAGTATTCATCCCCATTTTACAGATGAGGAAACGGAGGCTCCAGGTCATGCAGCTGATAAGTGGCCAATGTAAAATTGGCGACCAGGTCTTGGACTTCAGGCCGAGGTTTCTTTTCACCCTGTATTTGACTCACCACCTGGGCAGGAAGGCGACAGTTGTTCTTCGCTTCCTTATCAGCTCTGTGTAGCCACAGGGATGCCACCTGCCACAGAACCACAGAACTGGTTGCATACAGCCGTGGACGTTTATTTCTGCTTAGGAGTCCATGGGTCAGCTGAGCAGTTCTGCTGTTCAAGGCCACGTTCCTGGGCAGACCCAGGCTGGCCTGGGCTTGTCACGCAGCATCTAGCACTCTGGGAGTGTGACTAAGTCACCTGGCTTCTGGAAGCCTGGGCTGTCCCTTCTGCTGGCCAGAGTGAATCACCAGACCAGCCCGGATCCAGGAAGAGCAGACTGCCTCCATCTCATGCCGGGAGGCCCTGCAGAGTGGCGGCAGGAGGTGGGATGGTGGCAGGGGAAGAACGGGGGACAGTTTTTCTGTCTGCCTGCCTTGGTCCTGCTGCGGGGCTGCCTTGCTTCCCCCGGGGCCTGCCCCTGCTTCCTAGAAGCCTCAGTTGCCCTGCTCCCTCCTTGCCATGCCTGCCCTCAGAGCTGTTTCTTGTTTGTACCCAGACTGTTGTGCAGGATGACTTCAAAGCAGGATTTCAATGGCCCTCTTCCCAGGGGGAAGCGATGCAGTCAGTCTGGCAGGGGTTAAGCCTTCCACTGACCTGATTAAGCTGAGGCAGGCTGCCTTCAGCATCAGCCAGCCGGGGGGCCGAAACCACACCAAGGAGTCTCCTCTGCTTGCACCTGAGGCCAGTGTGTCTTCTGGGTACCGCGCAGGGGCAAGGGGTGGCTCTCCACTGCTCATCCTTGCTTGAGTGTCTCCAGGCATCATGTCACGCTGGTGGGGCCACAGTTCCTCTGCTCTGTGGGTGCACAACCCTCTCACCACTGCTGCTGCCACCCCAGGGTTCTCAATGACCTCTCTCTGGTTTGTGTGTTTGTGGTTTCCAGGGAAGAGGGTTGGAAGGAAAGGTCTACCTCCACAGGACTCCCAGGCCAGCTGGTTGACATGGGAGATGATGCTGGGCAGTGAGGGGGGAGGAGAGTGCAGCCTGGAGGAGGGGGCGCAGGGCTAGGAGGGGAGGCCGAGCTGGAAAGGGCTGCTGGGTTCCTGGAGGTCTGGAATGGGCCAGAAAGCTCATGAGAAGAAGCCAGCACACGGAGAGGAAGCAGGAAAGATGGGAGTTTCAAATGGAGGATGGAGCATTGGGAGACTGGGGTTGACATATCCACACTGTAGATGCTACACAGCAAACAGGTAACTACTGAGAACAAGCCTGAGCACAGGGAGCTCTGCTTGGTCTCTGTGGTGACTGAAAGGGAAAGAAGTCCAAAACGGAGGGGATTTTTTGGACACACACACATACACATACACACATATATATATACACACACACATATATATATACACACACACACACTGCAACCCTTGGACTGTAGCCCACCAGGCTCCTCAGCCCATGGGTGTTTTCAGACAAGAATACTGGAGTGGGTTGCCATTTCCTTCTCCAGGGGATCTTCCCGACTCAGGGATCAAATCTGCATCTCCTATGTCTCCTGCATCGCAGCTGGATTCTTAACCCACTGAGCCGTCAGGGAAGCCCTTAGATACTACATATAAAACGGAGAACTAATGAGAACAAGCCTGATAGCACAAGGAGCTGGACTCAGTCTCTGTGATGACCGAATGGGAAGAAGTCCAAAAGCGAGGGGATTTTTTATGGATGCACACACACACACACACACACACACTCGTATATATACATATATATATGGTTGATTCACTTTGCTGTACAGTAGAAACGACATTTAAAACAACTCTAATAAAAATTAATTTAAAAAAATAAAAAATTTAAAAGATGGGCGCTAAGAGCACAAGCATTGGGAGGCTGGTGTTTCCAGGCCCCAGAGGCCGCGTCGCACCCACAGTGACCCTACTAACAAGCCTGGTGCCTGCTCAGACCGCCTTCACAAGCAAAGAGTTCCTGACCCCTGCGAGGTGGGCCAAAGGGTTAACGAGACTGAAGCTTCTAGACTGGAAGGAGACACCCCAATTCCATTTCCCACTAAGGCAGGTAGGGTAAGTATCCCCCCAAAAGAGGCACCTGCCCACCATGGGACTCGACAGGTGGAAGGGACTGTGTGTGGTAACAGCTTGCAGGGAATGACTGATGACGCCCTTAATTCTTCGGACCCCTTGAGAAGTCACGGAGAAAGACCGCGTTTGCATTTGGTTTGGGGAGATACGTAAGACGGCACCAGGAGGGAGAGGAAGGCAGAATGCACATCTGTCAGGAGGACGGGACAGACAGACGGCAGTTGTTTTGGTCCGGTCCCGGGAAGGGGAGGGAGGTGCAGCGGCCACGCGCCTGCCACCCGGCTGCTGAGCGGACTCAGGCAGGGCCGGTTAGGCCGGAGTTCGCGGGACCCTTCGGGCGCTCATGATTCTGCAGCGGATCGTGGGACGGGTTCCCCAGAAACAGACAACAGACGGGAGCCTGTCCCGCCCTTTTTCTCAGCAGGGACCTGCATTCTTGGGGCAGAATCCCCGTGGCGTGGGGCGGGGTGGGGGGAGGGGACCTCAGCTCCAAAGCGAGCAGAGCTGACCGAGCAGGGCTGCTGCTGGGCCCCTCGGGACTGAGCAGCGGGGAAGGGGCTTCCGGGCCTACCTGTCAGCCCCGACGCTCATTTTGTCGTTCAGGTACTAGGTCGTGTCCGACTCTTTGCGACCCCGTGGACTGCATCCCACCAGGCTTCCCTGTCCATCACCATCTTCCGGAGCTTGCTCAAACCCATGTCCATTGAGTCGGTGGTGCCATCCAACCGCCTCACCCTCTGTGGTCCCCTTCTCCTCCCGCCTCTAGGCTTTCCCGGCATCCGGGTCTTTTCAAATGAGTCGGCTCCTCGGGTCAGGCGCCCTAAACAAGTCACTGAACTCTCTCACTCACGGCATGCAAAAACCAGAGGCCTCTGTCCCAGGAAGGAAAATAAGTGATGAGTGAGAATAAGCCTTTTCCGTCAGAGGAACGACACAGTCTCTGCCCTTTGTGGCTGGCGGGGGAGGGGGGCGGGCGAAGGGCCCGATGCGTGCCATTTGTCGCAGCCTCCTGCATGTTTTTCTCGAGTCTCTGATGCTGTCCCTCACCCTGCACCGCCTCCCTTTGAATCTGCTCCTGATGGAATGACTTCTGGCTGTACAGCCTTGCCATGTGCCTGGCTGCCCACGTGCAAGTGTTTGACGGCGCTGTGGCCAGGTGCCCTGGGTGCCGGAAGACAGCTGAGCCCCTGAGGATACCCAGGAGTGGCCTGGCCTCACTGGTGGGATGCAGGGAGAAGGGGCCAGTCGTAGAAGTTCTCTCGCTCCTGGTGTAGGAAGATCTGCTCCAGGGAAATGGCACAGGCTTGGAGATGAACTTTGTCAGGTTCTGCCCCTCCAAAGAGTGGCCACCAGTGAACAGGTGAATGGGCATCTCAGGGATCTCGGAGGGCTTGAGCCTCAAACCAGCACTTCCCTTCTTATTTCACCCTGCGAGCCCGGTGGTCTGAAACACTTGTCCACTTGTCTTAGGCAGTAGCTGTCACCTCTGTTGTTGAACACAGATACCTCCCTCTCTGCAATCTGCTGGTCCCAGGTCGTGGACCTCAAAAGATAGGTAGTGTTACCCATCTGAGCTGATACTGTTCCTGCCCCAGAAGGGGAGAAAAAGCTCTGTAGCCCCAATAGGCAGCCTCACTGCACGCAAATGACTTCTTGTCTTTGTCATAGACATAAGCTCTCAAACTTCCATGGCCCACTTGGGGACCACTTCCCAAGAGAGGAAGGAAGATGGGGAATGGCTGGGGGATGACTCCCTCCTCCCATCCAGCAACACACAGACACACACACACGGCCCCGTGGCACGCCCTCTCTTCTCTCCTGGAAGAGGGAGGAGAAGCAGCAGACCCCAGCACGGGCAGGAGCCCAAGCTTACCTCCCACCCTCCAGGAGCAGAGCTTACCTCGAGTGGGAGGAGCTCAGCTCATCCACACTGCTGATGAGCACCGTCTGCTGGGTTTCTAGCACATGTTCCTGGGCTGTCAGGAGTTACTTGGCATTTCCCAAGCTGTTGTGAGATGGGTATTTGACTGTAGCATGCAATGTTCTCACACCAAAACCACTGACACTCCTGACTGTGCCCCTGGGCATAGCTGACTTTACATCTTGTCTGAGAAATTCTGAGGTTCCTGCCTTCATGCCAACTCCCAGACGTCGTTTGATCTGTCTGCTTTTTCTTAGACTTGCAAAGCAGATGTCTGCCCTCTTTTTGTATCTTCCTTCAGCTCCTGACCAACTGCTTTTGTAGGAATCACGGAGTGGCAGCTGCCAAGTGTCAGGACTTTGGGCATGTTACATATTTGCTGCCTCATTCTTTGGAGCTTTTGGACTTGCCGTGCATTGTCTGACCACAGGCTGAAGCTTTGTGTTTGTTGGTATCAGATCTGTTGGCTTTGGGAAGCTCTTGGGAAGGAATACACAGGATGTGTTGATCTGTTCTTTCTCTGCAGGTTGCTGAATGTTAAACTTTTAACATTTTGTCTCTTAACTCATATATGGATGTATCCTCAAATACAATCTGACAGGCCAACTTGGACCAGCATCAGCACTGCCTAAGTACCCTCTTAAAAGTGCAGATACACCCCACACCAGTTAGAATGACCACCATTAAAAAGTCTATTAATACAAGTAGTAAATGCTAGAGCGGGTGTGAGAAAAAGGGAACCCTACCACACTGTTGGTGGGGATGTAAATTAGTGCATCTGTGATGGAGAACAGTATAGAGGTTCCTTAAAAAACTAAAAATAGAGTTACCCTATGACTGTGCAATCCCACTCCTGGGCATATACCCAGAGGAAACCATAATTTGAAAAGATAGATGCACCTCCAGCGCTCACAGCAACGCTGCTTACCACAGCCGAGACGCGGAAACGACGCAAGTGTCCATCAGCAGATTAATGGATGAAGATGTGAGACGCATGTCTGTGTGTGTGTGTATGTGTGCCACACATGATGTGCATTTACACACACAATGGAATGCTCCTCAGCCATAAGAAAGAACAAAATAATGTCATTTGCAGCAACATGGTGGACCTAGAGATTATCATAGTAAGTGAAGAAAGTCAGAGAAATATAAATATTTGATATTACTTATATGTGGAATCTAAAAATCGATGCAGGTGAACTTATTTACAAACAAAAATACATTCACAGATACAGAAAACAAACTTATGATTACCAAGGGGTTAACAGGGAATGGGGAAGGAGAGTTAAGTTAGGAGTTTGGGATTAACATATACACACTGCTTTATATAAAATAAAGAACAGGGACCTACTAGACAGCATAGGGAACTATATCCAATATCTTGCAGGCTATAATGGAAAAATCTGAAAAAGAATGTGTGTGTGTGTGTGTGTGTGTGTGTAAAACTGAATCACTTTTCTGTATACCTAAAACTGGCACAACATTGTAGATTAACTACACTTCAGTTTCTTAATGGGTTTTTTTAAGGCACCAATAAAGCATTATCTGAAGAATAATCAATAGTGGTATGAAGGCTGAGGACTGTGTGATTAACCCAAAGAGAATGAATTGACTGAGGGTCTCAGCCGATGTTGGTAGAATATATGTGGCCAGATCTTATCAGGCGGTTTCCGCACACCGCTGTTGACTCAGAATCTTCCAGATGTGGGCTTGGCACCCATGTCCTGGGAGGCTGGGGTGGGAACAGCTATCTGGGAACCTGAATTGGCTGTGGGGTCAAGCACACAGGCTCTCCTGTCTCAGAAGCACCCTCAGAGGTTTGTGAAAGCACAGATTCCAGAACCCTACCCCACACAGTGAGAGTCAGGATTTCTGGGGACAGACCTCCGGGGCTACACTGCAGATAGATTCTATTTAAGGGGCCAGGGGCGTGAGTGCCATCCCTGTAGAAGACAAAGGTGGGGAGACTCAAGGACTGGATGCCTGCCCTCGGCCTGCAGCCAGCCTGGAATGTGACCTTAGCTCAGTCACTTACACCCTCAAGTCTCCACTTATTTCATTTTAAAGAAAGAATAATTCTTCCACTTACCTACCTTGGGATTCCTGGGGTAATCCAGCCAGAGGGAAGGGGGCATGCACACACTTTGCCTCACGGAAGCCTCTACAGAGGTGAGCACCTTCTTTCCGTTATGCTGATGAGGAAGACGGGCACTGGGAGGTTACGTCATTTACCGAGATGCCAAGTCTTGGAGGTGAAGGAGCCCAGGTTAGAATCCAGGTGTTGGGTTCTGGAACATTCCATCCCATCCGGGTGCTCCTCTGAGACTCTAGCAGCCAGACAGATCCTTGTTCCCCTTCATGGGTCACAGCCTTGTCGTGGTGAAGTGGTTTGCATGACTCAGTGAAGCTATGAGCCATACCGTGTAGGGCCACCCAACACGGACGGGTCACAGTGGGGAGTTCTGACAGAACGTGGTCCGCTGGAGGAGAGAGTGCCAACCACGCCAGTATTCTTGTCGCGAGAACCCCGTGAGCAGTGTGAAAAAGCAAAAAGACACGACACTGGAAGGGGAGCCCCTCAGGTTGGCAGGTGTCCAGCATGCTGCTGGGCAACTCCTCACAGCTCCAGAGAGAAGGAATCGGCGGGGCCAAAGCGGAAGTGATGTCGTGGAGGTGTGTCTGATGGTGAAAGTCAAGGCTGATGCTGTAAAGAGCGATATTGCCCAGGAACCTGGAACGTTAGGTTCGTGAATCAAGGAATACTGGACGTAGTCGAGCAGGAGCAGGATATGGACCAGCCGCATCACCTGGGAGCTCATTAGAAATGCAGGCTGTTGGGCCCCACCCAGGTTGACCGCCTCAGACCCTGCGTTGGAACGAGCTTTCCAGATAATCCCTGAGCAATTAAGCTTTGTTTTTTTAGTATCTTTTATTTAGGCTGTGCTGGGCCTTCATTACTGCAGGCAGGCTTTCTTTAGTTGTGGCGAGCAGGGGCTGCTCTCTAGTTGTGACGTGCAGGCTTCTCACTGAGGTGGCATCTCTTGATGTGGAGCACAGGCTCTGGGGCGTGTGGGCTTCTAGCTGGGGCACACAGGCTTAGTTGTCTTGTAGCATATGGAAACTTCTGGACCAGGGATCGAACCCATGTCCCCTGCATTGGCAGGTGGGTTCTTAACCACTGGACCACCGGGGAAGTCCCTACTCTGAACTTTAGAAACACGGTTGTGGAGGATTGCACTAGAGAGGGCAAGTTTACCAACGTGGTTAAAGTAAATATCCAAAATCCAGCAAAAGTGTGACCTCCCAGGGATAATCAAAGAAGAAATCTTAACTGGGAAGTTCCTATGGGAGAAGAGTAACTGTAAGCTGTTTCAGCCCTTTCTGAGTTCCCATTGCAGGGCAAGTGCCCTTTATCTGAGAGAATCCAAGCTTTCCAAGAGACTGAGGGTTTTGGAGTGAAACAAATTGTTTCTTATAGGTGTGTATATGTGGGCTTCCCCGGTGGCTCAGCTAGTGAAGAATCCGCCTGCAACGCAGGAGACCTGAGCTCCATCTCTGGGTGGGGAACATCCTCTGGAGAAGGGAAAGGCTACCCACTCCAGGATTTTGGCCTGGAGAATTTCATGGACTGTGTATCCATGGAGTCACAAAGAGTCACAGCTGAGTGCCTTTCACTTTCATATGTGTGTTGTGTTTAATTTTCAAAGGTAACACGATTGCTTGTGGAAGTAAGATAAGGAAAAGTCAGGAGGAGAGGGTTTAGCAGAGCTGCCGTCACCCAACAGGTTTACGGAGGGCTCTCCTGCCCCTGCCCTTTTTCGTAGCTTCTCACTTGTTTCAGGAGTGATTCCTTTATGGCTGATGGCATCCAACAGGGAGGCTGGCCAGTTGGGTCGCGGGGAGTTCAGCTTCCAGAATATTTTTCCTGTGAGTGTTTTTCCTCAGGTTAAATCCTAAGACCCAGCCGTTTGAAGGATGTTCCCCTGATACTCACCCCACAGCAGCCCCACTACAGCTCATTCTTGCAGAATACAGAGAGAAAAATGGCCTGACCCTAAGCTCAGAAGCAAGACTCACAAATCAGGGCTTTGAGAAGTCTGGAAAGGCTTCCAGACAGTACTCCAGACAGGTCGCCTTTGGGGAACATCAGAAGAGTACAAGGAGAGCTCAGCTGGGGCCAGAATGTCCAGTAGCAGTTGATTCAGGGAAGGATGCTCCCAGCTAGACTTCTGCTCCCTCCTCGCCTTTCCTGGATTAGCTGTGTCTGTTGTTGTTCAGTTGCTAAGTTGTGTCTGACTCTTGGCGACCCCATGGACTGCACACCAGACTTCCCTGTTCTTCACTATCTCCCAGAGTTTGCCCAAACTCACGTCCGTTGAGTCGGTGATGCCATATAATCTAACCATCTCATCCTCTGCCACCCTCTTCAGCTTTTGCCGTCAGTGTTTCCCAGCATCAGTCTTTTCCAATGAGTCGGCTCTTGAGGCTACACAAAACCCTTGGATGAGCTGAGGTTTCCGTCCAGTGATTTTAGCGCGTGTTCTCGTGTTTAAATCTGTGACTCGTATGCACTGTACTAGCCCTTAGAGGTTACTTTTCTGGGACCCACTCTGTGAAATGTGCACATTCCTAAAAGAGTCAAGACACCACTTGTCCTCAGTATCCCAAGCATTCAGTTATGTCCGCGGTTCCAAAAGGAGCCCGTCGGGAGCGTCACGCAGACCTGATGCCCGCCTTCCAGGAACGTGTAGGGTAAGGCGGAGGCAGCGACGCATATTAAAGCGTGCTGGCAGCCCAGCTGTGGAGACCTAGCTGCTGAATCAGACACTGGCCTCTAATCCCGTGTAAATATGGGTTCTTCTGCCAACCTCAGCCCTGGTCTTCACGTACTAGCTTCACTTCAGACCAGCCGAATTACAGCTGGTTAGACCAGCTTTTTCATGGACTTCCCCTCCCTGTTTGATATGTTTGGGTTTTTTTTTTTTTTAATTTTTTCGAAAGTCTAGAGGAAGGGGGTTTGGGGTTGGGATGATGCCATCGCTCCTTTCATTCTGTTCACAACTTTTTGAGTCATGTGGGTGGAAGGTTTTGAGAAATGACGCCACGTTTAAGTTTTGACTCCAGAAAGTCGTGTGGCTCAGCTCTCAGCAGTTCTAGAGGGAGACTCTGAAAGAGGAACCGGGTAACCAGGCTTCCCCAGGGGAAGGGGTCCTTTTCTTCAGAACACTTGATTTCACAGATGAAGAGTTTTAAGGGGGTGGGGGTGGGCGGTCTGGGGTGAAAGAGAAAGCAACAGGCGTTTGGTTCAAAAACCCGGGTGTGTAGAACAGCTCTGTTCTTTCCTCCTCCCTCCGTTCCCCACTAACAGATGTCTTCCATCACACAGAGATGAGCTGGGAAGGCTGGTTGCTGACAGCTAGGCAATTCGCAGAATAAAGTTTACTGGTCCATATCCCCTCTGCGAGTCCCCTGTTCTCTCGGTGCATCAGCTCGGCGGGAGGGCCGGGTCTCAGCCTCACCCTGACTCTCTGCTCCTTCTCTCCCCCTTCTAGCGTGCAAACGCAAAGAGCAAGAGCCCAACAAGGACAGGAACAATTCCCAGAAGAAATCCCGCCTGGTGTTCACCGACCTCCAACGCCGAACGCTCTTCGCCATCTTCAAGGAGAACAAGCGCCCGTCCAAAGAGATGCAGATCACCATCTCCCAGCAGCTGGGCCTGGAGCTCACGACCGTCAGCAACTTCTTCATGAACGCCCGGCGCCGCAGCCTGGAGAAGTGGCAGGACGACCTGAGCGCGGGCGGTGCCTCGTCCACCTCCGGCACTTGCACCAAAGCGTGACGGAAGGACTCTCAGCTGGGCACAAGTCGCCTCCCGATGAGGACAACCGATACCCAAAGAAAACGCAGAGGAAAGAGACACCGGATTCTTAGCTGGGGCCCTTCACTGGTGATTTGAAAGCACAATTCTCTTGAAACTTTTCTATTCTAGCTGTAATCATAGGCCAGGTGTTTTTTGTTCATTTGTTTTTAATGGCTATGGAGTCCACGTGCAAGCTGAAAATTAATCTCTTTGAACTGGACATTGTCTTCTGAGCGAGCGTGCTAAGCACCCCAGGAACCCAAATGGGGCCTTCCTAGAGCAAGTCAATTCCAGCCTAGTGTCAGCCAATCAGGATTGCTTAGAATGTCAGCATCCCAGTTTGGGTCCTGTCAGCCTGTTGCAGTCAGCGTTCCCGTGAGTTAATAGTAGGACTCCGGCTTGTATAAGGACTCTTGAGTTTGGGTTCCCAAGATGCTACAGTAAGAGAAGAATCTAGCAACAAGAATGACCTCATTTGCTTTCCAAGTGCTTAGCTTCATCAAACCGTAGTTCACCAATGTTCACAGCCATAACATAAAAAACCATCCGAATGACAATTACTGAGCACAAGTTTTAAATATGGAAGTTTAAAAAAAAAAAATTCGAGGACCTGTTTTTTCCCAACTCAGGCATCTTTTTCATTGAATGGTTTAGAAAGCTTTAAGTTGATCCAGTTTACAGTTTTCTTTTCCTTACCTCCTGGAAATCTCACGTGGTCTTGGATCCATCAAAAAATAAAACAAACCAAGTCAGTTCACTTGAGCGCCAAGTATCAAGCACAACGAAGATAAATAGACAAGTGAGGGAGGTTCTGGATTCACTGCGTCTGGATTTTCAAGACACCAATTGGGAAGTCAAGAGGGAATCACTGGGAATATGGCTTCAAGCACATTTTGCAGTTTGCTACACGTTATGTTTGTACATAATGAAAACGCACACTCAGGAGGCCAATTTAACTCTTACGGTATACAGAGCAAATGCAGCATTTTAAAAGATCTAGATTTTTTTAGATCGTAAATGTATCCTTCTTGGTTACCCATCATCACCTGGTTCCTCCTATTGTGCATTATGACCACCACATAATACATTCTCACGCTTTCAGATTTGGGTTATTCCCTTGTCCATCCCATCAATAGGGACGTTTTCAGTGTTTCCTAGCAAGGAAAAAAAAAGACTTCAAACCACCAAACATGTTACTCATAACCATCATCTAGTCCTGAATCTCTTTCATTATTGAATCATCCTAGCAGAACAGCTGAATAAATCTGGAGAAAAACACAGCACACCAAAGAAGCAGAATACTGCAAACCAAAGACATTTATTACTTGCCATTTTCTAGCCTGAAAAAAAATACTGTGATTACTTTTAGAAGTCAGAAAACCTGTGCAACTCCAAATGGCTTTCAGCGCTCGCATTTGGCTCATCCCTGGGCCGAGTGGACCGGCTACGCCAAGGATGTTAGCCAAGCCACCGAGCGAGTGGCTTTCTGGTTCCTGGCTGTTACCTTCCCACAGCAAGTGGAGGAGGGCCCACAGGACCCCCAGGAGATTGCGACGGTCACCATGTGCATATTTACCAGTGAATGGCCCCAGGTGGGCACCACAGGGGTGTTCAGAGCAAGCCAAACGCTGCAATGATGCTTTACAGACACTTGAGACTGACTTTTTTTATGAGTTACTTAATCGAAACCAAAGAAACTTTTTCTGCACCTACTTCTGCAACAAACAAAACTGTCCCATTGAAATGAATAAAGAAAAACGGACGTCCATGAAAATCCACCACCAACAAGATGGAAGCACGCCAGAAAGAAAAAAAAAAAAAAAAAAAACATCGAGACACACTGTGTTCGAACAGACCTCTTGGGACATTTTTTGGAAGCAGATTTTTAAAAAGGGTTTGAGACAGGAAGAGAAATAAGGAAGAGCCGCCGTGGCTGCTGCTCCACCCGACGACTCACGCGGTAATCTTAAAGGTGAAGATTGTCTTTAATTTGTGCCTATGCAGTTTTTCAAAAGAACACGGAACAGAGCAACAGAAACCTCAACAGCTACAATACCAAAGATGAGGATTTCTCACACCTTTGTTTCAGTTCATTATCCCCTCTTGCCTGGCTTAAATACTAATAGCGCCATTGATCTGTGTGTAAAGGTAATCAATTTCGTTTCTGAGCAATGAGAGGAAAGGGTCATTTATTTTATTTTATTGCTTCCCTATCATTTTGTTTTATGGCTTTCTACCCAACATGGAATCTCTCAGAAGATTCCATGGAACTCCACTTTAAGATGTTGGGGGTACTGAGCAGTTCTCTTTGCTCAGCAGAGCGTGGGGAATCATACTGTCCCTTGAATGTTCTTTGCTTAACCCTCCCGTACTCTTGATTCCTTCTGTGTTCAGAGTCTCATCATCAAGGGAGGGAAGGAGAGTGAGGGTCAGGAGTAGGGGTCTTGGGGACGCATCCTCTCCCGAGCCACAGAACCAAAGAATTTATAGAGGAATTGACAAGCCTCATCTTCATGTGATTGCTACATCCTAACAGGGCTTCATTTGGGGGTGGGGGGAGACATGTAAAAATGATTGTCAGTTTCTACTTTTCTATTAGCTTTTTAAAAACTCAGCTGTAAAGTTGCATTTCTAAAGAAAGAGATATATATAATATATGAATACATATATAGATTCAACTTGACATTGGTGATAACGCAAAGTTATTGCTGTTCAAATTCATGTCTTGTTTTTGTCAAGTGCTTCATCACTTAAGTACTCAGTTCAGAGCTTTGCTCATTTCTCATGCCATCCCAGAGTGTGGATGCTTTAGAGTATTCTGATTTCTGTGAAAATTTCTGGGAAGGGTTGAAAGTCAAGTTCGAGCATTTCAGCGTTTTAACGTGTTGATAAATGGGTCCATGGGACGAATGAGTATTATTTGTATTTTGAGTCATCTCTGTTCTCTGTCTCAGCCATGATCAGGGTGGTGAGTGATGTCCATCCACCACGGCCGGGGAGGCAGGTATTCGTCTTCCCTAACTGCTGGGGAAGCTCAGTGGTCTGTTCCCACCAGTTACAGAGATGAGGCCAGCCCAGACCCGTCTTCTCCAGGAGCCCTGTCCCGTCAGGGTGTTCGAGATGCCCCTCAATGAGTAGATCCACCAAGAGACTTCTTGCAGAAGTCCAGCTCCTGCTGCAGCAGGTTCATCGGGCTTCCTCAGGGTGGTAACGACCAATTTGTTTAGACAAGCCCATGTGCAGCCACGGCTGGCACTGGGGTGAGGCAGCGGTGCTGGGGGGTAGGGGTGTCTCAGACCTGGAGAGCAAACACGAGGCAAGGAGTAGGGAGGATCCCCGATTCTTGCTTGGAAGACCTGTTGTCTGTGGTGCCAGCTCCTTGCCCCTTCCACGTCGGTCTCCCTTTGCAGAGGCGGCAGCCTGGAGCCACGAAAAGAAAGTGACTTTCCGTGGCTTTTATGATTCATCCTACCCGGGGATGTTCCTTGACTTTGCCCTTTGTCGCTTTGTCTCTTGCTCATTCTCCATGTCTCCTTTGTCAGATGACCAAGAAAAGAGCATGTTTCAGCAGGGGAGTGCTCCTATTGGGTTGATAAAAGCGAATTTCAGCTTGGGCATTCCTTAATGAAACTTTGTGATTCATGGCCAACGGAAATGCTTGTTCTTCCCAAGACTGGGCTGAGGAGCGAAGCCTGCTTGGTTTGGTTAGTGATTCTTTGGCATGCCAGGCTCAGCATTTGGGTCTCTAGTGTCCTCTGAAGATGTCTACACTGAAAGAGGCTGCCTCGTGGCCTGAGATTTCAACCCTGGTCCAACCAAGTGTAGACACATATACCCTCAGTGTTCCTGGGGACCAGAGGGAGATGTCATAATGTAAAAAAAAGGCAAGAACTTCCCTCTGGGGTTTTGATAAATGTCTCATAGCAAATAATGCCATACCAGAGAGAAGTGCTTGCTTCTGAAAAATTATTTACGTACATATATAAATACATGTGTGTATCTATATATTTGTGTATTGAAAAGTTAAGTCCTACAGAATTTCAATTTGTTAAAAATGTGAAAGAAAGAAAAAAAAACCCTGCAAACTGAATTATAATGGAATTTGACCCACTATGTCTTTCCTCAAGCATTTAAAAACTTATTTTAGGTTAACAGTTTTAGAAAAAAAAAAAAAACTCTTTGGACTTAGTTATAGTCTAGCATCCATTTCCTCAATCCAAGAAAAATTCCAGGCATCAGCAATGAAAAGGGCAGGGCAGAGTGAAGGGACAATTCCAAACCAAATTCACATTCTTGAGACAATGGAAATCCTAAAGCCATTGGCTGGAAAATTCTTTATTTCTTTAGGGAAATAGGCTTGCCTCCGTTTTTGCTTTCAATTTTATTTTTGTCCTGAGGATGTAGTTCTTTCATTCCAGGAAACTTTTATTTTAAAAAGAGCCAATATATTTCTTTAAAAAAAAAAAAAAGAAAAGAGCAACAACAATAAAAACTCATCCACAATATTTAAAGGCCTTTCCAAAATGTAAAATAGCATATAGGTTGTAACACTTAACAGTACAGGTGGGAATAAGCAGGTAGCCTGACTCTTGGGAGAAATCATCTCTGCAGGATCTCTTTTCCTGAGGGCTCCTGTGGGCTCTGGAAATTCAAGCTCATTTTTATTTCTAGCTAAAATAAAAGCAAAATTAGGAGTAAATCTGATACACACACACACATTTTTGTTAAGTCAGACGATGTATTTCAGAGCCAAACATAAATGCCTTTTAGATTATCAACCATTTTTCTTTATGCTGGGTGTCCACCTATTCATGCTGATATACTGAAGTTAAACAGCTTTGTGAAAAATATGACTACCACCTGGGTGCAGGGGGACGCTTTCCCACTTTTGAAAATGCTGGTAGAATTATAGAAGTGTCCGTTGAGTACTGTTCCTGAAGCATCATGACAGTATACCTTTGTGGTGAACTCTGATTTTCAGGAGGTTGTATAGTAGGAATAGGAATTTCTTAAAAATAGAAAAAGAGCAGGCTGGGTTCCAGTCTTATTGAAGAATAATGGAGTATATTAGAAAGTAGAGAAAAAGATGATCCATGTGGTCAAGCAAGGTTGACCCCAAAGCCCAAACCCAAGTACTGTGACGGTAACTGTCACGATTCCTAACAAATCAGAGCTGATTTTTTGTTGCTGCTGCTGCCAATGCCTTGTGGTTCAGACTAAGCCTAACCAGGAAGAGCGAGTGAAAGATGGTAGACAGAAAAGGGATATAGTTGGTTTGCCTATCGTTCTGATGTTTACTTGTAAGACTGGAGAGCCTTTATACATTTAGCGAAGACCAAGTTGCCTCTAAAGCAACAGCAGATTCTAGTTTTCAAATAAGGCCACAAAATCCTTACTAAAGGAAGCAAGTGTACTGGAGTTCACTGTATGAATCTTATCTAGTTAATGACAGTGGCTTTAAATATGGCTGTCCCAGTGCCTATTTTCTACCTATGATTTTTTTCTTTCCAAGGGCCAAAGGGAGGGAGGGTTGGTTTATTTGTTTTAGAAAGTCTCAGAATTGGTTATAAAATTTTTTTGAATGTACTAAAATGACATAGAGCCTCCCTTAAGTAGGCCCTGAAGTTACAGCTGAGGCTGATGGGCTGTTCCGTGAACCCCACGGGGACCAGAAGTCTTCCTTGTTCTCAGATACCAAAAAGGCTCTGACAGCCGGAAGCAAGTAAAAGCTGGAGCCTAAGCTTTCCTTACCGGTGTTGAGTTTGGTTGCCTGGAATTAACCAGTTCATTCCCTTTTAATGGAGGAAAAATACACATGGCTACAGATCTGTTCATTCCACGGAAGTCTTCCACTCTGCTCCAGCCTTAGCAGAGATATTTCCCACTGCATAAACCTTGGTAGATACATTTGCCTAATCCTTGTACCGTCTTCAGCTTGAGTGTATACAGATTTAGATGCCTCTTTCACCATGTATTCTCATAGGCATCTTATAGCAACACCCATCGCCTATGAGTGTCCAGACTGCACAGACACTTCCATATGTCCATACATACTGTCCCCGTTATAATAAATACATGTTCAATGGTCGTTTCACATGTATGTGGTACTTCTACAGTGTACACTATTTTTATTATTTATTGTAACATTGAAAACCAAAGTGCAGGGGGAAAAAAACATCCCAGCATCTTTATTCCCTACACTTGGAATTCTGCTCATTCGGTCACATCCAAGGTAAACTCAGCTTTCAAGAAACCTTGCATTTTATTTACACGTCTGTGTAAGAATGACACATGTGCTTGATGACTTCAGTTGAATAGCTTTATTCTGGATCTTTCATTAACTAAAGCTAAATCCAAAGACCTGAAAAGAGAACACACACCCCAAAAAAAAGGAAAAAGAAGGAAAAAGTAGCAAAGTATAAACTAATAAAGAAAAAAGTGGGCTCTGGTTTCCAGGGTTGAGAAAATGGTGATGTGGTCTTGGGGGGGCTGTGTCAGCTAGAGGGAGGGACATGGTGATTTTTGTTTTTCATGCTTGTCACATTTAAATGGACTTTTTGATCGTGAGAAAGTGCAGAGGTTACAATTTTCTGCTTTATTTTCATTTAGACTGTGGAAAGAGGCTATATGTTTTGTCCATTGAAAAATGAAGACGAAAGAAACCTTTTTTTTGCCCCTGTTATCTCTTTGGGTTATAACCCAACAAGCTAAGTACCATTAATGTAATTAATTTATTTAAATTAGTTTTTAACATACTGAATGTATAGAATTTTGATAATTTCTTAATCTTTCCTTACTCTGATTTTACTCTTTGTGCTTATTTATCAGAACCTAGACCAATGGTGCATCAGAGATGCGCGATCCCTTTTAGAATCCCCTTGAAGGTTTGCTTTATAAAGCAGAGAAATTCTGTTACAGACAGGGAAGAAATACAGGTTACAAAAAAAAAAAATTGAGGTATTTTTCTTTCTTGAATTAACTTTGAAAATAATTTAAGTAACCGTGATTAAATTATTTAAGTTCGCAGCCCCACCTGGTACCAAGCGAACTTCACCTTTTAATTATTGGGGCCCTCAGAGCCTTCATATTGTAACTTATTTATTTAACTTATTCAGCATCTGCAAAAGGTGCACGATATAGTTTATATTTTTTATTTAAAACAACAGAAAGCACTGCAGTTTGTTTGCTGTCAGACGGACAACAGAGCAAAGTTTGTGGACAAGCAATGACTATTCAACCCGAAACTGTGCATTCAGAAAACGCATGCTGAGACCCTGCTTCACCAGCCTGGATTTCAGGGCTTCTGTACAGAAACTGGAAAAATTAAAAAAAAAAAATCAGAACAGCAAAAAGAAACCCTTACACTAGCTGCTTCCAAGAATGAACTCTGTGTGTGTAAAACAACAAACAAAAAAGGATAAAAAAAAAAAGCAGAAAAAAGAAGAAAAAAAAAAAGGAAAAACTTTCTATTTCTAGTGAGAACCAAAGAAGGCTACCTCACTGACTTTTTCCATTTGTAATTTTAATCGTGTTGATGACACCAAAGATACCAAAGATTTCTTTCTCTGTGCGGTCTGCATTTTGCTTGTGCTCTTTTATAATTTTAACTCTTCTCTCTGACGTATGGCATGTATGGCCACAGCTCAGATACCCCAAAGAAATAGTTAATCTATGCGACAGTGGCTGCTGATCGGGAAAGGGATGTTTTCTGTGTTTTTCTTCGTGTGTTCGCTGTCCCCTCCACGTGTTCAGGATGCACGTTCAGATGTTGCCGTCACTGGATTCCTGAAATTCCGAATTGATGAAGAAGCCTGGTTGAAAGTGGCCTTCGGTCCCAGCCACGACCTCTGTTCCCTGCTTTGGAGCTGTCACGGTTGAGATTTCCTGTGATAGGAATCCTGATCCTTGAATGGTAGAGCTGGAAGGGACCTTGAGAAGTTTTTAGTCCAGCCCCTGGAGGCCCAGAGGACTGAAATAGTTAGCCAAGGCAAGTAACTGACCCAGAGGCAAAGCCCAGTCAAGCCTTCTGGGCCACTACTGTATTCATGCCTCATGCGCCTCTGCCTGAGATGAGCCACACATTGGCAAGAGAAGGAGGGCTTGGAGCTTGTCATGAACATTTTTACCTGGCAGAAATAGGCACAGGTATTTTGGTATCTGTCTAGCTAGAATCTCAACATAAGTCACATGAGATCAGTTGCTTGTAAAGCTAGTTAGCCTTGATTTGTTAGAGCTCACAGAGGGTTTTTGCCCTGGAAGTATACACTCTTCCATTGAGATCACTGTTGAACCTCCCGGTTCCAGAGTGTTGTAGAGATAAGTTTCTGATTCAGTGAGAAGAGAAAGTTCATTCTTGGTCTGTTGAGTTGAATTGTTATGCATATTTTTAGGTCAGTATTTGTCAGAGAAGGGGAATTCGATCACCATTTACACGTGGGACGTTTAAGCTATTCAGCTTTTCCCTTTTCCTCGACACAATACATCGTTTCGAGGGTACCTCTGTACTTATGAGAGACGTTTAAGCCTTGTATCATCGGATGCTGAAACGTTACTCATTAGGAACAAAAGATGACCACAAAATTTCAGAGGAGTCGATAACGCCAGTCTAGGAAACAAATGCTTAAATTTACTTCTCTTTTCCCTTCTTACTCATGAAGTGAATTGGTCTTAAGTTTCTTTTGAGTCAATTAACTGATTAATTCACCACTCAGATTCAGTCACCAGAGTGATTTGTACATGAGCAAGGTGAAATCTTTCTCAACTGTTGACCAAATGAGTTTCAGACATTAGTGAAGATCAGCCTCCAGTCTGGATGGTTGTTTATTGGATACTAGTATTTTGCATTTCAACTAACATAGTTCTCTTTCAGCTTTTTAAATGACCATTTACCCAAAGAAGCTAAGGAGGGAAAAGACAAGTCAACTCCTCCAATCCATGCATCAGTGTGAGTATAGCTAGTAGAGGAAATTAGAAGCTACACTGACGGACTTGAAGGAACACTCAGTTATCCCTTCCTGTAGTTTCCAAGTAGCATATTGACCCATGTGAATCTTCTTTCCGGTCCAAACAGGCTCCAAGTGCCATCTGCCCCCGACCCCCTATACCAGGCAAAGGTGTAAGGCCTGACTTTCAGATAGCAAATTGCTTTGGTTTTCTTCCCAAATTCCTGTTGGAAGTAGCATTCTCCGAATACCTGGGAGACAGGTGTTCTCCCAGACCAAGACGATCTGGTGGTTGAGCAGCGAAGTGCTCCGTAAGCCAGCACCGCCTTCCCCAGCCTTCCCACCACCAAGCCCCTGGAATAGGGAGAGCAGGGAGACGGATGGCAGCCTGAACACAGAAAACAGCCCGGTTGGCAGACCCCTCCTCAGCAGTTCCCCCCCTCAGCCTCATGCTTCACTTGCAAAGTGTGATGTAACCACGGGACGAGTGCCTTGCTTGAACCAAAGCAACGATTTAGCCAGTCTGGACTTCTCTGTGCTTTTTTTTAATCCTTCCTGTGAATACCTCAGCTTCCACTGGGCCTCCATACAGTAAATTGGTGGGCTTATTGTACTGTGGTGCTTTGCAATGCAACCCTGCAAACAACGAGATTTGTACTAATACCAAAGGTTCTTTCTCTGTCTCTCCTCTGCCTCCCCTGTTCTTCTCCCCTTTCTAGTTCTTCACGGTTCCAAAGCTTTAATATGAACCTGGGCATGTTGGCAATGCAGACCGCGCAATTCCTTACCGAATTTTCTCAGATATACCTCATAGATAATAGTGTTTAGAGTAATGTTATTATAGCGTATGTAATAAATTATTCACTGTTTCTTTTGGTAACTGTGATTTAAAAAAAGAAAAAAGAAAAAAAAAGCTTTATACGTTTTAGGTTGTGCTTTTGTAATAGACGAAAAGGTGAGCTTTAAAAAAAAAATGTATGTCCCCCCCCCCCCGCTTTGAATTTTATTTATTCTGGATTGGGGAAAGTTGCAGAATGAGCCCAAAGTTTACAGTTTCATATTTTGCTGAAGAAACAATCTGTGTTCATTTGCTCTGTTGAAAAAAAAATTTATTATTTTCTACATTTGTGCTACTTGGTCTGAACAATTAATTGTTCTGTGTTAACAGTGTAGTATTATAATTAGCAACTGCCAATCAGTGCTATAATTTTATGCATGAGGCTAAAAATTTAGCAGTGTGATGCATTGTGGTCTTAAATAGCAACGTTTTTCATTTTGAACTAGATCTTCCCCTTTGGTTCAATGGACTTTATTTATGCATGGGCGCCAAATTGTTTGTTAGCGGTTGTGGAACGGTTGTGTATACATTAAACTGTGAAAATGTACACAGTTCAGCCTCAGACAGTGGTAATATTGGTTTTATTGGGAGCTGTCTCACCTCGAAAATACCTTGACCTCTGTTGGGATTTCAAACCGAGTCAGACTAAATCGAGTTCACATGCGATGAGAAGGGTCATTCCAAGTTTGAGTTCGCCAGCTCGTATTCCCCAGTCAGATTCTCATAACCCAGCTATCTCACACCATGCGAAAGGGGCTTGGAAACAAGCACTGAAAAACAGCTCTGCCTCTTAAGTTCCCACAAGAGAGTCCTTCTGACTTTCTGTTCCTGACCTCAGACACAACTGGCCACCTGTATGGAGGTGCAGATCGACCCAGGACTCGCCTCTCCTGGGTCTTTGCTTGGGGGCTGGCCACTTTGTGCTTGACTTCCTGGAAGAATACTGGAGTATGCTGTCAGGTCAGTTCAGATGGTGTCAGTATCATTCATTGTTCTCTGGGTTCTCTGTCCCTTTTCCTGGACAACTCCACCAGCTGTTCCAGTTTTTGGGGGGCAAAGATGGATGGCATTCCTCAAAGCTTCACCTGTGCACCCATATCGTGGATTTTCCTCCCTAGAGTGAGAGATGAGTCTAGCTTACTCTTTTCTGCCCAACAATGTTGCATCTATCCTAAAGCGGGTATAAGAAGTTTTGAAACCTAGTCTAGTAAAACCTTTGTTTAAACTCCCTAATTATCTGAGGCCCCTATATATCTCAAAAAGTATTTTTCACATACAGTGGATCGGGCAAACTCATTCTTTCTTATTTTGGGTCCTGAGGCCCATTCTCAAGTTTCATACCTATTCCCGCAATCAACATGCTTGACATAAAACCAAATCAGTTGCCAAGCACACTTTATTTTGCATAGGAGTGCAGCTTAGGAAACAGCAGTGGGAAGGCCGCAGCCCGCTCTGCAAAATGTTGAAAATCACCCACGGTAGCACATTCATATGACTGTGCATGAGAATATACTGAAAATGCGCTTTCATTAATAATGCCAAGAAACATTTTATTTGGCCTTATAAAGTAGATCATGATAATGAAAGCTTTGTAATAGAGAGTCTTGATTTCTTCCCTTATTAATCTGCCAAAGACAGGAATGGATACAAGAATTTTAAGTCGATTTTTGTTAAGACCGTTTATGATTGCAATCGTGTTTAATCTTCCAGAAAGCTTTCTATGTTCTTCCGCCATAAAATCAAATGGATGTTTCAGTCAAGTTCTCCTCACCCTCACAAACCCACACACGAATCCTCTCGAAGCAGGTGTTGTAGAATCTACGACGTTCAAATGTATTTTCAATCCAAAGTAAACAGGAGTGTCTGAGACATGAGTGTGCCCAACAGTTTTTATTACGAGAGACGCATGGGTCTGGCTTATTAACTAGGATTTGCCAAGAATACTTGTCTTATGAAACTTGAGGTATATTTTGTTATGCCATTTTATGTCCTTTTTTTTTAAAAAAAAAACAAACTTTGTGGAAAGTGATATGTTGAATCAAGTGTAAGCTGAGTTTTCCAGACAACTGAAGTAGCTACATCGTGAATGTTATTTTGTTATTAAAGGGTTTTTACTCAATGCTTTGTGCTGGTGGGTGTCCTTTTCCTTGGAGACACAGAACTATGGAAGTGCCTCACCTGGGCCTGGGTTTCCCTCCTGCTCTCTTGGGGACACGTGGGCCTGGCCTGGGAAAGGAAGGTCATGGGCTGGAAGGTAGAGTTTGGCTCTAGGGCACGTGAAC
The DNA here is from genome assembly GCF_042477335.2 of Ovis canadensis. Classification (NCBI taxonomy): domain Eukaryota; kingdom Metazoa; phylum Chordata; class Mammalia; order Artiodactyla; family Bovidae; genus Ovis; species Ovis canadensis. Next base: position 70,326,530 of record NC_091267.1, read on the forward strand.
GTGAGGGTGTTCGTTGCTCAGTCGTGTCCGCCTCTTTGCAACCCTGTGGACTGCAGCCCGCCAGGCTCCTCTGTCCATCGAATTCTCCAGGCCAGCATACTGGAGTGGGTTGCCATTTCCTCAAGATCTGCATAACTATCAGCTTTGAAGAGAGATGGATCCAAACTTTCTCACCTCACTCTCTGGACCCCAACACTTCTCTGAGATCCCTTGGCCTTAGGCACATGCCGGCATGAAGGCAGACCCCGGTTCTTACAGGAAAGGCCAGGAAGACAAAGTAGCCATCCTGAATCCTCGGTCGCCCACCGGGCGCTCACCTGTCCTCAGGCGGGCCTCTGCCAGCCAGCCCATCTGGTCACCTTGTCCTGCGCCATCACTGTGCTGCAGGGGGTCCAGGTCCCACACTGCAGCGGGGCTCATTTAAGTCAGAGCCCCCCATGTCACCCTTCCTCTGCACCCTGGTTTAGTGAGTCCTTCTGTAGCTTTTACAAACAATTATTTGGAGAACAAAGAAAGGTATGAATGGGTTTTCCTGTTGTTCTGTTTCCAGTTTATATTTTGGCTATCCCCAGTTCTTTGATCTGGAAGATAGACAAGGGGAAAGGAGATGCCGACGCCTCTCTGCCTGGCCCCTCTCTTGGGGGACCATGCGTGTTGCGCGTGTTACTGGTTTTTCTTAGAGGACCGGCTGAACCACAGCTATGGAGCCAACCAAGAACATGGTCCATCAATGCCTACTTTAATCTCTGTTTGAAAGTCCTCTTCAAAAGTCTATACGATGTGGGGGCTTCCCCCATCTCCCTTGCATGCGTGCGTGCATGCATGCTAAGTCACTTCAATTGTGTCCATCTCTGTGCGACCCTGCGGACTACAGCCCGCCAGGCTTCCTTGTCCATGGGATTCTCCAGGCAAGGATACTGGAGTGGGTTGCCATGACCTCCTCCAGGGGCTCTTCCCAACCCAGGGATCAAACCCACATCTCTTAAGTCTCCTGCCTTGGCAGGCAGATTCTTTACCGCTGGTTGCCACCTGGGAAGCCTCCATCTCCCTTGCTTTGATCCAATTTGGCATTTAGCTAAAGAATCCAATATTTATGTAGCAAAAATTTTTTCAGATTATGACAGGAAACCTGCTACCTGGACATCAGAGTTAACTCTTCAAAGACCATCCAGCTGTTGAACAGGTAGTCATACCATTATCAGATACTTCCTTGAAGCTAGAATATTATTTCTCTTTACTATGTCTTTCTGTGTTACAAAAGTCTAAATGGGGCCAGCAAACTTCATACCGTGAACGGTTATAATGTGCATGTTAATTCACTTCAGTCGTGTCCGACTCTTTGTGACCCTATAGACTGCAGCCCACCAGGCTTCTCAGTCCATGAGGTTCTCCAGGCAAGAATATTGGAGTGAGTTGCCATTTCCTCCTCCAGGGCATCTTCCCCACCCAGGGATCGAACCCACGTCTCTTACATCTCCTGCATTGGCAGGTGGGTTCTTTACCACTAGCGCCACCTGAGAAACCCACAAGCGGTCATAAGATACCTGGCAAATTGGAATTCCGGAAACAAGAAGATAACCTTCCCACTGACAAAATGATAAAGAGAGTCTGCGTTTGGCAGGCAGGAACTGAGAGGATACAGACTTAATCTTGGTGTTGGTTCCTCTTGCAACCCACACCTCCAGTCACCAACTCTTATTTTCACTCGCTCAGTCCTAGAGCCATTGAGCCCCCTCTGGTCTCAGATGCCAAAGAACTTCATAAAGATGATTCGGAACTGACCAGCATTCCCATTAGTTCCCTTCTTCATCCTTTGCTTTTCTTCAAGAAGGTGTTTCCCCGGACTGCAGAGAAAAAGCCTGGCCCTTTCTTCCCCCCCTTCCTATTCTAATATTTCTACCCAAATTAATATTTTACTGGCACAGGTGCTGAAGATTCTTATTTGGTCGATGACCTCTTACTAGAGAAACTGTCCTTCCACCAAAGTGAGTGAAAACAAGTTCCAGTAACTCCCAACAGTTTTTCTTCTTGGGATCAAATCAGTTAGGGCTCTTTTCTCCCTTTGGGCCCTGATGACTCAGAGGTGTTAAATTTGGATATTAAAAATGCCTTTTAATTTCACAGGCTGGCCTGTGGGTCTTGAATCCTTCTTTCCAAGCTGTTGGTTGCTGTATGATTTTGAAAGTGACTAAAATGAGAGAAGGAAGGGGAAGGACAGAGAGAAGAATTTGCCCCAGCTCTATTTAGTTTTAAAGGGGGAAGAAAAGACTCAGTAAGTCACAGGCAAATGGCTTTACCATCAGAGCCCATGCTCAGTCATGGGGCTTCTCAGTCAGCTTTTCCAGAAACCCAGCCCTTTAGAAATCCAGGCACCTTTGCTAGGTCTCCACCCAGGTTCTAAGAGAAGAGATCAGAGAGTCACATACACACCTCTTGCTCTGTGTTTCCTTGCTTTTACAGCTATTATCTCCAAGAAAATCATAGAGGGAAACTTTTAACTTTTACTTCCGGTCAAAGTAAAAGTGACCTCTTTTATTTTAGGTAGGAGACCTCACCTCTCCTACCTAAAATCAGGAAAACACACACTCCTAAAATTTGCATTCCCTTCTGTTTTGAAAAAAAAAAAAATCATACACTAGTTAATTCACATCATTTCCTTTTAACCCTCAGCTATACTGACAAAGCATATTATCATCCAGGTTTTGCCCCATCTTGGACCTGTTGAGGCAGACTGTGCTGAAGGATTTTCCAGGGAGGGCCAACAGGGTGAATGTTTGCTGGCTGCCCTGAAATTCTGGTGAGGAGGAGAAGCACGCCATGCTCGGGGCTGCTCACCCCTCGATAAGCTCCCAGCCCTTTGGAAGATTTCTTTGAATGTTAATTGCATTTTCAGTTCTGCTCATTTCCCACCCTGGTGTTTTGTCTGCAACATTACTTACACTGGATTCTATTTTTATTCCTATCATTAAGTGGTAGTGCTGTAAATTCCGCAATTAATGTCAAATAAACTGCTTTCATTCACTGACCATGTCTCAGCTGGCCTCTTTCTCTTTTCGTGGAAAGGTCTGAATCTCCTTCTCCCTGCTGCCTCCCATTGTGGTTTCATAAAGAACAGTCAAGTTGCTCTGCTTCGAAACACAGCAACTTATTACCTCTTAAAGGATGCAAGGCAGGTTTTATCATCACCAAATCTGTCATCCCTGCCATCGGTTACAAAGGGTTAGGGATGCCTCTGTAAAGATGACCTTATTTTTAATCCACAGAGATTAAAAAAAAAAAAACTTTAGCGGTAACTCATCCTAACTTTATCCTTAGACAGATTCCATATGAGCATCAGATTCCATATGAGCCTCCTAAACCAGAAAAGGAACATAGGTTCCTTTAGGAATCAGACCTCCTTTGCATTCCCCCAGGTTCCAGGTGAGAAATTTCATTGATTCTTACATTCTGTGAAGGCAAGGAAGGGCAGGAGGGGTTCTCCAACCCATCTGTCTTAATACCTTTAATCTTACTAGTCACCAGGCCAGTGGTCACATTTCTCACAATAGTAGATAGGCTACAATTTTCGCCATTAAGATGTCACTCCTGGCATTCAGTATGCTAATTAGCAGAGCCTGGCACGGACTGAGATACGGATGGCTGAAGCACAGACGTGAGCAGTGGCTGCCCAGGATTAAGACCATTTAGGAACCATGTTCCTGCACACCCTTGATAAGGGCAACTTACTGCGCCCAGACTGAAGCTCGAACACACGCACCACAGCACACTCTCCACGCTCAGCCTGCTACAGTGAGCCAGGGCCATTATGACAGCAGTTCAGCCTTTGTTCACATCCTGTTAGAAAGGATTAGAGCGTATATGTTCATTTCCATAAAAATAGCGATACATACTTAACACTGGCATTTAAAAACTACTTTTGGGGACTTGGTCCAATGGTTAAATATCCATGCTTCTTAACTGCAGGGGGCACAGGTTCAATCCCTGGTCAGAGAACTGAGATCCTGCATGCCGTACAGTGCAGCCAAAAAGGTTAACAACATAAAATTACTTTTCTATTCCTTTATTTATTCATCTGATTTTCCTGCAACCGGTAGTGCGGGTATTATTCTTCTCATGGAATAATTAAGTGCAAACAGTGTCATACTCACCTAATAAGAACAACTCACACAGATGGATAGTTACCATGTATGAGACGCTGTGCAAAACATTTGACACCATTTATCTCATCTTGTTCTCCCGACTGCCTTATAAGGCAGGTACTATAATTATCTCCATGTTACGGATGAAGGAACAGGTGTTGAGAGATCAGGTAACTTGCTACAGGTCACTCACAAGGCAGCCTGACTCCAGGGCTGAGCTCTTATATCTGCAGAGTTTCCTTGGGTTGACTGCAGAGTTGAGTAATCACAGCTTGGGGCTCCTACGCCTGGGTTCCTTCAATAGGAAGTCCTGTTCGTTAAGCAGCAGAGATGGGTGGAAGTGAAGACCAGCAGCTCAAAGGTCCGTCTAGGGTCTCGACCAGATGCGTTTGCGGCTAAACACTGGTTCTGTTATGACTGAGAAGTTGCTTACAGCTCCAAGTCTCCATTCTGCTCCTGGGAACTCCATCCAGGACATTCGTGTGGAACTCCATGGAGATGACAAGAAATGATTTGGGACTTCCCAGACCACAGAGAAGCCTACGGAAGTGCAGGTAAGATCTCACTGTTGGCTGTGGGTACTCAAAGTGCCCGCAAAAATGAATTTTTAAAGGACACTAAGAGCTGTAGAACTAAAACCACAAAGAAAGGAGCAGGTTGTTGGTACAAACCAGTGGCTACAAATACATCTCCTAACAGGATTATTTTTGAGTAACCTCATTTGAGATTTACGTGGTCCTTGATATCATCATCACTGTTATTGTCATCATTACCTTCATCTTCAGCATCTTCAGGAGACTAATAAATAACTCTCTTGTCTTCTCCTTCAAGCTTAGAACTAATTAAGAAATAAGACACAAAAATTAAACATGAACATTTTTAATCTGTGGTTTTGGTAGAGCTGAGTTGGAGAACATGAACTGGCTTGGACTGGATTGTGACCAAAGGGGCTTCCTAATATAATCCTGCTGGCTTGAACCCCCCAGACTGCCAGCCAACGTCGCCCTCTGTTCAGTCCTGCTTTCCTCTGCACTCACAGGGGTTGCTCCCAAAAGCACGTCCCAATAAACCTGCACGTAGATCTCGGTGCCTGAGTCTGCCTCCCAGGAGCCCAAAGCTACAATGATGACTTACTTGTATTTATTTTGCTGTTGTTGGAGCATAGCTGCTGACAGTGTTGGGTTACTCTCCGCCGAGCCAGTGTGAATCAGCTATGTGTGTACATGTGTCCCCTCCACCTGCAGCCCCCCTGGAGCCCCCATCCCGCCCCTCAAGGTCACCTGCCCACGGAGCTGAGCTCCCTGTGCTTTCCCGCAGCTCCCCACTAGCTGCTCGACACCTGGCAGTGTCTGTGTGTCCATACTACCCCCCCTCTCTTCTGCCCACCCTCTCCCCCCTCACCCCACCAGGACACCTGCTTATGGGCCCCGTTACTCTCCCTTCCCATGAAAATGCCAGACACTCACCTGGGGGAGAAGGAAGGAAAGGGGGGCATCTCCAAGACCCAGCTGTTTTCTAAACCAGACTTTTTTCTTTTAACAACAAGAGACTGAGCTGTTGTGACCTGGTAAGACTTGCTCTGCTTCTACGGGTCCAGCAGAGAGAAAAGGAGGTGAGGAATGAGGTCCCACTCGGACTTTGGCCAGCGTGGGTAGATGGCCCGCCTCCACCCACAGGGCGGGGCAGGGCCGAAGGCAAGAGGCCCCGGGTCCTTGTCCTCCTGGGCTGAGGAAGGCTGGCTCAAGGCGCCCCCCCCCCCACCGGACCAAAGGTGCAGCGGGTCTCCCCCGCCCCCAGAGGAGCAGCTGCACCTTCCCGAGCAACCTAGCCACGCTGCGCTCAGGATGAAGCCACACTGGCCCCTTCCTTGCCTTTCTAGTGTGTGATACGGAAAATGTGAGCTGCTCCACACACATGTGCCTGAAGCCCCACCATGCACGACGTGTTCTTTGGGTTTAGTACAGCCCTGGGTAGGTACTAGGCTCCGGGACAGATGCACCCCAAACAGGAGTCCCCGACCTGCTGGGCCGGTGATTGCAGCCCTGGGATGAGGGCGCAGCTCTTCCTGCGCCACTTGCGTCGGGGAGGTGGGTCTGGAGACAGTGAGAGACAGTGTGGACTCCTGCTCAGCCCGTGGGGCCCAGTGCCCCTTCGCTTTTCCCAGCTGACATCATCCTCTTCTTGCCAGGCTGTGTTTTGCGGTCATGTCTAAGGAACCAATCCCTCATTCAAGGTCATGAAGATTGGACACTTAGGTTTTCTTCGAAGTGTTTGATGATTTTCACTCTTCTGTGTGGGTCTTTGATCTACTCTAAGTTTTGGATATGGTGGAAGGTAGACTAGCTTCCTTCTGCACGTATTCTATGTTTTCTCAGCACCGTCTGTTGAAAAGACTGTTCTTGCCCTGTGAATTTTCTTGACAGCTGCCTCATTTGATACTTTCTACCAATACTGTGAAAGGGTTCCAATTTCTCTCTATCCTCATCAACATTCACTTTTTTAAAAATTATTTTTTATTTTAGCCATCCTAGTGAGTATGACTGGTAGGCTGCAGTCCATGGGGTTGCAAAGAGTCAGACATGACTGAGCGACTTCACTTTCATGCATTGGAGAAGGAAATGGCAACCCACTCCAGTGTTGTTGCCTGGAGAATCCCAGGGATGGGGGAGCCTGGTGGGCTGCCGTCTATGGGGTCGCACGGAGTTGGACACGACTGAAGCGACTTAGCAGCAGTAGCAGTGAGTAAGGCAGATCTCATCCTGGTTTTGATCTGCATTTGCCTAACGACTAACAAACAAATGATTAATGATGTGAGCATCTTTTCATGTAGACATTAATTTTTTAATAACTTTTAATTTTTAGAAGTTTTAGATTTACAGAAAAATTGTGAAGATAGTACTGCTGCTGCTGCTAAGTCACTTCAGTCGTGTCCAACTCTGTGTGACCCCATAGACGGCAGCCCACCAGGCTCCCCCGTCCCTGGGATTCTCCAGGCAAGAACACTGGAGTGGGTTGCCATTTCCTTCTCCAATGCGTGAAAGTGAAAAGTGAAAGTGAAGTTGCTCAGTCGTGTCCAACTCTAGCAATCCCATAGACTGCAGCCTACCAGGCTCCTCCATCCATGGGATTTTCCAGGCAAGAGTAGTGGAGTGGGGTGCCATTGCCTTCTCTGGAAGATAGTACTGAAAAGTTTCCATACACCCAGTAACCAGTTTCCACCACTATCAACATTTTATATTAGTATGAATCATTGTTTACAATTAATGAACCAATAATGGCACATTATTAAAGTCCATATTTCATTCAGATTTCCTTAGTTTTTACCTAATATCCTTTCCCTGTTTCAGAATTCCATGTTACATTTAGGCTTCATGTCTTCTGAGGCCCCTTAATTTCTCAGAGTTTCCTTATTTTTTATGAACTTGACCATTTTTCCATTTTTTAAAAATTGAGGCATCATTGACACATGACATTATATTAGTTTCAGGAACAAATATAATGACTCGATATTTGTGTATGTTGCGCAATGACCGCCACACAAAGCCTAGTTAATTTCCGTTACCGTACAAAGTTACAAAAGTATTTTTCTTGTGATGATAATTTTTAAGATTTACTCTCAGCAACTTTCAGATATGCAATGCTGTGTTACTATCGTCACCTTGCTGTATATTATATCCCCATGGCTTATTCACTTTATAAGTGAAAGTTTTTTGACTCCTTTCACCCATTTGGCACCCTCCCCCACAATGCTACCAGCCCCCTGCCTCTGGTAATCACCAGTCTCTTCTCTGTACCTATGAGCTCAGTTTGTTTATTTACTTTAAGATTCTTCATACAAGTGACTTATCTCACTTAGAATAATGCCATCAAGCTCCATCCAAGTGGTGAATGGCTAGTTTCCCTTCTTCTTCATAGCTGAATAATATTCCATTTTATATATTATTTATACACACACACACATTTTCTTGATTCATTCATCCATTAGTGGACACTTACTTAGGTTTTTCCATAGCTTGGCTGTTACAAATAGTGCTGCCATGAACACGGGAGTATAGATGTCTTTTCAAATTAAAGTCTTTCTTTTTTTCAGATAAATATCCAGAGGTAGAATGGCTGGATCTGATCTGGACCGTTTTGAGGACGACTGGTCAGGTATTTTGTAGACCACCCCTCTACTGGGTCTCATCTGACAGTTTTCTAACGATCAGACTGCCGTCGTGGGTTTGGGGGAGGAAGACCACAAAGGTAAACTGCCGTTCTCGTCACATGCGATCAAGGGTTTTTAGTGTCAGCGTGACTTACTATGGTTGAGGTTGACCTTGACCACCCGGCCGAGGTAGTGTTGGTCAGTTTCCTCCACTAAGAAATTTCTCTTTTTCCTCCTTTCCATGCCACCCACTTCGGAAGGCAATCAATCACTGGATGCAGCCCGCACGTGAGGAGTGGGGTCCCTTTCCGATTCCCTACTCCCTGCCTCCAGTTCCCTATCTTTTCAGAATCTCCAGCTCAGCGCAGCTCTAGACTGAGCCTAGAGGCTACCCGCAGTGGCACAGAGCTGCAAACCTGCCTCCCTTCTCCCCTCAGGCCTTCCCACGTTTGGACTCGGAAGGAGCAGCCCTCTCTGTGAAAAGTTACCTATTAACAGAGATGACAATCCCAGAATTGCCAGGAAAGTTCCAGTCTCAGCAGTTCCATACAGCATTCCCTAAGTATGCTTTAATCCTCAACACGACAGGAAAAAAAAAAGCAGTCATCAGATCGATAGCGCACACGTGCACACAGCGCGTGTGCAGAGCAGGCCTTCAGCAGAGCTTGGGAGCAGATGAGGGCTTCCTTTGATGCCCTTCCTCTCGTGGTTTCAGGCTCCCTCCAGACCCCCCACCGCCCCCATCCCCCCATGCTGAACGCCCCCCACCCTGGCCTGCTCTCCACCAGCCCTAGATTTCTGCCTCCTACTTCCTAGGCCAGATACCATCATAAACTCATTAGCACTTGGGCTTGCAAAACTGTATCCAGAACAGGAAAGGGTGGGTTGGCAAAAGCAATGATTTTCAATCCAGTTCCTTGTCATTTCTTGAGAATGTTGAAAGCAAACTACCTCTCTGCTTTCAACCTATAGAAAAGGCGGTCATCCTCCAACAGTAAAATTGATTCAGCCTCTAGGTGTTTCTACCCAGCCTGGGCTTTAAATTTGCATTTCTATCGCTCCCTCCAAGCCCGAGGAAGGTAAACCCATGCTTCCCACTTGCCTCATTAATTTCCTACCACTTTGGTTTCTCACATTCCTAATCAAACCCCATTTTGGAAATACTAGTCATTTCTCAGAAACTTGAGAAACTTTTTGCTTTCTCCTTGTGTGAAGTTTTAGGGGGGAAAAAAGTTTATTTTCCCCTCTAGCCTTATTTTGACTTAGCTGAAGTCACTGGAGACAGCACAAACTTTGCATTTTGATCAGGCCTCTTTCGAATTCGCTGGCACTGCGGCTGAATTTCAATGATTCTCAACAGCTGAGTATCAGAGAAGCCCACTCCCAGGGCTTTTATGTCGGTGAGAGTCCAGACCCTCCAGCATTTGCTGTGTATTCTGAAGACAAGTACGTTTCCTTCGAATTCCCTTTAACTAGGAGCATTTTATTTGGGGTCCAGCATCTACGTTACGCAACCAAAAGCACACAAAAGATATAGAATAATCCACATTCCTTCAGGAGCTCATAATCCTGTTGAGGGTCGAGATGCATACCTAACATGCTTAAATAACAGTGTAAAGTAGCATGAGTGTGTTTAAACAACTACTCTAGATGTGTGAATGGGGTTCTACACCTAAACTCTGATGTGGGGAGAGTGTTCCCCACATATCCAAGAAGCAAGCAGTTGTCAGGCACCAGCTGTTCATCCTTCAGTGAACACAAGGCGGACACTAACACCAGTCCTAGCATCAGATTCCACAGGTGAAGGGCTCAGCCCTGTACAACTGCCTCTCACCCCCACCTCAGACGCCTCTGCGTATCAACCAGATATTGATTTCAGGTTTCCAAGACCCCCTCCTTAGGTTTGATTAATTTGCCAGAGGGGCTCACAGAACTCAGAGAAACGCTTTCCTTACTGGCTTCAGAAACAGGCAGATGGACGAGATGCATAGGGCAAGGGATGGGAAAGGGGTGCGGAGCTCCCATGCCATCTCTAAGCCACTCCTTTCCCAGAATCTCTGCGTGTTCACCAGCCAGGAAGCTCTCAGAACACTTTCCTTTGGGGTGTTAAAGGAGGCCTCATCACATGGGCGTGACTGATTATGTCACTGACCGCTGGTGACTGAGCTCAGTCTCCAGGAGGTCTGGCAGTGGGGCTGGAAGCTCCAGTGCTCTGATCACGGGGTTGGTTCTCAGGACTTTGCTCTGCTCAAGGCGCTCAGTTGTGTGGTTCTCCTGACTACTAACCCCTGACCTCAGGAGCCTTCCAAAAGTCACCTAATTAACCTAAGACACACCTTCAAGCTCTCATCACTTAGGATATTTCAAAGGATTTAGGAGCTCTGCTAAAAACAGGATGAAGACAAATATGTTTCTTACTCTAAATCACAATAGCGCATGTACATATCCAACTTGAGGGACAAACCTCCCATACCAAAAGCACCCCCCGTGGTTCACATATGTTTGGAGCTTCTGTAGGGCTCATTCCAATGCCAGTTTAATGATCACAAAAGAAAACCCAGCTTCTCTAGTTCCACATGCGAACTTGGGTTTTATGGTTGTTTTTAATCTTACAGCTTCCTATTTGATCAGACACCTTCTTCAGCAGATTTGACTAGGAGTGACTTGAAACCATTATCACAAATAATATCTGTTATATTTATTCTCAAAGAAGATTTTCCTAACCTGCTCTGTTCTGTCAATTAATCAGGCTCTTGCCATCTTGATTTCCTTTCTTATCCAGTCTAGAGCGCTGAACAAGCTCTAACGATGCTGTTGCCAAGCCCTTCAATTCCTTCACCTCTGCTGGCTTGCATTCCACATACCGTGAAACAGCCCAGCCTGAAAGTTACCCTCCTCTGTTGCCTCGACTCCACACAGGCCCAAGGAGAAAATCCCCGTGACTCTGGTACCACCACACATGCAGGGTTTCCAAAATCAGTAGCCCTCTCCTCCTCTATCTTTGGGTCGGTCCCACGGCCTGCACTGTGGCCCAGGTTTTACAAATGGTTTTCACTCCTCTCAAGCTTGCTGTACTTCCCCACCTACCCTCACTCTCCATTTCACCCATACGCGCTAAGAACTCTCTCAACCAGTTGCCAGCCTCCCTTCTCACAGTCTCCTAATTCGTCTCAGGAAAGAACTACCCATCCTGTCTAAGCCTAAACCATCCCCTTGAGGTTTGGACATCACTCCTTCCTTGTCTGGGTCCTGCCTCTATCAACTGGCCCCTGTCTTTTTGCTTTGTCCTCTACATGTCCACCTCCAATCTCCTTTCCTACCAAATAAATGAAAAATTTTAAACCCAACTGTCTAATGATCACCCTCTTCCTCTCCTTCTCTACACAGCAAGACATTTGAAGCAATACTTGACTCTCACCATCACCATTGCCTCAAGACGCATTCAGTCCTTAATGTTTTGTGATCTGATGTCCATCTGGACCACTCTCCTGAAGAAACGCTTCGTCAAGAAATCTAGAGCCTTCCTGCTTTGTGAACGCAGTGTTTGCATCTGACAGTTCCTTTATGCAACACCTAGCACCACCATCCACTCCTTCCTTTTGGAAACACTCTTTGGCTCCCCAAACACCGTCCTCCTGCACCTCTGACCACTCCGGCTCAGTCTCTTTCCCAGAGCGCCTCTTCCTCAGAGCAACCATGAAAAGCCCCTGGAGTTCTACCTTCTCTAAAGCGTCTTCCTGACTGATCTCATCCATATGCTGATGAAAACTTTATTTACAGCCCCAACATTTTCCTGGGCTTTGTAGAAATACATCTAGTTACATATCACGGCCACAGTTATTGACTTCACTGCCCTGATTGAATGCCTCCCATCCCTCATTTCATTATTGGATCTTTAAAAAGGGTCTTGACTAATCTGCCTCCAAGACTGTCTTCCTGCCAGCTCATCGTCTACACCACAGCCAGCTCACTGTTTCTAAATCCTGAATCTGATTTTGTCCCTCCTTAAACAATCTCAGTGGTCTTCTCCAGCGTTCTAGGATAAAATCCAAACTCTTGAGCATGATTCTCACGGCTTTTCTCCATGTGAAACTGGCCCACATTTCCAGCCTCACCTGCTAATTGTTACTGAAAATGTGGGTATCGATGTCACCTGCCTTCACTAATCAAGGTCATTTTAAGACTTGCATATCCTCCAAGACACATATAGCCTTAGCAATAAGAGATATTTTCTGGCGCTTGGAGTCAGCTGTGTCTAGTTGGAGCTAGGCTGGTGGGGATCGGTTAGGACCACCGATCCTTCAACTGGACATGCATGAGTGTCCCCTTGGTGCAGAGGTCTATAGCTTAGTTACATCTGTGCAGAACAATCATTATCATCCCTTTTCCCAATCACCTTTCTCCACCTTCCCCACGTCCCCCATGCCTCCACTCATCTGTTGCTTTATTCATTTTCCTATAAATACCCCCAGCCCGTTGCCCTGGGGAGGCAGACTTAAGGCTGGTTTTTCCGTCTCTTTGCTCGGCTACCTTGCATGTTAAGCCTTCTCTTTGCTGCAAACCTCAGCATTTGGGCTTGTTGTGCATCAGGCCAAAAGACCCTGGTCCGGTAGCATTACCATCCAGCCTCCCACTTTAAAGCCTGATCCTAAAGTGCTAGTCACAAGTACTAATACCTAAAAGCTCTGTCTAATTTTTTCCCCCATTGCTCTCTCTTCCCTCTTTCTGGAACACCTTTTTTTGGCTGATGGACTCCTATTTACTTTTAAAGGCTTGTGTCTGGATTACAGGTTCCTGTAGCCCTGTGCTTCTACCAGCCTGAGACCCATCCACCTTCAATTCTGTTTTCCCCACTACCCAGTGAGTTGCTTAGAAGCAGGGCTGAGTCTTACTCATTTTTGCACTACAGGCCTCTTGTCTTTACAAAGTAGGATACAATGAAAATGGGAAGGGTCAGGCCCAAGGGGAGAGGAGCCAGGAGCCAACCGACAAGGCAAGAGAAGTGAGGTCAGGAGCTAGCCACATGCTAGCCCATGCCTCAGCAAAGAATTGACACCAGAGAGTCGGGGTGAGCAGAGCTCTGGCACCAGAGAGCAGGGGTGAGCAGAGCTCTGTTGGAAAGAGGGGCCCTGAACCCCGGGTTAGAACCAAGGAAAGCTGGCTTCTGTTGGAGGAAACGTTCCCAGGCAAGGGCAAGTCCTGGAGTCAGCGGGAGGAGAGGGCAGGGGCTTTACTTCCTGTGGAAAGGCTCTAAGAAGCATTAAGAACGCTGTGTTCTCTGGGTGACCACTCGGCTGAGAATGTACTGGGGCTGCAAACCAAATGAAAGAAACAGATTAAGGCAGATTTACCTGGGGTCAGGAGATGAGCCCTGTAAGCCCTGAGCAGTCCAGAAAGCCCTTGACTTTTCTCCTATACCCAAGGAAATGTATAAGTTCACTAAATCTCTCTATCCAGCTTTCGAAGTCTCAGTGCAAATGTGTTTCCTATTTGTGTGTATCTCTGACAAATACGCAGTGGCCCTGATAAGAAAAATCCCTGTCTGACGAGCTACCATCTCTCTTCATACCATCTCCTGCCAATGCTGATACAATATTTATTAAGGCTTAAATAGCACTGTTAAGTGCACACGTTGATTTAGAATGATGGAGTATGTCAACACACAGAACAAGAACTCAGCCGCAGAGCAGCGACCCCCCAAAGGACAAGGAGATGCATCGTTAGCTAAAGACCGAAGCTAGCAAATGTCACCAGCAGGGAAGAATGACTCTGTAATTAGGGCTTTTTATATGCCTATTAACACCCATTTTTATAAGTATATTTTCAAAAACATTTTAAAATGTATGCACAGTTTCAGAATTCAAACAGGCTATTTACTGTGCTGTTATTGAATAGAAACTACATATCACCTCCCCTACCTAATACATCAGAGGAAACCCCTTTTAAGCTTTCATTCTCAATTCTCCACATTACCACCATGAATTGTAAATAACATGCTTAGATCTCAGTTTCTTAATTTACTAGCAGAAGAAATAGAGTCGTTTCCATTATCTGAGGGAGAAAGAATTCAGCTCACATCTCTCTGAGTGTTACTGGTTATATTCACCTGTGTGGGTTTTCTATTAGTTCTTTTATACGTTGAAGTCATGTGCATAATCTTGCTTTGTTTTTTTTTTTTTTTGGTTCTGTTTTCTTTATATACTCTCTCATCCCAAAGTAAAATGAGGTGAGTTGCACCCCTACACTCAAGCCTTCACGCCTCCTGCTCTTGGCCTCTGCCAGCTGGAGCGTTACCTTTACAATGACTTTTATTACATACACACTCCATCCTACAACTAAAATTAGGGCTTATGTTTTGATCATAAAAACTGAAACTAGCAACCATCTAACTATAATTATGTGAAAGTGAAGTCACTCAGTCGTGTCCAACTCTTTGCAACCCCGTGGACTGTAGCCCACCAGGCTCCTCCGTCCATGGGATTCTCCAGGCAAGAGTACTGGAGTGGGTTGCCATTCCTTCTCCAGGTGATCCTCCCAACCCAGGGATTGAACCCAGGTCTCCTGCATTGGAGGCAGACGCTTTAACCTCTGGGCCATATGATCATTTAACTATTAGTACAGAAGTAGTGTGATCAGATGCACTGAAAATACAATGATTTGACACTGGCTCTCCCAAAGGAGGGAGTCCCCAAAGTTAAAGCCAAATGAACTCTCCTATATTCCGTCCAGTGATCAGGCCACACACAGTTTTGCTTATTTTGTATTTAAATCAAATCAAAACTTTCTTTTTCAATTGTTTTCTTGGCATTTCTTATTTCTCAGACTGTTTTCTTGTTGAGAGGGAAAAAAAAAAACTTGTCTTCTTCCCCACTGGGTTAAGAGCTCTGAGCTTGTTAGTTGTCCTGCCCGTTACTTAATGCTCTTTCTAAGAGGAACTCCTTTTAGCGTCTTTTGACCTGGTATTTTGAGCTGGGCCTTTGCTGCTGCTGTAGAAGTATCATCCCTCCTGTTTCACACCTAGTTTCCTCCTCTGTTTCCTGGACAGGGAGCTGCTTCTCTCGACAGCATGCAAGCACGTTTAGTCGCTCAGTCGTGTCCGACTCTTTGCAATCCCATGGACTGCAGCCAGCCCGGCTCCTCTATCCATGGGATATCTCAGGCAAGAATATTGGAGTGGCTTGCCATTTCCTTCCTCAACTCTTGATAGAGGACACCCTCAAATAAAAATTTTTAAAAGAAAGGTTAATTGGGACTTTCCTGGTGCTCCAGTGATTAAGATTCTGTCCTGCCAACGCAGGGGGCAGGGATTTGATTCCTGGTTGGGGAAAAAAGACCCCACGTGTGACTCAGCATTGGAAAAAGACAAAGGTTGCTTAGGAGATAGAGATTCTGATTTCATTCTGAATCCCGCATAGCTGGAAAAGTGTTTCTTTTACCGTCATATTTAATTGATCTATATAATATTAAACTTAAGATTTTTCCCCCCTCAGAAATTTAAAGACCATCATTTATGTCCTCCAGTGTTTTGACAAGAAGTCTTGTGCCTACGATACGCTTATTCTTTTATTAGTAATCCCTCCCTCTTTCTCTCTTTCCCTCTCCATTTCTCAAGAGAAATATAACATGAGTCATATGTGTAATGTAAAATTTTTCTAGCAGACACTTAAAAGTAAAAAGAAACAGGTGAAAATCATTTTATGGTATATTTCACTTAATCCAATATATCCAAAATAGAATTTCAACATGTAGTCAGTATTTTACATGTTATTGTTTAGATCCTTCCCGTTATTTTTCTCATGCTAAATCTTTGAAATCTAGTGTCTATTTTACACTTGAAGTGCATCTCGGTCTGGGCCAGCTACATTTCACGATCTCAACAGCCATGTGACAACTGGCTCTGGACAGTGCAGGGGTGTGACTGTCTCCTTATTTTTGTGGTATATTACTTCACCTCAAGACATGAGTCCTTTTTTTTTTTCTCTTTCCTGCTCAGAAATTGGTATGCCCTTCGTATTTTAAAATTTGTGTTTTTCTTTACTCGGTACACAAATACAACTACAATTTGTGTTGTCATTTCTCTCCCTTATATTTTCTCTCATTGCTTGAATGCCTGCTCTTTTGGACTGATGACTTTGCCTCTTAATTCTCCTCTCATATTTTTCATCATCATTTTGCTCTAAGAGATTTCATCAAATTCATCTTCAGCCATTTATTCTTTATTTTTTTCAATGTATTACATTTTTAATGTTAAATCCTATTTTTTCTTCTTTTCATTTTATTACATTTTTAATGCCAGCAGTCATATTTGTAACTTTCAATGATTCTTTTTGGTTTTCTGGAGTTCTTTTTCATAGCCACCTGTTTCTGCTTTGTGGATATAAGACCTTGGATCTCTCTGAGGATTCTAGTCAGATTTTTAAAAATTCTCTCCATTCTCAGGGCCTTTTTCCTTTGGGTTTTATGTTAGTCTTCCCCTGTGGAATGCTTGTTTGTTGTCTGCTGATCTTGGACTGCCCATTCGTGTTTATGCATGAAATCCTCAGTTGACTAGCATAAGCAGCCACGATGGGCTTTCTCTAGGAAGATGTGCGTTCCTACACATCGTCTGACCTCCTGCCTGAATCAGGGCAGTAGTGGTGGCTGATGGGGATCTCAGTTCTTGAGAGCTGGCACCTCCTTAGACCCCTTCCCTAACTGCCGAAAGTTTAAAAGAGTTTTACCAGCACTCACAGGAGGAACCCAGCCTTCTGCAGACAGCTGACTTCCTCCCTGTAGATAGCTCTGCTTGGGCTTATTAACTGAATCTCTTACAGTGTTTAGAACCTCTGGGCTGTGGAGCCCCTCCCCACTTCCTTTCCTGCTCTGATAGATTTATTCCTCACTGTCACTTCACTGGGCTTCCCTTGTGGCTCAGCTGGTAGAGAGTCCGCCTGCAGTGCAGAAGACCTGGGTTCGATCCCTGGGTTGGGAAGACCCCCTGGAGAAGACCCCCTCCATTATTCAGACCTGGAGAATTCCATGGACTGTATGGTCCATGGGGTTGCAAAGAGTCAGACACGACTGTCACTTTCACACTTCACTAGGATTTTGTGTTCAGCTGCCATCTTGAACCAAAAGACCACTTATCTTCAAAGAAAGTATTTCTCCTCTCCTAAAGCCATTGTTTCCCATAAAATAATAAACAAGTATTTGACTTTGAAATATTATTTTCATGGTAGAACTTTATTGGCCAAGGCATAGTCTTTTTTTTTTTATGTTGTTAACTAGTGATCTGTCTCCATGGAAGTTTAAACAGAGTCCAGTTTTCCTCTCCAAGATTCCAAGTTGAAACATTTTTAAGGATGTACAGAGATGCTCTCAACCCTTTCCCCTCCCTTTCTCCCCTAACAGATGAGTTTGCCTGTGCTTTGTCATCTACAGTACAGGGGAAAACACTGGCCTAATGGTGAGGCGACATGGGCTCTAGCCTTGACGTAGCCCCTCTCAGTTCTGGGGATGATTTCCTGACACTTCTCAGCCTCAGCTGTAAAGAGGGCATAAACACTCTTCCTGCATTCCTCATGGGGCCATATAAGGACGAGAAGAGCTAATGTATCGACACATAGTCACTCAAATTTTGTTGGCTGATCCAATGAAGGGTTTAAGGCACATGTCTCATTTTAAGGACCTGCTGCTCTGCAGCTAAAGGCCAACAGATCCAATCAGCCTTCCTGCCAGTGTTCAGCGGGGCAGGCAGACTGGACCAGGCTCTGCCCTCTCTCCCAGAGGACTTTCCAGAATGACCCCAGGTATCACCCCAAAGGCAATGGAAGCTAGCTCTGGTCATGACCTCCCCTGGGTCACTGGCCACTGACCCTCCCAAGCCAGCAGTTTCTCCTGCAGGGGAGGAACCACAACCTACGTAACAGATACTCGCTAACCCCCGGGAGGGCTCGGGAGATGACGGGGGCCTACAGGGCTGGGAACCGTGGAAGGGCCTGTGGCCACTTAGTCTCACACCCTCCGTTTAGAGAGGAGGGCCCAAGTGAGCCTGAGTGGGAAAGGGGCTTCCCCAGTTAGTGACGGAGCAAGACTCTAGAGGTGCTCAGGCACGTGTGTGCCGGTCACGTGCGACTTCCCCCAACACGAAGCCTCGTTGTGAAGCTCTTCCTGGAGACAGGCTTCTTTAACATTGCCAAGCTGAGTCTTGGGACAGTGACCTGAACTTCAAGCCCAGGAAGGCTTTGGCCCCCAAATCTGTACCAGCACCTGCCGGAACTCGCAGCTTGTAAGAGACCTCTCGGTGGGGGGACATCTCCCCTTGCCCAATTTCCAGGCCATCCCCCTTCCTGGTGACCTGAGTCCCCACCTGGCAGCAGCACGTATGCCCACACTTTGCCCCAAAGTGCCTGGCACACTGCAGGCTCCCGCTGTCTCCAAGGGGCCCCAGGGCCTGGCCGGAGGAGGGTAATGGCAGGAAGCCCATAACATATTAAAACAGCAGATTAAAACAAACAGGAGCATTTTGGATCATGTTACACATCACTCTCCTCATGTCTGACAAGAGGATAAAAAAAAAAGCAAAGGCGGTAAAAGACCATCGTAGACCATAATGGTCTAATAACTTGGTGATAAAAGCGCTTGTGGGAGCAGCGTGGGAGCCGTCTGCTCCTGGTGCAGGAATCGAAGCTCCCCTCCAAATCCACAGTGGTGTACTCAGAGGCATTACTGCTTA
Organism: Ovis canadensis; assembly: GCF_042477335.2. NCBI lineage: Eukaryota > Metazoa > Chordata > Mammalia > Artiodactyla > Bovidae > Ovis > Ovis canadensis. The sequence goes on from NC_091267.1 coordinate 70,345,530, forward strand.
AGTGCTCGTTTAAGACTTCCTCGAAAATGCAGCACGCTCGCTGGAGAATCATAATTAGGCTTCAGTTGTGGGCCATATTCACACATAGTGCATCATCCTTAAAGATGACAGAAAAAAATTACCCAAGGCCATGTGGAATGGATGTCAGATCTTACACCATTGTCCTCCATGGAAAAAAAAAAATAAACCCACTTAATAGTCCCCTGTTGAGACATGCAGATTTCTGCATATGGAACAACATGACTTCTCGTTTTGAAAATAGGAGGAGAAAAGTCGGGAATGCGGGAAGGCTGTGAACACCAGAACCCTGGGATCTGCATGACGGGAATGGACACGGTCAGATCCACAGAACAGTAAGAGTGCAAATCTTTCATCAGGCGCTGTCAAAACCCGGAGAGACACAGTTCCAGCAAAAATCACAGATCAGGTTTATCAGGAGTATACCAGCCCCCAGCTGATTCAATACTTGGAGGAGGAAATCTTCAGAAAACCACTTTCATCTAATAGTCTGTACAATGAAATAAAATGCCACTAAAACATTCAACTATTTCTCTGTTACACTTTTTTCTTCCCTCAACCTTCTCCTCTCAAACCCATTCCCATCCTTAAGTTTCTTTATTTTTAATATTTATTTATTTGGCTGCTCCCAGTCTTAGCTGTGGCATTTAAGCTGCCAGCCCCGGCCCCCTGCATTGGGAGCCCAGAGTCTTAACCCCTGGACCACAGGGAAGTCTGCCATTCCTGTTTCTGCTACGGGAAATAGCTTCCTAGGGAAGGACAAGCCTATCCGACCATCACACCCTTCACACCAACACCAGTCTCCCCCTGGCACCTCTTCTCCATCAGAGGAAGAATTTCACTGAGGTCAGCTTCACAAGGGATCAGACCTAAGCTTGCTTTCAAGTCGTCTTTGTTTGTATTCCTGACTGGCCTACCGCTGCCATTTCTTCATCTTTTCGGAACTGTTCACACACACCAAGAGGCACATATTTATATTTATTGGTGGTTGTTCATTTTTTGGGTTTTGTTTTTTTTCTGTTCCCCATCACCAAGAGCGCTCACGAGTCACTGGCTCTTCTGTGATCTCGTTTGGCCCTTGGCCATGTATGACTTTAGTTGATTGGCTTTTTCATGGGTTACAATCCTCTCTGCTTGAGCACACAATAGTCCGTTCCATTTCATTGTATTTCTCACCAAGACCCAGGGCAGTGCTCACAGCAGAACTCAACGAACCCTTGTTCGGTTGACTGAACTGTTGAATCCAGCCAGGGCTCATCTGGAGGCCTGGGGAATAAGGATAACAATAAACAGACATCTCTAAATAATGCCTAAATGTCATTTCTGTTAATTTTTCTTATAACCTCCCACTCCCCAAAATGTCCTTCCCGTCTTCGTAGACTTGGCTGGAAAACAGTCCGTCTTTTCTTCTCTCCTAACTTTGCAAAATGGGATTACGAGCAATGAGAGACATAATTATGAAAAAGAAAGGTATAAAAGGCCTGTAACTCTCATGGTGGTTCAAACCCAAAGTAATCAACAGTTGACTGGATGTCATCACATGTGTTTTCTTTAGGAAAATGGTAAACACTTCAGCATCTATGTTCTGTTTCCTTTCTCTTTAAGTTTTATTAGCCACTGAAGCATTTGCAGAATGTTTCAGAATTTGAGAAACCACGTCACATAGATTTATCTCATTCTATTTTCATGACAACTCTGGGTGCTGAGTAACGGATTTTTTCCACTTTACAGATTCTGAAATCTGCAATTTTATAAGAGCCTCGTGGCTAATAAAGGAAGTGTTACAAATCAGTGAGAAGGGAATAAATTATTCAAATGTGATTTTTAGAAAAGTTGGCTTTCTTGGTGGTAGGAAACATCTAAATATTCCTTTCATGAAATCAATTGAAGATGTGTTAAAAATTATATTAGTTCCACAATTGTAAAAAGCTATATAAAAAAAAAGGGTAAATATTTGATCCCTGATTGGAAGAACTCCAAACATCAAACAGTGTGGGAAACCACAAAGGAACAGATTAACGGATTATACCACACAAAGATCTGGATGTCTAGTTTTAAAAAATTAAAAGCAAACAATAAATTGGAAAAGTATTAGCTATGTACATGACAGGCAAAGACTACTACTCTTACTATATAAGAAATCTACAAATTGATAAGGAAAAGTAATGAAAAAATGGGCAAAAGTTATAAATAGACAATTTACAAAAGAGAAAATACACAAGTCCAACTAATACACAGAAGAAAAGCTATTCAGCCAGAAAAAGTAATAAAAAAAAAATAGAATCACCAAATACAGCTTCTTGCTTATCAAATTAGTAAAATATGGAAAGATAGTACCAGCTGCTACAGAGGTGAATTGAGAGAAATAAAACTTATATGACCTTTCTGAAAGGCAGCTTGGCCATGTGTATCAAGAACCTTGAAAATAGTCATGTTCTCTGATGTGGTGATTCCTCTTTAAAAAAAGGACTCAGGACTTCCCCTGTGGCTCAGTGGTAGAGAATCAGCCTGCAATGCAAGAGACTCAGGTTCAATATCTGGGTCGGGAAGATTCCCTGAAGAAGGGAATGGGAACCCACTCCAATATTCTTGCCTTGAAAATCCCATGGGCAGAGAAGCCTGGTGGGCTACAGTCCATGGGGTCGCAAAGAGTCGGACACGACTAAAGTAACTTTATTAGCACACACATATAACGGAACTCAACTTCCAGTCACATATTTCCACATCCCCTGTTCTTTCTACCTTATCACACTTTTTCATTTCACAGAAGAGAAAAAGGACTCTTAACAGCTCAAAAGCTCACAATACCCTAAAATCACTTCTGGGAATTTCCTGGTGGCCCAGGGGTTAGGACTCTGTGCACTTTTCACTGCTGACGGCCAGGACTTGATCCCTGGTGAGAGAACTGAGATCCCACAAGCTGTGAGGTGTGGCCAAAATTTTCAAATAAAAAAATAAAATCACTTAAAGGTTGGTGGCTCTGCTAAGTCGTAATTATATAACTAGTCATTAGTCCTCATTGGTGCTTCTGGGTTCTGCTTTTCCTGTTTAACATTATTTAATATTTAAATCCCCACATCAGTATAGTCAATATGTACATCATTTTAAGATGTGGCAGTCACTGCTGTGTTCGCCTAACCTCGTCGCCCAGGCTAGTGATACATTCCCCAGGCTTCCATGCAGTTAAACATAGCGGATTGACTTCTGGCCACTCGAATGTGGATCAAAGTAAGGTTGCCTCCAGACCTCTGGTTCTGGTTCATGAACTCTCCCCTGCCATCCTCTGTCACCCTTGTTCCCGAATCCACCTGTGTGATTCAGAGAGGAAACGGTGGAGCCACAAAATGGCAGGAACCTGGGTCCCTGAATGACCAAGTGGAGTTGAGAATCTCCCCCAGCCAACCGCTTTTGGATTGTGACGTGGGCAAGAAATAAAATTCTGTGTTTTAGAGCAGTTATCCTACCCTGACCCCGAAGACATAGCTAACTATTCCATCATCTTTCTACATTAAAAGAAAAAAAAAAATTTGGCCACAACCCACGGGCATGTGGGATCTTAGTTCCCCAACCAGGAATTGAACCCATCACCCTCCAGTGGAAGTGTGGAGTCCTAACCACTGGACGGCCAGGGAAGTCCTATCCCATCATCTTAGCAGATCGTAGTCTGATTAACCCCGCTCCTGTCTTGGGTGTTTTTATTGTTGCTATAATGCCATGATTATCTTTGAACAAAGTATGCTGTTTTATTTGTCCCTTCTGGCTTATACTCATTAAGTATATTTCCCCAGTTGGGATGACCAGGGGCCCTACCAACTCAACAGGGTTTTAATTATTTCATAGCTCTTGTTTGTTATACTATTATCAAATGGCTCTCTAGAAATCCTGGTGCAAAAGAGTGCAGCATCAGCAACGTTTCGTGTTTCCCATAGCCTCAGCAGCACTGAATTTTAATGTTTTCAGTTATGTTTGTTAATTCCTTCGCACCCATGAGAAAGTGCCTTTACAGAGATGTTACTGAAGTCCTTTACAGTTTTAACACTTTGAGGGAGTTCCTCTACCCTAGAGTACGTGGCAGATGAAATTTGGTTCTTCCAGCCCTAGCACATTCCCTACCCTTTGGCCTGCCCTCTGATGCATGCAGCCACAGGGACATTCACAAGACCCGCGTTACAAAAGTGATGACATCGCAAAATGCAGTAACAGGAATCAAGCTTTCACTTCTGTTTTACAAAAGAGGCTTTTGGAAACTCACAGCCGAGACTAGAGTTTTAAGGGTGGGAGGAAGAAAGCTTTCTGGGTTTCAAAGCCTGGCTTTTGAGCCTGAGAAGCCTCAGGCCTGAAGGACTCAGGGCATACGGTGGAGGCATAAATAATAGATTTGGAAGAATAGGTGATCAGTCAGAGGCAGACAGCTCTGCCCCGGGCTATAAAGTTTCTCCGGGCTGAGGGAGCTGAGAAGTGTAGAAGGAAGAGAGGGTTTAACTGGTGGGTCCCGAAGGGTGGAGGTCTGTGACAGAAGCCCTGAGGGGCTGCTTGAAGGCCAGTTCCCCGCTTGTGCCCGGCCTGAGCAGGTGGGGAGGGTATGGATTCACCCATCCATTCAGGAAGGCGCTGCTTTGAGCCCTGTGGATGCAAATAGACAGAGCCGTGCTCTCATGGAGCTGACATCCTAACAAGGTGATAGAGACGCTAAACAAACATATATAAATAAATATATATATAGGTGTGTGTGCTCAGTCACTCAGTCTATGTCCGACTCTGCAACCCCATGGACTGTAGCCCACCAGGCTCCTCTGTCCGTGGGATTTTCCAGGCAAGCATATTGGAATGGGTTGCTCTTTCCTCCTCTAGGGGATCTTCCCAACTTGGGGATACAACCCGAGTCTCCTACATGGGCAGGCAGATTCTTCACCACTGAGCCACCTGGGAAGCCCTGAGTTCAGGAGTATAGACTAAAGCAGTCAGAATATGTGAAGAAGTACCAGGAACATCAAAATATGAATCAACCTTCCCTGGAAATTGGTTGCTAACTGACATAAATAAGCCTCTTGATTAGGTGAATGCGATGAAAGAGGAGTTGGTTTTCGTTTTTGTGTTTTTTCCCCCAGCAGCTTCTTACTGATTTTTCTACTTGGGCAGACGAAACACACACAAACTCTAGAAAAACAAGGATCAGGAATCAGGCCCCAGCTATCGACAGATTGGCACTGCTGCTCTAAATGAACTGCCCACCTGGGCCTTCTTTTCATCTCAAAGGCCACGTGGCATCACCCCATTCATCTGCACAGACTGTCAAATTCTTTCTCCCCGATTTCTGTGACCTTCATCTTCTTCTCTGCTCGTGCCTGAGTGTGGCAGCTGAATTGGATTGATTAAAGTTTTAGCCCTGTCTTGTTTTTTAATTCAAGAGCTAAACGGAGCATTTAAATGAACTTGTGGCAGGACTGACTGTCAGGATCCTGAAACCCGGTTAACTGTTCTCCTCCGCAACCCCGCCTCCAATTATTACTGTTCTGGCTCCAGGTTGGTTTCTGGGTAATGTTCATAGTTGTTCAAAATGACATCATCGGAGCGAATGAGAGTAGATTAACGTTCATTTCCATCCATCCGTCCATCACGGGAGGCCTACGGTTCATTAACCGTCCTCCACTCACAACTGGCCTCCACTTTCCGTAACTCACCAAGGGCTTTAATGAAGCAGGCTTGAGTTTGTCAGTTTCCCCCAGCTTTGACTGGAAGGGAAACCAGTTCTCTGGTGCCAAGCGCCTTTTATCCTGCAGAAGGAATGTGAGGAGAAGGGGACACAGGCCCGGCATGGTGATGCAGATGCCTGAACATGCCGAGTCATCATTCCTACTCGCAAACACCAAGATCTGCCACCAGATCACAGATGCTAAATTGAACCTTTCCTTCTGCTCCGAGCCTTCAGTCTGATTGCTGTTTTGGAGGCAGTCCCTTGGTCCCTCCACTCTGTTCTTCCTCTTTAATTACCTCCGGCTCTTATGACAGTGGACGGAACACAAGAGAAAGGGCGCAGGCATCCTCACCCAGGCCCTCACCCAGGGCACCCAACACCGCATCCCCGCTAAATTCTCAAGGGTCTGCTCGCCCATCCATACCATCCATCCAAGTCAAACCATTCAATTCAACAAATATTTATCAGTCACTTTCTGTGTGACAGGCACTCTGCCAGGTGCCAGCGGTGTCTGAAAATGTACCAAGGATTTTGGTTTTAATTCAGGTTCAGTGAAGCCAGCAGATCAGGAGATGGCTGCTGCTGCAAAGACAGTTCCTGACCCTCATCAGCCAGATTTCTCGTAAAAAGAGAAAGAGCTGAAAACCCATGCAATGACATGGATGAACCTCGGAGAATAATGATGAGTACAAGAAGCCAGATGCAAAAACAAAGCGTATGTTAACACATGTATATGGAACCTGGAAAGATCATACTGATGAATCTATTTGCAGAGCAGCAATGGGGGATGGAGGCTTAGAGAACAGACTTTTATGGACACGTCAGGGTGGTGGATAGGAAGGAGAGGGTGAGATAAATGGAGAGAGTCGCATGGAAATATATACACTAACATAAAATAGATAGCAGAAGGGAGTTTGCTGTATGACTCAGGGAACTCAAACGGGGGCTCCACGACAACATAGAGGGGTGGGATGGGGCGGGAGGTGGGGGGGGGTAGGCTCAAGAGGGAGGGGACATGTGTATGCCTACGGCTCATTCAAGATGTATCGCAGAAACCAACACAATATTGCAATTATCCTACAATTAAATAAAAGTTTTTACAATGCCAGATGCAAAAAGAGGTCCGTTCATATAAGGTTTATATGAAGACCATCTAAAACTTACAGAAGTCAGAATAGAGGTGGGCGGGCAGGTGGTGACTTTGAAGGTACACAGGAACTTTCTGGACACTAAACATGCTCCATACGATCCTCTGCACGGGTGTTATACGGCTGAGTGCAAACATGAAAACGAAAAGATAGCTTGATACTCACAGTTCCCAGGGGGAGGATGCACCGTGCCACAGTATACAGGCCTCACGGAGAAGCATTGAGGTCAGTCAGGAGGCAGGAGTAAAGGGAAAGCAAGAACCAACGGGGAGGGATGGGTGAGGTTGAGGAAGCTTGGCATTGGACAGTCTGAAGAACTTCCCCAGGCTTTGGGCTACAAAGGAGGTTCCCTGTTCTCTGGTACCCAGCCTTGGGGTGATTTAGGACAGGAGGATAATGTCCCGGACTTCCAGCAGAGCCTGATGAAAGCAAGTGGGTGGGGTGTATGGATTTGCGATTGGTGGGTTTGCATATCCAAGGCAGGCTTGCAGACCGTTGTTTGCTAGCTTTAGGAATTAACACTAGGAGGGGCAGTTTTCCCCTACCTGCAAGGTCCCAAGACGTCAAAGCATCTTACTACATAGAAAAGAAAAAAGATGATCAGTACGCTGGACTTCCCAAAATGACAGGCTCTACCCTTGAAGAGCTCTCAGACCTCAAAACAACTGCAGGGGAGCTCAATTCCACGGTGGCACAGGGTGTACCAGTCATCTCTGGGGATGTCTGCCCAGCTCACAACCTCAAACTCTCGGGAAACAGACTGAATTTAAAGGAGCAGCAGTAGCCTGGCGGGTAATTCATGACGTTACCACCCTCACCAAGGCTAATTGGACCAAAGTGGACCCCACTCGCCAAGCTGAGCCAAATGTCTTTTCCCACTAACTCGAAATTGAGCCTCAGAGACGGCAGACCTGTGTGGGTACAAATTATAACAGGTAAACAAACACAGGGGTGAGGAGACAGTCTTCCTTCCCCATACAAACCGACAATACCCAACCCCAACTACACATTAGAGTCGTTTGGGGAACTTGGAAGAAATGTAACAAGGTCAGTCCCAACTCAGATCACTTGCATCAGAATCCCTGAGAGTGCAGCCAGGTGTCAGAGCCCCGCTTTACAGCCTGATTCACCCCTGTACCCCCATCAAAACGCTCCTACGGACCCTCCGAGAGCTTCACTCTGTGGGAACGTCATGGGACCGTACTGTCGTCATTCAAGTGGCTGCTCCTCACATCCACCGGCTTGGAGCACTGCAGTGGGGAAGCTGGAGAGGGCTTCTAGTCGCTGCTCTCTTGCTGAGCTTCTAATAAAACGAGTGTCCATCCAAGGAAGATGTGTGGTGCACCTAAGATGTCAACACGTCAATTAACCAAGAAGTATTTTTAGAGAGAGGGGTGAATGAGAGGAAAGATGAATGTCCTGCTCTGGCGGAGCCTTTAATTAGGTCGCAGAAGGAGTTTAAATGTCAGTGTAGATAAACACACACAGGTACACCTGTGCCCGCCTGCGGTCTATTTAACTGATGGTAGGAGGCCAAGCATGATTCACGTTGAATGAGCGGTGCCCCACGTGACCGGAAATGAACGATCACTGTGGGCTGGCTGGTCCAGGAAGACTTCCGGGAGGTGGGGCGGTTTAACCGGGTCTTTTGAGGAAAGGTGGGCTTCAAACAGTGGAGAAGGCAGGCCACGCACGGCAAAGCTCCCAGACCACGGTGACCAGCTGTGCGGGAACTTGAAGGAGCACCTTCCCCGCAGCGCTCTTCCCTGAGTCTCCCCACACGCCTCCCGAGGCTCTCCTGGGCGGAAATTGTCCTCCATTCATTCCCCTCCGACAGCCTCCGGGTTGATCCCCCGGCCCCCCAGGGTGACTTCTTTCTGTCTCAGGCAAACCAGGGACACTCGGGCACTTAAACTGCCCCTGGTCTAAATCCAAGAAAGCACAGGGAACCTCCCACAGACCCGATCAGGAGATATGGTCTCATCCCTGGGCAGACACCACCCTTCAGAGACTTCTAGGCATTGCTGGTGGTGGTTGTTTAGTCCCTAAGTTGTGTCCGACTCTTTTGCGACCCTTTGGGCTGTCAGAGGAGTCCCAGGCAAGAATACTGGAGGGGGGTAGCCATTTCCTTTTCCGGGGAAATCTTCCCAAACTGGAGATCGAACCTGCTTCTCCCGCATTGGCAGGTGAATTCTTTACCACTGAGTCACCGGAAAAGCCTTGGGGCATCAAATACCCCAAACGCAGTCAACTTTGGATGGCTGCTCTAAGGGACAGAGACAGACGAGAGTATTTGGTCCAGTGGCTGGGCTCTGCCCAGGAGCTAATCCCTAAACGCCCAGGCCCTGCAGTAAGTGTTAACACCTTGTCGTTCCAGAGAAAACCTCCTTCTTGCGTTCTGTGCCCACAGCAAGTCCCTGCCCAGCTTGAGAAGAACCCGCTGCCCTAGCTTCAGCCATCTCCCCCTGAGCCCTCCAGTGCCCCCTGGCCGCCCCCAGGGCCCCCATCCTCCTCCTCGTCTCCCTTCCTGGACCCCTCTCCTCCCTCAGCTGCAGCTGACTCACAAGTACTTAGCCTAAAATTCTCAAATGTCTGCCTGGCCCTCTGCGGCCTTCAAACCCGCAGCTCCCATGCGGAGTTTCGGGCCAGGAGAGTCCCTTTCTGAGCCCCCAAGGCGGGGGGACCTCAGATTTCCACTCATTTCTGCTCCTCTGTTGCTGCTCCTCAGCTGCTCAGTTGTGTCCGACTCTTTGCGACCCCATGGACTGCAGCACGCCAGGCTTCCCTGTCCTTCACCATCCCCCAGAGTTTGCTCAAACTCATGTCCATTCTCCGCCTTTAAAAATGTCCTTTTCCTGAGATAGTTAGGGAGTTGGGGATGGACAGGCACACACGGCTGTGTTTAACATGAGTGACCAACAGGCACCTACTGTGTAGCGCGTGGAACTCTGCTCAGTGTTACATGGCAGCCTGGATGGGACGGGGGTCTGGGGGAGAGTGGATGCACGTACGTGTACAGCTGAGTCCCCTTGCTGTCCACCTGAAACTATCACAACATTGTTAATCGGCTATACCCCAATACAAAATTAAAAGGTAAAAAAAAACAAATAATCCTTTTCTTCCACTGGGTTTGGGTGACAGCAACCTCTGAGAACATCTGGGAACTGATGTCTCAGGGTCCCCCTGGTCATGGGGCTCAGTGTTCCCCTCTGTACAACCCAGAGTGGACTGTGACCTCTCTCTAAAGACAGCCCCACCTCCTGACCCTGTTTACCGGCTTCCCCGCTGCAGCAGCTTATCTGCAGCTGTCGGCTTGAAGCCAGGCTGCACTCAGGCCCTTCCTTCTGCCCTGCTCCATTTCCTTACACCACTCCAGAGTGGAAGCGCTCCTCACGTGCATTCTTGAAAGACCTTGGAAACCTCGGCAGAAATCAGTAGCAGCAGCCCATTTTCGGTTTTAGAATATCTGGATAATTTATTTGATGTCAGGGAGCCTGAGCCCTCCCTCTCCACCTGGGCCCCCGAAGGGCTCCACTGCATTTCCCTTGTATGTTTGTTTTGGTTTGCCCTGAAGTGCTAGCCAGTCACGTGGAGACCTTTATCATTATTCCAAATAGATTTTTCCCCTTCATAATGACAGACTCCTCAGAAGCTTGGACACTGAGCCAATGCCTCTTCCCCTTTAAAGAAAAAAAAAACACAACAACAACAAAAACCAACAGCTAATATAGACTTCTTCCGTGCACTCCGGGCAGGCTGCGGTTCTCAGATTTCAGCCTCACTTCGCTGTCCTTCCTGACTGTGAACGCTGAGTGCCAGCACAGAGACCCTCTCCTGATAGCTTCCTGTCCCCTTCCTGCTGCCCAGGGCAGTCACACAGAAAAGTGAACCCTAACTAAGGTGACAGTTAAAAAAATAACATCTCACACCCAGCAGGCTGCAGACGGAGCCCGGTGCATGCTCTTGGGGCTGTCCTTCCAGAAATGGCTGAGAAAGATGCAGCTGACATTTCCAGCAATTTGCGTAATGTCCATCCCCCAGGGCGCTCTCATCCTGGACTGGGATTCAGATGTGCGGTGCTCCCTGCCTTTTGCAGTCTCAGTACCGCCTCCACGCGGAATCGGGGGTCCGGCCCGAAACCCCATGTTCTCAGGGCAGTTGGAATGGCACCTCTGGTGTTTGTGCCTGATTTTATGGCTTCGTGATCTTGCGCCCTTTGCAGTTCAAAGGTCACATCAGGCAGCAGGCAGGGAGGTTTTTGATGTAACCTCTGAACCCCAGAAAACAAAAGGACACAGGCCCACAGAGACAATCCATCTAAAAACGGTCATCTGAAGAATGCAACTCAATCAGCCCAGAGCGTGCAAATCACCGGACATTTTCACGGGGGTGTCTTGCGAAATCCAAACTTAGAATCGCAAGAAGGGACACAAATCCCCTGATCCGAACACATAATCCAAGCTTGAGAAGAGCAAAGAAACGAGTTTACGACTGGCCCAGAAGGCATGGGTTTGCAAGATGTCATTAGAAGTGGTTACCTCGCCTCCTCCTGCCCCCATCAGGTGCACGTGCATATGCACGCACGTGCACACACGCACACACACACGCACACACACACGCACACACACACGCACACACACACGCTGGTCAGTACTCGTCCACTTGAACATCAAGCATTTCCCTTTCTGAAGGTTTGCCCAGTGGCAAAGTCCACTGTGGACAGATGTGTGAGGCCTATCAGAAGCCAAGAGTTTTCTCCTTGGCCACCAGAACCATCCTCAGAAATGGGCTGAGAAGCCGTTGGGGCAGACAGCCTACAAGACGATGAGGACTTGTCAGATAGGTGAGGGGCTGGCCCTGCAAAGCAGGTCGTGCTCTGCTAAACAGATGTCACCTCCCGTACCACACAGACTGTCCCTCATCAGCCCTTAATACCTGGTACACACGCCCCCGGGCAAAGGTCAGACTAATTTCTGAACTGATGAGAAATACGATTCGAATAGTTCAGGAGCTGAACAGGAGGTGCTCCCATCATTCATTACCAAAGACGCTTAATTTCTTTAAAAAAACGAACATCTAAGTATGTGTATCTAGCATAGCCAGGGCAGACACTAGTGCTGCAAAACAGATCTTGAGAACGTTGCCCAGTGAAAGTTCTCTTGGGAGACCAGACCATGGGGTGGGGGCAATAGATGCGCCTTATCCTTTTAAATGAAGATTCAGTTTGCAAATAAAACACATGTTCTCCTCTGTAGTGACACAGAAACATTACATAGGATCATCTAGGTCCTCATTGCATACCCTCCGTTTGGAAGAAACTTCCTCTCCACTGTATCTCATCCAGCCTCCCCCTTCTCTTTCAACTTCGCATCCAACAGTCAATGCCCTGGGAGGCGTGACTATGTTTTTAATTATATCTGAACAGGAGCACAACTATATTGAATAAAAATGTGTTCTGAACAATTGGACCCAAAAGCAATTTCTTTTTTTTTTTTTTAATTGTTTATTTGGCTGTGCCAGGTCTTAGTTGCAGCGTGTGGGATCTAGTTCCCCCACCAGGGATTGAACCTGGGCCCCTGCATTGGGATAGATGCGTCTTAGGCACTGGACCAGCAGTGTGTGTGTGCTCAGTTGCATCTGACTCTCTGTGACACCAGGGACTGTAGCCCACCAGTTTCCTCTGTCCACAGGATTTTTCAGGCAAGAATCCTGGAGTGGGTTGCCATCCCCTATTCCAGGGGATCTTCCCAACCTAGGGGTTGAACTCGTGTCTCTTGCGTCTCCTGCATTGCCAGGTGGGTTCTTTACCACTGTGCCACCTGGGAAGCCGTCTGGACCACCAGAGCAGTCCCCAAAAGCAATCTCAGATGGAATAAGAACCCTAGAAAGAGAGTCCTGGTCTGAGAGTTGGAAGCCCAGTGCTGTGTGACCTTTCCCAGGTTATCTCATCTCTCTGAGCTTGGATTTCTTCCTCTGTAAATTCACAGTTGCATTTGTGCCTCCCAAGGGCCTGCTGAGCACAGGTTCTGCCCAGGGGCAGAACCTCTAAACTGTCGTAATTCCTCTGTTTCTGGACAATCTTACCCCAACATAGGAGGATGGACTAAAGAGTTGGCTCTCTAACCCTGCTCTTTTTTAAAAGTAAATTTCTATATCTTTGGCTGTGTTGGGTCTCTGTTGCTGCACACACGCTCTCTCTGGTTGTGGAGAGCGGGGGCTCATCTTGGCACACAGGCTTCTCACTGTGGTGGCTTCTCTTGCTGCGGAGCACGGGCTCTAGGCGCTCAGTTTTCAGGGCTTAGTCCCCCCACGCATGTGAGATCTTCCAGCTCAGGGACTGAACTGTGTCCCCTGCATTGGCAGGCGAACTCTCAGCCACTGGATGACCTGGGAAGTCCTCTAATCCTATTCTTTAACTCAGGAATCCCATGAGCTGTTTCCTTCTCAGGGAAAGTGAAGTACAGCCCACTGAAACCATTTTCAAAGGATAACTGAGCATCAAACATTATTTTTTTAATGGGCCGCCAAATTTTCCATCCTCTTTTGGAAGCCTAGTTTAAGATTATATAAGAACTCTACTAAAGCTGGTCAAAATTGAGAGTTGCCAAAGCCCCGGAGTGCTCTGGTGGGGTAGTTTCTGCCGGGTTGAAGGTTCAAGGCTGCTGTGACTGGAAAAGGCTGGGCATCACTTGGTCAGAGTACCCCATCTTTATCTGCTTCATAGATACTCAGGGCAGGACCACCAGAGGTTGTGTGGCTAGTTGGGACCAGGCAGGATGGAAGCTCAGACTTCTCCAACCCCAGCCCATAATAACGGTTACCATAGTGAGTGGTCACTCTGGTCCAGAGCATTTGTGTTTTACATGTCATCTCGGTTCATCTCTGCAACAGGCAGCTGGTAGGTGTTTCTCTCATCTGAGAGGTGAGGAGGCAGCACTTGATTACTCAGGTCTCATATCCGACACATGGGGAGCCAGGGCTGGGTTCCAGGTCATGCTTGTAACCACCCACCCCAGTCCTGAGACCCCGTTTCTATGCTCTGACCCTACCATGCTGCCTTATAAGCAGATGGCAGCATCTCAGATCCTCAGGTGCAAGTGGGAGTGGTTTCTGGGAAAGGCAAGAAGAGCAGGTGCAGGGGGTTGAAAGTGAAAGTAAAGTCAAAGTCGCTGAGTCGTGTCTGCCTCTGAGACCCCATGGACTGTAGCCCGCCAGGCTCCTCTGTCCATGGGATTCTCCAGGCCAGAGTACCAGAGTGGGTAGCCTTTCCCTTCTCCAGGGGATCTTCCCAAGCCAGGGATCAAACCTGGGTGTCCCGCATTGCAGGCGGATTCTTTACCATCTGAGCCACCAGGGAAGCAGGGGGCATCCTCCTAAACCATGTCTATGGCTTAACCCTCAGAACCTGGGATGTGATCTACTTTGGAAAAAGGGTCTCTGCAGATATGATTAAGGATCTTAAATCGAGACTACCCCAGATTATCCTGGTGGGCTCTCAATCCAATGGCCCACCTCCTCTCAGAGATGGAAGAGAAGATGCAGATGCGGAGGAGGAGCCGTGGGGAAGTGGAGGCAGAGATGGAGGTGAGGCCTCCCCAAGTGAGGAATGCCTGGTGCTCCCAGAAGCTGGAAAAGGCAAGGAAGGGCTTTCCCTAGAGCCTTCGGAGGGAAAACAGCTCTGCCAACACCTTCATTTTGGACTTGCTTTCCAAACTGGGACAGAATAAATTTCTGGGCTTTTCATGCCACAGAGTTTGAGGTACATTGCTATAGTAGCCCTGGCAAATGAGACAGAATGAAGATTTCCTCTCAGAAGAGTTGTGTGCCTTTTTAGGGAATGTGGATCCAGATCCCATCTATCTGCAGCATCCTAGTCCTCATGAAGCCAGATTAGTTACTTAGGCTTCTAAGACCAACGAACCTGGTCCTGTCAAACTGAAATCTCTGTTCTCGTGGGAGGGCTGGGAGCTGAAAGACCATCTGGTAAATTCACACCGCCTCCCAGTCCAGACTCCAGCCCGCCCTCCTCAAGCCCTTTACCGTTACAAAGCTTCTAATGATGGGTTTTTTGTACCATTATTCCATCCATTTTTGCCTAATGGAGGCCAGTTTCTTTCCCAGTAAAACTTGGCAACAGATCCCAGACACGTTCTAGCCTGAATCCAAAATCTAGATTTACAAATTAGCCAAGGCTCGAGTGTTAGAGACTCTTTGTTGATGGTTTTCTTTAGATTCTTTTACCTTCCAAATACATGTTAAATGTAATTAGATTTACAAACCCCACCTCCATAGAGATATTTAGCAACACACTTTTATATAAATTATGATCCATGGCACAGATTGTGGGTTTATTCACAAGGAACCCTGGGGTTATGAGATAAAAGGAACTGGATGTCCTTCTAACATGGATCTGGGACCGGCAAATCAGCAGGTAGGGCTGATGGATTGAATCATCCTTCCCTGTTTCTACTCTCCTCATCTATAAATCAGAAGGACCATCTGCCCCAAATGTAGGCAGTTTAAAGAATCCTGGAACAGCGCTGTTCTGATGGTCAGAGATGAGTGTCCTGGGAGGTCAGGCCAGTGTAGGTCACCTCTGTCCATCCCAAGGGCTGCAGGGCCAGCAGGCAGCCAGACCACTGAGAAACCTGCCTGAGCACAAGAGTCAGGAAGTTCTGCCTTACAATTATTTTTAGTACCTATTTAATATTTAATAAACTCAATTAAAAAAAGAATAGTCCCAATCATCAGACACAAACCTGGAAAGACAAATATTTGAGGATGCCTCCAAAGCAGATAAAAGGAGAGAGTTTTTTTTTAAAAGGAGAGAGGTTTTTTTTTTTTAATAAAAGCTTATGTTAAGATTTTTGATAAAATGAAATCAGCATAATAGCAAATTCTGTGGGACTCTCCCTGTGAATCATGCTAAGAATTAATCCTTGGAGGTTGGAAAATCCTTGTGGATGTATAGTTTGGGGAATATATACAAGTCCAAGTTTCCTCCAGTTTCAGAACAAAGACACCTTTCCTCTAACTCTCCCAACCTTCAGGTATACACACACACACACACACACACACACACACACACACACACACACGATGAACCAAGAAAGGAAGGAGAGAGATCAGTAATGAGAGAGCCCACTAATGGGTTGGCTTAAGTATAAAACAACAGCCCATCACTGTTCTAGAAAATAATCAATCAAGCACTTAATTTTAAACATAAAAGTAAGCTGCCAGGAGACTGCTAATAGATAACCAAATAAATTAACAGTTGTAGGTGGGATTTGAAGCCAGGTCAGATTTCCTTCCCCCGCCAAGCTCTGAGCCCATGCAGATAAAGGGGCTCCCCAGCTGGGCACTTGACATCACACTGTTTCCAAGTGGGAAATCTCCTTTTAGCCAATATCCCCTCTCAGCGGGCTGGTCACTTCAGGGAACTGTGCTTTGTGTGTCTTCAGTACATTTTATAACACGGTTACTCTACAATGTTGATGGGCGCCTTGGCCTTGGCCCAGGTCCGCAGTGGGTTAGCGTGGACATGAAAACCTTCAGAAACATAGAAACAGGAAGGAACACACTCCCTGCTGACCTTTCTTAAAGGGACAATTGTGTAAGTGCTGTGGTTACCTGAGTTGGAGGCCCAACCCGGCTCTGATGGACAGCGCTGCCCTCTGAGAGCTGGCTCAGAGCCACGTGGGGACAGGTGGGCGTGCAGGGCACACACAGCACCACTCAGGTACCTGCAGAACCACAAAGGTAAGTGAAATGCACACGTAATCCCCCAAGTTGTTTCAACCAGAGACTGTTTTCTTCCAACATTCAAACTCTTTGCAAAGTTATTGATGAAAAAGGACTAATAACTTTATTGTCTGTCTCTTCTCCCTCTACCCATGACATTCTCAGGGCAAGTGACCAAAAGTAGGAGCAACAAGGAACATGAAAGGCAGGACTAGAGAACTGATCCCCTGATTCCTAGAAAAGGTTCTTCGAGGGCTCTGAACTTCAAGGATGACATTCATTCTGACATCACATCTTCATGAAAAAACAACACAGCGAAATTCCACCTCCTAGAATAAAGTCACACTGAGTACAAGACAGCAGCAGTCATCTGCCCACCAAATGAGTAACCCAAGTCAGTAATAGCGACCATACACTGAGTCTTTAACACATCCACCAGGCACTGCACCTTACTAAATACATTAATCATGTGATCTCCTTTAATCCCCTTTTAAAAATTTGCAAAAATATCCTTTGATCCAGAAAACCCTCTTCTAGGGATTTTTCCTATGGAAATGATTGAGGATATGCCCAAAGATATTTTTTTTTGTCTATAAGGATATTTATCAAATATAAGCAAAAAATGAAAATAATAATTTCTAACAAACAGGTGGTAAACAAATTACAATACAAATTCATACAGCATAATATTGTATAGCTGCTTAAAACTATACTGTAAAAGAATAGGTGATGGCAGATAAAATTTGTCCATGAGATAGTATTCAATGAGTAATGAGTATTAGAAGAGTAGGAACACGATGAGTATTTTTAGAAGTTTAAAGTACGCAACATAAATATGCATAAAATACATGGGATGAGAGTCATCAAGTGCCATAGGAATATGAGTGTCTCTTTCCCTTCATTTTATTTATTTTTTTCTAATTTCTTAAAGTTTCATGATAGGAAATATCTTTTAAAAATGATGACTCAAGGGAATTAATTCCCTGGCAGTCCAGTGGTTAGTCACGTTCACTGCCAAGGGCCTGGGTTCAATCCCTGGTCAGGGAACTAAGATTCCATAAGCCACGCAGCATGACCAAAAAATAACAATGTTAAATAAAATTTAAAATATGACTCAAGTACCATGTCCAGTCCCTTGGAGGGAGGGCATGGCAACCCACTCCACTACTCTTGCCTGGGGAATCCCCATGGACAGAGGAGCCTAGCGGGCCACAGTCCATGGGGTTGCAAATTCAGACGGGACGGAGCAACTAAGCACACACTATGTCCAACTGTTCATAGATGTTCATTAACTTAGCCCAGTTCACATGCAAAGCCCTTCTGGTCTACAGCATGGTTTTGCACACATTGTCTCAGTGGACCTTCAGAGCAGTCTTGCTGGGTGGAAAACAACAGGACAGTTGTTTTCAAACTCGAGATTTCCAAACATACAAAGAAATTAAAGAGAAAGATACAAACAGCCCAGAGCCTCCCTCTGCCCCTCAGCCGGCAGCACCCAGGCCTCTCTGGAGGAGGGCTGCCCAGGCTTTGGTCTACTGGCCTGGCGCTCCAAGCCCTCCTGTCCACTGAGGGTGCCGCAGCTCCAGCTGCTGCGTCCTTGGCTTTCAGAGTAACCTGTCTCATTCCTGTTTTGACTTCTCCCCCCATGGGTGCTTGGGTTTTCCAGAATTCTGCTCTGCTCTGGACAGGAAGGGAGTGTGTGGTCGGGGACCATTCCAGGATACATGGTCAGCAAAGTCTCCCAGAAGGAATGGAGTCGGCAGTGTGACGGAGCTGGCCTATGCTCACCAAAGCCAGTTATTAGCATCTCTTCTCAACTCTACCAT
This sequence comes from Ovis canadensis, assembly GCF_042477335.2. NCBI lineage: Eukaryota > Metazoa > Chordata > Mammalia > Artiodactyla > Bovidae > Ovis > Ovis canadensis. The sequence goes on from NC_091267.1 coordinate 70,363,958, forward strand.
CAGTGACATCACAAAGGTAGCTCAGGAATTGACCATGGTGGACATATTTACACCATGGAAACCGGCAAACCCTGAACATTGCAGGGCCTATTCCCTCCCAGAAAGCCAGCTGTTAAGTGTCAGCACAGGGCTGAGTGGTCTTAGAACTAGAAATCCATATAACGGAAATGAAGTTCGACTCTCCGGACTCTTGCTGTAAACACGATTATGCCTGCAGAGACTGATGCAGGATGTGAGTGTTGTTTTGAAATGATGTCACAATTCAGAAAACTGCTTCCATATTTACAAACCTGCCAATTTGCCTCCTCTCCACCCTCCTTGTGGCCACGTAATCTGAAGAGGATCCAAGCAAGAGGAAACAGTCAAAGAAAGGCTATCTAAAGCATTTTTTTTTAATCGCGAAACATGATGGACCCGTGACGTTTGAAATGAGAAGAGCCATTTAGGTGCTCCGTCCAGGACAGCTCCACCGCCTTGACCCGAGGTCCCTCTCCTCCAAGTGTCCTCGTGGGGGGTGGCGAAGCAGCTCTCTGGTCCCTGCTCTGGCTCCCAGTCCTGGAGCCAACTCCAGGGGTGCCTCCTGAACCAGCCCAGCTCTTTTCTGCACTTGTGGACGCCTCAGCGGGGAGTGAAACTTGATCAGGAAATAATTTGGTCCAGATGGTGCTGATGCAGACAGAGATAACGGGCAGAAGCATTTAGCAAGGCACATTGCTAGTCTGGGGGAATCCATTTACATTTCTTTGAGGAGTGTCTGTACAAGGATGCCCCTACCCTCGAAGGTTACCTTGGGTTACCTTAGCTGCCCGCGCATATCTGCGCATGCGCCAGAAGGGACTGTCCGCTCTCCGGATGAAGGTGGGACCGGACCGACCTTTTCTGCCCGGCAGCACTGTGACAGCTCAGCTGGGTACTTGGCCTTCGGGGGATGTGGAGCTGATCAGGCATAAAGCCCTGAAGACATCCTCAGCTCCCAGGGATCAAGGGATTGCGGCAAAGGATAACGGGGCTGCTGAAAGCATCGCAGATGCGCGGAAGGGTGAAGGGGCTGACCGGAGCGGAGGTCTCCATTTCGGTCAAGTTCAGAGGCATAGAAGAGGCTGGAATCCACCATTTGACCCAGGCTTTTTTTTTTTTTTTTTTCTTGTGTCACAGACTCGACATAAAATAAGACACAAAGAAGGACACTGCTCATCCTCAGAGCCCAACCCTCAGAAGAGATGGCTTTGCTTCCGGAAAAATAGGAGACGTGAAATGAGAGACGCCATGGTGTGACGAAAGGGCTGCGATAAGATGGGAAGACTCAGGGCAGCCATCGGGCGGCCTGGGCCCGGCGCTCGTCTCATCCGCTCCGCGGTCACGGGCCTCACGAGGTCTGTGCATCAGCGGAGCGGACCACAGAAAAGCACCTGGAGCCACGGGCGACCTTGGGAAGTGCGGCACATGTTCCCTGAACAGACACCCGCTCGCTCACTGCAGCCTGTGGTCCTCGCGGGGAGTGACCTGGAAAGCTGAAGGAAGCCCTGCTTTCCAGGCCTCTGATGCTGCAAATCAGGCCTCCATCCACCCCTCCAGCCACAGCTGATCGGGAGAGAGAAACCTTCACTCTTCAGGGCCTCTCTTAGTACCAACAGGTCTGTGAGAATTTGTTGGACATAACTGGGGTTTTACTGCTGCTGCTGCTGCTGCTGCTAAGTCGCTTCAGTCATGTCCGACTCTGTGCATCCCCATAGACGGCAGCCCACCAGGCTCCCCCAGCCCTGGGATTCTCCAGGCAAGAACACTGGAGTGGGTTGCCATTTCCTTCTCCAATGCATGAAAGTGAAAAGTGAAAGTGAAGTTGCTCAGTCGTGTCCGACTTAGCGACCCCATGGAGCCTACCAGGCTCCTCCCTCCATGGGGTTTTCCAGGCAAGAGTAGGGAGTGGGGTTCCATTGCCTTCTCTGGAGTTTTACTATAAACATTAAAATCTCTAGTCACCACGGGGTAGCTCCCACTGTAAAGAGACAGTGATCTATATAATGAATCTGGAACAATGCAACCTTGAGACCCACATAGACCATCTCCATCATCCTGAAAAGTTCCCTTTCAGGTAATAGTGTTTTGGTAAATGGTCACCCACCAGGTATCTGAAAAAAATGATCTATGTAAATGTGTGGATATTTATTATATTAATAACTTTCACCAGTATAAAAGCCATAGGATGCACAATTTACAGCCAATAACAAAATACATAGTACTCTTTCCAATAAATTCCATGTAGTCAATAAATTCTCAAAGAATGCTTTTGTTGATTTTTATCAAGCTCTTGCATACATGCTTCCCTGGTGGGTCAGTGGTAAAGAATCCACCGTCCAAAGCAAGAGACACAGGCTCCGTCTCTGGGTCGGGGAAGGTCCCCTGAAGAAGGGAACGGCACCCCACTCCAGTATTCTTGCCTGGGAAATCCCACGGACAAAGGAGCCTGGTGGACTACAGTCCATGGGGTCCCAAAGAGGCGGATGTAACTTTGTAACTAAACAGCAACAACAATGTTTATCTGTAGCCAACCTAGACAGTTCTGACATGAATGCTGATGATTTTATTTACATTAATGAGTAATACAAGTGTGACATAACTTCACTTGGAGACATCAGATACTACTTTCCACATAATAGGATCTTTCCACAAAGTTTTGTGCTATTCACAATGACTGTAATGGCTACAGACATGACACCTTTTAAAACACACGAGCAACAAAACAAGCAAGCCCTGAGTTGTAGGTGCTGATTTCCAGGGTAAACAGCCCTCTTGTAGTCAATTTCAAGCTACCCACAGGGTCACCGAACAAAGCTGGAAAGAATGGTACAGTAGCTCATCATTATACAGTAGTTTCACCACATAGGTGTCATAAACACAAATAACCTCTAGAAAAATGATGATAAAATATAGTAAGGTCATTGGGAAATGATTATTGAGTGTTTGTTATTTTTTAATATAATTTTACTGTAAGATATTAACATGTTTTTAAATAAATTTATACTACTTTTGGCTGTGCCGGGTCTTCGCTGCTGAGCCGGCTTCTCTCTAGTTGTGGAGAGCGGGGGCTACTCCCTAGCTGCAGTGAGCAGGTTTCTCCTTCCGGAGGCTTCTCTTGCTGGAGAGGACAGGCTCTGGGCGCGGGCTCAGTAGTGGGGTTCTGGGCTCCGGGGTAGAGACTCAGTACTTCTGCTGCATGGGCTTAGTTCCTCCTCAGCCCTTGGGATCTTCCCGGATCAGAGATCCAATCTGTCTCTCTTGCACTGGCAGCCAGATTCTTCACCACTGAGCCACCAGGGAAGCCCAAGATGTAACATTTTTCATGATTGCTCTGTAACAACCTGAAATCTTAACCAACTGGCCAGCACACCCCTGCTTGTATCCCTGTGCAGTTAATCCCATCCCTTAAGTTATATATATATATATATATATATATATATATATATATATATATATATATACTTGCTGTGCAGTGCTAAATCACTTCAGTCGTGTCTGACTCTCTTGTGACCCCAGGGACCGTAGCTACCAGGCTCCTCTGTCCATGGGATTCTTCAGCAAGGATACTGGATGGGTGGCCGAGCCTTCTCCAGGGGATCTTTCCAACACAGGGAGTGAACCTGTATCTTCTCTCCTGCATTGGCTTGTAGGTTCTTTACCATTAGCGCCACCTGGAAAGCCTGTATATATATAATTTTTTAACAAGGAAAAAGGTAAAAATATAGAATACCACCTGTATTCTCAGGGTGAAATGATTATTTCTTAAAATACCAGGAAGACAAAGCTTCAGCCCATCGGGCTGAGTGGAAGGAGCGACGCCAGCCTAGGTGCTTTCCTTGCGGGAACAGGCTACTGAGGGGACTCCCGGAACATCAGAACGACAGCTGTCAAACCACCCGAAATGGGAGCTGGCCACTCCTGCCGGAAAGCTTATCACCAAGGCTCAAGCCAGGCTTTTTTCCAAAACTGTTTTTAATTCCAATATCCCTCCTAATGGCTTACTGTAGACTAATTTAGCCAGGCGTTATGTTAAAAATGGAAGCTAATGATTTCAGCAAAAAGTAACTAAGACGGTACCAACAGAGTATATTGTAAGAAACATTATCACGGGTGCCTTTGTTTTCCACTTGCCTGTAGAAAGGCTTAATAAGATTCCCTCAGCAAATGCAAACCCGCTTCTTCCCCTCCTGAGAGCCGAGACTGTGACTGTGGTCTCTGGAGGCAGCAACTCCCCAGAGCCCTCCCTCCTAAGGCTCGTCTCACGCTGGGAGCTGCGGTTCCGCTGAAGAGTGCCCACTGCTGTTGCTTGTCATGACTGCCTTTCAGCGAACACTGACAGCATCAGCTTCCTCCTCTTGGAGTGCCCACCAGTGCCCACCGGTGCCCACCACTCAGCTCAGTGCCTCACAGCTTGGCACACTTTACACTTTCCTGAAGACACTGTAAAAAGACGCATGCTTTCAAGGCAAAGATCTGATATTAGTCATAACACACAACTGTCCAACCAGGACAAATTTAGCAAAAAAAAAAAAAAATCAAGTTTTCAGGTGCCGCTGTTTGAATGAACTAGGAATGTGAGAAAGTAAGCGTACACCTCAATATCACTATTGTTCTGTCATTAAGTTGTGTCCAACGCTGCGACCCCAGGGCTGCAGCACACCAGGCTTCCCTGTCCTCCACTGTCTCTCAGAGTTTGCTCAAACTCATGTCCATTGTGACATAATTAAATATTTCAGCTGGCAATGATTGAAGCAGAATTCAGGTTTGTGGGCCATCTGATGTTCAGATTTAATTCATTTGATGTATGTTTCCTGAAACCTTATGATGCCAGCTTCTACTAATATGAAAAGAAATTTGAGTGTGGCAGAAAGCCACCTGAACTGGGAGAAGTTACTAATGGGGCTCCTTACAATGGAATCTCAGTCTTTGGCAATTAGAACAAAATTCCTAGGAATTATATTTACAAAGTCCAGGGCACAACCTTGATGAAGGGATTTTAATTGTATAGTTTTTAGAAATAATGGAAGAAATTGTTAGCTTTTGTCTTCCTCTGAGGACTCCCATATTAAGACAGAAACTGCAGGATCCTAACTTGTTTTAGGGTCAACTCAGAATTTTCTTTTTCCAGCTCGTAACATCTCAGTGAGTTTCCCATTTCCACCCAATGTGGGGAAGCATGTTCGTGGGCCATCTTCAGGATCCTGACAGCAGGGGGGCCGATTTAAGAGCTTAGAGATGCAATAAGGAGGAGGCAGGCAAGGGCTCTAAGCTTACACACCAGCACACGCCCAGAGGCACACAGGTGTGAGTTCCTGCTTGAGGCTGCCAGCTTTAAGCTCTGCCCTCTGGCTAACAGAGAAGTGAGCTCCTTCCCCATCCCCTCTCCTCCCACCCCTCCCACAGGCCCCAATCCAAGAGTGGAGGGAAGAGCCCTAGGATCACAGCCCCGAGGTATATTCTGGGGCGGGGCATGTCCCACTGCTGTGCCTGCTCAGTGGCGTGGACCCACCCTCGGTGCAAGACGTATTTTGGATAAACACAGTGGTGTGAGACTGAGCAAACGACCTCTCTTCCTGCATACCTTAAGGTTCCTTGAATTAAATACCCAATTTATGAGAACAGATTAGCCAAGGGGAAAAAAAAATGCAGTGACTCTACTAGGAGACTCATCCCACCAACTCAGTGTATCTTCCCCCAAAAGAAATGAAGAAAATGAAATATCTATTATTATGTAAATGTCCTAACATAAATTAAGTATTGTTAATATAATGTACCTTCTGACAGGCCATTTTGGACAATTTGGAGCAGAAAATCCACTGACTCTTCATATAGCTACATAATCATCATTGTCTAAATAATTTCAGCCATAAAGAAAAATGTGACAGAACCCTGGAGAAATGTCACATTCTGCTTAGGGGATTACTTGAGCAGGGATGTGTACTCTGAGGTACTACCAGGGAAAGTCATGGGTTTTTACCAGTCAGCATCAACTAGCCACGGATGTGCATTTAAAGGGCTTTTAATAATGAGCTCCATTTCTCCTGATACAAAACAAATTTTCTTTGGGTGCAACAATTTCCTTTAACCTTAAAAAGGTCAGTTGTTCCAGAATGCATATTCCATAGAAGAGTTCCTTCCTCCTGTGCTAAATAGACAGGGTTCTGAGCCTTATAATAACCTTGGCAAGCTAAACTGCCTCATCATCACAGCTTCTGCAAGTTTGCTGTATAAGGTGATTCATCACTTAAAGCCAGGTCTGGACACAAGTTCAGCTTAAAGAAAGTGCCAGCAGTACACTGCTAATTACCAGGGCAAACATTTGTATTTCAAAGTTGACAAATAGGATAATAATTCCCACAGACCATGAGTTCTAAAAAGAGCGACTGTTGATTCCATCCCACCAAATGCTCTGCCTTCAGGCATGGGCCCCTACCCATCTTTAGTTAGTAACAGTTGAAAGCAACACTTCTTAGATCAACAAATGCCTGGGCAGTGATCCTCATAATTAAATCCCCCTTTGCCTCTCACTGGGCTTCCCTGGTGGCCCAGATGGTAAAGAATCTGCCTGCAATGTAGGAGACCCAGGTTCTATCCCTGGGTCAGGAAGATCCCCCAGAGAAGGGAATGGCTACCCACTCCAGGATCCTTTCCTGGAGAATTCCATGGGCAGAGGAACCTGGCGGGCTATATAATATAGCCCATGGTGCCACAGAGTCGGACACAACTGAGCCACTAACACTTTCACTTTGCCTCTCACTACAAAGGCCAGGCTGACCCACCTTAGAGTCAAGGATGCTTTTCGTGACAGCCGAGGCACTGTTGCTTTGGAAGTTTCCTTAGCAATAAGGGTCTTCAGACACCGTAGCCAGAGCTGTTGGTTGGAGTTTCCCCGAAGCATCTCTAAAATAACATACATTCAGCTCTACAGCAGTGAAGGTGAGCAGGCCCGCAGCGAATTTCCTGGAGGAGGGAGAAGGGCTGCATGCAGGACCAGCCTTCCAGCGCCAACCCACAGAGCTCACTTCACTGCAGGACAGTCCTTCAAAGTCCACCTTGAACCCAGTTCCCCCAAAGTGGGCAGAAACAGATGGGGACAACTCTAAACAGCTGTCTATGCCATATACCCTCTTCTGGAAACACAATCCACTGATAAGAAAGACAGTTTGGAAAAAAATTAAAAATGTAGATGCTACTCAAATATCAGAGCTGTTATCAGTGGGGGAAATTATTAACGAAAGTGAATGGCATGTTTCTTGCATTACAAAGTAAGTTCCTCTTAATAATTTTGATTAGTAACAAATTTGGATTGCTTTAAAAACAATGTATTTTTATTTATTTGGTGTGCTGGGGACTTAGTGTGGCTCACGCAGGATTTTTAGTTGTGGCACATGGGGTCTGGTTCCTGATCGGGGATCAAACCCTGACCCCCTGCGTTGGGAGCATGGAGTCTTAGCCACTGGACTCCCAAAGTCCCTGAATTACTTTTGATTTAACAGAGACAATGAATCACACTGGTTAAAATGTGAATAATATCATATTTATTAATATAGTAAACCCTGAATATAGAAGATCTATGGCTCCATGAACACTTTCACTGGCTTAAAAAAAAAATCAAATAAATGCTTTTTTGCAGAACAAAGTTGTACAATGGCATCTTAAATATCCACTGAAAATGACTTAACATGAAATATAGTAATATTTGTCACATTAGAGTGGTTCTTTTCCTTTTCTCCAAATTTCCTATAGCATGGTTACATAATTTTTATAATAAAAACTATAAATTAAGAAAGAATTTGAGGTTATAAAACATAGTTGGCTTTTCAAAAATCTTCAAACAAATAAGGCAGGAAAAGGGACATTCAACCAAGATGAAGAAGATGCTGGGTGGAGAGGTCCGGGAGGAGCTGTGGGCAGGCAGCCCTTCATTTCCAGCTGCATTGCCCCTGGAGACAGCAATCAGGAGCCCCCTCTCCCGCCACCAGGATTCCCACCAAGGTGGGGAGGACAAATTGCAGCTGCTACACGCTTATCAGCCCTGTGTGCCTGGGGGTCTCAAGGCACTTGTGGAACCTACACGTGATTAGGTTTGATGGTAAGGATCGTGAGGATCACACACGAAGACCAAAATGACCGATTAACAGCGACGTCCCAGGAGCAGTCACTGTGGGAACCACACCATCAGACAGGCATTCTGTAACCCACGGGCTGAGGGAAAGAGCAGGCGCCTTTCTTTTCTAAAATTATATCTCCTTTACTCAACTATGTTCACTTCAAAACACAAGTGTAAGACTTTAAACAGACCTCACGCACACTGCCTGGAGAAGGAAATGGCAGCCCACTCCAGCATCCTTGCCTGGAGAATCCCATGGATGGAGGAGCCTGGGGGCTACAGTCCGTGGGTCGCAAAGAGCCGGACATGACTGAGCAACTAAACCCCCACCCCCACCATGCACACTGACAGCCCACAAAGCAAACTCTTCACACCCTTGCAGGGTTGGGTTTTTTTTTTTAGGGGTGGGGGTTGCTACAAAACCAAAATCGGTACTGAGAATGTGTGTGCATCTCAGAAGATAAATTTTTAAAACTCATTTTAAAAAGCGGTCTAGTGGACATTCCAAACTAGTAACTTAACCCAGGGAGAAAGGACCATAAATGCTTACTGTGTTGGTCTATAAAAATAGAAAGCCCTCAAGAAGGACTTCAGAGTCCTTTCCTGGAGAAAGCACACAGTTTGTGGCCAGAGGCTATGCCCGCACGGATGTAACATCCTCCCTAATGGCCGGATGTGCTCTCCTCCGCCTCGGAGGTGTCAGGAGGCCGGGCACCTGCACCTCCCAGCGGCGAGCCGCCGGGGTCACAGCTGCTGGCTGGTGAAGAAGGATTTGGTTTCCCTGCAGGTGGGGTTCACGCAGAGCGGACAGCTCAGGGTCAGCTGCGTGGAGCAGCGCTCCTTGGACTGGAGGTGTGAGTGGACCAGGTCGGCCAGGGCCTGCAGGACAGACGGGAAGGACAGACAGTCAGAAGCGCAGACACCGCTGCTCCCCACGCCTCCTCCCCGCCCCCGTCTGCCCAGAGGAGCGTTGGGGCGTGGGGCTCCTCTTCACCTGAATTATTGATTTGCATCCTTTGAACCCAATTCTATAACGTCTTCCTTTGCTAAGAATTCTCAGCTTAGAGAAAAGGCGAAAATTCAGGTTTTAGAAAACGAAATCCCCACACCCCACCTGCCGCACCTTGTTTCTGGAAGGCAGGTTTTAAATTAGACGTCGTGATGGGTGGGTAGAAATAAGAAAACAGGGACTCTGAAGGAGGAGAGAGCCGGAGTATAAGGGATTCGATTTTATTTTTCTAATTAATTGGAACTCAAAATGTTCTAATATGTGAGAAAACCAATATTCTGTAAGAGTTTCTCAGAGGACCGCTCTCCGACATGTTCTGCTAAAATGGTTGTAACATTAGAGATACCTTTGAGAACAGTGGGTTTCCATTAAGAGACTCTGCTCTTCTGATGTTTTCAAGTCCACACTGAATCAGATGAGAAAAGGGAGGAAAAATACATACACATTTTATTTTCCTTTTTTTTTTTTAAAGAAACTGCTACAAAAAAATAAGTACACATACAGATACACACACAACTCAAAGTCTTGGTACCCAAGTATTCGCAGACCACCCAGAAATGAAAAACAGTCCTGAGACCAGGCACAGACATTGATTTTCACCCCTCTATTATCAAACTGCTCATCAATTTCTATTCCCACCCCCAAGCCCATGACCTTCCAATGGGTGCTTTGTTTCCAAACCATTTTTAAGGTTCTATCGGATAGAATAGTCAAATAATTTAAATCTGCTTACCATTCTTTTTTAGTTCACCTTTCTAATGCCTACTTATAGACTCTACCTAAGCAGAATGTTGCTTTAGAGACTTAAATTTTTATGCATGCTTTGATTCCAAGTGCCAAAAGAGGTAAATTAATGTGTATTAAAACTAGATTGGATCTAATATGCAGAGTTGGGATTTTAACTATATTCTTACCTAGAAAAATTTAAGTTAAAAAACTAAGGATTATTTCACAACCATCCTTACTCCCCTCTCCAGAAATATCCTGTTAATTCCAGCTAATTATCCCACAAATAATTGAGAAATATCTAACTATTATTCACTCAGGTAACTAGGATCTTCTCTTTCCCTTTCTGAAATGCTGATGGCTTTTCAGTTGCTTTATCTTTTAAGTTAGAAGACTGGAAACAGGAAAATGGTGAGATTCAGCAGACATAGTTCTCAACAGATTGATCATATTCTAAAACTTCATAGAGAGTTAGGCTGGCTATCCTGCTGTTGGTCACTGTCCTCAACCACTGTTTTTGCTTTGGCCACACCACACAGCAAGCAGGTTTAGTTCCCTGACCAGGGATGGAACCCTCATCCCATGCAGTGGAAGCATGCGGTTTTAATCACTGGACCACAAGGGAGGTCCCTAGAAAGCTTCACTAAATGAAGTCTATAGACAACCCTACAATCTCATTTTAGCCAATTACAACTTTCCCATAAATTCTTTATCAGAACTGCTGACAAGCACCTTAGGCGCCCTCTACCTTCACGACCAGCAGGCACACACAAAAATGGGGCAGGGGCGGGGGGTGGCAGGAGTTGCTGCTGAAGCTCCCCCCAACCCACTCTCCACCCTGCCACCAGGTCCCAGAGAGGGAGACGTATTCTTCGCGGCCAGGCTCCCACCCAGCACACGTGGGATGACCAGCGCCGGGAGCTGGGATGCAGGATGAGCGGGGAGGTCTTTTTGGATTCCCAGGGTTCCACGGTCCCCACAGAAACAACGCTAGGAAAGGGGGCGCAGGTTCAGGCCAGCCCTCAGAAGCCCTGAGATGGGTCAACAGTGGTTTTCCTCCATGTGGATGACAATCACATCCATCTTCCATTACAAGACACTCAGGATGGTTGGTATTTGTTATTTCAATAATCAGATTGATCACAGCATAGTAGCAAACGGCTAATTAAGTGAGTGCATAAAAGAGGTCAGGGAAATGACAACACATAACTGCTACAGAGTTCATCCCATGGTCTTTCTTAAATGAGGAGGATTCTAGTGCCTCAAAACCCACCAGAAGCAGCGTCACAGCCTGAGCAAAGGGCGCTATTAGGTGAAGAAAGGAATTATATAGAGAACAATAAAATTCTTTTCTTCCAAACTGGTGAGAAGTACACTAACTTTTTTCTCAAGGAAGTGTGGTTCTTACTACCTTCAATGGGTACAGTAACTCAAACTAAACACAATGATGTTGCCTGCAGTGATGCCCGGGTCACCCGTTTTGCAAAGGCACGAAAGTGCTTTCCCCCTGCAAACGTGGAAATGAAGTTGATTTGCTCAGATCAGAACTCGGAGGAAGTATTATCCGGAACAATGAGGTCATAGGACATGCAAACACACATACCAAGCAATATTTCTGAATGATTCAATTAGATTACTGCAGAGCGAGTTACCTTTTAAAACAAATCACATTTCAAAAAATAAATAAATAAAATCAAAATGGGATTAATAAAACACACTTACCTCATTGGCTAGAACTTGAGAGTACTCGATGTCCAGCTCATAGAGCGTTTCGATGTGATCGCTGGTAAACGCTATTGGAACCAAAAGGATGTTCTTCCTTCCCCTCTTACAAAGCCCTTTGATGGCCTCGTCTGTCTGAGGACCCAGCCAGGGCATTGGGCCAACCTATGAGAAAGCAGGAGCGCACACAGGGACCGTGTCTCACCACAGCCACTGCCCCGGACACACTCACATGCACACACCTGCACACACACATACACGCAGCCTCCCTGTAAGAGTGAGCGCCATGCTTTACACCTCGCTAATGGATTTTGGTATTTCTTTATTAGGCTTGAATCCTTCTAGAAGCTGGCAAAATATAAAGAAGAATTTCTGTGATTTCAACTGAAAATAGTCTATTGCTTGAATGGAATCAATGGAATTCTGCTCATCACCTGTTTTCCTCTCCATCATATTTGCTTGCAGAATTCCTCCTGCTCATATGAGCAGTCAGGTTATTGCAGAACATTCTCTCTGCATGAAAAGGCCAAATCTGATCATTTTATAACTAAGTCCTAAAATAGACATCCTCCAAAGAGCTGACCACCTGCAAACACGTGGAAGCCACCTACCTTGGACTGCCAAACCAGCCGGTAGGGGTTGGAGTAACCCAGCTTGTCCATAACTCTCTGGACAGTGGCGCCCACCTCCTGAGGATAGGGGTCCCCTCTGTTGACCACCTGCAGCAGAGACACAGGAGTTCAGTCTCCAACACGGCGCAGGGTTCTGAGAGCCTAGGGCTGGGCAGGGAGGCAGCCTGGGCCCTGGGCTGGAGGCGGCCCCTCATCCTCGGCACTAATGCCCACACCAGCTGAGCCCAGGGCCCAACTCACTTGGATGGATTTCATCGGCCAAAGGCACACAGGGTACCAAATCAGCTCTCGGGTTCCTAGGAATGCATCAGATTCTACATCCACGTCACCCAGGGGAGATTGACAACACCTGTGGAGGATGGATTTCTCCAATCCCCCGGCTGGAACAGGAACGACCACACAGAGACTCTGGCAAGGGATGGGCCTTCACTTTTGGTAGTTACCTGAAGGGCTGATTTTATTTTAATTTTTGACTGTGCTCTGCAGCTTGCAGGGACTCAGTTCTCCGAACAGGGACTGAACCTGGGCCACGGCAGTGAAAGCCTGGGATCTTAACCACTGGAATGCCCAGGGAACTCCCTGATTCTAGAAATGGAACTGAAAGAGTGCTGTACGGACAGTGTATAGAACTACTGAGTTCATGGGGACAAAAGGGGTGAACACTAGTGGAGTAAGAGAAAGAAGCAGCACGTGGTTCGGATTCCAGGCTCCTTGAGAACAACGGCCTGTGCCTCTGAGCTCCTTCCAGTTCCTTCTCCCCACTCCTCCCACAGCAGCAGACCATGGCCACGCTTTGAGCACAGTGTCTGCAAGCGCTCCTCACCGTTGAAAGTGAACACCTTTGAAAGTGTGCAGCAAACATTTTCTTTTTACTGCTTTAATATGTAGCTGTATCGTTGCTCTTTAGTGGCTAAGTCGTGTCCAGTTCTTTTGAGACTCCATGGAACATAGCCCACCAGGCTCCTCTGTCCATGAGGTTTCCCAGGCAAGAATACTTGAGTGGATTGCCATTTCCTCCTCCAGGGGATCTTCCAGACCCAGGGATCGAACCCACGTCTCCTGCATTAGCAGGTGGATTCTTTATCATTCAGCTACCTGGGAAGCCCATTTAGTTGTGTACCAACTTTCTAACCCCATCCCCCCCCCTGCCCCGATCCTGCTTTATTTCTTCCCACAACACTTATTACCTTCTAATGTTTCATACTACTTTCTTATCTATTATGCTTATTATCTTCCTCCTCCCCTTCATTCCCTGAATGCAAAGTTTTTTGGGGTCTGTTTTGTTCATTCCCCTATTTTGCGATAGAGGATAGAACAGTGCCTGGAATAGCGCAGGTGTTCAGTGAACACTGTTGATATGAAATGATGAGCTATTCTATGATATGGCTAAAAGTGAGTTTGCCATTCGAAACATGAAGGCAGAATGAATGAGAGAAATACGAAGTCACCGTTAGACCAACACAGAAATACCCACTTGAAGCTAAGATGCAGTGAGCGAAAGTCTGAAAAACAGTAAGATATTTGCACAAGCTCCAAGTAGCTCACTTAAAGATATTTTTAATCACAAAGAGACAATAGTGACTTTATAATGGGCAAATCCAGAAGACTCCATCTTAAGCAAATGACCATGATCGCATCAGGAGTAGTGAGATTAATTGACAGCGTGCACTCCCAACATGATGCACTTAGAAGCACAGGCCACCGGCAGGGGGAGAAGGGGTTATTCTTCCAGATAATAAGCAACCTCAGTCTACGCATGCCAACACATCCAAAGGGAGGAGCATGCTGCAGAATAACTCTGTGTGTGTGTGTGTGCGTGCGCGTGTGTGTGTGTGTGCGTGCGCATGGTAGTTGCTCACTCGTGTCCAACTCTTTTCAACCCCATGGACTGGGGTCTGTTTTGTTCATGTAGCCCGCCAGGCTCCTTTGTCCATGGGATTCTCCAGGCAAGAATACCAGAGTGGGTTGCCATGTCCTTCTCCAGGGGATCTTCCCGACCCAGGGAGCGAACCCGGGTCTCCCGCATTGCAGGCAGATCCTTCACCATCTGGGCCACCAGGGTTGCTACAAAATCATGCTTCAAAAACATCAAGTTCCGCCAAGACAAAGACAGTAGGAGGAACTGTCCCAGATTGGAGGAGCCTAAGGAGCCGGGACAAGTAACTGCCCTGGGAAATCCTGGGAGGGGAAAGCAACGCCTGAGGTAGAGCTGGTGAAGAGTGAGTGAAGTCCTCAGGTAACAGCTCTGCACCTCGGCTCAGTTCTGTTTCCATCGCTGGACTTCCAGTTATGTGAGATGTCAACGTTAGGAGAAGCTAAGGAACTCTGTACTATTCTGTAACTTTTCTGTAAGTCTAAACTGACTTCAACATACATTTTACATATATATATATATATATATATATTTTAAGTTCTTAAGGGGGAAAGGGGCTTCCCAGGTGGTGCTACTGGTAAAGAACCCACCTGTCAGTGAAGGAGACATAAGTGACAGGGGTTCGATCCCTGGGTTGGGAAGATCCCCTGGAGGAGGAAATTGCAATCCATTCCAGTACTCTTACCTGCAGAACCCCATGGACAGAGGAGCCTGATGGGCTACAGTCCCTGGGGTCGCAGGGTTGAACACAACCGAAGCGCTTAGCAAGCAAGGGGAGAAGTCATTAGGAGCAAACGCAGAAGAACAGGGCTTGCAAGAACGTTCTCTTGCTCAACAATCCCTCTGCCTTCCAAACCCCATCCTGACTCTCCTGACTTCATGGTGTGCTTCAGTTCTACCCAAGACCCTGGGCAGAAAACACACACACACACACACACACAATAAACCTGGAAGCCGCGTGCTCAGTCCCTGAGGGGGAGAAAGGGAAGTGAGGGAGAGAAAAGCGGAGAGAAGTCAGCACCTGGAACCGTTCACGCATGAACACGTGTTTCCCCCTCTCCCGCTTCCCTCTGGCCCTTTAGCTGCTGCCTCATTACACACGGGCGGGTAGAAAAAAAGGATGAGGGCTGAGCAGGAGGACGGACGTGTGAAGAGGCTGCTCGCGGTACCAGAAAGGAGGACAGGCAGGCTTCCCGAAGAGCAGCTTCTCTCTGGAGCTGCCTACTGCCGGATCGTGCCCCCGGGCGAGAGCAAGACACAGGCTGCGAAGGGCTGCTCCTGGTGACTGCCAGGTGGCGCCACAGGCCAGTCAGAAGGGGGCCCTCAGAGAGTACCCTGGGTTAACTCATTAACCCTGCAGCTGAAACCTTAATGATGCCTACGGCAGTAATTCTCCGCCCCTCCAGCTTTGACAGCGATGTTTTCAGGACACAGTGCTAGCTGCGAGCTGACGAAATGGGCTGCTCACCCCAAGCGTTTCTGTGCATCATACATATACCAGCTCCATCACTCTTGTCTCCAAAAACGCAATAGCCACGGCACAGAGGCGCTATTTTAGCAAACACCCGGAGTAATATGAGAAACTAAGGAGCAACCAGATCATAACTGGATGCACTTTACGTGGACTCGCCAAAATGTGCTCCCCTTGGCGAATGAAAAACGAGTCACTTCCTGGAATTCAAACAACTTCTGCCAAGTCTTGAGGACAAAAAGAATGGAGTTGAGAGCGCTCCATCTGAATATGGAAGCCCATATTCAAGGAACCATCCAAGTTCCTTGAACAGGGCAGGCGAAAACAGCCTTCTTTAACTGTCCCATTTAATAAAATTCTCACATAGGAATGGATCTTCAAGTTATTTTAAAGGAACTTAGGAAGATAATATCTACTCACAATATCATAGTCTGAATGAATTGTTATTAGGTTTCAAGAGCCTCCCTGGTGGCTCAGCTGGTAAAGAATTCACCTGTGATGCAGGAGACCTGGGTTCGACCTCTGGGTTGGGAAGATGCCCTGGAGAAGGAAAGGGTCACCCACTCCAGCCTTCTGGGCTGGAGAATTCCATGGACTACACGTCCATGGGGTTGCAGAGAGCTGGACACAACTGAGCGACTTTCACTTTGAGGTCTCAAGAAATGAGTCTAGAGGGTTGACTCATTGGAAAAGACTGATGCTGGGAGGGATTGGGGGCAGGAGGAGAAGGGGTCGACAGAGGATGAGATGGCTGGATGGCATCACTGACTCAATGGTCGTGGGTTTGGGTGAACTCCGGGAGTTGGTGATGGACGGGGAGGCCTGGCGTGCTGCAATTCATGGGGTCGCAAAGAGTCAGACATGACTGAGCGACTGAACTGAACTGAAATTAGCACCAAGCTCAGTTTGAGATTTTAGAGTCCCTCCTTGCCCAGGGCTTAGGCTGAATGGAAACTGGACCCACGTTATACCTTTTGAACCCTCTACCGCTGAGTCATCCAACAAAATGTTCTTACTTACAGACATTGGCAGGGAGTGAGCAGAAAAAAGAATGACCACCTCGCGTCTCTTCTCAGGAGGAAAGTGATCCAGCTCTTTCAGAATATGGTCAGCAAAGCACTGTGGGAACACCAAGACAGGGGGGGATACGGAGCGGGCGGGAAGAAAGACATGGGAGAAGAGAACATTCTGTAAATAAGGGCAACACCACAAATCTCAGCGAAAACCTCAAACACGGGAACTGCCTCTGTTAAGAAAAAAAACCCTGCAAACTGTACAGTCTCTCTGGCTTTGGTTCATCATCAGAATGGCTCATAACGGTTCCAGGGGCCTGGGGAATTTGATGGGAAACTTCTAAAGCTTGCTAATGGCTCGCTGAAGATGAGCGCTCTGAACCTGCCTCCCCGTGGGAGGCACAGGGCACACTTCCAGATGGAAAGGAAACGCAGATGGAAAGGAGGAGTTGTTCTAAGGCCTCTCACTCGCTCCGTTAGCAGGAAAACCGCTTACAGGGTCTTTCTGAATCTCCCTTAGTTTGGCTTTCAGGCATATCACATTAAAATACATTAGACAGAAATAACCGAGGGATAAGAAAATATGGTTCCTTTTTCACAACCTTGGCCTCCCTGAGTCAGTCTTCATAACGACCTTCCTAATAGCAGACAAGAAGGCTGCACAACTCTCGTTCAATTCACAGAGAGGGGAGACGCGGCCGACGGGGGGGCCCGTCGGGTCCCATCTGCGGAGCCTGGGCCAGAGGGCAGCTCCCGCTCCTCCACGTCTCTGTCCACCAGACCAGCCCAGCCCCTCCCGTGGCCAGCACGCCCAGAGTCACATCAGTAGGTGCTGAAATACCAGATCTGAGGAGGCCTCCTTTCATCTCACTCTTTAATCATGCTGTCATTCAATTTATAAAGCAAATGGCTACCAAAGACATGAGTGGGTCAACCGACAAAACTGGAGTATGAACATAGGTTGGATAGATTTCAGTGACAATATGAAGCTTGCTGAAGTTGAATATTGTATCACTGCTGTGGAAAAGAATATACTGTTTAGGTATAAAGAGCGGTTTTATACATCTGTGTATGTAAATACATCTTATTCTCAAAAGGTTCAGGAAAAAAACTATGTATACATAGACACACATATGCACACACACATAAAGGGGTATGCAAATGATAAAGTGGGATAAATGTTAACACAGGAATCTAAATAAAGAGATGAGGGTTCCTTATATACTATTCTGGTAACTTTTATGTATGCTTGAAATTATTTCCAAATTAAAATGTTTTTAAACGTAATATTAAAAAAAATTATAAAGGACAGTTTACCAAAACCATGTAAATTTGCACTTGTTGGCATTTTTGATACATCAGTGGTTAATATGACAGGATGAGCAATTACTCCATAACAAATATTGGAATATTATTAGTCTTCTCAGAACCCTCAAATTTTGATAAATTAATGCTCAAAGGCACAAAATGGTGCCTAGAGAGTTTGCTCCCTTTTCAAAATTTATAATTTACCTACAGAGTCAATGTGATAGGATTAAATACCAACATAAACAATATTTTCTGGTGGTCTTTGCAGTGTTAGTAGACTAAGGGTGCTCAGAAAAGATTATATTTGTACAAGCCCAGACAAGGAGGCCCAGTGCAAAGTTTAAAGAGAGGCTGCAACATACATTTACTCTAAATATTTCAGCAGTTAGATAACAGAAGCAAAATGACTACTTTTAGTAATTACTACTTATCATAAGTAGAAATATAGATTAAACACAAGATTTTTAGTTCCAGCTTTTGTTTTTTGTTTAGTTTGGGTTTTTTTTTTTTTTTCCCCTTTTCCACTAGATATCAAATCTCCTTCTTGTGTAATCCACATAATACTGATAAACTCTAAATTTTTGTTTCCTCAAGATTTTAGTAGAATTTCTCCTTTTATCATCTTGCATGCAAGTAGAGACACAATTTGTTACGGCTTACTGCAGACTCTAAGCCGTCATCAGCACTGAGGAGCCGTGGGCAAGCTGAAATCATCTAAAACCCATCTGCGGTATTTTCCAGGCGCAGCCCCTCTGCAGAATGAAAGCGGCAGGCGGCTCTCAGAGCCTTCAATCACACCGTCGAGGAGGGCGGATAAATGCCTCTAAAATTCCCTTTCATTTTATGAAGGGAGACTTCCTCAGTTAAGAGACCTTTCCATCTTTCTGCTTCCCCCCTTTTCAAAGGACTGAATTTTAATGCAAATCTAATTACTGCCTGATCAGGGCAGGCAGATGCTGCACAGATCCCCCTTCTCCGCTGCCACATGGCAGTGCTGACCCGAGGCACCCCTCGTTTCCAACCCCGCGCCTCCGGGGCGGAACAGGCAGGCCAGGCTGGGGCTGCAGACAGGCTGGACGGGAACCGCCTCCCCGGGAAGAGCGAACTCAGTGGGGACACCACACCCGGGCCAAAGCGACACCCGCCCCTGAGAAAAGGCGCCTTCTTCCCACTTCTCTCTTAAAACTGAATTTGAGCCTCTGCGTTAACCCCTGACGGCGCCTACGTGCCTGAGGAAGACACGGACTGCTCAGGGGCGAGCCGGCCAGTTCCGCGAGGTCTACCACCATCTAGCGGGCACAGATGTAAGTGACGCCAGGCTTCAGAAAAAGGGTTTAAGCAGGTATTTTGCCCGAGAATGTCCGAGGAGTGAAACGTAAACTACATGAGCTCCGCGTCACTTAGTATTTCTTCTACCTAAACTGACTCAAAGGTAGAAAACTTCCACCAGCGGGACCAAGCAGTGTGTGTATGATGAAGGGCCATACCCAGTGGCACTCCCATAGTCAAAGGGTGAAGAATATAACAACGCCATCTCAGAGCTTTGGAACTGCAGTTTTAACTGATTCTCCTAAAACCAAGCATCTGTTACTATAAACATTACGTATATAAACTGCATAGGGGAAACAGGAAACTTCTAATATAGACACTTTCTCAACTGAAGTGTTAAATTTATTCTATGTCTCAGAGCATGTAGATATATTCCCTTTAAAATCTTTAGGTCTTGATATTTTAACAGATTTAGAAAATAGAGAATCTACTAGTCGGTTATTCAATCTACGAATGGAGATTAGATAAACACCCTGCATAATTCTTTTCCCTTGCATATTCCTTCACGTTCTTTTGGTCACTGTGAAATACAAAATTCAAGACATAATTCTGCTGTAGTTTGTAACTAATACTATTAATCTGAAGAAAGGGAAGAGTTAAACCTTTAACCTTTACATTTTTTTTCTCCTGGCATAATAAATCAAGACTCAAATACTTTAAGGAAGAGGACAGTAGGCTCGGAAGGACACCCACAAGCCAGGCTTGCACAACAGCCTGGCCCACACCAGAAGCTGGGGCGCGGGGCAGCTGGTAGTGGTCGGCTTACCTGAATGAGGAGGGGGTGTGTCGGCCACCTGTCAATCGTGCTCCACTTCATTGTGGGCTTCTTGCCCACTTCATTATAGTATCTGTAAATGGCATTTAAGCTGCTGCCTGAAATATACAGGGGCCACTTAGTACATGCGTGTGGATTATGGTGAAAATAAAAAAACAGACTAGTAAAGGCAGTAATTATAAGTTCAAAGCAGGTAATTTCTGCACTGAGTCAGTCTAATTACAATCATTTCAATACTCTAAAATGCATATAGATCTAACTACCCTGCAAATGAAGATCACTAAAAAGCAATCAATTTCAACGACCTTTCAAAGATTAGTGGGGCCACTTTTCTAGAGAAGCACAGCGTCGGTGGATTTATGGAATACAAGCGGTCGTTATTTGCGAGGACCAAGTCTTACAATGGAAAGCATGTTACATGTTTTCCCCCGTTATGAAGGGAATCAACCCCATTTACAGGAAACATAGCGGGTGGGAAAGAAAGGAAAAAGAAATGAGGCATGACCCCACCACGCTACCACAATCATTGTTTCATTCTAACTGGAGCTTTCCAGTGATTTTTCTTGATAGCTGTGATGTTTCACAAATTAATTTCAGTATATGGGCACTTTTGTATCCTGAATATTTAGGGCATTTTTACTTAGCATCGTGAGATGAATATTTTCCACATTATAATAAAAGCTTTATAACCACCCTTTTTAATGGCCCATTGACAAGAAAAACAGCTTATTAAGGCTTCTAAGCTCATCCTCTATTTTTATCTACTTTATTAAATTATCCTCACTCCCTAGAATAAGTTAAATGGGTGCCAAATCCTTGTAGGTAATCTATCAAAACTCGTATTTCTAAGCAAGAGACGGTGAACATGAAAATTCAAAGACTACAGAAAGGAAAGCAGATGGTGCCAACCCAGGGCAATTTTCTTCCTGGCCTAGAGGATTTGGCACTGGGGCCAACCCCTAATCCTATGAAACCAACCCTAACATGGGGCCTCCTCGTCAATCTTCACGTGGGGAAAATGCTCCAAAACATGGCCATGCTTCCTGACACCAGTAGTTTCTCTCCTAGAACTATTCATCAGTCAGGTCTCCAGATAAAAAACACTTGCCAGCACAAAGCCCTACTGACATCCCATGTACTCTCAGGCTAAGACTCAGTTTTTAAAAAAAATAAATACATCGAGTTCCGTTTTTCTGAGCAGAATACGAGTCAGATAAATTCAAACGGAGTCCATCCCAGGTTCAAAACCCGTCTCTCCAGAAATCATGAAGCGGTCACCGCCATCTGCATGTTGCAAGCCACATTTCACAGGGGAATCTTCGCTGTCGGATGGATTGGGTTGGCCAGAAAGTTCGTTCGGATTTTTCTGTAACAGCGTGCCTGAAGGAACTTTGTGGTCAAGCCAATACAAAAGGACTTCCGGAAGCCATAGGAGGTCTTCCGGATCACTCAGAAACATTCAATGAACTGCCTAAAGTAGTAAATAAGGGGAGAGCATAACTAAAAAAAAAAAATATTGCCTGATTTAAAAAAGTGATTGATACACTGAATATACTGGCACTGCCACATGTGTCTAAATAAAGCAATAGACCAACGGCACTCTAGTGACCTCCAAGAATGGACATGCCTTCACATCTCTGCAGTGAAGCTGCGCCTTCCCTTATATCCCAGGGAAAACCTGCACGTCTTCCCTGGTCTTCCCAGGGAAGACCTTGACGTTTTAAACACACAGGCAGAGCCAGCTGTGAGATGCAACAGTAGTAATCCTTTGTCACATAAATAACCATCTTCTTGCTTAATTTTGAGAGCAGACATTTACATGGTGAGGTATGTTTTTTAAAGCCAGGCAAAAAGTATAGCTTAGAAAGGTCATAAAATTTTTCTCCAATAACATGTTAGACATGTTACCTGACATTTTAAAGACACATATCCAAAAGAAACCACAATTCAAACTCTTGAGGGTGTCTGAGAACTTGGGCACTTTCACAGGGGCTCTGAATAAATATTTAAGGCACACAGCAGGCTTCCAAGATTTCTTTCAGTAGCCTTTTGTTTTCTCCTTCCTGTTATAGAAATAATATGCACTAATGTCCAAAAATTTAGAAGCAAAAATGTGCTGACCCCAGAGCCTTGAAAAAGAATGCAAACAAACGTAATTGTGAGTGACATTAGACGATTTACCTACACCTAAATGATACAGAGACTGGCAAACCATTACCCTCCAGCTCCAATTAAATATCTAGGAAACAACACCTAGTAATACTTCCCCAAAATTGGGCTTTGGTTTGACCAGGAACCAACCCGTAACCAAAATACATATTCATATTTCCAATGTTATACGGACACCTCTGCTTGCAAAATGGAAACATCTATCACCTTTGCTGCACTAATAAGAATACCGGCGTAGCCATAAAAATAAAGGTTTATTACACAAACACAGAAAGTGGCTGTGTTTGTGTAATCCATTCTACATGCATTAAAGCACTGGACACTGGAAGCCTCTGCCTTTCACCCACCATTTGTAATTCTCAGTCCACTGGCTAATAACTCAAGGGACAGATGAACCATGAGATTTCAAATAGACTGACCTGAACTCTCGAGTTTAACACAGACAGGCTGGATTTGCCATTCAAATCGAAAGAGATCCATCCTCTCCTGCCCTCCGGCCTCCTGGTTCTTCTCACCGGGCCAGAGCCACCCTCTGCCAGCAGCGGGCAGGCTTACCTGTGGTGGAGCAGCTGTACTGGGGGTACTGTGTGAAAGCAACCGCCCTCTCCAGGCCGTCCCTCTCCATCTCTTCAATTGCTTCCTCTGTTAACGGGTGGACGTACCGGAATCCAATATAGTATTTGTGTGGGGCTGTTAGGCAGCATGTGTAGAAAGAGAAAGTATTCATCTTGATATGGATTCCGAACATAATGCAGTGCCCAGAACAAAGGACAGTTAACCTGATTTCCTATGAGGCTGATAATGTGGGCAAGGTTAGAATATTCCTTGGATCTTCTCCAGCCTTTCACTGGTAGGTGCATTTTTCACCACTCTTTTCTGTGATCAACCTCCCCCAACACACACATACTTTCATGGAGTGCGTGGTTTTTAAAACTCAAGCTTCTGTGTCTTGTTCTCTGCTCTTGGCCAAGACAAGACAGACTCGAGAGCAAGGAGTCAAGAACTAGCATGCATTCTTAAATATAACTTCCTCTATGGACAATGGCATCCCACTCCAGCCCTCTTGCCTGGAAAATCCCATGGACGGAGGAGCCTGGTAGGCTGCAGTCCATGGGGTCACAAAGAGTCGGACACGACTGAGCAACTTCACTTTCACTTTCATGCATTGGAGAAGGAAATGGCAACCCACTCCAGTGTTCTTGCCTGGAGAATCCCAGGGACGGCGGAGCCTGGCGAGCTGCCGTCTAAGGGGTCGCAGAGTCGGACACGACTGAGGCGACTTAGCAGCAGCAGCAGCAGCAGCAGGGACACTTTTTCTTCTTATCTAAACCCCGTTTTTCAGATAAGGAAACAGACTCTCAAAGGTTAATGAACCCACCCAAAGGCACACCTAGCAGACGGTCCAGATGAGATTCACTGTGGCCTCTTCACCCCAGAGCCTATGCTCCGTCCACGCCCACCACTTCACCCCAGCCTTCTCATCGCCCGAGACCCCAGGCCACCTAGCCTACATGAAAGCTCTGGGATACTCGATAAAAGTTCATTGATAACAAATGATTGAAGTGATTCTTCTCATTTACATGAAAAACAAGGCCAAACCCAACAACAATGCTTAAGTTGGAGGCACTAAGTGGGATTTAAAATCATTCTTCTGGGACTGCTGTGGCAATCCAGTGATTAAGACTCTGCTTCCAATGTGGGGAGCGTGGGTTCGATCCCTGGTCAGGGAACTAAGACCACACATGCTGAGTGCAGTGGACAAAACTTAATAATAAAATCATTCTTCTGGCTCCTAAATGTCCCAAGTCAGGGGCTGTCTTTGTGTTCCCTCTTCCATCACTTCACCAATTCTATCTCCTCCTTTATTATTTTAAAAGCTCCTCAACCAATTTTTTTAGGCATTTATAAAATCATAAAACTGGAAGCTTTCTAAAGTTACCCAGGGCTTCCCAGGTGGCTCAGTGGTAAAGAATCCACCCACCAAGCAGAAGACTCCAGTTCTATCCCTGAATCGGGAAGATCCCCTGAAGAAGGAAACCGCAACTCCCTCCAGTACTCTTGCCTGGGAAACCTCATGGACAGAGGAGCCTGGTGGGCTGCAGTCCATGGGGTTGCAAAGAGCCAGACAGAACTGAGCACCCACGCATCTTGTCTACTTGTTTTTTCACAGGATTATACCCAGTTTATACTCAGGGATAAAATCGAAAATACATGACATGAACATTAAGTCTAGTGAAACCAAGGTCATCTTACTGTCCAGGCCTCAGCCAGGGCTGCAGCTAAGAATATGATGCTAAATTGCCACAAGAAACATTTAAAGAGAAGAAAAAGATAATACGTCAACTGTGTGTCTCTCTGTGTACATACTATAATGTGTATTATATATATGTATATATGTATGTGTGTGCATATATGTATATTATATATGCATATGTGTGTATTATATGTGTATTATATATGTATATGTGTGTATTATGTATATGTGTGAAAGTGAAGTCGCTCAGTCGTGGCCGACTCTCTGTGACCCCATGGACTGTAGCCTACCAGGCTCCTCTGTCCATGGGATTCTCCGGGCAAGAATACTGGAGTGGGTTGCCATTTCCTTCTCCAGGGGATCTTCCTGATCCAGGGATTGAACCTGGGTCTCTCCCATTGCAGGCAGACGCTTTAACCTCTGAGCCACCAGGGTCCTATGTATATACATAGATGTGTATTATATATGTGCATATGTGCATTATATATTATGTGTGTGTATTGTGTATATGTGCATATGTGTGTGGTGAATATAGATATATAAAGCATCCCTCAGTAACTTGTCCAGGGGACTGAATCAGTGGACCGTGCTGCCAAGAACAGAGGCAGAATGTCGACAGGAGGGAGAGCCACGTCCGTGCATGGGAAGGATGCTCTGATTCAATGATCTCCAGTGGCGACTACAAAAAGAGGAAGGAGGGGGCACAAATGAAACCTTTCTCGACTGCCTGTCCCTTCGAGGCCTCTGATTTTCTGGTCTCTTGCATAAAGCATGGTGGCCTGCCGTTAAAACCGCCCAGAGGACAGAACCTGGTAAGCAAACTGCTGGACGGATTGTTCAAAGATTACATGGTTCGCGCTAAAGCTGTCCACGATCACAGTGTCATCAGGCCTGTTTTTCAGGAGCTCTTGGTGCTCTGAGCTGGGCTGAAGTGGAATTTGCTTTCTGATCTATTCTGAGACAATACAATGATCAGACTGACAGACCAAGATCCCCCAAACGCTGTGGGTCAACCGGCTTCTGGCGTTTTCTTTTCCACTGCCGGGAGTTAAAAGCCACAGCCTAGACGCCCGGGGCCTGGGAGTTTCTCAGCTGTTAGAGGCCTCCCTCACAGATAAAGGTGGGGCAGTGACCATATCTGGAGGCGAGACAGAGAAAAATGCTCTGGAAAGAACAGATAATGCTTTCTAAACAGTCCAATTCAAGACGGCCTGCAAAAACGTTTCAGCAAAAGCAACAAGGTGCTGGGCCTCTCCTGAGGAACTAACAAGCCTTCACGGAGGCTCCCAGCTCCCGAGGAGAGAGGAAGGAGGCTCCAGGGTGTCAACCAGCAGACCCCTGTCTGGGGCACCACATCCAGCCAGAGCGAGCCCGCAACACACGACTTGCGGACACCGCCTCGTCCAGCCTCAGATGAGACGCCCAGTGAGCACCCTTTGGTGAGAACTATAGAGAAGTACAAAAAAAAGAAAAAGGAACAAACAGAAAAACCATTTTTTTAAACAGTGAAACTTCATTAACCTCCTCTCCATTCATTAAGCGATGGGCGACAGTTCAACTATCATGGGCGATAGTTCAAACACCTGATTCGTACATGACTCTTTGAGAGAAGCGCGTGAAGTTATTATGATGCTTTTTAATGTGTAGCCGATCATGGTGAATAAGAAAAGCTCAAATCTTCTGAATTTCTATCATGTAACCATGCTAACGCCTCTCAGGATTATCTGATTTTAATGTTCACAGTGATCCTAGGAGTGGGAGTGGGTTATCATCCCCATTTTCCAGATGGGGTTCAGTGAGTTGAGTCATCTGCCTGATCTCACACAACCAGGAATGGGGAAGCCAGCTGCACCTGAAATGACCCCATTTTGCATCCAATAAAGAATAAAAGTCTTTTACTGAGTAGCACTTACTCAAGAGCTTCACTGAAAGCGGACACAGCGCATGTAACTAGATATCGTTTGTAAGATATATTTTACTGTATTCGTTTTTAGAAAAAGGGGTCCTGTATGATCACTCAGTTTTGGCCAGGCTGGGTCTTTGCTGCAGAGGGGCTTCCTCTGCCTGCAGTGAGCGGAGGCTGCTCTCCAGCTGCCCTGTGCGAGCTTCTCACTGCGGCTGCTTCTCTTGTTACGGAGCCCAGGCTCTAGGTGCACAGGCTTCCGAAGTTGTGGGCTCCGAGGCAGGTGGAAGCTTCCCGGATCAGGAACAGAACCCGTGTCCTCTGCACTGGCAGGCGGATCTCTAACCACTAGACCCCCAGGGAAGCCCTAAAAATGTATCGTAGATTTAGGCTTTTCATGAACTGTAAAGACTAGACCTCTCATCTGTATTCCTTCTGTCTTCCTTAAATGACTATGGTGCAGTCTAACTCTGTGAAACTGATCCCAAGTTATAATCCCTCGTGGAGCGCACTGTATTTAGTCAATACTCAGTTCTGTGCAGAGCCTGTGCAAGTCTCAAACTGTCTATCCTGGCTACCGGGCAACAACTGTTTGCTCCCCAAATGGGAATATGAAATATTCTTATCTAGTTGTAATCATCACATTTTTTGTTTGCTTGTTTGCCTAAAGAGAACTTTTCCAAATATACATAAACAAATAGACACAGTTCAGAAATAAACTTTATAATTTTACAGGCTAAAAACTATAAGACGGGAGGAGGAATGAGAAAGAGATGCTGAGACGGGGAAGCAGGAAGCGGAAAGGAAAAGCAGCCAGGAGGGAACCCGTGCTAGTCCCCGAGGCGGCTGGGGGCCCGCTGCGGGCCTTGGGTCCCCGCACCACCCCCCCACCCCCGGCGAAGCATGACCAGCTGGACGAAAAACTTCCAGGTAACCTGGGCGAGCCCGTGAGGGAGCCACAGAGCCACGCCTGGTAATCACCTTATTAGTCTTTCATGCAAAGTTCCCCCAAAGAAGCTACCAAACCTTGAGGCTATTTGCAACATCCTCATCAGCCACCATACTGGTTTTGTAGAGAATCGCTCCAGTAAGCCTTCAACAGATTTTCCTCTCAGCCCCTGGAGCAGACTGGCCTATAGCAGCAAGGCCCCACAAGACTAGAAGCTTCTGGTGAGCTGAAGCCATGTGTTTCAACTTTGAGTAGCAGCATCAACTAGGGAAGGGCACTGGCTGGGCCACTGATGAATGCATGTGTGGGTGGTCGTGTGCCTCCTTCAACACCCCCACCGCCCCCAGAGCAGGCCAGCTTGAATGACGAAATGGTCATCTACCACGCAGGAAAAAGGCAGAATTGAACTCGTCTGCCTCAGAGAGTCCCATGTATGGGCCGCAGAGGCTGGTGGCATGCCCTAGGGTCAACACCAGGTGTCTGACAGTGAGCGGACTATTGCTGTTCAGTTGCTAAGCCATGTCTGACTCCTTGCGAACCAATAGACGGCAGTTTGCCAGGCTCCTCTGTCCTCCACCATCTCCCAGAGTTTGCTCAAATCATGTCCATTGCATCGGTGATGCTATCTAACCATGTCATCTTCTGCCACCTTCTCTCTTTGCCTTCAATCTTTCCCTGCAACAGGGTCTGGGACACTGATGATCAGGGAATGGGAACCTGGGGTAAATTCAGGTCATTCTATGGGGCTCTTTCCCGGCCTCCCGGGGAGGTGGAGGCCACGGCTGGCCTGCCTGGCCTGGACAAGCCAGCAGCCTCACCAGAGAGAGGGGACAAGGAAAGATGTGTGTGTATTCCTTTTCCAAGGCCGGCAACTCCACTAGAGCCTTTATGGTGACGGGTGCAGGAAAAATGGTGTCTTCCCAGCACCTTTGTCCACTGAGGGCAGCACAGCACCTGCAGATCTGGTTCACACTGAGCCTTTTATTGTGATAAACTGTTAATGACTAGAGAGAGTGTTCTCTATCAGGTAGGGGTGAGGCGAGGTCAGTCATGTTTCCCTCACCGGACAATTTAAAAGACACACTGTGTCACTTGTGGCTGAACCGTGTCAGCAGCGCCCTGCAGCCACAAGCGAAGGGAGAGAGCAAAGCGGATAGTCAAAGGCGCAACTGAACAATTTTCCAAGTGAGAATCCCCGCCAAGGGCCAGAGCCCATTGTCCCACGTGTGATGCAAACCCGCGGGTTCCAAGAGCAACTCGAGTCAATACTCGATGAGATGCTTTCGGTTCTGCCTAGCAGGACTCTCTCCTTGACAGTCCCCACTATGTCTCATTCCTGTCCTGACCCTGAATCCTAAACTGCCAGCAATGAACACATTTCATGTGTCCTAAGATGCACATTTTTTAACACCTTGCATTGGTCTACAGCAGACGGTGTCTTAAAATTAACTGGCAGAGGTCTAGTCTTCGTGAATCCCATGGACAGAGGAGCCTGGCGGGCTATAGTCCATAGCATCGAAAAGAGTTGGATGTGACTGAAGCGACTTAGCGCTCATGCACATTATGCAAAAACAGTGCGTCCTGCAATCAATGGTGTCTTGAACGCAGTTAAATACGGCACTTCGAGTTCCTTCGTGCAGTTAACATTTCATTGTGTACATTATAATTTGTGTTCGAGGTTCTCAGAGAACAGCCACCAGATGGATGCAACCCTCTTCAGTGCCATGCCTGACAAGGCCTTAAATGACTCACAACAAGGGTGTTGCCAAGAGCTGAAAGCGGTTGCTGAAAGTTGCATAGAGACTTATGGCTGCAGTGACAGCTGCTGATTCTGCTCTAAAGGCTGATCTAATTAGCCATCCACACAGAACTAATTCACTAAGTCACTCAGTTGTGTATGACTCTTTGTGACCCTCTGGGACTATAGCCCACCAGGCTCCTCTGTCCATGGGATTCTCCAGGCAAGAAGATTGGAGTGGGTTGCCATGCCCCCCTCCAGGGAAACTTCCCAACCCAGGGATCGAACCCCCATCTCTTACATCTCCTGCATTGGCAGGCAGGTTCTTTACCACTAGCGCCATCTGGGAAGCAGCAGCCTCAACTGATTTCCCAAAGATTTCTTTCTTCCCGGGACAATGATCTGTGCTGCTTTTTTTTTCACAGTTGGTAGCCTCTTCCTTATAATCCAGCTCAGCACACACCTCCAACTTCCTTTTGAGGCTAATGTTCCAAAACCTTAGTTTTCCATTTGTAACATAAGG
Source organism: Ovis canadensis (assembly GCF_042477335.2). Taxonomy (NCBI): domain Eukaryota; kingdom Metazoa; phylum Chordata; class Mammalia; order Artiodactyla; family Bovidae; genus Ovis; species Ovis canadensis. The sequence goes on from NC_091267.1 coordinate 70,393,480, forward strand.
AAGTAGTAGAAAAGGCTATACAGCTGAAGACAGAGGATAATGATAACGCCAGAGAACTGAGGTTGGTGGCCGGGCCCCCGCAAATCGAGAGCTGCTGGTACCCAGAACTGCATTTGGCATCCAATAATGTTGTGAATTTCATAACCACCCCTTGAAAGAACAACACTAGTGGGACATGAGTTGAGAAATGCCCTACCTGTGTGCGGGGACAGCTCATCCAGTAGCTTCACCATGCCTTCCCCCTGCTTGGAGGTCCACATCTTGATGGGCGATCCGCCTCCGATCCTGCGGTACTGCTCCTGAATTTTGGGGGTTCGGCGTTTGGCGATGAATGGTCCCAGCTTACTAAATCATTGAACATCAAAATCATTTTATTCCAGCTTAAGCAACCTCAGAAACATTTTCTATTCGATTTAAAACAAAACAAAAAAAAGCAAAATTTAAGAAGAGCCTAATAAAATCAAGCCTTTAGAAACAGAAGCTCAAGGTCACTGACACCAGCCAGCTCTTTCGACCCAGATTAGGGAGAGAACCTGACAGTCCCCGAGGAGCACCTTCCTCTGCCCCACAAGCGGCTCCAGCAGCAGGAGCCCCACCACCTGTGCAGAGCCCGTGGCTGTGTGCCAGCCACTAACTTAACCCCTCTTGATCCTGCACCTACAAGAACTGGGACAAACAAGACATTTGGCAGTGCACAGCCCTCTTAATTCAAGAAAATGCATATTAATATACTTGCCCACCTGAGCAAAGATGTACGGGCAAGCATGTTCATTGAACACTGAACACAACCCAAGTGTCCGTCAGTGAGGCACTGGTTAAATAAATGAAGGTATGACCATACCATGCAGTTCTACGCAGTCATGAAACAGAATGAGCCAGATCTATACCATCTGTTATGGAATAATCTCCAAGAAACATTATTAAGTTTCAAAAAAAAAGTAGCAAAGTGACGAATAACATACATGAACCCATTCACATTTGTGTAAAAGGGGGGGATTGCGTAGGTGTGTGTATCTACTTGGATGTCCATGGACTACTTCTGGACCTAATAGCATTTATCTCTGGAGTGGGTTAGTGGAAGGCTAGAGTCCAAGGGGAAAGAGATACCCACCTTTTACTGTAAATACTTTTTAACTGTTTGCATTTTTATCATAGGCATGCATAATTTTTTTTATTTAAAAACTCTATTTTAAAGAAAAAGGAAAGGGCTGCCCTGGTGGTTTAGTGGTAAATCCCACTGCCAGTGCAAGAGACATGGGTTTAATCCCCAGGCCAGGAAGATCCCACTTGCCACAGAGCAACTAAGCCTGTGCGCCACAACTATTGAGCCTGTGCCCTAGAGCCCGGGAGCCGCAACTCCTGAGCCCACATTCCGCAACTCCTGAAGCCCAAGGACCCTGGAGCCCGTGTTCTGCAACAAGAAAAGCCACCGCAATGAGAAGCTTGCCTGCCACAACTGGAAACCCTCGCTGCAACTACAGAAAGGCCTGTGCAGCAACAGAGACCCAGCACAGCCAGAAATAAAATTATTCTTAAAAGATAAAGACAAAGGAGAGAGGGAAGAAGGGAAGAAAGAATGAAAGGGAGGGAAGAAGGACACCACGAATCCACCTTCACATCGCAAACGAATCGTACTCATTGCTTCTCTGAGTGTCAGCCAGTCGTCAAGCACCAGGCACAAATATATCTCCAAAGATCTTTAAAGGTCCTTCCACAGTGTGCCCAGCCCACCGCGATTCCCAGAGCTCTGGGGAGAAAAGGGCTCAGGGGGACTCCTTACTGACTGGCTTTCTCTCTCCCCTGCAGTTCTTCTGATATCATAGCTTTTTCATAGCCAACAGAAAAATAAGAATGCTGCTCCAGTCCTAACCAATATGCACTAAAACCATTTTTTTTCTTTTGGAAGCTACAGAAATGAGATCCAGGGAGGGCAGAATGTACCACACAGGGAATGGATGGAGGACAGGCGCCCACACGTATCTTACTTTTGGACAGGCAGTGTCATGAGGTCTTGATCCAAGAAGAGCCTCTGAAGGAAGTCCTGAACTTCTTCGACGGTTTCGGGGCCTCCCATGTTCAGCATCAGTATTCCAGTCTTCGGCTTCCTGCGTAAAACAAAAGGTAACAGTGGGTTTGAAGTACTCGTTTTGCTCTAAGGTAGACTCTTGGTTCAGCCGGCAGAGTCTCACCTCGTCTGTCCAATGCAAAGACGGAAACGGCGGCTGGCAGGTCTCGACACGGCCGTCGCAGTGAACGCAAGGGGCCAGGTCCGCTCAGTCCCAGACCCGGCTCAGATGCTGACCCCCACCTCCTAGCTCCACCCCAGCCGCTGGACGGCCCTGGGCGCCCAGTGTTTCTCTATTATATTGCCAGCTCTGAACAAAGACCCTGTTCTTTGGGGACAGAGTGTCAAAGTATAAACGTAAAATTGTCCTGAGGCGGAAACTCCTGTTCACAAGATTGCCTCATGACTACACAGGTTACCTGATCTCTCCAGGCTTAAGTCTCCTTGTCTGTAAAACAGAGGGTTCACCAATTACCTCAGGAGGTTACTTGGAGGATTAAGTGGATAACATGCTTGTCATTTAGCACGATCCGGCACGTTTGGTAGGTTCCATTCTACACAGTGGAGCTGTGGGCAGCCCTATAACTTTAAACCTCCACAGTGAACTACTAGCCCAGCTCTCTCTCTAAATAAATACGTCCTTATTTATTCCCTTCTCTTTGGTTAATTATTATATTATTACTGACTTAAGTTATTCCCTGCTACTCCACTTCCTCCTCCAGAGCCTGCCTGAACGCCTTTTCAGGGTCTCCTGCTGTGATGAATTACATTTCTCACTTTCCCCTTACCTTTCCACCCTTCACCTAAAACCCAACTACCTGAGCAACTCCTACGAAACACCGGTCTAAGTTACTCAAGTTGGTTCTGAGCTAAAGAATCAACCATTACTGAATGAGCAAAGAGAAACAAAAAAGAAAGTCAAGCAGCTTCTGGGACCTTTTTTAAAAAAGGACTGTGCAAAAATGCAATATACGCACAACGCTAGGCAACCGTTACAGCGTTCTAATTCCTAAACATTTTCGTCGCCCTCAAAAAACTCATACCCGTCACCAATATTCCCCATCCCCCCGGGCCCTTACCCCTGGCAACCTCTAATCTTCTTATAGATTTGCCTATTCATAGAACAGAATCATTTCTGGCCTATTGGCCTAAATAATATCATATGTGGTTTTCTGTGTCTGCTTTTTCACCCAGCATAAAATGTGCAAGGTTCATTCACGTTATAGCACGAATCAGTACTTCTTTCCTTTTTGTGGCCGAATAATATTCTATCATATGGATATCCTCTCCACTCACTCTTGATAAAATGAGAAATAAGCAGCCTCACATTTATTTAAAACGCCGTTATTACAAATGCTGAGGGGTCTACTTTCTCTGTCTCCTAGGCCAAAACCACCTCCAGTTATAGCAGTGACTGGAGCAATCCTGTTGAGATGGCTCTCGTTTGGAAGATTGCTCGTAAAGGGTTCTAAAGCTAATGATATGATGACAGTTTAATTGCAATTTTTAAAAAAGTGTCAGTCATGTTTGGCAATCATTTTAGGCAATAGCGCGGGTCAAATTTATACAAGTGGAAACTGTTTTCTTGATTGAACACACTTTAGATGGATGAAGTAGATATCTGAATTCTTGGCCTAAATTTTCAAAATAAGAACCAATTCCTGGGGAAAGGGAAGAGCTGCATTACAACAAAGTCAACGATTTTCTCATTTAGACCCCACTGTATAGACTAACCAAGGTCACTTTTCCCACCATTTTCTTAGGCCAGGGTTTCTTGACCTTGGCCCTGCTAACGCTGGTAGGTGGGTAATCCTTTGTTATGGGGCTGACTTGTGCGTTGTAGGAGGCCGAGTGGCTACCTTGGCCTCCAGTTACTAGATGGTAACAGCACACGCCGCACCCCAGCTGTGACAACCAAAAACGTCTCCAGCTATTGCCAAATATGTCCCAGGGGACAAAAATATTCACTCCCCACCCTCTGTTCAGAACCACTATGTTAGAGAAATGGGTTTAATCTCCTTTTACCAAACCAAACAACTACTTTGAAGTTACTGTTCCATAACTTTTCCACACCCTCTGACCAGAAGTCATTATCAATGAATTAACAAACCTGTGTTTAGTTTTCTTTTCTTGATATCTGAAAATTCCAGATTCATTATATTGTGAAACTGTAATATTCCCTTAATCTTTCCACTTAGGCCACTGGTGTTCTGGGATTCCGTCTTTCACCCTCAAAAAGCTGTGACTCACAATAAATTAAGCGCGTTTTTCCATGGATTGCTGCCAGTTAACAGATTACTGGTTAAGAGACTTACCTAAGCCACAGAGGGTATCAACGTGCAAACAGGATTTAGAACTGTTTTTCATCTATAACACCTGAGCTCAGAACAAGAGTGGTTTTAAATGGGATGTTACTCTGTCCTGCAAACCCATGTTTTTGCAAACCATGTTGATCTTATACATGAAAGAGACACACGATGTGAAAATACCTAAATACACTTGCACTTAATTCAAAACTGTGCTGTGCATGATGAATGGAGCATTAGGAAGCCCTAGTCTGACGCCCTTTATTCCTGAACGTGAAGAGCAAAGCTTTAGTCAAGGGTCAACATCTCCTCTCCCCTCCAGACACAGCACATCTGAGACCAAGGTCTGATTGGCCAAGTTCCCTTTGTTTGAATGGAAGAGTGATCCCGGCAAACATATGCAAAGTTTCCTCATTTATATTTATATTCTTGACTTCTCAAAATAGAAGGTTTTTCCTTTGAACTGTTAATTGGATAAAACCAAAACTGAAGCTCATCAATTAATAAAGGAACAAAATAATTATACTCTGTTGTATATAATCGGCATCAAAATAAAAAAAAAAAAAAACCAAATCCCAGCTCTTCATTAAATCCCCTAGATTTAATGGGGCCAGAGGATCTATGTGGCCTCTAGAACAGGGTTTGGCAAACTCCAGTCCATCGGCCAAATTTGACCCCATGCTCCCTGACTGCTTTTGTAAATAAAGTTTTATTGGAATAGAGTTCCATTCATTTGTTTACATATCACAAGTGGCTGCTCTCGCATTGCAATGGGAAAGGTGAATAGCAGTAAACAAGACCAAGTGGCCCATGAAGCCTGAAAAATCGCTCAGGGCTTTGCAGACAAATTCGTCCTGTAGTATCGTCCAGTGCAGTCTGGGCAGTAAGCAACACAAGGCCTTCATCATATCTGGCATCAGAATGACTCACAAAGACACCACTTCATTGTTGTTGTTCAGTTGCTAAGTCATGTCTGACTCTTTGAGACACCATGGACTACAGCATTCCAGGCTTCCTTGTCCTTCACTAGCTCCTGGCGTTTGCTCAAATTCATGTCCATTGAATCAGTGATGCCACCCAACCATCTCATCCTTTGCCACCCCTTCCTCCTGCTTTCAATCTTTCCCAGCATCAGGGTCTTTTCCAGTGAGTCGTCTGTTTACATCAAGTGGCCAAAGTATTGGAGCTTCAGCTTCAGCATCAATTCTTCCAATGAATATTCAGGGTTGATTTCCTTTAGGATTGACTGGTTTGATCTCCTTGAAGTCCAAGGGACTCTCAAGAGTCTTCTCCAACACAATTAGAAAGCATCAATTCTTCAGTACTCAGCCTTCTTTATGGTCCAACTCTCATATCCGTACAGGACTACTTGAAAACCCATAGCTTTGACTATATGGACCTTTGTCAGCAAAGTGATGTCTCTGCTTCTTAATATGCCATCTAGGTTGGTCACAGTTTTCCTTCTAAGGAGCAAGTGTCTCTTAATTTCATGGCAGCACTCACTTCATTATTTCTCTTTTTTTAAACGGTGACTTTAAAAAATTAATTTATTTTTGGCTGTACTAGGTCTTTGTTGCTGAGCACAGTCTTTCTCTAGTTGCTGAGGGTGGCGGCTGCTCTCCAGTTGGGCTGCACAGGTTTCTCACCACGGTGACCTCTCTTGTTGCAGAGGACGGGCTCAAGGCACACGGGCCTCATTAGCTGCTGTGCACGGGCTCTGCGGCTGTGGCACATGGGCTTAGTTGCTCCTCAGCATGTGAAATCTTCCCGGACCAGGGACTGAACCCGTGTCCCCTGCGTTATCAGGTGGATTCTTAACTACTGGAGCACCAGGGGAGTTCCATCATCTCCTGTATTCAAAGGCCAGAGATAACCACTGTGCTCTATAACATGGATAAACAAATCATCATTTAAGAGAATACTATTGAGTGAGTGAAAGTCGCTCGGTCATGTCCGACTCTTGGCAACCCCATGGATTGTAGCCTGCCAGGCTCCACTGTCCATGGAATTCTCCAGGCCAGAATACTGGAGTGGGTAGCCATTCCCTTTTCCAGGGGATCTTCCCGACTCAGGGATTGAACCCAGGTCTCCCACATTGCAGGCGGATTCTTTACCAGCTGAGCCACCAGGGAAGCCCAAGAATGCTGGAGTGGGTAGCCATTCCCTTCTCCAGAGGATTGTCCAAACCCACGAATCAAACCAAGGTGTCCTGCATTACAGGCAGTTTCTTTACCAGCGGAGCCACCAGGAAATACTCTTAGGCTATTAAAATAACATAAACTTTTTATAGTTACGTAACAGTCATATTACTAAACAAAAACAGGAAGCTATAAAAATAATTTATGCAGCATTATCACATTTTGATAAATATATACTGAGTAAATATTAATAGGTATATGAGTAACTATTAGTAGATACAAGTATAGAGACAAAATATTGGGTGGTGAGATTATCAGATTTTTTTTTTCTCTTGTCTGTACTTTCTAAAATGAACTGATTTCTTTTCTATAAATATGATATAAAGTTACTAGAGTTGGGAGTTTTTTTAGATTTTTTTAATTCAATTTTAATCATTTAATCTTAAGGCTATTTATGTTGTTGACTTTGGCCACTAGGATAACATAGTAAAAAAATAATTTTTCTCCCAGGGTTCCACATCCAATCAGTTCTTCAGGTTACACCAAACCCTAAATATTTAGAGCATTCTGTACTATGGCTGGGGTGAGCAGAGAGGGGCAGGGTGGGCAGAGGAATGGCTTCCTGCTGGGCCTGCCCCCAGGACACAGACAGCGTCTGTGCTTCCGGTCTTCCTCCCCAAGAGTGCTCTTTTAGGAGCCCAAGAGTCAAAAAGAGTTGACTTGGGGCCCCACCCTGGTGCCCAATCCCCAACAAACCTCAGTTCCCTTCAGATGCTCAATCATCATGCCCAGGGTCACACGTGACAAAAAGTAACAAACACAAAATAAGACCATTTTATTTTCAAAGCTGTAGACCTCTGGCAGAACAACTGGTCTAGCAGAAAGGTCAGGGAGTTAATGGCTCACAGCTACTTTCTTTCTCTCTCGCCCAGTGTTCAAGTGCACCCCTCGCATCTGTGTACTCGTCTAAAAGTGCCCGTCACAGTCTTCTAATGCGTCTGTACCGGAGGGAGACTTGAAAACAGCTGAGGCTTCGGATATTGAAAAGGACACTCAGCAGCAACGCCAGGCCCGCTGACGTCCAACCTGCAGACAGCAGAGGTGAGGGAGGGACGTGCTTTGTTCTTTGATAAACGGTAAGTCCTATTATGTTGTTTATAATTTTGTTCAATGGGTTTAACAGTTTACTGCAGAAATTCATGGTAGATTATTCTTTTTCCTGCACAGGACATGTATTTCATGAGTATAATTATGTTAGGTTCATAAACACATTTCCAGTATATACATAATTTCTGTTACATGACATGTTCCAGAACTAAGTTCCCACCTGATTTGCTGACTGCACACAACTCTGTGTCGTTTAACAAAAGCCCTGTGGGATTTTTATTTGTCAAGCAGATCTCAATAAAGCTGGGCAAAAAAATTTTAATTAAAAAAAAAAGGAAAAATCTATCAAAATTCAAAACAATGTGTAAAGCCTTAATTGGAGGTGAAATCTACAGTTTAACAGCTTTTGAAAGGAGGCCAAGAAAATAACATACTGCTTCTTACATACTGGGTTGTCCCACCACCTCTCCTCCTAGGTAGCTGGTATCCACTGGTGTTTACGTCAGAAAACAAGGAAATCCTTATTAGTATGTAAAGTCGGACTCATACCTGTTCCCCGGCTGAGCCTGAGGCTTGGGGCTTCTGGCACGCTGGGCGGTTTCCATGGCGGCTGCTGCTGTGGCCACACCCGACTGGCACCTCCACGGCTGACAGGCCTTTGAGCCACCACACAGCACTGTGACAAAATTAAAGGGGCAGCATGAAATCTAGCTGGAAAGTAATTTCTTTTGAAGAGGCCCTCAGAGCATAATTCCTGGATTTAAAATTTAAAGGGGTGCTACAGCAGAGGCGATTTCCCCAGCGTTTCTCTGCAGGTGGGTGCAGGCCCTCAAGCCTCGTCTGAGGGGATGGGGTGGTGTCCCCTGGGATGGCGTCTCGCAGCCGCCTGCACGGAACTTTCTTGGAAGACTCCTCTCCCTGCTTTGGCTGCCGGTTTTCATATGACCCTTCAAGACAATCACTGCATGTTATGATGGAGGCATGCTACTTATGAAGGTGAGGAGCCGGTGGAAAAGGTTCAGACCACTGATTGAAGGAGTGGCGTGCATGCGTGCTAAGTCGCTTCAGTCACGTCCAGTTCTTTGCGACCCCATGGACTGTAGCCTGCCAGGCTCCTCTGTCCATGGGAATCTCCAGGCAAGAACACCAGAGTGGGTTGCTGTGCCCTCCTCTGGGGGATCTTCCCGACCCAGGGGTCGAACTCGCGTCTCTTATGTCTCCTGCACTAGCAGGTGGGTTCTTTGCAATTAGCACCACCTGGGAAGCTGGGCCAGTTTTCCACACTGGCATAGATCTCATATCTACCCACGAGCCTTCTCCAATACGACACTGGACCTGAGAACCCCAGGATCGAGCCTGGACTCCGACAAGCTGGGAGAATCCCTGTTTCCAAGGGCCAGTGCTGGCCCTCCTCCTTCTCCACTCCACTCCACGGGGTATGCCATCTGTACCGCCAAGGACTCGTGGACTTCCAGAGCTCCCCCCACCATTTCTGACCAGGCTCCCAGTGCCCAGGACCCCAAATTCCCTGACTCCAAAGCCTCACTTCCAGGGTCTGCGGGCCTCTTTGAGGCATCCATCCTCCTGAGGGTGGGCTGTACCATCAGTATCAGTCATTCTTGACCTAAAGGGTGGCCAGTGGGTGGCTGCTCATGGGGTCAAGAGTGGAACTTGAACACTGGAGTAGGCACAAGACTCTTCATCACGCCGGCAGGCCGGGCATGAAGAGAGAAGCAGGCAGGTCTGCCCACCAGAGGCAACTTGCTCAAGGCCCTGGCATTTACACGGCAACTGTGAAGAGTTCAAGAGTTCACCCTTCCAGCCATTAGCAAGGTCTATTGTCACCATGGCAGAACAGAACATAAAACAGTCTGCTAGCTGGCTATAGACGGGTCTTGTCCCAGGCACCTTAAGACTTAGTCGTGGGCCTGGAGAGTGGAGGAGTGGAGGAGGGCACGGGCCGTACCCCATTATAGCATGGAGAGCATTCATCCTTAAACAACACGGAGTGAAGTGAAACGGAAGCCACACAGTAGGTACTGACGCTGGCAGTGCGGGACAGTGGTTACTCCTGTGCCCCACAGCATACACATGACTTCCCCACCCCGTTCTCAAACCAGCAGGTCTCAAACCAACGTGAGAGCAATCTTCTACCCTCCTCCCACTTACGAGTCAAAGGCGTTCTGGTGAGGGTCTCGGGCTGTGGACCACCAGGTGGAACTCTCGACAGTTCTGCCACTGACTAGTAACAGAACTGGGACTGACTTGTAACCTTTCTGACCCTTACTTTCCCACGGAAAAATGATGACACCCTGCTATCCAAAGCCTCCTGGTAAACATTACAGCAGGTAAGACCAGTGGAGTATTTTGCACAACGCCTGCAGGTGGCGCTAGCGGCAAAGAATCTGCCTGCCAATGCAGGAGCCTCAAAGACACCTGGGTTCGATCCCTGGGTTGGGAAGATCCCCGGGAGAAGGGAATGTCACCCACTCCAGGATTCTTGCCTGAAAAACCCCACGGGCAGAGGAGCCTAGTAGGCTACAGTCCAGGGGGTCAAAAGAGTCAGACACGACTGAGCATGCATACATACATATGCCCGTATCATTTTCTTTTGTGTCTAGAACATCGGGGCTACACCTGCTCCTTTTTTTTTTTTTTAATTTTAATCACCTGCCATGTCTATAAAACATAGGAGAATGGTATTTCCTGGCCAGTTAGATTTCCAGCTATCCAGATTGTGCACACGCTCAGCAGAGCTAATAACATGAGCTTGAGCCAAACAATCCTTAACTCAAAGCAGAAATGCAAAGACGGAAATGCAGAAGTGCAACCCCACTCAAATGAAGTCTCAAACCAACTCCCATCTCCTTGTTTTAGACAAGCCCAATTCTGATCTGCATGATGAGACCTAAGCAGGCTCTCAATTAAGCCACCATGTCCCCAGTTCCTTATACGAATGGGGTTATATCAGATTCTATGGGGTATCAGAATGGAAATTTGGCATTACACAATTTGACATTTGGTACTATAATAAGATTTCTTCCTGCAAACTTTAAAAGGGGATGGGGTAGGGGTGGGCAAAAAGGGATGAGAGTCTCCAACCAGTACATTAGTATTTCTTAGAACAATTAGGGAGCTGGGAGCTTTTTGAGCTGCTATCCTATTGCCATGCCCTTAACTTACAAAATTCTCTTCTCTGAGGTGAAACACATTCTCAAAGAAGGGTGATGCTGCTAAAAAAAAAAAAACAAACAAACAAAACCGGATCCTTTCTGCTCAGGATATAGGGTTAACACACACCCACTTCTCAAGGACTTCTCTAAAACACTCCTTCCTAGTGGTCCAGTGGTAAAGAATTCCCCTGGCAACCCAGGGGACACAGGTTCCATCCCTGGTTCCGGAAGATCCCACATGCCTCCGGGCAACTAAGCCTGTGCACCACGGCTAGAGAGTAGCCCCCACTCACAACTAGAGAAAGCCTACACACAGCAGTGAGCATACAGCAGAGCCAAGTATCAACCATCAATAATTTAAAAACAAATAAATACAACACTCCTCTCCCCAGTGATCTGAAGACTCTAGAGAAGCAGTGGGTCTCCTGCTGCTGCTGCTGCTGCTAGGTTGCTTCAGTCGTGTCCGACTCTGTGCGACCCCACAGACGGCAGCCCACCAAGCTCCGCCGTCCCTGGGACTTTCCAGGCAAGAGAACAGGAGTAGGGTGCCATCGCCTTCTCCAAGTGTGTCTCCTGCCTAATGATTAGTATTAATCCATCTAAAGGAGTCTAATTATTCACAGAACACAATGGGACTTCTGAAAATACTCAGCTAACTGCTTGAGAGAAACTCAGAGGCACAGGCAGCATCATCCAGTGTAGAGAGTGTTCTGAGCTAGAGAGATCCAACTGAAAATTCCAGACAGGATCAAACGAAGTTATGTGGCAGTACTTGGGCAACTCGCTGAGCTACTCCAAGCCTCACTTTTCCTCATCTCTAAAACAGTGATGAGGCCAAACTTTCAGCGCTCTTGTAACGATTAGGAAAGCTTTTAGAAATCTATATCCAGCCCCAAGAACAGTGCCTGGCACAATGCTGGTAATTAAGCAAGAAAGAACACTCAATAGTAAAGATTGGCCCACCCATAAACTAAGACCAGGTAAGTCTAACCCTACTCTTGGCATGGACAACTGGTCTACCTTTGGAAGGCCTACAGACAATAAAAGCTATAAAACCAAGGGGCACGCAGAAGAGAAGATGGTGTAAGAAGATGGTGTAAGAAAGCAAAACTTCATCAATTCCTGGACACACCAAATACATGAATCGTTCAAAAGTATACCTGTGACTTAAGATGTTCATGAGTATTAACTGGTCCCCCCAAACCAAATTATTTAATATTTTGGCTGCCTGGGGCTGGTATACAGGAGAGTAGAAAGCAAGGTACACAAGGACCTAACACTGCTCTTTTCTACCACAGAGGAGATGAGGATTATTTTAAAAGGTCCTTATAAATACGTGTACCATTTTAAAAATTAACAGAAATAAGGTTCTATGCTATAACTATTAATAAGCACTTGGGGAGAGGAGGCTTTAAGAAAAGAGTTGTTATCTATCTGATATGGAGCCAAAAGGTTCTAATGTATTACTTTAAACATTGATATGTATATATTTTTTTATTATTTAGATTTGCTTTTTTTCTAATTACAAAAGACATATATGCCTAACATAGAAAATCTGGAAAGGAAAAGGCACAGAGAAACAATAATTATTCTATCAACTTTCTAAAATATACATATATACCAGGGAGCTTCTAATTAATTCTGTAATATGCTAAAAACAGAATATAACATTTTGCTTTGCTACTTTGAGAATTCATTTTGAGAAATACTATTCAATTTTTCCTATCCCATATGTTAATCCTTTCATATAAAACAAGATACAGTAGTATGAAAGTGAAAGTGAAAATGTTACTCAGTAGACTCTTTTGAGACCCCATGGACTATATAGCCCACCAGGCTCCTCTGTCCATGGGACTCTCCAGGCAAGAATACTGGAGTGGGTTGGCATTCCCTTCTCCAGGGCATCTTCCCGACCTAGGGATTGAACCCAGGTATCCTGTATTGCAGCAGATTCCTTACCATCTGAGCCACCAGGGAAAATCAGTCTGTAATTCAACTAAACTTCAAATCTATTTCTGCTGTGGCTTCTGAATCCTTCCAGTTAGCTACTTATCACCTGGACAGCAAAGCATTTAAAGATCCTCAAATTGTTCTATGACCTCAACTCTAGAGCCAGTCAGACTTTCTTTGCCACTGGAAAAGGTCAGTTAAAGAAAAGACTAGTTTGACACTTCTTTCAGCCCTGTTACTGGCACTGGGCTCCCTTTTCTTAAAAGATAATGTCTTTCATCTCCCACTGCCCTTACTGACCTGACTGTCATTGGCCACTGGGTCCTAACAAAGGCGCCTGTAATAACATTTGGAGCTCAGAATGGACTCTCTCCACTCCTTCTCAGTAGGTGCCAGATTGACAAATTAGGGAACTTCTTTTAAAAAAAATTAATAAATCAGGTCTGGGTCCAATTACCATTCAAATGCACTAAGCAAGCATCTTAGCAGAGGGCAGCCTTTTATGTAACAGTAACATTTTGAGGGTATCTATGTATCTACTGTGTGCCAGGCCCTGGGCTACAGCCTTTACCTGTAACCAGCTAATCTTCATGGTAAGCCTATGAGGTATTACCTTCTCTGTGTCTGGCAAATTTCACGCGGGGGTGAATGCCTCACTCCGGAATGGAGGAAGGCGGGACGCGGGAGGTGGGGTGCGGGGGTGGGTAGAAATCGCAGGGACGCTGCAGAGCTCGCTAGTGTCCCACCTAGGTGTGTCTGAACCAGGGTCCAATCCGCTCATCCTACGTTCACCTCTGTATCAGAAACCTGTGGTGTTCTCAGTGGGTCTTATTTATTTTCCAAATATCTCTAGGAAATACTAGCCCAGGCTGCCCTGGATTATTTATTCTTCAAATATCTAATTTGGGCTAGAAAACTATTCTCCAAATATCTAATCCTGGGCTAGTATTTTCTAGCCCTGGAGTGGGTCCTGCTGCTAAGGACGAGTGAGCACCGGGGTGATGCCAGCGGCCAGGGCAGGGCAGCAGTGGGCAAAGTGTAATCTCCGCCACCAGGGAGGGAAGCCCAGGGAGGAGACCTCTGCTGATGCTCCTGACAACGATGCCAATGTTACTGTCTCTGCGGCGGGCCCTTAACGCACTCTGCCTCCCGTGATCACAACCATCCTGCGGCTCTCATTAGTCGTATTTTACAGATGAGATCCAAGGCTGAGAAATTTCAGCCCCTGCTCACGGCCACCCACCTGACCCACGGGGCTCCGGAACCCCTCCCCGCGGCCGCTCAGGATCCCCGGGTGACCCACGTTAGCCCCCCTCTCGCTCCTCCCAGGGGAGGCCCCCTTTCCGAATCCCTTCTCCGCCCCTCTGCGCCCCCCGCCGCCGGTCCAGGACGTTCCCCAGGCTCCGGGGCCTCGGCGTCCGCTGCCCGCTGTCCCCGCCTCGGCGGCGGCGGCGGCTGCCACGGCCCCACTTACGCCGATCGCGGAGCAGGACGCCCGCAGATCGCAGGGCCGCAGCCATGTTTGTGCCGACTGAAAGCGCTCCCGGGGCGGGCTCGGCCGGGGACCTGGGTTCCTCCGGCGGCAGCACAACCAAGAACCCGCCCCGCCAACCGCCTAGCGGCGGAGCCCAGCACCAACCAGCCACGCCATCCCACCGTGCGGCGACGCCCCGCTCCCGGCTGCGCGTCCTCTCATTGGCTGGAGGGTGGGCGTGACCGGAGGGCGGGCTCAGGCGGAGATACGCCCCTCTGTCCGGCGGTTCCCAAAGCAAAGGCCCCTGCCTGCTGAATTCTAAATGGTGCGTTCTGAGCTTTAGTGGTGTCCGACCTTTTCTGACCCCATGGACCGTAGCCTACCAGGCTCCTCTGTCCATAGGATTCTCCAGGCAAGAATACTGGAGTGGGTTGCTATGTCCTCCTCCAGGGGATCTTCCTGACCCAGGGATCGAACCCATTTCTCTTACCTCCCCTGCATTGCGAACGGGTTTTTGTTTTTTTTTTTGGGGGGAGGGGGGTGGTGTGAAAGGGCCCAGGACTATGCTATTGGCATCTTCCACCCCAACCACCAAAATGCTGTTCCAGTCACCCTGAAAGAATGGCCCTGGTTGTAAGCACCTACCTAACCAAGGCAGGAACTGCAGGAAAGAGCTTTCTTGACATTTCCATTAGTTACATAGGACAATGCTTTTGCCTCAATGCTCCAGTTTTGTTGCCTAGTTGCAGCACAACTGTGCAGACCCTGTTTTATTTTGCTTTGAGAAAAGATATTATTTTATGTCAGACACTTATGACATAATTATTAAGTTCCTCTGCAGTATCTCTTTGCAGCAGAGTTTGACAGCTGGGAACCAGAAAGCGTTAAACCTTACGCTGCTAATGTAAGAGCATTAGGAAAAGTGAAGTCCAGTCCGGCAACTGCATTTTTTTTGGAGGGCTGGGACGGGGAGGTTCGTCAGTATCATGTCAGCTCACCTTTGTAAGGTGACTGCCAGGCCCCAAACCTGCCCACGAAACAGGTGCCCCCCTCATTTCTAGCCCTTCCTCATTCTCACACCTTGCCCACCCTTCCAGTTCTTACCTTCAGTACATCTCCAAGTACAAGATCAACCTTTGGAACAGAAAGGTGTCACATACCATTTTTTCATTCACTGAACAAATATTGAGCACCTACTGTGTGCAACAGGGAAACAGCCGTGAAGAGAACAGACAAGGGTCTTACATGGGGATTTGGGGAGAGACAGAAAACAATCACAATATGTAGTATTTGGGGTAATTATGAGGGTTAGAAAGAGTGACAGGAGATGGGGGAGGGGGGTCTAGTGTGATTGAAACAGACAGGTCAGAGAAGTCCTCACGGACACTTAGGCAGAGACCTGAAGAAGTAAGGGGGCAAGCCATGTGGAACATTCCAGGAAGATGGAGTCTAGATTGAGTGGAAACCCAGTTTTCTGTAGCTAAAATGTATGCTTTTGATTGAATTAGTTTATTATTAAAGCTGAAGTTGAACGGTTTTATGAAGACCTACAAGACCTTTTAGAACTAACACCCAAAAAAGATGTCCTTTTTATTATAGGGGACTGGAATGCAAAAGTAGGAAGTCAAGAAACACCTGGAGTAACAGGCAAATTTGGCCTTGGAATGTGAAATGAAGCAGGGCAAAGACTAATAGAGTTTTGCCAAGAAAATGCACTGGTCATAGCAAACACCCTCTTCCAACAACACAAGAGAAGGCTCTACACATGGACATCACCAGATGGTCAACACCGAAATCAGATTGATTATATTCTTTACAGCCAAAGATGGAGAAGCTCTATATAGTCAACAAAAACAAGACCAGGAGCTGACTGTGGCTCAGATCATGAACTCCTTATTACCAAATTCAGACTCAAATTGAAGAAAATAGGGAAAACTGCTAGACCATTCAGGTATGACCTAAATCAAATCCCTTATGATTATACAGCGGAAGTGAGAAACAGATTTAAGGGCCTAGATCTGATAGATAGAGTGCCTGATAAACTATGGAATGAGGTTCATGACATTGTACAGGAGACAGGGATCAAGACCATCCCCATGGAAAAGAAATGCAAAAAAGCAAAATGGCTGTCTGGGGAGGCCTTACAAATAGCTGTGAAAAGAAGAGAGGCAAAAAGCAAAGGAGAAAAGGAAAGATATAAGCATCTGAATGCAGAGTTCCAAAGAATAGCAAGAAGAGATAAGAAAGCCTTCCTCAGCGATCAGTGTAAAGAAATAGAGGAAAAGAACAGAATGGGAAAGACTAGAGATCTCTTCAAGAAAATCAGAGATACCAAGGGAACATTTCATGCAAAGATGGGCTCAATAAAGGACAGAAATGGTCTGGACCTAACAGAAGCAGAAGATGTTAAGAAGAGGTGGCAAGAATACACAGAACTGTACAAAAAAGATCTTCAAGACCCAGATAATCTTGATGATGTGATCACTAATCTAGAGCCAGACATCTTGGAATGTGAAGTCAAGTGGGCCTTAGAAAGCATCACTACAAACAAAGCTAGTGGAGGTGATGGAATTCCAGTTGAGCTATTTCAAATCCTGAAAGATGATACTGTGAAAGTGCTGCACTCAATATGCCAGCAAATTGGGAAAACTCAGCAGTGGCCACAGGACTGGAAAAGGTCAGTTTTCATTCCAATTCCAAAGAAAGGCAATGCCAAAGAATGAACTACCACACAATTGCTCTCATCTCACATGCTAGTAAAGTAATGCTCAAAATTCTCCAAGCCAGACTTCAGCAATACGTGAACTGTGAACTCCCTGATGTTCAAGCTGGTGTTAGAAAAGGCAGAGGAACCAGAGATCAAATTGCCAACATCCGCTGGATGATGGAAAAAGTAAGAGAGTTCCAGAAAAACATCTATTTCTGCTTTATTGACTATGCCAAAGCCTTTGACTGTGTGGATCACAATAAACTGCAGAAAATTCTGAAAGAGATGGGAATACCAGACCACCTGACCTACCTCTTGAGAAATCTGTATGCAGGTCAGGAAGCAACAGTTAGAACTGGACATGGAACAACAGACTGGTTCCAAATAGGAAAAGGAGTACGTCAAGGCTGTATATTGTCACCCTGCTTATTTAACTTCTATGCAGAGTACATCATGAGAAACACTGGACTGGAAGAAACACAAGCTGGAATCAAGATTGCTGGGAGAAATATCAATCACCTCAAATATGCAGATGACAACACCCTTATGGCAGAAAGTGAAGAGGAACTAAAAAGCCTCTTGATGAAAGTGAAAGAGGAAAGCGAAAAAGTTGGCTTAAAGCTCAACATTCAGAAAACGAAGATCATGGCATCTGGTCCCATCACTTCATGGGAAATAGATGGGGAAACAGTGGAAACAGTGTCAGACTTTATTTTTTTGGGCTCCAAAATCACTGCAGATGGTGACTGCAGCCATGAAATTAACAGACGCTTACTCCTTGGAAGGAAAGTTATGACCATCCTAGATAGTGTATTCAAAAGCACAGACATTACTTTGCTGAATAAGGTCCGTGTAGTCAAGGCTATGGTTTTTCCTGTGGTCATGTATGGATGTGAGAGTTGGACAGTGAGGAAAGCTGAGCACTGAAGAATTGATGCTTTTGAACTGTGGTGTTGGAGAAGACTGTTGAGACTCCCTTGGACTGCAAGGAGATCCAACCAGTCCATTCTGAAGGAGGTCAGCCCTGGGATTTCTTTGGAAGGAATGATGCTAAAGCTGAAGCTCCAGTACTTTGACCACCTCATGCGAAGAGTTGACTCATTGGAAAAGACTCTGATGCTGAGAGGGATTGGGGGCAGGAGGAGAAGGGGACGACCGAGGATGAGATGGCTGGATGGCATCATGGACTCGATGGACGTGAGTCTGAGTGAACTCCGGGAGTTGGTGATGGACAGGGAGGCCTGGCGTGCTGCAATTCATGGGGTCGCAAAGAATCGGACACGACTGAGCGACTGAACTGAACTGAATTAAAGATAGTCCTCTTTATGGTTTCAAGCTCAATGTAAAATGTCAAATTAAGTGGATTGCCTTTCATACTATGTATATAATCTTTGAATCAAGCAGGAGATGTTCACTGAGAAGTGGACACTGCTTTCCTATATGCTTTGCTAACTTTCCATTCTTAGGACAAAAATTACATGAGTTTAGTCTGCCCTTTTGGAGAAGGAAATGACAACTCACTGCAGTATTCTTGCCTGGAGAATTTCACGGACAGAGGAGTCTGGAGGGCTACAGTCCGTGGGATCGCAAAGAGTCAGACATTACTGAATGACTAACACACTTTGGTTTGCCCTTTAAAGAGGTGATCTTGGACTTCCTTGGTGGTCCCGTGGCTAAGACTCCACTTTCCCAATGCAGGGGGCCTGAGTTTGACCCCTGGTCAAGGAATTAGATCCCACATGCTTCAACTAAAGATCCCACATGCTTCAACTAAAGATCCCGCATGCTCCAATGAAGACTGATTACATTCTACAACTAAGACCCAGCACAGCCAAGTATTAATAAATAAGTAAATATTTTTAAAGATATTTTTAAACATTGAAAGGTGGTGTTTGTAGATAATATACTCTTCTACCTAAAGTCTAAACCTATTGCTTTTAAATCAACTACACAAAAAGTCTCTACATTTTGAAATGCTGTGCTGGAGAAAGTGTGGACAAGGCCAGAGAGCTAGAAAAGTTCAAGGGTTTTTAACAGCTGAGCGATGTGGGCTCTTCTCGGCTACTTCTGGGAGGCTCTGGATAAGTCACCTCTCCATCTCTGGTGCTGGGCCCCACCTGCTCAGTGAAGATAAGGAGGGTCTTCTGGCCCCTCCCAGGGAAATGCCCATGATTAGTGACAAGGCATAAAGGTGCCAAATCTCACATAATCGACACTGGGGAGAGTTAAATTTGTATCTGGCAGAAACAAGAAGTGAAGTGAAGTGAAGTGAAGTCTCTCAGTCATGTCCAACTCTGCGACCCCATGGACTGTAGCCTACCAGGCTTCTCCGTCCATCGGATTTTCCAGGCAAGGGTGCTGGAGTGGGTGCCGTTTCCTTCTCCAAGAAGCAAGGAAGGAGCTAGCAAAACACACTTTATTAAGTGAATCAACATAACATTTTTAAAAAATGAATTAGCACTATTTCATACATTTTTCTCACATCTTGTATTTTCATTTTTACTGACTTTAAAAAAAACTCATTCAAAATTATGTTCATGTATAAAACCCCCCAATACACATATTAAGACTCATAGGTTACAAATGGAAACAGAACTTTATTATTTTTCCCCAAAGAGAGCTTCATAACATTTGTTATTTCTAATCTATGGCTTATTTCTTACAAACATCAAATATAACAGCTTTTCAGTGAGTAAATTTTTATGTTCTTTTGAAATGAAAGCAGATAAATATGCTTTTTATGTGTCCTTTTCAAAACTGATTGGAAAATACAACCTTTGCATCAGAAACTGAATTCTAAATATGGGTTTACTAAGAAATCCAGAAAATCTGTGAAAGGCTAAATGAACTTATAAAACTATATGAGATTTTTATATATTATGTATATATTTCTATGTATATATACATGTATGTATGTATATATAAATGGATTTTTCTAGTTTAAATATCGGTAGCAAAATAATAACCACTTTCCTTAACAAACAGAAGGTGCAGTCTCTGGGCCAGCTCAGATAAGCAGCACCCCCATCACAAGGAGAGAGGGCTTGTCTGAGCTCGGGTGACTTAATTAGCGAAGAAAGCATTCTCTTGTCACAGCCAACACTCAGAGTTCAGCCTGTGGTCCTAAATAAAATGAATTTGTTGGTTTCAGCTCAATGCTTCAACGCAGAAGGAGGCAGGAGGAGATCCCCTAATTCATTATTTGCCATGATTGGCACCTCCAGGCTGCACAGACTAAATTTAGACTACTCAATTCTGTCTCCTTAATCAGAAAAACAACACGGTGAGGGAGGGATGCTGTTGAGTGTAGGGAGAAAGAGTGGCTTTGTGAGGCAGACAAATGGTGAGCTCTAATAATTACTCAGGGAAATCTGATCAATGGTCCCCACGACTCTTTTCCACCAAAGAGGCCACCAAAGTCTAGGCCAATGGAATGTGCATTCTAACTGCCCCTTAACCACACAGAGCCTCAGTATTAAGCCCACTAGTGATGATGGGTTTATTAGTTCATCTGCACGTTTTGATGGAGCGTCTACTATGAGCCAAGCATTGTATCAGATGCTGTGAAGGACAGAAAGTAAACTGTACCCTCAGCGTTGACATCTACACTAGCATGGGTGGGGTGGACAGCTGGTGGGGGGCTGCTGTGTAGCACAGGGCGCTCAGCTCGGTGCTCTGTGATGACCTGGAGGGCTGTAGCTGGCGGCAGGGTGGGAGGGAGGCTCAAGCGAGAGGATGCATGTGCTTATACATATGTGTGGCAGCGCTAAGTCGCTTCAGTCGTGTCCGACTCTTTGCGACCCCATGGACTGTAGCCTGCCAGGCTTCTCTGTTCATGGGATTCTTCAGGCAAGAACACTGGAGTGGGTTGCCATGCCCTCCTCCAGGGGATCTTCCCGACCCAGGGATGGAGCCCAGGTCTTTTATGTCTCCTGAACTGGCAGATGGGGGTTCTTTATCACTAGCACCACCTAGGAAACCCAGATATGTATATTACATATAGCTGATTCATGTTGTATAACAGAAGGTAACACACCATTGTAAAGCAATTATACTCCGATTTAAAAAATAAATTTAAAAAAGTAAACTGTACTCCCAAGTAGCTTATTCATTTATGAAAGAAATATGTATAGAGGGCCCACTGCCTATGTCAGGCACACAGTGGGCACAGCAATGAACTGGACTATCTCTACTTTCACGCAATTTCCATTCTAGAAGGCAAGGCAGACAATAAAGAAAAGATACATGCCACAATGTCAGCAATGACTAGGAACCGTGAGGAAAAATAATAAAGGGGGCGAAGGAACGGAGGGTGGCAGGAACTGTTATTTCCGGGGCTGCTGTGGGACATGGCTTCTCTGCAAAGGTGGCGGTTGAGGGGGGCCTGTGGGGAGTGAGGGACGCTGTTTGTGGAAGGGCTTTGCGAGCAGAGAATCAGAAAGCACTGGGGTACGCTGAGGCTTGTGTTAGTTCCATGGGGCTGCTGGAACAGAATACCACAGAGCAGGGGGCTCAAGACCACAGAAATGTACTGCATTCTAGTCTGGGGCCAGAAGTTCAAGTCCAGGTCAACAGGGCCATGCTTCCTCTGCAGTCTGTAGGGGAGAACCCTTTCCTGTCTCTTCCTAGCTTCTGGCAGCCCTTGACGCTCCTGGCCTTGCGGCTGCCTCGCTCTGATCTCACAAGGTCTTTTCTCAGTGTATCTCTTTTCCCATAACCATCTTCCCTCTAGGACACCACTCGTACAACCCAGTCCAGTATTCTTGCTGGAAAATCCCATGCACAGAGGAACCTGGCGGGCTACAGTCCACAGTGTTGCAAAAAGTCACGACTGAGTGACTAAACACCACCACCATATTGGATAAAGAGCCCACCCGATTGACCTCATCTGAATTTGGCTACACTTGCAAAGAACCTCTTGTTAAGTAAGGTCACATTTCCAAGTACCAGAGGGGAGGATTTTAATATACAGGGGAAGGGGGTAATTTTTGGGAGGCAGGGGACACAGCTCACCCCATAAGAAGGCCTTGAGGGACAGTAAAGGAAACTGCATGTCTTGAGCAGAGTTTGTGGGGTAGAGGGCAAGGAATTTTGGCTGATTAGACTGATGGTGAAGCTGAAACTCCAATACTTTGGCCACCTGATGTGAAGAGCTGACTCATTTGAAAAGACCCTGATGCTGGGAAAGATAGAAGGTGGGAGAAGAAGGGGACAGCAGAGGATGAGATCGCTGGATGGCATCACCGACTCAATGGACATGGGTGGGTGGACTCCGGGAGTTGGTGATGGACAGGGAGGCCTGGTGTGCTTCGATTCCACGGGTCCCAAAGAGTTGGACACGACTGAGCGACTGAACTGGACCGAGGAGATGAAAGACTTCGTCTTTTGAACAGATCTCCCTCTAACAGAGTGATCCATGCTTTGAGTCCAAAACATTCACTTTGTCTGCAGACCAGAGAGAGACGCAGGACTCTTACGTCAGGTTTAAGGCATGCATCAGATGACTAAATAAGTTCATTTCCTCCGTGGGGTTCTAATTTTTGTTTATTTATTTATTTGAGATCATATTGGGCAAGAGTGTGTTTCTCCAGAGAGATCATTGCCCCTGGGGTGGTGGGAGGGTCCCTGCACCCCTTCTGGCCTGCCTCTGCCAGGATCTCAGGGTCCCACCGGTCTTAGATGCGGTTTGTGTTTATTTCTTGGCTTGGCAGTCCTTCTCCTTGTAGGTACATTCAAACCAAGGAAGCTGACTTTTTCCGGCAAGCTCTCATTCCCTGTCAGAGCCCTGGGCGGTCTTCCTTGTCTTTCTGTGCTGTATGGAGCCAGTTTTCTAGATTTCACAGAAAGGCCAGCCTTCCAAGGGCCCCCTTCATGCAGGGGTGGGTCTAGCCCTTCCTCCACTGTCCTGTCTAGGTGTGGCCTGGGCATTCCAGAGATGCATATATGATGTGTTCACTTTGTGAAAATTCATGGTATTGCACACTTATATGTGTGCTCTTTTTTTGTATATTTTAGTGAAGTGAAAGTCGCTCAGTTGTGTCTCTTTGCAACCTCAAGGACTAGACAGTCCATGGAATTCTCCAGGCCAGAATACTGGAGTGGGGAGCCTTTCCCTTCTCTGGGGGATCGTCCCAACCCAGGGATTGCACCCAGGTCTCCCGCATTGCAGATGGATTCTTTACCAGGTGAGCCACAAGGGAAGCCCAAGAATACTGGAGTGGGTAGTCTATCCCTTCTCCAACGGATCTTCCTAATCCAGGAGCGGGTTCTCTACCTGCTGAGCTACCAGGAAAGCCCTTTTTTGGTATATTTTACTACAACTTTAAAAAAGACCCCAAGTGCCTTTATCTGGGTTCAATTCTCCCTCTAACTCCCATACCTAACCCAACAGCTCTGGCTTAGAGACCCTCTCTATTCCTTCCTCCCCAGTTTGATGCCTAGAGGTGTTCCTTTCACTCAGCTAAGAGGACAGTGTGTGTGGAATTAATATATTTATCCAGTAAAGTCACCTGTTTACAGTGGGGAGGAAGAAGCGAGTAGAAATTTCCCTGATGAAAGTGAATAATGAGGGTTTCCCTGGTAGTCCAGTGGTTAAGAATCCATCTTGCAATGCAGGGGACACTGGTTTGATCCCGGGTCCAGGAAGATCCTGTATGCCATGGGACAACTAAACCCACGCGCCACAACTACTGAGCCTGTGAGCTGCAACCACTGAAGCCCGAGCACCCTCGAGTCCGTGCTCCGCAACAAAAGAAGCCCTCGCCCTCATCCTGCTCTACAGAGAGCAGCCCATGCTCTCCGCAACTAAAGCCCACGCACGGCAACAAAGACCCAGCACAGCCAAAAATAAATACATAATTATATAGGGAAAAATAGTGAGTGATGAGGATACAAGAGTGCTTTTTCATCAAGGTGATATAGAGCTTACAAGAAGACTATGCTGATTATACACTGAATGTGGGGAAACACCCTGGAGGCAGAGGGGCACATGATAAGTAAGGGCAAGGCATTCACTTGGCCACTGCACAGGGTCTGGGAAGGACTCAGATAAGGGTGGGAGAGATGGCTGAGGACTGAGTCTGAATGTGAGAACTTGGATCTTTGTTGGTAGGTGAACGGGCTCATGGGTGGACAGGACAGTCACAGAGAAGAGGAGCCTATTTAGTGTGGTGCTGTGAGGAAGAGGACGGAGCAAGCAGGGTCCAGGAGAGAAGAGAAGAGAGGCAGGGAGAGCCAACAGGAGCCAGCGGCTGTGGTTTCCAAGAGCCGTCCTGAGTGGCGTGGCCGGGGACAGAGAAGGACAGCCATCGATGGTGCGCTGGAGACCAGAGGGAGGGCAGAGTCAGGTAGTTCAAGGGCATCAGCAGCAGTGAGGCCGAAAAAGAGAAACACTTTGGAGCTGGTGTGAGGCAAAGATGAGCACACTTTCTGTTGTTTTTTTCATATTGTCTGTTTGTGCCTGAGTATGTTCTGCATTGCAGGAAGGACAAACAGGTACAGCCATCCAGCAGAAAGTCGCAGTGGGCATCCACATGGAGAAAAGGATTGAAACTGACCATTCATTCATTGTTCTTACCGAACAATTTACAGTGAGTTCGTCACTCTCCTTGCTGATCTCCTAATAGCTATTAATTGAGTTTCTTCACTTTCGCCTATGCCCTTTTGATTTGTCTTCAACTTCAGATTGAAACCCTCTGGGTATAAAGATGGGGGCTGGAACATATGGATGTAATTTCACTCCTTCCCTAAAACCCCACTAAGATGTTGGGAGGTTTTGCTGTTGGTGGTAGTAGTGATGGTGTGTTTTGTTTGCTTCCAAGCATAAATCTAAAAGGCTGGGGAGAAA
The DNA here is from genome assembly GCF_042477335.2 of Ovis canadensis. Taxonomy (NCBI): domain Eukaryota; kingdom Metazoa; phylum Chordata; class Mammalia; order Artiodactyla; family Bovidae; genus Ovis; species Ovis canadensis. The sequence continues at coordinate 70,418,246 of NC_091267.1, forward strand.
AGAAAAAGGAACCACAGCAATAAATTTGGGGAGCTGGAAGGCTGATGGATAAATGGTTAATGATTTAGCAAACTCAAAAAAACTGAATCTAAAGATGGCCAACCTACGACAAGAGCCATCCAGATTTACCTGACAGAATCCCTAGGAGGTTCCAGGTTGGCAGCAGCAGGTGCCCCTGGACATGGGGATGAAAGAGAGAGATGCTAGACTGAGATAGATTCAGGGAACTAGACTCTTCACCCTCCACCCCTTTCCCTCCACAGGAGATGAGAAGAGTCTGCAATCCAACCAGCACAAGAGGAGAGATCCAAGGATGTTGACATCAAGGACTCACACCCAACAGCTGAGGGGGCTCACCCTACGGGTGGGCTCAAATCTTTTCCAACACACTTTAAAAGCATTTTACTTCCTATTTGGAATTTGCAGTAGAAAAACAAGTATCATTTGACATCTGAGAAAAGTCTCCAGGAAAACAACATTTTTGGCAGCAGGAACTAGTTTTGAGGAAAACAATTTTTCCACGGACCTGGGGTGGGGCGTGGGGGACGGCTTGGAGATGATTCAAGAGCAGCGATGGGGAGCGGCTGTAAACACAGATGAAGCGTCACTCAATCCCCTGCCACTCACCTCCTGCTGTGTGGCCTGGTTCCTATCAGGCCACGGACCAGTACCAGTACCAGCCCAGGGGTTGGGGACCCCTGCTCTAAGAGGAGAGACAGAGACCCAAACACACGGAAGAAAACATGGAGGAAACGGGCATGATACAGGAAGAAGAAAACTTGGATAAAAGACCAAAGATAGAACTTGCTGAGATCAGGGTAAAAAAAAATTTTTTTTTTAATATTTTACTATGCTAACAGAGATGAAAAACTCAATAGAAGAGAAAAAGTTAAAGAAAATGTTCAGAAAATAGCAAGCAAAAAGAAAAAAAAAACAAGATAAAAGGATTTAAAAGGAGGTCTACTACCTGAATAATAGCAGTTACGGAAAAAAAAGAGAGAGAACACTTTCTAAAAAACAATTGAAACTTTTTCACAAAGGAAAGCCATGACTTTCTGAATTTAAAAAGCCTATCAACTTCCCAACAGAATGGGAGAACAGTCCAAGAAATATCATATTTCAGGACATGGGGACAAACTTTTAGAACAGACAGGTCTTATGTAGAAGACCACAGATGAGAATGACTGGGAATTCTACACAGCAACACTGGAAACTAGAATGGTAAAACTGAAAGCCAGGGCTGCAAAATCCTGAGGGAAAAATGCTTTCTGATCCACGATTTTATACGGAGGCTATTCCAGACTCATGGAGTCTCTGTCTCCTGCATTGGCAGGCAGATTCTTTACCACTAGCGCCACCTGGGAAGCCCATAGCATGCATGCATGGTTTAGGTGTGAAGATAAGTTAAAAACTTTTTTTTTAGATAGACAAATTCTCAGTGAACTGACCTTTCATGCACCCTTTCTCAGGAAATTACTGGAGGATGTGCTCCATCAAAATAAGGAAGAAAACCAAGAAACAGGGAAACACAGGAAACAGGCTGTCCAATGGAGAAGACAGATGATGGGGGTTCTCTGGGTGGAGAAAGAAGACCCCAGGATGACAAATACGTTTCAAGATTCCAGGGTGGCTGGTTCAGACTACAGCAGACAAGCTCTAAGAGAAGCTTCTAATGAGCACCTGACCTGTCTTGGGTACCTTTGGGGACTGAATTCATGATGAAAAGTAAGATGACCGTTCATTGTATGTTAGTCACTCAAGTCATGTCCAACTCTTTGTGACCCCATGGACTGTATAGCCCACCAGGCTCCTCCATCCATGGGATTTTTCAGGTAAGAATGCTGGAGTGGGTTGCCATTTCCTTCTCCGGGGGAACTTCCCAACCCAGGGATTGAACCCGGGTCTCGCACATTGCAGGCAGACTCTACCATCTGAGCCACCAGGAAAGCCCGTCTGTTCATTACGGGGGAAAAGTTGGCCAGGAAAGCATTAGTAATATACAACATGGTCAACCAAAGTAAGGATTTCGCTAAGCTGGAAGGACAGAGAGATAAGGGGGCACATGAACGGTGGACAGGGAAAGGAAGCAGCAAAATCTTCATGGAGGAGCAAGAATGTCTAAAACCGAAAAATATAGACCTGTTCTTTTAGTAACATGGAGGTAAACGCCTGAAGAAGCTAAAACTTTTGAACATCTCCATTTCTGTGAGCCAGAGTACTAAACTGGATTAAATACAAACTCGGTTTTGATGCCAGAAACCAGAATCTCTGAACTGCAGAGTATACCAGGATTTTTCACCTAATCATTAGTAACAATCCAGGAGGTAGAAGGAAACTTTTCAGCGTAAGCAACTGAATCATTTAATTGACCGGCAATTACCAACTGCTACCGGAGAGTGAAACAGTAACCCACTCCAGCGTTCTGCCCTGGAGAAGCCCATGGGCAGGAGAGCCTGGCAGGCTACAGTCCATGGGGTCGCAAAGAATTGCACAAGACTGAGCGCTTGGAGCAGAGCATACCAAATACTGTGAATCACAGCACTTGTGCCTAGTAACATTTTTTTTCCTTAGAAGGACTGAATGAAATAATATGATCCTAAGTTTAAAATCATTCAAGCTTTGAAGTTTAAACTTCAGTCACTTTTAATGATGCATCTTCAGGAATGATTTTTAAGCTTTCTCAGCCATTATCTGAGGAATAATAAGTGCTATTGCTTATTAGAGGACTATAAAGTTTATATACTGTATAAATTAATAATTTATATAACTTATCACAGGCTATTGTGGGGATCACGGCACGTGTTAGTACATGGCTGACACAAAGCAGTACTCCATTATTTTGTGAATTTCCCAGTATGACTTGAAAGCTAACGAGTACACAGGTATAGTGTTTTTGTGGCTATTGGTCAATATCAAAGAGTCTCAGCCTTACTGCAGTGTTCTCATTTCAACCCTGAGGCTGGGAACACTCTCAAGAGATGAATGTGAAATAATGAGGACCTACAGTGATGATGAGAGGCTTAAGGTTGGCTTTAGAAGTGGGCGGTAGCTACTTGGTGAGTCAACCTAACTCTGCCACAGCCTCACCTGCTCGGGCTTTTAAAAATAGGCTGGGACTTTCTTGGTAGTCCAGTGGCTAAGACTCCATGCTCCTAAGGCAGGGGGCCTGAGTTCAATTCCTGGTTGGGGAACTACATCCCATATGCCGCATCTAAGACTCAGCACAGCCAAATAAATTAAAAAAAAAAAAAAAAATCCCGGGTCCATCCCTGAAATTCAGATTCTACTGGTCTGGGACGAGGCCTGAGCACCAGTACCGTTACAGTCCCAAGTGACCTCCATGTGTAGGAAGGTTGCTTCTGAGTCATGTTACTCTACACTCAACGAGAAATTCTGGGGACGTCCCTGGTGGTCCACCTGCTGACTCCCAGCTCCCAATGCAGGGGGGCCAGGCTCGACCCCTGGTCAGGGAACCAGATCCCACATGCCACAACGGAGTTCGCGTGCCACAACAAAGGTCGACGATTCCACGTGCCACTAACACCTCCCACAGCCACATAAATAAAACAGCAAACTTTTAGAAAATGCCAGAGGCAGCCGGATGGGAGGAGTCAGGTAGCCAGAAACGGCTGCAGGACATGACCAAAACAGAGAGCTGTGAGTACCGGGTTGGCCGAAAAGTTTGTTCAGGTTTTTCCACGAGATGCTGCAGAAAAACCTGAACAAACTTTTTGGCTAACCCAATACTGAAATCATTTGAATTGCTGTTAAGATTAACCTCCCACCTGTCTCCAAGACTTTCAACAGGTCAGCTACACAAGTTCCCAAGGTGCAGGGGTTGCTGGTGTGAGAATCACACAGAAGGACGAGGTTATGGGCGGGAAAGAGCCACGAGATGAGTTCTGCCAGAGCAGAACTCAGAGCCCGGGGGCCTGAGAGGGGGACGCTTGGCGGGGACGTGCTGGGGGGTGACGCTGGGGTCTCAGTGACAACCGGAGCGAAGGGAACGCAAGCCCAGGTGCCTACGGTTTGCTGCTGGACTCCTGGTCTGACGTCGCCCCGACTCCCTTACCCCCACCTAGCCCCACTGTTTCCTGTCAGCATGTAAGACGCTTGACCAATTTACACAATTAAAATGCATGAGTCTAATCTCCTCACCTAAATTCTGATCAAGTGAATTGCCTAGTTGAATCCAATTAAAGCTCATTCACATTCTAACCAGTATTTCTTATTTAAAGATAGAGGCAAAATATACTACAAACGCCCCCATTTACATCTGTCATTTCACTTAACTGCAAAATAAGATACACTTTAATGTGTCCAGAAAAACAAAAAAAGATTATGAAAGTGAGGTAACTAGCACCCACATCTAATTTTAAAAACACCTTCCTTTTCCTTACCATGTATTTAGTAATACCTACTAAATTCAGTAATATCTAATTTCACGTATACAAATCATGGAAAGTATTTTAAAAATACAAAAGGCACAAATTAATGTGAAACAGAGACATTCAGCTTTAAAGAATTAAGTCGGCAAAGAGTTTTTACGTGTGTCCATTTATTGACTGCTGGGAATAGAGCTTATTGAGAATACACTGACATGCATTTGAGGGGAGAAATTAACCAAACCTGAAAGGGAGCCATTCAGTAAGCCTGAGAGTTAATAAGGTAGGAAAGATTAGATCTAAAGACAGAGTATGTGAGGTGACGCCAACAACCACGGAGGGCTGTCCTTAAGATGCCAGCTGCAAACGCTTTGGGAACTTCTCTGTTCTGAATTACTGTGGAACTACCAGGAGAGAGAGAGCACCCTGCCTCTTTAAACTAATGCGAGAAAGCAAGCTGTTCACTGATGTGCTAAAAAACTTGCTGTCACTTCGAACTGTTTAAGGCAATTCCATTTTTACAAATTCCTCCACACCAATTTGTATGCTTTAGAGTTATAAGCAGCTATGAGATTTAGGAAAGATTCACAATGGATGCAAAAGACTGTAGTCATATCATTCCTTTATCTGCTGATTTATGCTCTAATACTAGTAGATTTTTACAGCATATTGTCAATTTTTCCCCAAGGTGTTGAACTCATTAATACGATAAAGTGATATAAATAAAAACAATTCCAGTTACACTTAAAAGAACAGAGAGATTAAATCACTGGAATGTCTCAGATCATAATTTAAAATTATTTAATGATATATGTGGTACATGCGACATAAAGATTGTAACCTAAAGGGGGATAAAGCACTGAGACATACTCCTAACTGCAGAGCTACATGCCAGTTTCTCCCAAACTTTTCAATGGGTATTTTTTCATTAAAATGATAACATCAATGTTACTTGATATTAAAAATGTTTTGAACTGCTTTCTGTGGTAGCAGGAATAAAAAAGAGAAAACAGAAATGGACATACCCCAGTGGAATTAAAAAAAAAAAGTGGGGGGAAGAAAAGCGGGGGGAAGATTTTGGCTCCTTTTTTAAGAGGCAGTCTGTTCCTTCCATGAACCGTGTTCTTTCCTTGAAGCTCTGGGGGTCGGGGGGACCGGTCATGGCTTGCAGCGCTGCACAAACCGAGGGTACAAGCACACGTCGCGGATGTGGTATCTGTCCAGAATCCAGGTTAAGAATCGTTCTAAGCCCAGGCCATAGCCGCCATGTGGACACGTGCCATATTTTCTCTGTTAGAGAGAGAGACAGAGGAATAAAGGCTTAGTTTACAATTTTGTCTAAAATAGTGAAAGTTTTCTGCTGTAAAATGAGTTCCGCTTCTTCTGGTTAAGGGATTAACCCTTGGACTTCCCGGGGGATCCAGTGGCTGAGAATTTGCCTGCCAATGCTGGGGACACGGGTTCAATCCCTGGCCCGGGAAGATCCCACGTGCTCAGAAGCAGCTAAGCCTGGGCACCACAGCTACTGAGGCATGCACACCCTAAAGCCCGTGCTCCCCTGCAGTGAGAAGCCTGTGCCCCGCAACAATGGCCAGCGCAGCCAAAAATAACAAGGAATTCAACCCTTAAGCTACACTCCCTCATGGGCCACATGGGAAAAAATACTTGGATATGAAAAATAAACCAGGCATTTAACACCCTAGAAAGAAAAGATTTCACACTTCAAATTAAGCTAATGTCTGTTTATCAGAAAAAAAGGAACAACTAGATATTAGTAAGATCTGATGACACATTTTTAAAACCTCAGTAGCAACGAGCGAGGCCAGCAGTTAACATATTCAAATTAAGTTTTCAAATTAAGTTAACATATTAGTGGCCAAAGACAAAACCCGCAATATACACATGCCACATTATTAAAACCACGAGACCGAATACAGCTCCTTCACATGCTAAGGTTCTTCCCTGAATTCTTCCCTTTTGACGATTTCAATTTAAACAGAACTATTATATTGAAAAAATGTTAAAGGGTTTATTTAGTAAAAGTCTTTACCTGATCCGTGTACCAGTAATAGGGAGTGGGGTCAATCCCTTCTCTTTTGTAACCTGCCAGGATCTCTTCATTATCCCAGATACGCATGGAGCCGCCCACGATCTCACCAACATTGGGCATCAACACGTCGACCTTTCAGAATGAGTAAATAAAACAGTTACGACCAGGCTTTCAGTCACAGCACTGCTCTAGAGTTTGAATGGAAATCACTAAAAGCATCTGATTGATGATCGTGCCAAACACAAATATGACTCAAATGTCATAATTCAACAAGACAGGTTAAACACCATCAGAGGGCAGAAAACACTTCCTGAAACGCTGAAGATTCATAGTAGAATATTTGCTATGAGCTGTGTCTTATTCCAACGCCCCCGCCCCCCCACCCTTCAAAAGCAAAATCACTGTCTGAATCCTAGACTGACAGATTCGGTGAGGCGGGGGTCCTCGGGACAGCGCTGCATGTAGAAAGACTTGATCTCCACAGGAAAGCGACACAGCAAGATGGGCTCGTTGATGGTGTCCGTCATCAGTCTCTCTGGAGCTTCCGGGATGTCCTGAGGTTAGACAGGGGCTTCATGAACATCCAGACCTCGAAAGGCGCCCTGGCAGAAGCAGCTCTCTGATCCAGCGGCAGTCTGCCATCTTACTCACCCAACAGAGCCCAGAACACACATGCACCCAACAGAGTCCAGCACGCACACGCACACACGCACACGCACGCACGCACACACACACACACACACACACGGGTGACAGACTACTCCACTGTCCCTTTTCAGTGGCCAGTTTTATCTGGATCTGAAGCAAACGCAGTCCACCCGGTCCCATAAGGTGTAAGATAATCAGCAAATGCTTCACAACGTCATTGATCTACACACACACTAAGTTATTAATAACACCAATCTAAACTCCCGTTATCTCCGCTCCTTTCCTGTTACAATAAATCTGCATGCCTTCAACAGTCCTAAGACACGACTGTAAGACAAATAACCAGTGTCGAATTTATAATGTAACCACACCTGCAGCAGTTAGCCAAGAGAGGTAAGATGATGAATCAAGTTAATCTGCTTTCTGCTCACGCATCCTTCAGTAGACCACACATAAATTCAAGCTCAAACTGAAAAAACTCATCATTGGTAAAAACTGATTGGAAAGAATGGGGCAAGACTGATTTAAGGTTAAGAACTGCGGGAGCTCCCCATCGCCGGGCACAGTGGTTTGCAAGCTCTCGCCCTGGAGCCCTGCGCCCTCTACAGTCCAGAGAGGAAACGAGAGGTGAGCGGGAGAGCTCTTCACACACTAGAGTCGAGAGTGCAACATAACTGCAGGAAAAGGATCTCACTGCTTGTCCCAGGACCTAGAGAGCTCTGCTCTACCCTAGCCCCTTCCTGTGTGTGAGATGACGAGAGAAAATGCTGACAGGCTCGGAGGACTGCCTGCCGGGCACTGAGCTCACTAAGTCCTCTGACTTTATTTTATTTTATTTTTTTTTCAGTCCTCTGACTTTACAAGCGGACGTTGTCTCCAAGGCAGAGACGGGGAATCAGACAGCGGGGTCGCTGGCCTCTGTTACTCAGCAGCGAGGACAGAGGTGGGGCTCGTGTTCTTTCCACTCAATCCCACCAGCTTGCTGTACTAGGTGGTGACAGCGCTTGGGTTTTCAGCACAGAATCTGGTTTTACACAAGGTCAACCGAATTAATGAAACAATTAATTTATATAAGCCTAGTACCCTGTCCTAATTTCTTTCTAAAAATGAAACAAAAATCACACGTTTCATTTGTAAAACAGATTTGCAAATACTATGTAAGGAGTGGTTAAATGCACAAGGAAGCGGGTTTGGAATAGTGTTAATAACCTAATCCCACAACCAGCGCTGGGAGGGTGCTCCCAGGCAAGACAGACACACTCACTGTATCTGGGGTGCTGGGCCATCTTCCCCATCAATGCCTTCTCTCCTGGTTTTACACTTTAACCAGTGGCTATTTTCTTCTTTGGACCTCCTCCATAAAAAGGAGTTTTAACTCACTGTTTTGGAGGAAGTATTCTTGCCTGGGCGATCCCATGGACAGAGGAGCCTGGTGGGCTACAGTCCATGGGGAAGCACAGAGTCAGACATGACTGAGTGACTAATACTTTCTCTTTTTATCCTTTTTGAAAGAGTCAGTTACTTTCTCCAGAAAACCCAAACGAGCACACACACATGCCAACACTCTGCACGTGACTTCAAAGTTCACAACGCTCTGAAGTGTCCTGCCAGACGAGAGAATTACAGCTAGAGCTAGTAAGAACAAGGACTTGCGGAAGAGGAATGAGACAAAGGATGGGCTGTGAAGGCTACAGACTGGCCAATATGCACTGACAACCACAGAAAAGGCACTGCCCCAAGGACCACTCTATGCCCACTGAGCCGTGGGTCCTCAGACAAGCCCCAGAAGGGGGGTCTGTGGTTGTCATGTATTTAACAACAAGCAGATGCCTCCGACATTGCTGGTGACCGGAAGAGCAATCCACTTAAGTATAAAGCTCCCTTTGACATAGTGACTATAGAGGAATCCATACCTCTCCAAATTCATAGAAAGTTCCGTCTTCTTTCTTTACGTTGTGTTCTTTCAGCCACACAATAGCATCTGAATAGTTCATCCGTTTGAAAGGCCGCTTAGGGGGCTTAAAATTCTACAGTAGAAAGGAAAAACACGGTGTATATAAGGAAACCATTCACACGAACACTTCAAGAGATGCTACTTACCGTTACTAACAGATATTACTTCATGAACGTCAGGACTTGTTCATTGATGCTGGCAGCAGGGGAGCAGAAGCATAGAGGGAGGGGTGTATGAAGATGTGTTCATGTTTATATTTTGAGCGTAACCACTGATGTGTGTGCATTTCTTGGTACTACAGCAACACACTATTTAGTCATTAATTCAATGGAAACATACCTCCTTGCTAATACTTTTAATAGTTTGGATCAGATAATGAATCCTCTTAGAAGCGTTATACTTTGTGTACTCTGTTGATTTAGGTCTCATTTTTAATTGAACATTAAGGGAATTTTAATCCTAACTCTGCCGAATCTTTATCTAGAGGCCCATTGCCATTTTTGTCGTTTCTGAAATTCTCGTTGCCGAGAAAGGCTGGATTACGTTCTTTTTCCTTCCAGATCGAGCTGGTGCAGTGCATTCTTGTTTATCAAAATACTCACAGCTTTGGGACTTTGAAATGGTAAGTATTCACGACGTGTGAAACAGTATGACACGTAACAGTATGATCTTAATCATAGAAAAATGGATGCTTGGTTGTGAAAACACACACGTAAGAGCTAGAAGGGCTTGTCAAACGTAAATTGCTGGTGACGATGAATGACTTTGTTTTCTGCATCCTGAGTTTTTTTGGTTTCCTATTATGCCATGTTAACTTTTAAGAAATAAAAGCTATTTTAAAACATTAAAAAAAATTCTTTCAGACTTAAAAGAAACTCGGGGAATTCTCTGGCAGTACAGTGGTTAGGACTCTGCATTTCCACTGCCAAGCATCCAGCTGGAACTAAGATCCCACAAGCCACGCAGTGCAGTCAAAAACCCCCCCAAAACTGGACATCCCTAAAAATGGAAAACACATACCAACTTTCTATGTAAGTTAAAACACTATGAAATTATTGGCGATGACTAGTATCCAATTTTAGTCTTTAAAATATCAGTCTTGAAATGGGTGAAGGGAATCAAACAGTACAAACTTCCAGGTATAAAAGAGGTTAAGTCCCAATAGGATGTAATGTATGACATGGTGACTATAATCAATAACACTGTATTATAAATTTGAAAATTGATAGGAAAGGCTCTTGAAAGGTTGCATCACAAGAAAAAAGCTGTAACTAGGTGTGGCGTGCGGGTCATCTTCTATTTTTTAAAATCTTATTCATTTGTGGCCGCGCTGGGTCTGCGTTGCGGTGTGCAGGCTTCTCACTGTGGTGGCCTCTCTCGTTGGGGGGCACAGGCCTAGCACACATGGGCTTCAGTAGCTGTGGTGCGCAGGCCCAGTAGCCCTGAGGCATATGGAACCCTCCCAGGCCGGGGATCGAACCTGTGTCCCCGGCACTGGCAGGTGGGCCCTCAACCACTGGACCACCAGGAAGCCCCATTTTCTAATACATACATATATATATCACGGCACTATGGTGTGACCTAAAAGTAATATGTTATATATCAATTATAATTCAAAAAACCAGTCATTTATTTCAAAGCTCACCAAGCTACTAAATCTATAAAAATCAAGAATGTGGACCTTGCTGAAACAGAGCCCTCATTTCATGTCTCCAAACAGCAGCAGACCTACCGGGTTGAGGTCGCGCACTATGCTTCCTGCGGGTGATTTCAGGACTCTATCGACCACGTCACACACCAAGTCCTCCAGGCGGTTCAGGAGTTCCTCGAAGGTCAGGAAAGGACACTCGGCTTCCACGTGAGTGTATCTGAGGAACACGACACTAACTCAGAGCTGCTCTTCTTTCCACTAAGTTTTCTCTCAGGCAAGGATCTTAACGCTGGGAAACTGTCTAGAAAAATAAAACTCCCACCGTGCTAACCAACTCCCAACTCTGCAAACTAGTTTTAGCCCACCCAACTTCCTTTTCCCCTTCTTAGTGATTTCTTGTTTATTCCACAACACATAAAGGATCAAGAGAGAGCAAATCAACAGATCTTTGTGAGCTAAGAGGTAGAACTTCTTGGACAGTTTCCATTAACTCATTCAAGTACCCTTTATAAAACCTCTTAATACTTTACCTCCACCAAGATTGCTTCTCTGAACAGGTTTTCTCAGAAAACAAAATTTTAAATGAAAGCAAAAAGACAACCACATACTCAGCCAGGTGCCTTCGTGTTCTGGACTGTTCTGCCCTGTATGACTGTGCGATGCAAAAGACATCCCCCAGAGCTGGAATGCAGGTCTCCAGGTAGAGCTGAGAGGACTGTGTCAGATACGCCTCTTCCCCGAAATAGTCAAGCTTGAAGAGTGTGGCACCGCCTTCCACCTGTGTCTGCACTAACGTTGGAGGAGTGATCTATGCCAACAGGAAAGGGGTAAACAGAGGCCTTTTGTGAGCACCGGGGCTCAAGGTCAAACACGCGAAAGGGCGTCGTCTGCAGGGGACGACCCGCGCACACTTACTTCGTGGTACCCCCTGTCGAAGAAGTGGTCTCTGAAGCACCTGGTGACCACGGAGCGCGCCTTCAGGATTTTGGACATGTTCTCGCCCCGGATCATCATGTGCCTGTTGTTGAGCTGGACGTCCACGTCGGACTCCTCATTGATCAAGTTGTCAGCGCCTCCTGCGGGGGCCAGCCCGATCAGCTCCCAGAAGTCGCAGCTCAGCTCGTGGCCCCCCGGAGCCTACAGTTTTAAATGGGGCAGGGAGGAAGAGAGGGAGGGAGAAGGAGACAGAAAGTGTACAGGGTGGGGGAATCTCACTCGTGGCAACATCTTCAGTAAGCTCGTATTTCTAAGAACCTATCTTTACCAGCCTACCCTTCTAAACCCAAAGACCCAATAATTAAATTTCATATTGACAGATTTAATATTTCTTTCAGAATAAATCACTTACACACACACACATTTTTTTACAAAACAGAAAAGCACAAACTAGAAAATAAACTATAATCCCATGACCTGGAGTAACCACTAACTACTGTCAACATTTTAGTATATCTTTCCAGCCTTTGCCCAATAATTCAAAAGTAACATAACATCCACATTGAAAAATTCCTTAAATACCAAGGTTTTACTAAGAGATGCTTCTCTCTGGAACATATAGATAGTAAAAATTCCAATCCTCCCTAATACTCCCATCGAAAGCCTTGTATGTAGAAGCCACACAGTGTGGAATATATAGCCATCTTGGTGCCCAACACTGGCAGCAAGAAACACCAAGACAGCCACTCCGCTGTGCAATCGCATTACTTACAAGGAAAATCCAGTGAACCTGAGCCAGATACTCACTCCTAACACAGGTTCTTTACATGGACTCTGGGAGTCTCTTTTATCAGTGTTTCTAGTCTCGAGGGAGGACCCCATGGGCTCCCTCTGCTGCTTAATATGTCATCTTTGTTTTCTTTCCCAAGGACAAATCCAACCACAGTTGTTACTTGAACAATAATTACCAACAAGTAGCTCTTAACTCGGAGAAGGCAATGGCACCCCACTCCAGTACTCTTGCCTGGAAAATCCCATGGACAGAGGAACCTGGTAGGCTGCAGTCCATGGGGTTGCTAAGAGTCAGACACGACTGAGCGACTTCACTTTCGCTTCTCACTTTCATGCATTGGAGAAGGAAATGGCAACCCACTCCAGTGTTCTTGCCTAGAGAATCCCAGGGACGGGGAAGCCTGGTGGGCTACCATCTATGGGGTCACACAGAGTCGGACACGACTGAAGCGACTTAGCAGCAGCAGCAGCTCTTAGCTGGTACTAGGTGACATGTGTGTTGGCTGGGGAACAAACAACTCTCTGTCAGAGTTATATTTGTTTTTTTTAAGAGTCTTTCAAATTCTATTTTAAAAGTTTCAAATTTAGATTACTATTCTTTCCTGAAACACTTCCTGTAGATGAAATTTTTATTTTCACCTAGCTGAAAAATTATTCACATATAAACAGCAAGTTATTCTCGCCCTTGAAGATTATTCAGTCATTCTTTAGGCTGAAAATCACTGAGATTGTCACATCATACAAGCTGTATAGCACACATATTTCACTGGAAAAGGAAAAGGCACTCTAAAGTTAGCAAGTGCATCACATCTTTATATTTATAATGCTAAATTCCAAAAAAAAAAAAAAGACATTGGAAAGCAACAAGATTACCACTTTCCTCTCAGAAACTCCACACACTCACCTGCTTGCCCTTCGGGGTAAGATTCAGCATTCCATACACTGCGACACTGCTCTCAGTGGACAAGACAACGCCATTGTAACACTGACACTACGGAAAGATCAAGTTCAAATTCAGCTGCTCACATTCACAGTAGAATATTCTGCCATACAGAAGGCAAAGGGGTTATTTATAAACAGGTTATCTAGTCCAAAACTAGTAAAATAAGACGGCCATTCAACCAAACGTTTATCTATATACAGACACACACATACGCATGCACACACCCTACATGTACGTGTATACGCGTGCACACACCCTACATGTACGTGTATACGCGTGCACACACCCTACATGTACGTGTACACGTGTGTGCACACACCCTACATGTACGTGTATACGTGTGTGCACACACCCTACATGTACGTGCATACGTGTGCACACATCCTACATGTACGTGCATATGTGTGTGTGCACACATACACTAGTCCACGTCTCTTTAAAAAAGTGAAGAACTTTATGAGGGAGGGCTCAGGCCATCAGCACCTGAATCCACTAATCATAAGGACTAGAATTATGTGATTCGTGATGTGATGTAATTTAAAGAAGACAGCTGTGTCCATGAAGTAGTTATATCAAGAAGACCTGAATATGATCAGACCTAACCTCCAGCTCGTAAGAAACACAAAGGATAGAGGAACATTTACACCTTATGATGCAATCGACCAAATCCAGAATGTGACAAGTCCTACAGGACAAATGACCCAATTTTTCCCAAAAACTGGACGGGGGAGTGCAGTGGAGAAAAGAGAATGAAAGGGGAGAACTGCCATGGATTGAGAGAGAGTTCAGAGACATTGTCAACTAAAGGCCACATGCAGCTCTTCTGACCCTCATTCAAAGTAACCAACTGTAGTAAGACATTATGAATCTAACTGGATATTTTTTGGGGGGAGGGGGTGTGATAATGGTAGTGTGATTATATTAAAAATATTTCTTCCTGGGGAAGCATATGCAAGTATGTTTACATGAAATTTAATGTCTGGGAGATAAAAGGGTGGGGGGGAAGAGTACACCAGAATTGGTAATATATTAGTGAAAAGATTTAAATTAAAGATTTAATGTGTATCCCTCCCAAATCCCTATGTTGAAACCCTTTCCTGCCAGGTGATGCTGTTAGGAGGTGGGGCCTTTGCGAGGAGTTAGGATTACATCAGGGCACGAGGGTGGGGCCCTCAGGAGTGGGATTAATGCTTTCCCTTCTCTGCAAGTTGAGGATGTGGATACAACAGGAAGTGGGCAGTCTGCAACCTGGAAGAGGGCCCTCACCAGAACCTGACCACGCCAGCACCTTGATCTGGACTTCCAACCACGAGAACCGTGAGAAATAACCTTCTGTTGTCACCACGCCCCCCAGTTTACGGCACTCAGTCACAGCAGCCCAACTGAGACATTACTGGGCTGAGAGAGAAGACTGGGAGGTTTCGTCCCGCTATTCCATTTTTGAGATGTTTGAAATTCCCCACAATAACAGTTCCAGATGCCCAAATTCCCTAAACTAACAATAAAGGAACCTATTGAAAAAAATCTAATATTCAGCCATCGTAAATATGAAAAAATGTTTACCAAATCATCTGACAAGACACACTGGAGAAAACCCGTACCATCCCGCAACACCAGAAACATTAAATTCTTTCCTAAAAATGAGAAAGAGGACGTTTAGCTGGATTGTTCTTGAGGCACCTGAAAGCACTTTCTCATAATTTAATCATATATGAAGGAACTGCCAAGTTTAAACATGGAAAATTCAAACCTCCTACGGGGCCCTGTTCCTTTGAAGTAGTGTCACTACTCAGAATCTGGAAAGTATTTCACATTCTTTTCTGTATTTTTCAAACCCTACGCAAGCCTCCTGACCCACAGCATCACGGGAAAGCAAGGCCGTAAACATGTGAGTTGAGGGACTGCGTCTCCTTCACCCCCGGGTCCCCTGCAGCGCCCAGCACAGTGTGTTCCTGGAGGGTGATACACACTGCCACACAGAATCGCTTGTGGCTTTTTATGCCCCATTTTTTCTTTTATGAAGGATTTGATAACCACTTACAATTAACGAGCTGCAAAAACATAATAATAATAAAAAGAGAAAGCAAAACATCAGGACCAAGTACAAATATGCTAATCCTAAGCTCAGCAGCAGACACCAGTGAAGTCTGGCTCTGCACTTTTGGTAGCACACCCCCTGCTTTCCATTACATAATTCAGTGCAGTTCAGCAAACATTTCCTGGATACCTCCTGATCACTGTATCCAGGATGAAAGGATACAACTGATTGTATCCAACACAGTTAAGCAACATTTAAATTTTTAAACTTTCAATAGCTGTACTGAAGAATGACCTTAGGATTTAAATCATTGTTTCCTTAAAAGAGCTAGCATTCCCAAACAAAAATACCCTCAAGTAAATGCTTTTTCTTATGTTCTTCATTTAAGACTAGGGATATTGAAAAACAATTTTTTTATAGTACACACCATTTCATTTCTTGTCTAAATATTTATATTGAAAAGAATGAATCTTAAACTATTTTGTGTGCCTTTTTTAAAAATATAAATTTATTTATTTTAATTGGAAGCTAATTACTTGACAATATTGTACTAGGGATATTGAAAATTAAAGAGAGAGAGAAAAGTACAACTTTGCCAGTTACCTTGTCTACGCAGCCTGTGGACCCAGCCAAACACCTTTACCCTTTGGCCTCTATATCCTTCTAGTTCCCGAATCTTCACCTGTCAAGTTAAAGTAAATAACGTTTGACCCAGCATGTCATTCATCACATACCAACTCTGTCACGAATATCGGATGGGTAGCAGTAAGGTGTTAAAAAACCACAACTGAAGTAAAACTGCAGATAGCCACTCTACCGCAGGTCAGAGCCAGAAAATCTCACCATACCAGAGGGGTTAAAAACAAAAATCCAAGTCTTCTTTCTCTTAGTGCAAAACTGGCTGTGAGAAACACCCAGAACTTCAGATATTGCTATATAAAGTCAACAGATCAATAAAATTCATGGCAGCAACAACCCTAGTCCATGCAGAGCCCCTTCCCTGACCTCCCAGACCCTCCTGCCACCCTGGGAGGTGGAAGCTACCAAGGCTGGTTTTTCATCCGGGGATGGAGGGGAGAGGGGAGGGGAGGAAGGGTCTGCCGGTGTGGCCAAGCACACAGCTCCCTCACTAAGGAAGCAAGAAAAACACGACAATTCAGCAGCAATAACTATTCTCTTCTAGAAAGAACACAGATATAATCCAATTTTTTTAAAAAAATCACAAACACCTTTTTCTCTTAAGAGGTCATGAGAATCATGGATTTCAACCTCTTCCTTTTGCGGTGAGGGAACTGCCCCCAGGGAGGGAAACATCACGTGACTGAGATCCACAGCCCACCAGGCCCAGATGCCAGGGCCGCCAGCTCTCAGTGGGGACAGAATGTGCTCGCCACGGCGATCGCTCAGGAAAGTGAGCCCCGAAGGGACCAGGCTCACAGCTCCCCAGCGTGACCCGCGCTCCCCCTTCTGGAAGAGAAGACGAGGAGTGCAAAGACCAGAGCAGGCAGCACGCTCCTCAGACACAGGAAGTGACAGCCTGGCCTGTGGGCCTGCCAGGTGAAACAACCTGCATCACACTCACACATTTCGGCTCTGGAAGACTTGGGTCGTTTTCAATGGTAATCTTCTTTGCTTCTTCCAGGTTCTTCTCTCTTCGCAAATTGTCTTCGGCCTAGTTTTAGTAAATGGGCAATCTGTTACCATGGCATCTGGTGTCCTGAACTGGAAAGCGTTCACAGAGCACTCACTGCTCACCTCTTTCTTCTCCCGGGACTCACTCTTCATCTGCTCTCTGTGCCACAGCTTCCTAATGTTCTTCATCTGGGACTTAGAAATAACATCCCACCTCTGGAGAAGTAAACAGACGGGTAGTGTTTTCCAGACCTCTGTATTCTAAAGAAAACTTCTTCACAAAATCAAATTCTATAAAGCTTTGGGTTTACCTTACCTCATTTTCTTTTTGTGAATCTACGTAAATGGTAGGAAAGGGTTCTTTTCCAACTGTCATCAAAGCCTTGGGGAAGGGAGAAAAAGGACATTCCTTTACCATCATGCAGTGTTTAAAATTAAGATAACACCTGACTCACGAGGTAACTTCCATCACCTAGAACATTATCAAGAGTCCAGAAGAAAACATGAAGACCCCACCAGCCAAAGGTCAATGCCGATAGAAGGCACGGCTGAACGTACTAAGACTGTCCTTAAAGTAGACATCCTTTCCTGAATGATTCTAGCAATGTCATTTTACACAGTATATAGTTCCCCATACTAGTGAACAAGAAGCAACGGATTTTAAGAGGCCACAGGGACCTGCAGGAAGTATGCTGACAACTGAAGGGACAGCTGACAGCAGAGGCCAGCTGCAGAGCAGCTCCAGATGGTTAATCCTCACGAAGGATCCAGGTGAGTCATCTCAGAAACTCTCAACAACATGATGGTCGGGGATGCAGAAGGCTAGGTTTTATTTAACTGGAGAAATCCCTATGTGTAGAATACGTACCCCTTTTCAACCTTTGCAAATATACTGGAACATATCTGATATCACTGTATCATTTGATATCTTATAGTTTATATTCTTTTCTTAAAAAACTGATGGTTGACCCAGAGAGATGTTACGGGGAGGGAGGTGGGTTCATGTTTGGGAACGCATGTAAGAATTAAAGATATTAAAATTTAAAAAATAAAAAGCTAAAAAAAAATAAACAAAATAAAGAGGAAAAAAAAAACTGATGGTTGGAAGTATGTAAAAAATAAGTATTTTATTAATTGCTTCAAACATTCCTTCAAATCTGCTCCTAAATTATCATCAATCAAGAAACGTAATGAGTTGTTGTCTCTAGTGTAACATCTGAAGCTTATGAAAACCAACCTTTTCTAAAGATCTAGTTTCCAAACCTGAAAAATACTTTTCTTCTTGATTGAACACCAGTCTCAACTCAATTACTGCTAGCGAGGAGGAGGGAACCTGGATCTTTTGGAAACATCCAAGAGAGTTCAGCTTCTCCTTTTAACAATCAGACTTTGTAAGATGTTTGTAAATCACTAAGGATTGATTTACCACCTGACAGTCTGTACTGATTCGGTTCAAGGTCACACCTGGATTCAAGTGGTAAACTCACCAAGAGAACTCTGAGGAGTCAGTTTGGAAGAAATGTTTGGAATAAACTCAGTATGAATACGGGAAGATAATTTTTATTTCTATAAGAATTAAAAAACTGATCATTTGACTCAATGGAGAGAAAAATTCCAAGATGCAATGCTGATGGTAAGGAAGAAAAGAAGACACCTATTAAAAATGTTCAAAGGGAATTCCCTGATAATCCAGTGGTTAGGGACTTGGTGCTTTCACTGCCAAGGGCCTGCGAACTAAAGATCCCACAAGCCTCAAGGCGTACGTCCCCCCACCCCTCCAAAAAAGGAAGTTCAAATAACTTTAGGCATACAGCATCTAATACCCTTAAAGCTACATACCTGTATACACCCCTCACTTGCCCTTTTCAGAAAGTTCTCTTCAAATCTAGTACTTGAGATAAAACTCCTGACAAGTCATATAATAACTGGCAGAAGTCATTAATAAATACAAAGTCATTTCCTAATGAGGAAGAGGCACTACCTTAAGGCCTGTTTTAAAGGGTTTCTCCTTGGTTCCATCACCAGTAGCATCATTCCCCTCTCGGTCGGAGACATATAGTTCTGCTGTTTTACAAAAAGAGAGTAAGTTACTCGTTTGGTCAATAATTATCAGTCACCTCATACTGCAGCTACGTTATCCATTCTTTATCTCTGTAAACAGAACATGTATCTGATCAGTGAAAATTATCAAATTCCAGGGACTTCCCTGCTGGTCCAGTGGTTAGGACTGCACGCTGCCAGTGCAGGGGGTGCGGGTTCCATTCCGGGATCCCTGAGATCCCACATGCCAAGCCCGCAGCCAAAAGATACTTAGATTTTCTTTAATTAAAAAAAGTATCAAAGTTCAAAAGAAATTGTATCAGTTTATGTTCCCACTCCCCTCTCCAAGGACATCCATTCCGGAAGAAGAGACTGGTCAAATTTGGCTTTTCAAAATGAACTTTGATCATTTTCCTTTGTCATACTGCTTCCATTAATATCTACTTGAATCCCAACAACACAGCAAGGGCTTTGTAATTGGCCAGACTGTCCAATTGGGATGTTGCACTTTAACAGCCAGGGACCCTGGGAGAGTTCACTTAACCCTTCTGGGCTTGTTTCTGAGCCGGTAAAATGAGGGAAACGATACCCACATCTTGAAGTACTGAGGATGAAATATATAAATCGGATATCCTGGTGCCAGACCACAGAAAATCAAAATAAACATCAGTTTCCTCTGGCCTTTAAAGGAAACCAAAAGCTCCGAAAGTAAACGAATCGCACAAAGGCCTCGCAACTGTGAGCGGGCAGAGACATCACATCGGATCCTACCTCTCCTTTGCCTACTGCACCAGATGGCCTCCCAGGCCCTCCCCACATAAACGAGGGTGAGCGAGAGAGGCATTCTCGAGTCGTCTCCTGAGGGTCACTCGGAAGACGCACACACTCGGGGGCGGTCCTGAGATCTGCCCGGGCCTCTCTCGGCGGAATCACGGGCTTTCCTTCAGCGGGGCCGCGCGGGGAGCCTGCGGCGCCCCGAAGAAGCCCGGCCCGGCCCGCCCTCCCCGCCTGCCTCCATCCGCGCGCGCAGCGCTGACAGCTATACTCGGCCGGAACGCGGGGGCGGCCCGCGGCAGGGGCGCCACTCACACACCCCCGGACCCCCGGCCTCACTCACCGAGCACCATCCCTGCAGCCGCCCTCACCACCTCCAAGGACATCGCCGCCAACACGCAGCCACCTGGTCTCCCCGCGGAGTGCGCCGGCAGCTCCTCAACTCGGAGGTTGCATCATCGAACGTCGCGCAGAAGCCGTCGCCGTAAGTCACCCTGGCGTCGCGGCTCCATTGGTTACGGGAGGTTACGGAGCTAGGGCGCGCGGCGCTGCAGCCGCCATCTTCGGTTCAGGCAGAGGCAACTTCCGGTTCCGGCGCCGCCTCCAGGCTACCCCTTCTCTTCCGGCTGCGCTGGGGACTCGAGGGGCCGCAGTCTCGCCCGGGGTTTCCTTGGCCCCGAGACACCTCGGGCAGCGCTGTAGTCCCAGTCCCTCCGGCCTCCATCTCCCCAACTTCCCTGATGAGTCTCCTAGTTCCGCCCCACCCCTACCCCTGCTGTGGGCGCGGTCAGGCTCTCCTGGAAACCAGACCCAGGGATTCATCCCAGATCCTCAGATCCTGGAGTGGAATTTATGTCATCAAATTAATGACGACCCATGTCGTCATCAGCCGCGAGCTGGGGCGGAGGTAGAGGTGAGGGGCAGAGCTAGAGGTAGTCCTGTCTCCCATTCATTGCCTACCTTGAGCATGAAGACCCTTTAACTTTCTAGCTTCAATGAATTTAGGAATGTAATTCAGTGTCACTTGGATCATAGTGTGTATTTAATTATCTTAAATTGGAGGGTAATTCCTTTACAACGTTGTGTTGGTTTCTGCCCTACATGAAGAAGAACTGGACCTTCAGATCTGGAATTCTGGTTCTGCCTGTTGCTATGTGACTAGAGCTGAATGTGCTAACCTAAACTTCAATCTCCCTGTTTATGACGGATGAATAAGTTCAGGGCCCAGCAGTCACAGGTAGTAAATAAAGGGTGGCTAGGGTCATCATTCTCAACTTACTGGTATACCAGAGTTTGTCTCTGAGTCAAAGGAAAACATACTTTGGTTATGCAAATAAATCCATAGGTAGGCTCAGAGTCTATCAAAATTATAAACCAGATGACTTTAAGAATATTTCACCCAGTTTCATGGACTTTCCCCTTTCCCTCTTTGTTGGATGCTTTTGCCCATGCATTAGTTGCCTACAGCTGAAAGATGTATTATCTCAGGTAGCTTCTGAGGCTGAAGCACTGGGGAGTGGATGGGGGGTGGGTGGTATTCAGACCCAGGGTCTCTTCTAAACCAGGGGCTGCAGTCACCTGGTGGCTTGGGTAGGTGAGGATCTGGCTCTTGGCAGGTGGCTGTGGTTTCATGTCAGGTGGGCTCCTCAATGACAAGACAGCTGACTTTCCCCAGAAGTAAGTGGAGGGAGGGATAGAGGCAGCGAGACTGTATTGGTTGCCTATATTCTATATTGTAGAATAAATTACCCCCAAACTGCAAGCGACAGTCATTTTCTCACACTGCCTGTGGACCGGGAATCTGGGCAAGGCTTAGCTGAGGCTTCAGACGCTGGGTCTCTAAAAAGGCTGCCATTGAGGTGTCATCTGGAGCTCATTTAAGATTGTTTTTTAGCAGTTTGTGATGAAAGTTGTTGTGAGATAACACAAAAATACAGTACACTTCACAGATGTGTGTGCCATCTTCATACGGGGGCCATGCTAATCTCTGCTACAATTCCAGTTTTAGGAGACGCACTGCCGAAGTGAGCGGAGTCTGAGATCCTGAAGTCTCGCCTGGGTGATGCTCTTCCCACACGCCCCTGTTGCTGTCAGGAGGACTCAGTTCCTCAGGCTGGTGGACTCAGGGCCTTAGTTCTTCGCAGGCTCTTGGCCGGAGGTCTCCCTCAGCTCCTTGCCACGAAGGCTTTTCTGGTGGGCAGTGTTCTTCATCATAGCAATTGAGCAAGAAGGCAAGTGGATGTGCAGGCCAGATGGAAGCCACGGTCCTTGGTTTCCCATCCCTTTTGCATATCCTGTTCCTTAGATTTGAGTCACTTGGTCCAGCCTACACTCCAGGAAAGGAGTTATACACCAGGGCATGAATCCCAGGAGGTGGCAGGGATCCCAGGACCATCTTAGGAAGCTACATGCCACAGCAACTAAAACCCAGACTGTAGTGCCTTTGCATAACCCAACCAATGAATGACATTTCATCATTTCTGCGGTATTTTAACTGGTTGCACAGACCAGCCCTACTACAATATGGGAGAAGACTACACAGGGGGTGAATTCCAGGGGGGCAGAGGTAAGTGGGGGCCATCTTAGAGGCTGCCATCACAGCCCAACCAGTGAATTTGTCCTCTTCATCCTGCACGGAGACCCCAGAGGCTGGCTCATGTAGACACATCAATGGGCTCTCTTGTCTTTTGGGCAGATGTAGCCAGTGGGGAGCACTGGCAGGGATGGGGTGAGCTCGGGTACTTCCTGCTCCAGCTCCCTCATGGCAGGCTGGCTGCACCTTCACCTGAAGGCCACAGACTGTCATCTGAACTGTCCTTCATGAGTGAGTGTCATCTGATCCATAAAATTGGTGCACACAGAGATATCCCACCGTAAAGAGGAAAGACAGTGTGTCTATAAGACTGGGCCTGAAGATTCCCAGAGCACCTGCTTTGATGGCACTGTTGTCTCTTCCCCAAGCCACACCCACAGACTTGGGATTTCCGCACATCCAGTCTCTGACACGTGCCTAATAGGCTGGCACAAGCCAGTATTACAGCCTTGTTCAGGTGCGGCTCTGAAAAGACAGAGGTGGGATGTCCCTGGCCGTCCAGTGGTTAAGACTCTGTGCTTCCAACGCACGGGGCACAGATTTGATCCCTGGTCAGGGACATGCCACATGCTGTGCAGTGCAGCCAATAAATAGATAAAATCAAAAATAAAGATATAGTTTTTAAAAAGTTTCAAATGGGAATTGTCTCAGATGCTAGAACTCTTAGTGGATGACTGGCTTACTACTTAGGTGCATAGGGGACTACTTAGGTAGCATGAGGGACTGATGGACACTGGCTGAAGGGTTGACCAGTTAATCGGGCTTAGAAGGAACAAGATTAGAGGTTACGTATGGTGGTCCGGTGGGGAGGTATGTGGATGAATTTTTCTGAATGGGCTCGTAATGTGAAGATATCTTGTTCCATATAAACACCCCTTAGAAGGCATTTGGTGGAGAGGAGTCTTTGTAAACTGTGGATGTTGGCTTTCCCTTCCCCACCCTCCAAGTCCCCCAGTGCTTGTTCAAAGAAACCATACACAAAGTAGCTACAGTAACAGGCTGGAGGCTATGAATGGGTTCAACTACATGGGCTTTCATCAGGGCTGAACTGGCTGGCTGATTACCACTACAGAGGACCCAGCTGACAACAATGGAAACTGACTTTGAAGACTTCAGTCACTCAGTCGTGTACAACTCTGGGACCCCATGGACTGCAGCATGCCAGGCTTCCCTGTCCATCACCAACTCCTGGAGCTTACTCAAACTCATGTCCATCGAGTCAGTGATGCCATCCAACCATCTCATCCTCTGTCAGCCCCTTCTCCTCCCATCTTCAATCTTTCCCAGCATCAGGATCTCTTCAAATGAGTCAGTTCGTCACATCAGGTGGCCAAAGTATTGGAGGTTCAGCTTTACCATCAGTCCTTCCAATGAATATTCAGGACTGGTTTTCTTTGCGATGGACTGGTTTGATCTTGCAGTCCAAGGGACTTTCAAGAGTCTTCTCCAACACCACAGTTCAAAAGCATCATTTGCGGACTTGATGGGACACTAACCTTTGAGGTGACCCTGTGTCCCACTGGTGGCTGATGAATTGCATTTAACCCCCAGGGTGAGTGAAGTCGCTCAGTCGTGTCCGACTCGTGACCGCATGGACTGTAGCCTACCAGGCTCCTCTGTCCATGGAATTTTCTAGGCAAGAATACTGGAGTGGGTTGCCATTTTCATCTCCAGAGGATCTTCCCGACCCAGGGATCAAACCCAGGTCTCCAGTACTGCAGGCAGACACTTTACCATCTGAGCCACCAGGGAAGCCCTTTAACCCCCAAAAGAGGAAGCAACATGCCCATCAACTATAGAGCGAGTCACCGTCCAGACAGGATGTACCCTCCCTGCCTACAGGGCCAGCATCTGTGGACTTAGGATATGCCCTGTCCATCTCCACAGTACATAGCATCTTCTCTAACCAGGGAACACACTCAATGAAGAGTGACAAGGGGCTCATACGTTCTGGGGGCACTTAGCACAGAGCCTTACACTCAGTAAGTGCTTGATAACTAGCTGTTGGACAGACTGGTTTCGCCCAGCCTATCTCTCCGGAAACAGAACTTCCCTACAGCATCGCGGAAAAGAGTCCTAACCGAAGTTTGTTGGTGCTCACGAGGGAATGAAGTAATTCAATGAATGGCCTTGCTCTTCTCTCGTCCTCCGACTCTGGCCAGCTGGGGGTGCCCTCTTCTGGTGGTCCTGGCTGTTCCGTCCCCGCTCCCGCTCAGGGTTCTTCTGATCCCTGGGTGGAAATCCCCTTCGCTCCACTAGGAGCCAAAGCGGGGGTCAGCGTTCTAACACTAACAGGGCCCCCGCGGGCCACCGTAGCCGGCCGCCGGCTTGCGCTCCGGGATCCTGACGCCGGAGCCGCCATGCTGTCTCCGGGCACATCCGCGTTCCCACCCCTGGGGGCGCTTTCCCGGGTGCGCGCGCACCGCCCAGGTGCGGCGGGAAGGCGGGGCCTCATGGTGTCCTCGGGGCGACGCTCTCGGCGCGCTGTTTCCGAACTTACTCACAGGGCTCATTAGCGCTGCCTCTTGCGCTCGGTTTATTTGCTCCTCGAAACAGTTTCAGAGAGGGAAGAGGCGAAAATCCCTGTGAGCATCTCTCGGGCACGTTTCCCCGTCCCTGGGCCGGGAACGGGGTCGGGGGAAGCGGGGAGGGGAGGTTAATTGTTTGCTAGTTAACGAATCGGTCAAGCAGTCCAAAAAAAAAAAAAGCTTAATGTTTAAAACTGGTTTGAAATTGCAGACAAAAAAGTAGGGTTATGATTACGGTGAAGCTATTGATTTAAGGAACTGAAAACAACTTTCCTTTTCCTTGTAAAGTTAAATTTAAGCACTTCAATTTGTTCGTTAGTTTATTTCCGTGATTCCCAGAACTCCTTCATGGTTGTCAGCTGCTACCTTTATCTTACCATGTCTCCCTAAAAGTGAATGAAATTATTTCGAAATCCTGCTGTCCTTCAAGGAGGGTGAATAATGGGGCTCTAAAGCCAGATAGCCCAAGAAGCGGGGCTCTTGCTCTGTGCTTCGGTGACCCTGGTTCCATTCTTTAACCTCTCCGAGCCTCAGGGTTTTCGTCTGTAAAATGCTTACAACCCCCTGGAAAGGTTCCCTTTGTGAGGTTAATATGAGGTCAAGTTACACAGAAATGCCTAATATGTGCTCGGCATCTGGAGAGCCTTCTGAATTAGAACATAAATGGTATTGATAGTTAATCATTGTTCTTTTGTTTCACGATCCTGCAAAACCAAACCTTCAAGCCTTCAAACTGCTGAGGGCTGCTGGTGGGCCCTCCCAATCCCCTGTCCCACCCTCCTTCACCCCCAGTGAATTCTGGCCAGTATTCCAAGTATCTCAGGCTTTGCAGGTCCTTTCCACTGCCCCAAATGCCCTCTCTCTTGCTTCAGGCCATTAAATAGGAGCTTTCTGAGTCTCAAAACTCCAACTTTTCAGCTTCAACACCTTTCTTTACCTTATAGTTCAATGTAAGAAGTACAACAGTTGACTCTTGAACAACACGAGTTTGAACCAATTGAGTCGTCCACCTTTCCTTACCTTATAGTTCAGTGTAAGAAGTACAACGCTTGACTCTTGAACAACATGAGTTTGAACCAGTAAGAGTCGTCCTCCCCAAAAAATGCTGGCTTCCCTGGTGGCTCAGTGGTAAAGAACCCGCCTGCCAATGTAGGAGAGCAGGTTCGATCCCTGTGTCAGAAAGATCCCGTGGAGAAGGAAATGACAACCCACTCATGTATTCTTGCCTGGGAAATCCCATAGACAGGGGAGCCTGATGGGCTGCAGTTCATGGGATTGCGAAAGAGTCAGACATGACTTATGGACTAGCCAATAATAGCAATAGCATACTACAGTACTACACTCTGGGGGTGGTTGAATTTGCATATGGTTGATTATAAAGTTATATTTGGATTTTCTGCCAAGTGAGGATTAGTGCTGTGACCCCTCAACCCCCGTTTCTTTGAGTTGTCCTGTGTATAACATGGGATTTGGGGTAGCCTTGAAGAAAGGTGAAGACAGAATCAGATGGAAGAAGAGCCAGAGAAGCTTTCAAGGCAGTGAATCATGTCTCTGAAAGCAGTGAGGTGGACCTCAGGTAATTTTGAAGAGCAGTCATGGTGCCAGTTTAGCAGGAGCTGAGGCTCTTGGGGGGGGGGGGGGGGCGGGTCTCTGGGAGTCCCAGAGGCCCAGCTGGTAATTTCTTGGTTGATGAGGATTGTTTGCTGTTGGAGCAGATCCAGCTGAAGGTATTTTCACCCCAAGTCAGAAAATCTTAAATATCCCAGTCTTGGACAAACCCAGTAAATTGAAAAGAGCTCTTCTGGATCCATATTTACCTCAGTCATTCAGTCATGTCCAGCTCTTTGCGCCCCCATGGACTGTAGCCCATCAGGCTCCTCTGTCCATGGGATTTTCCTGGCAAGAGTGCTGGAGGGAGTTGCCATGCCCTCCTCCAGGGGATCTTCCTGATTCAGGAATTGAACCCGAGTCTCCTGTGTTGCAGGCTGATTCTTTACCTGCTGAACCTTGGAGGAAGCCCCCAATATTTACTCAAGATGTTTACAATGATGAAATCCTGATGCAAGTTTTAAAAAACTTGAACCATAGCTCTATTTTTAGAAATAGTCTTTAGTGTTACCTCTATTAAACTCTTCAAGAAGCCTATACTTTATGTTAGTTTCGCAAGATAAGTGGAGGGTAGGTGAGAATTTGAAAGTGAATGATTGCTAGAAGCCTCCTATAGGATTTCCATAGACTAGCTTACTCCGTAAGCAACTTGGCTCCATACCGGTTTTGTAATGAACCTGCAAGAAGAGTCCCATTTGGCAAATTGACCTCTAGCCTAAAGTTTGATTCTTATCACTTGGAAGAATTGATTCCTGATCCAACTGCTAGTGGGGCCCTCCCTCCTTGGCTTTACAGTCCAGATCTAGTATCATTAATCCCCAGTGGGTGGGAAGAAACGGAAGCATTCCAGGGCTTGTGACAACGCCTTGAGAATGCAGAACATTGAGATCATAGGTTATTCTGGAGTGAGTGACACAGATCCTGAATTTGGCAAGAGCACCCTGGCCTTTTCACCACCATACTTGGTTGGGAAGTTTAGATTTCTGTTAGAATTTCCCTTCCTCTTATATTTATTGTAAACACTTTCATTATAATTTGATTCAACTTTTGAGGCTGGGGAATTCCTTGGCAGTCCAGTGATTAGAACTCCTTACTTCGATTTCGAGGGACGTAAGTTTGATCTCTGGTTGGGGAGTTAAGATCCCACAAGCCATATGGCTCCTGAAAAAGTTTTGAGACCATTTTTTTTTCTTTCTCTTCTTTCTCTTTTTTATGACCCACTATTCAGCTTATAGAAAGTTAATTCCCCAACCAGGGATCGAACCCAGACCTTCAGCAGAGAGAGCGAAGAGTCCTAACCACTGGACTGCCAGGGAATTCCCAAAGCCAAATTTCTGATAATTTAAGAACTTGGAGAGTTATTTCTTCCTATGCATCCTACTAATTAGCTTATCTTAGCCGATAATTGATTGGATGGTGAATCTGTACTGGTCTTTGAATACGGGACATCCTCTCAACTTTTATTGATGCTGCCATTTATTCGACATGACCTTGGGGGCTTCCTTGGGGGCTCAGATGGTAAAGCGTCTGCCTGCAATGCAGGAGACCTGTGTTAGATCCCTGGGTTGGGAAGATCCCCTGTTGAAGGAAAGGGCAACCCACCCCAGTACTCTCGCCTGGAAAATTCTATGGATGGAGCAGCTTGGTGGGCTACGGTCCATGGGGTTGCAGAGAGTCAGATGCAAGTGAGCAACTTCACTTTCACTTCCTTTTTCTTAGGATGTTAGACTCTTCTGAGGTCAGAGAAAACAGGTGTGTGTAAATGGCCTGATAGAACACTGCTCTCAGTCAGTAACCATGAACAGGAAACCGCCTGGCTTGGGATTCCCAGGCACCCAAGTGGGCACAGTAAACCTTGGAGGGCTGTGGTCTAGGGAGGAACATGTGGGCTAGGGAAATCTTTTGAGAGGATATGTGACTTAAGTAGGAAAAAATACCAACTCAAACTAGCCTTTTTTGGTTTAAATATAATTTCTTTTGTTGTCATTGTTATTTAATTTTTTGGAGTTGTTGTTCACTTAACTCAGTCATGTCTGATTCTTTGCAACCCCATGGACTGCAGCACACTAGGCTTCCCTGCCCTTCACCATCTCCTGGAGCTTGCTCAAACTTTGTTCATAGAGTTGATGATGCCACCCAACCATCTAGTTCTCTGTCACCCCCATCTCCTTCTGCCCTCAATCTTTCCCAGCATCAGGGTCTTTTCCAATGAGTTGGCTCTTCGAGTCAGGTGGCCGAAGTATTGGAGCTTCAGCATTAGTCCTTCCAATGAATACTCAGGGTTGATTTCCTTTAGGATGGACTGGCTTGATCTCTATGCTGTTCAAGAGACTCTCAAGAGTCTTCTTCAGCATCTCAATTTGAAAGCATCAATTCTTTGGTGCTGAGCCTTCTTTATAGTCCAGCTCTCACATCCATACATGACTACTGGAAAAGCCATAGCTTTAACTAGACAGACCTTTGTCAGCAAAGTCCTGTGGTCACTGCTGAGGTTTACAAATTTGCTGGGGCTTCCCTGGTGGCTCAGATGGTAAAGAATCCACCTGCAGTGCAGGAAACCTGGTTCTGATCCCTCTGTTGGGAAGATCCCCTGTAGAAGGAAATGCAACCCACTGCAGTATTCTGGCCTGGAGAACCTCGTGGACAGAGAAGCCTGGTGGGCTACGGTCCATGGGGTCACAAGGAGTCAGACACGACTAAGAACTGAGACTTTGACTATGAGTGCAGCACTTTAACAGCATCATCTTTTAGGATTTTCCACACACTCCGGCTTTGTTCGTTGTGATGCTGCCTGAGGCCCACCTCACACTGCAGGATGTCTGGCCCTCGGTGGGTGAGCACACCTTGCGGTTATCTGGGGCATTGAGACTTGTTTAGTGTGGTTCTGTGTATTCTTGTCTCTTCTGCTTCTATTAGGTCCTTGCCATTTATGTCCTTTACCGTGCCCATCTTCGCATGAATATAGCTTTATAATAATTCTTGAAATCAAGTGATACTAGCTTCTCTGACTTTATTTTTCTTTCTCGTTTTGGCTATCTTAGGTCCTTGGCATTTCCACTTGAATTTTAGAATCAGTTTGTCAGTTCTTACCATAAAGAAACCTATGAAATTTTGATTGGGAGTGTGTGAATCTGTAGCTCAATTTCAGTTCCTTCTCCTCTGTTGTTTTGTATATAAAAGGTAGCCACCACACAGTTCTGTACCTGCTCTTCTCACAAAACAGTGAATCGTGGCGATCTTTTTGTCTGGTAGTCTCTGCTGTAGTTTCATGGTGTTCTACCGTCAGCACGTACTTTGCTTCATTTAACCAGTCCCCTGTGATGGATTTCTAGTTCACTGCCAGTGTTTTTTACAAACAGTGCTGCAGTACAGTAATTGTACGTGTCATTTCCCCTGTGGGAAAAATTTAGCTGCAGGATAAATTTGAGAAATGTGATTGCTAGGTCACAATGTATATACATTTGAAATTTTAATAGACATGATTAAGTTGCTAAGAGTTTTATCAATTTATATTCCTACCAGTAATAAAATAGGGGGTTTGTTTGCCATAGTTATCAATATTGCATTGCCAACCTTTTTCTTTTTTGCCAAGTTGATAGGTGAAGGTGGTCTACTAAAATCATTTTGATTTGGATTTTTCTTATTACAGATAAGCTTAAACATCTTTGTGTGTGCGTGTAAAAGCCATTTGTATTTCTTTTGCTGTGATTTCTTTGTGTGCTTTGCCCATATTTTCTTTTTTTCCTGTTGGATTGTTGGAGTCTTTCAGATCCAAGGAAGTCTTTGTTTTTTAGGATAATTAGCTTTTTGACGTGAGTTGCAAATATATTTTTATCCACTTTACCATTTATCTTCTTGTACTTTTTTTAAATAAGGAAGGCTTTTATGTTTTTATATTGAACTTACTAGTCTGAGTCTTTCTTTTGAGGCTTTGGACTTTGAGTCTTTTTTGTTCTGGATGTGCCAGGGGCCTTGTGGGATCTTAGTTCCCCAACCTGGGATTGAAACTGGGTCCTCAGTGAATACGCAGAGTCCCACCCGCTGGGCCACCGGGGAATTCCCTAGTCTTAAGTAGAAAGCCTTTCTCTACTCAGTCTACATTTGAATTTTCTCATGTTTTTCTTCTAGTGGTTTTATGACTGTTTTTGCATTTAAATCTTTTATTTCCTTGAAATTTATTCTACTGTAGTGTAAGGTATTCAGTTTGTTTTCCTGTTGTGCCAGTACTGTTAATTAAAAAGCCTGTCTGCCTCCCAGTGACCTTTGATCTCACCTTTATGTGTAGTAAATTTCCACGTATGTTTGGAGCTGTTTCTGGACCTTCTAAACTGTTCCATAGAACGTATAATCATGCATCAGAATCACATTGTTTACATTGCTTTTAAAATTATACTGTGATCTAATATATGGTGGGGGAGTCTCTCCACATTGCTTTCTCTTTTCGTTTCCTGGCTTTTATTGTAATAATTTTCATGTGAACTTGAGTCTGTCTATTAAAGAAAATTACTGGCATTTTTATAGAGATCGTATGCCTTTTATATACTAGGAAGACTCCACTCTTTACGGTGTTATAACTTATCTAAGAACACAGCATGGCTTTTGGTTGCTTAACTATTCTTCTGAAATCAATACTGTTTTAAAGCTTTGTTCATATAGGTCTTAATTGTCAACTTTATTCCTCAGTATTTTATCCTTTTTTTTTTTAAGTTGTAAACATAGTTATGGAGAAGGCAATGGCCACCCACTCTCGTATTCTTGCCTTGGAAGTCCCGTGGACGGAGAAGCCTGGTAGGCCACAGTCATGGGGTTGCAAAGAGCTGGACACAACTGAACAACGGTAGCAGCAAACACCGGCCTTGGACAGCACAGACTGGAGCCGCGGAGGCCCGCTTTTTAGAAAAGATTGGTTTTTTAAGTTAATATTGCAGTCAGTACTGCACGGTCCATGGTTGGTTAAACCCATGGATGTGGAACTACAGATACGGAGACCCAACTGTCAAGTTTTATGCGGATTTTCAGCTGTGCAGGGGCCAGCCTCTCCAACCCCTGCCTTGTTCAAAGGTCAGCAGTACTATCTTTTCCCCATTATGTCTTCTGTTTGTTGTTGCTGATGAATGAAAGTTATCCTTATGTTTGTTTTGTTCCCACTGTCTTGTTGAATTTACGTTCTTTAGTTGACCTTCCTGTGTTTTCCAAAAATACAACCATTATCACCTTCAACAATTGTAGATTTATTTCCTTTCCCACAATTATTATGCATCTAATTTATTTTTTTAATCTAATTGTGTTCAGACCGTTTTCCCTCCTTTAAACTTCTTTCTTTTTGTGTATTTGCTGTTATTTTTTGCATTGTGTTGTTTAGAATTGCTTTCAGCCACAAGTAGCAGAAACCCTAACACAGCTTAAACAAGGAAGGCTTTATTGTTCTCATACGGAAGCAGTCTGGAGGTCGGTAGTCAGTCAGCAGTTCAGCCATGTCAGTAATCTAATCTTCCTTCTGCCATCTGTCAACCCAAGTTGACGCATAAAATTAACCAGCACAATGGGTATGAGGTTTTCGTCTGTTGTAATGAAAATGTTGTGGAACTTGATCTATGTCGTGGTTACACAGCACTGTGAGCTAATGTCCTAAATGCCTGAGTTGCACACTTTAAAATGGTTACTTTTAAGTGACATGAATTTCACATCAACCGAAAAAATACCAGAAAAACGGATTTTCTTTTTATACAAAACAAAAACAATGGTAAAACTACCATAGATTTCAGGGTTATACTTGCTTATTTGGGGATCAGCTTAAATGTCTTCTCTGCATATAAATATGAAAAAGTGATGATGCCTCTGATGGACACTGCTGATGGGCTAGCTCACTGCTCATTTCCAGCGTGATGGTTAATTTTATGTCAGTTAGGGTAGGCTGCTGCGGCCACTATCTAACATCATACAGAGAAATTAACTCAAAGTGAACCAAACTATTTGAATATAAGACCTGAAACCATAAAACTCCTAGAAGAACATGTAAGTGGTAAGTTCTTTGATATCAGTCTTGGTGATCATTTTTTTTTTTTTTTGATTTGACATGAAAAACAAAGGCAATAAAAGCAAAAGCAAACAAGTGGGACTATGTCAAATTAAAAAGCTCCTGAACAGCAAAAGACATCACTGGGAGAAAATACTTGCCAGTCATTTTCTATATGGGGTTAATATACAAGGTATATAAAGAATGCCTACAATTCAACAGGAAAAAAAACCCAAAAAACAATTAAAAAATAGGCATTTTTCCAAAAGAGACACACATAGCCAACAGGTACATGAAAAGATACTTCACATCACTAATTATCAGGAAAATGTAAATCACAGCCACAGTGAGATACCACCTCCCACTTGTCGGAATGGCCGTTGTCGAAAAGACAACAAATAACAGATGTTGGCAAGGATGTGGAGAAAGTGAACACTGGCAGGCTGCAGTGCATGGGGTTAGAAAGAGTCAGGCGTGGCCGAGCAGTAGCAGCAGACTCTTGAATACCACGGGGGTTGGGCACCGACATCCCCTAGTACCGCCCCCGCTCCGACACACACACACACTGTCAAAAATCTGTATAACTTTACAGCTGGTCCTCTGCATCTACAGATTCAGCTGTCAAGACCGAATGGTACTATGGTGTATTTTTTGAAAAAAAGTAACATATAAGTGGATTCATTCAGTGCAAACCTTTGCTGTTCAAGAGTCGGCTGTATTGACACTGTATCCTGCAACTTAACTGTTTTTTGTGTATTAGCTTTTACAGTTTTGTGGGTGGAGTCTTTGAAGTTTTCTGTGTGTATATCACATCATTGGCATTGACTCATTGGTTGTTCAGTAGTATTTTATTTAAAGTTCACATATTTGTGATTTTTTCCAGTTTTCTTCTTGTGATTGATTTCTAGTTTCATACCACCGTGGACGGAAAGATGCTTGGTATGATTTGTCATCTTAAATTAAGAAGACTTGTTTTGTGGCTTAACATATGATCTACCCTTTAGAAAGTTTCGTGTGCACTTAGGAAAAACATCTATTCTGTTACTTTTGGATGAAATGGTCTGTGTGTATCTGTTAGATCCGTTTCCTTTAACATTGTTTAAAACAAATGTCTCCTTATTGGTGTCCTATCTGGTGATCTATCCATTCATGAAACTTCGGTATTGAAGTCAACTACTAAGAGAGAGTGAGATAGGGTAGTGGGACTCTCATAGTACGACTTCACAGACTGTTGCCTCTTGCTGTGCCCTGGAGATGGGAGCTGGTAAAAAGCTTTCTCTGTTGGTCACAGTCCTGTGGGACCTACTGAGCATAAGCCCCACTTGGCACCATAGCCAGATAATCAAGGGTGTCCCCTAAGCTGTAGTCACAAAAACCAGGGTACCTGATGTAAAGCATGATACCAGATACATGTGAAAGCTCCCTCCTGAGACACACTGGTGCTCTAGACTGCAGCATAGGAAGGGCATAAAGATGGTGCCAACTGCGGGGAGAAAAGGAAACCTAGAGTAAAAAGAATAAAAAGGATGGTGTCCTGCCAGCAGGAGTGAGACAAAGGGAGCCAACAAAGATGGTGTCTGCCAGCCTCTGTCCTGGGAGGGTGCCCCTGCAGGCCCCCAGACAGGTGTTAAACCAGACGGCCTGCCCCTCGGGCCAACGCTCGAACATAAGCAGTAAGCCTCTTACATGAAGTCCGGTGCATCTCGGTTGGCCCCGTCTCTGCTGGACCCTGGTGCAGGTGAGTCTGAAGGGATGAGCTCTTTAATAGCGATTTCTCTTTGCTGTGACCTTTGGGTCTTATAGATGTGAGTCCCTTTGGCTTTCAAAGCTGGATGTGTCCGGGCCTTGTCTCAGGTGCAGGCCTTAAATGTTGGGTTGCCTGATGTGAGTTATAGCCTGTGTTCCTCGTGGAGCAGCTCTGAGTTTAGGGTACCAGGGGTGGTCTTTTTCAGTAAAATTGTGTCTCAGCTTTTCCCACCTGCTGTGTTTTTCCTTGAGTCCCTTAGCACATTGTTGTTTTTGATTTCCTTTCAGAGGAAATTGTTCCATGTGTAACTACAGATTTGGTGTGTTTGCAGATGGAAGTGAATTCAGGGTCTTCCTATGTCACTATCTTAAACTGGCCTCATTCTATGGCAAAGTAGTATTCCATTATATGGCTCTACCCCATTTGTTTACCTGTTGGTAGATATTTAGGTTGTTCTTGCTGTTGGTTAGTCACTAAGTCATGTCAGATGCTTTTGCAACCCCACAGACTGTAGCCCACCAGGTTCCTCTGTCCGTGGGATTTCCCAGACAAGAATCCGGGAGTGGGTTGCCATTTCCTCCTCCAGGGGATCTTTCCGACCCAGGGATGGAACCAGGGCCTCCTGCGTTGGCAGGTGGATTCTTTACCACTGAGCCATCAGGGAAGCCCCAGATTGTTTCTACCTTTAAAAAAAGGTAAAGATCTTACTTACTTTTGGTCGCGCTGGGTCTTCGCTGCCGTGTGCTGGCTTTCTCCGGTCGGGGTGATCGAGCTTCTCGCTGCGGTGGCTCGTCTTGTTGCAGAGCATGGACTCTAGGGCATGTGGGCTCAGCTGTGACACACGGGCTTCGCTGCCCCGTGGCACATGGAATCATCCCGGACCAGGGTTTGAACCTGTGTCTTCTGCATTAGCAGGCAGCTTCTTAACCACTGGACCACCAGGGAAGACCCTGTTTCTACCTTTTTGGCTGTTGTAAATAGTGCTTCTGTGGACATTCAGGTGTTTAAGTATTTGAGTACCTTTTTTCAGTGTTTGGGAATATATGTGTCTACACACTGCACACGCCTAGGAGAATTGCTGGGTCATCTGGTAATTCTGTTTAACTTGTGAGGAACTGCCGAACTGTGTTCCAGAGTGGGTTCAGTGTCTTACATTTCCATCTGCAGTAGATGGGGGGGGGGGGGGGGGTTACAATTTCTCCATATTTTTGTCAACACGTTATTTTAATAGTCATTCTAGTGGGCGTGAAGTAGAATCTCATTATGGTTTCGATTTGTACTTCTCTTTCGACTAATGATATTGAGGATGTTTTCATATGCTTATAAGACATTTATAATCTTTGAGAGAATGAGTATTCCGGTCAAGAAAATTATTTTTACAGTGTTTATTTTAAGGGCCTCACCCAATCTCTGCTTCTTCCTGCAATGCTTCGTTTTCCTCTCAGTGTTTCGTGAGGCCTTTGTGTATTTATAAAGGAACCACAAGTTTTATTGCAGCTCTAACTTACTAGCAGATTCTGACAAGACTTCTAGAAGCTGTCTTAAAATTTTCCTAAGCTTCGTTCACATCATATGAGGGCAGCAACTGTTAAAACATTTAGATTCCATCGGGGTACATTTTGCTATCACGCCGGACGCTCTTAAGAACCATTTTCTCTCCACCAGTTGTCTTTACTCAACAGTTTCTGGTCCTGAGTGTCAGCAGGAACCTTTAGGTGGTGCTCTCTTGTTAGAAACATTTGTTCCTCACCAGTTGAAATACAGTAGCATATCCTAAGGAAGAGTGGCCTTTTTTTTTTTTTTTAAAGGGACCATCCCCCAGGTCTGCTCAGGTTTTCTCATACCATTTCTATTACAGAGGCTAATAATCTGGTCTGTCTCCTCCCCATCGCCCCACTTCCAGTGGGTTGCCCTGATGCCGACATGAAATTCTGCTCCGGAAGCAGGCTACCTGGTATAGAAGAGCAGAGAGTGGGGTCCTGATGTCCTACCTTACAAAACACCCCAAGAACTAGAACTCTCTCATCACCTGCTACTACTACTGATACCCCCCCACCAAAGTCCTCCATTTCTGTCCTTCAAAGAACCTCCTCCTCTGCAAGGGAGACGGGCCATTTCCCTAATGGGGCCCAGCCTGCCTTCCTGCCCAGGAGCTGACCACCTGTTCCGTGTGTCAGACTTGGCCCTCCCAGTCCCTACCTGCTCTCCTGCCCTTCAGCATCCTGATAGTTTCCCTTTGCTTATTTTTCTGCCAGCCCTTCACCCTGTACTTCTGAACTTTGTCTCCCCACTTCCCAGCCCCTGCTTTTGGTCAGGGGTTACTGTTGCTTTTATTTTACCTCCAGAGAGCTGAGGTCACTTGGATGAATTGTCCCCCTTCTCATATCCTAAGACGCACTCTCCCTGGATACAATTGTTCTTACCAACTGTTAATCCATACTCTGACTCTGTAGTCAGAGCCTCTTGTCTCAGCCACTTCGCCCCTACACTTAGTACCCTGTCTGCAGCTTACTTCTCACCACAAAGGACCCCTGTGGTTCCTTTAGAAACCAGGCAGGCCTAAATAAAGAAATACTTTAACAGAT
The DNA here is from genome assembly GCF_042477335.2 of Ovis canadensis. Classification (NCBI taxonomy): domain Eukaryota; kingdom Metazoa; phylum Chordata; class Mammalia; order Artiodactyla; family Bovidae; genus Ovis; species Ovis canadensis. The sequence continues at coordinate 70,455,166 of NC_091267.1, forward strand.
TGTACTTCCCCCCAATTTTACCAAAGTGTTTATTTTTTAAACAAAAATATACATTAATCTCAGATTTACAGAATATAGAAATAATTTATCCAAAACAATTTGCATTTTAAAATTAATATTGCACCCAGCCATGGAAGTCTTTGACACATTTGCATTGTCGACCTTTCCCACAATTCGCAAAACGGGAGAGAAATCTGAAACTGACAGAATTACACAAGCTAACTTTTCTTTACAAAAAAAAAATAATAACCTTACAATTTTTTATTTACAAGATAAAAGTTGTAAACTTCCAGAAATTCACTTCCATAGGATAAAGAGCTACACATTCTTTGCTTATACCTGGACAGTGAACTATTTACACACTGCGCTTTCCTCACAAGGAACGGGAATGAATATTGTGAGCATTCACAACCTAATGGTAAGGAACAGAATTATTGAAGACACTTCTGTGTCCTCACGGGGACACGGAAATGAAAGTGTAAAGCACAAAGGATGAGAAAAGCCCCTGGATAAATGACTCCTACCTCTTTGAGGCCAGTTTCCATAATTGCCAAAGTTATCTTCAATTTTAGAAGGATACACTATTAGCCTTAGGAATATGGCTACCCAACAGCCGTTTCTCTTAAGTAGAAAAGAATGAGGTCTCTGTTTTATGTCCCTTATAAAACACTTTACACATAGGCAGGCACAAAAGTTTGCTTTTCAAAAGAAAGCTTTGCAGAATATTCTGCAATTTATCACTGATACCCTCAGTTTTTAAAAGCTTTTTTAAAAAAAAACCCATAAATATTTAAATGCATCTTTTTAAAAATCGACAATAGACAGTAAACTCACTTTGTTCTATAGGAACTGGCTGAAATAATATACAATAGTAAGAGTAAACGTACGTAAGGTACTTTTTTAACCGGGTAGTAAATCGAAACAGACTCAGACCTTGTGTTTATGAAATGTGAAGTCATTTTTGTTGATTGAACTGAATTAAATCCACATGAGAACATGAAATCATGCAGTCCCATTATCAACTCTGAAAAAGACCACTTAGCTTTTAGGAGATGAGCATTCATGAGTCTTCCGTCATTACTATCATAAGGTCTTTGTTATAGTAAGGTAGGCTCCTGGGAAAAAAAGGAGCCTCTGGGAGATTCCTGACAAAGATCCCAGACAGGAAGAGCTTACTAATTTTATAAAACGATACCATCTGAACTGAAACAGAAGACGTTTTCAAATTCTCTTGTCCTAGATTGAGACGGAGTTAAAAATGTTCACTTTGAATCACAACAAAACATCAGCATCTGAATAATCTTGACTTTTCAAAAGGTCTTCTTGGGTTGGACGATTGCCACAGCAAAACCAAGTCGTTTGCTGAATAGGTTCTTGTCTTCAGCATCCTCGTGACAAGTTCAGTTTCTTACAAAAAGTTCCCAGTCTCTCATAAAAAAAAAAGACAACGACGTTTCCTTCGTGTGATTGTTTTTCTACAGGTCACCCGGGAGCCGGTGCCTCAGCTCTCCACGGTGCGCCTGTACTCCGCCGACCCGTCGGCGATGACCCCGTCCAGGGGCGAGCGCTTCTTGCGGATGCTGCGGCCGGAGGAGATGAGGTCGGCGTAGCCGCGCTGGTGCGAGAAGGCATAGGCCGAGCGCCGCGTGGACACGTCCCGGCGGAACACGTGCTGGCGCCGCTGCCACTGCTCTTCGGCTTTTAGCTGCTTCCGGTGCTTCTGAATCTGCAGAAGCGGGAGAGGCAGGACCGGGTGAGGGAGAGCCCGGGGGCCGAATGGAAACGCGGGTCTCTGCCCGCAGAGGGAGCCCCTGACTGACTGAGACCCCACACCCGCCTCCCTGAGGGGTGGGCATCTCCAGCTTGGCTTTAGAGAGGAGGAAGCGGAGGCAGAGGTTCCATGAGGCTTGCGAGCTCTCAGAGCTAGAAACAGGGCAGCCAGGACTCCCACTCCTCAACTGGTGCTCTTTCCAGTGCACAGGGGGGACTGGCCCAGTTTTAGAAAAGACCCTTAGTGTCTCTGGGTGTTTAATGCCCACTCTGTTCAGTGGGGGCGGGAGATACAGAGGACATGAAGGTTCCTTGCTGCCTGGCAGCTTCTCTCCCCTCCTTTCTGATGAGATGGAGCTTATCCAGGTGCCCTCCTCCTCGTCCTCACAGCTACACTCCTCCTGGGATGTGGACTCCACCCGCAGGGTGGGACTGATTGATACCTTTGTTCTCGACTAGTCCAGGAATGGGCATGTGCCCTAATTTTGGCTCAAGAGACATGAAGGGAGTATGGTGAGCCCTTCCCAAAGTCGCCAGGATCCTAAGGGAAAGCTCCAGGAAAATCCGTCTGTAATCTTCCCCTGGATACTGACATGGCAGGATGCAGTGCCAGGAACTGCTGTAGGCATCTTTCAGAAAGATGAAGCAAACAGTGGACACAGCAGAGGAGAGAGCAAGAAAGAAACCCAGCCCGCTGCTCACTGCCTGACCCTGAAGCCTGTTCTGTGAGTGGAGGTGGTACGTTATCACAGAGTCCTTTTGAGCCCTGTCTTCCTGATCCTTGCAGCTCAAAGGATCCTGCTATAAGAGGTGACATTTGTCTTTAAATGGGGGGGAAAAAAATCCCAACCTGTATGCAGGGCAAAATACTAATAGTATAATTGCTAAATTGAGAGGGTAGATGTATATACTGTTCTTCCTTTTTAATAATAAAAATAAGCAAATAAAAATACCATTCCCAAGGGACTTGTTTGCATGGTGGAGTTAAAGAGAAGTAGTCCTAAAAGCAGACCAAACTTCCTAAGAGCTGAGAATTTTGCAGGAAAGTTGCTTTGGAGAAAGGCTCTGATTTCTGTGAGAGGCACTCCCGAGTTAGGAGAAGTCTGTTTTTTTTCCTATACCTTATCGCTTTCTGATGGCCAGATGGTCATTGACAAGAAGCGAATGGCAACAACGGGCAGCAGGCACACAGCAACGGTCAGGATGATGGTCAACCAAATATATGGCTGTCTCAGAGCATTTGAAGCCGTGCCTGGAAAAAGCACAGAGAATGACTCACAATGGTCCTTTCATCCCAGGGAGGGGAGGGCATGGCTAATATTCCACAGTCCACAAATGGATTCTCTCTGGTAAACTTTTACAGATTGCCCTCCCCAGAACATTCCATCACCACTCATTGTGGTGATGTTCGTTTAAAATGAACATTTTAAAACCAGACTAAGCAAAGCAGAGGTAGGATCATAAATTCTTTGGAACAAGGCAGATGTATATAAGTGAATAAATAAGGAAAAAAGGTACATTTGTTGGCACTGAATTAATTAGAAATGCAAAGGTAGGCAATTTATACCTTTGGATTTTTTTTTTTCCAAGAACCTAAAAAAGCACTTTCCTATATATACCTGTGGCTGATTCACGTTGATGTATGGCAGAAACCAACACAATACTGTAAAGCAATTATCCTTCAATTAAAAATAAATTTTTTAAAAAAGAACTTTCTAATTTATACCTTTGGTTTGAATCTCCACATATTAACAGTGGGCGCTACTCTTTGTGGGCAAGCCTTATGCTAGGTGTTTTATATAGATCATGCCATTTACTCACTTCTGAGAGGTGAGTATTGCTGTCTTCACTACATGAAGAAACCAAATAGGGGAGAAGTATTAATAAAAAAAATTGGTCCAAAGTAACAGAACTAGCTACGCAACTCCTGAATTAAAATCCATATCCATCCAGCTAGAGCTTGGCTTTTTCCACTAGTTTTTTATGTCAGAGGAAGTAACAATTAAATTCTGTTAATACAAGCAGGTATATATATATACACACTACTTAATTTTAAAACTGAGCCAAATTTGTTACGATATTTTCTGTACTTAATACTGTGAGTTTATAAAAATAATAGTGTTTATTTTTTAAATGTGGTTTTAACACTGATAAATGTGTATGGGTTTAAAAAACACTCCCTATGGGAATACCCTAAGTAATTGGGTACTAAAATTTTAAAATACAGTCACAGTAAGAACACAGACAAAAACATGAGCTTAATTCCAATAAGAAAAGGGTTATTACCACGTATGTGCTCAGTCATGTCCAACTTTTTGTGACCCCATGTACTGTAGCCTGCCAGGCTGCTCTGTCCCTGGAATATTCCAGGCAAAAAACACTAGAGTGAATTGCCATGCCCTCCTCCAGGGGAACTTGCAGACCCAAGGACTGAACCCACATTTCCTGTATCTCCAGCATTTCGGGTGGATTCTTAACCACAGCTACTGCCTTTTATAACCAAACAACTGGTCATTTAAAAAAAATTCTTTTACAGGGAAACAAGTTTATGGGCACTTTTTTTTTCCATTTTGAATCCAAGCTACACTATCCATAGTAAGTTCATAAATTCTAATTTATGCTATTTATAAATTTTATGATATTAGTTCATTCTAACATTTGTCCATTTGTCTTATTTTCTACAGCTGTAAACTATTGTTTTTCATAAGTTTACTTACTGCTCTCTCTGCATATTTCTGATGATACAATCCACTTTTAAGTTCTAGAATTCCATCATAATTTTCTTTTGCTAATTTGATATTCTTAGGTCTTTGGGTTATTGCCAGTTTTTAAAAGACAGAAGTGTTGTAGTGATACAATCTTTGTATAGATTACCTTTCCAAAATTTGGTGTGTTTCATCTTAGGGTATATTCCTCATGTGGAAATACTAAATCAAAATGTACCCCAAAATTTATTATGTGTTTCTAGGTAGTGTTTTAGAAAAATTAAACTATCATACTATCAGCATGTACTATATTGGGAAACATGTATCCCTAGTTTCCCAGTAACCTTCCAATATTAGATTTTATGGAAGAAATAAAAAGCACAGTTATAGCTTAAAGTTATTTTAATTTGCTTTCCTCCCATCATGTTACCCTGCTTCCAACCCACTAACCACCGTTCAGTCTCTACTCAGGACATTTTTTTTTTTTTAATTTTTTTTTAAGGACATTAATTTTTATTTGCAGTAATTCACACTTCGTATTTTTCCTTACCCTGAAGTCATGTCAGAATCTAAATTAATGACATTTTTCTATTTATTTATTTTTGGAATTTAGAAAATACCAACCTGTAAATTGAAATGCAGATGGAAAGAGAACATGTATCCCAGCACTATGAAAGTCAAACATGATGCCAAAATAAAGTGCGATGCTTCCAAAAATTGAAAAAGCATTCACAAAAGTCCAATAAGAAGTATCCAAGCCAATCTGTTGGGAAACCAGAGAAAAACAGAGCATTCATTTTGGGGAGTTAGCAAGAAATAAAGGATCTAAGGATTCTGAAAATAGAATTCAGCAATTTAGGCATGATTTGGCTTCTGAACAATCAGAAGCTGCTCTTGGTTCAGGCAAGAAATAGGAAATACGTTTGTTATAAGGGATGAAAATAGCATCCATTCATACTTGCAGAGCAGCAGAGGCTCAGTTGGAGGGAGAGTGGGAGCCAGGCGGATGTGCCTGCTGGTCTACACAGAGAAGTGGATGCAGTACCAGTAGGTCCGGGACATGGTCAGCTAAAGCCGCATACCTGGAAGTTGACTGTTATTATGAGAGCAGAGGCAATCGTGACGGCGAAAGACTGGTAGTCCGAGGGCGCCTCTCCATCCTGCCCCATGGTCTGCGTATAGGCGCCGTACGGTATGAAGAAGAGGACCAGCGAGGTTAAAGCCCCATGTAGCAAGCTGATGAAGAATCTCCTGTAGTTGAATAGCAAGTCTCTCTGTCCCACCACGTATAAGCCGGGGAAGCGGAGGCTCAGTTTGTCACTCACGTCCTTAAGGGGAAAACACGGAGTTGAGTGTACTGCCTGTCAGGATTGAAGAACTCAGATACATGCGTTACAACTTGTACCTCACAAAGAATTGCGACTTGTTAAGTTTTAGGAAGGCAGAAACTAAAGATAAATCCTGAATAATGTGTAAGTCATTATCATAGAGACATACTATATTGTTAGGTATCTAACAAGAAAACCTCAGCATCCAAAATGAGGATAACAAACTTGTTAATGGATTCAATCCAGGCACAGAAATCTTTTCTTCCTATAAACCAGAAGCACAATGGTTGTTGCCTGACAGCAGAAACATTATAGGGCTCACTCAGAAAGAAGTGAAAACCAAGAGAAGACATTGAAATGTGTGCTTTGATACAGGCGCTCAGTCTGTGCAGAGCATACCTGTCTGCACCGGGATCCTACCTGGTCGAGCAGCCCCATGAGGAGCACGGGCAGGCTGGAGTAGAGCACGTTGTAGAGGGTGATGAACCAGTCTTCGTACGCGGTCTGTGAGGGGATGACAGGGTCTGTGTGTCACCGACCAAGCAACGTTGCCAGGCTAGTCAACACACATGCACCTGCCCTCTCAAAGCAGGGACATCCCCAAGGAGAGGACGCCTGCCCCCCTACCCCAGCCAGCTATGCCCACAGTAGGCATGAGATTGTTTGGATGGAGTGGGCAGAATCAAAGGGCTTCTCACAATCATCTCCCTCCTCAAATAAGTGGGGAAAAGGATCTGGTCTGTTTGAAAAATGCTGGAAAATAAATCCGTGTTCATCCTCTTTTATTAATGAACTAGATTATACCCAACTGGTTCAAAAGTACATATGTACCATTGAACTTTGCTTTTATCTTGCTGGTTCAGCATTTCCAGTTAAACATTATCTAAAACATTTTGAATATAAGGAAGAGGCTTCTGAAAGGGATAAGCAAGACTGTGCACACACCAGCCCTCGGGGCGTGGGGGGAGGATGAGGATGGGTAGAGGAAACAGGCTGGCTCAGCACCAACATTGATGCACAGTCCTGCACAGAAGCAGGAAGAAGGCCCAGTCTTGCTCAAGACCTTCTGGCCCAGTTTCTATGTCGGCCCTCCTCTTATGCCAGTTGTCTGTGGCATAGCGTCAAAGAGGTTTGGACAACAGGCACTGGCTTAGGTTCATATTTTACTAATGGTGTTTTTCTGCCATATCACCAATTTAACATGTTAGATATGTTCCCACTCCTATTTCAGCAAAAGAAAAAAATTTTAAAACCAACAGCAATGGAGACATAATGGGTCTATGATCACCTGAAATTTATATAATCCCTTTAGTTACAATATAATTTTATACTTAAATCTGAAGAGTTTGTTCAAAGCTGAACAATTTGTTACCACTAAAGGTAAGATGACTTGGAAAAAAAAACTAAGGTGAAGGCAAAGACACACAAACGTCAACAGGCCAGGAATAAATCCTGCCTTTTTTAAGGCAAAGTTAAGTTCAAAGCACCAGAAACATTTTAGAAAATTCATAAATGTGATTGATTTATATCTCAATTATTGAGAGAGACAGCATCAAAACTGTGAACATGGAAGGAAAAAATATAAAATTTTTTTTCAGAAGTAGTTTTATTCTTGTAAGAGAAAAGCATTACTCATTTAATAGTAATGATGATGGTGGTATATTACCTGTGCAGAGTACCCATTGAAGAAGGAGTACCAGAAATGAACCAAAGTAAATGCAAAGTTTTTATAGAAGAAGTATCGTAGGAACTTGCACATCCTGATGTAAGACCACCGGCCGTGCACCAAGAGCAGCCTCTGCAGGTATCTGAACTGTGCAAAGGAATAGTCACTGGACATGACCGCTTGCATGCCTTCTTGTCCACTTATTCCAACACCGATGTGGGCAGCTATGGAGTGAGGAAGCAGATACTGTGAATCATAAGCTTATTTTAAAGCAAAACATTGAGATGATAAAACTGTTTCTATGGCAATACAAAAAAAAATCTGACATTTATGAAACAATAAATGTGAAAGCTATCGCTCACAATCCTCTACACCCAGCTTCTGAACTCAAAAGTCACAGGTACAGTTTGCTACACAGAGTACATGGTTGGGCCTCCATAAATATTTGTGTAAGGATCTCAATGGGTGAGGAATTCCATTTGGATTATCTGCCCAGCTCATAAGCCATCCTTCCCAACCACAGGGTGAGCCCCAGGCACCCATGTATACACTGTGTCTCCCTGCCTCCCTGGGCACAGCTGAGTCAGCCTTGGGCAGATATGTAATCTGTGGTAGTTACTGTGATTTGGCTCTCATTCTTCATTCTAAAATTTTACTTTAATTAGAGAGGTGGGAAAGCAAATAAAACCCCTACATTGCTCAGACTCCCTTGCAGCTAGGTCCTCTTTGGTGAATTAGGTTCCGCCTGTTTGGCCCCACTTGTGACTTGGAAGCAGAAGTAGATGGGAGCCCAGCATCCCTTCCCTATTTGGCATTCCTGCAGCAGACTCCATATAGCCATTCCCCAGCTTCCTGGATGCTGATAAACAACTGCGAGGGCTTCTCAATAGGACAGCTCTTCAGTGGAGCCTCAACTCTTAAAAACTCCTCTGGCAAGTGACCCAGACTTGGAGACACCACCTGGAACCAACCTTCCTCAGTCCATCCAGAATTTCTATGAGCACCCAGTCCCCTGTATGAATCACTTCCTACTTTGAGTACCTATAGGGATTTGTTTCCCTCAGTCTCTCTTGGTGTTTTGGAATTAGGATTTGGGTGTGTTTGTCTGGAATGTTAGCATGTAAATTCTTGAGTTGTGGGATGGATATACTTCTTTCTGAGGCGCTGAGAAATAAAGTAATATAGAAAAAGGATGGTGCTGCTGGGAAAGATTGAGGGCAGGAGGAGAAGGGGACGACAGAGGATGAGATGGTTGGATGGCATCATCAACTCGATGGACATGGATTTGGATGGACTCCAGGAGTTGGTGATGGACAGGGAGGCCTGGTGTGCTGTGGTTCATGGGGTCGCAAAGAGTCGGACACGACTGAGCAACTGAACCGAACTGAGAGAAGGGATGAGGGAGACAGACTCTGGGTTCTTGGTACTGCTTTTTGGTTCTAGCATTATCCAGAGGCCTGGCTCCTTGAGCAGCACATATTTGTAGCTTTTAAATTAGGTTTCTTTTTCTCTTATGCTAACTTTAATTGTTCTCCAAGACTTGCAATCAAAAGTGTTTTAACTTAGATACTATTAAACTTTCAAAGGCTTATTCATGGCCCACTGAGACCTTAGGACAGACAGTCGTTTTAAGGGGAGGAAGGTTTCCAGAATGGATAAAAATAATAGTTCCAGTTTTATCCATCTTTCCAATAGTCATTAAATTATATGTTCCACTTAGAGAATTATGAGTTTGATCTAGGTCTTAAAAGTCATGGAAGACAAATAGTGAGATCATTTTGAGAACATGTGTGGGAGAACACAGTCTACTGTTGCTCAGACCCTGAGAAGTGTCTGCCAGTTCAGCAGTTTCCAACTAAAAGAAGCTCCAAAACCCCTGCCCCAGTTGCAGAATACAAGGTCTGACAAATTCAAGACATTAACACAGTGACTTGTCCAAAACCTCCGTTTTTTAATAACACTCTGCAACTCTAAAAAAAAAGAATAAACTGCATTTCAATCAATATTTATGATCTCTTTCTAAACACAGAAATAGTTCTTAATGACCAGTCATGGTTGCCAGACTGCTCTTTCCTACCAAACCATGGCCTTCTTTCCTGAACAAGTAACAGGGAAATGTTGCGATTCTTTCAGAGCCAAGGACAAGGAGCCTCTGTGCTAGGCTGTGACATCCTGGCCAGCCTCTGCAGTGCAGACCAAGGACAGTATATGAAGTGAACATTGCCACAGTTCACAGGGTGACTCAGGGCACCTAAGCAGATAGACTTTATAAGGCCACACTGCTTGTGTTTTCCTGAAAACGAAATCTAGATTTTCCGGAAGTTTCAGATGTGGTTTTAAATACCTTCCGAGTAGATTGCTTCATAATTCCCTAACAAACTGATAGTTTCTTCCTGCCTCTTTAATGCCTCTTATTCATTCTCAGGGTTTCGGCCAAGTAAAACACCACCTACCAGCCATCTTCAGGCACAAAGGAGGGAGCGGGCAGCCTCTGAGGGTCCCTGGGTCCTTGCGCAGTTCAGTTCAGTTCAGTCGCTCAGTCGTGTCCAACTCTTTGCGACCCCATGAATCGCAGCATGCCAGGCCTCCCTGTCCATCACCAACTCCCGGAGTTCACTCAGACTCACGTCCATCGAGTCCGGGATGCCATCCAGCCATCTCATCCTCTGTCATCCCCTTCTCCCGCCCCCAATCCCTCCCAGCATCAGAGTCTCTTCCAGTGAGTCAGCTCTTCGCAGGAGGTGGCCACAGTACTGGAGCTTCAGCTTCAGCACTGGTAGACTGCAGTTCCCTCCACTTCTACTGGACTACATCACTAACCATGAAACATATTAGGAAATGGTCAGATTTTTGTAGGCACTTAAATTCCACTGTACTTCTTTATAAACAGTGATTTCTTTCTGTACCTTGTTCCTGATGCAGGTAAAAGAGATAAAGAGTTTTCACAAAGTTCAAAGAGGTACTTAACAATACTTGGATTAAGCTACGGACTTCCAAGGAGACCTGAGATTTTCTGACTTTCATCCCCGAAGGATGCCTCCTACATTATATATAAAAGCATCTACCATATAACACAGCTTAATAAAATGCTTAAAACCACTTAAGAAAAAACAGTCTCTAGGAGATTCATCTATGCTGATTCTCTGTGATCCCTTTTGTTATCAACTCGTGAACCCAGAGGAACAAAAGAGTTTTCAAGTCTCTCATATAATCAGATGGGAAGTCTGTAAGGGGATCCCCTTTCCCCAGTATCTATAAGTCTTCGTTATAACTGAAGAACTGAAGTAAGTAACTGAGTTATTTAACTGTTTTGGCAGAGGCATTTATGTTAAGGTACGTAATGGAAAATAAACTAGAACTAGCTGCAGAGGAAAGAAGCATCGATTCAGAGCAAGAAATGCCATTCACATGGCAGGATGAGCATGTGCAAAACAGTGCAGAGAAATTAAACTGGTAGAGGCCACAGTCACGCACAAGGTAAAGAAGCAAGAAGACGTACATCGTAGAGCCGACTTCTGTTGAGGAAGATAAAGTTGGAATATTCTTAGCATATATCAAGGAGGAGGAGGAAGAGACTCTAAGGAAAGAAAGAGAGGCATGAGTTACAAAATAGGCTGACTTCAAAGCCTAGTCATATACATAATCCATTTAAGCTACCCAGCACTACAGGACGTGCACATACATGCCACGGATTGTTTACCTTAATAATATCACAAACCTAGAGGTGACATCAGAGACAATTTTCTTGTTCTCAGATGAGAAAGCTGACGCCTGAGCGTGAACCCAGGGTGACACAGCATGTTGGTATTAGGACGAAGGCAAGTATTCAGATCTCATTCAGGCATTTTCATTACAAGATACCCTTTACAAGTTCTACCCGGAAACAAAAGGACCAGGATTCAGACATACTGATGTGGATTTGGTTCCAAATGCTTTAATACCAGCAAAACTGTTTCCACAAGATAGGAGTCAGTCCTTTCATTTGTGGATACCTAGGGTCCTCCTCCAACAGGTAAAAAGACCTTGGGAGGTCAGGAGAATGTTGTGGCCACATTGGAACTTTGCTTCAATGCCAAGTGTGTTCCTCTGAGCTCACACGAGGTCACCCAATGGTGAAGTTCAACAGTTTACTAACAGCAAGAGGAAAGCCCCAGAAAATAATGCTTAGGTGTGGGAGAGTAATATTCCCCAAACAACAGAATTTAACAATTTATGCCAAGCTCAGCAGAGATTTTTGCAAAAGTTATTATACAGTAGGGTTTCCAATAAACCCTAAAGAAATACAGGAGGGGAAACAGCAAGAGAAAACAAAAAACCAAATCCAAACATATGCCATAGAAAGAAACAAGGCTAAGGTCACCCACATGAAACTCATCTCCTACTGGATTAGCTAAAAAGTTTGTGTGGGTTTTTCCATTAGACGTTAGGGAAAAATCTGATCAAGCTTTTTGGCCCGTTTGGCCAACCTGAAACTTGGCGCTGTGTATAGCACAGTCATGCCTGCTGCACTCTCCTCCTAGAGGGACTAAGTCTCCTGAGGGCAGGGTCACAGGTGTCGTCGCCACAGCTGAGTGCCTTTGTCAAAGGGCTGCTTTATGAAGGCCCAAACGAGGGGTCCTGCCACTTCCTTTCTGGCGGTTCGGGTGGCCCTGGCCTGTGGGCAAGACTCACTTTTGATCATGTTGACGTCGTTGGCGCCGTCGCCGATGGCCAGCGTGATGGCCTTCTTGTACCGCTTCACCAGGTCCACCACCATGGCCTTCTGCTTGGGGGTGACGCGGCAGCAGATGACCGCGCTGCACTCGCAGGCCAGGTCCACGAAGCTCTGCTGCTGCTGCTCCTTCCTCACCTCCAGCTTCCGCATGCTCTGCGTCCGCAGCCGCCGCTCTTCTTCTGTCCTGGGGAGCTTCAGCTTCAGAATCTTACTTCTCTTGGACTTTTTCTCGAGAAGGATTTCATTCTGTGAAATTAAGGAGGGGAAAGGATTACAGTCTGTCTGGGGTTTTAGATCAAAGAGTGCCATTCCCAAGATTTTAATCATCTGAGGGATATTTCTGGGCCTACGTCATTGGTGATATTGTTCTGATTATAAAATATTTACTATAAAATTATAGAAAAATTTAAAATGTACAATGGAGAAAATTAAAATTTTCTGTTGACAAACTAGTAGTAACCACTGCTACCAGTTTATATCATGTAATAATAATATTACATATAATAGCATGATCATATAATATGTAGCATATACATAATATATATATCATATATTATTGTATGTATCACTTATTTTATGTATCATATAATATTAACTCTCAGGCTTAGGAAATTGCCCTTTCATTTATAGGCTAACAGATTTTAACATTGGTAATTACTACGAAACCGTCTAAAATTGGTTCAGGATGACCTGCTTTAGTTTGAGCCAAAGGGAGAGATGCTAATGATACATACCAACCAAGAACCAGTGATTATTAAGGCACGGTTTCCACCAGATGGAAAAAAAGGTTCATACACTTGGGGTACGAATTTTGCATAGACTCCCCCTCTATTCCTCTGGTTTTCCATCCTTGTATGAAGAAGAGCACTGGGGGAAAATTTAAGTGTGTATAAGACCATGAACACGCCCTTGACTGGGAGATAATTTTGACATATAAACTTTTAAAATTAACAATAAAAACCATATTAGCATAAAAGTTATCATCTTTAACTATACGAGTATACAGTTCAGCAGTATTATGTATATTCACATTGCTAATCTCCAGAACTTTTTCATCTTTCAAAATGAAACTCCATACTCATAAATAACAACTCCCTACTTCCCCTTCCCCCAGCTCCTGGTAACTACCACTTGACTTTCTGTTCCTATGAATACGACCACCCCAGATAACTCACATAATGGAATCATACAGTACATGCTGTTTTGTAATTGGTTTATTTCAGTCAATAGTGGCTCATTTCACTGTTCTCAGGGTTCATTCATGTTGTAGCATATGTCAAAACAGTCTTCCTTTTTAAAGCTGAATGATATCCTGCATTGCAGGCAGACCCTTTACCATCTGAACCACTAGGGAAGCCCCACTATTCCACAGTATGGATATACCACATTTTGTTTGTCCATTAATCCAACAGCGAACCCTTGAGTTGCTCCCACCTCTTGGCTGTTGTGATCAATGCCACTGTGAACACGGGTGTGCAGATCTCTCTTCAAGTCCCTGCTCTTAATTCGCTGGGATATGTATATAGAAGTGGGACTGCTGGGTCATGATAATTCTATTTTAAAATGCTTTGAGGAATCATCATGCTGTTTTCCACAGTGACTGCACCATTTTATATTCACCAGCAATGCACAAAGGTTCCAATTTTCCACATAGTTGTACAAACACTATTTTCTGTGTTTTTAAAATAGTAGTCATCCTAAATTAATGTTAGGTGAAACTGTGGTTTCAATTTGCATTTCTTTAGTGATTAGTGATGTTGAGCATTATTTCATATGCTTATTGGCCATTTATATGTCTCTTTGGAGAAATAGTTATTCAAGTCTTTTGCCCATTTTTTAAATCAAGTGACATATAATGTTACTGAGTCTTGATTCCTCTACCACGGAGGCACCATGTTCTGGGTACTTAATTATTTGCCAAAGGTGTCTAAAAGAAGACACAGTTGAAAACGTGTTCACAAGCAACAGAAGGAAGGCAACCTTGATCAGAATTATAATGTACTGAGGTGAACCCTAGTGTGCTATCAACAGTGGCCACTGTTGGGCAGGAAAAAAACCTTATTTCCACATAAAGTTACGTCTGCCTTCGAGTTATTCTCCATGCTTTCTATCAACAAGTTATTGAGAAGACCACATACAGCTCACTCATGATATGTAAGTGAGGCATGGAATCCTGGAGTAAAAGGGACTGTAAGTACCCAATCTCTTCATGTTAACAAACAAGGAAATTAAGTCTGAGAGATATTGTGATTTGCCTGCAACAAGTTGATGGGAAGAATGCAATGAGGACTCAGGTCTCCTAAGTCTCAGCCAGGATTTTCCGTCTTACACACATAGAGCCTTCAGTCTTCACCTTCAAGAACGGGTTTCTCAGCCTTGGCAGTACTGATTCTTTGTTGTATGTGGCTGTTACAGGTACTGTAGGATGTTTCGCAGTACCCCTGGCCACCACCCCACTAGAAGCCAGGAGCACCCCTCCTTCCCCACTGCGCAACCAAAGATGTCTTCAGACATTGCCAGGTGGTCCCCAGAGGGCAGAGTCCCCGCCTCCCCCGCCCCACTTGAGAACCACTGCATAGGAAATGCGGTAGCTATTGTTCTTTTTCCACATTAACTTCTCACTTGCAAGCTGAAAATAAGGAGTGATCGATCACTAGAGGCTGGAAGAGAAAAAATACGAAATCTAATTCATAATTAGTGATATCTCAAGCCCACTCCCTTTTTCAGCAGGGGAGTGCTGAGGGCTTGCAAGGAATACAGAAAAACAGCCCTGAAGGGGCAAATAAGGCCTCAAATTTCACTACAACAGAAGGTTGAAGAGTGGTGACTTGGAGCTGCCTGTTGTCTCCTGTTTCACTTAAACTTGAGGAAACTCTCGCAAGTGACGCGCTCTAGCTCCATCTCTCTGAATCTGTGTCCACTGCCCAGTCTTGTTTTTATACAAATGAGATGTTACATATTTTCACTGCAGCCCCTTTACTCACCTGATATCTTCCCCGTAGCAGATAGTGGTATCTTCAGTGAGAAGTTCACAGGCAAATCCTATATTTTCAGCAGTTTCTACAACAGAAAAAAATGAAGCCAAATGTCATTCCCACTGATGAATTTAATAATGGGCTTCATCTAGTAACAATTTTTTCAATTAATAAAACCAGATTCAATCAAATACACTTTTTGATTTTTTTTTTTTGTAGCAATGTCTAGACATCAGTAAAGGAAAAAAATCCTTTTCTCTGTAATAAGTCTAATAAGCCAAAGTCTGGTCAAGATGTTTTTAATAATGAAATATGCTATAATATCAAATGTGTAAACTGGTATGTAATAAAATCAATGTTCATTGAAATACTGAACACATCTAGTTCATGTGGTTTAATCTGGGTCGAAAGATCCCCTGGAAAAAGGAATGGCAACCCACTCCCGTATTCTTGCCTGGAGAATTCCATGGAGAGAGGAGTCTGGTGGGCTACAGTCCAGGGGGTCGCAGAGTCAGACAGGACCGAGTGACTAACACATACAAGGTGAGAAGAGTAACCATTTCCACAAACCCTGACACGTGGCTCCTACTGGACATTTTCTCCCCTTTTCCACCCCCACCACCACTTGTTTGAGGTCGGGACTTAATTCCTTAGTTTATCAGAGTGTGTAATCCATCAACAATGTCAGGGTAAGACAAATGATCTAGTTTCCCATGGAAAGCTTCTGGAGTAAAAAAATCAACAGAAACGATAACACAACAATCAACTCCTTGTTGAGCTCTGAATTTAAAAATTAGAATCTTCCCGTGGGGATAAAATTACAATTTTCAAGCAATAAAAGGGAAGAAAACCAAAGCTGCTGTTCAGCATGTTACGCTCTTCTGCTCTCTGCCCAACAGACGGTACAGCGCTGGGAGGACAGAAGGGCCTGGAGGGCTGGCCCTTTGAGGACAGGAGCCCATGTCAGGCAGAGAGAGAAGGCTGAAGACAGCCAGCAGGACACGAGCAGGAGCTCGGTTACGAGGAAGAGACTCTGCCGCCGAGGGAGTTTCAGGAAGGAGGCGGCCAGGGCGGGCTGGGGCAACACAGAAGGATTTCTTAGGGAAAGCATCTCTGCCCCAGAGAAACAGACGGTGCTTGGGCAGGATGCGAAGCCTGAGAAGGACCTTGAGCAGGGGAGATAGGAGCTATGGATATTTGTGAATTAACAGGCTTCCCTGCAAACTGACTTACCCTTTTTGTCTCCAGTGAGCACCCAGATCTTAATGTCAGCTTTTGAAAGCTTTGAAATGGTTTCTGGGACTCCATCTTGTAGCTTGTCTTCAATAGCTGTTGCTCCTAATAGCTGGAATGAACATTCACAGAAAGGAATTAGCAAATAAGCCAAAAATGTTCTGTATTTGCAGTCGGCCAACCTGTAAAAAGCAGATGAGCTAAATACACCCCAGCTGCTGTGCTACAGGGGCCAGCGGCCAGCATTAACTGGCAAGGCTGCTGTGTTCCACATTCACCAAAAACCAAGCAGCCAAAGTCTTTTTCCTTACAGTAATTCACCAAGACAAAAATGTAAGTACCAATCAAGGGCATTAAAAATATATAATTTTGTCATCTGTATACTACTTTACATGGATACAAACCAATTTCTTTTGTTAAAGGTCAATGCTTACTATCTGTTGAACATTTACTTTTCATCAAAACTCTACAAGCAATAAGTATTAAACTTTAGAAAGTCTCTACAAATGGTGTATTTTTCTTATTTCAATATTTTGCACAACATAAATCATTTCAGTAATTCTCATAGTGTAATAAGTATATACTGGCTTATTATTATATAAAATGAATTTTAATAAGTTATATAAAAATAATAGAATCAGAATCTCATAGTGTTTTCTGTCTTTTGTTTTCTCATAATGGCAACTGCTATTTTGCTTGCTGAAAAAAATTGAAATGACGGAGTTCCACTGTACCAGTTTCAAATACTGTAGTTTGAATTGTATTTTAACAGTAAGAGTAAAAATGTAATAAAACTTAATAAGATCTCCAATTCTGTTCAGAATATCAAGGGGAAAGTTACAAAGGTTAAACTCACAATTAAATCTTTTTCAATCTCCTCATATACTTTATCCAGAGCTTCATCCCGGTTGGTTGAGGCTATACTGGCAGCCATAAACTTTTTATTCCATTCTTCAAATTCTTTTTCTTCAATTTCCTTATAGCAAAGGCACAGTGTTCTAAGAGTCTCACTGGCAAAGATCTGTTTAATTTAAAAGACAATCCAACCACCCAAAGAACAGTTATTTTTATGTAAATTTGAAATCTCATTTTGCAGTAATACAATAAGATAATTTAAAAAGAGACTGTGAAATGATTCTGTACACATACATTCCATAGAGGAGAGTAAACAAATATTAATACTTTGTTTTCCTAAGAATTCTCAAAATCTTAGGACTGTTTATTTGTAGTTCCCTAATTAAAGGGAATAGTATAACTCTTGTAAATCAAGTCATGAGAATGAACAAAAAACCCTTAACAACTAAGAAAATAAGAGACCAAGGATGGTGCCTTGTGGTATAAAGGTTTTATGAACCAGACCTGACAACTTTACAATTTGTTCGCACAAACAGTTACAAGTTCAGAGACTATGAACTCTCAACCAAGCATTAGTCCCTCAAACCAATTCTGAAAGACACAAGCCATGGTTAAAGCTGAGATAAAACATTTTCATGAAAAAGAGTCTAAAGTTTAATCATGGCAAACAGATTTAAGCCATTTTAAAATAGCTTAAATGTGAACCAGTAAAAATGTTCCATTACTTCACAATCACATCTTGTCTAGTCAAAATAGCAGAACGGGTTCACCCAAGTGAGGGCTTGCTTTCAGACTCTTTGGCAAGTTCTGCATGTATTTGATTAGACCGCCCTCGTTCAAATTCTCATGAGGAATTACCCACTGTAACTGCTTCAACAACACACATATAACCTTAAAATGTGACCCCACCTAGTAAACAACATATTCGTCGGACTTTTTCTGAAGGATCTTTGGCCCCCAAACTCAGACCCTTCAAGTGGAGGGGAAAAAGACCCCTTTATTGAGCACCGACTAAGTGCTGGGGACTGCAAATTGCTTTCCCCTGCACCAACCCTCCATGTATGAACTATCCCCATGCAGGGATAGTTCAGTTCAGTTCAGTCACTCAGTCATGTCCGACTCTTTGCGACCCCATGAACTGCAGCAAGCCAGGCCTCCCTGTCCATCACCAACTCCCAGAGTCCACCCAAACCCATGTCCATTGTGTCGGTGGTGCCATCCAGCCATCTCATCCTCTGTCATCCCCTTCTCCTCCTGCCCTCAATCTTTCTCAGCATCAGGGTCTTTTCAAATGAGTCAGCTCTCTGCATCAGGTGGCCAAAGTATTGGAGTTTCAGCTTCAACATCAGTCCTTCCAATGAACATCCAGGACTGATCTCCTTTAGGATGGTCTGGTTGAATCTCCTTGCAGTCCAAGGGCCTCTCAAGAGTCTTCTCCAACACCACAGTTCAAAAGCATCAATTCTTCAGTGCTCAGCTTTCTTTATAGTCCAACTCTCACACCCATACATGACCACTGGAAAAACCAAAGCCTTGACTAGATGGACCTTTGCTGACAAAGTAATGTCTCTGCTTTTTAATATGCTGTCTAGGTTGGTCATAACTTTCCATCCAAGGAGTAAGTGTCTTTTAATTTCATGTCTGCAATCACCATCTGTAGTGATTTTGGAGCCCAGAAAAATAAAGTCAGCCACTGTTTTCCCTATTTCCCCATCTATTTGCCATAAAGTGATGGGACCGGGGATAGTTCATACAGGCAATTAATGATTCACCCTCCAGGCTTCACTGCCACCATTATATAAAGGCAAAACAATATGAGGGTGGGTATACAATTCTCAGATTTCCAGAAGCATTCTGAAAAACGGTGGTGTCCCTGAACCAAGCATGTGTGCATGCTTATTTGCTCACCTGTGTCTGACTTTCTTGCAACCACATCATCCCCTAAAATAGTGAGTTTGAAGTAATGAAGACCAAACTGATTCTCTAACAAAGACATCGATTATCCAGTGGACTGCTTTCTCATGTCCCATCCTATAGGAATGTTCTCTTGACTTCACTGTACATACGACACTGGAATTCTTGGAGGCCACACAAATACTGAGACGAGAGCACAGGATGGTTATGTAACTCGCTTAAGGCGCCTGGAAGAAAAGACCAGCCTTTCTCCTGGGTCAGTCCTCCAGGTCCTGCTAACCTAGATGCACTGAGCTCTTTCCTAGGAAGTCAGCCTCTATGGCAGAATCAGAAGCAGCCTGCCATATTCCTGCTTGGGCGCTCTTTCCACTCAACTACCCCAAAGCAACAGAAGGGTCAACAGGTAGCACAAAGCTTTCACTCCAGCTTCAGAGATAGTACCAGAAAGGAAGTTTGGAATCCATGGCATAAAGAGCGGAAGTGAGACTTACATCCAGGGCATCCTGTGTTTCTTGTTTCGTAGGATTCGTTTGATGTAACCGCTCATAAATCACAGTGTCGGCACCCTTACAGTAAAGCCTGATATTGCCTTCTGGGGTTCTTACTAGCAGCGAGAGAAGGAAAAGCCAAAAATCAAGTTAATGTTTATTTCTTAAAAGAAAACTCTACAGTTAATCTTCTGAACGGTTACAGTGCTAATCATTCCTAATTAGTTTAAAATAAGCAATGGACCTAGAAAATGTTGCTCTCAAAAGCCTACATAGAAGGGAAGAGTGAAATAAATATGAAAAGATTCCTCTAGTCGGCTCAGTTTTCTATGGAAAACTTATGCTTATTCTTTCAGCAAATATTTATTGGCTCCCTACTGTGTGTTGGTTTTCTCCATATAGACTTCTTTGTCCTTGCCAGCCAGTAGAAATCTTTCTTATCTATAAATCCACAACACTCACTGCCTTTAATTCTCAGACCATTAACATGACTCCTTATGACCATTTTCTTGGCTTTTTTGATCTCTGAAGTACATTAATTCCATTACGTGTCTCACCACTAACTAGATTTTAAGTTCTCTTCAGGTAGAGCCAGGCATGATCATCACAGCCCAGATCAGTGTTAGGCCCACAGGAAGCACTCAGTAAAAATGAGATAATCATTTAACTCAGTAATAGTATCAGTAAGATGAGACTAAACCAGGAAGCAGCTAAACCTTTATATTGGTTAAAAAGTCAATCTCTATTCCTGCCCTGAAAACAGAAGGGGCTTGTGGGCATGGTAGGAAGGGAGGGGAGGGGTGGGGAGGGGAGGGGAGGGGAGGAGAGGAGGGGAGAGGAAGGGAGGGGAGGGGAGGGGAGGGGAGGGGAGGGGAGGAGGGGAGGGGAAGGGAGGGGAGGGGAGGGGAGGGAAAGGGAGGGGAGGGGAGGGGAGGAGGGGAGGGGAAGGGAGGGGAGGGGACGGGAGGGAAAGGGAGGGGAGGGGAGGGGAGGGGAGGGGAGGGGAGGGGAGGGGAGGGGAGGGGAGGGGAGGGGAGGGGAAGCAGGGGCACCATGGGTGTACACACATGGCCGCGTGTGCAATGAGCAGCTCGTGGGAACCTGCTGCACAGCACAGGGGGCTCAGCTCTGCGCAGCCCTCTACGGGTGGGACAGCAGGCCCAGAGGAGGGAAATGTGTATTATTACTGCTGAGTCACACTGTTGTACAGCAGAAACTAGCACAACATGGTAAACTGCTTATACTCCAATTAAAAAATACAATTTAAAAAGTCAGCCTCATGGTGGAAAATCTTACAGACGTCCCTTAACCAAGTGATCCAAGCTGATGTGACCTGCAACCATGTGCCTTCTGATATGCTGTGCTGGGAAGGACACGGCACCAGTCTAGGTACCCTTCCTGCTGACAGGGCACCATCTACATCGAGTCATGAAGGAACACGAGACAAGCCCAAACTGAGGGACTTTCCGCAAGGTAACAGCCCTGTGCTTTTCAAAAATGTCAATGTGCAGAAGATCAAAATTAGGTTGTAGAACTCTCATAGAATAAAGGAGACCAGAGTAATGATCACTGAATGCAGTGTGGCATCTTGGGTGGAGTCCTGAATCAGAAAGAAAACCCCTGGTAAAATTTGAAAGCACTCTGTAGATTACATAATAACACTGCAATGCTGAGTTTTCTGATTCTGATCACCATATTGGACATAACAATAAGTGAAGTTTCTTGATCTTAAGAAATACCTACTTAAGTATTTGGGGGAAAGGGACATTAGACCTCAACGGACATTAGACCTCAATGCCCCTAATCGACTCTCAAATGGTTCAGAAAACAAGAACCTATAAATAACAATGACAAAGAACTTGTGAGCAATGCTGACGACTGGACACAGAAGAGACTGCAGGATTCTTTAAAGCGTTCTTGCAAGTTTTCTGTAAGTTTGCAATGATTTCACACTATGAACTGAAAACATTTCAGTATCAGGAAGTGATCACTGCTTTTTCCTGGGTTCCTGTTACATTGTGCCTGAGCTGGAGGGAGAATCTTCATTCATAAGCACAGCCTCGCTGTTCTCCTGCTACAATTTTCCTGTCCCTGACATCCCGCAAGGCCCCAGCAGAAATGTGTGGAGCCACTCACGATAGAAAAGCCCATGCTGGGGGTCTCCCAGCCACGGAGCTGCCACCCAGGTTTCACAGCTAACAGCCCACGTCGCTGAAGACGTGACGCAAGGTTCAGATCTACTGCGGTTTGTCCCTTTGAGTGATGGACATCGTGTAGAATGAAGCGAGGAAACACTAGTTTCAACAAGTCTGCAGAAGTCCTCCAGGAGTCAAGGGGCTCATTCATTGCTGGTTTTATCCTGGTGTTGCTAAGTAAAATGTGCAGTAGGCACCATCTCAGTGAATGATTGACAGACATACTCCAAGGGAGACCTACCAATTATAGACATCCGCTTCCGGTCACTGTTGAAGTCTAAAAGGGCAAGAACATGGTAGGTCCTCTCCATGCCCAGCTCACTGATGGTGATCGTGTTCTGGGTCCTGGCGAGGAAGACAAAGCCGAAGTTCCTGGCGGCGCTTACGAGAGCACCCTCATCAGGAGAGGCTGCCTGGTAGTTGAGTTGACCTAACAGAAGAGGCAAGAGAGAAAACCAGAAAAGCTGAGTTGGCCAGCGAGTGTTCACCAGTGCGGTTCACACGGGGGGTGAGGATGTCCAGTGATCCCTTGAGACCTATGGGGGATTGGTTCCAGGAGCGTCTGCAGAGAATGAATGCCACGGATGCTCTGGTCCCCTCTAGAAAGTGGCAGACTTACAGTAGATACAGTTGGCACCCTGCATCATGGACACAGAGGGCCAACTCTGTTGCAAAGCCCAAAACATCCCCAAGAAAACACATAGCTGATTCTTAAGGAGTGTGCCAACGGTCACAGTTTTTAAACTTTTATTTCTGATTATAAACAGTAATATAAACTAGAAGTGAAAAAAAAAAATCTGGCCAAGAATAGGGGAAAAAAGAAAATCTCATAACCCTACCATCCAGAGGAAGAACAATGCTATTGATAGCTTTTTATAATTTCTTTCTGTCCTTCCGGAAATGCTTGTTTCTCTAATAGTTTCTGGCATGCTAAGTATACATTTACATCCTGATGATTTTAACACTGTATTTTGAGCATGTTATCACAGCTTTAAAAATTCTATTCCCAGAAATGTAATCTGGGAATGTAATGTGTGACCGCCTTTCCATAATATTTTTACTCCCAAAAATAACACTGTAATAAGAATTCTATACGTGTGTAAAGGTTTCCTGTTTTCTAAGGATAGCTTCCTAGTAATGAAAACACTGAGGTAAACAACACTGATAATTTTTAAGCCTATTGTCACATACATTACTCACTTGCTCTCTAAAAGGATTGAGGTACCAGGTTATCTTCTCTCTAGAACCTTCTTCACCTTAGCAATAGTCTCCTAATTTAAAAAAAAATCTCAAAATGTATCAATCTGTTCAATATCTTGATTTTGAAAGTTATATAATGGGAAACCACATTTATTTCACAACTTGCAAACTTGCTTCACAACAGAAGCAAACCTCTCAATGCCGAGTGAAGAAGCCAGACAGCGCAAGCGCGTAACCACGTAACTCCATCTACACGAACCCCCCGCAGACAAAGCTAACCCGCACTATTCAAAGTCAGCACAGTAGTCACCTCTGGAGGGGCAATGACAGAGAGGGAACAGGGAAGGGCATCTAAGGGATGTATGATGTTGTGTTTGTAAAAATCTGGGCGTGCATGACAAGGGAGTATTCAGCTGGTGAAAATTCACTGAGCTATATGCTTATCTTTGTATGTCAGTAAAAAAAAAAAAAAAATTTTTTTTTAAAAAGCTCTCCCTATCCAAGAGTTTGTGTTTTTCAACTCTTCATTTTTCCACCTCCAAGTAGAATGAAAAGTATGTCTATGGTCAGACAAATTTTCACAGGAAAAGGCATTTCATTGTCCACCACGGTTTGACCAGGCTGCAGCCCACAGACGGGCATCTCTTTACACCGTTTGTCCATAGGGGAGGGCGGACGCTCCAGGGTGAAAGGCTGTGTGCTTAATCGCTCAGTCATGTCTGACTCTTGGCAACCCTGTGGACTGTAGCCCACCAGGCTCCTCTGTCCATGCGGATTCTCCAGGCATTCTCCACTGGAGTGGGCTGCCATTTCCTTCTCCACAGGATCTTCCCAACCCAGGGACTGAACCCAGGTCTCCTTCATTGCAGGCGGATTCTTTACTGTCTGAGCCACCAGGGAAGCAGGCTATTGGTAGAGCTAAATGCCCCATCCTCACATTCTCCTCCCTTGACAGACAAACTCAGATGGTTCACTCTAAGCCAATATTCATCACTCCCAAATACTAATTAAAGATGAGGCTGGTATCTGTTTGTTCACCCAGAAAGACACACACCAGAAGTTACAAATGTACTTGCTAAATCCAGTTATTCTACAAACACACACACATGCCAGACGGTAAAATATTTAACCAGAGCTAAACAAGCAGCAGTGAGATCAGTCCCCTCCCATAAGCAGGTTTCACTGGCAGGGATATATTACATCATACTGAAGGCAAACTTATTCCAACAGAAAAAAAGGAACAAAATGATAAAAGGTGGTAAATTTCCCATGAGCAAAGACAATCCTATCTGGAGCAAACACTGATATTTTTATCATTAAAAGAAAACCCTTCCATTTTGTTCTAGTAATGGAATCACAGGATTGCCAACTAACAGAGATGGGAGAAACTTCAGAGATCTGGTCCAAACTCCAACTTGATGTTTGCAGGAGGAAATCCAGACTAAAAATTAACCCCCTGAAACTTTTCCTGTAAGAAAATTCTTTATTTACCCCACACCGAGGCACAACCAGAGAGACTTTCTTTTCTTGTACAAGCTAATTTGTGGATCACAGAACTGATTCAAATTAAAAAGATGCTCAAACAACAAACCTCACCTCTTATTATCCTGATTCCATAGCTTTCTGTGGCTGATAATTCTAGTCACGAGTCTTAAAACAAGTTACTTCTCAGACTGAATATCCTCCTCGTTTGTAACTTGCTTGTCCTTCCTAAAGACTGTCACTAATCCAGGTCCTAAGTTTCCTTACTGATCTGATGTGTTCTGGCTCCAAACTTCTAAAATTCATCTCTCTAATCACAATCTCATGGTGCATCCATACTTCAGGCCTTCAGGTGAAGACAATATCTCCAAGCCTTTCGAACTCTGGAGATGGCAACCCACTCCAGTATTCTTGCCTGGAAAATCCCACGGACGGAGGAGCCTGGCAGGCTACAGTCGATGGGGTTGCAAAGAGTCAGACATGACTGAGCGACATCATTTTCTTTCTTCTTTCTTTTCAAACTCTGTTCTCAGCCTCTGCAAGGGCAGGAGTCTATGAGACCCCCACCCCGCCCCTATGTACACACACTTTCTCCCAGTTATTCAAGCAAACTCTAATCACAGTACTGCTGGGAAGGGATTTTACAGATATAATTAAGGTCCAAATCTGTTGACTATAAGATAAGGAGATTATCTGAGTGTCCCTAAACTAATTGGGTTAGTCTCAAATCCAGTCAGTTCAGTTCCTTTCAGTGCTCAGTCCTGTCCGACTGTTTGTGACCCCATGGACTGCAGCACACTAGGCCTCCCTGTCCATCACCAACTCCCAGAGCTTGCTCAAACTCATGTCCACTGAGTTGGTGATGCCATCCAGCCATCTCATCCTGTCGTCTCCTTCTCCTCCCCTCTTCAATCTTTCCCAGCATCAGGGTCTTTTCCAGTGAGTCAACTCTTCACATCAGGTGGCCAAAGTATTGGAGTTTCAGCATTAACATCAGTCCTTCCAATGAACACCCAGGACTGATCTCCTTCAGGATGGACTGGTTGGATCTCCTTGCAGTCCAAGGGACTCTCAAGAGTCTTCTCCAACACCACAGTTCAAAAGCATCAATTTTTCAGCGCTCAGCTTTCTTCACAGTCCAACTCTCACATCCATACATGATTACTGGAAAAATCATAGCTTTGACTAGAGGGACCTTTGTTGGCAAAGTAATAGCTCTGGTTTTTAATATGCTGTCTAGGTTGGTCAGAGCTTTTCTTCCAAGGAGCAAGTGTCTTAATTTCAAAGTGAAGTGCAAGTCGCTCAGTCATGCCCGACTCTTTGAGACCCCATGGACTATAGTCCACAGAGCCCCCATTCTCCAGGCCGGAATACTGGAGTGGGTAGCTCTTCCCTTCTCCAGGGCATCTTCCCAACCCAGGGGTCTCCCACATTGCCAGCGGATTCCTTATCAGCTGAGCCACAAGGGAAGCCCTAGTCCTCCAAAGGGACTGGCTTCTTCCCAGGGAGAGAGAGACTGAAGCATGAAAGGTGTGGATGGGAGGGAGATTCTCGGTGGCTGGTTTTGAAGATGGGGGAAACCACGAGGCAAGGAAAGAGAGAGAGGCCTGTGGGAGCAGACAGCAGCCCCAGCTGAGAGCCAGCGAGGAAATGGAGACCTCAGCCCTGCAACCCCAGAGCACTAGATCCTGCTCTCAACTTGGAAGAGGATGCTGAGTGGCTGGACCTGGATTTTAGGGAGGTCCTTGGCACAGAACCCCATCACGCCCTGCGCAGACATCTCATCTAAAGAGCTGTGGGCGAAGGAATGGATGATCCAAGCCACTGCGCTGTGGGCATCTAGTGTAGAGCCGCAGAAAACCAACACAGCTGCTCCACACTCAGCCGCCGCGTGCCCTCCTACACACACTCAACACGTGGGCCACGCCCCCTGTCTGCTGAGCGTCCCCTCGTTGCTCATATTATGCATAATGACCGAAGAGCCAATCTCCACTATTGCAAAAGCGGGAAACTGAGAGCGAAAGAGCAAAGGCACACCAGCATGGCAGAGCGAGAGGACTCGGCTAAAATGAGCTTTAACCTGTCGTCCAAGCTCAAGGAGGTACTGGGTGCTTTCTGGGGCTGAATTTCTCAGCTGTAACATTGGGCGTTGTTATCCCCAAGGTCCCTTCCCATGGACCCTTTCAAGGTGCTTTTATTGGTCGAAGACAAAATCAGACTCTCCTTTACTTTCTGTGCTTAGAAATCCAACTCGCCTCCACTTTCAGCGTCCAAAGCAATTTGCCTGTGATGCGCTGCATGGGGCAAGGTGCCTCAGGGTGTACAATTCTGCCTCGGTGGACAGTGGGACAAAGAGCTGCACATTATCAGGCTGGAAAGGACTTTGAACTCCAGCCCTCCTCCCATGACATGCAGGAAACCACTGCCCAGCAGAAAACGCTAGGCTGCCTTGTGTGTTATGCCAAGAACCCAGACGGGGACCGCCCACCTCCAGCACAGAGCCTAGGACTCTTCCCGTGAAATCCCAGTGGAGAAAGAAGGAAATGGAGACCGCAGATGTATACACACTTGCTTAAGTTGGCAGGTTAACTTTCAAAATAATACCACCACACACTCCAAAAAAAAAAAAAAAAAAAGTAGAATAAACTTACAAATGAGCCAAAAACTAAGAGAACCCAGTTGCTTAAAAACATCATACTTGATTCTTATCATACGAGTAAAATGTGCTTAGATAGTCAAATAGATTTTGACCTCTGCTTCAGTTATTCGTGACCTGATCTTACCTTTTTCTATCTCTCTGATTTGGCCTGTTAATAGCCCCTTCCCTATCTACCCAACCTGAATTCTGCTGTTATCTCAGCTTTATTGCACAATTAGATTCATCCTTGGAGAATGAGTGTCTTTGAAACTTGCTGCAAGATACACATAGCTTCTATACATTTAGTTTTTTATGTCTCCTCTGAAGATTTCATCATCTACATATGAAACCTCAGAATCAGAAAACAAGAAAGGACATCCGTTCCTA
The DNA here is from genome assembly GCF_042477335.2 of Ovis canadensis. Classification (NCBI taxonomy): domain Eukaryota; kingdom Metazoa; phylum Chordata; class Mammalia; order Artiodactyla; family Bovidae; genus Ovis; species Ovis canadensis. Next base: position 70,482,716 of record NC_091267.1, read on the forward strand.
TGCTGAGTGGATTAAAGTGGAGAATAAGTAAGTGATAGTCACTCAGTTGGATTTGACTCTTTATGACCCCATAGACTGTAGCCTTGGAGAAGGCAATGGCACCCCACTCCAGTACTCTTGCCTGGAGAACCCCATGGACGAGGAGTTTGGTAGGCTGCAGTCCATGGGGTCGCGAAGAGTCGGACACAACTGAGTGACTTCACTTTCACTTTCCACTTTCCTGCATTGGAGAAGGAAACGGCAACCCACTCCAGTGTTCTTGCCTGGAGAATCCCAGGGATGGCAGAGCCTGACGGGCTGCCATCTATGTGGTCACACAGAGTCGGACATGACTGAAGCGACTTAGGAGCAGCAGCAGCAGACTGTAGTCTACCAGGCTCCTCTGTCTGTGGAATTCTCCAGGGAAGAATACTAGAGTGGGTTGCCATTCTCTCCACCGGGAGATCTTCCTGACTCAAGGGTCAAATCCTGATCTCCTGCATTGCAGGAAGCTTTTTTACCACCTGAGCCACCAGGGAAGCCCAAAAGTGGAGAATGCACATAACAAAAGGGCACTTTTGGCTCTTTCCAGAATGCACATATGTATTTATGTAATGTATCATTGTGTGAATAGGTGGTAAGATACCTAGCTTTCATTGATACTGGACCATCTTGCGGTAACAAAGCTGGCACAAGCTGCATTTGAGAATTCTGCAGACATGGCAACAACATAAACGTCCGCTGACAGATGAATGGATAAAGAAGATGTGGTGTGTGCGTACACACGCACTGGAATACTGCAGCCACAAAAAAGAACAAAACAATGCCATTTACAGCAACACGGGTGAACCTGGAGGTTATCATACTAAGGGAAGTAAGTTGGGAAGAGAAAGACAAATACCATGTGGTATCCCTCACATGCGGGATCGAAAGTACAACACGGACTTATCCAGGAAGCAGGAGCAACCTCAGAGAACAGACTTGCGGTTGCCAAGGGAGAGGGAGTGTGGGGGAGGATGGATTGGGGTTTGGGGTCAGCGGGTACAAACTATTCTACAGGATGGATACACAACAAGGGCTGATTGCATAGCACCAGGAACTATATTCAATATCCTATGATAAACCATAATGGAAAACACTACGAAACATAAAAATGTATATACCTGTGTAACTGAATCACTTTGCTATACAGCAGAAATTAACACAACAGTATAAACCAACTATAATTTTCTTTAAAAATTAACAAACACAAAAAAGAATTCTGCTTTTCAGAATTCACTTAATTTTCAGAAGTCATTTAATTTGGAGGTGTCTGGGTTCTGGGAAGGACTTGACGACAGCTGGACTGCTATCCATTCGTCCTTTTCTCCAGGTGCAGGGAGAAAGGAGTCGGTGATCTGGTCTAGTTGTTTCATCCGCTGGCTTCTGGGTAAACAGACCAAAATGACACTTGCTAGGAAGAAGAAGCCTTACATCCGAAAAGCCTTCTGCAGGATATCTATGGCAAAGACCTACCCATAGGAAACAGAACCCAGGATCTAGAGGGCAAGTCTCCCTGGAGGATGCCACGTAAGCCGGGTACGTCTCTGGGGTATAAGATGAAGACGTGTCAGTGATGAAACCTAACTGAAACGCCTCTAGTTCACGCAACTCTTCATATGCATTCGAGTCCCAAGCACGAGTTCACTGGCAACTAAAAACAAAAAAAACCTGGTCTCCGGTGTCCAAGATGCGACAGCCACACTCACCGTCGAGCCTGTCCACCATGACGGTGTGACACACCGCCAGCAGGAAAAAGAACTGCCGCACCTCTGGCTCCTTCCCCGACTGGATCTGCTCGATGAGATAATGGTCGTAAAATGCGAGCTTCCCATCGGCGAACGTATTCCAGCTAAAATCCACTGGCTGAAAGAAACGGAGAAGGGAAAATGGGCGTGTACAACAGACGACTCGGGCTTCACAAATGATAGGAACTTTTCTTGGAAGCTGTGTCTTCATGCAAACATCCCCTTAGGATTTTAATATGTTCTGAAGTGTCCAGAGGCTCATATCTGTTTTAACATAGCCTGGTGTGAATCAAATTGCGTCCCCCCCCAAAAAAAGATATGTTGCAGTCCTAACCCCTGGGACCTGGGAATAGGACCTTCTTTGGAAATAAGGTCTTGGTAGATGTAATCAAGAGGAAGTTTATACTGAGCACAAGGAACTATACTCAATACTCTGGGAAAAGATTTTGAAAAAGAATAGATACATGTGTATATTAAATAACTGAATGACTTTGCTGTACACCTGAAACTAACACATTATTAATCAACTATACCCCAATGTAAAAAACGAAAAACAAAGATGAGGTTAAATGGATTAGAGAGACCCTAATCTAGGGACTGGCCTGGTGGCTCAATGGTAACGAGTCCACCTGCAATGCAGGAAATGCAAGAAATGTGGGCTTGATCTCTGGGTCAGGAAGATCTCCTGGAGGACGGCATGGCAACCCACTACAGTCTTCTCGCTTGGAGAATCCCATGGACAGAGGAGACTGGTGAGCTACAGTCCATAGGGTTGCAAAGAGTCAGACATGACTGAGCGACTGAGCACAGATGCACACAACCCAACGACTGGTGTCTTTATAAACGGAAAGAAATCTGGACAGACACACAGGGAGAAGGAAGGCCGGGTGAAGACAGAGGCAGACTTCTGAGTGATGTGCCTGCCGGCCAAGGGCCCAGGACTGCAGGCAACCACCAGAGCCCAGGAAGAGGCCACGACAGATTCCGCCCCAGAGATCCCAGAGGGAGTGTGCGCCTGCCGACTGCTCCATTCGAACTTCTGGCCTCCAGCGCTGCGCTAGAATCCATTCCTATTGCTGTAAGACACCTATTCTATGGGAGCTTGTTACAGCCCAGGAAAGTCATACAAACCCCAAACGACTTCGTCTGTGAAAGGACTCACCTCGATTTTGCTATGACTATTCTGAGAAGCATCTCGATGGTCTCCTGGGAACAAACAGGACAAAATAAATTGAATCAACGGGTCTCATAGCCCGTCTGGGAGCCCGTCAGCAGGGCCCCTTCCTCAAGCCCTCAGCATCCTGCCTTCCTCACTGACATTCTGTGAGTCTGCAGCTCACACCAAAATGTTTCCTCCAAGAGGAAATTTATGATGTTCTCATAGATTTAAAAATAATCAAATTGTTTTTAAATATTTAAATGTTACGGGCATCCACTTTGAATGCAGCACTAGCCTTGTTATAAGTATATAGCACATTTCAGAATATTACAATGGAAATCAATTTTTAAAATATAATTGTGATGAAAAACAAAGTCTACCATCTCAACTATTTCGTTGTTTGTTTTCTGGCCATGCCTCGAGGCTTGTGGGATCTTAGTTGCCTGATAAGGGATCGAATCCAGGCCCCCAGCAGTGGAAGTACAGAGTCCTAAGCACTGGACCACCAGGGAATTTCATCTCAACTATTTTTAAATGAACAGTTCGGTGGCAGTAAGTACAATCACACTGCTGTACAGCCTTCAGCACCATCCATCTCGATGGCTCCTTCATCGAAAGGAAATGCCGTTTTCATTAAACACTAATTCCTCATTCCCTTCTTCCCTTAAACCCTGGCAATCACCATTCTACTCTCTAGCTTTCCGAATTCGACTTCTCCAAGTGTCTCGAAGAAACGGAATCATACAGTATGTTTCCTTTTGTGTCTGGCTTATTCCACGTAGCATAATAACCTCAGAGTTCATCCGTGTGTCACGGTCTCCTTCCTTTTCAAGACTGTGTAATATTCCACTGTGTGTATCCATCACATTTTCCTATCCATTCATCCACTGATGGACACTTCAAGTTACTACTACACCTTCCCTATTATGAATAACGCTACTAGGGACATGGATGTACAAATACCTGTTTAAGTCCCTGCTTTTGGTTCTTTCGGGTGTGTAACCAGGAGCAAACTTGCTGGATCACATGGCAAGCTAACTTTTTGAGGAATATATACCTAATTCTGACTCCTCACCTCCCCACATGTGTGGTCTCAATGCTCCAGTGATGCTGCTTGAGAAACATCACCAGAATAACCACCAGAGCTTTGCACTGGGAGGGGACCACTCCAGGGAGGCAGCCTCTGGTCGCACACGTCCAGAGACAGAGTAACAGCTTCTGCTCACCGTAAATTTGCCCGTTGATGCAGCACTTCTTAAAGGTCATGATGTTCTGCGTGAGGGTCCCCGTCTTGTCTGAGAAGATGTAATGGATCTGCCCGAGCTGCTCATTCAGCGTGGTGGTTCTCGCCTTTGCGGGCGTGTCCTTCTCAGGATAGTACATCTGCAGGTCCCAGTTGATGAAGTAACTCTGGCCAAGACGAATCACCTCCACACTAGCAAGATAAAAGATTACTTTCAATCGAGCTCTCAGATATGAGCGGCAGGCAGTGGATTTTGTCCTTGCTTTGCGATAGCAGCAAGCTACTCATCTACAGGGAGACCAGCCCTGCATTGACCCCTGTGCCCAGCCTCTGGGTTCTCCTGACCAAACACATCTTTCTCCAGCTTCAAGGTCAAAGTGTCCTCTCGAGGTGGTTTCCTACAAACTCCTGAGCACATCCAGCCACGGAACCCTCTGTTCAGAACACACAGCCCATGTGGGTGACGCGGTAACTAACACTGCAGGGGGTACACCCCCCCACCCATGAGACAATATCTGCTCTCTTCTCTCAGTCCCCATCGCACCCAGGGACGATGGAAAGGTATGTTCAACTCTGCCCTCAATTGGAGGCAAAAGGAGTGAGAGCCACTAGGTTATACATCCCTGTGTACTCTCGAGCAGCACAAAGGACTTTTGGCAGATAACCCACAAGCTGCAACTGCACACTGGTAAAAATTATTTTTTTTTAACATTTTTTTAATTGAAGTACAGTTAACTTGCAGTGCTGTGTTAGTTTCTGGTATATAGCAAAGTGACTCAGCAATATACATTTTTTGAGGAACATGCACATAAATATTCTTTTTCAGATTCTTTTCCATTAGAGGTTATTACAAGATATGGAATATAGTTTCCTGTGCTAAACAGTAGGTCCTTGTCGTTTACCCACTTTGTGAGTGAAACTGTTAGTCACTCAGTTGTGTCCGACTCTTTGGGACCCCATTGACTGAAGCCCACCAGGCTCCTCTAATTCTCCAGGCAAGAATACTGGAGTGGGTTGCCATGTCCATCTTCAGGGGATATTCCCAACCCAGGGATCAAACCTCGGTCTCCTGAATTGCAGGCAGATTCTTTACCATCTGAGCCACCAGAGCAGCTCATTTTTTATATATTCCTAAATTCTTATAAGATTATAGAATGTCCAAAATACAGTACTCTAAAAGGATCATTCCTACTTGAAAACTATAACTGATTAAATCCACCTCAGTTTTAAGGAAGGTGCTTACACATCCAGCCACTGTTCAGTGGGCAAAGGATGTCTGTAACGAATGGAACTAAACAGATGGAACAATAACTCCCTTCTTTTCTGCTCCCTTATATGCTTCATGAGTGCCTAGTATTACCAGACATCATCCTAGGTACAGGGGATACGTCAATAAACAAAAGTGACAAAAATCCCTGCCCTCAAGTAAACATATACTATATTAGATGGTGAGAATCATCTGTAGAAAATCAAAGCACCGTAAAGAGAGGCAGAGACCGACAGGCAGAGAAAGTGATGTTGAAGACAGAGAGGGTCAGGAATAGCCAGGGGTATAAGGTGAGCTTTGAGCAGAGCTCTCAAGGAAATGAAAGAGCAACCATGTAGATATCGAAGAGAAAGGATATTCCAGGGAGCGGTCAGAGCAAGTGCAAAGGCCCTGGGGCAGGTGCTGATACCACTGAGACATTCAAGGAGGCTCAAGGTGAGGGAGCCTGGGGAGTGGGTGGAGGTGCAGGTCATGACCGGGTATGCAGGGCAGTGTAGTGGGTCCCATGGGCCTGTGGGCGCAGTGTGACTGCGGTCAGTCTATTCTGAATGAGACAGAAAGCTACTGTGGGGCTAAAAGCAGAACAGAGATACTATCTGAAATGACCTGACTGACGTATGCTTCAAAAGGACCTTCGCTTCCAAGAGAAACAAACCAACAAAAAAATCATATTAATCACATGACATGACTTTTTAAAACCTAAAACTCCATATACGGTTTACGTATAATATACATGTGTGAAAGTGTCAGTCGCTCAGTCATGTTCAACTTTTTGTGGCCCCATGGCCTGCCAGGCTCCTCTGATCATGGAATTCTCCAGGCAACAATACTGGGGGCTTCCCTGGTGGCTCAGATGGTAAAGAATATGCCTGCAATGTGGGAGACCCAGGTTCGATCCCTGGGTTGGGAAGATCTCCTGGAGAAGGGAATGGCAACTCACTCCAGTATTCTTGTCTAGAGAATTCCATGGACAGAGGAGCCTGGTGGGGTACAGTCCATGGGGTCACAGAGTCAGACAGGACTGAGCAACTAACACTTTTACATTTAAGAACACTGGAGTGGGTTGCCTTTCCCTTCTCCAGGGGATCTTCTCGACCCAGGGATTGAAACCAGGTCTCCTGCGCTGCAGGCAGATTCTTCACCGTCTGAGCCACCAGGGAGGCCCTAATACATATGTACAAATTCAGACAAAACAGTCTGTATAGTAGTCCCCCTAACAAAGGTAAAATCATCTCAGTTTTTTTTCAAAGTAACTGCAAACACATGGCTCCCCAGGGCTTTACTTCACATGAAAAGAGCGATAGTAACTACAGCTAATAAAATTAAAACTAAAACAAATGTACGTGTAATAAAATCAAAATAAAACAAACACTTCTAATTACAGGTGTGCGTGCAGTCTTATATGCCTCTGGGCTATTACTTATGGGAACCAAGAGCAGACTCTGGCTGCTGGGGATATTTCAAGGCACAATTTTTTCCCAGTGGTTTAAAGTTCAACTAACCAGAGACAGTGAAACTTGATATTAAAAAAGCAAAACAGGAAAAAGTATCAGAAAACAAGGTGATGACCATCTATCAGACATATGACCCTCTTTTATTACTCTTTTATCACAGTTGGGGTTGAGATGAGAAAGAGAACATTTTGAGACGCGAAATGTGGGAGGCAGCGTTCAGGAAGCCCAGTGAGTTTTACAAGCTGGAGATATACCAGGTAGTGATACAGAAGATACAGAAAAGAGGTTAGGATAGGCCCTGAAACGGAGAACAACTAAGTTATTCCATGACATCTAAATCTTCATCCAGCTCTTTCTGATGCGTGAGCTTGAGCTTTGGAGCCCAGTCAGAAGGAATCCTGCCAAGAAAGGGACTGCAGGAGTGGCGCTTGACCTCTGAACTCCAGCAGCTTTATCTGTCAAGAGGTCAAGATACAAGATGCTGTGCCTAGCATGGAGCAGACATGCAGTGTGAATTTCCTCTGCCCAGATCACCCTCAATTCTGAAGTGAGAGCTCTTTTCTTATTTGTTCCTTATGACCTTTAAAACAAGTATTGCCAAAATTGAAGGTGCTGAATTGGCAAGGTGTACCAAATTCTTCTCTTAAAGCAGAAGGCCAAAGAGAAGTCAGCCTTACCTGACATAGAGAGAGATGGGCACCAGGGTGTTGAGAACAATGATGTAGCCCCAGAAATTTAGAAATCCACGGTAGGAGGGTGTAGCATCTTCTCCATCATAGAGGTACCAGGAAAAATTGCCAACTTGAGCTTCCCAGTAAGCATGGCCGATGGCAAGACCCGCAGAAAGCAAGATGAGAACAACAAAGATCTGAAAGACGCACAGTAGTTAGGCTTAATGCTAAGGACACATTCCCAATCCCATGCATTGTGCAGACTCTAATTTACCTTACTCAATACTTTACATGTGTATGATAATTCAGTATGCTGTAAAGGCAACACAAAAGATGCTGATGCTGCAAAGATTGAAAGCAAGAGGAGAAGGGGACGGCAGAGGATGAAATGGTTAGATATTATCACTGACTCAACGGACATGAATATGAGCAAACTCTGGGAGACGGGGGAGGACAGAGTCCATGGGGTTGCAAAGAGTTGGACACAACTCAGTGACTTGAACAGCAACAACAAACTCACTTAAAATAGAGACAATGCCATAACAACTCCTTCAGGGGACTTTTCTGGTGGTCCAGTGGTTAAGACTCTGTGCTTCCGCTGCAGGGGGCACAAGCTCGACCCCTGCTCAGGGAACTAAGCTCCCATATGCCCCATGTGGCAAGGACAAAAGGTAAATAAATAAACAGAAAGAATGCTTTGAAAGCCTATTCATTTCTGTGGTTGATTAATTTATCCTATCTACCATATACAAGGTAAGGTTATATTCCTAAAATTATCTTTCAGAAGAGAAGGTGGTGTTTTATATTCAAATCCTTAAACATTCTCATAATATGGAACATTATCTCAACAACTTTTCCTTTGAGCAATAACATCATGTTTGGGGAAGATAAACTTACTTGAGCATGAACAATTTCAAAGAAGGCAAAATTGGGATTCTTACAGAAAATGTTCAATGGAAATGATTAAAAAAAAAAGAAGAAGGCAAGGAAATTTTATGCAAATTTGGGTAATTATTCCTGAAAGTTTAATGATCACTTAACATTTAAGATCCTTTAAGAAGCAATACAGTAAGTATTCTATTGTGTGAAAACTGAGTATATACCTAAGGAATGAATAAAAAGGTCAATAGTCAACTGGGTATTTAAGATAACTGTAAACACTGGGTACTTGTGAGGAGGAAGAAAATTTCCAAGGCAAATTTAAATTTCTGGACACAGATTCCAAAAGTGCTGTATTTCAAAAGAACTTGGCACAAAGGAGAGAAGACAAACTCCTTGAGAGGGCTCCAGCCATAAGCAAGACAGTGACATGGAGGATGCACCAGAAGAGTTCAAATGAAAATTTCATGAAATGTGAGAGCAGGGAAAAAAGAATTTTTTCTTATATTAACACATTACTATTATGTGCTTTTGACCATATAAAGTATTGGAAGTATTATAAGTCCCTAAAATGTTTTGTGCTCAAATTAAACGGGATCAGATAAGATGCTGGAGTACAGGGACAAGGACGTCACCTGTCTTGTGAACACATCAAAACTAAATACTTGAAAGAAAACCCTTACTGGCAAGTTGCAGGAGTGCCTAATGTTTAGGGCCACTCTATGTGCAGAAGAGTGGACACAGCAGGTTTAAGACTGCCATCCTTAGAGGCCTGTTGACACAGTGGGCCGTTGGCTGGCAACAGGAAACAGATTTTGGAAGGGCTTCCTGGTTCCTTATTTCTTATTCTCTGATAAGAATGACTCATTGTGCCCAGCTGTTTGTGTAAAACAATATGGTTTATACTGACTACCCAGAGTCCTTTAGGGAGTCCAGAATTTGGCACACACCAGGCAGACAGTGCCTACATGGCCAGGCCCCAATAAAACCCAGGCAACGCGTCTCTCATGAACTTTCCTGGAGAGCCAACATTTCACACGGGCTGACACAGACTGTCGCTGGGAGGATTCAGTGAGTCTGTTGTGAGTGACCCCACTGGGAGAGGACTCTTGGAAGCTCATCCCTGGTTTTCTCTGCACTTTGCCCCATGAACCTTCCTTTGCTATCTTGCTTTGTAATAAGCAATACTTATCATAGTAAGTCCTAACTATGAGAACAATTATAGGCTGAATTCAAGTCTTCCTCATGAATCATCAATACTGGGAGTGGTCTTGGAGATAGATCTTTGACTCACCTTACACATGAACTTGCCTTATATTTGGACTTACACAGTATATTTTGGGGGATAAAGGTTTGTTTTTAAGAGAGCTATCCCTGTGGGAAATTAACAGCAGTAAAATCAATCTTACATTGACTTCAGGGGCGTAGTCCTACGAACTTAGATCTAAGACTCCCTAGTTTCCCAACTGATGACTCTATAGGGTGATCACTCAGGTATCAACTCAGGGTACCCTACAACTGGGATTCACATTCCCAGAGAGAGTCTCCTATTGGAGATGTGGCATTTCTGAGAAAAGGTAAGGGAATCTCTTCTCCCCCGCCTTGTGAATTTTTCTACTTGGCCCACAGAGGTAAAATTTCTTTGCATTAGAAAAACATACAAGAAAACTAGAGCAAAAGATAGCAATCTACCAAAACAGAAAATAAATACCGTATAAACCATGTAGTTCATCAAGTAATCAATTTTAGTTCTTTTAAATCTGGTTTTCCCACTATTCTTCATTATTTTAGAGTCAGCACCTAGAAATGGAAATTTCAATCTGATCAATAATTGGGAAAATCAATTCACTAGCATGTCAATAAAATAACTCTCTTGGGTTTCAATAGAGAAAGGACAATCAGTTTCCTCATTTACATCTTTAATGAGCCTACAGATCAATTTCCCAAGAGACTTCAAAAGTACCTGCAAAAATGACCAATCCATGGCAGAAATCGGTGTTCCTGATGACACAACCACGTAATAAAATTTTATCAGCATCCAAAGGAAAACTTGTGTTTTTCCAAAATAGTGTTCCTGTAAACTTATCTAGTCGGTTATTCGGTTCCTCACATTCAATAAAACCTTTTAAAAGAGATATGATTCACATAAGTACTCACATATGAAAGATTTTCTGGTTTTAATTAATATACAGACTGAACGAAGCAACGGAAATTTAATACAAAGTAAGACATGTTAGGGCTTTCCTGGGGGGTTAGTGGTAAAGAACCCCCCTGCCAATGTAGGAGACGCAGGCTTGACCCTGGGTCGGGAAAATCCCCTGGAGAAGGAAATGGCAACCCATGCCCTTATTGTTGCCTGGAGAATCGCGTGGACAGGGGAGCCTGGTAGGCTACAGTCCACGGGGTTGCAAAGGGTCGGACACAGCTTAGTGACTAAACAACAAAAAGACATATTTGCACAAACCATCAAATGTTGCCAGTGAGCTTTCTTCTTGGAGACACTGGTGTGTGATTTCAAGTGCCATTTTGAACTTTAAGTTGGTTTCTCTAAAGGGAAAGGAAACAAGAATTACATGAGCAAATTTCAGAGTTGGAAAAGGAGTATAAAGAACACTGTACGAAGTAACATTAGGTATACAGGAAGCGAAAGCTAAATAATTAGCCTTTTCTGTTTTCAAACTCTCTATTCTCCTTGGAACTTCAGCTTTGGATGTAGTTATCCCCTGAACTAGAGGAAAACTCCTGACCCAGGAAATGTTGGCCCCCTTTTACTGTTTGTTACTATGAGGCAACCTGGGTAGGCCCCAGGTACCCAGAAGCTTCCTGTCTCTCTCCTTACTAACTTTAATTCTTACCACCAGCCAAGACTACCAAACTGCTATTTAAAACTTTCTTTCTAACATTTAATCACACTAAGATAACTCTAGGATACATATTTGTTACAGAAAGGGTCAAGACTCTATTAGCTTAATATTGCCCAGAGTGAATAACCGGATCCTTTGAAAGATGAATTCTTCAAAAAAAAAAAAAAAAGAAAGAAAAATGAATTCTATCTAAGGAAGGAGGTGATCACCTTACCCCCAGTACTAAGCATGTTCACCCATCCACACACACACACAGTGGAAGGCAAAACAGAGGCAAGAGGACCCCCAGGGCCAGGCTGGGCACATGCACCCTGGGGAGCAAGCCAAGCTTCCTGCGGTGAGTCATTTATTTCAAGCCCCACGAAGATGGACTGGGGATTCCCATCTACTAAGAAGTGGACCAGCAGTTCTCAACTTTCCATTCTGTTTGCTCTGAAAGGGCATGCTAGGGGTTTCTATCTTTGCAAAACTTCAGGATCTTTCACTTGTGGGAATAAGAGCTGTTTTACAGTTTAGGTTGAACGATCAACTGACTGACTTACAGACCTCGCTTTGACTCGGATGATCTCAGTCTCCATAGAAGCTTATGCCCATCGTGGGTGTGAGAAAGGGGCTGATGCCAAGAGAGGAACACAGGCAGCAGCCTGGGGAGTGAGCAGAGGGGGCAGCGCCCCAACTCTGCCACCCCTGTGTGACCTTGGGCGGGCTACCTCACCTCCAGGGCCTCAGTTTCCTCACGGGGTATGTCAAGGTGATAACACACATCTCATACGGTTGCTGGAAAGATAAAATGAGGAACTTCCCTGGTGGTCCAGGGGCTGGGACTCCGCATCTTTAATGCAGGGGGCCTGGGTTCGGTCCCTGGTTGGGGAATTGGATCTTACATGCTGCAGCTAGGACCCAGTACAGCTCAATAATAAGAAAGAATACTGATTTTTTTAATTAAAAGAAAAAAAAAAAAGATTAAATGACCTACCATGTAAAACTAATGCAACCTAGTAGGTCTTCCATAAATGTACTGAAAACTGGCCAAAATGGTCCAAAAAATCCTTTCAAGCGGTGGCATAGTAACAAAAACCATCAAAGGGAGAGAACTGTCCACCGGCAAAGACTTTAAAAATCTATTTTTTTCCCCCGAAATAGTTACTAGCAGCCGTTTGTCAGTCTGCCACTGCTCAGCAGTGGGTAGAGGGCTCAGGCACACATTCTGTAATCAGAGCTTTACTCTCCTTGAAGATAGGCTCGCAAACACAGAATAAGGCCAAGAGAAGTTGGCCTACTAAGGAGTCGGACCACTGCCGTCTTCTTGCTTGTCCTACGAGTACTCACTAGGGAAAAAGGCAAAGACAACGAGAGGTTGGTCTCCTACAAGGAGAGGTTGCTGGGCATCCAGCGGGTAGAGGTAAGGCCAGACCTCAGGGCTTCCCGTCCAAGTGCACAAGTTTCACGTAACAATGGTCAGCCTTCCAAAGATGAGCTTCCCAACCTGCCCGCCTAAGACCCACTCACCCATCCAGTTCGGCCGTTTCCACGTAGCAGAGGCTGTTAGGTTCGGAGCTCGACAGCAGCAGGATGTCAGCCTGTTTGAAACAAAACACACCAGTAACACAGAGACCCCCACACCCGAGGCAGAATCGAACGCCAGGTCAGATGGAAGGGTAAGGAATGAGACAGCAGAGCTTGAGCCCACTTACTGGGATGAAGTCATTTTTTTTCAGGCGAATGACATCTCCGACTTGAATGTCTTTCCACTTGGCAACTTTGAACCTGAATGTAGAAAAGAATGATAGTTCAGTGGCACTCTTCAAGTTACTGGCAGGGGATTTGGATTATGTTGTCTGGGAGCCAAAAATTCTGGGGAAGGTATATCCCAGGGGAAGGTCAGCCAGAAGGTCAGCCAGCTGATGATTAAGGGGTCATGAGGATCGTCTTCTCCTCTGGAGGAAGAAACAAAGGCGGCTCTAATTTTGCTGCGTTCCTTTCCATCCTGCGTTGCGTGATCGGGGCTCAGCGGGTGCGCATTAAATGTGCAGGAAGGAGACACGTGCCACCCCTCTGTTTTTGCTCATGTCCTGTGCTCCCAGCCCCTCTGCTTCCTTCCACTCAGTCACCTATCACCTGCTGATCCCAGGAGAGGGAAGCATTCTGGACCCCACATAGCCACCCGAATGCTCACGATACTTTGGTTTCCATACACATTTGGCTGCATTGGGTCTCGGTAGCAGCACTCGGGATCTTTGATCTTCATTGCAGCATGCAGGGTCTTTAGTTGGGGCATGCAGACTCAGCTGCACCATCTGGGATCTGTTTCCCCAACCAAGGATCGAACCTGGGTCCCCTACATTAGGAGCCCAGAGTCTTAGCCATGGGACCACCAGGGAAGTCCCCAACTCTAGTTCTTAACTTGTCTCCTCTCTAGTGTTTAAACTTATCTTTTTAACGAGTGTATCACTTTTCTAATAAACCTTATAAGAATATTGATAAAATAAAAAGATTGCTTCCTTTGGTATTAAATTCTCCTGGAAACACCCATTTGACTGTCTAACAAATGAACATTTAAAAAAATTTAAAATATAGTATGGTAGACCTCAGAGATACTGCAGATGATGAGATTTCAACACAACTAATTCTAATAAAACTCAGCTCATAACAAGAAAGATAAAAACAAAATGCTCTGAAAGCCCAGCAAAGGGAGGGACCACTATAGCTGGGGATTCCTGAAGGGTTTCAGGACGTTTGGGCAAATCGCTGGGGGAGAGCGGAGATGGAGTCGCACACTCCAGGCTGAAGGAAACTCAGGAGGACTGAGGACTCAGACCTCCAGCAGGCAACTGCCTGGACTCCAACCTGGGGACAGGCTCGTCTCAGGAAGTGGAGAGAGGCCTTTACCAGGAAGAGGTTCATGCGCCTTTTGACTTCCAAGTTCCTAGTTATCTCTAAGGTTGCTTCTGGATGTATTGTATATTACATCCTTGGATGAAAAGACACGTTCAGAAAGGCACAGTACCTGCCATCCTTAATGACTTCACACGTCCTATTGTTGATTTCCTTGTCCATTTTATGGCGCGCCTTGAGAGGAGGGATGAGGAAAGGTTATTTTAATCATCTTAAAACGGCCAGTATGAATGCCACTAGAAAATACGCTTGCAGCGGTGAGGAGGAGATTGCTTGAGAAATCCTTACCACATCATCCACAAGGTCTTTGATGGCCGTGACGCCCAGCACCACAAGCAAGGGCACCAGCGTGGTGTACCACGCCAGGGTCGAGATTTGAGGGATTGCCTGAAAGAGATTGAAAAATGGCAGACATGTGTGCTTGGGAAGACACAGCAGAGCTACAGGCAGGCAACCGCTAATGTTAAGCCTGATCCCCACCATCATCCAGCTGGCATCCTGCACAGCAGCCATGGAAAGGTGCCGAAGCACCCAGCTAACCCTTCTCCTGCCTCTCTCTCTAGCTTCTGGCTTCCTGGAAAAGAGCCTAGAGACAGAGACGCGTTACAGTAAAACCCACACGATCTTTTCGGCCAACCCAATACTAACCTTGCAGACTACAAGAATTACGTGAAGGAACAGTGCAAGGAAAGGCCCAAGGCTGTTACCAGTACCCGCACCTGGATCGCTGTGCCTTCAGGAAAGATAATCAAGGTGTGGGGAGATGGGGGGAGGCAGCTCATTTCCCACGTTACTGTGACTATAGTAAGGCAGAACGCCCCTTTTCCTTCTGGAAGGAAGGAAGGGAAAGCGGCCCACCCGTCATGGAGCAGCACCGTAAACTTGGCATGTTTCTCTCTACACGAGCCTGTCTCTAAGGCCCCGCTCGATAAGACCACGCCTTATGATCAAGTCAGCAGGTCTCAGATTCCACTAAATCTGCTCAGGGTCTAGCTCTGCCTCCTGAGTCTTCCCTCCACCCGTGCGTCCGCCATCTTCACTCAGACACACAGGTTACAGTTTCACAGAACTACACTGGGCGAGTCCCAGCAGGTGAGACTATTCTCGAAATCAAATGCTTGACATAAAGAATATGATGAAACCAAGTGGAGATGCCATCCTTTGTAACTGGCGCATCAAGTGCTAAAGGTGGAAACTCTAGCAACTAGAGAGTATATACTTTCTTTGATCATAAAGCAGTTCCTAGGTAGATAAAAGTAATGCTCTCCAGATTAAGTGGACTTCTTGCCCCAAGTAGGAGAAAAAAAAAAAAAAAAGGCCTTTTCAGTGTAAAACCAGGTCAGAAAAATAATTATGAAAATTGTGACAAAAATCCTAATAAAAATCAATAACCTTTTGGCAACTAAATAAAAAATAAAAGCCAAGCATGTAGATTTAATTTTAAGGTACAACTGTTTCACAAACTGAACATTTGAATTTGACTCACTTCAGGAAAATCATTTTAACAATGACATCAGTATGTTTTCACTGACGTAAGTATGAAACTGAACTTTTTAAAAAACAGAATTAAAATAACATCTGCATCTGCTCAGGTTCAGTGTTCATGTAACACTGTTTGTGAACTGATTCTGGGTATTAGTCACACTCTCTTACATCCAGAACCCAGATGACCATATAGAAAACTTTCACGATTGTTTGTATTTTATGTACAATTTAAACACTAACAACCTGAATGTTACTGAGTCATCATAACTCAAAACAGATTTAAGATATGAAAGGGTATTATTACCTGTAAGATGAGAAGGACCAGGAAATAGAAATTGGCTGCTCTCTTAAACTGCTCAAACAAATTCATTGGTAGAAAGGTCAACGCATTGTATTTGTATGTTTTAATTGCATTATTCTGTCGGGAAAAATGAGAAAATCATTCTAAACGGTCCCATGCTTACCACAATACACAATGTATGAAGTGAAAGTCACTCAGTTGTATCTGACTCTTTGTGACCCCATGGACTGTATAGTCCATGGAATTCTCCAGGCCAGAATACTGGAGTGGGTTGCCACACTCTCCTCCAGGGGATCTTCCCAACCCAGGGATCGAACCCAGGTCTCCCGTATTGCAGGCAGATTCCTTACCAGCTGAGCCACCAGGGAAGCCCATGAATACTGGAGTGGGTAGCCTGTCCCTTCTCCAGGGGATCTTCCCTGACCCAGGAATTGAACCGGGGTCTTCTGCATTGCAGGCAGATTCTTTACCAGCTGAGCCACGAGGGAAGCCCATGAATACTGGAGCGGGTAGCCTATCCCTTCTCCAGGGGATCTTCCCTGACCCAGGAATTGAACCAGGGTCTTCTGCGTTGCAGGCAGATTCCTTACCAACTGAGCCACCAGGGAAGCCCAGACACAAAAATCAGCCCTGTGGCCTACAGGCATGCAAGGCTATAATTTGTTTGAAAGATACTGAGATTTTCTTTAAGTTTTTACTTCTAACTGGGCCTCGAAATGACACCTTGGAGGCTTACGTCAAGAGAGTCACAAGACACAGAGATTTCACCTCAAAGGTCTCTTTGGCAACTCTCACTGTGACCAAACAGATTCTGCTGTTGGGTTTCTTGATCCTTAGAGCCTCTTAGAAAATAGGGCAAAGATGAGAAAATGAGATGTGTCAACATGGGTGGAAAAGGAACATTCTTATGAGAGCAATGGAGGGTGTATAAGGGTCAAAGACACAGGTGTGGGTTGAACTGTGTGCCCCCCAAAGATACACTCAAGTTCTGACCCTGTGATCTGCGATGGTCATCTTACTGGGTTAGCCAAAAAGTTTGTTTGGGTTTTCCCATCAGATGGGACAGAAAAATCCGAACAAACTTTTTGGCCAACCAAATATTAGAAATATGTTTTTTGCTGAGGTGATCAAGTTACAGTGAGGTCACCTTGGATTAAGGTGGATTAAGGCCTAATGCAATGATTAGGCCTGCTGGCCTTTGTAGAGGAAAACTGGACACAGGCAGAGAAACATACAGGGAGACAGAGACTGGAGTGGTGTGTCGCTAAGGATCACCAAGATCTGTTAGCCAGAGACCAAGGAGACATCTGCAGCAGCCTCTCCCTCGGATCCCCCAGAAGCAATCAGTCCCCTGACACCTTGATTTTAGACTTCGGGCCTTTTCAAATTGTAAGAGAATAAATTTCTGCTGTTTTACACCACCCAGTTGCTGGTATTCTGTGAGCAGTCCCAGGAATCTAACAGACAACATGTCAGCCCAGACTCAGCTCATGTTCTTTATATTTCAATGGTAATAAGCATTTTGGGGGCAAAAATATCTTCAAAGTCTCTGAATCCATCACAGGCCAAGGATGGAGAGATAAGTTACCAAGATTCCTTTCAAATTCTTATTACTGTCAAAAAGCGAGGCATCTGTGACATTACTGTATGCTCTTTGATAAAATTTTTTAAAAAGAGCTTTGTATATTCAGAGGGAAAATTTCAATCAACTTTGTTTTGTTTCACACTGCCCCATACCCCTTAAGGTAGTTCATCTTAATGCAATGAGAAAAAAGGACACTTTAGGAAATCTAAAATAAGACACAAGTGGATTTATCTGGGAAACAGAAGCAGACTCACAGACATAGAGAACAGATCTGTGACTGCCAGGGAGAGTGGACTGGGAGTGTGGAGCTAGCAGATGAAAGCTAGTATATACAGGATGGATCAACAGGGAAGTCTTATTCAATGTCCTGGGATAAACCAGAATGGAAAAGAATTTTTTAAAGAAATATACATACATATATATATATAAACTGAATCACTTTGCTGTACAGCAGACATTGATACAACATTGTAAATCAACTGCACTTCAATTTAAAAAAATGACATTCTAGAGAGCTAACAATGACGGTCAATGGCCCCAGGCCAGGGGTTACCTGGAAGGCAGGTGTCACACAAAGCAAGTAGGCATCATGGCTATCGGGAAAATCAAAAACAAAAACTGGCTTTTAATAAAGCTAACGAATTAAAATCAACTTACCGCATACTTGCTCTCCTTAATGCAAAAGAATACTGTGTTCATAAACTGAGGTTGTTCATGGAAGCGTCGGTCATTGGCTTTGACTTGCCATGTACAGTCTTCAAAAAAGAAAGAGAAAATTAGCCTGTTGCTATGGGCTGAATTATGTCTTTCCTAGACTCACACATTAAAGCTCTAACCCCATCCTGTACCTCAGAGTATGACCTTATTTGGAAATAAGATTCACTCAGATGCAAGTTAAAGTGGGGTCATTGGAGAGGACCCTAACCCAACATGACCGCTGTCCTTAGAACAGAAGGAAGCCAGGACTCAGAGATGCCCACGGAGGGGAGACAGTCAAGCCAAGACTCAGAGATGCCCACGGAGGGGAGACAGTCCAGCCAAGGAGTGAGGCCTGGAACAGACCCTCCCTCACAGCCCTCAGGAGGAATCAACGCACCACCACACACCGATCTCAGACTTCTAGCCTCCAGGACTGTGACATAACACGCTTCTGCATTCAAGTCGCCCAGTTCGTGGTAATTTGTTAGGGCACCCTCAGCAAGCCAATGACCATGTTATAAATTGACCACTATTCATAGAACGTTTGATTCCAAAAGAGAAATCCTCATTTAAACATGGCCTGAACAAAAACCCCAGAGCCCCACAAGGTCACAGCTAAATTAAGTTAAATTATTTCTTCAAACTCATTTACTTGGTTTACAAAAAGTGTGTGTGCGTGCTGTCGCTCAGTCGTGTCCGACTCTTTGCGACCCCATGGACTGTAGCCCGCCACACTCCTCTGTCCATGGGATTCTCCAGGCAAGAAGACTGGAGTCGGGTGCCATGCCCTCCTCTTTCTATTTTATGGTAAAATCTGCAAATGGTTAACGGTTTCATGTGGCTCTCAGATGACTCGTGACATAGCCCTGGTCACCAGTGTCTAGAACACCTCTGAGAACTGCTGTTTGAGAATTCAGGAAGGTTGAAAAGAAAAATTATTAAGATTCCTTAAAAAGGGAGAAATGACCAATGAGAAGGGATAAAAACCAAAGTCAGAAATGCTCAAGAGGAAAGAATAAGCCACCCTGTTCATGCGCTGGATTCTTCGCCCTCCTTGTGGCTCCTTAAATTTGCTTCATAATTAAGTCCTCCAGCCAACGGTTCCTCTGTCTCCACATGACCCCCTCACCTCCAGCCTGGTTTGATTGGGATGCTTCAGACTGAAGGTGGTATCTGACCTCAAGTAGGGCAGTGGATGTCTATCAGAAATGACCTTGGTCTCTTCATTTTACACTGTGAATAAGACCTTGGAGAGCTTGGAGAAAGCAACTGGTGTCTTCGTCTGCTGCACCCTGGACTTAACTACAGCAGCATCTGTAGTTAATTTCAGAAATCGGATTGCTGTCAAGTAATCAAAATAACTATTTCTAACAGGGTTCCTCATTTGGCCCAATTCAGACAAATTTGGCCTAATTTCAGTCAGCAAAGTAACCGATTCCTTCTCCTGATACTTTTCTGAGTTTCACGCTAATTGCTTGAGGAGTAGCTCAGTGAGAGACCATAAGGAAAGTGAAAACCGTTTCTGTGGCCAAATACATTTGTGAAACACAGCATCCAACAGCCTCCTCTGGGACATTCAATGGACCCACTGCTGTATTACAGTCTCTGAGAAGCCCTATAGTAAAGAACTTAGTTTTATTTAATTCAATCTTTTCAAAATTAATGTGACCAGGGGCACATTTTTAAAAAATTTCACAGAACATCTATTAATATGGTTTGAGAAGTGTTGTGTTAAGCGCATGCCTTTAAGAAAGGTAGCAAAATAGCACTTGGAAATATTTACGTTTTGGATCAAACATTTACTAAGTACCCAGTTAAAACAGAGACCCTTACTGGACACTTGGACCCCAAGGCTAATTTATAGAAAAAGTAGAAATCTTGTACCATTTTCTAGAATGGAAATATTGACCAAGAAAAGAGAAGTAAGATATTAACTAACAAAAATAATTCACCTTCACCTGATGACCCTTTGGTTAAAAGCAAGAAGGAAATTAACTCAGAAGGGTTGTGCCTAATAAAACCATCAATGCATTTACCAACAGCCACCGGCTCAAGATTACCTGGAAAACATGTATGTAACACAGATAAGTATGGCTACATGTGTTGGGTGTTGTGGTCACCAAGTCCTTTGACCATCACCATCTGGCAGAGAAAGTCAGTTTTACCTGACCCCTCATTCTGAACTCTTGATTATGGACAACTCTGCAACCAAAAAGCTGTATTGGTTGGTACGAACTACAGCAAACCAGCAGAGTTAAATGATCACAAGTTTAGCATCAGAAAACAAACAAAAAGCAACCCAAGAGGGAAATGGGTGAAGGACAAATAGATCATTCATACAAAGAGAAATTCAATGGCTCTTAAAAATATGAAAAGATACCCAAGTTCATCAAAAAACAAGGACAATTCTTCAGTGAGGTACCCATTTTTATCCCACAAAGGCAAAATAAACAGGCCCTCTTAGGTGGTCTCTGCAGAGAACAAGTTGGCCACATCTATCAAACTTCAACACAGACATGCTCCCTGAGTGTGTGTACACTCTTGGATAAAGAAATAACATATCTCAGGGCTATTCAATGCAGCCCTGTTTATCAGGGAGATTAGAAACAGCCTAAATACCACTATGAGTAGCTGGTTAAATATCCACACAATGAAAGTCTGTGTGGTCCACAAACAAGAATGAAGTAGCTTTATATGTACCTCATGACAGGGGAGATCGTCAAATTACCCTGACCGTGCAGGCGTGTAACACACAGAATGAGTGCACACGAGGGATACACACACTTGCACACGTGTGCCTATGTGTGTATGTATCTATGGGTATGTAAGGTCTCACATTTTGTAAGTATTCTTTGCAGAAAGTGGTGTCTGTTATGTCTCCAGAGGACACAGGAGAAACGGGCAAGAGCAGAGACAGAACAGGCAGGGTGGGGAGTTCATTCTCTTCTGTACCCTTTTATCAATCCGGTGTGCAACAGTGCAACCCTTTCATCAAGCCTATTCTCTTTGGGGAAAAATCATTTGTAATTCAATTCTTTCCCTTTATAGGATGACAGTAAATATGTTTATAATAGGTTAATTAAATAATAAATAGATTTAAATCAATATATGTAAGTCGCTCGATTTTCTTATGGTCAGGATGCCATTATGTTTAATTTTTTGAAAATATTATTCAAGGGCATTCCCTGGCAGTTCAGTGGTTAGGACTCAAAGTTTTTGCCACCAAGGACCCGGGTTCAATCCCTGGTTGGGGAAATTAGATCCCGCAAGCCATGTGGTGCTGCCAAAAAAAAAAAAAAGTCAATAAAAAAAATTATCCCTAAAGGCAATGGGATGGTGAATGGGAATAAATCAAGAAAGAAGACAGGAAAAGATGGAAATCTATGCAGTCATGGGGAAGAAACACACCTACATTCAACAATGAGTAAATCTTGAAAGTATCTTTGAATAAGTCCACATACACGCACAAATACACGTTGCATTTCATTCCAAATCAAACATGTGACTAAGGCTGTAAGCTGCACGCAGCCGTCTCGGTCGGAGAGGAAGATAGGGCCTGGTCACACAGGCCTGAGCCAACAGGGGAAGCAGGTGGAATCGGATCCCAGGGCCGGGCAGTCTTCCGCAGGGATGGAGACGGGACTGAGAGGAGGAAACAGCAGCAGAGCAGCAGTAGCGGGAGGAGCCCGCCGTTTTCAGCCTAAATTGCTGGCACAGCTCCCAACGCCCTCAGCAAAGCATCCAAACTCTTCAGCACGGCCACCGCCCCACCCATCATCAAGCTCCAAAATGGCTGGAGGCTTCCTGAACTCTCAGCCCCTGGGAGCCCTCCTTCCCACTGCCTCGCCCTGGCACACCCTTCCCGAGACCCTGGGGGTCAACTTGCCACTCGCCTTTACTCAGGACACAGCACAGGTGTCCTCACCTCCAGGAAGCCTTCCTTGACCAAGGGAGGCCTCACCTGGTTCCCTATTCATACCTCTCTGAAGCCTCTCCTGCTGTCAGTCACAAATGCCCCCCCAAGCCTGCTGCCCCGACACCAGCTCAGAACAAACAAGACAGGCTGGACCTTGGGTCCCTGGAGCACTTGCAGATTTGCTGGAAGGAGGGCACTGCACAAGCAGAGAGTAAAATAACACCAGTGGTTTCCAAGTCACACTGTGATGCATGCTGAAAAGGAGAGGGCGTGAGATGCAACAGTCCTCTCCTCATAAGGTCCTTGCTGCCCCAGGCTGAATTCCAGCTCCTCCGTGTACCACAGGTGTGCCGCGCTACCTCCTGCCACGGTGTCTGGACGTGGCCCCCACTGGGCAGCCTCCTTCCTCTCCCCACCCCTAGTTAACTCCTCCTCATCTCTCTCTTGGCAGCTCGGGCATGCCTTTCCACTAGGAAGCGCTCCCTGACTCCCGTCCAAAGCAGGCTCTTTCGTCACAGCTCCTGGAGAGGAACCACACGTGGATCCATTAAAAGATGAAGTCACTACATGATCGAGACTCTTTTTGCAACATTTAGCTTCGTTCATCCCTGTCATTTTAGATGTGGACGGAGGGACTTTTCCATCAATACAGCTCTCTGTCTTCTGTTTGAAGACACTGTGTCTTGCCCTCCTGCAGGTGAGCTGAACTACCCAAGACTCAGTCTAAAGTGTTATCTGAGAAGCCAGTGAGGTACACAGGAAAGCCTGGGGGTGGGGTCAGCAGAATGGCCACAGGTCTGCAAAAACAGAGAAGGCTGGAGAAGGTTGTACCAGCAGGAGGGGTTTCTAAGGTGGCAGAGGTAGGGAACACACTAAATCACCAAAATTTTCTTTACATATGTGGGCAAACTCATTGCTGAAAAATTAACTGTTCTTTGGCCCAAACATCTCTCCATCCATTCAGTGTGCTTAGATTTGGAGATGGAAGGATCTGTTAAAAAGAATGACCCAGCGCCTTCAGCCTGGGGGTGGTCCAGGAAAATCTGAATACCCCAAAGGGAAGCAGAAGGGTCAAGGAGGTGATCTAATGGTGGAAAGATGAGAGGAGATGACGGGTGGGGGTGAAAACCGCCAGTATGGACTAAGCATTTACGGCATGCCTGACGATGTCCTCATTCCTTCACACTTAGTTTCTGATTTAATCCTCACAACCAACCACCTGATGAGGCTGGTACTCATGTTAAGTCCATTTTACGGATGGAGACATTGAGGCACAGACAAAGAAGTCCTTCCCTCAAGGTCACAGAGCTAGAAAGTGATGAAGCCAAGGCTGAAATCCTCACAGCCCGCACCCAGCATCCTCCCTGTGTACCAGCACGCTCACCGCCTCTCCAAGTCACAAACAGAGATGCATAAGGGAAGTGAATGAGCTTGCCACAGGCAGGCCTGTAGACAGAGAAGAAAGTGTACCCGGGGTGGGGAATACCTTAAAGTGGGATGTAGAGTGGCCAGGAGAGAGGAGGAATAGGCGTGTCAGGATCAAAAAGCGCCGTCCTGTCAGGGAGGCCATTTCCTGAAGGAGATGCTGTCAAGAAGGTCAAGTGCTTCAGGGCAAACGGACATGGGAAGAGGATGGGTGACAAAAAGCCCACTGGACCGGGCACTGGGGTTCTTGGTGATCTTGCTGAAAGCGTCATCCTTAGGGAGCTGGGGCGGCCCCCAGAGGGGAAGGACCAGGGAAACAGGGGGCTGGGATGGTAGGGAAATGGGTTTCCAGAAGCTCGGTCAGGAGATCAGGAGACAGGACAGCTGCCCGAGGCAGAAAGCAGGATCCAGGTTAGAGTTTGCCGCAGGAAAGGGACAGGGTTACGTGCGTTTGTAAGCCAGCCAGTGCGAGAAGAGGGGAGGGTTAACTCACCAAGCAAAGCGGCCGAGGAGGCAGGAGACGGCTTTCTCGGCCCATCCCCAGGCTCAGAAAAGCAAGGCAGTGTGCTAAGGCAGAGCACATGTTTATTCCCAAAGAGTGTTTATTCCCAAAGACTTTCACCTCTACGCTGGTTCCTGACTGACACAGAACTACTCGAGGAGTTGACCTGGGGCTACCAGGAGGGTGGAGGTAAGCTACATTCACAAACAAACCAACAAACCACCTGGAGTCAAGGAATTTCAGGAACCTGTGACTGAATAAAATTAAACTGGTTTCTTTAGAGTCAAAGCTTTCCGGGATTTTTATATGCTAATGGATAACCTTAAATTTCAAGAGGATAAAGAATTCTGGGTTTCCAGTCTCAGGGACCAAAGAATCTCTGTGTCCAGAAATATCTGGTAGAAACAGTGCCTCCCAGAACATACTTGGGACATACCATTCTTGTGTGTTCACAAAAGAATGTCCATCCCATCACATGGAAACATTCCCCCTTAGTTTTGTCAACAGCTGCACAAAGGAAGCCAAGGGTACATGAACATTAGTAAAATCTGCGGGTTTTTCTTCCCTCAAGGCACATTCTGACAGCAGGCTTACATCTGATCTTGATTCTAGCAGCAGATAAGAAATGTCCTTCCACTGAATAGTACTTGCAACGGGTCTCTCAACACACTTGCTTGCCAAAGTGGGGCTAAGCATCTTTAAAAAAAAGAGAACCAAATTTCTGCACTAAAATATGGTTAAGAAAAATGAACGTGGTTCCGGCACACTCTTAGACACTGCTCTGCTGGAAGAGGCTCGGGTCCCTGGTGGCACTCAGCTGGAGGGTACATCACAGGGTGAGAGCTCGTTGAAGAAAACTGCCCTTCATGTAAAATGTCAAGACAGATGGCAGTTAAAAAGGAAGTCAGAATGACTGGGAAAATGCCCAAGTAGGGATATGGGGGAGGGGGGGGGGAATTAAGAGGGAGAAAGAAGGACGCAGAGGAAGAAGGGAGAGAAGGGGGATGCAGGAGAGGATGCAGAGACTGGTTGCTGGGGTGCAGGGTAGAAGCAAGAATGAAAGGAAAGGGGTCATGCACTTGCTGAGTGTCCTCTGTGTGTCTGGGAAGGGCATACAGAGGGGTCAGAATAATAATACTTGGGGGAATTCCACTGGCCATCCAGTGGCTAGGACTTGGCATCACTGGGGCCTGGGTCCCATCCCTGGTCGAGAACTAGCGGTCTCTCGGTCACTAGGTCATAATAATAATAATGGTATTTTGAAAGTCATTTGAAAGGGGTTTTGAGAATCACCAAATTTCCCTATCCTTGGAAAAGACTCTGAAGAGCCAAGATCAAGTTTGAGCCCCCTGCAAAGCCTGTGTTCTGAAGGTAGCAGTCTATGAGAAATAGGACCTAGGAGCCGCATGACCAGCAAAGAACCCTGGGCAGTAGAATGTGAAGGCAGAGCTGGAAAAAAACAGAGGTGAGCGTTTCCACCCACTACGTGCCCCTCGGACAATTCCACAGGCACCCAACCCTGTCCGTTTCCTTGTCCTGGACCACACATCTGATAACATGGCAGCAAGCCCAACAGCAAAGTTCACCCCTACACACACCAAGCCCATTCTCAGCCAGCTCATCAGATACCTACATAGGGTTGAATCCATGATGGTTATATAAAACTTGAAAAGTACAGCGGAAGAAGGAATGAGGAAGAAACATGTTATTTACTATTGGGGCAATCAACTAGAACTCCCCTTGCTAACTCGTCCGGCGACTCCAGCCTTATCCCCCTTCGAACACTATCCAGTCTGGACCTGTTATGACAGAGGCCACATTCCTCATCAGACTGGCAGTGATTCCATTTCAACGAAGCCCAATTATAGTGATTTCAGTGCCTGCTCAGGAGGCGCTGATACTCAATGGCTTAAAATTACAGCCAGATACCCACAGGAAGACCTGATCCTGCTCAGGGTTTGATACAGGAAGCTGAGGAGGGGAAACGATGTAGTTCAGCAGACAGCCTCCCTAGGTCTCAGAGCCTGTGGTGGGAGGTGGCGCTCGTGGGCACACGCAGACATCACCTCCCCATCAGGACCTCCCCGCACAGAAGAGCAGAAGGCGGGCACCATCTGAGCAGAGCAGGAGGAATCATTACATCAGGGGGATTTCCTGCTTTATCTGTTTTTCTACAGGTGAAATCTCTTTGGAAAACAAACAAACAAATCAGCTTAACAGGCAGCAGAATCCTGGAGGGGAGACTGGGGGCAGGGAAAGATAAGGGAGGCAGGCTTCTGGCAGGCCTGGAAGGGGGCTCAGCAATGACCAGACAAAACCAGAGGCTACTCTGACTGAGGCTGGAACGAGGTGCAGCAGGAGAGGCAGAAATGGAACAACTTCCTGGCGGTTTCTGTGAATGGGAAACCAGTTACATCGCTGGAATTGAAAGGACCAGGGAGGAAAAACATTTTCAGCTTGGACTATGGAGCAAATCTGGGCTATAAAGACCAAAGGATCGGCTTCCTCCCGGAGTGGAAGAGCTAGAAGACTGCATGTATTTGTAGGAAATGAAATAGAAAAGTCACGGGAGAAAAAAGCGCAACCATAAGTCAGCTATGTTCTATAACCCCAAATGACAGGCTGTCTATGGCCATTTTCAAGAAACATCAGCGGTGCTGAGTAAGTTGCGACAGAGACCCTATGAGTCACAAAGCCTGAAATAGCTACTACCTGTCCCCTGGCGGAAAATGTCTGCCAATCCGTGGTCCAGAGCTGGCCTTGAAGCAGCCCTGATTCGGGGCAGGGAGCACTCTTTGCTGCATCACAGCCCCTCGTGACAGAGACCTACACATTCTCCCCATTACTAAAAAGTCAAACCATTTTATATTCACAAAGGACTGAACAAACGTTACGGTGACTCCAAGGTTCCTGGGTGTGGTAACCAGCAAATTCTTCCCCACTCAGCTCCTTTCTAAAAATAGAGACATGTAGCAAGAACCTTCTGTTTTCTCTGCAGAACTTGACAGCTATGGTCCACCAGCCCTACCACACTGAGGACAGTGTGTACCTGTCCCAGCCCATCAAGTTTCATCTGAAGCTAAAAGAAAGATGCCTCTCAGAGCATCCGTCCTTTGCCCCTGTTGCTTCTGCCCACGTGAAGACAGACAGCTGCCTGGTCTCCTGATTCCAGCATGTTACCTTTTTTGAACGGCTCCCGGGTTTCCTCTGCTTCTTTGTTAACTCGATTCTGCTGTGGTTCCACCGCCGGTTCGTGGTCGTCAAGCTCATCTTCTGTTTCATCATCACTGTAGGGGACCACTTCATCATTAGGCTGAGAATCCTCGTCAAACGTCGTTTCTGAGTCTCTTTCTGTACTCATTCTGCTGGCAAACTGGAACTACCTGGTTTAAAAGCAAGGGAAACCAGAGTGAAACAGGACCCGTGCCTAGTTTTTGGTTGAATTCTTCCTGCATTTGCTTATGACACTTTTGACAGAACGTTATTTATCCACATGGAAATATGACTGATGAAGGACCCCCAAAGTTCAACTTATCATGCAAATAAGAACAAAACCATTCATTATTGATTAAATGCTTGGGTAAGAATTTACAACCACAATAATGTAGCTGCCAACTTTTTTAAGGGTATACAAGCTTTAAGATTTCAAATTGTGTGTCTCTACCCAGCAAGATTAATCGGTTCACAACCAACATTAAAATAAAATGAAACAGATTTTAAAATATCAGAGTACAGCAGGCATAGAAGGAGTACTGTTTGGTTAAACACTTTTGCAAAGCTGACATTTACACGTTTATTTGCATTGTGGGTCTTAATGGAATTGAATTTCTCTTGGGAAGTGTGCCCTGCTTTCAAAGTTTGAAAACCACTGTCCTACAATATCTGGTTGCCATTAACATTAATATTCTGAGCTTTTACTGTGTGATGTATTTTAAATACCAGCTTAGTTCTCAAATTTTCCTAATGGCTTCTTGAAAACACATTCTAGCCTATTTTCCTAACTGTCACCACCCACTCCTTATATTTAGAATTTGTGTTTGTGTATACACCATCGCATAAAGTGACACCACACAAGTGCCAAGTGCGACCTCAGTTCTATTTATATTAGGAAAATATTTACACTAAGACTTTCTGGCATTATTTACTGATACATAAGCATCATACCTACATGTACTCGATATCATTGATAGTGGCAGCTCACATTTATTTAGTGTTAACTGCATGAGGGACTCTGAATGAAATGCTTTATAAACACCGGCTCCTTGAAACTTTCCACATCAGCATAGTGAAGGTATTATTGTTATTTGTAGTCTACAGAGGAGAAAACCAAACCTTTACAACACTAGACAACTTGTAAAATATCTACTGAAATTTGGAAGCAAGAACAATTGCTTTCCAAGGAGACATCTTTTGTATTCTACTTTCGTGTTATAGTTTGTTAGATATTTTTATCAGGGTTGGTTGCCTTGAGTGGAACTATTTAGCTGGCTGCAGGCTTTCTACCAAATCTAGCATCTTAAATATCTAGATTTTTATAATAAGTGTACAACTAAGAAATGTTCAAATATTTAAGTGGGGATTTTGTCCAACATTATTTAAAATAAAACCCAGAAGCAACATGGATATCCAATAATTATTGCTATTGTTACGTTGTGTCTGACTCTTCTTCGATAGCCCATCTGGCTCCTCCAGTATTCTCCAGGCAAGAATACTGGAGTGGGTTACCACTCCCTTCTCCAGGGGATCTTCCCGATGTAGGGACTGAACCCACAACTCCTTCATTTTCCGGCAGGTTCTTTACCACTGAGCCAGCAGGGACGCCAAGGAAAATACTAGACTACTGCAAAACATGAACAGACTAAAGGGCAGGCAGATTCAGGGTTAACCCTTCACCTGCCAAGTGAAACACTTTCCCTCTTCCTAATTTTCTATGTGTTAGTAAATGGCTGTTTCTTGGAATGTTACACTTGCTTAATTGGCCTTACTTGCAGGTTTATGGTTTAGCTAGTATTTAGATTTAATACACTCCTTAGGGCTTCCCTAGTGGCTCAGACGGTAAAGAATCCGCCTACAACGCAGGAGACCTGGGTTGGATCCCTGGGTCGGGAATCTCTCTTGAGAAGGGAATAGCTACCCACTCCAGTATTCTTGCCTGGAGAATTCCATGGACAGAGGAACCTGGTGGGCTACAGGTCATCGGGTCACAAAGAGTTGGACACAACTGCGGGCCTAACACACACACACACACACACACCTTAAAAAATTCTCAGACTCTTAAGGGCAGACTTTCATCAGAAATCTTTCAGAACAAAAAAATAAAAGTGGTGACCATGTACTGGATGTCTAGTTTATATCAAGCAGGACAACCCCGTGAGGTAGATATTATCTACCCATTTTTCAGATAAGGAGGCTGGGGCTCAGCTGGTAAGTGGCAGAATCAGGGTCTCATCTCTCCACTGCAAGGGCACACACTCTGCAAAGGTGGGAAAGCACCACAGAGAAAGCCTCCTCATTGTATTAATAGTAAGAACGTGAAAGTGTGCTAGTTGTTCAGTGGTGTCAGACTCTTTGTGACTCATGGACTGTGGCCCACCAGGCTCCTCTGTCCATGGAATTCTCCAGGCAAGAATACTGGAGTGGGCAGCTATTCCCTTCTCCAGAGGATCTTCCCGACCCGGGGATCAAAGCCAGGTCTCCTGCATTTGCAGGTGGATTCTTTACCATCTGAACCACTGAACCAGTAATATGGGAAGCCCATATTATTAACAGTAAACACACACAACATACATTTGCCATTCTAAGCATGTTTAAGTATCCAGGTTAGTGGCATAAGCGCCTTCTATAGAATCACTTCGTAAGTGACCATTTTGTCATCGTTACTGCCAAGTGCCTGTGTGTTTATTTCCCGTGTTAAGATTGGGTCCAGTCCTTTGAGTTTGAAGGAGACAGACAAAAAGGAATAGACTTGATAACCGCAAGCCATGTGATCCAAAGAAAATAAGCCATTGCACAACCCACCCACTCACCACCCAACATCCACTCCAGGCCAGATCTGTGTGGCTACCTTGGAAGGCTGGGCGGCGAGCTCTAAGCTGAGCAGGAAGCTCTCTGCTGTGTGTGTGCGTGTGTGCGTGCGTGCGTGTGTGTGTGCGTGCGTGTGTGTATGTGTGTGTGTGTGTGTGTAAGAGCGTGTGATATTCAGACACTCAAAGAACAGTTAAGCTCTGTTGTCTTAGACTACTGAAGAAAAATAAGTTAGATATCATTTCCTTGAAGCCGTTGGTGACATCAAGCAGCTTTCCAGGTCTAAATCATAATCCTTGTCAGGTAGGCACTACGTAAAATACAGATTTGGAAACTTTATGTCTCTCCCCACCACTCCAGCCCATCACAGACACCTCTGAATTTATTCAGCCTTCACTGAGCATCTGCAAGGCACACACTGCGACCTTAGGCGCTGGGAACTGAACTGCCACCCAGATTACTGAGGGACAAAAGTGAAAGTGTCAGGCACTCAGTCATGTTTGACCTTTGCAGCCCTAAGGACTCTAGCCCACCAGGCTCTTGCCCACGGGATTCTCCAGGCAAGAACACTGGAGTGGGTTGCCATGCCCTCCTCCAGGGGATCTTCCTGACCCAGGGTTCGAAAACCCACGTCTCTTATGTCTCCTACCAAGGGATACAGATAAGTAAGTTATGTGTGGCAGCCCTGAGACATTTCTCCCCAAACACACACCTCCAACCCCCTCCCTCCTCTTCATCCCCGCAGCCACCACCATAGTGCAGGACACCACAATCTTGCTCCTTAAATGCCGCAGGTGGAATCTAATAGGACTTGCCACCATCAGCTTCCACATATCCATCAGAGTCATGCCTTTCTCCTGCCTAGACCCTTCTCGTGGATTATGGACTGAACTGCCTCCGCCAAACTGAAAGATTAGCCCTAACTCTTAATGTAACTGCACTTGAAGACAGGGCCTTTAAAGAGGTGCTCTACTTAGGCGCTTCAGTCGTTTCCCACTCTTTGCAACCCCGTGGACTGTAGCCTGCCAGGCTCCTCTATCAATGGGATTCTCCAGGCAAGAATACTGGAGTGGGTTGCCATGCCCTCCTCCAGGGGATCTTCCTGCCCAGGGATCAAACCCATGTCTTCTTTAACTCCTGAATTGCAAGTGGATTCTTAACCCACTGAGCTACCCGGGAAGCCCTTTAAAAAAGTGACTGAGATTAAATACCATTATATGGGTGGGGCCCCAATCAGACAGAAGAGGAAAAACCACCCAAGAGCTCTGTCTTTCTGTGTATGCACAGAGGAAAGGCCCCGTGGGGCGGTCAAGATGGTGCAAGATGGCGGTCAAGGAGAGCATCCTCTCCAAAAACCGCACAGGAGGCACTTCTGTCTCTGCCGTTGAGAGCTTACAGTCTAGACAGGAGTCAGCACGTGACAGCCTGAGGGCCAGACTTGGCCAATCGTCTGTTTTTGTAAATAAAAGTTTTATTAGAACATATCCTTGCTCATTCCTTCATGTACTGTTTATGGCCAATTTTACACAATAACAGAGTTGAATAGCTGTGATAAACAATGAATGGTAATGGTAAAAATATTTACTATCTGGCCCTTTACACACTAAAAGTCTGCTGACCCCTGAACTAAAACAAAAGATAATAAGAGAACAACAAAACAAGCGGTCAACAACAAATGCCCACAGCCAGATATAATTATAACTGACCTGGACACCTCATGCATGATTTTTGAAGGTGTGAAATAAACTACCAGGGGCAGTGGTGGGAGAACATCCCTAAACCATACAGTTGCCCTATTGATTGTTAACAGTACTCTTTCAACTGCAGCACAGTTGTGTTACTAGACAGGACACACAATTCCAAATAATACTGAGGGAACAACACACCGTCATCTCTGGCTTCCTGTGAAGAGGCTGTGGTTATGTGCCTTCTCATACCCAGTCCAATACCGCATTTCATCATTAGGCCATGTGCTTATAATCATGGCATCAGATGGAAAGGTGAATAAATGTTGGAGCAAGGCAGCAAAAGTTTTATCAGGAGTTTTGAAAACTTGTCAACGTAATATAGCATTCATGGATTTTTCTGGTCACATGATCTTAGGAAAACAGGATCTTTAGTTCCTGCTCAGGCTGAGAAGCAGCACAATTTCATTGAGAACATAGGTCTGGATTCAAATCGTGGCTCTGCTGTTCACCAGTTTACCACCTGGGTGGGTTAACATTTTGGAAAGGAAGGGGAGATGTTTTATTCTCCAGGAAGGGGGGAAGATGTTTCATTCTCGGTCCTGCCTTCTGTAGTATTCAGTCCTCTTGGTCATAAACCCCAGAAGATAGGAGGAGTAAATGGCAGGATTTCCAGACTTGGATCCCTAACATCTATCATTTGTCATCTTGGAATACTTGGCTATGAAATACTTGTCAAGTGACTGAATGCCTGAAATTCTCTGCTCCTTTTGTAGTGGACAGGGTGCTAAAGGAGAGAGGAAAAAGGGGACTCAGGTGCAAAGAAATACCTTTCTGCCCTTGCAATAAAACTCTGAGGTCAGAAATAATGAAAGCACAAACTTTTGCTGCGATCATAAGGTTCCTAGATTCAAATGAAGGGAAAGGAGGAACAAGGAGTGTCCTGACACGGCCAGGGTCTGACCTGTACAGACACACTCAGAGGCTGGGGAGGCCAAGAGTCCCTGGTCAATGATATCTTTGTGGTATAAACGGATTAGTGTCTGCAGTGACCCAGCCTAAACCAGGAAGGGAGACTCACGGCACTCATGTTTGCTCTTCTCCATCCTTTTTATGGCTCCATAAAGTCCTCAGCGTCTTGACGAAAGTGAAAGAGGAGAGTGAAAAAGTTGGCTTAAAGCTCAACATTCAGAAAACGAAGATCATGGCATCTGGTCCCATCACTTCGTGGGAAATAGATGGGGAGACAGTAGAAACAGTGTCAGACTTTATTTTGGGGGGGCTCCAAAATCACTGCAGATGGTGACTGCAGCCATGAAATTAAAAGACGCTTACTCCTTGGAAGAAAAGTTATGACCAACTTAGATAGTATATTCAAAAGCAGAGACATTACTTTGCTGACTAAGGTCCTTCTAGTCAAGGCTATGGTTTTTCCTGTGGTCATGTATGGACATGAGAGTTGGACTGTGAAGAAGGCTGAGTGTCGAAGAATTGATGCTTTTGAACTGTGGTGTTGGAGAAGACTCTTGAGAGTCCCTTGGACTGCAAGGAGATCCAACCAGTCCATTCTGAAGGAGATCAGCCCTGGGATTTCTTTGGAAGGAATGATGCTAAAGCTGAAACTCCAGTACTTTGGCCACCTCATGTGAAGTGTTGACTCATTGGAAAAGACTCTGATGCTGGGAGGGATTGGGGGCAGGAGGAGAAGGGGACGACAGAGGATGAGATGGCTGGATGGCATCACGGACTCGATGAACGTGAGTCTGAGTGAACTCTGGGAGTTGGTGATGGACAGGGAGGCCTGGCGTGCTGCGATTCATGGGGTCACAAAGAGTCGGACACGACTGAGCGACTGAACTCAACTGAAAGTCCTCAGCAAGAAAGGGTACTTCTGACATGGATTTTTTATTTCATTTGCCTATTTATTATTATTATTCTTACAGATAAAGCAGATTATTATTAGATACAGATATTTTTTATTGCAGAAAATATTACAAAATATTTAACATGAGATAGTATCATGGTATGGGGATTCCCTGGTGGTTCAGCAGTAAAGAATCCACCTACAGCACAGGAGCTGAGGGTTTGATTCCTGGGTCAGGAAGGTCCCCTGAAAAAGGGCACCTACTCCAGTACTCTTGGAAAATCCCACGGACAGAGGAGCCTGTCAGGCCGCAGTCCATGAGGATGCAAAGATCAGACACGACTCAGTGACTAAACAACAGAGAGACCCTGAAGCAGAGGACACAGCTGAGCAAGCGCTCAGATTTCTGATCCACAAAAATTGTGAGATAAGTTTCAGCTGCTGTTTTGGAGTCATTTGTTACATAGTAATAGAAAACTAATACACATCCCATTAATCACAAATAATTAGAACTCCATGGTAAGATACCTAATATGGCTTCTATTGTTTCCATTTATTCCAAGAGGAGCCCCATTAAAGAGGCAGCAGCAATCTTTATCACCTGAGTCAGTCCAGACACAGGCCACACTTTATCTGGACTCTGTTCAGTTCTCTTGAGAGCAAAATCAGACAAGCTTGATGACAGTTGTAATTAGACAAGAATAATCTCACGAACCAAGAGTAATAAAACCTATCTAAGATCTAGATTAAATCCAAACTTTACACCGTTCTAGAAATAACACAATTTTCATTCTTAGGATAAACAAGGTTACATTTTTTTTTTATTTTCTTCCAAACTGAAGCCTAGAAAACCTAGATGTCTGGGACAACTAACATAAAACTGTGCTCAGTCCGCACATCCTTTGCGGACCACGCCATAGCCGGCCAGGCTCCTCTTCCTATGGAATTTTCCAGGCAAGAATACTGGGGAGGGTTACCATCTCCTACTCCAGGGCATCTTCCCAACTCAGGGGCTGAACCCGCGTCTGTTGTGTCTCCTGCACTGGCAGGCGGGTTCTTCACCGCTAGTGCCACCTGAAAAGTGCCAACAACTAAGGGCCCATTAATATCGCCGTTGTGGGGACAGCTCAGTCAGGTCTTTACTCATGATACAGAAGTCTTCGCCAGGTCCACAGCTTCATCCTCTGTTCCTCGGAAAGACCACCCCAGAGCCCTCTGTCACAAAGGAAGACTGACTCCCCCTTCATATCATGCAGCTGGGATGACTACATTTAAAAGGGTACAGGGGAAATCTCGAAATTTTGCCCTCTCAGAGAAGGGCAGTTTTGTCAGTTCCCTGATAAAACTTTAAAGGATTTATTGGTGACACTGCCACCCCAGCTGTCAAGGGCTCCCTAACATATCCTAGTAATGGCAGCTACTTCCTGTTAATATGAGGCTGCCCCTTGCCCTTCACTCCCAAGTATTTGCGTACACATCGTCGCACACAGTTGACATGGAATTATTCTGAGACGGATGGTCGGGCGCTACCATTGCTGTTTTACCAAAGAGAAAACTAAGGTGCTTAAGGAATCTTCCTGAGATTATTTAGCTCCGACCTGATTCACCCTCTCAGCGCATACCCAGCTCTGTGCTAGG
Organism: Ovis canadensis; assembly: GCF_042477335.2. Classification (NCBI taxonomy): domain Eukaryota; kingdom Metazoa; phylum Chordata; class Mammalia; order Artiodactyla; family Bovidae; genus Ovis; species Ovis canadensis. The sequence goes on from NC_091267.1 coordinate 70,518,038, forward strand.
TGTGGTGCAGAACATACATCGAGGCTTCAGGCTGGAATCAAAGATCCATCCAGGAAGTATCGGGCTTCCCTGTCGGCTTAGTGGTAAAGAACCCACCTGCAATTCAGGAGACTTGGGGTTGAGGAGATCCCTTGGAGGAGGGCATGGCAACCCACTGCAGTATTCTTGCCTGGAGAATCCCGTGGACCTAGGAACCTGGCAGGCTATGGTCCATGGGGTCGCAAAGAATCAGACATGACTGAGCACGCACTCACAACAGGAAGCATCAGAGCCCACTTCCCAACTGCAAGGGGCAACTGCTCTCCTTGTCTACAAACCAACTTAGCGCCTCCTAAGTCACAGGAAAAGCGTAAGCAAAGGATGCGGAGAACTTGAGAAAACAAAGCCAACTTTGGCGGCTACAGACAGGTTTCTCCTACACCAAAGAGTTGCAAAAATTTAAAAGCTTCTCCCTTTATATCATGTTCAAGTGTACTAGAATCAATAATCATTTCCTAGCTGTCTTGAGCTGGGCAGGGTGTGTGGGAGTCACAGAGCGGATCAGGTACTCAGGATGGAAGAGAGATTTTCAGAAATGAGGAACAGCTGGAGTGAAGACCCAGTCACAGGGAAGTATAAGATACCCACCCGGCTGAAAGATTTAGGGCGCCGGGCTCGTGAGCGGCTGATTGGAGTCCACTCACCCAGCCTAAGAGGGCCTGACACGGACTTCATTCCAGCGACTGGAAGCAAGCACTGAGCGTATCTACAAGGAGAGACAGCCGATCTGCCCAGTGCTTCAAGAGGATGAATCTGATAGCGGAGAGGGTGTGGGTGGCTGGAAAGGTGACAGCTGGGCAGGGAGACCATCCTGAGGTCACACCGGACACTGAGCATCTCCCAGGCACAGTTCTGTCATCTGTAAACCCAAGCAGTTCGGTCCGATGACCTCTGCAGACATATGTAGCAGTAACACTTGGTGGGTGGATGCAGCTGCAGAAAGAAGGAACACACGCCTAACTTAGGGTGGTGGCAGCTAGAAAAATGTGTTTCAAATTAAGATCGGGTGGGGCTGCCATTCTTTTGTCTGGAAAACTAAGAAGAAAAAACTAAAATAAAGACTAGAATGGATTCTCATAGGAAAACAATGCCAGAATTCCCCACATGTTTACTTTGGAGATTCAGCTTCAATCCACAACGTGTTTTTATAACACATACTGAAAGTTACCAGGAGAAAAGCATGGTTATTTTTACATTCAAGCTTCATCTTTACTTATTAGAGACAATGGTCCCATTTTACTTCATTACTATTGCTTCTATATTAGGTTTTTCAATTATGTTCATGTTTGAATGATATAAAATCATTGGGGCTTTACAACTGACCGTTGCCTGGAAGCCAAACCTCCAAGGTAAAGTAAAAAGTTAATCTGTTGAGTTGAATTCATTTTAATATTTGAAGAATCACTAGCCTATTGATGGATGGATGCAATTAACAAAAGATCCACAACAGAACGATATAAGAATCCACATCATTTTGCAAAACTGAACATAAATCATAAAAAATTTGAAAAGAGATGATTTGTATTCCCCATTCAGATTCAAGAGGAACTGCTTGCTTGAATAAAAGGGCAGGAAAAGGTCAGATGTGATAAGTAAATGGGAACAAGCACACAGGAAAAGATTACTCTTGCAAGTAATCAAAGGGCATACTGATGAAATGGTAAGACACCATTTTTTTTATGCCTATTAAGTTAACAATATTCAATGACTATATCTAATGCTGGGCAGTTGTAAAGCTCTCTCTCTCACACACCTATATACACACGCACACACGCACAACCACTGCTGCTGGCAATGAAACTGATACATTCCAATGGAAAACAGGAGGAGAAGGGGATGACAGAGGATGAGATGGCTGGATGGCATCACCAACTCAATAGACATGAGTTTGAGTAAACCCCGGGAGTCACCAATAGACATGGAGGCCTGGCATGCTGCAGTCCACGGGGTCGCAGAGTCGGACACTACTGAGCGAATAACACTTTCACTTTCCTGTACCAATACACAAAATATAAGATATGACCCAATAACTTCATTCATAGAAATTTCAAACAAAAACAATTCAACAAGTAAAATAACTATTCACAGAAAATTTTAGATTGTTGTTGTCAGCCATATAAAGCCGAACAGAAACCACCTGAATGTCCACCAGTATAATAGTTGTGTAAGTTATGATTTTAGAGTAGCAAAAAAAATGACAGCCCTAGAAACACAGGAAATGCCTTAAATACAATATTAAATTGGAGGAAAGACGGAAATCAGAATTGTGTCCTATTACAGAATCTCTATAAATAATACATACATGTATATTTTGGAAAAGAATTTTTGCTCTGGAAACAGAAACCCAATGTGCGTGTTTATTTTTCTAGAATAATCAACAATCAAGGACTTCCCTGGTGGCTTAGCGGCTAAGAATCTGCCTGCCAGTGCAGGATACACAGGTTCCATCCCTGGTCCAGGAAGATCCCACATGCCGTGGGACAACCAAACCCGTGTGCCACAACTACCGAGCCTGCGTCTAGAGCCCAGGAGTCACACCTGCTGAAGCGCATGCGCCCTGGAGCCCATGCTCTGCAATGAGAGAGGCCGCCGCAGTGAGAAGCCCACGCACCCGCAGACAGAGTGGCCCCCGCTCGCCGCAACTGGAGAAAAACCCGAGCAGCAGTAAAGACCCAGCACAGCCAAGTAAATAATAACTCAACAATTGATGATACCACCCCCCACCCTTATAACTGAAGACCATTCAGCAGTCGCTTAGGTGCTGGGCTCAATTCCTGAAAGCCTCACGACATAACTAAAAAGCAGGTGTTATCCTCATTTTGCAGGCTTTATAGAGGTTAGGTAATTGCTCCAGGTTCATAAGTGAGATTTCAATCAGATGTTTTTGCCCTCAAATCTCTTAGGATCTGTCTCAGAGCTGGTCAGGCAGAGAAAAGATGTGTCAGAGTGCCCACCCATACCTTTTTTTCTTACTATCAATCCTGCTTCTTTGCAAATGATTGCAAAGCCAAAAGTGGCAGCGTGAGAGCAGGTTGCTTTCATCCAGAGGCGGTCTGAGACCAAAATAGGGATGCTTGGCATGTCAGGGCAGGAGAGATGAAACCTACCTTTTTATCTTTCATATCATAATCGTAATCACCTTCCCAGTGCATTAGTCAACGTGAAATCCCAATTCCCTCCTAAGGATCGTGTGGGTGCATGTGTTAGTCACTCAGTCCTGTCTGACTCTCTGCGACCCCATGGACTGAAGGATTACGGGATGCCATGACATCTAGTCTAGGTCCTTCTTTTCCTTAGAGCCCTGGCTGACCTGTGCTCTGTGTGGATGGAGACCCCAAACCACCAGCCTTCACTTAACTTCCAGGCTGCCTGCAACAAACACAATAGACCTCAAGAGCCCTGGGCAGAGGTCCAGTGACAAGATGATTCACAATGTTAGTTGTTCCTCATCCCACTATAACCTGCATCTGAAAAGTCTGTTGTTCACTCGCTCAGTAGTGCCCGACTCTTTGCGACCCCATGGACTGCAGCACGCCAGGCTTCCCTGGCCTTCACTGTCTCCCAGAGTTTGCCCAAACACACGTCCATTGAGTCGGTGATGCCATCCAACCATCTCGTCCTCTGTGGTCCCCTTCTCCTCCTGCCCTCAATCTTTCCCAGTATCAGGGTCTTTTCCAATGAGTCGGCTCTTTGCATCAGGTGGCCAAAGTAGTGGAGCTTCAGCATCAGTCCTTCCAATGAACACCCAGGACTGATCTCCTTTAGGATGGGCTGGTTGGATCTCCTTGCAGTCCAAGGGACTCTCAAGAGTCTTCTCCAACACCACAGTTCAAAAGCGTCAATTCTTCAGTGCTCAGCCTTCTTTATGTTCCAGCTCTCATATCCATACATGACTACTGGAAAAACCATAGCTTTGATTATACAGACTTTTGTTGGCTAAGTGATGTCTCTGCTTTTTAATATACTGTTTAGGTTTGTCATAGCTTTTCTTCCAAAAAGCTTCGACTGAAAATACAAACTCCCTCCAGGTACTTTTTTCTAATATAAAGATGTTATAAAATTTCCAAATATTCACATGTAAAGATGTTTCAAGGTTTAAGTAGACGGTACGTATGACTGACACAGCAAGGATGATCAGTGCACATATTTGGCATCTTTTCTAGACACTGACATGGTTTCATGAATGCCTGCTCTTGGTCATAGAGTCTTACTTCTTGGTCCATTTGAATGTCAACATATTCACAAATTCTGGGTCCCAGAAGTCTAAGGGATGAAGGCCACACCTGATATTGAATCAATGTCTCCTCTACTATTTTAAAAGTCAGCTTAGAAGGCTCAGCTTAGATTACAAACTCTACCCAGACAGCTGAATTCACACCCAAAGCTTGGGATGAGGATTGTCCTGCAAACATGTGGTTCATATTTCATATGTCCCCCGGACACTCATTTGGTCTGAACAATCTCCAGAGTTTCCTACAGACAGTCAGCTATACTATCTGGTTTTCAGAGTTTTGGACAGGTCAACTAACAGAAGTATCTAAGTTTCTACATATGCAATAGGTTTGAGCATTTATGAGAATATTTATAATATTGTTGTTGTTCAGTCACTAAGTCATGTCTGACTCTTTGCGACCCCATTAACTGCAGCATGGACAGGCTTCCCTGTCGTTCACCGTCTCCCAGAATTTCCTCAAACTCGTGTCCGTTGAGTCGGTGATGCCATCCAATCATCTCATCCTCTGTCGCCCCCTTCTCCTCCTGCCCTCAATCATTCCCAGCATCAGGGTCTTCTAATATAGAGCTTCTGTTTTCCTGAGATGATGGTGCTGAGTGTTTAAAAAGAGCTCACTACACATTCTGTAAGGGCTTCCCCAGTGGGGCAGTGGTTAAAAAAAAAAAAAATCCACCTGCAATGCAGGAAATGTGGGTCTGATGCCTGGGTTAGGAAGATCCCCTGGAGGAGGAAATGGCAACCCACTCCAGTAATCTTGCCTGGAAAATCCCACGGACAGAGAAGCCTGGTGGGCTTCAGTCCACGGGGTCGCAAAAGAGTCAGACACGACTGAGTGACCGAAACCAAACACATCCTATGTATCAGGCAGTGAGCTGAATGCTTGGCAAGTACTATTTTATTTCATTTGCTCAGGATCCAATTGTTAGCCCCGTTTTACAGATGAGAAAACTGACAGAGATGTTAAGTTCCCTGCCCAAGGGCATACAGGCAGTACGTGGGATCAGAATCCTTGTTGAAAGCCTATGCTCTTAGTCACAACACTCAATGCCTTAATTGTACCTAATAACATTACCATGGGGTTAAGCTGGAGAAGAGATAATTAATCCAATTTACAGTTGAGGAGACACATAACTCTGTGACACACAGTTAACTTTGTGCTGGAGCTAGGATGGGAGTGTGTCCAGTCAGGATGCCCTCGACATCCTCCGATATCTCCACTCAGGGTTCAACTTCTGTGGACACTGAGCACCAGGAAGCGCATAAAACGGAGGTCATTACAAGCAAGCAGGGTCCACCCTTGCCAGGGAATTTCTCAGGGTCACCTAGAACCCAGGTCTCTGCCTTTACATGAGCTGCCTTTTGCACCCCCGTTCACCTGGAGGGGAGCAGGTCTTGGAGCTGCCTGGTTCCTGCGCTCTCTCCTGCCCAGCCTCCCACACTGGTTTCCCAGAGTGCCCACTGGCAGCGTCCTGTGTGATATCGTGACTTGAATAATAAGAAGTAGCTCTTTGGTCCTTGTCCTACTCCTGGTATGCTGCTGCTGCTGCTAAGTCGCTTCAGTCATGTCCGACTCTGTGCAACCCCATAGACGGCAGCCCACCAGGCTCTGCCATTACTGGGATTCTCCAGGCAAGAATACTGGAGTGGGTTGCCATTTCCTTCTCCAATGCATGAAAGTGAAAAGCGAAAGTGAAGTCGCTCAGTCGTGTCCGACTCTTTGCGACCCCGTGAATCACAGCATGCCAGGCCTCCCAGTCCAGCAGCGATTTAACCAATCACGCCGTAAGATGAAGTCCCGTAAAAGTCCTAAAGGAGATGGTCTGAAGAGCTTCTGGGTTGGGGAACAGGTGGACACATGGGGAGGATGGCGCGCCTCCTGTCTTGCTCTGTGCATCTCTTCCATCTGGCTGTTCCTGAGTTACAGCCTTTTGTAATAAACCGGTAATCTAGAATAAGTAAATCATTCCAGTCCTCTGAGCTGTGTTAGCAAATTAACTGAACCCCACAAGGAGGTCGCTGGAACCTCCCATCTACAGCTGGAAGGTCAGAAACACAGGTGGCAACCTGGAGTTGCCTCTGGTGTCTGAATTGGAGGGAGAGCCACCTTGCAGGGCTGAGCCCGTAACCCACGGGATCTGAGGCTCTCTCCGGGCAGATAGTGTCAGAATTATGCCAAACTTCAGGACAGCCAGCTGGGGTCAGAGAATTGCTGGTGGTGTGGGAAAGCACACACACATTAGAATTGGGTGTAGAATCGTTCAATATGACTCATCCAAGTTCCCACAGCTAGTCAGGGGCAGGCTGCAACCGCAGAGACCTGCAAAGGGGATGGGTTAGTTGGCCCAGCTTTCAGGTAATAAGGAAGTGTTTTCTCTGTAGAAGATCAAAAACAGCAGCAAAACCAACTAAAAAGTCATAATTTTTTATTATTGCCACGAATGGATGTCAGTGATCAAATACTCCTCAAAGATCTCTCTATTGTAGTTCCTGCTCAATTTTAATAATATAGAAGTAAACTTTTAAAGAATACTTTTTCTACAATAACTACTGTGGGATTCTGGGGGCTTCCCTGGTGGCTTGGTGGTAAAGAAGCTGTTCCCTTCTCCAGCGGATCTTCCTGACCCAGGAATTGAGCCTGGGTCTCCTGAATTGCAGGAGGAGTCTTTGCCAGCTGAGCTACCAGGGAAGCCCCCAATAATAGAGAAGTAAACTTAAAAAAAAAAAAAAGGTTTTCTTCAGCAAATGTGGGATTCTGGGAGCTTCCCTCGTGGCTCAGTGATAAAGAATCTGCATGCCAGAGCAGGGGACATGGCTTCCATCCCTGATCTGGGAAGATTCTTCACGCCGCAGAGCAACTGGGTGCATGCGCCACAACTGGTATTTAATGTAAATAAGGGCAGCCTGCTCAAACAGAAATGACTAACTCAGGCCTTGCACAAACAGCTATTCTGATTTGCATTATTAGAGAAAACACCAACCCATAGAGACGTCCAACATTTATTAAAACAGCCTCAAAATGCTCCAAGGTTTTAAAAAGTACCAATTAAATAAGCTTTCCACTCCATCTCCTAAAAAACATGGCCCCAGCAAAAATGCCAATTCATTCTGGAGCTTTCCTTACCCCTCTCGATCAATACTTATTTCTCTTTAAAGTCTCTGTGTGCCTTCTGGGAGCATGAGCACACAGTGGCCAGGCTGGCACTGGATTTAGCAATACCTGCCCTTCCCTTTCTGCCTTTTCACGCTTTGGCCACCTGATGCGGAGAACCGACTCACTGGAAAAGACCTTGATGCTGGGAAAGACTGAAGGCGGGAGGAGAAGGGGCGACAGAGGATGAGGTGGCTGGATGGCATCACCAACTAGATGGACGTGAGTCTGAGTGAACCCCGGGAGTTGGTGATGGACAGGGAGGCCTGGCGTGCTGCAGTTCAAGGGGTCGCAAAGAGTTGACACTACCGAGAGACTGAACTGACTGACCCCACTCCAGCCTCACCCCCAACAGAAAGGCATTGTAATACAGAGAGAACATTTCCTTTTTAAAATGCTTAAGTGAAATAAAAAGTAAATACATTTGAGGACTTTTTGCTCTTTCCCATGCCCCCTGCTCTGAGGGCCTAGAGTTCAACCCCCACTTCCTGCCAGGACTTGCCCTAACGAACAGAAAATTGACTTCCTCAGCCCTTTTGTTATCGACATACTATTCACAACTTTTATCATAACTGCTACAAATGCTATAAAGTTTTGTAATAGTTAATGTGTGACTTCCCCTGGTTTAGGTGCAGGCCTGCTCTGGAACTCTGAGTTGAGGCGGGAGGACCGTTCCTCTATTTAGGAAACAAGGCTCATGGCCAGCATCCCCTCTAGGTCTAGGGAGCAAGCAGGCTCTGACTGAGAAGTCCAGAGGACTCTCCCCATCACCTCCCACCCCCACCTCCACTCTCCAGGGTAGATCCTCAACTGTCCATCATCAACCAAGGCCGAGGATAAACACCCAACAACTAGCAAATCTCACTGTCCTGAACTTCACATTTCAACCCAGTGATCCTCCTGACTGCCCAGAGCTCTTTAAAAGTGCCAGGTAGGTAGAAAAGGGAAGAGGAGTCCAAAAAGGTGGTGAGTACAGACGAGGAAGGGAAAAGCCCGCGAAATGAAGCAAAAGAAGGTCCGAGGACCGGAGTGAGGACCTCAGGGAAAACAAACAACACTCCTGGCTGGCCCAGTTTACACAGGACAGGCCCAGGGAGAGATACACATATAAATAGAGGAGCCAGAGCCAGCTCGCTCTCTCTCCTCGTGTCTTTAGATCGACGTGCCCTCACGCCTCAAAGATGGATTTTCCTGCTATCTTCTAAAATAGAGCTGTAACACTGAGCTGTAACACGGTCCATTTGAGACCTGAGAACTATAACAGGGTCTATCCAAGACCTGAGAGCTGTGACACACCGAGGGGGCTTTAATGTCCGTCACTCCAAATCTTTGTTGTGATGAGACAAAGAATCGAGGAACATATACTCGCAGAGAAAAGGGAAAAACAGTGTAAGAATGAAGAGACGAGCACCAATCAGTCAATCAGTAAATGAGAGGCTTAAATAATCCATCAACCTCCATAGACAAGTCAGGAGTGAATACGTGCATGTGGTACACAATCCAAGAAAAAACGACACAAAAGCCTTTCAATACGACGTAGATTTGAACTTTAGATATTTGGAACAAATTAAGATCTTTTCAAAGCATGTTTTTAAAGCACTCTAAAAGCCCGTGCTCTGGGTTTACAATCAGCCAGTCCTTAATATTTGAGTTGTGACACACATGCTCTGTCATCAAGAAACCAAGCTACGCTCAAGACCCAGAGTTGGTTGTTGGCCACAAAACAGGCCACCTCCAAACACTCCTCAGCCGGACCTGCCTAGCAGGTCAGCCCATGGGCTCTGGGCTGGCTACAGTCAGACTCAGAGGCCACGCCCTCTCCTCCTCTGCTCTTTCCAACCTCAGATATCTGGCGATGGTGACTTTGCGAGTTAGATTTCCAAAGTCTACACACCACCCACAGAAAACAATGTTGCCCGGCCCTGATACGGATAATTCTGCGTATATCTGCACATACCACGTGAGGATCTACCTTTATGAATGCTTGCCACAGTTTAAACACTTAGGTTATCAGTAAAAGGAATCATTTCTAGGGTTTAAAATTTTGCCATTGAGATCAAATACAAAAATGCAATGACCATCCAGTACATCCTGAAATTTGCATCGGTGACTCTCAAGAAACAGTTGTCCTAGGTCCAATGGGGGAATCTGGGCCATCGCTCAGGTTGTCTTCAAAAGCTGTGGACCGATGGTTTTTGTCGTGCTCCGTTCTGGAAATGATCAGTTTCACATCGGACTAGCAATGAGAAAGGCTGTGTGGCTCTCTGCCCTGGCCTCACCCATCGGGCCCACCCACCCTCAACCCCACAGCGGCTTCCTCCTCCCAGCACACAGGCACACACACTCACAAAAGCAACAGAGCACTTGCATCACCTTTGCAGATCCTCAAACCTGTGGCAGTGGCTTTTTCATTTAGCAACAACTTGCTGTCTGCCCAACCCTTCCTTTGTATTCCGCCCTGTACTGCGGTTGCTTTCGTCTCACGTGCAGAAGTAAATTCCAAAGGCTCAGGACCAAGCCCTCTTTCTCTTATTTCCCAAGTGAGGCAGGATCAAGGGATGGTTAAGGGCTTCAGTCTGAAGACCAAGAGACCAACACGGCTAGTATCCCGGCTCCACCTCTTTTCCTCCTGGGACCTTGGGGAAAATGGCCTCACTCAGTCTCCTCATTTGTACAATCAAGGCAAGGCCTACCTTACACGTCCCTGTGAAGCTCCTTAGCGGAGTACACAGTAGCTCAGACTCAAGTAACCATTCGTAACAAACTAAGCAAGACATTCCAGCTATGAGAGAATGAATACTATTTTTCTCCTCAATAAAACGTACGTTTATTAAAAACTACTATAAACCTAGAATACTTGTGAACTGAAGTTTTCAAAAAGCAGTGCAAGAAAATAAAGGTAATAACAACCATGTTTTACTTGAGAGTGTGCAACAAATTTTCACGTACCATTAATGCCCTTGAGCTATACAACGTCACTGAAAAATAAATTATTTTTGTTTTATTCTCTGTGATATTGCCATGATCCAGAACAGGGTCTGACATACAGTGGACCTTTGACTAGAAGAACTACCAAATGAATGAACTTTATACATAAAGAATCAAGCTTACAGTTCACAGTTATATCCATACACTCAGAGCTTGTAGCAAGCAGGGGACCAGAACCAGGTCTTATCTGAATCCAAATCCTGTATCCTTTCCCCTCATCACCTTGTCCCTGGACACTGGGGTAAGTTTTCAGAAAACTATGATCATTTAAGGCATTATGTATTTTCTAGAGGATAATAACTCCAAGACCCCCTAAAAGCGGACTGCATTGAAACAAACAAAACTATCACTCTGGCACATCTAGGGAAGAGTTGCAGCTAGTAATCTAACTACTTACATTTAATGCAGATGTTTGCTTTTCTCAAAGTCTGAGCAGCAAACAACTATGATAGGAAAAAGTGAAACAAACAAATTTCAAAACAGGTTTGATGGAAAGATATATTGACTAGTTTATTCTGAAATAATATGGGGGAGGGAGGAAACAGAGGTATAGATGAAAGACCACAGACCATGGCCCTGAACGAAGAGGGTTGAGTATACGACTCTATTTTTCTACATGTCTACCATCTTCAATTAAAAGTAAAGAAACAAAACAAAGCCTTAAAATTAATGTATTACCATTAAGTCACCATCATATGCAGAGCACCGTGTCCCAATTCATAACATAGGCTCTGAAGGGACGACATCCTTAGTGCAGTCGTGAGAACTCAGATATTAAATAACTGATGAAATGAGCCTTTTCATGGCCAAAAGGAGAGTATTTTTAAGCCAACCTGAATATTTCACATTTCCTAAAGTGAAAAGTGAATTTCACTAAATATTGCATAAAGTGAAATGTCATGAAGAACTCTTTCTAGGTTGGGGATGCCCTATTTGTATGGGACCTGAGGAGGCACATGTGCTCTTTGGATCGCTAAGAACATTTAGCATTTATTTTGCTTTAGTGCATTATACGGAGAAGGCAATGGCACCCCACTCCAGTACTCTTGCCTGGAAAATCCCATGGGCGGAGGAGCCTGGTAGGCTGCAGTCCATGGGGTCACAGTCAGATACGACTGAGCAACTTCACTTTCACTTTCATGCATTGGAGAAGGAAATGGCAACCCACTCCCGTGTTCTTGCCTGGAGAATCCCAGGGACAGGGGAGCCTGGTGGGCTGCCATCTATGGGGTCGCACAGAGTCGGACACAACTGAAGCGCTTAGCAGCAGCAGCAGCAGTAGTGCATTATAACTTTAAAAAAATTTTTATTAGAGCATGGTTGATTTACAGTGTTGTGTTTCTGCTCTATAGCAAAGTGTATCAGTTATACATGTACATATATCCACTCTTTTTTTGGATTTTTTTTCCATATAGGTCATTACAGAGTAATGAAGAGAGTTCCCTGTGTGATACAATAGATCCTTATTACTTATCTGTTTTATATTTAGTAGTGAGTATTTATCGGTCACAGTCTCCCAATTTACCCCTTCCCTCCCGCACAACTTTTTTTCAGAATCACTTTTAGCTCAAATACCGTGTACTCAGTTGCTCAGTCATGTCTGACTCCCTGAGACCCCGTGGACTGTAGCCCACCAGGCTCCACTGTTCATGGAATTTTCCAGGCAAGAGTACTGGAGCGGGTTGCTGTTTCCTTCTCCAGGGGATCTTCCCCACCCAAGGATGGAACCCACACCTCCTGGGTCTCCTGCACCATCTGGAAGACTCTTGACCATTGTCCCATCCTTTATTAATTTTTTTTCTCCCCCATAACTGAGTAGAATATCAGCACACCCCCACTTCCAGGGCGCACAAAGAGGCTGAGAAAGGTGACAGGGAGCACTGAAGGTCCACAGCTGGTTGCCGCAGGGCTGACACTGGAACCAAGTCCCATTTCTTCAGTTGCCAAGGTCATGTCCCGGGGCCATGACCCAGCATGCCCACCGCATGCATGGCAAAGGGCGTGGGCTCCGGAGACACACCTCCTGCAGCCACCAGACCTCAGAAGAGCTCGTCAAGTAATGCTGTTCTGTTTCCTCATCTGTCAAACGGGCTATATAATAGTGTCTGCCTCTGGGGGTTGCCGTGAGGCCGAAATGAGCGAATATTTAGAAATTCCTGGAATACGAATTACAGGAATAGACCAACAGGGAGGGTGCAATAAACACTAGCTGTCCTAATTTTTATGCAAGAGGAGTAAACACTAGAAGAAACGTGTGACGAAAGCGTCAGTTCAGGAACAGCTGAGCAGTTACTACAGCCCAGGCTGAGGCTCAAATTCACCTTCATTTGTTGAATCATTAATGGGGAGGGGAATGCCTAGCTCGTAACCTGCCGTGCTCGGGCCGCAGGAAAATGTCACCCTAGTAGTGAGGGAGACATTAAATATTTTACTCTCCCAGCCGCTCACAACAAAGCAGCCTAGGGTGTATCCATTACCTGCTTTTTCAACTCTCCCAAGGAAAGAAAAAAGATGTCACAGAAACCAGACTCTGGAACTCAAAATAATCTCGGCAATAATTCCTCCGGCCTGGATCTCTGCATAATAGATAAAAGGGGGATTTTTCAGAATGAGAAAGTGTTATTTTCAGAAATAGAAGCTGTCTTGACATCTGACACCTCTGCCACCATATACGGTGTGTATCTTGCCAGCCCGAGACAGGCTGTACCTACCAGCCCAAAATAGTCTCGGGTTGTTTATCAACAATGTGTAAATATACGTTGGAGATTCCCCAAGCTGAATGTATTCTTATATTCACTTATTATACTCCCACCAGAACTGCTTTATTAGACTATTCCTATGATAGCCTCCTACTTCAGTAGTAAAACTCATGCATTATATAATCATACCTTCTTTGGGGAAGAGAAAGATTAGAACACAGGCTGACTCCTCTCATTTTTATTTTTCCTATCAAGATAAAAATCCTTGGTAAAATTTCCTATGGTTTTGGCAATTTCACTCAACTGCTTCATCAAGTTAATCCTTGATTATTTGCATGTTTAATGATTGATTTCTTCACTATGGATCCCAGGCTGGGCTCCCTCCCTGGTCAGCTGCATGGACTCACCTGTTTACACAGGCAAGCTCCCAGGGTGACTGTCTAACTTTTAACTTTTTGAAGAGTGGGCAGAAGTGGTCATCATCATAAATACCCTAGTCATTTTCAGGCCTTACATCCTCTACAGAGTCACAGCACACTTATCCAGTTATTTCCTTAGGATAAATTCTAAGGCTGGAATAGTTGTCCAGAAAATCTCTAAAGATGGAGCTCTGTTGCCACCGGCTGTATCAGGAACTAGTAGTAACATGTCAGCATTTAAATTTTCATATACTTTTTTCATTTCTCAACCTTTTGGCTAAGAGTAAGTGTGGTATGGGGGCTTTCCAGGTGGCACAATGGTAAAGAACCCACCTGCCAGTGCAGGAGACGCAGGAGATACAGGTTCAATCCTTGGGTCAGGAAGATTCCCTGGAAAAGGAAACGGCACCCACTCCAGTATTCTTGCTAAAAAATCCCATGGAGAGAGGAACCTGGTGGGCTGTAGTCCATAGGGTTGCAAACAGTGACTGAGCACAGACACACATGCCTTTTTTTTTAAAAAAAGTCAAATTCTAACATTTTCAAGGACCAACTGGAATAAACTCTATTGATTTTATTTCTTTCAATTTAGCAATTTATTATACAATAGGTACTCAATGTGTAAGTTTTAGTTGATCAAAGAAATACATTTAAAGAATTTAAAGGCCCTTTCTCTGACGCTATCCTAGTTAACTTTCTCTTTCAAGAGCTCAAGTATCGAAAACAAAAATAACAAGTATCGGTATGAGGGAGAGATGGATCGAAAGTTTGGGGTCAGCGGATGTAAACTATTATGTATAGAATGGATGAACAACAGGCTCCCACCATAGAGCACAGGGAACTATATCCAATATCCTGCGAGAAGTCATAATGGAAAAGAGTATGAAAATAATATACATATACATTGAATATATTAGAATGTATATTCAATATACATTGAATATATTATAATGCATACATAGAACGTACTTTTTTTTTTTCCCCCAGAAAAAGTACTCAGTTCTTCATCTCCTCTGGCAAAAGGAGAAGAGATTTAAACTGGTTTCAGGTAAAAATTTCCTTACAGGATAAGCAGCCTAAAGCATAACCAAAGTACCATCTTTGAAGGTGTTTCTTGAACATCCACTCCTCCAAGCCATGTGGTGTGCTAAGGGACACAGTGTCGAAGAGGAAGTCATAGATTCCAACCTTCATGAAGCTTATGGTTTAGCTCAGTGGTTCGGTAACTTGAAGTGGCATCAGGCTCCCTTGGAGGGCTTACTAGGCCCAGTCTTTGGAGTGTTTGGTTCAGGAGACCTAGGCTGGGAGCTGAGAACCTGCACTTCTAGCCAAGGCCTGGGTGATGCTCATATGGTTGGTCCAGGGACCACACTTTGCAAAGCTTTAGTGTAAGCGAGGGCTTCCCAGGAGGTGGTAGTGGTAAAGAACCTGCCTGCCAGTGCAGGAAACGTAAGAGACTTGTGTTCAATCCCTGGGTCAGGAAGATTCCCTGGAGGAGGGCATGGCAACCCACTCCAGCATTGTTTCCTGGAGAATCCCCATGGACACAGGAGTCTGGTGGGCTACAGTCCATGGGGTCGCAAAGAGTCGGACACGACTGAAGTGACTCAGCATGCATACACAGTATAAAGGGAGAGACTTCCAGGAAAATACGTGACTTCAATCAAGTGTGGCAGGTGGTATGACGGGGATTCACTTAGGATGCCTACCAGGAGGGACACCTACCTGTCCGAGGAGGGCTCCAGAAAGCTTTTCCCAGAGGAGATGCTATGGGAACTGACACCCAATCTGAAACCCACAGGACAGGGCAGAGTGAGCCAGGTGAAGGAGAGGGAAAGGGTATTCCAGGCAGATGGCACAGTGTCTGCAAAGCTCTCGCGGTAAGAATGCACATAGCCCGGTGTTGGAATGGAAGTCTATCCATGTGATGAGAAATCACCGGATGATGGGGAAAGTGATGGGAAAGAAAGTAAGAGGTGAGCAGATAATAAAAGTCATTAGAAGCCTAGAGCTTATCCTCAGAGCAGTGTGGAGCCTTCGGAGGGATTTCAGTATTAAAGCTCAGGGTAGAAAAGCACTTTCCATGGAGGGGAGCGTCCAGCAAAGACACTCTGCTCGAGGGGTTGCAGAGGGGACAGTGGCACATGCCCCCTCTGATTTTTGGTTCATCCCACCCCTAAGGAAGCTCGAGTTCCTCAGAAAGCCAGCTGCTGCCTGAGTTACAGGCCATTTCTGATAGGAATTGTCCAAGCCCAGGGCGAGGAGCCACACAGACATGTGAGGGTATTTATGTGCTATTAACTCAAACCGAATTATTTAAAAGCCAGTTCCTCAGTCAGTTGCACAAGCCACATTTCAAGTGCCCAGTAGCTATGTGTGTCTAGTGACTAGATAAAGGACATTTTCATCATGACAGGAAGCTTGATGAAACACACTAGTCTGGGAGATTAGGCAGGACAGGATCCAGAGCTTGCCAGAAACTTGGATTTATTGTAGGAAACCAGCACACAACTGGTTTGAGCCTTCATTCATGAAAGCACACAGGCATACAGCTCTACATTGATTTTTTTTTTTAATCACAGAGTAAAAACTTAGACAATCGGCAGTTCTTAGTAATATATATTCAAGCTATAAATACCCATATCACTTCCATAAGAAGAGACAAGGAAACTTTTTTTCCCGAGTCACTAAGAAGAATCCTAGAATCACACGTATTCCCCAAAGCCATTTTGAAATCCTCAAGAGTCACTGGCCAAGGGAATTGGGGGCCGATAACACACCCTAGATTAAAATTCTACAAGGCCGTTTTTACTGCTTATGTGTCAAAAAAGTCAAGCTTGTACAGCTTTTTCTCTGTTGCATATTTTATCTAATTCAATTCACCAGATTCTTAATATTACATTGCTAATCCTTACTCTAAGTTCTAAAAATAAAAGGCAAGAGGCATTGCCTGCCAAGTTGGTAACAAACCCCAAGCCAAGGACAGAACTGGAAATTGATGCATGGAGAGAATGAGTTAGGTTGTAAAATGAAACAGAAAGTTTTAACCCTTGCATTAATCATAACAGTCATCATTGTTTGCCACTTAAAAAGCCCAAGAAGCCAGAAGTCAGTGATAATTTCTGCAAACAAAAATGCAGAGACGTTGTCATTTTCTCAGCTGGGAAACTGACCAGGATGTAACTGACCAGCCTGAGTAGAGAGGCAATGGCCAGGAGCCCACCCTGTAAACCTGCTGGAGAATCTGGTGGGTGAATTCCCAGTGAAGAACTGGGTCCTCCCAGGTCACCAAGCGTTCTGGTCCTGATGCCAAGGGAGGGAGGCTTTGGAAAGCATACCAGGCAGCCCACATGTGGCCTCTTTGCTTCCCATTCTCCAGGCCCAGGCATGTCACAAAGAAACAGGAGCTGGTATCGATTAATTCATTGCTCAAAAGCGCTGACCAGCCCAGGAGATGGCGGCCAAACCCACATCCCCAGCCCTGCTTTCTCCAGCCTCTGTGCAATTCCAGGCTTCCCTGGTGGCTGAGCAGTAAAGAATCCGCCTGCCAATGCAGGAGACGTGGGTTTGAAAGATCCCCTGGAGGAGGAAATGGCAACCCACTCCAGTCTTATCTGGGAAATCCCACGGACAGAGGAGCCTGGGGGCTACAGTCCATAGGATTGCAAAAGAGTCGGACACAACTGAGCAACTAGACAGCAACAGGCAACCCCCTCCTCCTCAGCGCTGTGTCTCTTGTCGGGATCTGTCCTGCGGGGATACGGAGACTGAGATCGAATCAGTCTCTTCCTTCACACTCTGTGACTAGAATCCTTCATCACGTTAAGGCCAGTTATCTAGGGCAGAGGTCCCCAACCTTGTGGGCACCAGGGTCCAGGTTCATGGAAGATGGTTTTTCCATGGACCGGACGAGGAGAGCGGGATGATTTCAGGATAATTTAAGCACATTATATTTACTGTGCACTTTACCCCTCTCATTATTACATCAGCTCCACCTCAGATCATCAGTCATGAGATCCAGGAGGTTGGGGACCCCAGCTCTAAAGCCTTTCCAGAGATGCCCATGAGACCTCCTACAACAAGCCACATGAGTGGAAGGCCATTTATTTACCAATTCCTGGCTTAGTTAAAACCAAAAACAACCAGCAAGAAATGGTGTAAGGCTCCTTGGAGGTGCGGGGGTAAAGCAAGAGGCAGTTATTACATGGATTATCTCAAGTGGGAAAAGTCAGACAGGATCTTGGAAGAGACAGTCAAGATGGGAGTCAAAGAAGGAAACTGACTCATAGTCTGACGCCTACAGCATTCCAGATGCACAAGTGGCAAGTACTCTCCCAAAATAGATTATTTGTAATTCTGATTTAGTAATGTATTAATGATAACGCTAGCCAGCATTTATTGAACTAACTCTTGGTGCCAGGTACTGGTCCAAACACTCACATGTATAAATGCATACAGAGCTCACAAAGACCCAGTGAGGTTGGTCCTGTCATTCCAATTTTATAGATGAAGACACTGAGGTCAAGAACTCAGCCAGGATCTCACAGCCCTTGTGTGGTAGAACCTAGACGCGCATCGAGTTAGTCTGGTTCCAGAATGCTGGAAATCAGCACGTCTGGAACTTGCTGTCTTTGTTCTCAGGCAGAAGCACTGTAGCCCAGTGGTCCTCCCCGGTACACTATCCACCCACACTGCCTACAGGAATTACCTTATAAAATTGTTGTCTGGAAATAAGACAGGATGGGGTTCCCCAACGACTCAGTGGTAAAGAAGCCGCCTGCAATGCAGGAGACCCCAGAGATGCAGGTTCAGTCCCTGGGGACAGGAAGATTCCCTGGAGAAGGAAATGCCAACCCACTCCAGTATCCTTGCCTGGAGAATCCCACGGACAGAGGAGCCTGCTGGGCTCCTCTATGGTCACAAGAGTTGGACACGACTCAGCGGCTAAACCACCACCAGCGGGGGATGCCAGGTGTGAGGGACAGCCTGCCTCCTGTAGCACACTTCAAGTGCGGGGCAATATACCTACTGGGGGAACCGCTGACTGAAACCCCCGCCCTGGCCAGGCACCAGAGTAACCACTCGCACGAATTCTCTTACAACAGGAGGTCCCGGGAAGGAACGCAGAACTAACAAGCTACCACCAACCAGAAAAACTGGGGAAAGGTCAAAAGGAGACTTCGGTCCACGTCCTGCCAACCTCCCAGAATCCTTCTCGCTGGAATCCATCTTGGCTGAGTGGTGCACACACCATCAGGACGGCCCCTGAGTCACAGCGATTGGCCAGAGACAACCCGGAAACTAACCCCTCACCACAAAGCCCAGGACTGTGAGCCGCGTGGCACAGCAGTCTGCCCAGGCTCCCTTACCCTGCTGCTCTCCGCCCGCGCACCCCTTCCCTACACAGCCTCTTGCTTGGTCAGCATGCGTGTCTCCTCGGACAGTTCACTTCTGAGTGTTCAGCAAGAGCCCACTCTCAGGCCCTGGAAGGGGTCCCCCTCCCTGCAGCATACCTACAGGTGACAACATCTGGACACGTGTGAGAGAGAGAGAGAAGGGACTGCAGATGCGGGTTATTCAGTGTCTCCCCTCCACTAAGAAGATGAATTTTCATTTTTACCAGCAGGAAATGCAGATTCAGTGCTGATACAACGGATGGGAGTATTAAGATGGTAAATCTCTTTTCACAACTACCTCATCGAATCAAAATAGAACTATTTCTATTGGAGTCAACTCCCTCCTTTAAAGGATAAGTCAGTCATCCTTCAACCACTCAGAAGGTGGTTTCGACGAGCATGACACAGCTCACTCTCGGCAGTGGAATTTGATCATCTCATATCGTGAAATAATTCCTTCTGTGGCATATTCTGACTCTCCAGTTTGCCTCTTTACAGTTCCCAAGAGATCTGAGATAACCAGTTTTCCATTACTTAAACTTCCAAGATCAGGCTGAGGAGTCCTTTTCAGGCATGTGCACTTTAAAAGTCCATTGTGCAGTTTCCTTCTTAATAAGTGGTGAGCTGTCAGGGCCTCGTGAGTCACTCAGGCCACACGCAGAGCAGTGTGCCCTGGAGAACTGGCCTCAAGACTAAATTTTACTGCAGTCTCTGATGGTGGAAACCAATGAGCTGATCAGAACATACCCAGTTTCCGAAGATCTGAGTGTCATCAAACAAGATAAATTAGTTTTCCGGTAATGTTAAGAGGCACACAGAGTATTTCGCTTGGAACAACCAGAAAAACCACATTCGAAAGGGAACACAGCCTGGGGCCCAGAAATTCATGATAAATAGCTGGGAGGGGAGACCTCTGGCTTTGAGATAAATAAGCCAGATCCTAGAGCCCCAAGATCAGAAAGAACCTTCGTGGGCTCTCTGATGTCACACTTAAAATGCTGTTCCTTATGTCAGTGCTTTACGAAAAGAGTAAAGATTAACCGTAAGCAACATGCCTCCTGAAATACAAAACTGCACCATTTCCTCTGTGTGTGTGTGAATGTGTGCTCAGTGGGATCTGACTCTCTGCAACCCCATGGACGTTAGCCTGCCAAGTTCCTGAGTCTATGGGATGATCATTTCCTCTATTAACCCCCAAATTAATGCAATAAACAAGTTATTAGTTATATACAAAGTATATAAAGATACAGCCATATAAAGATGTAAAGTACATATAGCGTGTGAAGCATATCTAAGTATGACGAGTATACAGAGACGTAAAATACAGGCCTTGTCCTCACAAGCTTACAGCCCATGCAGTAAGAGGGGCAAAAACACACTTTACCGGAAGGCAATTCACTGTGACAGATGCGAGGAGGGGAATCCATGGGAAAGAACGGTCAGTTACAGTTCCACCTGGAGAGCAGGGGCTTCTGGGGAGGACAGCAGAGGACTGAGCTGGACCTTGAAGGTCAAGTTGGTCTGTGATCAGGCTAGGAGAAGCCAGAAGTTTCAGGAGAGGAAACTGCGGGCAAGAAGGTTCTACAGCCCAGAGGACTCAGGATTAGTTTAGTTACGGAAGCAAAGTCAGGTGTAGGAAGAAGATGGTTGGAAGGGGCTGGAGAAGATGACCCAGGTCATCCTGTGAAGGCCTTGCCGGTCAGAATGGTTTGGATATTTGCTGAGTGGATGCAAGGTCACCTGGTGAACGAGGCACCCAGTCAACTGTATGAAACAGGAAGCCCTCGCCTCTTCCATCCTAACTCTTTATTGCTCTCATGCCAATTTATTTTTTCCTTTGCATTTATCACCGATAGCTGACATTCCACTTAAGATCCTTATTCTTTGTCTCTCCACATGAGAAAGGAAGCTCCATGTGGCTAGGGACTATCTCTTGTTCTCCCCGTGGTATCCAGAACTTCTAGCTAGTGGCTTGTACATAGCATTTGGTGAGATTGAATGAAATAAGGGAAGAGAAAAAGAAAGAAAGAGAGGGAAAAAGAAGAGAAGGAAGGAAGGGAGAAAAAAAGAGGTGGAGATGGATGGAGAGGAGGAGGGAGGGAGGAATTCTCACTCAATATCTATCATCAGGGTCCAGGAGTAGGGCCTAGAACAAACCTTAACTGGTTCTTCTACCTAGAAAAACAGCTTCTGTCAGGGAGCAGTGAGATAATTAAGCATTCATTGAAGATGAGTATCTAGTAACAATGTCAAGACAAAAATAGACAACACGTTGGATCCCAATCAAAGGAATCATGCATCACCAAATCCTTTAAGGCCACGTTCTTCTATGGTGCTCTGAACCATTAATGCAAAGAATCGGCCAATCTTATGAATCAGCATAACAAACCAGGTGAGCACACTTGATGATTCAATTCCATTCAAAGTCAGTGCTACACATTAGGGGAGCACATCTGTGTTCAACTGAACTCCTGCTCAACTGTTCTTTTGCCTCCATCGCAACTTGTTTGGCAGGCTGTCTAGAATTTTAAAGGGAAAGACTGGAATGATGACACTACCTACAATTCATAAGGCGCCTTTCTTCTAAGGCATCGGTTAGTCTTCCAATCCCAAGTTAACTAGGCTTCTGCCATTCTTGAAAGTTACAGTATAATCACCTTTACCTTGCAGAACGGAAATGGAGATGTGATCGGGTTAAGGTGTGTGGTCACTGGCTCAGGGCCAGCCAGGAAGGCGTTACCTCTGTCCTGGCAGCCTGGAGCACCACCAACACAGTTACCAAGGCTCCTCCTCCTCCACCAGCCACCACGACCATCAGGACCACGGCCACCACCACGGGGTGACAGCAAGAAGGAGGCATAAAACAGCAGGAGCAACCCCGCCACCTTCTTCTTCATTAACTGTTCTCAAGACTCATTACATGTATATTATCATATGTGAAACAGATCGCCAGTCCAGGTTTGATGCATGAGACAGGGTGCTCAGGGCTGGTGCACTGGGATTACCCTGAGGGATGGGATGGGGAGGGAGGTGGGAGGGGGGTTCATGATGGGGAACACATGTATACCCGTGGCTGATTCATGTCAAGGTATGGCAAAAACCACCACAGTATTGTAAAGTAATTAGTCTCCAATTAAAATAAATAAATAAAAAGACTCACTACACATCTAACCCAGGGTCATCTTAGTTCCCTAAAGATGACCAGAAGCCAATCACATACACACACTTACACTATCTAACTTTTCATAACATAAAGGGCTCTTGGGAAGAAAATGGCTAGAAGATAAGGGGAGGAAAGGCTGGAACAACTGATTTTTTCCTGATATTTATTTTTTGTTTGTATTTATTTTTTTATTTATTTTCTGATATGGAGAGTTATTTTCACTGCTCCTTTTCCCACAGATCAACAAGATGCCTCCCTATGGAAGTCACTCAAAAGCAGCTTACCTGGCTGTGTTAAATATTTACTATGCTAACCACAGGGCTTCCCCAGGAGCTCAGCAGCAAAAGAATCCATCCGCCTGCAATGCAGGAGACACAAGAGATGTGGGTTTGATCTCTGGGTCGGGAAGATGCCCTGGAGGAGGAAATGGTAACCCACTCTAGTATTCTTGCCTGGAGAATCCCCTGGACAGAGGAGCCTGGCAAGCTACCGTCCAGGGTGGGTCACAAAGAGTCGGACATGACTGAGCGACTAAGCATGCTACCCACAGAAAAGAAGACAAACCAGATGGCTTCTCTAGGTCCCCCTATCACTCTCTCCCATCATTATGCAATATGTTATCTTGCTTTCTCTCAAAGGTCCTCAACTGTTTCCTCAAGTTAACTTATCTATTAAGAGCAGAAACCATTGGCAGAAATTATGTAAGTTTTCAATCTGCTGTGTATCAACCATACTCCTGTCTCAAGAAGTTGAAAGTCAAATCCCAGTGCCATTCGTGTTGGAGGAAAAAAGAAATATGGGTGTTCACATCTGTAAATGCAAAGACCAAGACCGGCTCTCGAAGTTTCGCCAATCAATTCATAACAGCTGTTACCTTGGAGGAGGGGAACGGGGGACTGGGGTGGAAGGGGGCAGGATAATTATTTTTACACTTCACATTCTCTCATACCTTTTGAAGGTTAATTAAATTGGAAAGCCAACAAATTCGTGGGACAAAAACTGAAGCCTGGAAACCATTCTCATTGGAGCCCTTCATCAGAAAACAACAAAGATGGCGACTTGGCATCTTGGTTTACCTGCAGTTTGACAACTGAAGAGCTTACTAGATAAATGGTGAACTCCTGCAGGCAGGGGATGCTTAAATTGCACCTGAAATCTTTTTCCTTGTATTAATTATCAGTTGCTACATTCAGTTCAGTTGCCATAACAATCCCCTAGATCAAGCAGTTAAAAGCACAAGTATTAGCTCAGTGTCCGTAGCCCAGAACTCCGTAACGGCTCATGGCCTCTCACAGGCTACTGTCCAGGTGTCAGCCGGGATGCGGTCCTCTGGCTCACCCAGGAGGGCTCTGAGCTCACTCAAAGGGCTGTTGGTGGGATTTGGTTCCTCAGGGGCTACTGAACAGAGGCTACCCGAAGTTCTCTGCCATGTGTCTCTCCCGAGGGCTGCTCACAACCCGGCAGCTGGCTTTGCTCAGGGCAAATCCAAGGGGGGTCTTTTTACACCCTGACCTTGGACATGACATCCCACCCCTTTTACCACATTCTATGCATTAGAAGCATATCACCAGGTCCAGCCCACACAGGAGGAGAGAGGATGCCCAGAAACGTAAGCCACAAATTACACAACGAGAATCCTGAGACGTGTTAGCCGGGTCCCAAATTTAGTCAAAACTTGGTCAAGAGAGCTCTCATGGAATAAGTGTGAGGTCTCGAATTAAAGTGAGATCAGACCAGAGAGACACAACTTCACTCAGACCAGCTTTGGGAGATGAGAGACATAGATGACTAGTGGATGGAGCTGGGGGTTATCCCAGAAGAGACAAAAATAAAACTTACAATTAATTTTTAACATCAAAGTTGATATCAACTATGGTCCAATGTTCAGTTTATGTTCACACCACCAGACAAGATGTTTATATCTTATTCTTTTGGGGATGATTAACTACCAATTCTTAACTTACGTTGTGCAATGAAAGAGAAGAAAATTCTTAGAAATAATGCCAAACATTATCTTTCTGGGAAGCCCATTGTAAATCACTGTGGAACTTAAAGGCTAGAGTTCAAAAGCTGAAAAAAAATCAAGTGATCTTGAAGTCCACATTTCTGATCGCCATGTTTGATTACAATGAATCTCAAAATCACAAGTTTATCAGTCTATGTAAAACAGGTTAAAACAAAAAGCAAACGAGATTTTTTTCTTTTACTGAGTAAACCCTTGAAAGGGTTACTAAATATTCAACTTTTCAGTTTCTTTCAAAAGTCCTTTTAAAATGAAAATGCCTAAATTTGCCTTAACTCAAAACAAAGCTGAGAGTTTTACAAGATTCACTCTGTAAATGGCTCCCCCTGGCCCAGCTCCCAGGTCATCATGTGCAGCTGCAACGAACATCCTGTTGTATGTTGACATATATTAACAGCTTCGGGAATATAACAATTAAGAGTCAGATCTTATCATCCTGCAAGAATATGATAGGCTGGCTTCCAATTCAGGGCAGCACTGGGTGAAGCAAAACTCAGAAGCTGTGTATGGGTGGGAGCAGGCGTCACAGTTATATTGGCCATTCACCTCTACATTGGCGTGAGAAATTATTTCATTTAAACTTTCAGAAATGCTTGCCCAGGCTTCACAGTTTGTAACCCTCCACATCTGTTCACTGGTTTTAGCCAAAGGGGTTGCTTGACAGCAGTGATATTGCACACAAGATGTGAACAACTTGGTTTTCCTGGGAACGCTTTTATCCTAAGAGAAAGATGGGGTTTCACCTTTCCTTTTCCAGCACACCCGCCCCTCCTCCTTCACCCTAACTGATTAGGAAATGATGATCTCTCAGTGGCCAAGAGTCCAGTTTCTGCAGGCGCGTCCTGATTCCATCATGATTTGGACAGACAACGTCCTTGTCTCAGGATTGAGAGCACGATTTATGTGGCCTGGCCAATGCTGGCTGTGCAAACAGGCTGCTCTGGGGCCAGCCAGGTGGCTAAAATTCAGAAGACAGACTTACAGACTATTCACATAACCACTGCTGGCCAGATGTGAGCAATCTCCCAAACAGCAAGAGGCAGGCCTTGATTTCAACCGATTTCAAAATCACGTGGGGAACTTCAGAAAAAGAAAAGGGCTAAGACCCGGGAGAGTCGACTTTCTCAGCCTCCAGAGAAAGCAGATTGTGTTGATGAACAGGAATTAGGACTACATTCCTGGCCTAGGCTGAAATGTTAATACGAATTTCCGTTCTTGCCAACAGATGAGGTACCTTGATCATATTCTTTACTCTTCATCCTTCAGACTTGCCTATGCATCTAGAGAGCTTTGTTGAGTTTTTACACCACTATCAAGCAGTTAAGATCTTAAAATAGAAACACCTGTTTTAGAGTCACGAGGATTTGTTAAAGAAAATGTCCAAACTCTTCATTTTTGCAAGAAGAATCTGAAGCTCAGAAAGGTTAGGGGAAGGGACAGTGCCGGACCTGTATTGAGTCTCGCTCAACTCCAGTGTCCCCATCAGTAAAGTAGTGATTAATGGATGAACTAAATTTCCAATAGTTACTGTATGTCTACTGGACTATGGACAACGTGGATGAATAAGATATGATGACCATCTCAAGAGGACAGAAACTATCACAGAGATTATCATGGTTCAAAATGCAAAGTGCAGGAGAAGGTGGCATGCCCCAGAGGGTGGACTGCAGTCTTGAAGAAGTCGTACCTGAAGCAGCCCGGTACCTACCTGGGAGGGGCTCCAGGCCAGAAGAACACTGACCCTGGAAACAATAAAGCATCGTGCTCCCTCAAAGAAAGGGCAAAGAGGGCAAAGGGGCTCTGCCCTCCCTTTAGAATTACTGTGAGTCTAGTGTCCAGCATGTGAAGGGGCTTGGTAATCAGCAAATCACTACACAGATGTGAGCTATGAGGTTAAGGGATTCAGTCAAGGCCATTCATAGCTGATGCTTTACAGAATCCAGTCTGACGTCCTTGAGTTACTCCCCTTGTTTATTTCAACCACTTCCCTCTGTGTTTATGTCTAGACATTTCTGTAAGCCTGAGCAAATCTTTGAAATGCTAAAAAACATCCTGTAAACAGCAGACTCTTAACAGCATCTACCTTCTGAACAGTTCTCTGCCTTGACTTTGCATTAGAATGACCCCAGGGGAACCTCAGTTGGGTGATCAGAATCTCCAGCATCAATATATTTGATGCTCCTCAAGTGATTCTAGTTTGTAGCCAGGTTTGACGGTCTCAGGCATTGCAAAACCAAGAATGGGCTGTACCCTCCCTCCCACAGACACTCCACAGTCACCTCTGGTTTATGCATCGTAACGGAGGCTACAGAGAACATGAAATCCGTTTGAGTCTGGACTACAACGTGGTTCTTTAAGGAAAGCAGTTTTCCCCCTGAAGGATGACTGGCTTAGATTAATAGTAGTTTGTCTTTTCTGAAGATACACAGGTCTATATGGGAGGAGGGGGGAATCGCCCAGAAGTATGACAAGTGGCAGAGAACAGACTGTCTGAGCTAAAAATGCTCTACAGAGAAGTGATAAAATAGATAATGGTCAGATTCGAGTGGAGGGTAGGGGGAAAAAACGCTCCTGGAGGAATGCACTCATGGAGATAACAATATCAAAGTGAAGTCCTATCTAACAGAATTACTACTGTATTTATTGGGGTCCTTTGAAAAGGATGACAGTCATAAAACAGGATGGCTGCACCTGTCTCAAAACAACCTTGTTTCCACTTCTTTTAATCATATAGGCAGGCCCATGTAAAATAAGAACTTTAAAAATATCAAATACACCCGGCAGATGCTGCTGAAAATGAATCTTAAAATACTTCTTGACACAATTCACAGGAAAACCTAAAAGAAAATTAAGTATTGGAGAAAACACGAAAGTCATCTTTTCTACCACCCCCCCCCCATCAATATGCCTGGCCCCCCCATCCTCACGATCAAGGGCTCATGAGAATTATGGAACTTTGCCACCAATCAAACCCAGAAGCCACTTATGAACAGGAAGCCCCTGGAGATTCACAAGCACATCTGTGTTTGAGAAGCCATTGGTCTACATTGCAGAAGCAGCCACCTTCTGGAAGGTCCTTCTCAGCCATGGGTGGGTGCAATCAGGCAGCAGATTGTCTTTAAAATCCATTTAATTCCCAGCATCACCCCCACCCCAATCAGAATTTCATTATTAATATTTCCCAAGTCATTCTTCTGAGGAACCCCAATCATTCTTCAAGAGGCCCTCCAACGCAACCTCTTCTTGGGAACCTTCCTGAACCCTTCTAAACTGAGTTATTGTTTGATAACTCCCTCCTCTGTGCCCCCACAGCCTTGAGGTTCAGGCCCCCTCCCTTCACCCTTGCAGACTGGTCTCCATTCATTCCCCACTCAGGCAACACCTGCTCCCACTCACCTTCCACTGACAGTCATCAAACCACAAGCTTCAGCCATTCTGCCCGCCGCTGAGCTGTAGCGAGAGGGACAGAAGATTCCAGGCTCACAGGGCAGCACACCAGTCACCGCACACCCAAACAAAGGGTTTCCCCCTCAAGAGAAAGAGCAGAGGGCATCCCTCGGGGGAGCCTATTTCATCCGAGTGGTCAGAGGACACTCTGAAGAAACGACACTCAGCCAAAAAGCAAGAGATAAGTGAAACGGAGCAGGACCCCACGGCCGTTGCCCACCCCCGACATTTTCAGCTTGTCTTTTTGTCTGTGGAAAAACGCTAGCCCAAGAACAAGCTTCATCAGAGATGTGAAAAAATGCATAAACAAAGGAAAATGGTCAAAGCAGGCCAAATAATAATGATGTGCCCATTAAACACAGTCAGGGACCTTTCATTCCTCCTCAAGGGCTAGATAATATTCCGAGCCATATCCTGTGAGCTGTCTATTAGATACTGTAATGCCAGGTGGAGAAGTTAACTATGATGACTAGACTGTAGCCGTACATAAACTACCATCATTCTGAGAATTGGCCTCAAAAAAATGGAAACAAACCGATGCTGGAACGTAAGGTTAACTGTACCTAGAGCAATCAAGATGACGCTGGTCAGACCATCGATGACCAATCTCAAGATGACGGTCAGAACTGACTGTGCTGTTTCTGCATGTAGACCCCTCTCTCTGTCCATAAAAGCTCTTGCCCACTGATTTTTGGGCAGGGGGGAGATGGGGTAGAGTAGGCCTTTGGATGGACAACCACCCTCCCTTGCTGGTTGTGTGTTAGTTGCTCAGTCATGTCCAGCTCTGAATTCTCCATGCAAGAATACTAGAGTGGGTTGCCATTTCCCTCTCCAAGGGATCTTCCTGATCCAAGGATCGAGTCTGGGTCTCTTGTATTGCAGGCAGATTCTTTACCCTCTGACCCACCAGGGAAGACCCCCACCCCCAACCCTAGTTGCCAGCATTCAAAATAAAGCAAACTTTCCTTTCCACCAACCTGGCCTCGTTAATGGCTCTGAGTGGCAGGCAGCCAGACCTCA
Source organism: Ovis canadensis (assembly GCF_042477335.2). Lineage (NCBI taxonomy): Eukaryota > Metazoa > Chordata > Mammalia > Artiodactyla > Bovidae > Ovis > Ovis canadensis. Next base: position 70,546,614 of record NC_091267.1, read on the forward strand.
CTTTCAGTAACATAAGGAGGAGTCATTTGCAAGAGCTTTCCCGGTGAGAAAGCAACAAATGTGTAGGTGTGGAGACAGAAGGGCTTCGGTGTGCTCCAGGAACTGAAAGAGGACAAGAATAGACCTGGTGGTGCGGGGAGCCGGGCCTGGTGAGCCCTTTAAGAAGGGAAATGTTCTTGAAACTGCAATGCTGAGCTGCAGACAGGTTTTGCAGCTGGGTGTGGACATGCTTCGGGATAAATGGCTGCCCTGGGTCAGAAGGGGCAAAGTGGAGATGGAGACACCAGTCGGGAGACCCCTGAGGTGGTCCAGGAAAGGGAGGGTGGGGGCTGGAACTGAGGGGACGGCAATGGAGAGAAGCGGGCAGATTCAAGGCCTTCTGGCAGTAGAAGGAACAGATCAGGAGATGGACAGGAGTGGAGGTCAAGATGGCGGAGCGCGGGAGAGAAAGCGCCACAGATCAAGTCCAAGTCCAGGGAGAGCAGCGTCGTCTAAACTGATTGGGGTTCAGGACTGGATGTGCTGTGTGTGAGGAGTGAGAGGGGTGGGCTCTGAAGATGCTCAAGTGGAGAGAGCAGGCTGGCAGAGAGAAAAAGGTGGCTGCAATGGAAGGTCAGCAGAAATCGGCACATTAAATTAATAGTATTTAGTTAGTTATTGGAGAAGGGAACGGCAACCCATTCCAGGATTTTTTGCCTGGTGAATTCCATGGACAGAGGAGCCTGGTGGGCTACACGGGGTCACAAATATTCAGACACGACTGAGTGACTAACACTAATAAACAAAGCCACAGAACCGGAGGCGATCACCCCACGGAGGGAAACAGGGCTGGGACCGACTCCTGAGGAACCCCAGGGTTTTATGACCGTCCTGTGCACCGTTGAGAGCAGGATTTCTCAGCCTTAGTATTACTGACGTTTGGGGTAGGAGAGGTCTTCATGGTGGGGGCTGCCAGAGGATTAGCAACACTCCCGGCCTCAATCACTACATGTCAGTAGCAACCCCTAAGTTGTGACAACTGGAAATGTCCTCCTGTGACCCAAATCACCTGCGGCTGATCAGGCTGGGGAAATTTCTGCAAAATGTTTTAAGAAACCTGGTGCTCATTTCTGTCTCAACAAGTTCACAGCCAACTCAGAATAAGGGCTCCACAAATGATATCAACTTCCTCACGTTCTGACTTTGTGGACAAGCACATAAAACTGAATACAACCAGGCCGAGTATTAAACTTGACTTTGCTCCACCTACCAGGAAACAAATGTCATTTTACTAACCCCAAGATACTTTCAAGATCCTGGAAACTCATTATCATCTTTTGACAATAACATAAACCCAAACCAGAATAGTGAGTGAATATAGGCATTAGCTGTCTTCCCTTGGATGCAAATATCTTCTAGCTCAGAGTTACAGAATGATCTAGAAGTTTCCAAGTACCACTAGTAAAAAAGATCTCTAACCCAGACCAAGATATCACAAAAGTCCATTTTCCCCAAACAGGAGTTAATTAAAAATAATCCCTAGTATTATGCAGCATGTGAAAAGGATGGTAATACGTAACAAAAGCTGGTACCAAAATCTTAAAATATCTCTTTTTGTTTGTGACTGTTTTGCTAAGTAATAAGGCCTAAGAACTTGGGTCGTCTCGTCCGGCATCTTTCTGAAAGAATGAAAGCCATGCAGTTCGTTCTGTCTGTCCGCAGTGGGGTCTCTCCACCCCGATGTTGTCATGGTTCAGACTCTCTGTGACCCCATGGACTGCAGCACGCCAGGCTTCCCTGTCCTCCACTCCTCCTGGATCACTGCAAAAACATCCAACTTAATACACTGAAGAAGTAACTGTGGAAGGTTATCAGAACCATCTGGAAGTTTTGTTCAGCCACAGAACGCTGGGTCCCAGTTCCTGAGTTTCTGACTCAGTAAACCTGGATGGGGCCCTCACTTGTGTTGATGCTGCCGCCTCCGGGACCATACTCTGAAAACCAGTATCCAGACAACTACTACACATCAAGCCGCGTTGGCATGTGAAATAAACATGGCCTCTCTCTGAGATGGCGTGATCCAAGCTGGCACCGGAATATACAGAGAGGGACCGGAGCAAAGGAGGGGCCGCTCACTTTGACAGAGGGGCATGGAGAAGCAGGAAGTCATCCAGGAGGAGGTAACCCCTGGTCAGCAGGAGGTGGCGGGGCGGGGAAGAACGTCACAGGTGAGGGACACAGTATGGCAAAGACCCTGAGACACAGGGAGGGCGCTGCACCTACAGAATTACAGGTAAAAGGGGGGCGCCGTTTGTTATCAGGTGGTCAGGAGAAGCAACTACATGAGCAACACCAGGAATGAAAACGTTCCCTTTCTATGGGACGTGTTTTAACGATCAAATATTTCACTATCATCCTTTTTCCTTTTGCAACGAATGCTTTCCTCCTTAAATAACAGGCCATGCTTTTAAAAAGTGTATCACAATATCAGGATTATTAAATACGAATAACCCTCCCATTTTAACACCACTAAGGACATGTGCAAATACAGCATGCCCCGAGTTAGTCTAAAGATGGCGCCTGCAACGGACCAGGAAACGAAGACAGAAGCATCTCAGGAGCACCTTTTAAGCAGCGCTTGGGCAGAGGCAGAGGGAAGGATCTAGTAAATTTAATATAGGAATGTTAGAGCTGGTAATTCTGCGGGATACTTTTATTCATAGTACTTATTTATCTATTTACTTTTGGCTGTGCTGGGTCTCTGTTGCTGCACACGGGCTCTCTCTAGTTGCGGTGAGCAAGGGTTACTCTAGCTGCGATGTGTGGGCTGCTCATGGGAGGGGCTCCTCACATGGCAGAGCAGGGCTCTAGGGCACACGGGCTTCAGTAGCTGTGACGCAGGTGCTTAGCTTCCTGGAGGCGTGTGGGATCTTCTGGGACCAGGGATCGAACCCATGACCCCTGCACTGGCAGGCAGATTCTTAACCACTGGACCCCCAGTGAAGCCCTGGATATCTTCTAACCTAAGCTCCTACATTTCAGAAATGTGTCTAAAGTTCAAGAAAACTAGGAACTCCCCAAAAATGTTAAACTTTTTTAAAAATCAAGATTTGCTTGAATGCAAAGGAAAGATACTATCATCAGATGTCTAGTAAGCGGGGTTAAAATAAAGCCAGATAGGGAACATTGACTTTTGAAAATGCTCGGGCAGAAAAATGTTCTCCAACAACTCAGAGCTTGTCAGATAAATTCTAAAGTATACAAGGACTGCCCAACAGGATGTTAGAATATTTAAAAGATCTGAAGTATTCAAGGATACAAGTTTGAAGACAATAAATTAAGACATTAACATTAAATTCTAGGAGTGCTCTGGACTGGAAATCCTTGCACAACGCCTACGACAACGTGGCAAACTAAATTTTACTAGCAAATAAAATGTACTGTAGTTCTTGCAATGGTTGCCAGCCTTTACAGTCCCTGAGTTCTGTGCCAAGTGCAATAAAAGCCACATTATGCTTACTTATTTCCTTATGACACACGCAAAGGAGCCCATATATAAGACGTAACTTCATCGGATAAGAGGGGGCATGAAGTTCCGGCTAAAACTGAGACTGGGAGGCACGTTGTCTTCTTATTCCAGCTCAGTCTTTGCCATGAGCCTCTTCTCCCAAACTGGTTTTTAGTGACTTGTTGATTTCACAACTCTGATTTCCAACTTTTAAAAAGGCGTCTCTTCATTTAAAAATGGTCTAGCCTCAGTGGTGAAGTATACAAATGTTGGTATTATTTAATCTTTCTGAAGTCTCAAAATAGAAGGAAAAAACATTTAAGATAAAAAGACCTCATCTGGAATTTTATAAACTTTCTAAAGGGACATGTAGTATTCACTGTGTAGACAAAAAAAAAAAAAAAAAAAGCTGATAAAAGCTAATACGTAATGAACAAAACAGAACCCACCAGGCATCTCTGCCACCAGAAAAACATGTTTCTTAAAAAGAGATGAAAAGAAAAGCACGTTTCTTTTCTTCTTTGTGTGAAGACCATACTGCCTTGTACTTTATTTAGTTAGATGTGGTTTTGTCTGATTCCTCTATTAAATATTAAGTATCTGAAGGGCAAGGACTATTGCTAACACAGTGATGGTTTCCTAAAGTCAGTATGGAGAGTGAGATGAATGGCTATCCAAGCTGGTCATCAAGGATAGGGTGTTCTATTCATTCAGTCACCACACATTTGCTGAGCTCCTTCCATGTGGAAGGAACTGTGGTTAGCACAGACTGCACACAGAAAATTCCAAGAAAAACAAAGGACAAACTCCCTTCAAAATAGAATATGCTCCATCCAGATCTAGGTATTAGCAGTATCCACTGGGACTGCTATACTTTAAGTACAAGAATTTCAAAAATCTGAATGAGTATCATTATTAAGACAATGCTTCATCCTGGAAGAAAGCAAGCTTGCCCTTTCAGAATATTGGACCCTAATTCTTCCCCAGTTCCACCCACAATTTCATAATTCCTGGAAATCTGGCTGCCAGATTCCATGGCTGCCAATGAAGTGTATGTTTCATCGTGTTCTTAACCTACCATGCTTGACATTGTTTCCACCACGTAAATTTTCAAAACTGGAATCTTACGACAGATGAGATCACACAGAATCATGGAATCACATCAAGAAGACATCCTTGTCCGACTCTTTGTGACCCTATGGACCACAGCCTGTCAGACTCCTCTGTCCATGGGATTCTGAAGGCAAGAATAATGGCGTGGGTTGCCATGCCCTCCTCCAGGGGATCTTGCCAACCCAGGGACTGAACCCACATCTCTTAAGTCTCCAGCATTGGCAGGGGTTTCTTTACCCCTAGTGCCACTGGGAAGCCCATAAAACATCAGAGCCATGATTTGAATCACAAAGAAATGGGATCTTAAAAAAACAATGGGGATCACTGAACTAAAAGCTGAGAAGAGTGTCTTAGCCCAGTTTTGGCCACCCATCCAAACCTTACTTTCCCTTGAGTTTCTCTTCTGTGCTATGGAAGCAATACCTGTCCTAGTAACTCCCAACTGAGAACGTTTTAAAACTATGAAGTGATCTAAAACACTGTTATTTCCAGTCAAGGTCAAAGAACTAACTGGTCAGGGACTCAGTCAGATCTGCCAGCTCCTGAACTCAGAGCTTGTTCCCCAATACCAGGCTGCTGCTAACTACAAATAAGGAATATTCACTAAAATTCAGGAAAGTAACACAACACAGACATTTCAAGAGACTAAGGGGAAAAAACAAGTCTCTTCTCATGACCAACTCTAGATTTTTTAAAAATGCATGGAAGATCCAGGAGTTGTCAAAGGGAGCTTGAATATATACATAGTCCTTAAATTCCAAACATCTCTGTGTTCCTAAATTTTTATTCTGAGTAGCGTTGCCAAATAAAACACAACAGGATGCACAGTCAAATATGAATTCTAGATAAATCATTTTTTAGTCTAAGTATGTCTCAAATATTGCATGGGAGGGACATACTTATGTTAAAAAATGTATTTGTTGTCTAGTTAAGATTCAAAGTTAATTGGGTGCCCTGTGTGTTTTTAGTTGCTTCTATATTTCAAAATTGTTTGTACTGCTTTTCCAACCATTAACTGCAAGGTCCTGAAGGGAACCCTCACCTTGGGTGTCTTGAAATCCTTAATCAGCTCAATTTCTGCTTTTGTCAATTACTAGTTCTGAGACTTCAAGCCACCTACAATTCCTTCACTTGGAAAAAAAGAGGCCAGTAAATACAGTCAGGGCTTCCCAGGTGGCTCAGCGGTAGAAAATCTGCCTGCCAAGGCAGGAGATGCAGGTTTGATCCCTGGATTGGGAACCTCCCCTGGAGAAGGAAATGGCAATCCACTCCAGTATTCTTGCACTGGGAAATCCCAGGGACAGAGGAGCCTTGTGGGCTACAGTCCATGGGGTCACAAGGGTAGGACACGACTTAGCAACTAAACAACAACAAATAGAGACAGCACAGGACTGAGTGGGTAAATGCTACTTGTGCAGAGAGCTCTGTCAACAAAGGCAGCACCACGTTGTCATACACCCTATGTGCTGGGCTGTGCTTAGTCCCTCGGTTGTGTCCGACTTTTTGTGATCTCATGGACTGTAGCCCACCAGGCTCCTCTGTCCGTGGGGATTCTCCAGGCAAGAATACTGGAGTGGGTTGCTGTTCCCTCCTGCAGGGGTTCTTCCCAACCCGGGGACGGAACCCAGGTCTCCGCACTACAAGCTGATTCTTTACTGTCTGAGCCACCAGGGAAGCCCAAGAATACTGGAGTGGGTAGCCTATGCCTTCTCCAGGGGATCTTCCTGACCCAGGAATTGAACAGGGGTCTCCTACAGGTGGGTTCTTTACCAGCTAAGCTACCAGGGAAGCCCCACACACCCCATACACATATTTAAAAGCACAATTTGGTTTTTAGACAAGGCCACATAAGCCAATTTAACTACCCTACTGTTGAAATGAACACAATATCATACATCAACTAAACTGCAATAAATTTCTGTAATTAAAAAAAAAAAAAATACCGCACTGTCCATGAGAAATTCCCAAGCTTTAGCGAGTTCCCGTTAAATATACCAACTGCCCCTTTCCCATGTCTAATACAAACATTTGACCTGTGTGTGGTGGTCCTGCCAACTAGATAACACTGTACCAGTGTTCCACTGTCATTCTCGTACATAAGGCAACACTAGAGCATTTCCACAAGTGCTTTCTTTGCTCAAATTTAAATGCTTTATTGCTTAAAAAAATAGTTGAATGTACTATTTCACAAAAAACAAAACAATAAAAATTAAAAGGATGGCCCTAAGGTTGGAAAGCATTGGTTTCATAAGGTTTCCAGCATCCCTCCCCGTCCATGCTTGTGCTCAGCCGTGTCTGAATCTTTGCGACCCTTAGGGCTGCAGCCCACCAGGCTCCTCTGTCCGTGGGATTTTTCCAGGCAAGAATATTGGTGTGGGATGCCATTTCCTCCTCCAGGGGATCTTCCAGGAATCAACATCCCAGCCCAGGAACTGAACCCGCATCTCCTATGTCTCCGGCACCGCAGGTGGATTCTTTACCACTGAACCATCAGGGACGTGCTCAGTGTTGTAAGGTTTCCAATGTCCCTATGAGTGAATGAGTGAAGTTGCTCAGTCATGTCCAACTCTTTGCGACCCCATGGACTGTAGCTTACCAGGCTTCTCCGTCCGTGGGATTCTCCAGGCAAGAATACTGGAGTGGGTTACCATTTCCTTCTCCAGGGGATCTTCCTGACCCAGGGATCGAACCTGGGTCTCCTGCATTGGAGGCAGATGCTTTAACCTCTGAGCCACCATGTCCCTATGGAATTCGTTAAACCAATCTCCACACTGCAGGTTCCCATGGCTGCATGTCTCCAGGCAAAATTCCTGAATTTATCAGAGCTTGACCTCTGGCCACTCCTGGGTGGAAGTGAACACGACCAACGACCTACGCCAAATTCGTTATCTTCCGTCCTGCTCCTCCGTCTCGGACATCCTCATCTTCCATCCCTTATGTCAGAAACCTGAGAATCAACTGCTCCTTCCCGTCCACGAGATCCTGGAATCTGATCCGTCACCCAGGCGGAGACTCCACAATCAAACGGCAGCTTCCGCCCCCTGATTCACCTCTCCACCGTCATCCGGGCCCACGCCCCCCCACCTCTCATCTCTCTCTCTCAGCCCCTGGCAGCAGCCTCCTAACCGGTCTCCTTGCTTCTGCTCTTGGCTCCCCCCGGCCCATTCTCCACAGCACAGTCTGAGTTTTCAACTGAAACTCAAAATCAAATCATGTCACTCCACAGCTTACAAATACATCGATGTCTTCCAACCAGCTTGGTCCCTGCCCACCTCACCCCACGCTTCCTGGTCCCAACCATCCCACCCCCCACCCCAGCTATCCTGGCCTTCTCACAGGTCCCAGGACACGGCAGGAAGCTCTCACCGCAGGGTCTTTGCACATGCTCTTGCCATGAGCTGGACCAGGAAACCTTTACCTGATGCCTTCTCATCCTTCAGGTCTCAACTTAAGAATAATCCCCTTCAAGACATCTTCCTGGGCTAAATCTTTTGTTGTGGTAAAATATATACAACCTAAAATTGACCATTTTAGCCATTTGTAAGAGTACGCTTCGGTGACGTTCAGTACATTCCCATTGTACAACCATCACCGCCACCCACCTTGGGAACTTTCTCATCCTCCCCAACCGAAACTCTGTCCTCTGGAACAGTAATTCCCATTCCCCTTCCCTCCACCTCTGGTGACCACTGTTCTCCTTTCTGCCTCTATGGATTTGACTCTTCTGTGTACCTCACAGAAGGGGAACCATACAGTAGGTGTCCTTTTGTGTCTGACTTATTTCATTCAGCATAATTCTTCAAGGTTCATGTTGTGGTGTGCGACTGAATAGTATTCCATCATATGGATGCACCACTGTGTATTTATCCATCCATCCTTCCATGACCATTTGGGTTCCTCTGGGCCCATCTTAAAGTCAGCCCTCATTATTCTTAGTCTTGTCTTATTTTCCTGTAAGTGCTTATCACAGATCCTAATATCAGGGCATCTCATATCTCTTCGGTTCAGTACTGGCTCCTACCACCCCTCCTCCAGCAACCCTGTGAGCACCGCAGGGGAAGGTCCCTGTTTTGTTCATCCTGGCATCAGCCACCAGCACCTGCCATGTGGTCAGGAGTGTAGTGGGCGTTTAATAAGTAAATGTTGACTTTTTTAAGTGAAAGAAAATGATAAGGCCACTCAAAAGCCACCAGTTTTTAGAGTCAGTCACAAATTCCATGTACATGAAAGAATAAATTAATGCGCGCACACACACACCTTCACAGAGAAATATTTAGCTCTCTGGGCACAAACAATTCCTTTTCTAACAATGTTAATCGATCTATTTGTGACTAACATACATTTCCATTCCCTGTGACCGTTTCAAGAACGCATCACGTGCAAAAGTAACTTGTGTACTCAGCAATTAAGGACTTAAACACGGCTAAATGCTACAACGTGGATGATTACGCTAAACAAACCACCACAGAAACATGATGGTAAATGAAATAAGTCAGCTCACAAAAGAACATATGTTGTCTGCTTCCATTTAGAGAAAAGGTCCAGATTGGCACACACATAGATTCAGAAGGCAGAGGTTGCCAGGAGCTAAGGGGAGCAGGAATATGAGTAACAGCGAAAGGCGACCAGACTCCTTTTTTGAGGTTATAAAAAGCTTCCAGAACAGACTCTGATGGGACTTCCCTGGTGGTCTAGTGGCTGACATTCTGTGCTCCCAGTGCAGGGGGCCCGGGTTTGATCCCCGGTCAAGGAACTAGAGCCCAAACACCATGACTAAGAGTCTGCAAGCTGCGATGAAGATCAAAGATCCTGAAAGCCACACCTAAGACCGGTGAGGCCAAAAAAGTATTCAGATATTAAAAAAAGAAAAAAGACTGTAGTGATGGTGGTACAACTCTGTAAATAGACTAAAAACTATAGAACTGTACACTGTAAAAGGGTGAATTGTACAGTACAGGAATTATATCTCAATAAAACTGAAAAAAGATAACCCACGTGTGTGGAGATAGGGATGGCCAGCCTGTGTTTGTGGGCGAGAAGCTTGCCTTCCCCAGTAGACAATGCGTGGTAAGGTTGGGAGTGGTGGGAGCAGGGCCTTACCAGCAATTTCACCTGTTTTCTCTTGCAGGAGAGGTCTCCATGCCCTGCACCCCCCATGGAATATAGACCATCTTCCTTCCCAGGTGGACCAAGGGGTAAAAACTCTGCTCAATCCCTGGGTCAGGAAGATCCCCTGGAGGAGGGCATGGCAACCCACTCCAGTATTCTTGCCTGGAAAATCCCATGGACAGAGGAGCCTGGTGGGCTACAGTCCACAGGGTCGCAGAGTCAGACACAACTGATCATCTAACACAGTCTCTTTCCTTCCAATACAAGCAAAGTCCTCTGCTTCCTGGAAATTGTCTTTTCCAGCACCTCACCTCTCCCCAGCAAAGAAGAAAGACATGCTCTGATGATAAAGTTCTCTGCTGAAGTTCTGTGAATGAAAATCTTATACAAATGTGTCTTCTGAAGAGCCTTTTTATAACCCATTAGGAGTGATCTGAACACAGCCCGTTGAATTTACCGCATTTTGAAAATTCAGATTTCCATCTGCGACCCAGACTCTGCCAAGAAAGTTATCTTTGGCTCCTCTTTCTCTTACATCCCAAGTTCAATCTGTCCAGAAATCCTGTTGGCTCTACCTTTAAGAAACATCCACAGCCTTCTCTCTCTCAGACCTCTCACCTTGGTCCCAGACTCCAACATAGTTCACCTGATTCCGCTTCCTAACTACCCTCCCAGTCTAAGAGCCTTCCCCTGGCGTGGTCTCCACACAGCAACCGGAGTGACTAAAACACGAGTCAGAGGCTAGATCATGACCCTCAGTGGGCAACGTCCTCCACCGACGCCCTCATCCAGCTTGCACAAAGTCAGAGCCAAAAGCTCGCAGGAAGCCCTGCACCAGGGGCGCCACACCCCCTTGCTCTGTCTTCCCGGCCCTGCCCCTCCGCACTTCAGGTCTGAGGAACAGCCAATGACCTGTTGGCCTTCATCACACCAGCCAAGCACCAAGTCATCTGTGCCCAGGACACTCTCCCCATCCCTGCCAAGATCTTCCTAATTCACTCTCTCCCTGCTGAGTCTTCACCCGGATGCCACCCTGTCCACTGTCCAACTGCATCCTGCTCCCTTGCCTCCCCCCACCCCCCACCCAGATTCTTTCACCCTGCTCAGCTTCCTCTTTTCCTCCCCTGGAGCACTGATCTAAATGGCAGCCCACTCCAGTATTTTTGCCTGGAGAATCCCAGGGACAGGGGAGCCTGGTGGGCTGCCGTCTATGGGGTCGCACAGAGTCGGACACGACTGAAGCGACTTAGCAGCAGTAGCAGCAGAACTGATCTTCACACACACCTCGTAATCTACCCGTGCGCTGTCACTAGTCGCTGTCGTGTCCGACTCTTTGCAACCCCTTGGGCTGTAGCCTGCCAGGCTCCTCTGTCCATAAAATTCTCCAGGCAAGAATATTAGAATGGGTCGCCATTTCCTCCTCCAGGGGATCTTCCCAACCCAGGGATGGAACCCAGGTCTCCTGCATTGCAGGCAGATTCTTTACCATCTGAGCCACCAGGGAAGCCTGTAATTTACCTATTCACTATCTTTATTATCCACTGTCCTCATCTCGATAGAATGTGAGCTCCTCAAGGGCAGGCTCTTCACCTCCTTGATTAATTGACTGACGCTGAGTGCCCGGCACGAAGGATGTGGTTTGTAAGTAGCTGTTGGCCAGCTGTCTTAGACTTTGTAAGGCTAAGGAGGAGTGTCCATGCTGTGGAATGACCGAGGAGACAGGAAATTCCCTAAGAGAAGCCATTCAAGAAGCTTGCTCAGTCATGTCTGCCTCTGGTAAGCCCATGGACTATAGCCCACCAGGCTCCTCTGTCCATGGGATTTCTCAGGCAAGCATACTGGAGTGGGTTGTCATTTCCTTTCCCAAGGGATCTTTCCAACCCAGGGATCCAAACCCTTGTCTCCTGCACTGGCAGGCGGGTTCTTTACCACTGAGCCACCTGCTAGAACTCAAGAAATGAGACTAGTAGCAACTAAGAGTACAGGGCCTGAGCAAACTTTCTTCAGCTATTTTTTTTTTTTCCAAGTGTTGCTCTGAATGATCTCAAGGATCCAGGTCACACTGGATGCTATTTATGTGACCTTTGAGAATTTTCACCATATTTCTCTATGCAAGAGGGGAAGGCTAAGACTGATTTTTTTAAAATATTCTAAATCTCAACTGAGTTGAACTAGATAAAGTAGCAAAGCTCCAATAGATTAAAATCCTTTCTGTGATTGGGACTGGCACAGGATAGGAAGATGGAATGATATCCAGGGATAGTGACATTGGAGTCAGTGTGAAATGTGTGTAAGTTTTACTTAAAAAAAAAAAAAAAAAGTCTTGCTTTTAAAATATGCAAATCCTTGTCTCAGCTAATTTTCAAGACACCCTATGAGCAAAAGGTCACGTAAGAGTATATTGTTGCAATTAAGATGTTTTTAGCCTAATAGACATCTAATCATGATTGAAAGGGTTCTGGCTTTGATCCTGCTCCATGAATAAGCACATTAGTACACAGATGCAACATTTGATGACTCTGCCACCCTGTGAGTGATCTCTTGCCTTGAAACCTATTTTGAAATCCATGGGTTCTATCCTAAGGTAGAAAACAATCTGATTTTTAAGCATCCCATTTTCAAACATTACATTTAAGTTTTTCTGTCATTCTAACCCTCCCTCCATCCACCAGAAAAATTTTTTTTTTCTTTAAGTCAAGTCAGTTCTGGAGGAAAGTTAAGGATTTTTACCTCTACTAGGAAATAGCCTCCCTGGAGGGCAGCTGTGGCCTGCAGAAATCTTCAGATGGTGGAGCCAGGCCTTCTGAGCTTTTAAGCCCCACCATGGTATACAGCACAGTGTCACCCACACTGCAAGTCAGAGGGTGATGAAATTCTAAAGGGCCACCAGCTGTGTGAGAGCAGCCACAGGTGCAAAGGAGAAACATGGCTGCCGCCACGAGTCTTCCACGCCACCCACCTCCTCGCAGTTCCCGCAGCCTCATCTCCAAGATGCTTTGGAGGAAAATGTGACACTGAATTCTCCACGTCTCTGGTCCTCTTAGCCAGGTTCTATGTTCTATGAATGACAAATCTCACAAAACTGAATCACATCTCAACAGCTCCCAGGAGGAAACAGATATGCCCATGTTCACAACAGCCCACGGTGGACACAACCCAAAGGCCCCTCATCAGACAACTGGATAAACCAAACGTGGTATACACACACCGGGGAATATCACTCAGCCTTGGAAAGTGAAAGGCAGCTCTGACTCATGCTGTGACGTGGACGAACCTTGAGGACATTGTGCTGAGCGGAGTCAGCATCATAAAGGGTCTCGTGCTGTGTGACGTGGCCGAGGGACCTCAGAACAGCCAACATCACGGAGACCGTGCAGGACAGAGGTTATTAGAAGATACAGTGAGGGCGAGACGGGAGTGACTGTTTAATAGGTACAGAGTTTCCAAATGGGACGGTGAAAAACTTCTGGATGTGGACAGTGGTGAGAGCCGCAAGATATTGTGAATACACTTAATGCCACGGAATTCACACTTTAAAATGGCTAAAATGGAAAATGTTATAAATAATTCACAGTGATTAAAACAAAGCTCCCATGAAATAAACTACTGCACTAGGGTGACATCATGAGGAACCCCCTCTCCTCCCGGTGTTGCTCTGGTACCAACAACGGAGGGTAGATTTTCATTTCATTCTCACCGTCTCAGCAGCTGATGACCCCACACACACTTAATTTCACTGTTTTATCAAGAGTTCTGAAGGCTTATAGAGCATCTGCCGGTGCCTGGCTTAGGGGCCCACACGTGTGATTTCCACCATGGTGGCTAGGCTGCTCTGTTCCAGGGTGAGATATACACACCCCGACCCACCTCCCCCCATGAGTGCCTGTTTCAACCACCCACATTCACTGGTTATCTGTTTTCTTAGAACAGTAAATGTTTCTTCTGGATCCACAGATCATATACCAGTCTCAGAGAGTGGTCTGAGTAGTTCATTGCATCACAAGAAGACATGGTAAAGGTTTGTACATGAATCACAGCACACCATGGGCTGCCCTGGTGCCTCAGATGGTAAAGAGTCTGCCTGCAATGCAGGAGACTGGGGTTTGATCCCTGGGTCAGGAAGATCCCCTGGGGGAGGGCATGGCAACCCACTCCAGTATTCTGGCCTGGAGAATTCCACGGACAGAGGAGCCTGGTGGGCTACAGTCCACGGGGTCGCAAAGAGTCGGACATGGCTGAGCGACTGACAGTTTCATATCACACCATAAAATAAGCAATGCACCCACCACAGGAGCCTCCCCAAACGGCAGGAACAGGAGGTCAGGGGCTGTGAGCCTCTCAGTGCCCGAGTCGTTCCGATGAGGATATTCCAACTGGGCCCCGTCTGAGTAAAGGTTAGAAAACTGGCTTCCAATGCTTCCTTGCTCTAAAAACAAACTCCAACTCTGGTGAACAAAAGCACTCAGCAGAGAGACAGAGCCATAAGTGACAGCCCTATAAATAAGGACCGTAGCTGCTGGCCAAAGGTCAGGCTGCACAGGTACTCGATAGATGCACCAGGCTTCTCAGGCACACGAGGGAAGGTGGTCGTCACTACTGAAGGGCGGCCCTGGAGCAAGGGTGACCTCTGATACCTGGGGCCCCCAGCCCCAGGAGTCCTCTCCCCAGACTGACAGCCAGCTTCCTACTGCTGATCCGCCAGAGCCTCCAGGCCCAGCTCTCCCTTATAAAGTGTAAATTCACTGGACTTGAAGACTGATAATGAACACAGAGCTTCAGAGCTGGGAGAGGCCCAGGCCACCCTCCATGGTCTAAGGCAACCACCTCCCCAAGCACAGAGGGGCAAAGTCCAGAGCAGGAAGAGAGAAAACATCTGCTCTACTGTCTTGCTGCTGCTGCTGTTGCTAACTCACTTCAGTTGTGTCTGATTCTGTGCGACCCCATAGACGGCAGCCCATCAGGCTCCCCCGTCCCTGGGTTTCTCCAGGCAAGAACACTGGAGTGGGTTGCCATTTCCTTCTCCAATGCCTGAAACTGAAAAGTGAAAGGGAAGTCGCTCAGTCCGACTCTTAGTGACCATGGGATTTTCCAGGCAAGAGTACTGGAGCGGGTTGCCATTGCCTTATCAAAGAGGAAAAGACAAAAACACAACTCAGGCCTCCAGGAACCTCACAGGCTTCCACATGGCCAGTCCAGTGCTGGGAGAGTACGCTCAAGCCATTTTTTAAATGAATGGATGGGATGGACAGGTGGGTGGTGGATAGATAGGTAAATGGGATTGTACCAGTGGTCTCTGTCACTAGTGATGCTCACCAGGGGCCACAACTCAGAAGCCAACAGAAAGCACTGATCCTTTAAAAAGAACCCAAGTTTGGAACAGAGAAGTTTCATTTTTTTTTGTTTAAGCAAGAATACAGGGCTTTCTCCATAATTCAGCACTTAGGACTCGACCTTCCAATGCAGGGGGTGCAGGTTCGATCCCCAGATAGGGAACTAAAGTCCCACATGTCATGGGGTGCAACCAAAAATTTTAAATAAAGAACAAGAGTACAGAGGTGAGGGAGATGAAAGCAGTCAGGAAGTGGGGGTGAAGGAGACCAGCTGTGTCCCAAGGGCTGCTCCC
Organism: Ovis canadensis; assembly: GCF_042477335.2. Classification (NCBI taxonomy): domain Eukaryota; kingdom Metazoa; phylum Chordata; class Mammalia; order Artiodactyla; family Bovidae; genus Ovis; species Ovis canadensis. Next base: position 70,561,946 of record NC_091267.1, read on the forward strand.
AACTCTGCAGGAGGAGAGCACACCCAGGTGGGGGCGGCCACCCCTCCAGACAGTGACTGGGTACGCATACCCCTAGGTCACCGTGCCCCCTGGTCCTTAGACACCTGGACTCCAGAACCCAAGCCCTGGGTCTAGAAGTTCAGAACCTCGCCCTTGCTCTAGAGGACTTTTTCTTGCCACTGCCTGGTGCAAATACACACCTATGTTTGCTAAGTGAACATGGAGTGATGCTCATTTCCCGAACTGTCTAGGAGAAAGGCAAAGGTGGCTTGAGCCATGAGTATTTACTGATCTGACCGGTATCAACAGCACACAGGCTTCCCTGGTGGCTCAGACGGTAAAGAATCCACCTGCAATGCGGGAGACCTAGGCTGGGAAGATCCCCTGGAGGAGGGCATGGCAACCTACTCCAGTATTCTTGGCTGGAGAATCCCATGGACAGAGGAGCCTGGTGGGGCTACAGGCCATGGGGTCGCAAAGAGTCGGACGTGACTGAGTGACTAAGCAGCCATCAGCAGCACCACGGTAGTAACACTGACTATGTTTGATTGAGGTCTGTGCTAAGCTCTTTTAAATTCTCTCAGCTGGAACCCATCACGTGACACTCTGAGGTAGTACTATTCCCCTTCCATCTTACAGATGAGCACACTGAAGCTAGAGCAATCAAGGTAACAACTGGCCGCGGGTTATACAAGTAGGGAGCCACGAGGCCAGGATTCCAAGCCAGATCACAGTATCCCAGTGCACTTGCACCAGCCCCTAACTGCTGCCTCTGGGCTCAACGTCCATGGGACCATTTAACAAACATAGTTCCCACTGTGCATGATTTTGGTGACAATTTAAAGTGCAATTATCCATGGGGTGGCAAGAGAGTCACACACGCCTAAACAAATTTTTAACAATTAGGAAAAGTATTAATGTGTTCCTTAATGATCAGATGAGAAAAAATTCATTTTTTAATAAAGATGAGATACAAAACTGTTTTATATATATACCATTAATTGTGTGTGTGTGTGTGTATGTGTGCTTTCTAGACTCTTCTTCTATAATGCCAGCTCTTCAACAACATGGGATCTCTGAAGATCTCATAGTGGATATGATTTTTAGCTGGGCACAAGGATGGGGATTTGGGAGGACCTATCTTCTCTTCACGTTATAAAAACTCTTCTGGTAGCAAATTAATTTTCACTGTTGCTGTTCAGTTGCTAAGTGGCGTCCGACTCTTTTGTGACCCCGTGGACTGCAGCCTGCCAGGCTCCTCTGTCCACAGGATTTCCCAGGCAAGAACTGTTGTTCAGTCGCTCAGCTGTGTTCGATTCTTTGTGACCCCATGGGCTGCAGCACACCAGGCTGGAGTGGGACATCTTCTCCAGGGGATCTTCCTGACCCCGGGATCGAACCTTGGCAGGTAGATTCTTTACTACTGAGCCACCAGGGGCTTAAAACTCTTAAAACTCCTCTGGTAGCAAATTAATTTTTACTTATCTTAGTAGGTAACAAAACAACACCTACAGGCATGAATACAATTAATCTAATTGAACAATGCCAACAAACAGGCCTGAAAACTCACAAGACACCTAAAGACACTACCTATACACACAAAAAAACTCCCCAGGAGACTCACCTAGAGGGAGGGTTAGAAGTAAAGTCTAAAATTAACTGCCTGAGAAACTTTAAAGGCACCTCTTTAGAGACACAAAACATGAACAGACCCCATAAAACTTGTTCTGGTATCTAAAAAGCAAGTTCCTCTGCATTCATAAGCAAACAGGCTCCTTTTTTTTTTTTTTTTTTTTAACACAATGATTGAAACTAAAGAGCAAAGGTAACTAGGAGATTACAATCTCAGGTGAGCTGTAAGAATCACCTGGAGTCCATGAATCTACTGAACACCAACACTGGATTCAAGCTTCAGTAAGGCAATAAAATACAAAAAACACACTAAACACCTGGGCATCATAACTATTTTTTAAAATCCATTTAATGAAGAAAACTAAGAAAACAACAAACACCTAATATGTATAAGCGAGGCTTACTTGGTTTCTTATTTAATCTTCCGAAACCCAAGGAGGTTGAAAAACACTTTTTTCAGAAAATTCAGGAATTCATCTAAAGTGACACAATTTCAAAAATAAAGATAAGAATAAACCGTAAACATTAAATACAATTTAAAGTAAAGGAATTGAAATCTGTGGGAATCTAAATCCATATGTTGTCTACAACTCCTTGCTCCAGGAAAAAGGGGAAGAGGAGGGAGGTCAGAAGGGAAAACAGGAAGGAAGCAGTGAGGGACGAGCCGCAGATGGGGAAAGAAACTTTCCACAGCTGGATGTGGTCGGAGCTGTTAGGGCCAAGACCGGAGAGACACCCCACCCCGGCAAAACAGAACCAGTCCTGAACTTGCTTTACACCTGCAGACTACTTACACCTGCAACTTTTTACCAAACTGTTTTAAAGCCTCAATTATCACAAAAATAAAAAGAACCCCTCCGAGCTCCGTCACTAAGGAGTATCACTAACAAGAGCATTGTTGTTTAATGGCTCATGTCCTGTCTGACTCTTTTGTGACCCCATGGGCTACAGCCCACCGAGCTCCTCCATCCCTGGGATTTCCCAGGCAAGAATACTGGAATGGGTTGCCATTTCCTTTTCCAGGGGACCTTCCCACCCACCAGGAATCAAATCTCCCTCATTGTAGGGGGATTCTTCACCACTGAGCCACAGGAAGTGCACACTGATATGCATTTTCCTAAAAAAAAAAAAAAGAAAAAACAGAAAGAAAACTACAGTGGCCAAAGCTGCTTTCACACAGGGTGTTGCTGTTCACTAGTATTAAGACGGCCGAGTCTTGTCTGGCGCCCTATGTCAGACCAAAGAATCCCTAAAAATTATCCAAGCACGGTCACTAGAAAATGGCAAGTGAACAAAGGTTAAGATTTCTTACCTAAAATTAGAACAAGGAAGCCTCCACTACCTAATGAATATTATTAAGAGGATTTAGAGGAGTAATTGCAGGCAGGCAGACGTCTCCCCCAGAAAGTAATCAGCATCAGCTAATAACCATCAACTTTTGCACAGTACATGCATTTATAACAGGTTTTAATAAAACCTTCAACAAGAGGCCCGGAATTAATGAATGGCATTTTAAGGTCTAACATAAAAGCACTCCCCAGACATGAAAATTAGAACTTCTCCTTCATACTTTGCGCTGTTTTCCCTTTTTATCTGCCTCGTGTTTACCATCGCTGGAGACTCGATCACACACCCTTTTAAGCTCGTTTCTAACAGCGGTTAACCGTCCTCTGTAACCTGCGGTGCCGGGTAGTCTTTCAGTGCGTCGCCTGCGTTGTCTCATTTCATTCTCGAGGAATGGAAGCAAGAGGCTTCCAGGCAATGCGATCAGGAAGATGGGGGAAATCTGTTACTAGGCCCACAGGGCGGGCAGTTTCCGGGAGGGGAAACTGGCGGCGTCCGGAGCTACCCAAGAAGGACTTGGAGAGCGCCGGGGGCCGCGGCGGCAGGCCGAGGGAGCAGGGTGGGGTTGAGCCGGACTCGCTCAGCGGAAATGGAGCTCAGGTTCCCCTTCCCCGAACCTGTCAACCCGCCTCCTGCGTTCGGCATCCCCCAGGCACCTCGTGCTCCCCACAGCTGTCACCGATCAGCGTCCCAAGCCTCCCCACCCCTCTCCGGCGGGGCCCAGGTGCGCGCACTCCCTTGGAGATGGTGAGGGGACAATGACAACTCTTCCCCAACGTGGGGAGGGGTGGGCAAGAGGGGCGGGTAAAACTCTCGCCCTTCTCTGCAACACCCCTTCCCCGCAAGTGCCACTCCGCTGTCAGACAGCGAGGTGACAGCGTCGGGCACCAAGCTGGAGAGGGAAGGAGCTGGGCTTTTGGCGGTGCCATGGAAGCTGAAGGATTAGCCCCTACAGTCCCCGGCAGAAAACAGGATCCCTCCTCCCCATCACCTGCCAAACAGCATTAAGGCTCTCGGAAGCCGTCTGCAGGGCGCCGGTCCCGCAGTAGGCGCGGTGGCGGCGAGCTCACTCCCGGTCCCTCCTCGAAGGCTCGGCCGGTACGTTCAGCCCTGGAGGTCTTTTCCGGACGCGTGGGCATCGGCTCCCAAAGGGGCCCCCAGCAGAACCCTGTCAACGGAGGCTACCCGAGGGACGACAGACGTCGCAGGGAAGCCAGCGGCGCCCCTCAAGGAGCCACAAGCCCGGCCAGGTAGGATCTTCGGCACTTAAGCCGCGACCTGAGCGCAGCAAACGAGCGCAGAACCCGAACGCCTGGCGCACCGCTGAAGAGCCCAGGGCCGCCCCCGCGGTGCCGCCTGCCCCGCCAGCTGTGTCTTCCCATCCCTGAGGCCGTGAAGGCTCCCGGCACCTCCACCCAGATCCCACCCGTGTGGGCTCCGGAGCCCGCGGGCGCCGACAGCTGCTGCCCCCGCCTCCCGGTTCCCCGGGGCTCGTCGCCTAGCGGGACGGCAGGGGACCTGCGGGGCACATCGGGGGTCGGGCCGCCGCGCCCCTCCTCACCTGGCGCTCGCTGGGCCCCGGCTGGGGCATCCGCCGGGTGCGCGCCTCCCCACGCGCTCGGTGCGCACCTGCCCGCCGCCGCCCGCCGGCCCCAGCGCTGGCCGCCGCGCTAGCGCTTCATGGCGCACGGGGCTGGCCGGGGCCCCGGGAAGCGTGTCCAGTTGGCGGCGGCTCCTCGGGCTCTCGCAGCTCTCCAATGGCTCCCCGCCTTCCCCCGCCCCGCGTCCGCGCCCCCTTCCTCTGCGGCCGCCCTTTTCCCTCCGCTTGGCAGGACCGGCCAAACTGGTTTCTCCGCTCCGGGGTGGTGCCTCTGGTCTCCTTTCAGCAGCCTCAGCTGGGTCGGGGGCGGGCCCGGCCGTCGGCCCTCCCTCGGTCCCTCCCGGGGGCGGAGAGGAGCCGGATGCCGAGCCCCGAGACGGGCCGACGCGGCCCGGGTCCAGTCCCCAGCCCTGTGCGCTCCGGCGGCAGGTGGGCACCCTGGCCGCGGTCCGAGCGCGTCCCCCGCCTCGCCCGGGCCGCTCTCGCCTCCTCGGACGCCCCCGCCTCCCTGGGGACGCGCTTGCCACCCCGCCCCGTCCGTCCCGCGTCACTTTCCCGCTGCCCTCGGCTAGCCCGGCCGCCGCCTGGGGTCGGTGACCGCGCCAGCCCGGAAAGCTGGCGAGGCCGCAGCTCGACTCGGACCTGAGCTCCCTCGGTAAGGGGAGCTGTACCCTCTCGATGCCAAGTCACGTTCCAGGACTGGTGACCGAATGCGCGTTGCGGCTCGCCGCGCGGAGGGTGGGGGAAGAGACGGCGCCAAAAGACTTGACTGGTTTGGAGTCAGAAGGACCGGAGTGCAGCGTGCAAACGGTTTGGTGTCAACTGGAACTTTTGGACTCACGTGCATGATTGCTGGCTGGTGTCTGGGCGCTTGAATCACCCCTCCCTTACATCAGAAACTCGGTTCGGCAGGATGTTACCTCTCACCTGCTATGGCAAGTCTCTGGGATAAGCAGGGAGGAAATCCAAAGCTGAATCAAAGAGTCTGCTGAAAGTATAGTAGAGGAGATAGGACTCAGGCACCAGTGACTAGCTATCTGCAGATCAGAGAGGCCAGGAGTTGACTCCCAACCGGGAGCTTAAGGACGATGTCTGTGAAGTGGCAGGCTTGAGTGGGGACTCAAAGATCCACACGTTCAGGAATCAGGGCTGCATGGGGAGGGTGTTCCAAAAGTGGGCCACCAACTTGATCTTCAGCAGATGAAAGACTCTACTGATCTTGTTAAATGCTAGACTGCCTTTTGCTTCTTTTTCATTAACTACATTTGATCTTTGACTCAGTGGTGCTGGTCAGTCATCTAATCTCTCATCCCTAGAATGAGTCTGCAACAGATGACCTCAAATGATCTCTTTTCAGTGCTGATTTTCTGACCCCAGCAATGGAGCAAAGGTCCAGAAGCCAGGAAACACAGTGACTGCTAGTGACAATGGGATAGACCGGACTGGCAGTGCAGTGGCAAAACAACACTAGGGAGGGGGTTGGAGACGCAGGCCACGATGGAATGCAGGCTGAAGAATTGGGTACATCGTACGAAATACTGGGCTGGATGAATCACAAGCTGGAATCAAGATTGCCAGGACAAATATCCATAACCTCAATTATGCAGATAATACCACTCTAATGGCAGAAAGCAAAGAGGAACTAAAGAGCTGCTTGATGAAGGTAAAAGAGGACAATGGGGAAAAAAGCTGGCTTAAAACTCAACATTCAAAAAACTAAGATCATGGCATCCGGTCCCATCACTTCATGGCAATTAGATGGGGAAACAATGGAAACAGTGACAAACTTTATTTTCTTGGGCTCCAAAATCACTGCAGATGGTGACTGCAGCCATGAAATTAAAAGACGCCTGCTCCTTGGAAGAGAAGCTATGACAATCCTAGACAGTATATTAAAAAGCAGAGACATCACTTTTCTGACAAATGTCCATATAGTCAAAGCTATGGTTTTTCCAGTGGTCATGTACAGATGTGAGAGTTGGGCTGTCAGAAAAGGCTGAACACCGAAGAACTGATGCCTTCGAACTATGGTGCTGGAGAAGACTCTTGAGAGTTCCTTGCAAACAGCAAGGAGATCAAACCAGTCCATCCTAAAGGAAATCAACCCTGAATATTCATTGGAAGGACTGATGCTAAAGCTGAAGCTCCAATACTTTGGCCACCTAATGCAAAGAACTGACTGACTGGAAAAGACCCTGATTCTGGGAAAGATTGAAGGCAGGAGGAGAAGGGGACTGCAGAGGATGGAATGGTTGGCTGGCCTCATTGACTCAATGCACATGAGTTTTAGCAAACTCCGGGAGATGGTGAAGGACAGGAAAGCCTAGTTCGTGGGGTCACAAAGAGTTGGACACAACTTAGGGGCTGAACGGCAACAAAGAGTTGGGGGCTTGCTTTTGGCAGCACCTGCAAGTGATTGAAAGTTTATGGCCACCGCAATGACACGATCAGAGTGTGTTTTATGGGCAGTAACGGGGATAGTTTGGAAAAATAAGACTGAGAATTAGGGTGCCACTTGGTACCTCGTATCATAAAGTGGGCCTGAAGGAGCTGCCAGTGGGGGTGGAAAGGAGGAGGAGCCTCCCAGGACAGGAGGGAGGAGAAACAGCCAGGGTGCAGAGGGGCCAGAACCTGCAGAATGGAAGATGAGCCAAGTTCTCCAGACCGGGTGATAGTATTAGTAAGAACAAGAGAGTTGGAGGAGAGAGAGGCTGCTGAGAAAGGCAAACACCAGTAAACGTAGGAATCAAGAGATGACTCCAGACTAACAGAGGGATCCCTTCCTCCTTGCAGACATCCCAGCAACAGCTCAATCTGTCCAGGAAAACACTGTATAAGAGAGGAACTATACTAAGACACATCGCTCCAGTCCCACACCCAGATCTGATAAACACCCCATAGTTGCATTTAACTTCCCTGTGTCGGGACTTCCCAGGTGGTTCAGCAGTAAAGAGTCCACCCGCAGTGCAGATGATGCAAGTGTGATCCCTGGGTCAGAAATATCCCCTAGAGAAGGAAATGGCAACCCACACCAGTATTCTTGCCTGGAGAATCCCACGGACAGAGGAGCCTGGTGGGTTCCGCTCCCTTGGGTCACAGAGTCGGACACGACTGAACACGCATGCACACACGCGGCAGGTGACCTATAGACGGCAAGTGTCCTCACAGTATCTCTGCCCAGTTCCCTGAGGGGTCCACAGGGTCGAAAAAAGAGTTGAACGCTGCTGCTGCTAAGTCGCTTCAGTCATGTCTGACTCTGTGTGACCCCATAGACGGCAGCCCACCAGGCTCCCCCATCCGTGGCATTTTCCAGGCAAGAACACTGGAGTGGGTTGCCATTTCCTTCTCCAATGCATGAAAGTGGAAAGTGAAAGTGAAGTCGTGTCCAACTCCTAGTGACCCCATGGACTGCAGCCTACCAGGCTCCTCCATCCATGGGATTTTCCAGGCGAGAGTACTGGAGTGGGGTGCCATTGCCTTCTCTGAGAGTTGAACATAACAGTGTCTAAACAACAAGTAGACCCTGAAGATTTCAAGCCAGGTTGCTTCTCTTATAGGCCCCAGGGAGGGGGTAGGAGGTGGGGATGGGAAAGTGTGGACAATGAACATGACGGGTGTTGTTTCAAAGATTTTTTCACTTAACAAGTGTTTACTGAGTGCCCACTATGTGCTAGGCATGGTGCTAGTGGCTTGGGTACATCAATGAACCAATCAGATAAAAGGTGACAAATGCTTTGAAAAAATTGAGCAGCAGTGGCTGGGAGGGGGGCCACTGAGGACGCCTTCTAGGGTGCTGTGAAAGTTCTATATCTTGACCAGGTGGTAGTTATACTATTAACGGTGTGTGTGTATGTGTGTATACATATATATAGAGAGAGAGCGAGAGATAAGTTTATTGACCTGTGCACTTAAGATTTGTATACTAAAAAATTAAATAAAAAAACAAAAATCAGACTCTTAAAACTCCTTGGGAAAAACATTAACAGAACACTCTTTGACATAAATTGTGGCAACATATTATTTGGTCTAAGTGAGTAAAGTCGCTCAGTCGTGTCCAACTCTTTGCGACCTCATGGACTAGCAGCCTACCAGGCTTCTCCCTCCATGGGATTCTCCAGGCAAGAGTACTGGAGTGGGTTGCCCTTTCCTTCTCCAGGGGATCTTCTCGACCCAGGGATCGAACTCGGGTCTCCCTCATTCCAAGCAGACACTTTAACCTCTGAGCCACCAGGGAATGGCTTCCTTGTGGCTCAGCTGGTAAAGAATCTGCCTGCAATGCAGAAGAGACATTTTTCCAAAGAAGACATACAGATGGCCAACAGGCACATGAAAAGATCTGCAACAGTGCTAATCATCAGGGAGATGAAAATTAAAACCACAATGAAGCGTCACCTCACACCTGTCGGAATGGCTATCAACACAAGACCACAGATAAGAAATGTTGGCAAGGATGTGGAGAAAAGGGAACCCCTGTATATACTGGTGCAAATATAAATTGGGACGGCTCCTATGGAAAACAGTATGGAGAGTCCTGAAAAAAAACTAAAAATAGAATTACCATGTTAGTACTGCTCAGTCGTGTCCGACTCTTTGCGACCCCGTGGACTGCAGCCTACCAGGCTCCTCTGTCCATGGATTCTCCAGGCAAGAGTACTGGAGTGGGTTGCCATTCCCTTCTCCAGGGGATTTTCCCAAACCAGAGATTGAACCTGGATCTCCTGCCTTGCAGGTAGAGTCCTTATCATCTGAGTCACCATATGATCCAGCAATTACAGTCCTGGGTATTTATCTGAAAAACAACACTAATTAAAAAAAAAAAATACATGCACCCCAATGTTCAAAGCAGCATTATTTATAATAGCCAAGACATGGAAGCACCCTAAGTGTCCATCAACAGATTAGTAGATAAAGAAAAAGCGGTGTATATATATATATATATATATATATATATACATACATATATATATACACACAATGGAATACAACTCAGCAATTGAAAAAGCATGAAATCCTACTATTTGCAAAAACATGGATAGACCTAGAGGGTCTTATGCTAAAAGGAAATGTCAGACAAAGACAAATAACGTACATTATCACTTACATGTAGAATCCAAAAAAAGAAAAAGGAATGAATACGACAAACGGAAACAGATTCACAGATATAAAAAACAAACTAGTGGAGAAGGAAGAGGGATGGGCAAGCGAAGAGAAGGTGATTAAGAGGCACAAACTAGTCCGTATAAAATAAACTACAAGGATATATTGCACAGCACAAGGGATGTAGTCAAACATTTTGTAATAACTTTAAGTGAAGTTTAATCTCTAAAAATTTTGAATCACTATGTTGTGCACCTGAAACTAATATAGTACTGTAAATCAACTATACTTCAATTTAAAAAAAAAGCATCACTTAGGGGAAAAAAAGAACAAGGTTAAGATTTAGAAGTAGGAGAATGAGATGCAATTTTAAATAATGTGGTCGGGGTAGACTTCATGAAAACCTACATTTGGCTTGCCGGGAGGTAAAGGAGTTTCATCCTAATTGAGAGAAATTCTTGGAAAACTCTCATCTCACCTGGAACCCGCCAGAAGGGACCCGGCCAAAGCTTGTCCTATCGCATTTCCCCCATATAAGTCTTCTGCGTCTTCCTGGTTGTGAGGAATGAGACTCAGCACGTGTCTGTTGATGTTCCTGATAAAGGCGGTCATTCACCTCTAAGCTCCTTCTCTTGACCTCTCTGAAAGAACTGTGTCAAATTTCAGGGTGCCTTGTCAGGGCAATGATCAAAAGTGTCTCGTGGATCCAGCAGAAGTTGATGTTGAAATGTGCCTTCCGTGAGTCCTTTGAGTGATGGCTTCTTTGTCCAGGATGGGGGCCCTGATCCCACTGGCTTCAGCCCACACTTGCTCGGCATCCCAAGATGGGACTGAATAGGTGTTCCAGTTTTGTTTAGAAGCAGCTCCCAATCAGTAATCAACACCTTTACCTGTGAGCTGCTGGGGGAAGTTATTAAACAATCATTTCTGAAAGAGGATGACAACGCTTTTCATCTTTTGTAGTTCACAATTCCCTCTTGTTTCTCACACACTTTCTTTTTTCCTTTTCTTGGCAACATTCCTGTGCATTTTCACGATGCAGGTAGGAAGGCTGGGGAGGTTGCCAAAAGAACATACTCAATTTTACTAAAAGTTCATTTCCTAGAATTTTTTTCTATAAGAGCTAAAGGATAAAAGATATGCTTAAAGAGAGGTGATACTGCCTGCATTCAGTTCTTCGCTAAGCTCTGTGGTCATTTAAGCTAAAGCATTTAATGCCAATGGAAAAGTGGCATTTCAGGCCGCACTAGGTGCTATTGTAACCCGTGCTTGGTGGTTAAGATGAATTCCTTGGAAGGAGCATTGTTCACAGTCAGTCTAGACTGGCTCCAGAATTTTAAACATGAAAAGAAGGTACCCTTTATGGGGAGCCTGTCTTTGCAATAAGTGAAATTAGAAGCTTCAAATAGTCTGCTTTAAACAACAGCTACAGATGATATATTTTGCTGTTCCTACACAACTAATTTTCCAGATGCCTTGGGACTTGTATGCTTTCCACTTCTGTTACTACTAAGTGACTTTTTTTTTCTGACCAACATTTTTTATTGGGTTTGCAAAAGCAATGCTAAGCGTCAGTTAACAATATATCTCAGTTAATTTGTTACTACTCGTGCTTAACATGCAAGAGGTTGTAGGGCAGGTATTATTCCTGGGTCTATTATAAAAATTCACTGGTCTTTTTTTTTTCATATTCATGAGTTTGTAAATGTATGGGACTAGGCTACATGCTTTCTTCAGGGAGGAGATTTTAGTAATCTCTTATTGCTGTTGTTTAGTATCAGACTTTGTAACCACAGGGACTGTTGCCCGCCAGGCTCCTCTGTCTATGAGATTTTTCTCAGCAAGAATAATGGAGTGAGTTGCCTTCTCCCAGAGATCTTTCCAACCCAGGGATTGAACCTGCATCTCCTGCACTGGCAGGCAGATTCTTTCCACTGAGCCTCCAGGGAAAAAATGGAAATATGTTAGCTGTTCCCTCTGACAGATTATTTTGTGATGTTATCAGGTTGCAAATGTTGAAGTTAAAGTTCAGAAATAGGGATGTCAGGGGAAAATTAAGAGTACGGTATTAACATTAAAAAATACTATATGTAAAATAGATAAGCAACAAGGATTTACTGTACAGCACAAGGAATTGTACGCATTATTTTATAATAGCTTATAATGGAATATAATCTGCAAAAATACTGAATCTCTATGCCGCACACCTGAAACTAATAGTATATTGTAAATCAACTATGTGTCAAGTAAGTAATAAAATAAATGACTTTTTACCTTAAAGAAAAAAAAGGAAAAAAGGAGTAGAGATCAGTGGCCAGCCAGCAGCCCTGGTGAGACCTCATAGGGTCAAGGACCTTTGAAGAGCTTTCTCAGCTCAGTATCAGGTCCTGAATGTTATGGGACCAGAAACTTGATTTGGTCAATGTACCCAAACGGCAATCCATGTTTAATACATTCTCAAGGGACTGATCTATAAACCCAGATGCAGATTTACTCCTTTATAATGGTCAGAAAAGCCTGGGCTATGAAGTCAGCAGACCTGGGTTCTGATCCACGCTCACCACTAACCTATTATCTCCGTGGAAATAGAGTCATTAGATGATATATCAATATTTAATATGGTATATTAATGATAGAACACTAATTAAACTTAATATAGTTAATGTAGACACTTAATTGAAAATTTTTGAAACTACCTTAGCGTCATTGTTAGTATACATAAGCCATGTTTTTGTGTAATTGTAAGAAGTTTGAATGTATTTTCCATCATTGGCCATTGTGGCATGAAAACACAGTTCCCTTCCCACCTTCGTGCCCCGTCCTCAGAGACCTAAGCTCCACCCGTTGCAAGCTGCTTCTGATTCACTGAATTCTGAATAGCACATGTTTCCTCTGCTTGAAATGCCCTCATCTGCTGGGTCTCCAATTCCAAAGCGACTTCCACTGGGAAAGCCATGCCCTAGTCTCCCCCAGAGTAGCCAAAGCACTTTACACCTAGAGTCTAGAGAAAGCTCCACCCATTATATTTTATTTGGTCGTCTTCCTCATCCCCTACTGCACTGTGAGCCCGTCAAGACCCCCATACTGGATCTTATTCTTTTGGTGTCTCTTGATCCAGAATATTCCACTGGTTTCCCAAGTGTCTCTTCCTTCTTGTAGACTGAATGAATGGTCTGCAGAGTTCTATTCTCAAACAGCTGCATAGCATTTTCTTCTGCGGCTTCTCGTCTAAGCATTTGCTATCGTCGAATAGTTATGCATTTATCAGATCAACTTGCAGAAGTATCTGATCGGTCACAACACACCAACTATTTTAAGGACTTCTAAACATCTTATGTTTCTCTGGCTCCTATCATTCAGTGGGTTGTGATTTGCCCTTTACTTCATTCCAGAAACAGTGTGCCTCCTGTACAAGAGAAGATTTGTTCTGTTAGTAATAGAACATGAGTAAGTCTTTGATGCTGTTATTGGAACAATAAGAAGAATGGTATTCACGTTTTCCGTTAAGTCATAGCAGCCTATGCTTTGTATGAGTAGTGCCTTTTTATTTTCCTAAACTGGCAGCCAACATGAGTGATTATTCTTCCTCCAAATTAAAGAAAAGCAGATTAAATGTAAAAAAAAAAAAAAAAACAACCTCAGATAGTGAGAAAAAAATGTTCACTTATCACACTGGCAAAGATAAAAAAATAGTCTAGTATTGCACTGCATTGGCAGTTTTATAAGGAAATGGGCTTTCATACATAGTTGGTGGGGTGCAGATTATACAATTTCTTTGCAAGGGACTTCAGAAACACATATCAACATTTTAAACATACCTTGTACCATAGAACTCATATCTAGGAATTTATCTTAGAGTTTTATTTGAGCATTTACACAAAGGTAAATATGCATAGATATTCACTGCAGAAGCTTTTCACTGCAAAAGACAGGGGGTAACCTCAATCTCCATTAACAGAGGTTACATCCATACAATGTGTAATAATCAAGGAGATCTTGCTGGGCTGTTAGGAACATCTCCAAGGTGTAGTCACATGAAAAGGCAAAGGAAGAAAGAGTGTGTCCCTCTAAATACCATCTATGTGTGCTCCTTGACTTCCAACTGCATTACCAAAGCTATAGTAATGAAAACAATGTAATACTGACATAAACACAGACACGGAGGACAGCAAAACAGAATAGAGAGCCCAGAAATAAGCCCACGCATATTTGGTCAATTAACTTACCACAAAGGAGCCAAGAGTATACAGTAAGAGAAAGGACAGTCTCTTCCGTAAATGGTACTGGAAAAATTGGACAGCCACATGCAAGAGAATGAAACTGGAACAGTATCTTACACCATACACAAAAATTAACTCAAAATGGATTAAAGACTCGAATGTAAGACCTGAAACCATAAAACTTCTAGACAAAAACATAGGCAGTAGACTGCTTAACACAGGCCTTGGTGATGGCTTTTCAAATCTGACAACAAAAACGAAAGAAACAAAAGCAAAAATAAGTAGGGGGGACAACGTCAAACTAAAAAGAATCTTCACAGCAAAGGAAAACATCAACAAAATGAAAAGCTAACTCCCTGGATAGGAGAAGATAATTGCAAATCATATAGCTGATAAGGGACCAATATCCAAAATACATAAAGAACTTACACAATTCAGTAGCAAAACTATCTGATTTTTTTAATTGGCAGAAGATCTGAATAGACATTTTTCTAAAAAAGACATACAGGTGGTCAACAGGTATAGAAAAAAGAAGTTCAATATTATTAATCATCAGGAAAATTCCAATCAAAACCACAATGAGATATCACTTCACATCCGTCAGAATGACCGTGATCAAAAAGACAAGAAATAACAAATTCTGGGTAGAATGTGGAGAACGGGGAAAACTTGCACATTTTTAGTGGGAACGTATCTTGGTGCAACCACGATGGCAAACACTACGGCGGCTCCTCAAAAATTGAAAGTAGAGCTATCCTATGATCCAGCTTCTGAGTATTCAGCCAAAGAAAGCAGAAATACTAATTTGAAAGGATATGTGCACCTCTGCGTTCATTGCAGCATTATTTACAATAGCTAAGACGTGGAAACAATCTGGGCCCACTGATGGATGAGTGGATAAAGAAATTCTGAGGTAGATGTTTATATACATAGCAATGTATATTTCCACCATAGAAAACGAAATCTTGCTATTTGCAAGACTACATGGATGGACCATTGTGCTACGTGAAATAAGCTAGACAGAAAAAGACAAATACAAAATTGCTCTCTCTTTTTTTTTTTTTTTGGCCATGCCGCACAGCTTGCGTAGTCTCAGTCCTCTGACCAAACCCAGGCTCCAGCAGTGAATGTGCCCAGTCCCAGCTCCTGGACCACCAGGGAATTCCCCAAATAATTTCTCTTATATGTGGAAACAAAAACAAAAGCATAAGCTCATTACACACATAATGTTGTGTAAGCTTTGGGTGTACAATTTTATGATTTGATGCACATATATATTGTGAAATGTTTACCACAATAAAGTTAGTTAATCCATCCTTCCCCTCTTCTTAAAAGGTAGGTATACAAAGCGTTGAAACATATTACATACCTTTATTCAAAGACACCACAAATGGGAGCAATACAAAACACATCTTTTTTTTTCCTACTGTACAGAGAGTTGGCAGGGTGTTTTGCTGTATGTTCAACATGTCTTTGTTCAGTGATACCTCCAATTCATCCTGTAAGCAAGTAGGACGCTACGGGTCCTTGCCAGGACAGAGTCCTCCCCCACACTCTCTATTTTAGTGTCTCCCTGAAGCACCTAGATAACACTATTGGATGTACATTTCCTGAGATGTTATATAGAGGCTAAAACCTCCACCAGATGGAAGGCTGTTAACTACTTAATGACCATGGACTGGTAGCCCCCAGGCCTACCGAAGCCTAAGGACTGATGATGGTAAACCCTGTGACTCCGCTGTTACCCCACCATCAGCCAATCAGAGAACTGTGCATGAGCTGGTCACACACGCTGCAACCCTTTTCACCGGGCCTTTAAAAATGCTTTCCTGAAATTCATCATGGAGTTGAGGTGCTTTCGGGACCAGCTGCCCTGGACTCCTTGCCTGGAGCCCCGCGGTAAATGCTGCACTTGCCTTCACAGTAATCGGGTGTCAGTAGATTGGCTTTATTGCACCCAGGAAGGTGGATTTGTCTTGTTTTTCAGTCACTAAGTCGTGTCTGACTCTTTTGCAACTTCATGGATTATAGTTAGCCAGGCTCCTCTGTCCATGGGATTTTCCAGGCAAGAATTCTGGAGTAGGTTGCCATTTCTTCCTCCAGGGGATCTTCCTGAGCCAGGGATCGAACCGGCATCTCCTACACTGCAGGCAGATTCTTTACACCTGAGCCACCCAGGGAGTGCAATTAGAATAAGACAAATCGTGGAGAGTGTGTTTTGGGAGTTTTGTCCCTTTGTTTTCTTGGTTTTATGTGTTTGTTTGTTTGCTTTGCTATGTTACCTATTTCCCTTTGGGACAAAATTTGACCAGGACTGTAGAATTTGAATCTGAAATGACAGAAAAATCCCCTCTCCTATGTTTCCAGGGCTGACCCTCACCTGCCAGTACAGAGTTCCATACATTCCTCAAATGAGTTACGCACTCCCTGGAGATCAGCTTGTAAGGACACACTGACACAGCTGGTTATGCCCTGGGAACAAGTCCCTCTTCCTGTGGCTCCTGCCTCTATAAAGGCTTCCCTGGAGGCTCAGACAGTAAGGAACTGCCTGCGTTGCAGGAGACCTGGGTTTGATCCATGGGTTGGGAAGATCCCCTGGAGAAGGGAATGGCAACCCACTGCCGTATTCTTCCCTGGAGAATCCCATGGACAGAGGAGCCTGGCGGGCTACAGTTCATGGGGTCGCAGAGTCGGACATGACTGGACATCTGACACTTTCACTTCTCTTTCACTTTCACCGAGACCCGGCGTCTTCCAACAGCCACTGCTATCTGCAGTCCCCGGGAGCTTCCAAGCAAAGAAGACCTGTCCCTGGGTCTGCGGGAGAGAGGGGAGAACCCTCATCACAGAGGCAATGCCTTTTCCGCCTTTTTCTTATCGCCCTCTTAGCATCCAGTAAGCTCTCAGTAAGGTCCAGAGTGGACCCTGATATCTTATAGCACTTTTAGAATCCAAGAGCAGTCTGCAGACTAGGGATGGAACTAAGCCAGAAGATCCACACTGTTCTTGGGACAGCTCTTTCCTCTAGATTATCAAGGATGTGAAGGTGCATAAAGCTCATTGCTCTAATCTCCTTCCTTTTCGTTAGGATGAGGACAGTCCCAAGATGCTCCTCACCTTGGCGGAGAATGCACTGAGAATTCTAGCTGACACACCTTCACTCACCCACTAGTGGAAATAAATGCCAGTATTTGAAACACCCACCATGGGACGTCCCTGGTGATCCAGTGGTTAGGAATCCGCCTTGCAATTCAGGGGACTTGGGTTCGGTCCCTGGTCAGGGAACCAAGATCCCACCTGCTGCTGAGCAACTCAGCCTGAGTGCCACAACTACCCATGTACTCTGAGGCCCGTGTGCCACAACTAGAGAGTCTGTGTGCCGTAACAAAAGACCTCACACGACACAATGGAGGTCATGCTTCCTGCAGCTATGACCCAACGCAGCTAAATAAATACATAAAACACACCAAAAAAAAAAAACAAAAAACAAACCAGTGGTTTTTGAAGGTACACTTCATTTGAAAGTAATTTTTAAATCCACAAGTTTTAAAATCTAAACAAGCAAGGCCTCTGATTATGGGGCCCCTGATCAAGAGTTACTCAAATTCCATCTTGTGAGTCAAAGGTTGCTGTGCTTCCGTGAGTCCCAGCATGCATATCCAATGCAAACATATGCCCACGACTCACTCAATTTAATTTCTCAAAAATGTTGACAATGAAATGCTGGCAGGTGACTGTTCCTGCTACTGTGGCTCATCCTGAGCAATGCTGAGACAGCACAGTGACTGTCAAACTTTTTCACATGGGTGTTTTTGTTGCTGCTGTTAACTGTCACACCGTGTCATGTAAAACAGAGGTGGGAGGAACTGACCTGTTTGAATCCATGGTGGGACCCCCAGTGGCAGGTTCACCAAGAAGCTAATGGTAGTGAAACTTCAGGGTCCTTCCAAGGCTTTCTGCCTGATTTTGTATTTTTAATTTTTTTTTTTTAAGGAGCTAACCCCAGTTGTATAAACTTCAGGCTCCATAAAACCTGGTTCTATCCCTGGTAGAGACCCTCAGAGCCTCACCCCTTCCCCTCTTCCCTTGTTCTTCTCCAGCAAATCCTAATCCACTGTGGAACAAGGTGAACAGTATGTAAGGTAGCACCATCCTCAGACTAGGAATCAGGAGACAGGGGCTGAAGAGGCCTGTGCCTGCTGCTAGCCTCCATCAGGTCACGGGTCCTCTTTTGGACTTGGTTTCCGTTGAGTCCTACCCCCAAGGCCGCAGGTGTGAGGCCTTGCACTGAGACCACATGAGCGGAGCCCAGAACCAAGGTCACCTCCAAAGTTGAATGAGCCCCTTTGTAACCATTGCCAAAAGCCCCTCTGATCATTGCCAGCAGGCTTCCTGATCCAAATTAGGCAAAAATCTCCACCCCAGTAGTCACCCTATAGCGCCCTAACCAATCACCTAATGCCAGCCTTCCAGCAGGAATTTTGTCTTGAGGCTATAAAAATTGGCTGCTGCTGCTGCTGCTAAGTCCCTCCAGTCATGTGCGACCCCATAGACAGCAGCCCACCAGGCTCCTCTGTCCATGGAATTCTCCAGGCAAGAATATTGGAGTGGGTTGCCATTTCCTTCTCCCCAAAACTGGCTACTAACTCACAAAAAGCATCAGCTTGCCCTGGTCTGTAAGGAGGCCAGCCCGCTGCGCTTGCAGGGCCCACATTATCTCTGCTCTTTGCTCCTATAAACTCACTCCCTTCTGAAAGGCTGTGTCTGGAAATTCTCTTCCAACCCGCGCTCAGACGCCTCGACGGTTTCCTCATCTGTCAGCTGGGTATGTGTGACAAGACGATTCCCGAGGTCCCTTTCATAACTCAGAGTCTTGGGACTTCCCTGGCGGTCCAGTGGTAAGGACTTCACGTCTCCACTGCAGGGGGCGCGGGCCCAAAGCCTGGTCAGGGAACTAAGATCCTACAGGTCACACACTGTAGCCAAAAAAAGCAAACAATAACAACAAAAAGCAAAAGCAACTTAAAAAAAAAACCCTCAAAATCTTTGATCCGAAATCCACAGGGGCTACTTCTTTACTCCCTCCCAGCAGCTCCCACTCCGAGGCTTGTTCTTCCTCCCTGAGGTGCTGGGAAACCTCAGGCCCTGTTCTGACGACCTGCCGGCTTTAAGAAAGGACCTCAGTGACAGTGACGCGATAGGTCTCTCTGCCCCACAATTCACTGCACCCTCTCCCCCTAGATGTCAGCAGAAAGAGAGAAATGACCGTTGCAGTCCCATGTGGTAGCCCTTTCAATGGTAATTCATTCTGAATAGAAGTCAATGTTTTGTCTCAGTGGAATGGGAATTTCAGGGAGCAGCTACAGTCAAGCCGAGGAGAACTTCTAGGAACAAGCATTCCTCAGAGGCCCTCACGTCACCTGGTGCCACTGCCCTTTGTTCCAGAAGCGAGAGACCAGCCTGGACGGAAGGGCTTGTCAACCTGGGCACAAGAGGAGCTCTAGCTCACCTGGAAAGCCGCTCACACTAACAGCTGTTTGGGTTAAACACTAGGGTGGTGGACACTTCGGGTACAATTCCGTCCTCACCCTGGAAAGGCAGACTAAACAGTGCAACTAAGATGTTCACCTTTTTAAGAAAGGAGTCAGCAAGCAAAAATAGAAGGCTCTGCTCTAAGTCACTTCAGTCGTGTCCGACTCTGTGCGACCCCAGAGGGCAGCCCACCAGGCTCCCCCGTCCCTGGGATTCTCCAGGCAAGAACACTGGAGTGGGCTGCCATTTCCTTCTCCAATGCATGAAAGTGAAAAGTTAAAGTGAAGTCGCTCAGTCGTGCCCGACCCTCAGCGACCCCATGGACTGCAGCCTGCCAGGCTCCTCCGTCCATGGGATTTTCCAGGCAAGAGTACTGGAGTGGGGTGCCATTGCCTTCTCCGAAAATAGAATGCAGCCTTGGAGAAACAGAAGCCACCTCAAAACACTCAAACAACACCCCCTCAACTGTACACAGAGGAAAAGAGTAGCCCCAGGAGAGGGTATAACAGAGCCAAGCAAGACAACCAGACAACCGTTTCAAAGGCTCCAGTGCAGTCACTTTGCCCTTTTAAAGAGGAGGTGAGTAAAAGGTGCTTCAATTACTTGCAAATACATTTTTAGCTATTAATAATGCCAAATGATGACATCAATTATGCTTCAATTAAAATAAAATGTGTTCTTGTAAGCAGGGAGAAAACAAAACAAAAATAATGTCAAATGACACTCTGTTGCAGATGGTGGGAGCCTGGAACTCTTGCAGCTTTAAAGAAACCAAAATAGTTTCTTATGTGTTCATTTTCTTAGGCAAGGTTTTATGGGGACCCACACAAGAAGACAGCTTCCCTGGTGGCTCATTGGTAAAGAATCTGACTGCAATGCAGGTGATGTGTGTTCAATCCCTGGGTCAGGAAGCTCCCCTGGAGAAGGCAACGGCAACCCACTCCAGTATTCTTGCCAGGAAAATTTCATAGACAGAGGAGCCTGGCGGGCTACAGTCCATGGGATTGCCAAGAGTCAGACACAACTGAGCCAATGAGTGCACACACACTCACGCGCGCACACACACACACACAGGAGGAGACATTCATTTAAACCCGAAGTCCCGGAAATCGGAGGTATAGGTAGGAAAAGTATGAAAGAAAAAAAAAGGGAACCAGCTTGGTATCAGCATTGGTGGGTTATTGCTTCTCCCTCACAGGTTGAAGGAGCTAGGTCAAGTGTCACGGCTGTTACCACCTGGAGTTGTTTGGGAAGGGAGATTCCCAAAGCATGAGCAATTCAAAAGCGATTGTTGCTTTGGGGAAGCATGATGTCATCTGCACGTGCTGATTCCTGTTCTCTCTGCTCTGTGAAGGGTCTGGCTCCCCAGCACCTCCCTGAGACCAATCTCTGTTTTGGCCAAGGCAGCTGCAAAATCTTTTCTGATCTAAGATTTCACGAGCCGTTTTTGGAAAGGAGGGATTTTGTCTCCCTTGTGAACAGATCCAGGGCTGTGTTTGTTTCCTTCACTCAGTAGAGACTCGTTGTATGCAGAAGCCTGCAGAACTGGGGAGTGCAGCTAGTGACCCAGCCCCCATGTTTGCCCTGAAGGATGTGACGAAGTGGGGACTTAGGTAAGGAAACAAGCAACCCTGGCCTAGGAGTTTTAGTGGCTGTAAGAAAAAAAGGCAGATAGGAAGGCTGGAGGGCCTCTGACTCACACTGAGAAATCACAGAAGGCTTCTTAGAGGAGGTGACATCTAAATAGAGACCTGGAGGATGAGTAGGAGTTTCTGTCCTCCCTGAGTCACTTGCTGTTCAGTGGCAGCTGATGTCATGTGATGGTTCTTCACTCCAGATCCACAGAGTGAAATATATAGCAATGACGTAGCTAAAAAAACAAACGCCCTCTCTCTTCCTTCCCTTGAAGTCTGCAGACAGTACTATCTCATTTGCTCTGAAAGGAGTCAGAAGTCAGGGTCAAGAGTGGGGCCAAGGATGCTGGGTCCAAAAATGCCAGTGTGGACACCCGGGGGGTCATGCCCATTGGATTCTTCTGGCCATGGGTGGCAGTGTTTACGACTGTGCGCTTCTCACGCCTGTAAATATAAAAACGTGTGTGTGTGCATGCGGGCACACGTGCTCAGTCATGTCTGACTGTTGGTGACCCCATGGATTGTAGCCCAGCAGTTTCCTCTGTCCATGGGATTTTTCAAGCAAGCATCCTGGAGTGAGTTGCCATTTCCTTCTCCAGAGGATCTTCCCAACCCAGGGTTGGAACCTGGGTCTCCTGCATTGCAAGCAGGTTCTTCACCACTGTGTCACATGGGGAGCCATCGATATAAAATATATATACATAAACATAAGTGTGTTTGGGGCTTCCCCTGGGGGCTCAGTGGTGAAGAATCCACCTGCCAACGAAGGAGACGAGGGTTTGATCCCTGATCCGGGAAGATCCCACGTGCCACAGAGCAACTACTCCCACAGCTACTGGGCCCGTGCTCTGGAGCCCGGGAACCACAACTCCTGAGCCCTCACGCTGCATCTGTTGAAGCCAGAGCGCCCTAGAGTCCATGCTTTGCAACAGGAGGAGCCACGGAGGCGAGACCCACCACACCGCAGCTGGAGTAGCCCCTGCTAGCTGCAACAGAGAAAGACGGGGGCAGCAGCAAAGACCCAGCACAGCCAAAACACGTACATAAATAAAAAGTTAAATACACGTGTATATATAAGTATGTTTTCGTAACAGATTTATTGAGATATAATTTAAAGATCATTAACTGTAATTTTATATAATTCACTCATTTGAAGTGTACAACTTGGGACTCTCCTGGTGCTCCAGTGGTTAAGAATCCACCTTGCAGTGTGGGAACAACGGGTTCCAGCCCTGGTCAGGACACTGAGGCCCCCACTTGGCATGGAGCGTCTAAGCCCGCGTGCCACCACTACTGAGCCCTTGAGACACAGCTAGAGAGTCCGCGTGCCTCAGCAGAGATCCCACACGCCCCAGCTAAGACCCAACTCAGCCACATAAATAAACAATAAAACAGTGAGCAGCTTAATGGTTTCTAGCGCATTCACGTGAGTAAGTGAGTAAAGTCGCTCAGTCGTGTCCGACTCTTTGCGACCCCATGGACTGCAGCTGACCAGGCCTCTCCCTTCATGGGATTCTCCAGGCAAGAGTACTGGAGTGGGTTGCCATTTCCTTCTCCAGGGGATCTTCCTGACCCAGGGATCGAACCCGGGTCTCCCGCTTTCCAGGCAGACGCTTTAACCTCTGAGCACATTCATAGAGCTGTTCAATCATCTCCACATTTGGTTCTGGAGCATTTTCATCGCTTCAAATATAAGCCCCTGGGGCTTCCCTGGCAGTCCAGTGGCTAAGACTCTGTGCTCCCAATGCAGGTGAAGTGAGCGAAACTCGTTCAGTCCTGTCCGATTCTTTGCGACCCCACGGACTACACTGTCCATGGAATTCTCTGGGCCAGAACACTGAAGTGGGTAGCCTTTCTCTTCTCCAGGGGATCTTCCCAACCCAGAGATCGAATGGATTCTTTACCAGCTTAGCCACCAGGGAAGCCCCCACGATGCAGGGGCCCCCGTTAGTCTCTGGCCGGGGAACTAGATCCCACATGCCGAAACCAGGAGTTCAAACGCCGCAGCTAAAGATCCCACGTGCCTGCCGCAGCTAAGACCTGACACAGCCAGCCAGACAAATCAATATTAAAAATCAGTAAGCCCCACACCTTTTAGCTGCATCCCCTAATTTTCCCATTTCCTTCAGCCCCTGCAGTGACTAATTTACTTTGTCTCTATGACTTCTGTCTATTCTTAACGTTTCATGAGAGTGGGATCATATACTGTGTGGTCTTTGTGACTGGCCCCTCCACTTAGCGTAATGTTTTCAAGGTACGTCAGTGTTAGAGCGTGAGCTCTGTTCTTTTTTACTGCCAAGTTGTACACACCTATCACTTTGCACGTGTTTCAGATTGTTATCTGGGCTAGCCATCAGTCCTGCACATTAAAAAGGCCTCCGAGTCATCGATTTATTCTATAAACACATAGAAAACGTGATGCCTGGGGCTTTACACCCCCCCCCCAACTTTCCATCTCATCTCTGTGTTTGCGTCTCCACCACCACCACCCCAGTCTGCCGTCATCTGCCTCCTGGACCAGGGAGGGAGCTTTCTAAAAATGAAATGGTAGCCTTCAACAGTGACCTGCCCACACTCACGACTTCCTTTGGCCTCAGAATAAAGACAAAACCCTGGGTGTGGCCCACAGCCCTCCCCCTGGCCCGGGGCCTCCCCCACGCCTGCCCCAGGGTGTCCCTGGCGGCTGGCTGTCCTAGGGTTCTCTCAAGCCCTCTCACTCGCTGCGGTCCACCCTTCTCCCCCATCCGGAAGCCTCTGCCTGGAACCCTGTTCCATCTCTTCCTCTGGCCAACGTCTGTTTGTTCTTCAGATTCCGGGCCAGTCGTCCCTTCCAAGAGAAGTCCTTCCTGAGAGTCCCATCCACACCTCTCATGACCCTCATAGCATTCTGTACCTTTCCTGGTCACAGAGCTGGACCCAGAATCAACTGGACCTTTGTGACAGTTTGATTAAGATCTGCCGCCCCTCTAGACTGCAAGCTCTTTAAGGGGAGGTGGTTATCTAGTTTTGCCACCCCTGGATCCTTTTTTTTTTTTTAATTTATTGCTTATTTAATACTGGCTGCGCTGGCTCTTCGTTGCTTCGTGGGCTTTCTCTAGCTGCGGAGAGCAGTGGCTACTCCCTGGTTGGGGTGTGTGGCTTCTCATTGCAGGGACTTCTCTTATCGTGGAGCACAGGCTCTAGGCATGCAAGCTCAGGAGCGTGGTCCAGGAGCTTAGCTGCCTTGCAGCATGTGGGATCTTCCTGGACCAGGGATCGAACCCATGTCCCCTGCTTTGGCAGGTGGATTCTCAACCACTGGACCCCCAGGGAAGTCCTGGACCCTCCTATTTAACTGTGGCTGGAGTATAAACACAGAGAGGATGTGGGTACCAATAGTCACTGAGTACCTCCTATAATCAGACACTTTTACAAACACCATCTCATGTAATCCTCATAATGATCTGATGTGGCAGGTAGACATAGCTTCATTTTACCAATGAGATCAGTGAAGCTGAGACAGTATAAATACATAACTTGCCCCAAACTGGTAAGTGGCAGGGGAGGATTCTTGAATTCTAAGGCCACTAAGATCTTTCCACTAATACCAGGCTGTTTCTGGAATCAAAAGCACAAATCCCTTCCACCCCAGACATTAGAGAAGTCCATGTTTACAAATGAGAATTAAACAGAGAAAATGAGCAACAGGTCAAAAGTTTATGCTCCAAGGAAGGCATAAAACAAGGATAACAGAGATCACAGTCAGATTTATGTGAGGATCAGGCCTTCACGGAAAGCTTCCTGATATTTGAGACTCATGAAAAGAACCTCCCCACTTCAGTTTAGTTCTTATTGGTTTTCTTGAAGTAAAATCTCACGGAGACAGAGTGTTTCCTTTGGAATATTTTTTACATTGTTTTCTTCTTGGGTGTCATCCTTTCCATTTCAATCCAGAGAAGTAGTCACTGTTCATTTCCTTTGGGTTTTTTTTTTTAATCCTTTTTTTAGAAAGGCAGTGCTTCTACCAGGAGAAAATGGTAACCAGAGCCCTAGAGGTCAGCTGCTGCTGTGCAGTTGTCACTGGGCGTTTTCCCCTAAAGCGTCTCTGTCACTTTGAGACAGCCTCAGCCCGGGAGCCGATGCTAGGGCGTGACATCAGCCTTCTGGATCTGGTCCAGAAGCCGCTCCTGATCCGGAAGTCTCGTCATCATGGGCGGATGGTTGCCTTCTTTCTGCCATGCTGGCTGTTGTTTTAGTTTAGTCACTAGGTCGTGTCTGACTCTTTCAGATCCATGGACTGTAGCCCACCAGCCTCCTCCAGGTATTTCCCAAGCAGGAATACTGGAGTGCTTCGCCATTTCCTTCTCCAGGGGATCTTCCCAGATCAGGGATTGAACTGCACTGGTAGGCAGATTCTTTACCACTGAGCCACCATGCAAGCCCGCTACCATAGCTAGGTCATTAATAATTCCTTCTCAGACTAGGAATTTCCCAATTAATATTAACTGGGAAAAGAATGGTCAGTCAGGGTCCCCGGCAATGGGTGGTTTTCCTATTTAAAGGGAAGCCCATTTTGGACAGTGACCTTTGCCTGATCTAATGGATTCGTTTTTACTGAAGCACTCTGGGTGTGCTCTTCTGTAGTCAGAACTGGTGATCCCATTCATTCCTACAGAAATAGATTTACTAAAAAAAAAAAAAAAAAAAAAGTGTGCTGAAGCTGAAACTCCAATACTTTGGCCACCTGATGCGAACTGACTCCTTAGAAAAGACCCTGATGCTGGGAAAGATTGAAGGCAGGAGGAGAAGGGGGCAACAGAGGATGAGATGCTGGATGGCATCACCAACTCGATGGACATGAGTTTGAGTGAACTCCGGGAGTTGGTGATGGACAGGGAGGCCTGGCGTGCTGCGGTCGCAGAGTCGGACACGACTGAGTGACTGAACTGAAACTGACACAGACAGTGGAATTTCAGGACTGAAATTCTGACACATCCCACAACATGGATTAGCCTTGAGGACAATATATCAAGTAAGATAAGCCAGTGGCAAGGAGACAAATATTGAAAGATTCCACTTACAGAGATTCCCAGAGTCAAATCCACAGAGACAGAAAGCATCATGGTGGTTGCCAGGGGCTGAGGGGAGGGAAGGAATGGAAAACTAGCGTTGAATGGGTACAGAGTTTCAGCTGCGGAAGATGAAATGATGTGAAGATGGGTGGTAGTGATAGTTGCAAAAACGTGCTTGCTGGCACTGGTTGTTTTGTTGCTTAGTTGCTGAGTTGTATCCACTCTTTTGCAAACCCAGGGGCTGAAGCCCATCAGGTTCCTCCATCTTTGGAATTTCCCGGCCAAGAACACTGGAGTGGGTTGCCATTTCCTTCTCCAGGGGAGCTTCCCAACCCAGGGATTGAACCCACATCTCCTGCATTGATAGGTGGATTCTTTACCATTCAGCCACCAGGAAAGCCCTGCACTGAACATTAACTATGGTTAAAATGATACATTTTAATTTCTATATATTTTATCACAATGTAATAACAATGTGTCTGAAGAGCTTTCTCTAAAGTCTTGCCTATTTTCCTTATAATTGTTCACTAGATGGACAGGGAGGCCTGGCGTGCTGCAATTCACAGGGTCACGAAGAGTCGGACACGACTGAGTGACTGAACTGAACTGAGTTGCACCTTTACACTTATTATCTTGAACCTTGCTACTCAAAATGTGGTCCCTGGGCCAGCAGCATCAGCTTTACCCGGGAACTTGTTAGAACTAGAGAATCTCAGGCTTGCCCCAGACCTACTGAATTGGAATTTGCATCTAATAAGACCCCCAGGTGATGGTGTGAAAGCTAATGTTTGAGAAGCCGTGCTCCAGACCAGTGTCATGCAAGCCTGACTGCACATTGGAATCACCTGACAAGCTTTAAA
The DNA here is from genome assembly GCF_042477335.2 of Ovis canadensis. Taxonomy (NCBI): domain Eukaryota; kingdom Metazoa; phylum Chordata; class Mammalia; order Artiodactyla; family Bovidae; genus Ovis; species Ovis canadensis. Next base: position 70,588,916 of record NC_091267.1, read on the forward strand.
AATACTGATTTAATTGTTGGGTGTGGCCATACATCAGGAGTTGCAACCACTCAGCAGGTAATTCTAACTTGCAGCCAAGGTGGAAATAGACTGGTAGCCAGTAGACTGGCCAGTAGACTACCAGAAATAGACTGGTAGAAATTGGTAGCCATATTCTACCAATATGGAAATAGACTGGAGTAACACCCACACCAATATCCTTGACTTCATCATGTTTGCAAAGTCCATTTCACAGGCTCTAGGGTTAGGGCACATGGACATCTCTGGGAGACGATGATTCTCTCTACTACAGGACAACTATGATTGCTAGCCAGTCTCCACATTATCATTTCTACATACAACCATCAACACACATCAACAAAATTTCCCCTCACTTCTGACCTAGAGTTGAAGCAGTTAGAATGACTGAGTTTAGGGTACCAGAGACCTCCAACAATGAGGATTTTTCTTCCAAATGCCTCTTTATCACATGTTGATGTTGATACGTAACATGTTCCCAAGTCAGGAAAAGATGCAAGATTTGCAAATCTAACTCAAAATGATCTTTACCAGATTTGCTTATAGCTTATGAAAACTTTCTTTTCTGCAGTACATCAAAACTTCCCTGGTGATCCAGTGGTTAAGACTCCATGCTCACATTAGGGGTCTTGGGGTCAGTCCCTGGTGAAGTGGGATCCCACATGTCACATGCCAAGGTCAATTAAAAATAATTAAGAAAATAGAATGTAGTATATCAAGATGTTTTAATAATTTTTAGAGTGCTATTAAAAATGTAAAAATATACCAAACTTGATTTTTCATCTATTTAGAACAAGAATTAATCACACCTCCAGTTAGAAGAGAACTATTTACAGAGTATCCTGTCAAGGTTCCTTTTAATTTGTCATTTAGTAACAAATCACTGAGATTATTTTTAGAATGAAGTGAAAATGTCCAAGCATGAAAAAATTAATTAATACAAAGATTTCTTCCCTAGTATAACCAATAATATTAAACTCTAAAAGAGGCTTGATGAAGAATTTAAAGTGATTATGTAATACAAAAGATAAGTGCATGCTTACATTTTCTACAATTTTTTTTAAAATATTTTGAGTTACAGTTGACAGTGAAAATGAAATTGTTAGTCAGTCAGTGGTGTCCGACTCTGTGTGACCTCGTGGACTGTAGCCCACCAGGCTCCTCCATCCATGGGATTCTCCAGGCAAGAATACTGCAGCGGGTTTCCATTTCCTCCTCCAGGGGATCTTCCCGACCTAGAGATCGAACCCAGGTCTCCCTCATTGCGGGTGTATTCTTCACCATCTGAGCCAGGAGGGAAGTCCTACACTTGACAAGCTAACCTTAAAATATCACGAAGTTCTGCTAGCATTTGGTACAATCGTAAGTGGCTCAGCACCTGAATTCAGCCACACCTGAACTCCTCCTCTAAACCCTGAATAGTGAGACAAATCCTCTGATCGCAGTCTTGGATGTTGTATGAGTGTCAGCATTCTGGAGGAAGACCCCGAAAACTTCTGTGCTTAACTCATAACAAACCAGTAAAAACAAAACGAAATAGCTCCAAACAGCCCCACTTTGAGTAGCATCATTTTAAAGAGAGTGGTCAGAGATTGCCTTTTGAAAGAGGTGACCTTTGAGCAGAGACTTGAAAGGAGTCGGGGAGAGCCAGCCTAGTACATAATTGGGGGAAGAGCCATCTAGACTGCAGAACAGCAAGTGCAAAGTCCCTGAGGCAGAGACATGCCTGTAGAAACACCCAAGAGAGCCACAGTAGAGATGGGATGAGGTGACGGGAAATGAGCTGGAGGATCCAGGCGGGGCCAGATGAACAATGGGCTTTGCGGCCAAGGTAAGAACTTTCAACTTTGCTTAGAGTGTAGAATTTGAGCTGAGGAGTATCACATTTTGACTAAACAACATAATGAATTCACTCCTGATGTAAATTTCACAGAGACTCCCAGGATCCTCCTGCACATGGTAGTCAATCTTACTAGTGGTCAGGAAGATCTGGGTTGAAAGGAGGAAGGGAATGCCACAAGCCCCCTTTTTGAAAGCTCCCCAATTTCCCCCCTTTACTTATGGCTTCTCCTTCCCAGCCAGAGGATCGCTCCTGTCACCACTGAATCTGTCAGAATCTTCTTAGCGCACTCAGGTCTCCCAGCTCTCCTCCATAGCACAGTCTCAAATTAATCACCAACTTATCACACAGTGAACAAATGTAACCTTTTCTAAGTGACTTGGGTCTTCATTTTGAACCCAAATGACTGTCCTGTGCTTTAAACTAACCCTCCTCTTACCCTTTGCCTCTTAGTGAGTGCATAGGACTAAATTCTGGCCAATGGGGCTTGAGCAGAAGTGATGTGTGTAATTTTCAAGTCATGCTTTTGACTGAGTGAGTTAGCAGGACCAGGAGTATCTAGGTTGGATCATGAGATTAAAAAAACTGCAAGTTGGGGATTTCCCTGGTGGTCCAGTGGTTAAGACCCTGCCTTCCAGTGCAGGGTGTGTGGGTTTGGTCCAGGGGGTGTAGCCAAATACAAAAAACACACATGTTGAAGACTGCAAAGGAACTAGGTAAGCATTTGAGGCCCTACTAGCTTAGACTTTTCTGTGTCAGAGAAATAAACCTCTTACCTAAGAGTGTCTTACCTAGGGCAGGATTATTTTGGATCCTCTCTTTTATGGCAGATGGCCTGGTATCCTAACTAATTTCACCATCAAAAGAAGGTAATAAAGCAAGGGGAGGGAACCATGAACGGAGAAACAAGTCAAACTTTACTCACTTCATAGTTCAGCTTGAAAGTAATGGCGAATGTTTTGGAAAAATGAAATAAATAACTGTAATAAAGAAATAAAAAAATTTCTTAAGTGACGACTGCTTTTGCCTTCATTTTCTCTCATGTGAATTGATAGAAGAAAATGCAGATCTACAAACACATACCCAGCTCATGTCAGTGACCTTAACCATCAGGGTGGACCATGGCGATCCAATCCTATCTTCTCTATCTGAGGATAGACTCGGCCAGGATGCTTCACAGCTGATGGCCACAGGTGCTGAATTCTCATCTCAGAATGAATGGTCTAAGTCTGTGTCGTTTGACCATCTTCTAAAGCAGGTGAGCCTTGCGGTTACAGTAGACTTTTCCATAAGGGATCCCTCAATGTTCGCATCAGGGCTAAGTTGAAGGTCAGTGTCATGCCCAAGACCTCATCAGGTTGGAGTTTATGTTCCATGTGGCAAAAAGGGAACAACAGAGGCTGAGTAATCAGACCTGGCTCTTCACAAGGTGGTTTGATGACCTGTCTTGTATCTCAGAGCACCATGTAGCCTCCCTCTCTTTGCTGCCTGTGGCCAGGGTTGGAGAAGATGCCAGCTATCCATCGCCAACACTGTCTACTCCAGCTCTCTCAAGTGAAGGATTCTTGAAAGCGTCATTCCTTTCTTAGCTGATGGGTAGAAAGAGCTGCAGGCTCAAGTCTGGCTTTTTTTTTTTTTTTAAGGTTTTTTGATGTAGACTACGACAGAGGATGAGATGGCTGGATGGCATCACTGACTCGATGGATGTGAGTCTGAGTGAACTCCGGGAGTTGGTGATGGACAGGGAGGCCTGGCGTGCTGCGATTCATGGGGTCGCAGAGTCAGACACGACTGAGTGACTGGACTGAACTGATATTTATAGTCTTTATTAAATTTGTTACAGTATTGCTCCTGTTTTATGTTTTGGTTATTTGGCTGCAACGTACATGGGATCTTCGCTTTCCAACTGGGGATCGAACCCACACTCCCTGTGTTGGAAGGCAAAGTCTTAACCGCTGGACCACCAAGGAATTCCCATGGTGTTGTCATTTTTAATTCCTTGGACATTTTAGCTATGAAATAGTTAAGACAATTGCGAAGGATGAGAGGCACCGTAACAAATATCCTTCCATTCACTACCCCATGGAAGGAGTAAAATGTTACTAACAAAGGTCCATCTAATTAGGCTATGATTTTTCCAGTAGTCATGTATGGATGTGAGAGTTGGACTATAAAGAAAGCTGAGTGCCGGAGAATTGATGCTTTTGAACTGTGATGCTGGAGAAGACTCTTGAGAGTCCCTTGGACTGTAAGGAGATCCAACCAGTCCATCCTAAAGGAAATCAGTCCTGAATGTTTATTGGAAGGACTGATGCTGAAGCTGAAACTTCAATACTTTGGCCACCTGTTGTGAAGAGTTGACTCATTGGAAAAGACCCTCATGCTGGGAAAGATTGAGGGCAGGAGGAGAAGGGGACGACAGAGGATGAGATGGTTGGATGGCATCACCGACTCAATGGACATGAGTTTGAGTAAACTCTGGGAGCTGGCGATGGACAGGGAGGCCTGGTGTGCTGCAGTCCATGGGGTCGCAAAGAGCTGGACTCGACTGAGTGACTGAACCACTATAGGAGCCTTCTATGTATTCCTTTCTTTCTTTTTGAATTTGGCTTATCCTTAATTTGGAACTAACCATTCCCAGGCATTTCTTTATATTATATTTTAATACATATACTTCTAAACAATATGTTACTTAATATTGTGCATTTGAAGCATTTTATAAATAGAGTGATACTACTTGCATTCTACTGCGACTTCCTATTCAACACTGAGTCATCCATTGGCTTGATATGTGTAGCTCTGTTTCATTCATTTTCACTGCCTTGAGAAGGAAAAGGCAACCCACTCCAGTATTCTTGCCTGGAAAATCCCATGAACAGAGAAGATTGACAGGATATAGTCCATGGGGTCACTAAGAGTTGGACACGACTTAGCAACTAAACCACCATATAATATATGAATATTGTCTACATTGTACATATCTATGTAATATATATGACAGATATACTACAATTTATCCATTCTCCTGCAGATGTTTATATAAAACATCTTTTAAAAAATAAATGAGTCTCTGAACACTGTGTAAACTGCGGCACCTAGAACTGTGTTTCCTAGAGCCGTACCATCTCAGATAGTACCCATGAGCTGTGTGTAGCTACTGAAAACTAGAAACCTGCCAGGTCCAAACTGAGACATGCCATAGCTGGAATATATGCCGCAGACACCTAAGACATAGTGTAAGAGAAGGAAAAGAAAGTATCTCCTTATTAATCTCTTAATATTATTATCCATTTTTCATGTTTCTTTTTGCTTTTTAAAATTGTGCTTACTAGAAAATTCAAAATTACCTATTTGCCTTGCATGTGGATTTCATGGTATTTCTATCGGTCAGCCACTGTCTAGACTGTAAGCTTTCGGTGGCCTGGGGCCCAGTTTGTCCCATTCATCCTTATAAAGCCAGTGCTCACAACAGCAATGGTACAGAGACGTGCAGGGGATACAGCTACTGAATAGGTGAATGAATTGGTGAATGACCACAGGAGGAGATTACTAAAGACGATTAAATGGAGACAATTGCTCCCATAGTTCCACTTAGGTCAACGCTTCACCCTCAAGAAGTTTGCAAATGGAATTGTTAGGAATCACACCTGAACCTCATTTTGTCCGTCAACGCCTAGGTTGACCACAGGTGGACACAGGACCTTCCTCACACTCAGGTGAGTGGGGGTTGACTGTTGTTCCTGGGGAAGGCCCGCCAGCCATGCAGCCTAGTGCAGCTGCGTTTGTGCTCAAGTCTATTACTGCTACATGGTGTCACTGAGCCCAAGTCTATTACTGCTATATGGTGTCACTGAGCCCAAGTCTAGTAATGCTACATGGTGTCACTGAGCCCAGCTGTGAGTGAGTGTGTGTGTGTGTGTGTGTGTGTGTGTGTAAACCAGAGAGGACCATCCATCCCCTGGAGTCTGACATCCTCATTTTTGTTCTTGACAACATTTCAGTCAAAAATAATAATCTTCCTGTCACCTACCCTCGACTCATATTCTTTACTTGGCTCAACTATTGGCAAGAAGATCAGTTCTTTCTGCTGCCCTTGCATAATTCCAGTGCATCGCCCCGATCCAGTGTTTCAGGGGGATTCCTGAGCCATGGTGGAAACATGGAGAGTAATGTATTTCAAGATAACCCTGAAAGTGGCTTGTGCCTAAACACTGTTGTGTTCTTCAGAGAAACCCAGCAGATGAAAAACCAAAAGTTACCAAACAAATGAAGAAATTTTTAAAAAAAGTTATATATGACTCTCTGCACTGTTTAAAGAGTGCATGTTCCTTGGGCATTTTAAACACAATTGCACTACTTTAGAAGTTGCTTTGATTTCTTCAGGGGCCTCTGACTGCATTGGATTGGGGTGGAGGCTCTGTCCCTGTTTGGCCCAGGGTGAGTGGTGTGGCCAGCTTCTTCTACCAGGGTAAGTGATTAAGAAAAAGGTTGACTTGTGTTCTTTTATCTAAGTCCAAGGAGCATCTTTGTGGGTGTGAGGTAGGAAAGGAAGCAGATAAACCTTTCTCTCCTCCCTGAATCCACAAGGAAGAAGAGGGAACCACAGTATCGGAGGTCTGGCCCAAATCTAGGGAAAAAAGGTCTCCCTGAGAAAAAAAAAATCACAAGTTCAAAGGCTGGGACACTTCTTAGGGCGACTGACAGCGTATTACTCCATTTCTTTTACATCGGTGAACTCAATCATGAAAATAGTGAAGGCATAAAGTGTTTCATGTTGACGATCATTTAAAAAATTCAGGCAACTCCCTGGCAGTCCACTGCTTAGGACTCGGCACTTTTATTGCCTGGGGCCTGGGTTCAGTCCCTGGTTGGGGACCCGAGATCCTGCAAGCCAGCAGTGTGCATTGCCCCCCACCAAACCCAGCCGTTCACTCTGCCACACTCCAGGGGCCCCCGGTTCCTTGTTGGTGTAATGAGAGGATCACCCCAGCTGAGGGACAGGCAGTTGCTTGTCTAATGTCACCAGTCCCCCTCCTGAGCGGGGGCAAACAGCACTCCGTTCTGAGCCCAGAGCTAACCTCTGAATCCTAGTCAAACACTATGATCTAGGAAGCCACCTATAGTCACTGAGATGCCACAAAAATTCCATTTTGTGTGAAATAAGCTCAGGATCTTCTTTGACAAAACAAAAGGGAAGCCTGTTGAATGGGAGAAAATACCTGCAAATCATACGACTGATAAAGGGTCGATATCCAAACTACACAAGCAGCTTATACAACTCGGTTTTAATAAAGGCAAACAACTTGAGTAAAAAAAATGGACAGGAGACCTGAATTCGACATTTTTCTAAAGGAGGTGTGCAGATGGCTGAGAGCGCATGCAAAGACGGCCATCATTGTTAATCAGAGAAACACAAACCCAAACCACCATGAGATACCGCCTCACACCTGTCAGAACGGCTGTCATTAAAAAGTCTAGAAATAACAAATGTTGGAGAGGATGTTGGAAAAAGGGGACCCCAGCACGCTGTTGGTGGGAATGTAAGTTGGTGCAGCCACTATGGAATACAAACTGGAGGGTCCTCAAAAAAATAAAACTACAACGATCGTGGGATCCCGCAGTCCCGCCCCCGGGCGTGTAGCCAAAGAAGCCAAAGACACTAATTCAAAAAGTGCATGCCCTGCAACGTTCACAGCAGCCTTGTTGCTGTTTTTCTTTAATCCATTACTACTAACAGCCACTATATGTAATCAACATACGTGTCCATCAGCAAATACATAGATAAGGAAGATGTAGTACATAGAGGCAGTGGAGTATGCCAGCCATAAAAAGAATGAAATCTTGCCGTTGGTAACAACAGCAATGGACCTTCAGGATATTATGCTTGGAGAAACGTCAGACAGAGAAAGATAAATACTGTAAGTTATGATGTAAGCGGAACTGAAAAACAGAGCCGACAAACAAAACAGAAAGAGACTCACAGGTATAAAGAACAATCTAGTGGGCGGAGGGGAGAGAAGAGGGGCAGAGCAGGCACGGGAGATCAGCAGGCTCACTCCGGGGTCCCCCCGGCAGTCCAGGGCTAGCAGTCCCTGCTTCCGCCGAAGGGCGTCTTAGTCCCGGTGAGGAACTAAGACTTCAGCACGCCGCATGGCCAAATACATAAGTGTATATAAAATCAAACCAAGCAACTGGCTAGTCTGCAGATTAAAAAAGAGAGACAGAGAGGTATAAATTACTCTCTATAAAATAAGGTACGAGGATATAGTGTACAGAGCAGGGGAAATCGCCAATATTTTGTAACAACTTTAAAGGGAGTACACACTATAAAAATACTGAATCACTGTTGCCTACCTGAAACCGATACTGTAAATCAACTATACTTCAATTTAGAAAAATAAAGATTAACAGACATTTCCCTGCCAAGCATATACAAATGACAAAGCATGCAAAGAAATGTTCAGCATCATTAGCCATGATGGAAATGCAAATGAAACCATCACGAGATACCGGGACACACCTATCAGAATTGCCGGGGGCCAGCGTGAGGAGCTCCGCCCATGGCAAGGGCCAGGAGGAAGGAGGCTTGGCATAGGCAAAGGCGTGATCAAGCCTCAGGAAACCCCCTGTTCCCGAGCATCTACCCCAAAACCAGAGTCTGTTTTATGCTCTCACCTACACCTCTGACTTTACGGGGGGCTCTCCCCCATAACCGTTTCTCTCGGAGAAGGAGTAAACGTGCAGCTCCAAGGCAATAAAAATTCCTGGGCGTGACAAGAGTGTTTCAGCTTACGGACTCCTCTGAAGGTTATCTAGCCCACCTGTATAGGTTCGTCCGGCCACATGTGATTGTTTACAGCCTCCCAACCTGAGAGGCATGAGATGTTTTAGACTTACTAAAGGCAAATTCTTTTGGGGAGTTAGAAATTATTAGTATAGTGGGTTGGTTAGGAATTATATTGGTGAAGGGTTTTTCATTTGATGTGTCAATAATTGCTGCTAATTCCCTCCCCTGGGTGGGACAAGGATGTCTCAGGTCAAACCTCTCTGCTGACAGACTAGCTTGTGTGACAGGATTATCCATACTCCTACCACTATGCACATGATTGTTTACTACCTCTTAACCATAAATAGCACAGAGAGTTTTGGAGTATTTTGAGAGTCTTAATTAGCATAGGGCTTTTTCTTCTTGTTGAGTCAATGATTGCCGCCAGGCCTCCATATCCTTAGGCACCTGGGAATATATTAATCAATGTATTTGGAATATAGAAAAGGAAATATAGTAGTTTTTGATGTTAGCAATACTAGACTTTTTGAGTTAATGGATTTTCTCTTTTGTAATAGATCACTGTACTTTGTTATAAATCACTGTGTCCTTGCTATGTAAAAATGTAACTTTATCACTATCTTAAGACTAAATAGATCTTAAGGGGAGCATTGGTGAAAGGATTTTCATTTGTTGGGCTGATGTTTGCTGCTAAATCTCCATGTTCCCTACCCTTATAGTGAATATAACTAACATATAGGAGAAATAAGTATTAACCTTTAAGCATATAGGAGAAATAAGTATTAACTTTTAAGATTAATCATGTTAACCTTGGGTTAAATAGATTCCTTTCTAGATTGTAACTCACTACACCCTCACCCTGTAGGAATGTAACTTTATTTGGAGGGTGGTGCCTGGTTTAAGAAAAAACACCCTTGGAAGAAATAAGTTTTTTGGTTATCAGAAAGAAAGGATCATAAAATGTCAGCAAGTCTCACTCATGGCCAGGAGATGATGTAATATTCCTAAGACCTTTTTTATACATTTATGTGAAACACCTGATTTTGATAAAGGTCAGGACTGCTGACCCCCGCGTGACTCTGTATTCATCCCTATGTGTAACAAAAGGTATATAAGCAAACCCCAAAATAAAGAAATCGGATCAGTTTCCAGAAAGACTAATTCCCCCATGTCGCTTCTTTCTTGCTCCCGTTTTTCTGACTGAATTCCCATCTGGAGCATGGATGCTATTCCACGTAATCCAAGTTATTCAGCCTCTTTTTCTCCACTAATCTTCCTACTACACTATCCGTTTCTAATCTCTCTCTATATCTGTAATTAAATATGTATTTTTCCAAAGACGCCGACTCCGTCCCCCCACCTTCGGATCACCCTGTACCCACCGGGGCTGGACCCCGGCACAGAATGAGTAAAAATTTTGTGATAATACAAAATGCTGGCAAGATGTGGAATTATTGGGTCTCTCATACATTGCTAGTGGGAATATAAAATGGTGCAGCCTGTCTAGAAAATAGTTTTTCAGTTTCTTAAAAAACAAAACAAGCGTTTACTATATGATTCAACAACTGCACTCTTTGGTATTTACTCCGAGAAACAAAACTTTATGTTCATGCAAAACCTGCACACAAACGTTCACAGCAGCTTTATTCAGGATAACCTCAAACTGGAAACAACTCAGATGTTCAATAGGTGACTGGTTAAACAACCTGTAGTACATCCGTGTCATGGAACACTACTCAGCAATACCAGGGAACGGACTCCTGACTCACCACAACCTGGATGGACCTCAAGCAGAAAAAAGCCAATCACAAAGCTTCTATATTGTATGATTTCAGTTATGTAACATTCCTGAAATAACAGACTTACAGGTAGGGAAAACCGATTAGTGATTGCCAGGGCCGAGGGTGGGAGTTGGGGAGACAGGAAAAGATAACACAAGGCCACCGGGGGTGATGGAACAGCTCAGTATCTTAATTATGCTGCTGGTTACGTGATGGCACACGTGATACAATTGCATTGGATGCCTCGCACACATACACAAACACATATACAACATACACATGTGAGCGTGCACGCTCAGTCACTTCAGTCGTGCCCCACTGTTTGCGAACCCATGGACTGTAGCCCTCCAGGCTCCTCTGTCCATAGGGATTCTCCAGGCAAGAAAACTGGAGTAGGTTGCCATTTCCTTCTCCAGGGATATTCCTGACCCAGGGATCGAACCCGCGTCTCTTATGTCTCCTGCATTGGCAGGCGGGTTCTGCACCACTAACCCAGACACATGAGTGCTTGTAAAATTAGTGAAATCTGAATAAGCTCCCTGGATCCTCTCAGCATCAGTTTCCTGGCTTTGATACTATCCTACAACATTCCTCCTCCTTCTTTTTTTTTTTTTTTTTTTTGCTAAGCTGCTCTGTGAGCCATCGGTAATCTTAGTTTCCCACCAGGATCAAATCCATGTCACCCACAGTGGAAGCTCAGAGTCTGAATCACTGGGCCATCAGGGAAGACTGGATGCCGTACCATAGATTTCACCACCAGAGAAGGCTGGGCATGGGGTACAGCTGGCTTTCCCTGCATTTTTTTCCACTTGCCACTTCTTATGATCCTATCATTATTTCAAAATGAACAGTCAAAACTGCAATTGGGTGTCAAACAATTTTTTAAATTAAAAATTGCCTCAGGACAGACACATTTACAGAACTAACATTTTACATACATACTAATTTGCTTCAGTAAGTATTGTTGTTATTTAGCCACTAAGTGGTGTCTGATTCTTCTGTGGGCCTCATGGAGTGCAGTCCACCAGGCTCCTCTGTCCAAGGGATTCTCCAGGCAAGAATACTGGAGTGGATTGCCATCTCCTTCTCCAGGGGGTCTTCCCAATCCAGGGATCGAACCCCCGTCTCCTGTACTGGCAGGTGTGTTCTCTATCTCTGAGCCACCTGGGAAGCATTTTCGCTAAGTGTGTCTCCTTGTAAATCTGTCCTGCCTTTTCTTTCCCTGTGGTCTGTTCTGCCAAATGTAGCCTCAGACAGTTGGTATGATCCTAGTGGACTGTTGTATGATTTTCTAGATTTTTGCTAGATGGATCTAGATGTGATATGTGGGCAGTCAACTGCATCAACTGGGTTGAACACTGTGGTTACTTTTGCAAACATCTCATGGGAAATCTTGTTGCAGCATAAATAGATTCTGTGATTCCACATAGGAGGAGCAAGCTTGCTCAGCCTTGTGGGTGTCAGAGGGTTATGAGTATTTTTCAAGATTCTCGCTTCCTGAATTCCTTTATTGTACTCTCCATGTTTGCTAATACATCTGATACCCTTGAAGTGTGTCTTTTTAAAATAATGTGACTTTTTAAAAGTACATAATCCCATGCTGATCTCCTGTTAGGTGCCAGCTGTATTGCATGTATTATTTACAACTCACACTAATCCAGAGAAAACACATGTTTTCTATTTTTCCTTAAGATGTGGACATGAGAAGCTGTTTATCTTAAATCGTTCTTGAATAGCATTCCAGTAATGCTGTTACAGCTCACAGCACTGTTGAAACTCTCCTTTGGGGCTTTATTTTTATTTATATGTTGACTCTGTGGCATATTCTTTTTTTAATTGATCTCAATTGTGGAGATTGTTCATCTTTTTAGTTTAAAATTTAGTCATCTACCTACCTATCCATCCATATTTATCTTTCATCAAAAGCAATTCAACACAAAGCAAAACATTGAGATGTTATTTTTTCATTTACCAGGTTAGAAAAATTTATCTCTGGTACCAGTAAGGAAGCTGAGGAAAAGGAAATCTCTGCTTGCTGGGGTGTGTTTTGATACAATATTTTGGAAATCAGTTTGGCAGTATATATGTCCAAAGCTTTCAAAAAGGTTCACTCCTTTTCATGAGGGATTTCACTTCCGGGCATGTATGCTTCCCAGGTGGAGGTAGTGATAAAAACAGGTTAGACAATACAGGAGACGTAAGAGACACAGATTCCATCCCTGGGTCGGGAAGATCCCCTGGAGGAGGACATAGCGACTCACTCCAGTATTCTTGTCTGGAGAATCCCATGGACAGAGGAGCCTGGAAGGGTACAGTTCACAAGGTCACAAAGAGTCAGACAGGACTGAACAACTTAGCACGCATGCACATGATATATTTTACAGTTTATCCAAAGTGATGTTCACTGCAGTTAATATGGAATAGAGGGAAATAAAAACCCAGTCCATTGCCGACAGAACATGTTCCAACCCCCAATTTACTAGAATGGTGCTCTTTTTTTTTGGACCACACTGCATGGCTTGCAGAATCCCAGCTCCCCAACCAAAGGTCAAACCTGAGCCCTAGAGGGTGAGAGCATGCTTCGTGCTCAGGTGTCTCGACTGCAGCTTGCCAAGCTCCTCTGTGCACGGGATTTCCCAAGCAAGAAAACCTAGAGAGTGGTTTGCCATTTTCTCCTTTAGGGGATTTTCCCAACCAGGGAATGAACCCCCATCTCCTGCACTGACATGCAGATTCTTTACTTCAAGCCACCAGGGAAGCCCGGAGGTAAGGGCAGAGAAGCCTAACCTCGAGGCCACCAGTGAACTCCCTACAGTGTTAAGGCATCTTCTCACCAAGGGACTCACGGTGGGGTGATCACAGGAAGAAACTGAGCCCTGCTGCCGAGGTGTAGCTAGAGGTGGTTGGGGAAGTAGCGCCACCCCTTCCCTGCAGCAAGTGTTATAGAGTTCCAGCTAATTTATTTGCATCTCAAAGTGAAGGTATTTTAGCTGACTTCTATTTTGCATGTGTAAAGGGCCCAGCACACATCCTGCAGTAAGAGTTCAATACAATCAGATTTTGAGCACATGTATCATAAATGCAGGCCTTCCAGGACTACTATTTTGATATAAACAATTATTTAGATATGCATATTATCACATGCTCATTTGCAAATCAATCTCATTCAAAGGCTTTTCTTCTACGCCTTTGGTATTGTTTGCCTTTCTTTCTCTTCCTCCACCCCCTTGCTACCAGTGATTTCATCCTTCTTATTCATCCTGCCCTTTTCATACAAAACGACTGTATTCTTCAAAGATGCCAGTGCTGGGAAAGACGAAAGCAGAGGAACTATTGCATTCTGAAGGAAACCAAATGCATTAATGACCCTGCACTGGACTCCATGCTAAAAAAAGAGGCTAAAACTGCTGTCGAGCACATTTCCAATACAATTGGTACGATTAGGATGAGATTCACAAACGACAACTGTATTGTGCCAATGTTAAAATTCTGATTTTGGTAATTGTACTATGATAATGTATATTCTTAGGAAGTAAACATATTTAATCTTTCAGGATTAAGGGCTGTGATGTCTACAGCTTTGTTTTAAGTGTTCAGAAAAAATATGTATAACATGTAGCATATATGTTATGTATAATATAAATAAAACAAACAACGCAAATGCTTTCCATAGATTCTGTTCAGTTCAGTCACTCGGTTGTGTCCGACTCTTTGCGACCCCATGAATCGCAGCACGCCAGGCCTCCCTGTCCATCACCATCTGCCGGAGCTCACTCAGAGTCACGTCCATCGAGTCCGTGATGCCATGCAGGCATCTCATCCTCGGTCGTCCCCCTCTCCTCCTGCCCCCAATCCCTCCCAGCATCAGAGTCTTTTCCAATCAGTCAGCTCTTTGCATGAGGTGGCCAAAGTGCTGGAGCTTCAGCTTTAGCATCATTCCTTCCAAAGAAATCTCAGAGTTGATCTCCCTCAGGATGGACTGGTTGGATCTCCTTCCATAGATTAGTCTGACTAAAGATACTGGACAAGGTTTTTAAAATGCAGCCTATAAAATACTGATTTATGTAGAACCATGCTGTGAAATCCTGCTCAGTTAAACTAGCATCCTTCAGTTCAGTTCAGTCACTCAGTCCTGTCCGACTCTTTGCGACCCCATGAATTGCAGCACTCCAGGCCTCCCTGTCCATCACCAACTCCCAGAGTTCACTCAAACTTATGTCCATTGAGTCGGTGATGCCATCCAGCAATCTCATTCTCTGTCGTCCCCTTCTCCTCCTGCCCCCAATCCCTCCCAGCATCAGAGTCTTTTCCAATGAGTCAACTCTTTGCATGAGGTGGCCAAAGTACTGGAATTTCAGCTTTAGCATCAGTCCTTCCAAAGAACACCCAGGACTGATCTCCTTTAGAATGGACTGGTTGGATCTCCTTGCAGTCCAAGGGACTCTCAAGAGTCTTCTCCAATACCACAGTTTAAAAGCATCAATTCTTCGGCACTCAGCTTTCTTCACAGTTCAAATCTCACATTCATACATGACTACTTGAAAAACCATAGCCTTGACTAGACAGACCTTTGTTGGAAAAGTAATGTCTCTGCTTTTGAATATGCTATCTAGGTTGGTCATAACTTTCCTTCCAAGGAGTAAGCGTCTTTTAATTTCATGGCTGCAGTCACCATCTGCAGTGATTTTGGAGCCCAAAAAAATAAAGTCTGACACTGTTTCCACCGTTTCCCCATCTATTTCCCATGAAGTGATGGGACCAGATGCCATGATCTTAGTTTTCTGAATGTGGAGCTTTAAGCCAACTTTTTCACTCTCCTCTTTCACTTTCATCAAGAGGCTCTTTAGTTCCTCTTCACTTTCTGCCATAAGGGTGGTGTCATCTGCATATCTGAGGTTATTGATATTTCTCCCGGCAATCTTGATTCCAGCTTGTGCTTCTTCCAGTCCAGCGTTTCTCATGATGTACTCTGCATAGAAGTTAAAGAAGCAGGGTGACAGTATACAGCCTTGACGTACCCCTTAGCTGTATTGAAAGAAAGAAGACATCTTCATCATTTCCTTAGCAGTTGCCCACAGAGCTCTTCTATGGCTGGCTACTGGCTGCCTTTTCAGACATTCTAGATGTCCAGAGAGTTCTCCCAGTAAGATGTCCAGCTGTGTGTGGTAGAAAGCACAGAAGTTCAATCCACTTTGGCTAATGATAGTGATTAGCCTTTCCATCCTAAAGGAAATCAGTCCTGAATGTTCATTGGAAGGACTGATACTGTAGCTCCAATATTTTGGCCACTTGATGCAAAGAACTGACTCATTTGAAAAGACCCTGATGCTGGGCAAGATTGAAGGTGGGAGGAGAAGGGGATGACAGAGGATGAGATGGTTGGATAGCATCACCAACTCGATGGATATGATTTTGAGTAAGCTCCGGGAGATGTTGATGGACAGGGAAGCCTGGCATGCTGCAGTCCAGGTGTCGAAAAGAGTCGGACACGACTGAGTGACTGAACTGAACTGAATGGTAGTGATATTTGCAAATGATAAAGAAGTTTGGGTTGATGAATTCATTGTCAAGATTATATCTGGGGCTTCCCTGGTGGCTCAGTGGCAAAGAATCCTCCTGCCAATGCAGGAGACACAGGTTTGATCCTTGATCCAGGGGGATCCTACATGCGGTGGAGGAGTAGCCCCTACTCACCGCAGCTAGAGAAAAGCCCTCATGGCTGTAAAGACCTAGCACAGCCAAAAATAATTTTAAAAAAGATTATATTTGATAGCAGTGTCTTGCTAGCAGTGTTCTGCTTTGCAAATCTAGTTTATAGTTTTGAGGTACAATGTAAGGCTCTTCATCCATCAAAGGAAAGTTAGAAGATGTCATGGTCCTTATGAAGGCAATCATTAATACCTTCTTTTTGCCCAGGAGCTTGTACATTTCAAGGCAATGATACATCCATGTTACCCATGTTTTCATTTTCCCCTGCATGCAGATTCAGTCTCCTTCTCAGCTGAAGGAGAGAACTGTAGTCAGAGTTATAGTTTAAACTGGTAACGCATTTCCTGATGCCTAGCCCAGCTCTCTTTACTAGGCTGGGCAATTTCTTCTATTGTTAGAACAGTCAGTTCAGTTCAGTCGCTCAGTCGTGTCCGACTCTTTGTGACCCCATGAATCGCAGCACGCCAGGCCTCCCTGTCCATCACCAACTCCCAGAGTTCACTCAGACTCACGTTCATCGAGTCCGTGATGCCATCCAGCCATCTCATCCTCTGTCGTCCCCTTCTCCTCCTGCCCCCAACCCCTCCCAGCATCAGAGTTTTTTCCAATGAGTCAACTCTTCGCATGAGGTGGCCAAAGTACTGGAGTTTCAGCTTTAGCATCATTCCTTCCAAAGAAATCCCAGGGCTGATCTCCTTCAGAATGGACTGGTTGGATCTCCTTGCAGTCCAAGGGACTCTCAAGAGTCTTCTCCAACACCACAGTTCAAAAGCATCAATTCAAACCTGCGTCTCCTGCATTGGCAGGAGGATTCTTTGCCACTGAGCCACCAGGGAAGCCCCAGATATAATCTTGACAATGAATTCATCAACCCAAACTTCTTTATCATTTGCAGGAAGCCTTCTTCACAGTCCAACTCTCACATCCATACATGACCACTGGAAAAACCATAGCCTTGACTAGAAGGACCTTAGTCGGCAAAGTAATGTCTTTGCTTTTGAATATGCTATCTAGGTTAGAGTCATATAAACATTAACCACAATGGTTTTTTTCCCCTATTCCCAAAAGGAAAAAAACTCTGAAAGAAAATCATTCCCACTAGATATCATGTTCTTTAGGGGATCCACAGCTTAAAATATGCATGAGGTTGTATGCACTTATATTTGCCTGAAGAAATTCTGCGAGAATACACTTGGAACTGATCAAACAAATCAGTGACCTCCAAGGGCTTGGAGATGAAAACTGGACTCCACAAAGGTTGGTTCCTTTTCTCAAATGGCTTTAATTTTATTTCTAAATTTTTTTTCTGAAAAAGTTTTTGCTGTAAAGTATTTCAAATTCATGAACCGTGTATATTTATTATTGAGAAGAAAAAAATCCACTGCTATCTGATGAGCTCCAAGAAACAACCTTGACTTTCAACTGTGTAACCGTAGTTCTCTGCCCCTGACTACTTCTTTTGTTACATCCATCAAGCAGGTGTTGTCGGTAACAGATGGCAAAGAATAAGTTGACTTTTATGAGGCTAACTGCATGTAAAGTACATCTGCCTTCCCCACTGTTCTTTGGCAATCTTCTGTCCAAAGGTAATCATAATACATTGAAAACAAAGTCTGTGGCTTTGTTCAAGAGAAGCAGCATCGTATGAACTCTTCTCAGTGCCAAATGGAATTTTTTCAACTCGGATTTTTCAAAAATCACATGAAAGAAAATTGCAGTCTTTTTCCTTTAAAAAACCTTTTGTTTTACTCTTTTTCTAATGGCAAAAAGACAATGAAATGCATTGTTGTAGAAACTTAGGAAATTCATAAACATTAAAGAGGAAAGTTCACTAAGTCAGAATTTTACAGGGCTGAAGTTAACCTTTTATAACAGGAACACATTTACAAGGCAGGGAATGAATTTCAATTCTGTTGGGATAAGATAATTTTTTCACGTAAGATGTGATACTAAAGACTAAACTACCATATGATCTGGCAATTCCACATCTGGATATTTTCCCAAAGAAAGCAAAAAGATTAATATGAGAAGATATAGGCACCTTCATATTACTGCAGCATTACTTACAATAGCCAAGATATGGAAGCTAAGTGTCCACCAACAGGTGACTAGATAAAGAAAATGTGAATATATCTACAATGGAAATTTTCCAGCCATGAAAAAGAACAAAAGGATGAGATGGCTGGATGGCATCACCAACTCAATGGACGTGAGTCTGAGTGAACTCTGGGAGTTGGTGATGGACAGGGAGGCCTGGCGTGCTGCGATTCATGGGGTCACAGAGAGTCGGGCATGACTGAGCGACTGAACTGGACTGAGTGCCGTTTGTAGCGTCATGGATGGACCTCAAGAGCATTATGCCAACTGAAATAAGGCAGAGAAAAGATAAATACCGTATGAGCTCACTTATGTGTGAAATCTTTAGAAAAATGGCAACAATAGCAACAAAAAAGCTCATAGAGGCAGAGAACAGATTGGTGGATGCCAGAGTCAGGGACCTGGGGAAATGGGCGAAACTTGTCAAGAGGTCAAAAGGCACAAACTTTCAGATACTGATAAGTCATGGGAATATAATGTATAGCCTGGTGACTACAGTTAATAAGACTATATTGCATATTTGACAATTCGCATCCCAGGAAAACAATTCTAGCTCTGTGTGATGAGTGGTACTAAGACTTATCGTGGTCTGAGCCTCAGTGGCTCAGCAGTAAAGAATCCCCCTGCAATGTAGGAGACACAGGAGACATGGGTTTGATCCCTGAGTCAGGAAGATCCCCTGGAAGCGGGCATGGCACCCTACTCCATATTCTTGCCTGGGAAATCCCATGGACAGAGGAGCCTGGCGGGCTGCAGTCCACGGGGTCGCAGAGAGTCAGGCGCTGAAGCGACCTGAGTGCTGCACTGATTGTGGTCATCATTTCACAAAATGTACGAATGTCAAGTCATGGTTTTACACGCAGAACTAATAATGTCGTTTCTCAACTGTGCCTAAAAAAATCTTGTGTATAGAAAACACAAAAGTTATTTTTGCCCCTTGTGGGTGGGGGTCAGTATCTGTACCCTCTGGGGGGCTGTAATGTGGTCTGAGTTCCCCTTCTCAACAATGAGTGTTTCGGAAACATGAACACCAGCAACAAAAACAGCAGCAACAGTGCCAACGGTATGAGAAGCAGCTGTGCGGCCCTCCCAGGCGGCCTGGTGGGTGAGGCTTCACCTTCCAGGGCCAAGCGTGTGGGCTCAACCCCCGACCGTGGCCCGAAGATCCCACGCATGCTTGTGCTCAGCTGTTCAGTCCGCTCGGACTCTCCGTGACCCCATGGACTGTAGCCCTCCAGGCTCCTCTGTCCATGGGACTCTCCAGACAAGAATACTGGAGTGGTGGCCATACCTCCAGGGGATCTTCCCGACCCAAGGATTAAACCTGCATCTCCCGCATTGGCAGGCGGATTCGTTACTGCTGAGCCAAGATCTCACCAACCAAAAAACCAGAGCATAAACAACAGGGGCAATATTGTAACAAATTCAATAAAAACTTTAAAAATGATCCACATTAAAAAAAAAAGAAACAATTATGACCACTTAGAGCTCACTTACTCTGTTCCAGGCACTAAATTTAAAAGAAAAAGTGCTTCTTTTTCTGCCTAAGTCATAAGAATCACTCTCTCAAAGCAAAAACAAAGGCCACCAACTGTCTCTGGGTAATGAGTTACTTTGCTACGGTTACCACACAAAATGGGCTTCCCTGGTTGCTCAGACTATAAAGAATCCACCTGCAGTGCGGGAGACTGGGGTTCGATCCCTGGGTCGGGAAGATCCTCTGGAGAAGGGAAAGGCTACCCACTCCAGTATTCTGGCCTGGAGAATTCCAGGGACTGTATGGTCCATGGGGTCGCAGAGAGTTAGATGCGACCGAGTGACTAGCACCCACACACCATATAAGATACCACCTACTAGAGGGCTTAAACAACACAGACTTCTCTCTCACCGTTCTGAAGGGTGCACATCTGACGAGGAGGGGTCCACAGGTTTGTCTCCCCTGAGGCCTCTAGCTTTGGGGCTTGCAGGCAGCACCCACTTCAGGTGTCCTCACCTGGCCTTTCCCCCACCGGCGCCCGCCTCTTCCTATAAAAGCAGCAATGCTGCTGGAGTTGAACTTCACCCAGAACGTCCCACGACCTCGTTTAACCTTAATTACCTCAAAGATCCCACCTCCAAATGCAGCAGAATCTGGGGGTTAGGGCTTCCACGTGAGAATTTGGGTGGAGACACAATCCAGCCTATAGCAGGTAATACAGTCCTGCACTTTACCTCTACGCCTCGGGCCCCCACTAGAGCTGATTAAACCTCTGACCCACACGGGTCTCCAGAGAGCTTTGGAATTGCGCAGAGGTGTTCGCTCACTCTGCTGATTGCTTCTCTGGGAGGGCTGCAGACCTGGGTTGGGGCAGGCAAGGTTGGAGGTTTACATCTCAACAGCAGCAGCGGCTGCATAAGTTCATATGTGGTAAGAACCGTTCCGTTTTTTATATGTATGGTTTTCTTTGATTTTAACACTAAGCCCTACGAAATATTATTAGTATCTCCTATTTATAGTTATGTAAGGGAAACACAGAGAAGTTGAATAATTTACCCAAAGTCATCCAACTTGAATGTCAACTTTACAAAAAGAAGCAGAGAAAAATATGAGCGGAAGAGAGAGAGAGACTGGTTAATTGATGGAGAAGTTCCACACACTGGAGAAAGAGAAAGATTCACAAACCAGGAAAGGCAAGAATTCAGGCAAACAGAGAAAAGAAAGCAATAGCTAGATAGACATTGGGACTTTCTCCGTGGCTCAGTGATAAAGAACCTGCCTGCAATGCAGGGTAGGAGACACAGGTTTGCTCCCTGGGTTGGGAAGATCCCCTGGAGAAAAGAAATGGCAAGCCATTGCAGTATTCTGGCCTGAGAAATCCCATGGACTGAGGAGCCTGGTGGGCTATAGTCTATGGAGTCTCAGAGTCGGACACGACTCAGCATGCACAGGAATACAACAACAACCGAGAAAGACATAACTCTGTCCCCACAGGACTTGCGATGTACTCAGTTCAGTTCAGTTCAGTTCAGTCGCTCAGTTGTGTCCGACTCTTTGCTACCCCATGAACTGCAACACACCAGGCCTCCCTGTTCATCACCAACTCCCGGAGTTTACTCAGACTCACGTCCATCGAGTCCGTGATGCCATCCAGCCATCTCATCCTCGGTCATCCCCCTCTCCTCCTGCCCCCAATCCCTCCCAGCGTCAGAGTTTTTTTCCAATGAGTCAACTCTTCGCATGAGGTGGCCAAAGTACTGGAGCTTCAGCTTTAGATTCATTCCTTCCAAAGAAATCCCAGGGCTGATCTCCTTCAGAATGGACTGGTTGGATCTCCTTGCAGTCCAAGGGACTCTCAAGAGTCTTCTCCAACACCACAGTTCAAAAGCATCAATTCTTCGGCACTCAGCCTTCTTCACAGTCCAACTCTCACATCCATACATGACCACAGGAAAAACCATAGCCTTGACTAGACGGACCTTAGTCGGCAAAGTAATGTCTCTGCTTTTGAATATGCTATCTAGATTGGTCATAACTTTTCTTCCAAGGAGTAAGCGTCTGTTAATTTCATGGCTGCAGTCACCATCTGCAGTGATTTTGGAGCCCAAAAAAATAAAGTGACACTATTTCCCCATCTATTTCCCATGAAGTGATGGGACCGGATGCCATGATCTTTGTTTTCTGAATGTTGAGCTTTAGGCCAACTTTTTCACTCTCCTTTTTCACTTTCATCAAGAGGCTTTTTAGCTCCTCTTCACTTTCTGCCATAAGGGTGGTGTCATCTGCATATCTGAGGTGATTGATATTTCTCCCAGCAATCTTGATTCCAGCTTGTGTTTCTTCCAGTCCAGTGTTTCTCATGATATACTCTGCATAGAAGTTAAATAAGCAGGGTGATAATATACAGCCTTGACGTACTCCTTTTCCTGTTTGGAACCAGTCTGTTGTTCCATGTCCAGTTCTAACTGTTGCTTCCTGACCTGCATACAGATTTCTCAAGAGGCAGGTCAGGTGGTCTGGTAGTCCCATCTCTTTCAGAATTTTCCACAGTTTCTTGTGATCCACATAGTCAAAGGCTTTGGCATAGTCAATAAGCAGAAATAGATGTTTTTCTGGAACTCTGTTGCTTTTTCCATGATTCAGCAGATGTTGGCAATTTGATCTCTGGTTCCTCTGCCTTTTCTAAAACCAGCTTGAACATCAGGGAGTTCACAGTTCATGTATTGCTGAAGTCTGGCTTGGAGAATTTTGAGCATGACTTTACTAGCATGTGAGATGAGTGCAATTGTGCGGTAGTTTAAACATTCTTTGGCATTGCCTTTCTTCAGAATTGGAATGAAAACTGACCTTTTCCAGTCCTGTGGCCACTGCTGAGTTTTCCAAATTTGCTGGCATGTTGAGTGCAGCACTTTCACAGCATCATCTTTCAGGATTTGAAACAGCTCAACTGGAATTCCATCACCTCCACTAGCTTTGTTCCTAGTGATGCTTTCTAAGGCCCACTTGACTTCACATGCGATGTATTAGAGGAGGCAAACATTAAATGAATAACTACAGCAAGAGTGGGTGGGAGAGGCAGAGACTCCAGTCAGCAGCACAGCCAGGCCCAGGCTGAGGGACAGAATCTGCAGGAGGGCTCTTTCTTTTTGTTGTTTTAATGTAAGTATAGTTGATTTACAGGGCCAGGTTCACATCTGGTGTACAGCAAAGTGATTCAGTTACATATAATCTGTGTGAGTGTTCAGTCGTGTCCAATTCTTCATGACCCCGTGGACTGTAGCCCACCAGGCTCCTCTGGCCATGGAATTCTCCAGGCAAGGATACTGGAGTGGGCTGCTGTTCCCTTCTCCAGAGGGATCTTCCTAACCCAGGGATCAAACACAGGGCTCCAGCATCTCCTGCATTGCAGACAGATTCTTTACACTGTGCCCCCTGGAAAGACCCAGTTATACATATGTAACAAATCAAAACAAAGCCACTGTGAATGCTATACACATATATATTATTTTTCATATTCTCTTCCATTATAGCATGTTATAAGATATTGAATATAGTTCCCAGTGCTATACAGTAGGACCTTGTTGACTATCTGTTTTATATAAACTGGTTTGTATCTACTAACCCCAAGCTCCTAACTGATCCCTCTCCCACACCTTTTCCCCTGGGTCATCCTAAGTTTGTTTGCTGTGTCTGTGAATCCGTTTCTATTTTGTTAATAAGTTCATTTGTATTATTTTTTTAGATTCCACATATAAGTGACATCATATGATATTTGTCTTTGGCTTACTTCAGTTCCGCAAATAGATGGGGAAACAATGGAAACAATGACAGACATTTTTAGGGGCTCCCAAATCACTGCAGATGGTGACTGCAGCCATGAAATTAAAAGATGCTTGCTCCTTGGAAGAAAAGCTGTGACAAACCGAGACAGCATATTCGGAGAAGGCAATGGCACCCCACTCCAGTACTCTTGCCTGGAAAATTCCATGGACGGAAGAGCCTGGTAGGCTGCAGTCCATGAGGTTGCGAAGAGTTGGACATGACTGAGGGACTTCCCTTTCACTTTTCACTTTCATGCATTGGAGAAGGAAGTGGCAACCCACTCCAGTGTTCTTGCCTGGAGAATCCCAGGGACGGGGGAATTTGGTGGACTTCCGTCTATGGGGTCGCACAGAGTCGGACATGACTGACGCGACTTAGCAGCAGCAGCAGCAGACAGCATATTAAAAAGCAGAGATTACTTTGCCAACAAAGGTCCATCTGGTCAAAGCTATGGTTTTTCCAGTAGTCATGTATGGATGTGAGAGTTGGACTATAAAGAAAGCTGAGTGCCAAAGAATTCATGCTTTTGAATGTTGGTGTTGGAGAAGACTCTTGAGAGTCCCTGGGACTGCAAGGAGATCCAACCAGTCCATCCTAAAGAAGATCAGTCCTGGGTGTTCATTGGAAGGACTGATGTTGAAGCTGAAACTCCAATACTTTGGCACCTGATGTGAAGAGCTGACTCATTTGAAAAGACCCTGATGCTGGGAAAGGTTGAAGAGGGGAGGAGAAGGGGATGACAGAGGATGAGGTGGTTGGATGGCATCACTGACTCGATGGGCATGAGTTTGAGTGAACTCCAGGAGGTGGTGATGGACAGGGAGGCCTGGCGTGCTGCAGACCATGGGGTCACAAGGAGTTGGACACGACTGAGCGACTGAACTGGACTTCTTCGCTGAGGATGACCTCTAGGTCCGTCCATGTTGCTGCAAATGGCATTCTGTCCTTCGTTTTTTATGGCTGAGTAGCATTTCATCGTATGTGTGTATAATCACATACACAGATACACATGCACACACCGCGTCTTCTTTACCCACTCATCTGTCGACGGACATTTAGTTTGCTTCCGTGTTTTGTCTGTTGTAAATAGTGCTGCTTGAACACAGGGGTGCGTGAGTCTTTTGGGATTACAGCTTTCTCCAGGTACGTGGCCAGGAATGGGATTGCTGGATCATGAGCGTGCATGCAAAGTCACTTCAGTCGTGTCTGACTCTTTGCGACCCCATGGGCTATAGCCCACCAGGCTCCTCTGTCCATGGAATTCTCCAGGCAAGAACACTGGAGTGGGTTGCCATGCCCTCCCTCCTTTAGGGGTTCTTCGCAACCCAGGGATTGAACCATGTCTCTTATGTCTCCGGCATTGGCAGCCGGGTTCTTCACCTCTAGTGCCACCTGGGAAACCCTTGCTGGATCACATGGTAACTCTATTTTTAGTTTTTTAAGGAAACTCAGATTGTTCTCCATAGCGGCTGCACCAACTTACATTCGCAGCAACAGTGTAGGTGGGTTCCCTTTTTGGAAGGCTCTTTTGTTTGTTTGTTCTGAAGACTCTTTGGATGTGGAGAGATGGGGCTGAAGAAGCAGTAGGATCCAGATTACCAAGCACCTGGTAAGTCATATCATGGCATTGGTTTTATCCTGCCAAATAGCAGGTCCCCTGCACGGAGTGGTCAGATCTCCATTTCAGAAAGTCCACCTGGGCTGCGTGGGTGCTGGATTGGAGGAGTAGAGGGGCTGAGTCCAGTTGGAAGACTTGCCCCAAGCCAGTGAGAAGGGGTGGTGGTCGGGACTAAACTGGTGGACGTGCTGCGGGGAGGGGGAGGGACAGGGCAGATGCTCAGGCTCTAGAACCCCCCATCCCACTCTGGTCTAAGAAGGGATTCTTCCCCCTCCTCCCTCATCCATTTAAGTGAAAAGAGGCTCCCACTCTGCCCTACTCCTGAGAAGCAAGGCTTTGTGCCTTCCTCCTGAGCCAGGGACAGACAGACGCCTATCTCCCTTGTTCTGGCAATGAGAGAAGACTCCTTTTCTCCTGTAACACCCCCTTTCCCGGGAAGACCATCAAGCCAGAAGAGGCTTCCCCTACTCCTGAAAGAGATGAGTGCCTGTGGGAAGGAGGGATGGGGGTGCCCCAGGCTGGCAGCTGAAAAACCCAGGTTTTTTTTTTTTTGTTTTGTTTTTTTTTAATTTATTTTGTATTGGAGTATAGCCAATTAACAATGTTATGATACTTTTAGGTGGACAGTAAAGAGGCTCAGCCATACATACACATGTATCCACTCTCCCCCAAACTCCCCTCCCATCCAGGCTGCCACATGACGTTGGGCAGAGTTCCTGTGCTCTACAGGAGGACCTTGTTGGTTATCCATTTGAATTACAGCCGTGTGTACAAGTCCATCCCAAACCTGGGTTTTACTCCCTAGCGCTCGGGTCCTAGAGCAGGTCTCAGCTGTATCACTTTCCCTCATTCTCCTCCCTGGTGAAGCCAAAGCGTAAATTCAAATCCTGTAGCCTGTAAGCCAGGTTTCAGAATAGCATTCATCGAAAAGAAAGCCTTTTCAGAAGCTGCTGTTTACACTGGGGGTTGATAAAAGAACATAAAAGGCTCTGATTGGCACTATTTAAATATTTGTTCCAGGACTGATATTTGCATTTAGGGTGAAATGAATTGATGCACATTATTTATGATTAACTCAGAAGCTCAAGGGGAAGGGGGATAATATACTGAGTTAGAAGGCGGGTAAATCAGCCTGGTTACGAGTAAAATAAAGCCCTGGCTATCAACTCTTCCTCCTGCTCGCTAACTCTATCTCCATCTTGCTTGTACATTTTCAAGTGGTTTTAAAAACCTACTCTCAGTGCTTTTAAAGGTTTACAACCTCTAGGGGGAAAATGCATGTGATTGCACGATACAATAAACAGTAAACACTAATTGTTCCCCTCAATGAAAAGCTGATGGTCTTCTAGATTCATCTACAATAGATTCCACTTAGCAGCTCATATTCTCCTGCTAATGGTCAATTCGCTTTCGGCAATAAGGATCAAAGCAAATGACCTAAAATTTTTAAAACAACAAAGGGTGCAGTAAATGGACTGCAAATTGCTCCTTTCTCCATAAGCAGCACTCTCAGAGGTAAGATTTCACATTGCTAATGGCCAGCATATTGGACAAGTGGGGATTTTCCTACTGAGAGACCGGGGAAGGTGACAAAGTATGATGGCTTTCACAAAGAGCTGGCTGGAAGCTGGGAAAATTAAATCCTTGGATCGGAGGCAAGATGGGAGCTGTGAAAATAGGATCAGAAAATTGTCTAGCTGTCTCTGCATTAGCCTGGGAAGGAGCTTTCTGATTGCTTGTTGCTTAAATGGCATACTGAGAGCAGAATCAGATATACCAACCACAGCCAAAAATCTTGGGTAAGTTTAACAAAATCCACGGATATTCCAGGGAAGATACATTAAAAATCACCCTTTTTGCACTTGGGTCTTATGGGTACTTCTGACTCATGATAGTAAATAGCCAAAACTAATGTAATGACATGAATTGATTAAACCCTCTATCAAAAGGAATTCTTAAAAAAGGGATGACTGGAAAGGGGAAATCAAAGTATCATGGGAATATTATTGAGCTAGAAACAACTATGAGATCCTCTCTGGACAAAGGGGCCGAAACCTAGGCGTGTGTGGGTGCTCAGGAGCTCAGTCGGGTCTGACTCTGTGTGAGCCCATGGATTGTGGCTCTCCAGGCTCTTCTGTCCAAGGTATTCTCTGGGCAAGAACGCTGGAATGAGCTGCCATTTCTTCCTCCAGGGGATATTCCTGACCCAGGCTTTGCTCGGCAATTTCCCACTTTTCTCCGCCCGGAGTCCTCCTTTTTGCTGGATTCTTTGGATCCTATCTTCAAACATTTCCCTTTTACCCACATTCCACCCCAGTTATGTTTCACTTTTCTGTTCTCCTTGACATCAAAATCTCTCCAAAGGCTTGTCCTGGCTTCTGGCTTGACTACCTATGTCCATGCTTCCTTGCATTCACGCCAACCTGGTATTTGATCCCAGTACTCCCTTCAGTTCCTCTCATCAGACCCATGAGGCAATGATTATCCCGCCTGAATAACAAATTAGGAGTGTTTCTACCAGCTGATCACTGCCTTCTTCTTGAAGTTGACAGTCGTGATGATTCTCCTCAGCTTCTGTAAGAGCCTCCTATCTATCTCCCTGCTTATATTTCCCTCAATATTTTATTCCTCTGATAACAGCCATGGTGATCTGAAATTGTAAATTGGGTCATGTTTATTTCCCGTGTTGGGGGGGGAAAAACCCTTCCGATTCATTTTTTATCACATAAAAAATAAAGTCTAGAATGCTCTATTATGGCCTCTAAGGCTCTGCAAGTTCTGGCCCTTGCCAAACTCGAGCTGTGCACTGACCAGCTCACCACCTGCCCCTTCTTCCCGCTCTTCCACCTTGGCTTTGTCCTGAGCTCCGCTTCACAGGCGTGTCATTTGCTTGGGAGACTTTGCACTTACTGTTCCCTCTGCCTGGAACATTATTTCTGAACTCAGTCCCCTTCCACATACTTGTTTTGGGTTTAATTTTCTTCCCATCAGGACTTCAGTTTTCCCTCCTGTTATGGATTGAATTGTGTCCCCCACCTGTCAAATTCATATGTTGACTCTCCAACCCCCAATGGGACTGTATTTGGAAATAGGACTTTCAAGGAGAATTTATACTCTCTCCTCTCCTGCTGCCCCCAAACCTATCCCCACTTCCAGTCTCTTCTTTGTCATAGAACTTGCCACATAGTCTAAGAATCAAAAAGGGCAGATGCCTTGTCTGTTCATCAGATTCTCATTTCTAACACAAATTCTGCCCCATGGGAGATTTTAATGCATATTAGTTGAGTGAATGAATGTGTATAGGAGGGTAAGAGGATAGAGTTCCCTCAACATTTTAACCAATATCTGACATTCAAAAAAGTTGCATAATATTCTTTTCAGTAGTTTATTCTACTTCCTTTAAGATGCCCAGTAGAGCTGACACATAGGAAGCAATTCTGAGAAAACTGCTGATGAGCCGGTAGAGGCTTGATTGTCATCATGAGACTCCTTAATCAGGAAAAGGAAATTGTAGCCATTGCTATTCCCATCACTGTGCTACACAAAAGAGTATAGATGCTTTACGTGCAAGGCCAACCAGGATGTGATAAGCTTCTGTTTAAAATATTTCAGATTACTTCCTTAGGACAGGATCCCACAAATGGAATTAATGTGTCAATGTGAACAGACGTTTCTAAGGCATTTGGCCTAACTATTTAGTTGAAGGAGAAGGACTGAATTTCAGTATTTATAAGATGACTGTTAGTGACTTATTTGAAAATGTGTAGAAGGATTCCAAACAGTCATTGGCAAAGGCTAAACCAGAATGAAAGAGAAATATTGTTTTCAATGGGGGATCATTTTCAGATGCTCTCAAGCTCCCCATCATTGGAAATATTCAAGCCTTCTTTGACTGCTCCTGATTGCATGAGAAATGGCTCTGATCCTAGGTAGAATTTGATCCACAGCAGTGTTTCCCAAACCAACTTGTCCACCAGAACCATCTAAAGGGCTTTTAAAATTTAGACTCTAGGGGACTTCCCTGGTGGCCCGACGGTTAAGACTCCACCCTTCGAATGCAGGAGGCGAGGGTTTGATCCCTGCTTCAGGACTAAGATGCTATATGCTGCACAGCAAGACCAAAAAATGAAAAAATAAATTTTAAAAAGTTCAGACTCTAAACTCTGACTACACAGATCCTGCATATAACTCTTGCAAACCATGGAGCTATATGCCCTTCCAACCATGATTCTAACATTGCTTGCTCCCAACTGTCATTCCATGACATGACGGGTCTATCAGATGTAGGTGACGGTATTAGAGAATAAAGTTCATGACTTTTCCTCTCATCCAAGAAGAGCTGACTCACTGGAAAAGACCCTGATGCTGGGGAAGATTGAAGGCAGGAAGAGAAGGGGACGACAGAGGATGAGATGTTTGGATGGCATCACGACCCAATGGACATGAGCTTGGGCAAACTCCAGGAGATAGTGAAAGACGGGGAAGCCTGGTGTGCTGGCGTCCATGGGGTCACAAAGAGTCAGGCATGACAGCGATGAGTAAACAGCAAGAAATGCTACATGCCCTGAAGGAACTCAGGAAAATTATATGCTGCCGCTGTTGTGGAGTCTGCCGTTGTGTAAACATCTCACCTCTCCCAATCCCTTATTCTCTTGACTAAATAAACTGGGATCTTGCAGCAGTGAGCGTGTGCGAATGCCTACTTATGTGTGTGCTGGTGGCTTCTTCCCCCCGCCCCCCCGTCTACGAGATGCCCACCATCGCACAGTGGCTCACCATGTATGGCCCCAGCCTGCTCAGAGCTCATTATCCAAGCCCCACCTCTCTTTCCCTGGTTTCAGTCTCCAGTTAAGGATGTCAGAGTAGTGCTGTTCTCTCAAGGAGCTTCAAAGGCCTAAGAGAAGGAGCCCCAGGTCAGGAGTGAGCAAGCTCTGATCTTCAGCCTCCTTGAGCATGTAAGAGGACATTTGGCCCAAAGGCTCTCTAAGAAAACTTCTAGAGCCTAACTGCATGGGTCAGTTTTTCACTTTAGCTTTTAATGATGGTGTCTGGTAGCATCATGCTGTTATCAAAACCAAAACACTTGTACCCTAGGGCCCATGAGCCGCAACTGCTGAGCCCGAGAGCTTTAACTACTGAAGCCTAGAGTCTGTACTGCGCACCTAGAGGGGAGACCCCACTCTCCACAGCTGGAGAGAGCCTGCATGCAGCAACAAAGACCCAGCTCAGGCAAAATAAAGAAATAAAGTGTTAAAGAGTGAGGGTAAGAATAAATCACTCAACTTGTTCTGAAAGTGGTCTTAATGATAAATATTTAAACAAGTTAGTTAAAATGGCCCACACTGAGCCAGGGGTCCTTTCCCGGATGTGCCGTGTTTGAGGGCAGAGAAGGAGCTGTGTACATCTCTGGTACTCATTAACTATGACTGGAGCCCACTATCGTCAGTGTGGTTTGAGAAAAATGGTTTTCTGAGACATGAATGTTTTTTATAATTTTCTCTCATTTTTTTTAGACCTGAATTTTTCTTTTATTGGAGTTCCTTTTCCAAGATTTCTTTTGACATTAACATTCCTATTAATACTCTTAAAAACCTGTCAATTTTGTATGGACTGTAGGATGAAGACAGATGCTCTTAAAACACAAAATTAAGATTTTTGTGTTTGAGAGTCAAGGATTTATCCTGGTTCGTTTAGAAAGGGTTTAGATCTTTTCTGTTCTCTTCAGGACATCCTAGTTTTGAAAACACTGGAGGTGTTTTGAAATGGACTTGTAATCAAGCAGGAATTGGTGCATTTTTGTGTTCTCGGTATTAAGGAGAGCAAATGTCTCAGGAAATATTTGTTGAATGAATGAATGGATATATGGAATGGGTCTGTGAATAGACATGAAGGAATCTATGGAAATACATGGCAAGTGTTTATGGAATGTGTTTATCCAGTGTCTGACAGACCTTAATGAGTTTTGTGGCAAAAATACTCATTTTTCCGTAATCCCACTTTTCATTTGTAAAATGGAGATGATAGAACACAACGCAGATGGTTGTTCAATAAGACCATGCAGTGCCTGGGACTCTGCTGGCAGTCCAGTGGTTAAGACTTCGCTTTCCAAGGTAGAGGGTGAGGGTTCGATCCCTGGTTGGGGAGCTAAGATCTCACATGCCTCATGGCCCCCAAATCAGAACATAAACAACAGAAGAAGCATTGTAACAAATCCAAGAAAGAGTTTTAAAATGGTGCACATTAAAAAAAAAAAAAGACTAACAGGCCTGATATAGACTGTGACATGTGAGCTCTGACTCTAAAGGCTAAAAAAGAGCTCTCTCCTTCCCATTCAACATTTAAAACTATTTTTATGAGAGAGGGGGGATTATCAACTTCTAAAAACATCAGAGTTGCTGACATTTTGCTAGGAATTCCTTTTAATTCTGTGATCAATGCAAACTCACAGTAAAGCAGAACTCTCCCTTACTAGCCTCTGTGTGTGCTGAGTCACTTCAGTCGTGTCCGACTCTTTGCAGCCCCATGGACTGTAGCCCTCCAGGCTCCTCTGTCCAAGGGATTCTCCAGGCAAGAATACTGGAGTGGATTACCATGCCCTCCTCCAGGGGATCTTCCCAACCCAGGGATCAAACCTGCATCTCCTGGGCAAGAGGAGGATTCTCTACCACTGAGCCACTGGGGAAGCCCCTTATTAAGCCTCTTATATGCTAAAAACTTGATCGTCTTGACTCATGGATGAATGAGTTGGTACACAATGGTGCCTAGCTTTCTATGTTGAGTCAGAACTTGGGGGTCAGGAGGAGAAGCCTCTATTTTTTCCATAGCTTTCCAGGGGATTTAGAGGATGTCTGGAAACTCCTGATCCAGCTTCTTATGTCACAGGTGGAGACCGGGAAGGAGTTGTCCGCAGACAGTCAAGGTGCTTTCCTGTTGATTCTGGTCTTCTACCCTCACTAGATCACTCAGGCAATTTCTCATTTCAGTGCCCATTTTCACCCTGTCTGTTGTACATTCTTGTGATTTGGGCCCCAGGGCTGTTGAGAGTCTGGACCAGGGACAGGCTTGGGTGGTATTCTGCAGGGCTGGACTCTGGGCTATGCAAATCCAGCGACTGGCTCCAGGCCAGTAGGTAAATTCTATGAAAACGAGCTCACATCTACACCTTGGCAGAGGAAGCTGGTCAAGACCCCTCCCTCTGCCTATTCAAACAGGTGACCTTAACACTCTGGCGCCATGGATCAGGCGCATGGGAGAGCTGCTGTCAACACGGAAGCAGCCCTGGGCTCCGGGGCCAGGTGGCGCGGCCCACGTTCCAGCCCTCACTTACTGTCTCTGCACTGTGGGCTAGTTCCCTCTGCCATAAACCGGGGATAATAATATTACCTGCCTTTTAGGGTTATTATGAGGATTAAGTGGGCTAATATTTATAATGAGCCCAGAACTGGGGCTGGCATTTCGTAAGTCCTAGGTAAATGCTGCTCGGTGCTCTGTTAAATGTTTCTCAAAGCACTTTCCATCTGTCTGGATCAGAGGTCTCTGGTGCCTCTTCAAGGGATGGGGGATTCGACCATGCCAAAATACTTGCTGCAGGGAATTCTCTGGTGTCCAGTGGTTAGGACTGTGAGCTTTCACTGCCAAAGGTCTGCACTCAGTCCCTGTTTGGGGAACTGAGATCCTGCAAGTGGCATGACGCAGCTTATGTATATATATGTGCTTTGAAATGTAACTTTCTTCACTGGGTTACTGGACTCTCTACTGCTCTCCCATCTACTGAGACCTCCTGACCAAACGGTTGGTCTTCCTCCAGTGAGACCAGCTGGAATCCAATTTTCTTTGAAGACATGTAGGCTGTTGTATTGGAGAAGGCAATGGCACCCCACTCCAGTACTCTTGCCTGGAAAATCCCATGGACAGAGTAGCCTGGTGGGCTGCAGTCCATGGGGTCGCAGAGTTGGACAAGACTGAGCGACTTCACTTTCACTTTTCACTTTCGTGCATTGGAGAAGGGAATGGCAACCCACTCCAGTGTTCTTGCTTGGAGAATCCCAGGGGCGGGGGAGCCTGGTGGGCTGCCATCTATGGGGTCACACAGTCGGACACGACTGAAGTGACTTAGCAGCAGCAGCAGGTTGTTGTATTGAACTTTCCAGGAGGCACTAGTGGTAAAGAATACATTTGCCAGTGCAGAAGATGCAAGACATGTGGGTTTGATCCCTGGGATGGAAAGATCCCCTGGAGAAGAAAGTGGCCACCCACTGCAGTATTCTTGCCTGGAGAATCCCATGGACACAGGAGCCTGGCGGGCTAAGGTCCGTAGAGTTGCAAAGGGTCGGATGGGACTGAGCAGGCGTGCAGGCTGTTACATTATTAGATCGAACTCATTCTTTTCTGTAGCGAGTATGTAGCAAACCCCGCTAGACTTGTGAGAACCTGACTCCTTCACACCCTGCTTTACCAGAGAGCCCTGGGGTCCCAGGATAACAAGAGGTGGCGATGAAGCCCACATAGTTTCTGAGCCAGTGTCCCTGAGTGTAGTCTTCGTATCCATGGAAGAAAGCATCTGATCCAAGCTCCACCCCTGGGGCTGGAAAATTAATGTCTAATGAGACCAACGCATCATCGGTTATGACACCTGATCTTCCCCGAAGTGCTATAAAACAATGAGGACAGCTGTCCCAGGGAAATAGAAATCCTAAATTTCCCTGGCTTTTTATCAAATTATTACTTTAAAAAATAGTGACCACTATTCTGGATTTTGTGCTAATCATTCTCTTGCTTTTCCTATAGCTTGATTTTATATGCTACCCCCTAAAACAGATCGTTTAGTTTCCTGCATGTTTTCAAACTTTCCATAAGTGGAATCATACAGCATGTGCTCTTCCGTGCCTGGCTTCTTTAGCTTGACATTGTTCTCAGATTCATTAGCATGGTTGAGTGCAGTGAGGTGTCTATTCCATTCCATGCCTATGTCACTATTTATTTTGATTGTCTCTGTTGTTTGTTTGTCTGATTGCTTTTGCAAATCATGGTGCATTCTAGGGAACTCTCTGGTGGTCCAGTGGTCAGGATGCTTTTACTACTGGGGCCTGGGTTCAATCCCTGGTCGGGGAACTAGAATCCTGCAAGCCTTGCAGAATGGCAAAAATAAATAAAGCCCCAACAAATTAGAATGTGTTCCTACAGATCTTACCTGCTGCCTTCATGTAAATGGAATCACTTTCATTTCTATGAAGACTATAGAATCTTTCCAATGACTGCACTTATATTTCTTCATTTGGATTTCAGAATACCTCTGTGATGATTCTTCTACTGAAAGCTGGAAAGAATTTGCTCCTACCCTAAAATAAGGGAGGGCTTCCCTGGTGGCTCAGACAGTAAAGAATTTGCCTGCAATGCAGGAGACCTGGGTTCATTACCTGGGTTGCAAAGATCCCCTGGAGAAGGGAATGGCTTCCCACTCCAGTATTCTGGCCTGGAGAATCCCACGGACAGAGGAGCCTGACAGGCTACAGTCCATGGGGTCGCAGGGTTGGACATGACTTAGCGACTTTCACTTTTAAAATAAGGGAAAACTGGGTAAAATCATACCTTTCCTTGGGCATTTCACACAGATGTGGCAAGGCAACTAAGCGGTTGGAATTCCAAGGAGGGAAAGGACCCACCCTGAAGTGGGCTATGTGGACAGCTCTACCTGTGGCCCAACACAGGAGGAGGAGACACCAGCCAGCATACAAGCAGGTAAGAAGAAATCAGCTCAAAACAAGTAAAAAAAATCAGCTAAAATTGTAACCGCTGGCTAGAGGCTAAGTATTGGCAGGTACGACAGTACAGTGCCCGGGAGGAAACCCAGACACAAGGAAGCCCAGCCCTCACTCCCAGTTCTTCTCCTGGGGCTTCCACGGGGTGCTCACAGGACCACTGCGGGCTGGATGGGAGTCCAGAGGGACGCGCCCTCGCTGGGGTCTGACCACCGTTGTCACAGACACAAACCTCCACTTGCCCACCTGGACTCTTCTAGCTGACGGAGCATTAAGTTTTAGCCTCCTGGGAATGAGCAACAAACCGCCACCTTCGCAGACAGCAAGGAAGGGGATAGCAAAGGGAATCGGAGGAGGCCTGACAGGCATTCCTTGGTGTGGATGAGATCCTAATGGTGGTCATGATTTTGAAGTAAATAGAGTCACCTGGGTTTGTGCAATTAAATAAAGAAGCATTCAGCTGTTTCGGTGTAGGCGCACAGTTGAGGAGCGGTAGCTGTAGCCAGAGTTTGGTTTTTCCTAGGTACCTCAGCTAAGGTGCCTTTTGATTGCAAGTAACAGAAACCCTCTCTGGAGCTAGCTTAAACAATAAGAAAATGAATTATTTAACTTAAAGGAAAGTTCAGAGGTGGGTCAGGCTCCAAGGTTGGTTGATTCTATTGCACAAGGATTTCATCAAGGACCCAGGTTCTTTTTTTCCGTCAGCTTTCTTATCCTCTTTGTTGCCCACAGATGGGTTTCTTATACTTATGTCTTGCTCATGACACATCTAAGGGTGGCAATTAGGCCTGCTTGCTTCCTCATTCATGTAAAGCAGGAGAGAAAGAAAAGCTTATTTATTTACTTTTGGCCACGCTGGGTCTTCGTGGCAGCGGGGGCTTTGCTCTAGCTGCGGAGAGCAGGGGCTGCTCCGGAGCTGCAGTGAGCAGGCTTCTCGTCGCGGTGGCTTCTCTTGTTGTAGAGCAGTCCCAATAGCTGCGGCACGTGGGCTGAGTTGCTCCTTTGTTGTGGGATCTCCCTGGACCAGGGATCGAACCCGAGTCTCCTGCATTGGCAGGCAGATTTCTTTACCTCTGAGCCACCAGGGAAACCCCAAGAAAAGCTTCTTTAGCCAGGGAACACTGGGCTTTTCCTCCAGACGCCAGCAATGACCGTGGGAATGCCACGGGCTTGCTGGCTTCAGTCAGGCCTCCTTCAGGAGGACCATGGGGTCACCAGGATGGATTTAGAACAGTGGTTCTCAAGGTGGGATTTTGGGATCAGCAGTATTAGCATCTCCTGATCATTTGTCGAAAAAGTAAATTCCTGGGTCTCCATGGAGACCTATTAAATCGGAAATTCTGGGTATGGGGTCCAGCAAGCTTTAGAAGCCCTTCAGGTTGATACTGACTCACAGCAAAGTTTGAGAACCCCTGGCTTAGGATAGCGTGGCAAACACCACGGATGACATGAGGATTCTGTTAGGAAGGAGAGTGTGGGTAACAGGCCAGGTGAGCATCTCAGAGTGAGAGGCAGTCGGCAGAGTTAAGGGTGCTTACCAGGGAGCGGGTCCAGGGATGGGCTCTGAAGCCTAAGCAGGGAAGGGAAATGAAGATTCAAAGGAATGATGGCAAGATCGCGCTGACCACAGGCTGCTTCCAGCCAGCAGGCAGGGGCCGCAAAGTTACTAAGGCCTGCAGGCTCAGGGGCACATGGTCCTGACATGGCTGGTTTTAGCTGGTGGTCGTGACTTTAGCTCATGATTTTGATGAATCTTCCTTAGACGGCAGGACAACCCAAGCATCTCCCCAGCCTTCTCGCCCATCCTTCTGCATTCAGCCTCACCCAACTCTCTCCTTATCGTTTCTCACCATGGCACTGTCCCTGTTAAAATCCTTGCCACGGGTAAGTCCATCTTGGCAGCTGCTTCTCGGAGGACCTAGACTAACACGGAAGGTGATGGTTCTTGAATAGAGTGAGAAACTGAGATTATGGGTCAGGCACTGTGCTGTGTGTGGAGCCTAAGAAATAAGTAACGTGGTCCCTACCCTGCAGGAGAACCAGTAAAAGAGAAAAGTAACCTCTGATTGCAGGATGGCATAGGAAGAGCTGTAATAGGGACTGCCCAGCAGCCCTGGGTGTTATGTGGGCATCCACAGGGGGTAAGGAAGATGGTGAAACTTTGGGGAGGTGGATATCCCACCTGCTGAAAACAGACCCATTAGGAAATTCCCTGGGAGTCCAGTGATTAGGACTCGGCACTTCCATGGCAGAGGGCACGAGTTCAATCCCTGGAGGGGGAGCTCAGACCCTGCAAGAAAAAGTGCTGCCAAGAAAAACACATTAGTGCCAGGCTTGGTGTTCAGTTGTTAGTCTCTTGGGCATCCCCACAAACACCTGGCTAAGGATATCTCAGTTGCTCCTTTGAATGAGCACAGCCTCCTCGGACGTCACCTCCCCAAGGCATCATAAGGCAATTCCCATTCCTGTGGCTTCACGGAAATGGAGAAGAGAGGCAAATGTTTTCTAACAAGCTGGTTATAATGACAACCCCTGCTTTCTGTCTGCATTTCTCAGATAGTTCCCTCAGTGGGTGCCACCCGCATGGCACCTGCTCATCCCACTAGGTGGTCATGGGGTCTTGAGACAACGCCATGAGCCACCCTGAAATCAGTGAGCTTCTCTATCCCGCATGTGCTGTTACAGCTGGACCCACTTTGGCCTCACACCCAAGGAAAGGACGGAGCTCCACTCTAAGCAGGCTTCAACCTCCATGCTGAAAGGCCATCATCCCCTTTGGATTTTTAAAAAAGTTATTTCTTTTTAATTGAAGGATAATTGCTTTACAATATTGTGATGGTTTCTGCCATACATCAACATGAATCGGCCGTAGGTGCACATGTGTCTCCTGCCTCTTGAGCCTCCCTTCCCCTCCCCACCCCTCTAGGTTGTCACAGAGCACCAGCTTTGGGATCCCTGCATCATACAGCAAATTCCCACTGGCTGGCTATTTTGCGTATGGTGATGTATATGTTTCAACGCTGCTCTCTCAGTTAGTCCCACCTCTCTTTCCCCCTTTGGATTTTTAACCCAGAACTGGATTTCAGAGACTGAATCTCCTGGAGTCGTGTGTGCATTTGTCTTGTGTGTGTGTGTGTGTTTATGCATTGGAGGAGCATAGAAAGGGGTTGGGTCCACAGCTTTCATTATTTCTCAAGAGTTCGTGACCTTAGAAACATTGACAGTAAGCCACTTCTTTTTGAGACAAGACCTTAGAAGGTGAGGGTGTGAAAGCTCTGCCCTTAAAGCAGATTTGTTGTAGTATTGATAGTTCTCCAGCTTTAGGTTAAAAGTCACTTTAGCTTTGTGGGTACAAGAGATTTGCTGGAACTTTGCGGGAAAATAACAAAAGGGGGATGATTTATGCAATAAATAGGAATTAATTTTGCTCCTTAAAAAATCCTGTGTCATAAGAGGACTTTTACCTCTGGAACACTGTCCTGGGAAATTGAAAACGAAAAATTAAAAAAGCATCATAGTTTCTCTCTCCTTTCTTTCTTTCTTTGTGGACACTTAAATAGTCTTAGGTGCTTTCATAATAATACGTGAAATTTTTCATCAG
This sequence comes from Ovis canadensis, assembly GCF_042477335.2. Taxonomy (NCBI): domain Eukaryota; kingdom Metazoa; phylum Chordata; class Mammalia; order Artiodactyla; family Bovidae; genus Ovis; species Ovis canadensis. The sequence continues at coordinate 70,627,424 of NC_091267.1, forward strand.
AACGTTATAGGTACAACAGACAGCTGTTGGAAATCGCAGGACAAGCCTTATTGTGTGACAAAGAAGGCCAAATTCAGGAGGAAAGTCTGCAAAGCCTGTTTTTCTGGTCTGTTCTTGCCAACAAACACTAGAGGGCGCAGCACACCACAGGGACGCTGCGGTTCTCGGCACTTCATGGAATCCGCTGTTGGCAGCAGCGGCTCAACTGTGGATGCGTTGAGTTATATACAAGAGATCGGCAAAAACACGGAGAAGGAGTACCTCCTCCTGTTTGTATACTTGTCAGGAGGGGCCTGGCAGACCGCTCCAGGTGTCTGTTCCGGTTGGGAGGCGGTCGCGGACCCCAGAGGGAGCGTCTCAGGTCTGAGCAGGTCCTGATGTCGAAGTCCTCCACCAACTGTTCTTTTTCAGAATGAAAAGCCAACCTCACTTCCTGTCCTTGCCAGGTGACTAAGCTGGTAAATTAATAGACATAGGTTAGTGAACACGCTGACATGTTTACGATGAGAAGAAAACGGTGATGTAGACGGGAAATTGACATCAGGTTCATTTACTTACTTTTATTCACAGTTATCTATCGCTCTGTGCTACAACGGTTACATTCCAAGTGTACGGACTCAGGCATTGATACCTGGAAGGGAGGTCTTTAGAGGTGGCCGTCAGACCATTTTTGTTGTTGTTTTGTTAATTGCAGCAAACGATAAACAACTTAAAATTTGCCAGTTAAACCTTATTTTTGGCCGCACCGTCCAGGTTACAGGATCTCAGTTCCCCATCCAGGGACTGAACGTGGGCCAAGGCCAAAGCTCAGAACTCTAACCACTAGGCAACCAGAGAATTCCCTGCATTTTAACCATTTTTAATGTATCTGCTCAGATGTTCAGCCATGTCCAAGTCTTTGTGACCCCATGGACTGTTGACCCCAGGACCCTCCTCTGTCCACAGGATTTTTCAGCCAGTATTGGAGTGGGTTGCCATTTCCTCCTCCAGCAGCTCTTCCCCACCCAGGGGTTGAACCCTCGTCTCCCATTTCCTCCTCCAGCAGCTCTTCCCCACCCAGGGGTTGAACCCTCGTCTCCTGCTTCTCCTGCTTTGGCAGAAGATGCTTCCGGCACTCCCGGGGCTGTAAGCACGTGTTTGTTGTTGCGCAACTGTTGCCTCCATCCACCTCTAGAGCTGTTGCATTTTCCCAAACTGAAATTCCATATCTGCATTCTTCCTTTCCCCTCAGGCTTTGATAACCTCTAATGTATGCTACTGGAGATCAGTGGAGAAATAACTCCAGAAAGAATGAAGGGATGGAGCCAAAGCAAAAACAATACCCAGCTGTGGATGTGACTGGAGATAGAAGCAAGGCCAGAAGCTGTAAAGAGCAATATTGCGTAGGAACCTGGAATGTCAGGTCCATGAATCAAGGCAAACTAGAGGTGGTCAAACAGGAGATGGCAAGAGTGAACATCGACATTCTAGTAATCAGCGAACTAAAATGGGCTGGAATGGGTGAATTTAACTCAGATGACCATTATATCTACTACTGCAGGCCGGAATCCCTCAGAAGAAATGGAGTAGCCATCATGGTCAACAAAAGAGTCTGAAATGCAGTACTTGGATGCAATCTCAAAAATGACAGAATGACCTTTGTCCATTTCCAAGGCAAACCATTCAATGTCACAGTGATCCAAGTCTATGCCCCAAATAGTAATGCTGAGGAAGTTGAAGTTGAACGGTTCTATGAAGACCTACAAGACCTTTTAGAACTAACACCCAAAAAAGATGTCCTTTTCATTATAGGGGAATGGAATGCAAAAGTAGGAAGTCAAGAAATACCTGGAGTAACAGGCACATTTGGCCTTGGAATATGGAATGAAGCAGGGCAAAGGCTAATCGTTGCCAAGAGAACACACTGGTCATAGCAAACACCCTCTTCCAACAACACAAGAGAAGACTCTACATATGGACATCACCAGGTGGTCAACACCGAAATCAGATTGATTATATTCTTTGCAGCCAAAGATGGAGAAGCTCTATACAGTCAGCAAAAACAAGACCAGGAGCTGACTGTGGCTCAGATCATGAACTCCTTATTGCCAAATTCAGACTTAAATTGAAGAAAGTAGGGAAAACTACTAGACCATTCAGGTATGACCTAAATCAAATCCCTTATGATTATACAGTGGAAGTGAGAAATAGATTTAAGGGCCTAGATCTGATAGATAGAGTGCCTGATGAGCTATGGAAGGAGGTTTGTGACATTGTACAGGAGACAGGGATCAAGACCATCCCCATGGAAAAGAAATGCAAAAAAGCAAAATGGCTGTCTGGGGAGGCCTTACAAATAGCTGTGAAAAGAAGAGAAGTGAAAAGCAAAGGAGAAAAGGAAAGATATAAGCATCTGAATGCAGAGTTCCAAAGAATAGCAAGAAGAGATAAGAAAGCCTTCTTTAGCGATCAATGCAAAGAAGTAGAGGAAAAGAACAGAATGGGAAAGACTAGAGATCTCTTCAAGAAAATTAGAGATACCAAGGGAACATTTCATGCAAAGATGGGCTCAATAAAGGACAGAAATGGTCTGGACCTAACAGAAGCAGAAGATGTTAAGAAGAGGTGGCAAAAATACACAGAAGAACTGTACAAAATAGATATTCATGACCAAGATAATTACGATGGTGTGATCACTCATCTAGAGCCAGACATCCTGAAATGTGAAGTCAAGTGGGCCTTAGAAAACATCACTATGAACAAAGCTAGTGGAGGTGATGGCATTCCAGTTGAGCTGTTTCAAATCCTGAAGGATGATGCTGTGAAAGTGCTGTGCTCAATATGACAGCAAATTTGGAAAACTCAGCAGTGGCCACAGGACTGGAAAAGGTCAGTTTTCATTCCAATCCCTAAGAAACGCAATGCCAAAGAATGCTCAAACTACTGCACAATTGCACTCATCTCACACACTAGTAAAGTCATGCTCAAAATTCTCCAGGCCAGGCTTCAGCAATACATGAACTGTGAACTTCCAGATGTTCAAGCTGGTTTTAGAAAAGGCAGAGGAACCAGAGATTAAATTGCCAACATCTGCTGGATCATGGAAAAAGCAACAGAGTTCCAGAAAAACATCTATTTCTGCTTATTGACTATGCCAAAGCCTTTGACTGTGTGGATCACAATAAACTGTGGAAAATTCTGAAAGAGATGGGAATACCAGACCACCTGACTTGCCTCTTGAGAAACCTGTATGCAGGTGAGGAAGCAACAGTTAGAACTAGAAATGGAACAACAGACTGGTTCCAAATAGGAAAAGGAGTACATCAAGGCTGTGTATTGTCACCCTGCTTATTTAACTTCTGTGCAGAGTACATCATGAGAAACGCTGGACTGGAAGAAGCACAAGCTGGAATCAAGATTGCTGGGAGAAATATCAATAACCTCAGATATGCAGATGACACCACCCTTATGGCAGAAAGTGAAGAGGAACTAAAGAGCCTCTTGATGAAAGTGAAAGTGGAGAGTGAAAAAGTTGGCTTAAAGCTTCACATTCAGAAAACGAAGATCATGGCATCTGGTCCCATCACTTCATGGGAAATAGATGGGGAAACAGTGGAAACAGTGTCAGACTTTATTTTTTTGGGCTCCAAAATCACTGCAGATGGTGACTGCAGCCATGAAATTAAAAGACGCTTACTCCTTGGAAGAAAAGTTATGACCAACCTAGATAGCATATTCAAAAGCAGAGACATTACTTTGCCCACAAAGGTCTGTCTAGTCAAGGCTATGGTTTTTCCTGTGGTCATGTATGGATGTGAGAGTTGGAATGTGAGGAAAGCTGAGCGCCGAAGAATTGATGCTTTTGAACTGTGGTGTTGGAGAAGATTCTTGAGAGTCCCTTGGACTGCAAGGAGGTCCAACCAATTCATCCTAAAGGAAATCAACTCTGAATATTCTTTGGAAGGACTGATGCTAAAGCTGAAACTCCGGTAATCTGGCCACCTCATGCAAAGAGTTGACTCATTGGAAAAGACCCTGATGCTGGGAAGGATTAGGGGCAGGAGGAGAAGGGGAGGACGATGGCTGGATGGCATCACCGACTGGATGGACATGAGTTTGAGTGAACTCTGGGAGTTGGTGATGGACAGGGAGGCCTGGCATGCTGCGATTCATGGGGTCGCAAAGAGTCAGACACGACTGAGTGACTGAACTGAACTGAATGTTTGTGTGTTTGAATTTGCCTACTCTAGTTTCCCCGTAGAAGTGGAATCATTTCCACTCTTATGTCTGGCTTATGTAACTTATAACATCCTCAAGGTTTGTCCATGTAGCGTATGTCAGAATTTCATTCCTTTTTGAGGCTGAATAATACCATTGTATGCATGTACCGCGTTTTGCTCAGCCATTCATCCACTGATGGACACGAGTTGTTTCCATATAGCAATTGTGAAGAATGCTGCTGTGAACATGGGTGTACAAATACCTGTTTGAGTGCTTGCTTTAGATTTCTTTGAGGAGCGAAGTTGCTGGATCACATAGTCATTCTGTGTTTAAATTTTTGAGGACCTGCCATAATGTTTTCCACAGCTGGTGCATCATTTTACATTCCCCCCAACAGTGTGTAAGGATGCCGGCTTCCTCCACACGCTTGCCAACACTTGCTTTCTGTTTTTTGATGACAGCCATCCTAATGGGTGTGAGGTGGTCTCTCACTGTGGTCTTGACAGGCTCTGATTTAGACTGATTTTGTTCACAGTTTTATCCATGATTTAAATGTGCAGAAAATCAAGTACACCGTAAAGAACTAGAGATCCACAGCTTAGTAAAAAAAATTTAAAAAGTAGTGATCTTTCTAAATACGACCTTCTGATGAATGAAGCAGCAAATGTTGATTTCATGTCAGACCATGTTAACAGGGAGCAGGCACCTAACACAGCGCTTCCTTGTCTTGGAGCATGCCAGAACCACCTGAAAGATATAAAAACACGGATGTCAAGTCCTCGAGAAAGTCAGTGAAAATGGTCTGGGATGCAGCCTGAGCATCAGGATTTTTAAAATCTCAAGTGATTCCAATGCAGCCCAATTTGAGACCCTGAGCTGTTGCTATTCTGTTGGGTTCAGGCCCAGTGAGACTTCCCTGATAGATCAGTTGGTAAAGAATCCGCCTGCAATCCAGGAGACCCCGGTTTGATTCCTGGGTTGGGAAGGTCCCCAGGAGAAGGGATGGGCTACCCACTCCAGTATTCTTGGGCTTCCCTTGTGGCTCAGCTGGTGAAGAATCTGCCTGCAATGTGGGAGACCTGGGTTTGATCCCTTGGTTGGGAAGATCCCCTGGAGAAGGGAAAGGCTACCCACTCCAGTTCTGGTCTGGAGAATTAGTCCATGGGGTCGCAAAGAGTTGGACACAACTGAGCGAGTTTCACTCTCACTTTCTGGCCCAATGGCACCTATGGCTTCATTCCATGTGTCCAGTTTAAGGGAAGTAAAGATGAGCTGGCTACTGTTCACAGAGGGGTCAGAACTGTGAGAAAACAAGAACTTATTTTGATTAAGAGAAATAATTGAGAAAGTACAAATGTGAAGACTTTGGAGAAACAGTATGGAGTCTGTACCTGGAGATCAGGGTGTAAGGTCGTCTTTTGGGAGAGACTTCTATTCATGGTAGGTCCCAAGAAGAGGTGCTTGAAACAGGGAACAGCAGTTATTAGCTATCATTTTCATCTTTTATCGGAGAAGGCAATGGCACCCCACTCCAGTACTCTTGCCTGGAAAATCCCATGGATGGAGGAGCCTGGTGGGCTGCAGTCCATGGGGTTGCTAAGAGTTGGACACCACTGAGCGACTTCACTTTCACTTTTCACTTTTCACTTTCATGCATTGGAGAAGGAAATGGCAACCCACTCCAGTGTCCTTGCCTGGAGAATCCCAGGGATGGGGGAGCCTGGTGGGCTGCCATCTGTGGGGTCACACAGAGTCAGACATGACTGAAGCAACTTAGCAGCAGCAGCAGCAGCAGCAACAGCAGCAGCAGCAGCAGCATCTTTTATGATAAGGGCTTCCTTGGTGGCTCAGACAGTAAAGAATTTGCCTGCAATGTGGGAGACCTGGGTTCGATTCCTGGGTCAGGAAGATCCCCTGGAGAAGGAGATGGAGCCCACTCCAGTATTCTTGCCTGGAGAATTCTATGGACAGAGGAGTCTGGCAGCTATAGTTCACGCAGTTGCAAAGAGTCGGACATGCCTGAGTGACTAGCACTTTCACTTTCATACTTTCATCATCGTTTATAAAATACGTCTTAAAAACAGCACTATCCAAAGAGTGAAGCAGTGAGTTCTCTTTCAAGGGACATGCCGTGGGGTCCCAGCTGCAGACCGCTAGCAGGGATGTTACAGGGGAGATCTGGCGGAAGTTGGGTGATGGCAAGAGTCCAAAGAACCCAGCCTCTGCACTGAGGATCTATTGGTGCTTTCTGGTTCCACTCGCTGGGCTAAGACACTGCCTTCCCTTATTACACTATGCCCAAAGGGAGGAAATATTACTTGTCCAGTTTATATTTGAAAAGTGGAGGCTCCAAGTCTGGGCCAGTGTTGCATATGACCCACAAGCACCCTGATGGATGATCTTCCAACCTGAGCTTCTCAACTAGAACATCCAGTGTGTAAGTAGCCTGGAATACAAGGCTGAGTTTAGCTATTATGAGGCCATTGGCTCAGACGGTAAAGCGTCTGTCTACAATGCGGGAGACTTGGGTTTGATCCCTGGGTTGGGAAGATCCCCTGGAGAAGGAAATGGCAATCCACTCTAGGACTATTGCCTGGAAAATCCCATGGACAGAGGAGCCTGGTAGGCTACAGTCCATGGGGTCACAAAGAGTTGGACACGACTGAGCGACTTCACTCACTATATTGAAAATAAACACTCTGGCACTGACCTGTGCAGGCGAGAGGTGGTATTTGAAACTGTCCTTAGCATCACAAATGTCAGAACTTCCAGGAAGGCAAGCAGTGATGTAATCCACCCCCTCCCTACTCAATTTACAGATAAGGAAACTGAGACCCAGGGAGGGTCCCGGGTGTGTCTTGCTTATATATTTATATTCGGATGCCCTGACAGCAAGAAGAACAGCTTTTTCCTTCCCTCTGCCTTCATCAAACGGTCCTGCCCTGGCTCGAAACACTGGGAGCTCCGCACGTTTCACAGAACCGCTTTGAGAGCTGATTCAGAGGGCATACAAGTGAATCAGTCTTTTCACTTTATTGATAGTTTTGACTTTGATTCAAAACTGCACGACTGAGTCTCTGCTTGATACTCCAGACTCAACTCTGAATGACTCACACTTAATTTGCAAGAATTAAATCAGCGCACAAAGAATGCATATTGCCACCTTTGCAGGATTTGGAAAGATCTTTTGTTCCCCAATTGCTTTAAAATTTCCAAACAAGGGTTGCCAAAGCTCTGCTGAGCAATGTCAGCATCAATGAGTTAGGGCATACCTGCCTGGGGAAACTCCACAGGAGAGTCCAGCAGTCCTTGATAGGTGCCTTCTGGTACATGGGCCACAAGTCAGCCACACTAGCTGCCACCCAAGAGGGAAGCTGCCCTCTGAGAAGAGGCTGCCAAGCTGGGGTGACACTCCTCAGCACCCCACCTCCATCCACTCACCCCAGACCCCAGATCATCACCAACATGAGTGGAGGGGATGTGGGAAAAGGTGATTATGGAAAAGCTGTGGCTTCTCTGCTCTGGCTTACTTCCCATCAGGCAGCTGATTGTAAATTATTCCCACGTCCCAGGGGAGGGTGGAGTCACAAGAGGGAAAGAACCTGGGCAGAACCAGTTTTACGCTTACCTGAATGAAAAATAAACTTTTTTCTGTTAAGTCATTAAAATGTGGAGATTTTTTCTTTTTTGGTTATTACAACTAGCAAACCCTCATTGAGCTGCCCAAATTGGATTGCACTGAAATGTAAATATATAAACACAGAATTTATCGCAGTACCTGGCACAGGAGAGGCTCTCAAGAAATGTGCACTGGGCGAAGGCAGAAATGAATATAAAATATGAAATTTCATGATGTACTTTGTCAAAAGGAGGTTAGGAAATGCTCACAAATAGCTCTGGATGTTAAAGGTGTTTTAATTCCCTGGTAACTCAGCTGGTAAAGAATCTACCTGCTATTCAGGAGACCCTGGTTCAATTCCTGCCTCGGGAAGATCGCCTCAAGAAGAGATAGACTACCCACTCCAGTATTCATGGACTTTCCTGGTGGCTCAGATGATAAAGAATTTGCCCGCAATGCGGGAGACCTGGGTTCGATCCCTAGGTTGGGAAGATCTTTTGGAGAAGGGCATGGCAACCCACTCCAGTATTCTTGCCTGGAGAATCCCCATGGACAGAGGAGCCTGGTGGGCTACAGTCCATGTGGTCGCGAAGAGTCAGACATGACTGAGCGACTAAGCACACAGCAGGCAGAGGTGTTCTAACACACCTGTTGAGCCCTGGATCTCCAGCTGCACGAGGAAGTACAAGCAGGAAATGAATTGTAGTTGACCCAGGAAAAGGGAGCCGTACCATGGAGTGGATTTCTGAGTCAAATGAGATCAGCTTCATGCCTGGAGAGCATCAAAAACAGACTAAGGAGCCCTTCCTAATAGGGTGACTGGAGGCTTCTGGGCTGGCTCTCAGGTATACTGCAGAGCCTTGTACAGACACGGCGTCACAGTCTGGAACTTGCTGCTTCCGGGAACCTCAGAGCTGGAGGTGGCTGAGAACCTAGACAGGTCTCCACAGATGAGGAAGCCGCAGCCCAGGGAAGTGGGTAACTCACCCAGGACCCCTTCGTCATCAGCAGACCCACAGCTCAAGGCAGGAAAGTGTGGATTCAGAGTGGGAATAAGAGAACCAGTTACCTGGATTCAGGGCCTCCCAGACAGCTAGGTGGTAAAGAATCTGCCTGCCAATACAGGAGACATAGGTTTGATCAAGAAGATCCTCTGGGTCAAGAAGATCCCCCAGGGAAGGAAATGGCAACCCACTCCAGTATTCTTGCTTGGGAAATCCCATGGACAGAGGAGCCTGGTGGGCTATAGTCCTTGGGGTCGTAAGGATTTGGACACCACTTAGCAACTAAACAACAACAACCTGGGTTTGAATCCATGCAAATTACTCAAGGTTCTTATGCTTCTGTTTCCTCATCTTTACAATGGGAATAATTAGAACAGTACCTACAATGGGGTTGTTACGAAGATGAAATGAGTTTATCTACTGAAGCAGATTTCAGTACACTGATGTAGAGCCCTTTTCCTGTGTCGGCATTCTTCAGCCTTCAGGATGAAGACATTCGATACCATGGAAAATGGGGAATCATAAAGAAGCAGAGGATGCCAGGAAGTTCTTAGACCAGATGCTCAGAACACACAGCCCGAGAAACCAAAACCTCATTGTAGAATCAAGTGTATGAACTGATGCTTGGTGCATACACGTGGAGTCATTCAGGAGGGATGGAGCATTCAGGCCTTACTCACGTCTCAGGAATGCTCTAATGAGAGCGTAAGTACATTAGTGTTCCCTGGTGCGTGAAAGAAAAGAAAATAGAGCAAATGTAGAGTTAATCCTAAAGGAGAAAGAGAAGCAGCCAGGAAGTGAACATGGGCAAACGCTGCTTTTCTCTAGTTTGAACGGTTAAATTCAGGAGACATTGACTGTTATGGGTTGTACGTTGCAAAGGAGTTTATCGGGCTCTGGAAATCATAGAATGCCAGGTGTTTACAGAATTGCCTCGAGTCAGTGAGTGTTTCATTGAACAAAGCACACACAGCCTCTCATCAAGTTTTCCTGGCCCAACCTTCATGCCAGGGAGGAATTCCTTAATATATCCGCAGCAGATGGTTGCCGACTTCTGCTTGGACGCTCTGTGATGGGGGCCTCAGGGAGCCACGGGCCGCCCACTGGTTACCAGGCAGTTTTAACTGTTACAGAATTCTCCCCTGAGCAAAGCCAGCAATCTGCTTCCCGGAATGCTGGTCCATTGTTTCGGCATTCGTCTTCTGCTGAAACATAATACACGTCTTTGCTCTCTCCCTCTTGATGGTGATGGAGTGGAATTAGACCTTTCCGGGGAAGAATGCTGGCTTTGACATTAACTTAGCTGTTGGATCTCAGATCAGTTGATTAAGCTCTCGTTGTCTTGACTTATTTATCTTTAAAGAGGGGCCTTGAATTTTCAGAAGGTTCTTGCGCAAGGTAAAGGAACTAAGCATGATGTCCATAAAATATGGAAGATAGAGCCTGGACCCAAGTATTCATCCAAGAGATGGCAATTAGAATGATCATTATGTGGGTTCAGCTCTTGGGACCCCAACGTCTTCTCTAAGTTGAATAATCTCCATTTCCTCCAGCAGCTCCCACCTGACCTGGGGGTCAGCTCCCACCTGACCTGGGGGTCAGCTCCCATGCCATTCTGTTTGCCTCTCTTTCAAGGCTTACCATCAGGATTCATGTCTCCTTCCCGCATTGGTCTTCATGCTGGAGAGACCTGCAATGCAGAGAGACTCAAGGAAGAAGAGCTGCAGTGCGCTCCTGGACTCCTCCAAGGGTTATTTATAACTTGGGGGAGCTGGGCCATTCTTGGTGGGAGGAGGTCTTTGGGGTGGAAGGACCCTGGAGAAAGTCAGGGTCAAGACCTGGAGCTCAGAGGTGGCTACTCCAGGCCTGTAGTATATGGAGGGAGAGAGAGCTAAAGGGGGAGATTCAAGCTTTTCTCCCAGAGCTTTCAAGCCTTCTCCAAGGAAAAGGAAGCCAGCTGGGATTCAGTGGAGATATTCTGATTACTCAGCCATAAAAAAGAATGAAATATCACCATTTGCAGCAACATGGGCGGACCTGGCGATTATCATACTGAGTGAAGTAAGTCAGACAGAGACAGATATCAAGATCACTTATCTGTGGAATCTGAAGAGTAATACAAATAAATCTATATACAAAACAGACACAGAAAGCCAACTGATGGTTACCAAAAGGGGGGGCAGATAAACTGGGAGGATGGGATTAACACATACGAACGACTATACCTAACATAGACACCCACAAGGATTACTGCATAGCACAGGGAACTATGTTCGGTGGTTTATAACAGCCTGTAACGGAAAATAATCTGGAAAAAAATGGATTTAACTGAGTCACTTTGCTGTACCCCTGAAACTAACACAATATTGTAAATCAACTATATTTTTTTAAAAAAGACCAAAAATGAGGTGCAAGAAGGATCCTCTTGCTATATTCTATTTATCACCCTCAATTTGGGCACCACAGGGTCATGAAAATGGTTTAAATTTGTGCCCCCCTTTTGCATCCATACATGCTGAGGATGCTACTCTACTCAGTGAGTAAGCTTGTGGCCAACTGACAACTTAAATTTTTTTCAAAAGAACCACTTTTAAGCAAGTTTTCCTTGTCCTGAGCATGAATTACTGATTTTGAAGATCAAATGGGGAAATTTGTAAGAAACTAGAATAGTGCCTAGCCAGTTGTAAGCATTAAATAAACGATACTATTTTTTAGTAATATTAGTATAAGACAATATTACTAATTAATATTGTTAATAAATATTACCAATAATATCGTATTAGCCTTGTTAGGTTTAATTTTCCAGATTTCAGCAATTTAGCCTGTCGAGGTTGAACTGTCTATCACATCTGCTACACACACACAGAGCTTTCCAGCCTCAAGCTGGACACGTGTAGCATGTGGGATTTTCCCTGACCAACGATAGAATCCATGTCCCCTGCATTGAAAGTGCAAAGACTTAACCACAAGGGAAGTCCTAGACACATTTTTAACCAGTGTGCTTTCTGAGTCTATCCCAGAAATTAACATAGTGACAGAATCTGATAGACCCTGGTACACAGAGTGTTCGCTCACTAACTTTCCTCTTCTATTCCAGAAAAATATTTCTCTTCAACGTCCAAAATTTTAAAGAACATTTTCCCACTGGCATTAGCATTACCCTGTCTATTATATAAATTTAAACTGCAAATATCTGTGGAGGAACCACATATGAATCCCTTAAAACCCAGGGAACAGGAGTATCCTGGCCTGTGCAGAAAAGGCAGAAGCAGGGGGCCAAGAGGAGACAAACCAGTGAAGAAAGGGACAGCTAAGTAGACCACAGACTTCGTTCACATCCCACATTTGTCCTGGAAAGACCTTTCCATAAATCTTACACACAGAGTATGGTGGGTCAAACAGTGGCCCCTGCAAAGGATATTGTCGTTTCCTGATTAAGTTGTAGTTGTGACCTTATTTGGGAAAAAAGTTCTTAGCAGATGTATATAAGTCAAGGGTCCTGAGAGGAGCTCCTCCCGGATTATCCAGGTGGGCCCTGAATCCAGTGACACACATCCTTAGAAGAGACGAGCAGAGAGAGATTTGAGACACGGGAGGAGAAGGTCACGTGGAGACACAGCGAAGGTGGGAGCGACACGGCCGAGGCGCGCCAGGGCCAGCACAGCTGGAAGAGGCCCGGAGGGACTCTCCTCCTGAGCTTGCAGAGGACACCCTGCGTTCGGACTTGCGGCCTCCAGAACTGTGAGAGAACGCATTTCTGTTTGCTTTGCTTCTAGTCACCAAGCTTGTGGTAACTGCTACAGCAGCTACGGGGAACCAACACAGAGGGTATTTTCCTTCCCTGAGGAGTCCCTCTCAGAGCCTGGAGGACCACCTCACTTCCTGGGGAAGGAGTGAACCACGTCTAAGCTCTCAACATCTCAAAACCACGAGGAAGTAGCACGTGAGGCTTAATGTTAATTGGAAAAACTCAAACAGGCGATTAAGGAATTACTCTGTCAGAAGTCAGATGATAACATCTCGGTGAGCAAGCGGCATCCTGAGTTCGGAACCACCACGGAGGCCTGACAGGCTCTGAGCAGTCGCTGACAGGTCTGGCCTGAGGGGAGGGAATGCTGCCCGGTGACTGGCGGGGTCATCAGGCTCCGGGCAGGCGGGAAGGAGGCCGCGCTGCAGGCCCCTGCATGTGACTGGGAGTCATCCTGGGGCAGGGACTTCCCTGTCTGCCAGAGAGTTCGCTTCCATTCCTGAAATGGGAAAAAAAGAAAGCTGCAGCTCAGTTACTGCTGAAGGCTATGTTCCTGCCTGTGGCACCTGTGAGTTTTTTTTAAAAAGTGAACTCCCCCAAGTAAAGGCCCGTTTTGAATAGGGCCATACATTGTTGTTGTTGGCCGTTCAGTCGTGTGTGACTCTTTGCGACCCCATGGACCGTAGCTCACCAGGGTCCCCTGTGCGTGGGATTTCCCAGGCAGGGAGACTGGAGTGGGTAGCCGTTCTTTCTCCAGGGGATCTTCCCAACCCAGGGATCGAACCCGAGTCTCCTGCATTGGCAGGTGCATTCTTTACCACTGAGCCGCCGGGAAGTCAGGGCCTTCAACATGCACAGACAGCTCAAAGCAGCTGTCATTCTGAGTCTCTGGGTGGTTGTTCCTTAGTTAGTCAGGATAGTCTGGGTTGTGCTGTGGTGGCTGACAGCCCCCAAATCTCAGTAACGTAAAACAATAAAGGATGTAATGGGGTGAGTCGTATCCCTCCCCTCCCCCACCGAAATTTATATGTTGAAGTCCCAGGTCTCAGTCTCTCAGAGAGACGGTCTTCAAGAGGTAATTAAATTAAAGTGAGGTCATTCGAGGGGGTTCTAATCCAGCAGGATGGGGCTTCTTATAAGAAGAGAACATTTGGACACAGAAACACACAGGGAGAAGAGGATACAAAGGTAAAAAGGGAAGATGATCGTCTAGAAGTCAAGGAGGGTGGCTCGGGACAGCTTCCTCCCTCACAGCCTCAGAAGGAACCAACGCGCCGGTGCTGTGTGCTGGCGCTCCTAACCTGCAGCGCCATGAGCAAGCACCTGTGGTTGAAGCCAGCCAACTGCTGCTTTGTTATGTCAGCCCTAGCAAACTCACCCAAAGGTTCATAGCCTGCTACGCTAAGTACCCAGGGGTAAGAAGGCTGTGCTAAGGATGGTCACTTAGGAACCCTGGCTCATAGGGCAGCCAAAATCTTGAATGTCTCCAATTGTTGGGTTGGAAAGCAAGAGTTCAGGACGGTCTGGCACTGATCGTTAAATGTACCTGCTCAAAAAGGCACACATCACTTCTGCTCAGGACTCCTTGACTGGAAGACTCACGTGGCCCCATGCAACCAACAAAGGGAGCTAAGAAGTACAGGCCCGGGTGTGCTGGGGATGTGGCATTACAGGTTCTAGTTCAAAGGCAGAAGTGTGCCTCCCATAAGAGCCCTACTGAGGACCCTCCGTATTTTGGGCTCCAAAATCACTGCAGATGGTGACTGCAGTCATGAAATTAAATGACACTTGCTCCTTGGAAGAAAAGCTATGACCAACCTAGACAGCATATTCAAAAGCAGGGATGCTACTTTGCCAACAAAGGTCCGGCTAGTCAAAGCTATGGTTTTTCCAGTAGTCATGTATGGATGTGAGAGTTGGACTGTGAAGAAAGCTGAGCGCCAAAGAATTGATGCTTTTGAGCTGTGGTGTTGGAGAAGACTCTTGAGAGTCCCTTGGACTGCAAGGAGATCCAACCAGTTCATCCTAAAGGAGATCAGTCCTGGGTGTTCTTTGGAAGGACTGATGCTGAAGCTGAAACTCCAATACTTTGACCACCTGATTCGAAGAAGTGACTCATTTGAAGAGACCCTGATGCTGGGAAAGATTGAAGGCGGGAGGAGAAGGGGATGATAGAGGATGAGACGGCTGGATGGCATCACTGACTCAATGGACATGAATTTACATAAGCTCCAGGAGTTGGTGACGGACAGGGAAGCCTGGCATGTTGCGGTCCATGGGGTCGCAAAGAGTCAGATATGACTGAGCGACTGAACTGACTGAACTGACGACCCTCAGAGCGGGTAATGAACACATTCAGTTTACAAATTCCTCAAAAAAGAAAGAAAGGAGGAATGCTTTGCTTTCCTCTCCTTTTGATGTCCCTAAAATACTCAGAGCCTGCATTTCCCGCAACTAACTTCTAAACTGTTTCTCTAGCTGACATCCACATCCCCTGAGTTTTCTGAGAAATTATATCTTCTCATTTTGATGACAGTCTATAAAGATAATATGAATACAATGTATTTCTTCTAGATAGAGCGTCATCTAACGCTTTGCATAAAGGGCCAGACAGTAAACATCTGAGGCTTTGGGGGCTGTGTGGTTTCTATCGCTGCTGCCCAACTCAGCACTGGAGTGCAAAAGCAGACGCAGACACACTGATGACACAAGGACCAGCAGGGCTGTGCGCACAATCACACTTTGGTTACAAAGTCGGGCAGCAGGAGGGCTTCGGCCCATGAGTCATGGTTTGTTGATTCCTGATTTATGTAATTTTGGTGCCAGCGTGTGCAACTGCATTTTTCATCTATGCTAGGCCAGTTCAGTTCAGTCTCTCAGTCGTGTCCGACTCTTTGCGACCCCATGAATCGCAGCACTCCAGGCCTCCCTGTCCATCACCAACTCCCGGAGTTCACTCAGACTCATGTCCATCAAGTCCGTGATGCCATCCAGCCATCTCATCTTCTGTCATCCCCTTCTCCTCCTGCTCCCAATCCCTCCCAGGATCAGAGTCTTTTCCAATGAGTCAACTCTTCGCATGAGGTGGCCAAAGTACTGGAGCTTCAGCTTTAGCATCATTCCTTCCAAAGAAATCCCAGGGCTGATCGCCTTCAGAATGGATTGGTTGGATCTCCTTGCAGTCCAAGAAGACTCTCAAGAGTCCAACACCACAGTTCAAAAGCATCAATTCTTCGGCGCTCAGCCTTCTTCACAGTCCAACTCTCACATCCATACATGACCACAGGAAAAACCATAGCCTTGACTAGACGGACCTTAGTTGGCAAAGTAATGTCTCTGCTTTTGAATATGCTATCTAGGTTGGTCATAACTTTTCTTCCAAGGAGTAAGCGTCTGTTAATTTCATGGCTGCAGTCACCATCTGCAGTGATTTTGGAGCCCCCCAAAATAAAGTCTGACACTGTTTCCACTGTTTCCCCATCTATTTCCCATGAAGCGATGGGACCGGATGCCATGATCTTTGTTTTCTGAATGCGGAGCTTTAAGCCAGCTTTTTCACTCTCCTCTTCCACCTTTATCAAGGAGCTTTTTAGTTCCTCTTCACTTTCTGCCCTAAGGGTGGTATCATCTGCATATCTGAGGTGATTGATATTTCTCCCGGCAATCTTGATTCCAGCTTGTGTTTCTTCCAGCCCAGGGTTTCTCATGATGTACTCTGCACAGAAGTTAAATAAGCAGGGTGACAATATACAGCCTTGACGTACTCCTTTTCCTATTTGGAACCAGTCTGTTGTTCCATGTCTAGTTCTAACTGTTGCAACTGTTGCTTCCTGACCTGCATACAGATTTCTCAAGAGGCAGGTCAGGTGGTCTGGTATTCCAATCTCTTTCAGAATTTTCCACAGTTTATTGTGATCCACACAGTCAAAGGCTTTGGCATAGTCAATAAAGCAGAAGTAGATGTTTTTCTGGAACTCTGTTGCTTTTTCCTTGATCCAGCAGATGTTGGCAATTTGATCTCCGATTCCTCTGCCTTTTCTAAAACCAGCTTGAACATTTGGAAGTTCACAGTTCATGTACTGCTGAAGCCTGGCCTGGAGAATTTTGAGCATGACTTTACTAGCGTGTGAGATGAGTGCAATTGTGCAGTAGTTTGAGCATTCTTTGGCATTGCCTTTCTTTGGGATTGGAATGAAAACTGACCTTTTCCAGTCCTGTGGCCACTGCTGAGTTTTCCAAACTTGCTGGCATATTGAGTGCAGCACTTTCACAGCATCATCTTTCAGGATTTGAAATAGCTCTACTGGAATTCCCTCACCTCCACTAACTTTGCTCATAGTGATGCTTTCTAAGGCCCACTTGACTTCACATTCCAGGATGTCTGGCTCTAGGTGAGTGATCACACCATCGTGATTATCTGGGTCATGAAGATAATTTTTGTACAGTTCTTCTGTGTATTCTTGCCACCTCTTCTTAATATCTCCTGCTTCTGTTAGGTCCAGACCATTTCTGTCCTTTATCGACCCCATCTTTGCATGAAATGTTCCCTTGGTATCTCTAATTTTCTTGAAGAGATCTCTAGTCTTTCCCATTCTGTTCTTTTCCTCTACTTCTTTGCATTGATCACTAAAGAAGGTTTTCTTATCTCTTCTTGCTATTCTTTGGAACTCTGCATTCAGATGCTTATATCCTTCTTTCCTTTTCTCCTTTGCTTTTCACTTTTCTTCTTTTCACAGCTATTTGTAAGGCCTCCTCAGGCAGCCATTTTGCTTTTTTGCATTTCTTTTCCACGGGGATGGTCTTGATCCCTGTCTCCTGTACAATGTCACGAACCCTATTCCATAGTTCATCAGGCACTCTATCAGATCTAGGCCCTTAAATCTATTTCTCACTTCCACTGTATAATCATAAGGGATTTGATTTAGGTCATACCTTAATGGTCTAGTGGTTTTCCCTACTTTCTTCAATTTGAGTCTGAATTTGGTAATAAGGAGTTCATGATCTGAGCCACAGTCAGCTCCTGGTCTTGTTTTTGTTGACTGTATAGAGCTTCTCCATCTTTGGCTGCAAAGAATATAATCAATCTGATTTCAGCGTTGACCATCTGGTGACGTCCACGTGTAGAGTCTTCTCTTGTGTATGCTAGGCCAGTGGAGGTCAAATGACTTAAAGCTTTGATGGAGAAACGATTGTTTCTCGGCGGTTCCTGGGGAGAAAATTGGGGGAGGAATGGAGGCATAACAGGGCACCCAGGATCGTCGTCCTCCCTGACTGTACAGGACCTGCACCATGGTGGTTGGCTCCACGTTCAGCGGCAGTATGGTGGGGTGGGGGGCTTAAACCGTAGGCTCTGGAGCCAGACTTGTCTCTGTCACTCACGCTGTACTGACCGTGGGCAGACCACCTGGCCTCTGTGTTTCAGGGTCCCCCGAGGGCCTCTCTGTCTCTCTCCCTGCCTCTCTCCTTCCGTTCCCACCCCGCCAACTCCCATCCTTTCTCTCTCTCTCTTTCCTGCGTTTCTTGTTCTTCGCAACCTCCCTTTTCTCCTACTTTCCGCTCCTGCAGACCGACTGCCTCTGGAGGAGCTCCCTTCCGGGCACCTGACTGTTGGCCTCTCCCCGTGGCTCCACTTTGGAGAGAAACCTTCCGATCGCTCCGCCGTGGGATGGGCGCGCTTCTGGCCTTATCAGCTGCGGCTGCAAGACCGAGACTCTAGCCCAGCTCCGTCGGGTGTTTGTCCCCTTCCGCTGGAGTTCCATCATCTGTGGACCGCGTGGCATGGCACAGCCACCGCCACTGGCCGCTGTCTGTCTAGCATTCATTCAAAGAGCAACCAGCGACCCGCCTGAGTTGACCTCCGCAGACAGACCTGGTCCGTGCTCCCTGCGACTTCCTACTTCATGGTGGATTCCCGGATTCCCCACCACTGCCTCCTCAGTGATGAACGCCATTGAGCCTTCTGTTGATCCCCGTCAAGAAATCAAAGCGCCTAGAAGCCCCCGACCTTAATACGGTGGGCAGCCTGCACCCACTGCAGGCTGGACGGCACCTGGGATTGGCGATGCTCGGGGCTGGGAGCAAAGTCACGTCAGGTGCTAATGCTCAGTAGGCCTTGTGCCTTGCGTTTCATGGAGGGTCAGAGCGAGAGCCGTGGGTGAGGCAGGCCCCTGGGAGGAAGGGCCACAGGGCTGCCACCGCTTCCAGTGGACCCGGGGTCTGAGGGCCGCGCCTCTACGTCCTCAGTGAATTTCTTCCACCTACCCTGCTCTTTGCCTTTGGTGCTCCTGCTGGGGTTGGGCTCCATTAAGGGCAGAGTTGTGTGTCTGATGCCCGCCCCCTCTCCCCCATTCAGTGCCCATGGTGGTGGTGGTTTAGTTGCTAAGTTGTGTCAGACCCTTGCGACCTCATGGACTGTAGCCTTCCAGGCTCCTGTGTCCGTGGGATTCTCCAGGCAAGAATACTGGCGTGGGTTGCCATTTATTCCGTAGAGCTTGTAAGTACAATTGTCTCATATTTCTTTGTAAGGTCTAGGTATGCTTTTTCTTTGGACAGTGGATGCTGCTGCTACTGCTAAGTCACTTCAGTTGTGTCCGACTCTGTGCGACCCCATAGAGGGCAGCCCACCAGGCTCCTCCATCCGTGGGATTCTCCAGGAACGTGTCCTGGAGTGGGGTGCCGTCGCCTTCTCTGGGACAGTGGATAACTGACTGTTAAAACATCATTTCCCCAGTGATGAAAACCTAATCTTAATTATATGCTGTTGTTTAGTCGCTAAGTTGCATCTGACTCTTTGGGACCCCATGGACTATAGCAGCCAGACTCCTCTGTCCACGGGATCCTCCAGGCAAGGATACTGGAGTGGGCTGCCCTTTCCTTCTCCAGGGCCCCTCACTCCATAGGGGCCACTTTCTCCTTGTCATGCTTCGAGCCCGACATCTGGCACAGTTGAGTGGGACGGATTAGGCATTCAAATGAGTGGATAAGTGCTAGGTGCTAAGGGTCTGCGGGGCAGGGGGAGCAGGGGAATCTACACTGGACTCTGGGGCAGGAAAGACAGCCCTGAAGGAGGGCTTGGAGGCAGGAATCTCAGGCTCTGGGGTGAAGAGTCAGGTAGAAGGCAGGGCACAAAGCTTCAGGCAGAGAACTCCCAAGGGCAGAGGAGCCAGGTAGCAAATTAACAACGGAGCCAGACCTGGAATTCGACTCTGCACCTCCTGGGATAGTCACAGAGCCCCAGGTTTGGTTCTGTTCTGGAAGGATTATAGTAGGTTGCTGTCTTTTCAGCCTCAAAGTGATTAAAACCATTACCCAGGGAATTCCCTGGTGGTCCAGTAGTTAAGACTGTGCTTCCATTTCAGGGAGTGTGGATCTGGTCCCTGGTGGGGGAAGGGGGACTAGGATCCCACATGCCGTATGACTTGGCCAACAAAAAAAATCATTACCCAACACTCACACCTAATCAGAAGGCTGTTAATATTTAATATTCCCTTGATTCTCAAGAGGAAACTGTAATTGCCTACTAGTCACATTGCAGCTGGGACCAAGTTATGAGGGACACCACATGCTGTGTGTGTGTGTGTGTGTGTGTGTGTGTGTGTGTGTGTGTGTGTGAAAGAGCTGATAATTTAGAAAAGCAAAATAGTTTAGAAGCATTGAGAAGATAAATAACTAAAAAGATTAGTAAAGGAGGAAAGTGTTGAGTCACTTATTTGAACCCATCGACTCAGAATGGACTAAACACCACAAATGGATAGAGATGATGCTTTTAAACCCCCAAGAAAACCCTTTATCCACCATCTGTGTTGGCTCAAAGGAAGAGTTCTGCGCTGATCCAAACACAATGCGAGGCTGCCTGAATTAGAATCCCAGAGCTCTTAGCGCGGTAAATGTCAGGACAGAATAAAAAGGATTCATCATCTACCCAAAGTGAAAAAAAAGTGCTTTGCATGGCTGAGGCCCTTCTTTCCAGAATGGAAGCACCAAGGCATCAACAAATGTTTAACGGGGACTTACTGCATGCTGGGTTCTCACAGAGGTTTCCAAAAATAGAGCCCATTTGTGTGGCTGTCCTGGAAGACATCGGATAGTAGCACCTCCAGTTCATTTGTCCACTGGAAGCGCTGCAGAGATGGAGGGTGTCCACTGAGATTTCGCCTCCTGTCCCTCTCAGTGTCCAGCTTTCTTCTGCAACAGCATCCAAGGCCAGGCGTGACCCCGTTCCCCTCTCCTCTCTTTTCTCACCACCATTCAGGGGGTGTGTTTAGGAGACAGGGTTACAGACTGACCACCTCAACTGGCCTAGAAAATTGTCCTTCCTCCAGCCAGAAGCTCCCTGAGGCCACCTAGGTGTCCAGGAATCCCTGGCCATTATAATCATATATAATTATAATTATCCCTGGCCATTATAAGTGACATTCCTGGCTTAGAGCAGTATTTGATGAGCAGGCTTCCCTTTCTCCCTCTGTGGACTCACACCATTCCCTCTCAAACGAGGTTCTGGAGCCCATTGACCTATTTCCATCCATACGCCCACCCACAGCAAGGCTCTGAAGTATTTTCCTCCAGCTTTCTATCTCAGGCAGACACCTGGAGTTTGCTGGGCGGTGAGGGTTGTTGGCAGCTGGAGGTAACCCCACACAACTAGGAAGGAACCCTAAACAATGTTCTGACCAGCGCCCACACGGTGGATACATCCCAGTTGCTGAGGAGCTGCTTGCTACAACCAGGCTACATCACGTCATCGGATTTAGCCAAATAATGGCTCCGGAGGATATCGGGTCCTAACCCAGGAAACCTTCAGTATCACATAGTTTGGAAAAAGGGTCTTTGCAGGCGTGATTATGCTAAGGATCTTGAGATAGGGATATTATCCTGCATTATCTGTGCCCTAAAGGCAATCACTTTTATCCTTAAAGAGGGAGAGAGAGGGAGATTTGACACACCCACCAAGGAGAAGGCAATATCAAGATGGAAACCGGAGATGGAATGAAAAGGCAAAGTAAAACTACATTTGAAATGAATATGTCAGTGAGGTAGATGAAGGTGTGTGCTTTTGTGTTTTTTCCAATGAACTCACATATCTGGGGATGCATGTGACAAGTTTGGCAACAATTGTATTCTCATTCTTTGTTTTATAGATTCAAGTGCTGGCAAACCTTGGCTTATATTGAAAGTAGGTAGAAACAGAGGCATTCTCTTAGAGCAGCACTCAGTTCTTTGAGCTCCTTCTAAGGCATGTGCCAAAAACCATATTTTTCACCTATCAGAGGACGGCTCAATTAAGAACTCCTTCAGTGTTGCTCAAGACAAAGACTTGGAGACTATTTGACATGCAAGAGGGTTTGTTATCCAATATCAGAGCTGCTCACTTTCTTTTCTTTTCTTTCTTTTTTTTTTTAGAGCTGCTCACTTTCTTACTCTCTAGGAAGTACACCAAAGAGTACACCAAAAGTCACTTACCCAGTGACTCTTATTTAGACGAGTTACTGTTCCTCGGTTCTGTTGTTTTTTATTCATTTGAGATACAGTTGACTTACAGCACTGTGTAAACATAAAGCTTAATGATTTGACTCACATAGTCATGAAGTTAAAGATTTCATACTTTTCTTGTGGCTGAGCAGTGTTCCACTGTGTATGCACGCATCTTTATGCATTCATCTGCTGATGGAGCTTAGGAGGCTTTTGTATGCTGGTTATTTCAAATAATGCTGCTACCAGTTGCTCTTTGGAAGCTTATTTTTATTCCTGATACACTCAGGAACGGTTGGGAAAACTGAAATATCATTAATCTCGATTCTTGCTTATCAATGTGATTACAAGTACGGAATTTTTAAACTGCACGCTTAAACATGCGAGTTTTCTTCAAGATCTTGGACCTGTGAATTTAGCTCATTCGGTATACAGAAAATGTCTGCCATGGAATCTAAATGTGCTCAGCATCAAGTCTACCAGCCAAATCGACTTACTTTACGTTAGAAAAAGGCCAACTTTATTTTTTAATTCAGATCATCCTGTTAACGTGTGCCCTCCATGGTATTTCTAACTCTTCAGTGTAGGAAGGATGGAGACCTAAGGCACAGAGCCCGCCATGAATGTGGAGCCTGAGTGAACAAGGCTCAGAGGGTGAGCAAGGTCATCACAGGGCTCCATCCAGGAGGAGAGCCTTTGACCATCCAGTTAGGGATGAGTTATGGTGGAAGTAGTGAGCTGTGCCCGTCTGGGTTCTCAAAGAAACAGATGTCAAGATGGGCTTAAAACGCTAAGACTTTATTAGAGGAAACAAGGGTGGGAGGAAATAGAGGCTGGCAGAGTGCAGGGAGACTTCTTGGGCCGCAACACGAGTCTGAGACCGCGTGGAGTGGGAGGGTGAAAGTGTCCAAGGCTGCCAGGGGCATTGAGGAAGGACCGTGCAAGTAGTCCTCGTAGGCCATCAGAGCAAGGCCATCGGAGAGCGCTGGCCACCAGGGGAGCCCCAAGTTTCTCAGGCCTGACGTGGTACCTTGGCCTCGTCGGTGGTTGGCTGAGGACAGTGGTGGGAGTGTGGTGATGGGCTTGAGAGCAGTAAGCGAGGCCTCAGTCAGATGAGCTCCCCGTCCTTGGAGGTCTGGGAGGGGCATTCACGTGACCACCCCCTGAAATACTAAAATGGAAATTGTCAGCACCTCTGCTGTCCCCGTCTTCAATAGATGTGAAACAGGAGCATGAGGACCCGAGCCAGAACACTCCATTTCTAATGCCATGAGAAATGGCATTAGAAATTTCTGAGCCTTAACAGAAATATACTGAAGAATGGACCAGGGACTTCTCTGTTGGTCCGGGGATTAGGTCCCTGCGTTTCCACTGCAAGAGGGCAAGGGTTTGCTCCCTCGTCAGAGAACTGAGATCCCTCAAGCTGCACCATGTGGCGAAACACAAAGAGAAAGGATGAGCCGGTTTGCAGCGATGGGGTTCAGGATGCACCACCCCAGCATATGACACCTTGGCATATTGAATGTTTTAAACGGAAGGAATTTGAGGAAAACAGGTACAGACAGGACTCTGATTCTTCTTGTCTCCTCTGAAGTAGGTCTTAAGGCCCTCTGTGTGAGGCACCCTCATTAGTGTGCCTGAAGAAGCATCCTTCTCTCTAAGACAGAGGGTTGCTGAGAAGAATCTGGACAGGTCTTGCTAAGTTTCCTGCAGTTTCTGCCCCTTATCTCATTCTCCATCCTAGCCTGTCCTTCCACAGCTGTCTGCTCTTCATCAAATACACCATAAAGACACTCAGGTTTAACCATTTCTTTGGGCCCTCTTTCCCTTAGGAAGGTTCCCATCTCACATAAAGCATATATTAAATTTCTTATGCTTTTTTCCTGTTAATCTGTCATGGTCCATTTAAATATCAGACCCACGAGAGACCCTTTTCTCCCCCGCCTCCCCCCGCCGAAAGGAGTGTCTTGATTAAATGAATCAAATGCTGATATTTCAAATGATCCTTTTGTCTTGGCACCTGGGAACCTTGACCTCCCAGAGGCGCTGTGTCAGTCTGGGTCCTTTGAGAAGCAGACCCCAGAATGGAATGAACCAGGCAAGAGATTTACTGGGGACACATCTATGACAGAGCAAGGGGGTGGGACCAGGAGTGGGTGAGGATCTGGTCCGACCTGTGTGAGAGGAAAGAGGGAGGGCTCCTGGGCTAAGGGGGTGCGGCCAGGCACGCAGGGAGCCCCATGCCAGGCACCGAATGGCCAGGCGCTCCCCCCAGGTGTGGTCGTTGGCTGGGTGGGTGGGAGGGAGGGGGCCCAGTGTGAGGGCGCGGGGTATCAGAAGATGCCCGTGAAGGGAGCTCAGAGCAAGGCGCACGTGCAGCTGCCAGTGTCTCCTCCCAGGTACGTGTCTTAGGTCCCACCACTTCCATCTCCCCCTCCTCACGCTGTGTGGGTCCCTTAGACTCTCTTCTCCTGCAGGTCCCAGGGGTCCTCTCCCAGGCCATCCCCCTCTCCCACTGCCCCGTCCCCCACTTGTGCCTGGGAATCTTCGGGCCCCACCCAGGTGTCCGGGAGGCACAGATGCTGTGCGGAGGGAGAGAGGGTTGCCTTGAGGCTGAGAGTTCAGAAGGAGAGGACGGCCAACGGCATGGTCCTGCCTCCAAGTGGCAGTTCACTTTTCTCTTCCTTATTTTCCTTTGTCAGCCCTGGGTACACAGAAATGAATGGCTCCTCTGGCACCGCAAGGGTTAGTCTCTGCCCCTTGCCCTCCCCAGGCCTGTAAGAGCTATGTCTTTCTTACAGATAGAACTTTGGGACCACACATTTCCTAATAGGCTGTAGCATCACCAACCTGAGTTGCATTACAAACTCTGTTCTGGCCATTTAACTTTGGGAAGTACCATACCTTCTGCCGGGGATTCTTCTCTTGTGTGTAGCAGGTAGAGAAAGAGGACTGTTTAGACCCTCACAGCTCCCGAAAATCTTTATCTCCCCTTCAGAAGGCTGGACTTACTTCCCTAAAACACTGCGCCTTTTCACACTTTCCCTGTCCTACGCCAAATATTTAATACAAAAGAAATTCTATACCAATATTAAATATTATACTGTTTATTCCTTCTAAGAGACTCAGAATAAGTTTTATCAATCTATGTATCTGGTTTTAAAGTAAGTTCAACTTGTGCAAAAGAGAAGAAGCAAAAGTCCAACACCAATTTACAATAGGTATGCTACCTTTGATAATTCTATAAAAACATGCACTAACAATCCTCAGCTAATGAGCACAAAATCCCTTTGAGTATAAAATTAAGTTCATGACACATATTGCTGAAAACTTAAAATGAGCTCAGCGTGGTTAACTGACTCACCCAAGGCCATGCAGTAAGGAATAGTAAGCACTAGAGCTGCAAGTCTTTGAAGGCTTCTAGATCAGATCCCCATGCTGAAGAGGAGCCTCAAGCTCCAAGTCTAGAAGCGGTGTGTGGAACAGGTTGTGTCCTCCAGCTCAAGATGAAATTCTGCTCCAGGAAGAGGCTCAAATTTCTTCGATACCAACATTTGATTGCAAGTCTGTGATCACTGAAAATTTTTTTTTCTGCAATAACAACAGACTCGGGTCCAAGGGTTTACTCTTTCTAAACATATATTTGATACATTATTCAAAAGAGAGATATCCAGAGAGTATACTTAAAGGCTCCAACATTCCAAGTAGCCAAAAACATAGGTTAAAGTAAAGCTTTGGAAACTCCTCCTGGAGGTGGAAATAAATGGCTGTCAGGTGCTGGAGGAGAGGAAGCTGATGGTTTTGCCCAGGGCCTGGCGCATCAGACCTCTGGAGAGGTCACTTGGTTTTCAGAGTTTTTCTTTGGGGCTCTTATGTCAGTATGAATATTGCAGTCACCTGGGAAGTTTCTCAAAGTTCTAGTGTCCAAGCCAACCCCAGGATCAGTAGATCAGAATCTTCTGGAGATGGAAGCCCAACTGTGAGAGTTTTTAATCTCTCCAGTGAATCCAATGTGCCGCCAAGGTTGAGTGCCACTGCACCAGTGCCGAGCACATAACCACTTCATAAATGTGTATTGAATGAATAGGTGGGTGAATAAGTATCAGCAGCAGAACTGGAATGAAAAAAAGAAGAAACACATTAAGGAGCTAAACATGCTTTTAACTTAGATGGAAGGACCTGAGATCCTCACTTAGAAGATAAACACTCTTGATTTAGAAACAGTTCCCACTGAGCTCAGATGTCAGGATTGTCAGCACACAATGAGGCTGAGAAGGGAAGATCATGCCTCAGAAACAGATTCAACGACAGCAGCAAGAATAAGAAATATGACAGCTTGAAAGCAAAGTATAGGAGACAGAACTCCAAGGAGAGCTCTCTGGGGCCATTTAGTACCGGGGCAAACTGACCCGCTCAGTGGAGTTTCCCTGAAGACATGGTGGTATTAGAACAGCGCAGTAACTGATGTTCACAATGCTGGCTGAGTCATTCTGCAAAGGTGAAGTTCTGTTCCGTCTACACAATTTCAGGGGCCAGAGGGATACAAGGCAAAGTGCTGGGCTTATGTCATCCCCTGAGCAGAAGCATAATCTGTTTTTGGAAATCTTGATGAGTTTAGTAACTGGGAAAAGCATCACTTTAAAGCTAGAAGGAGGTGCTGCTTCCTAGGAGGTGGATATTAAGTGTCTCAGTGGGGCAGGCTGTCCCTTGGTCAGAGAAAGCCCCTTTGCTGCGGGTAAACCAAAGGTCAGGCCAGTAGCGCAGAGACTTCTTTGGAGAGAAAATCTGGACTTGGATTAGTGGTCCAGATACAGATTTCTCAGACTGAGAAAGGTCAGCTTTTTCTTGATTTTACAAACCAAGTGTCTTTTTTAAGCAGAGATTTGTTATTTGCTTAGGGAAGATTTCCTTTTTCTCAGCAGGGAGTTAGATAAGCTCTGTGTAAGATCTTGCCTGTTCTTGAGAGTTGTGTATATTCTGGAACAAGGAGGGGATCTAGGTCTGAGCATCTGTGGCAACAGGAGGGCTTCGAAGACTTAAGCTTGACCCTGCAGGAAGCGGGTGGGGGGAGTAGACTCATTTGAATCTGGGTACCCCAGAATGGAACTGGCAGCCCACTCCAGTGTTCTTGCCTGGAGAATCCCATGGCCAGAGGAGCCTGGTGGGCTACAGTCCATGGGGTCTCAAAGAGTCAGACACAACGGAGTGACTAGATGATGTGATGTGACCCCAGAATGAAGGGATGTTGGGTTACCACTCTCCAGCGTAGTATTTGTCCTGCCCAAGGCCGTGCACGTCCTCATGAAGGAGAAGGTCCTTACTCTTTTTAAATGTTAATTTTATATTGGAGTATAGTTAATTAGCAATGTCGTGCCCGTGTTTGGTGTACATTAAAGTGACTCAGTTATACATATGCATGTATCTTATCTATTCTTTTTCAAATTCTTTTCCCCTTTAGGTTATTACAGATACTGAGCAGAGTTCTCTGTGCGATACAGTAGGTCTCTTTGGTTGTCTATTTTAAATACAGCAGTGTGTGTATGTCAATCCCAAGCTCCCAACTTATCCCTCCCCTCCACCTTTACCCTTTGGTAACCATAATTCTGTGACTCTGTTTGTAAATAAGCTCATTTGTGTCGTTTTTTCGAGATTCCCCATATAAGGAGATATCGTATGATATTTGTCTTTGTCTGACTTACTCAGTGTGATCATCCCTAGGTCCGTCCATGTTGCCGTGAATGGCATTATTTCATTGTCTTCCAGTGGCTGAGTAGCATTCCCCTGTATCTGCGTATCACACCCTCATCCATCTGCCGGTGGACTGTTAGGCTGCCTCCACGTCTTGGCCGTTACTGACATGCTGCAGTGAACACTGGGCTGCGGGTGTCCTTTTGAGCCATGACTTTTCTGGATATATGTTCAGGAGTGGGATTGCCAGGTCACGTGCTGATGCTGATATGATCAGTCGTGGCTGACCCTTTGCGCCCCATGGACCATAGCCTGCCAGGCTCCTCTGTCCATGGACTTATCCAGGCAAGAATACTGGAGGGGGTTGCCATTTCCTTCTCCAGCTGGATCATATGGTAGCTCTGTTTTTAGATTTTAAAGGAACCTCCATACAGTTCTCTCTCCATAGTGGCTACACCAATTTGCATTCCCACCAGCAGTGGAGGAGGGCTCCCTTTTCTCCACACCTAAGAGGAGGAATTTCTGAGATGAGTCGTCATTCCCCTCGTCAATTCCGTTAGTCCACATTAGGTCAGGAAATGAGAACCTGAAAGGTGAAGTCCAAGACAAAGGGAAGGGGGAAGCCCCTTTTTTCTCTGCACTTTCATGTTATTTTTTTCTAGGCCTCCATATATAGCAGTCGGGGAGCTGACACGTACGTTTGGAGGTAGGTTGAGAACCTACCAAATGTGTTTAAAACTGAGGATGGGTCCAGGCTGGAAGCTCAGCACATAACCACATATACTTTTGAAGTTCTCAGTTGTTCTTTGTTTAATCCTTTTCTTCTGTCCCAGGAGCAGCACTTCGTAGAGTTTGGTTGAGAGTGGCCATTTGGCCCCTGCGATGCTTTGGGTAAAATAGGGAGGGCAGATTCCACATTGGAAAAATGCCCTAAAGGTGGCCAGAGAGGTGCTCTGAGCAACGACCACCAGCAGAGGGCAGAGGCGCCTGAGGGAGCGTTGAGCTCTCCACGGTGGTTAGAAGCGCAGGGTGGAGTCACATTCCAAGGCAGGCAAAGCAGAAGCTGGGGGGACATGCTCCCGGGCAAATGAGAAGTAGCATTGGGATGCTCAGAGAACTCTCTGGAGGGCACATTGAAGGGGGCTCACTCCTAATAATTAGCAAGACAGGAGTGGAGCCAGTATAATTTATTTGGTGGAAATGACGTCTAATTGGGTTTCCCAGGTGGCACTAGTGGTAAAGAACCCATCTGCCAATGCAGAAGAAATAAGAGACGTGGGTTTGATCCTTGGGTCAGAAAGATCCCCTGAAGGAGGGCATGGCAATCCACTCCAGTGTTCTTGCCTGGAGAATCCCACAGAGGAGACTGCCAGGCTATAGTCCATAGGATCAAACACAGTCAGACACTACTGAATTGACTTAGCACACGTGCACGATGTAACGCTGTTGGGCTTAAACTTTTGAAAGACGTTTGGAGTCAGAACACCTGTGTTCAAAAATATATCCACCACTTACTAGCTGTGTAACTTGAGGCAATCCACCCAAGCCAGCCAGTCAGGTTTCTTTACACATCAAGAGGCATACCTAACATTTACCCTCTGGATTTCTTAAGTTGTGTTAAGGATCAAAAATAAGTCAAGCTCAAAGATATTTTGTAAATGGTATGTATTATTTCACCTCTGAAATTTTTCCAAGTAAAATGATAAAGTATTATTAAGGTTTTTTTGTAGGTGGTGGGTTTTTGGTTTTTTTTTTTTGCCTTTACAGATAATCTGTCCCTAACAAGCACTTCAGGGGTTCCGTCCAACAGGTGTGGGAAACGCAAGTGGTATCTGTCATGGTTGTGTCCCACTGTCCCCTCCCACTCTGGCATCATTCCTGGGAGGCAGAGCGTGGAGGAACAGGGAGGTGGAGTAGAGTGGCACCCTCATTCCTGATTTACAGGAAAGACAGAAGATGCCTCTAAAGAAAGCAGATAGATACACTGCAGGAAACCAGATCGGCATGTACCCAAGATAATTAAGCAGAGAGCAACATACATTTCTAAGTCACAAAATGACAATTTAAAGAATAGTAACATTTTGAGTAAAAATTCAGGAGGCTAAATTAGACAACTGATGTTTTTATTCAATTAAGTTTAGCTCACCAGTATTTGACAAACAGCCCTTTTAGGCAGGGCACTGTGGAAGTTACAAGGTTAAGCAGATGTCCATCTTGCCTCTGAGGAACTGCAGTCTTTCCTGAAAAAGTACCTGTTTATTAATTCGACTGTGCCAGGTCTTAGTTGCCGCGTGCGTGATCTTAAGTTGCAGCATGCAGACTCTTAGTTGCAGCCTGTGGGATCTAGTTCCCTGACCAGGGATGGAACCTGGACCCCCTGCATTGAGAGTGTGGAGTCTTCGCCACTGGACCACTAGGCTAGTCCCTAAGGAGCTGCATTCTTGAGAAGAAAATACGCGTGTGCAAAAGCAGTGCCAGACCAAGCTTGAGCAGTGAGACCCAACATCCGTTCCGTCCAGGACGGCAGCGGCCATGAGCTCCTACACACATGAGCTGTGGGTGGCTCTTGGGCATTTGAGATGCAGTCCAAACGGAGAAGTGCCCTATGTGTAAAATACACATCTGATTGCAAAAGATCAGTATTCAAAAAAAAAAAAAAGGACATAAAATGCCTCAGTAGTAAATTTCATACTGGTTATAGTGGCTCAGATGGTAAAGGGTCTGCCTGCAATGTGGGAGACCCGGGTTCGATCCTTGGGTTGGGAAGATCCCCTGGAGAAGGAAACGGCAACCCACTCCAGTATTCTTGCCTGGAAAATCCCACAGACGGAGGAGCCTGGTAGGCTACAGTCCATGGGGTCGCAAAGAGTCGGACACGACTGAGTGACTTCACTTTCAGTTTCTATATTGGAATGATATTTGGGGTCTTTTGAGTTACAGAAAATATACTGCTATATTTTATTCACTTGCGTTTTGAAATAGATGAGAATCCGTTTTGTCTGCTGAATTTATGTGGGGCCCTCACACGTGAGCCATGCGTGATCAGATGTCACTGTGCCCGTTAAGTCCCACACCCTTGAGTCAACGCCATTCTCAAGAGCTTCCCTCCTTCTTAGCACACTTAGTACTTTCTCCTCCACTTTGCCACAGTCCTTAAAATGTGTTGAGAAAGCAAACTCTGTTTTCACCTGAAATCTAATCTCAATTGGATTCTAGTCAAGATCCAAATAAAATGCTTGGCCTTTTCCCCTGCAGTTTCCCAGACTCAGAGAGTGACATAAACGCCTCCCTAACAAGCAGCGGGTTTCCAGTGCGTTGAATGCCCTGCGCTGGGGGCACTTCTGTCACTATTCACTTTCCTTGGCTACCTTGTGTGCAGAGTTGACTAATGAGATGAAAAAACCGCCTCTATGGAGTCTGTTAAGCTTCCTGATGACGTGTGCTGGGCAGCTATGCATTTACCATGCTTGTTTTAGATGCTGAAATGTGGTAGGTGCTCAATAAGAAGTTGCACTGGATGAATTATAAACGCTGTTCTTCTTAGGATGACTGGCCCAAGTCCAGTCACATGGAAGAAACCTGGAGCCTATAGGGGATTCACTTTTAAACGCTTGGCGATGACAGCCTTTTGGAGATTTTATCTTACTCTACTTTCAAAAGCGGCACCAAACCTGAACTTGACATTGAACTTGAACAGAGCCCACCCCACCCCGCCTCCCAGCCCTTTGCTGCTGCAGCCCCTGTATACTTCCTCTCTCTCCCCTCCCACCTGCTCTTCCCAAAGCCCACAAGCCACCCACTTCCTTTCCCCTGTGTGGCCCAAGGCTGCCAGCTCTCTCAATGTTTCTCTTTTGCAACACCAAACCACACAAAGAGGGCTCTGGCAGCTGCAGGCCTGTTCACCTCAGCAATTCTGAAAAGTGCTTTGTAATTACTAAGCAGAGAGTCTGGGAGGGTTAAGAGACTAAATCTTTGAAGGCAAGATTCATTTCCATTTAGCATTTTATATCCAGTTTTCCAGTGTTAAAGGGGGAATGAGGGCCTACCAGAAGAATTTCACATAGAAATTTTAAAAATTGGTTTACAAGGTGTTAAACACTTTTCTTACGAATTTGTCTTTTCCACATCTCTTGTGAAGTATCTAAGTCTTTTGCCATTTTTAATTGGGTTGTCTTTTCATTATTGATTTGTAAGCATTCTTTATATAGTTTGGTTACAAGTCCTTTATCAGATACATGTGTTATATTTAGACCACCTGTGATTAGTCTATTCCTTTTGTGAATTTTAATTAAATGTAATTAAAATTTTTTATGACATCCAACTTATGTCTTAATGATTAGTGCTTTTTGTATGCTAAGGACCTCTTTGCCCATCCCAAGGTCATGAGGTTATTATGCTTTATTCTAGCAGCTTTGCATCTGTGGGTATTACCCGTTGGTCTGTGATCCATTCTGAGTTAGTTTTCATATATGGAGTGACTGAGTTTTTTTCCTACCCATGAATTCAGTTGTTCCAGTGATAATGTTAAAAAGACTTTCCTTTCTTCACTGAATTAGAGCCAACAGTTGGAAACAATCCAAATGTCCACAGAGAGATAACTGGGTAAATGATAATATATACGATAATAAATTGATAATATATTCTTCTAATGGAGCACAACTCAGCAATTTTTTAAAAAGTGCAAACTGTGAATACATGCAACAACCTCAGTGAATTACTCAAAAACAATATGTTGAATGAAAGAATCTAAAAAACATCAAACAGTTCTTACTGCATGCTTCTACTTGTACGACATTCTGGAAAAGACAAAACGAACTCTATAATGACAGCAAATCAGTGGTCGCCTGGCTGGGGATAGGGAGGGAACCTTCCTGATGTGGTGGATATGTTCTTCATCTTGTGTTGGGTGTTGGTTCCACGTGTGTTTGACAATTGTCAAAATTCATCCCTGTGGACATCTAAGGTCTGTCCCCATTCACTGCACGTTAATTAAACCTCAATTTAAAGTATGTTAAAGGAAAAAAAAAGAGAATTAGAATGTGAACCTTCCTGAATTCTGCCCAGGGAATAGCCAAGTTCCTCCGTCTCTGGCGTGGGCTTGCTGCTGAAGTCTGGGAAAGAGAAAGAATTCCACACCGAGCACCCTGCCGCTCCCTGTTCCTTAGACCGTGAGGTAGATTCTTCAAAACATTGGCTCGGAAACTCTCATGCAAAACCAGCTGAGTAAATAATGGGACTTGGGTGAGCTGCTTTTTCCCCCTCTGTGTTTGGAAATTTGAGCTTGTTGTATGTCTCTCAAGCACATTTCATTTAGGAGATAATTTACATTTGCACGAAATCATGGCTGTAGCCCATCTGCTCAATGATTGTTAAGATCCAACACTTAGAAGCTGACGTGCATGGATCTTAGCGAGCAGGAGAACTTGAGTGCCCCGGATCCAAGTTCTTTTGAAACAATCCCCAGCTCCATCCTGCCACAATAGCTTATCATTTCTGACGTTTTCTTTGGAACATCACAGTTCATATCCATTTTAGACAGTGAATCACTGGGGGAGGGAGGGGACCTTCAATCCCCCGCCACTTCACCAGATTTTCTGCTGTACTTAAACGAGACTGTGTTGGCAGCTGGGGAGGTGTGGGAGCTGGAAGGGGGTTGTTTGGTTATGTATCCTGATGGTTTTATCACCCAGGATGATTTGTGACAATGAAACAGCTGGAGCAGGAACGCGATTCGTATCAGTGCCTGCATGTCAATGGGTTAGGAATGGAATCACCATCATTTCTGCGCTTTGGTTTGCCCTCAGAAGTTGAGACTCCTGGTTTATTTACAGTCTGCGGTACACACAGCCAGGCAGCTAAGTTGCTGTGCAGATGGTGGGAAGGGGGGACCATGTGCTCTGGATCAGTGAGTGAGCATTAACAGGACGGTGTCAGAGGCCAGAGCCCGCAGGAGATGGCAGCTGACAGCAAAGGCTCCTTTTGTCTGCCGCAGTTCTTAACCCTTCCGCTTAGTCCCTTTGCCCCACTTTCATCTGCCAGGACTTTGTAGAGGAGGTGGAGGAGGAGGGGGTAGCTCCAGGGTTTCCTGGGCAGAGCCCAGGGAGGGGCAGTAACCCGGGAAGGGGCTGCCCCAGCCAGGGGCGGGGGGCATTCGTGGGAAGCAGGTGCCGTGATCCTGTGGGAAGGCGGGTTCAGGCTAGAAGGATGATCCACAGGCCAGACAGACTCTGCAGCTGGCATGATGCAGGAAGCCTCCTGCTCTCAGAGTGGAAATGTGCCCAAGGAGGCAGGAAGTGGCTCTAGTCCAGAGAGGAAGTCTCAGGCCATTCGGGAAAGAGGAGTATGCAGTCCCAGCACGAAGAGGCTCATGGGTGGAAAGTGAGCGTCAGGCCGGGGCGCCTGGGGAGGTGGCCCAAGATGCTGGCGGTGGGCATTGGGCACACTTGTGTTTTCCCTTTTCTGCCTTCCATTAAACTCATCTGCTGAGGCCAAGTTCACGGCCACAGCTGGAGAGATCAACACCCCAGATACCCAAGGGGAAAAGCTTCCATCCCCCAGCCTGAGGCTCCCTCTCAATCATGTATGTGTGTCTGTGTGTGTGTGTCTGAGTGAAAAGTCAGAGGTGTTACACCGATGGTTGTCTTTGCACAGGAGGAGTTTTCCTTGACCTTTTCAGATGGGGTCTGAGAATTTAACAGTCAAAGACAGATTGAGAGAAGAGCATATAGATTTACTTAAGGAAATGAAGAACCAAAGAACTGGTTAAACCTGACGGTTTTCTGCTGGGTTTGGTGAGAGGGGACAGTCTTGGAGGAATTTGGTAGAACAAAGTGTAGGAGGGAGGTGTAGAGAACCAGGGACGTTTAGCAAGGTCTGTTTGCATTCTGCTTGGTGTCCCTTTGTCTCTGAGATAAGAATGTTCCTCTCCTCCACAAGAGAAATTTATGACCCGTGTAAAGAGAAGATCAGAAAAGGACCTGTCATTCCTCAAATTCCTTCAGCTTGTAATATTGGGGGTGGTGTTTTCTTTTTTTGGGGGGGGGGTGGTGTTTTCTGAACCCCATTGCCTCCCATGTGGTAGAAACGTGAGGTGAAAGGGAAACTAGTTTCAGCCCCATATACTATAATTAGTCTTCAGGGCTTCCCAGGTGGCGCTGGAGGTAAACAGTCTACCTGCAGATGCTGGAGACTCAAGAGACGCAGACTTGATCCCTGGGCCCTGGAAGAGGAAATGGCAGCCCACTCCAGTATTCTTGCCTGGGAAGCCCCAGGGACAGAGGAGCCTGGCTGGCTACAGTCCGTGGGGTAGCAAAAAAGTCAGACAGACTGAGGGGACCTAGCACGCTGTACATAGTAGTCTTCATGTCCGTGTTTGAATGAATGAATGAATAATTGAGCAGCCTTTAGTACAGATGGTCCTTCTTCCCAAGGCCATCTTTATAGCTACCTGGTTCTTAATATTCTTAATCTTCTATTTCTTGGGGTAGAAACTGTCGACTCTGCCCTCTGAGCCATCATGAAATGCACATACTCTAACTTCCTTCACAGAATCTGGTGTTGATTTATTTTTTTCTAATGAAGTTAACTGAAGTGGAAATTGTAGGGTCCTGAAAATAGGAGGGGTCTTACTACCAGCTGAAGACGTAAGAACAGAGGCTTGATCTGCATCTAAAACAGCAGACTGTGCAAGAGACTTCACACTCAGCATAACCATCTTCAGACATGGACTCAGCCTCACGCTGGGTGTCCTTTAAGTTTCTCTTGGCCTCCAAGCTCTGTTAGGGGGTGTCTGGCCTAACTCTTCCCCAGATACCTGCTTCAGGCAGTGACCAAGGACATCCTAGCCTGCAGCTACTGCCGCCTCAAAGCATCTTAGTGTCACTGACGCACTCCTGCACCAGATCAATTTACTGAGTATCTACTAGATGCTGGCCCAAGCACTGTGGACTTTACAAATATGACCTCCTTTAGTACTCAGGCTGACCCTAGAAGGTAAACATTAACCTCATGGTCAGACACAGAAGATGAGACTCAGACTGTAAGAAACTTACCGGAGGTCAGAGTTGAAATTCATATTCAAGACTGTCCTTGTCCCAGGCCTGCTCTGTTTCCACTATACTGCTCAGACTTCCTATCATAAAAGCTTTTTCGTTCTCAATAGTTTCCTATTGCAATTAAATAACCCTGGAACAGTATGAAACCCTAAGAGCTAATGTCTTGGTTATGCCAATAGAAATACAGCTTGGCAGCAAATGGAGATTTAGTATAGGCAATTCTCAGGGAACAGCTGAGGGGCAAGGAAGTCATAATTGGAAGAGAGGACAGAAACTGTGATTTAGATTGTTTTGTCCTCATCTGTAGAAGTTCAGGAAAAGTCACAAAATAAATGTAATGCTGTAGACGTCGTTGGCCATTCTCTTCTGGCAGTTTAGCAGCTGACCCGTGTTGCTGTCTTTGGGGTCCATCACTGATGAGTTTGGTGGTCTTGCTTCCACCATGGAAGAGGCTAAGTCACTCTTGCATATCAGGGAATGGTAATCGTTCCTTGCACATGCCCTAGAACTTTCTGATCAGACACTCTACCCAAGACTTTGAATCAGGAACATTCAAGGCAGCAAGTTGGACTCCCCGGGCCAAGGGTGGCAGTGTATTCAAGGCACGGTAACATGCGGTCCCCAGCACACGGGGGCCAAGACAGGATGACTTTTGTAGACCAATTCTGAAGCAGTTCCCAGGGCACTGTTCCTCGCTATTTCACCCTAAGCAGGGTTCTTTCACCTCTCCAAGGACTCTGTGAATCTGAAAATGTAATTCTGCATATTCTGTAAATATAATTTCTTTCTCTTAAAAAAAAATGGTAGTTACATTGAGATGTACTTCATATACCATAAAATTTCTTCTTTTAAGGTGTGCAGTTTGGTGGGGTTTTAGCATATTCTCACAATTGTGTAACCATTGAAAGTAATTATAGGAGATTTTAATCATTTCTCCCCCCTAGACCACAGGCATTAGCAGTTCTTCCCCACGCCCTTGTCAACCAGTAACCTACTTTCCATATCTGCAGATTTACCTATCCTGGACATTCCGTATAAATGGAATCATGTGATATGTGGCCTTTTGTGACTTTCTTATTTCAATTAGCATGATAATTTCAGCTTGAAAATGTATCATTTCCTTTTATGACCAAATAATGTTCCACTGTAGAGATATCATCATTTGTTTATCCCTTCCTCCACTGATGGACATTTAGGTTATTTTCACTTTGGGACTTTTATAAATAATGCTTCTGTGAACATTCATAGACATGTGGCAAAACTGAACCTCCATTTATAATAATTTTTTAAAAAAGCTCTCAACAAAGTGGTGTTTGAGTAACAGAATACAAAGAAACTAAAAGGCGCTAAAAATAACTGCACTATGCAGCAGCTGGGGCAAATTACAAATAATAAAATACAAAAAGATGGAAAGCCAACCACCTCCTGAGGTGCTAGGAGCTAAAACTGGGTACCAGGCCTTATCCCTGCACACAGAACCACCTGAGCCACCCCACCAGCCCAGTCTACAGTCTGCCCCTACCCTCACCTCATTTAATGAATGAGCCTGCTCCCTCAGAGAGTAAGCAGGGATACCTGCTAAATTGTTTTCACTCCCTCGGGCTAAAGCAGGAGTCCCAGTAAAGCCTTGCTTGCATTTCTTTTCTGGCCTCTTATCAATTTTTATTGAGTAAACAATCCAAAGACCCAAGTCGGTAACAACTTGGGAAAATGAAAGATCTGAATCTCTTCTTGTAATTATCAGAATTTTGGGGCGGGGGCGGGGTGGTGGTAGTGGTGGGGCGTAGAGGGAATCTAGGTCCTGGAATCTGGTCCTTAATAAGAAGAAATAACTCTTAAGTGCTGAAAAGTTCCCAGGCAGGAGGACTGTGATTGGCCTATTTGAAGAGGCTCAGTTCAGCTCAGTTGAGTTCAGTCGCTCAGTCGTGTCCGACTCTTTGCGACCCCATGAATCGCAGCACGCCAGGCCTCCCTGTTCATCACCTGAAAAGGCAGATAGGTTTCTAGTCACTGATCAGCTGTGATGTTGGTAGTGGCTGCCCGGGTCCTGCCGCTGAGATGAATTACCGGGTCTTGCCTGGGCTGGGCCAGGAAGAGATCAATGATTGATTAGTGATGTCTGCCATTGCCGTGGGGCGGGGCGTGGTTGTGGGGAAAGTCTGCCTTCCATTTGCCGTTTCCTCTTAGAAAGACTTGGCTACCCTTTCTCATTTTATGAGACACATATAGTACAAAAGCCCAGAAGGAAACATATATGTACACGTTAAAGGACAAAAATAAAACACCTTCTTTGAAGCATTTCTCTAGATAGCAGCTTCCAAAAAATCTCCCTGGGTGACACGTGGCATTGTCTCACAACTTCTTTAAGGTCTGATTTAAATAAATCCCTTTTGGCACAGCTCAAGCCCAGGCCCTTTCATTCTATCCTCAGAGAAAAACAGAACAGCTGCTCCTGCTCTTTATTCAGTATGCCTCTCTATTTTTAAGAATTCAGTTCTCCAGAAAAAAAAAATTAATGAGACTCTTCTATTTTAATGAGTTCCTTGTTTGGCAGATTGGCATTTTTCCTCCCTCAAGCTCAAAATTCTTGGTTACAGCGACAAATTAGAATAGAACATTGAGACTAGAAGGAATTTTGATATTATCCGACTCTTCCTTTCACAGATGGCACCAGGGGCCCTGGACCCTGGGAGGCCTGGCCTGCCCACACAGCAGAATCAGAGCTAAGACCCCACCGTCTGGCCTGCTAGTTGGAGGCTCTGCTGTATGACCACAGTATGTCAACAATCAGTGTGTGTTTTGTTTTGTTTTTTTGTCAGG
The DNA here is from genome assembly GCF_042477335.2 of Ovis canadensis. Classification (NCBI taxonomy): domain Eukaryota; kingdom Metazoa; phylum Chordata; class Mammalia; order Artiodactyla; family Bovidae; genus Ovis; species Ovis canadensis. The sequence goes on from NC_091267.1 coordinate 70,666,025, forward strand.
ACCACATGGCACGTGGGATCCAAACCCTGTGCAGTAGAAGCATGGAGTCTTAACCGCTGGACTGCCAGTTGTTTTTTTAACAGACACTTTGGTTCTTTCTTTCTTTTTTAGCCACACGATACAGCTTGCAGGGTCTTTGTTCCCTGACCAGGGATCGAACACGCCCTCCCTGAGAAGGAAGCACAGAGTCTTAACGACTGGACTGCCAGGGAAGTCCTACTGATGTGTTCTGAAGTGAGAATAAACCCAGGGCCAAATGTGTTGGGGTTCATTTTGACACACATCACCAATTCCTGTCTCAAGGCCTTGGGTTTTCTTGCCACAGGGCTTCAGCCCATGCCTGGCACAGACCAGAAGAAATGGTAGATTCACGTCTCAGGAGCAACACGTAACCAGTGAGGAACGGGGACAGGCAGAAAAAGACCCCTAGTTCCTCACCTCTTCCTTGAAGGGACAATTTGGAGGTCTTTGTGACCTGGTGTCTCAGAGACTCCCCAGCAGGCTTGAGCCCACACCAATGACCCTCTCGTGAATGGACCCTTTATCCTCTTACCCTGTCTTACTGCCCTACACCCTCATGGTGCTTCTCAAATAAATACTTTGCACCCAAGTCCTTATTTCAGGATCTTCTTTTTGGGGAAATCAAACTAAGACCATGCTCTATAAGAAAAGAGCTTTACAACGTGTTCAGCAGGAGCTGTGAATTTAGGAAATTGGCTATGAATGAATTTCCCATGTGGAGTGATCTTCAGGAACATCTTATAATTTATGGAGCTCAGTGCAGAATGAAAATGTGGGGTTCTTTATTGAAATATTACTAAGAATTTCACGATAACAGCAGCAGAGCATTAATCCAACAGTAGAGGCTTCTGAGAGGAGGCCTTTGTGACTGTTCAGGTTTTGGTTCAGTCGCTCAGTTGTGTCTGACTCTTTGCGACCCCATGGACTGCAGCACACCAGGCCTCCTCGTCCATCACCAACTCCCGGAGCTCGCTCAAACTCATGTCCATTGAGTCAGTGATGCCATCCAACCATCTCATCCTCTGTTGCCCCCTTCTCCCACCTTCAATCTTTCCCAGCATCAGGATCTTTTCCAGTGAGTCAGTTCTTCGCATCAGGTGGCCAAAGTATTCGAGTTTCAGCTTCAGCATCAGTCCTTCCAATGAATATTCAGGACTGATCTCTTTTAGGATTGACTGGCTGAATATTTAGGACTGATTTTCTTTAGGATGGACTGGTTGGATGCTCAGGGCCACCCGAGAAGCTGGCCCTGGCGGCCTTTCTATGTAAAAATTCCACTGATGAGGCTGGCACACTTGTTGAGCCCTTCCTGTGTGCCAGGCCCTTATGCTAAGCCCTTTAGCTTGCACAGTGCCATGTGTTCCTATGACAGCTCCATGGAATTGATATCATTTATTGGAAAATCTCTTCTACTGGAGGAGCAACATTTGATGAGATGCTGAGCGGGACTTGTCCTGTGGTCCTGGGATCATGAGTAAGGTTGAAAGCGACAAAAAATAACCAACCCTAAGGGAAGCGAGACATCACAGCCTGCTATGGTAGGCAGAATAATGGTGCCCCAACGGTGTCCACATTCTCTTTTTAAATAATGTATTTTTTAAAAGTAATCAATTTTTGGTTGTGATAGGTCTTTGTTGCAGCACATGGGCTTTCTCTGGTTGTGGTGAGCAGGGGCAACGCTCTAGCTATGGTGTGCAGGCTTCTCATTGAGGTGGCTTCTCTTGTTGCGGAGCACAGGCTCTAGGGTATGCGGGCTTTGGTAGTTGTAGTAGGCAGGCTGAGTTGCCCCACGGTACATTGGATCTAGTTCCCTGACCAGGGATATAACCCACGTCCCCTGCATCGGCAGGTGGGTTTTTAACTGTTGGACCACCAAGAAAGTTCCAGTGTCCACATTCTAATCTTCAGAACCTGGGAATGTTTACCTAACATGGAAAAAGGACTTTGAAAATAGAATTAAGGGTAGAGACCTGGACATGGGGAGATTTTCCTTGATTATCCAGCTGGGTTCATCTGAGTCTTTAAGGGAACCTTCTCTCGTTGAGGTCAGTCAGGTAGATGTAACCATGAAGGAAAGCCAAAGAGACATGGCATCGCTGGCTTTGAAGGTCCATGAGGCTGGCCTGGGGGTGGCCTCATAAAGCTGGAAAAGGCAAGAAAGTCTCTCCTAGAGACTCGGAAAAGAACTGAGCCCTGCTCTAACAAAAGACTGAATTTCTGTCATATTAAGCCATTCAGTTCAGTTCAGCTCAGTCGCTCAGTTGTGTCTGACTCTGCAACCCCATGGACTGCAGCATACCAGGCCTCCTTGTCCATCACCAACTCTCGGAGTTTATTCAAACTCATGTCCATTGAGTCAGTGATGCCATCCAACCATCTCATCCTCTGTTGTCTCCTTCTCCCACCTTCAATCTTTCCCAGCATCAAGGTCTTTTCCAGTGAGTCAGTTCTTCACATCAGGTGGCCAAAGTATTGGAGTTTCAGCTTCAGCATCAGTCCTTCCAATGAATATTCAGGACTGATCTCTTTTAGGATGGACTGGCTGAATCTCCTTGCAGTCCAAGGGACTCTCAAGAGTTTTCTCCAACACCACAGTTCAAAAGCATCAATTCTTCAGCACTCGGCCTTCTTTATAGTCCAGCTGTCACATCCATACATGACGACTGGAAAATAGTCATCCATACATGACTATTAAGCCTTTGAGCTGCGGTAATTTGTTACAGCAGCGATAGGAAACTAACATATCCACATTAAACAAATATTTTATTTATTTATTTGGCTGCTTTGGATCTTAGTTGCAGCACAAAGAATCTTCAATCTTCGTTGCAGCCTGAGGTTTTTTTTTTAGTTGCAGCATGCAAACTCTTAGTTGTGGCTCATGGGATCTAAGTTCCCTGATCAGAGATTGAACCCCGGGCCCCCTGCATTGGGAACTCAGAGTCTCAGCCACTGAACCACCAGAGAAGTCCCATGTATCCACATTCTAAAGAAAGACATCGACATTCAGCCAGATGCCTGCTCACAGAGCTCAGGTACCATCTCCAACCCCAGGACCCAGTCAGTGGGGCTGGGCAGGAGAGACCATGAGCAGCAGCTGGTGGTCGGGATAGTCAGGATGCCCCGTGCTCCTTCCACCTGGGCCCCACCCCCAGACCCCAGCCGGCTCTTCACGGTCTGATTACATTCTGCTCTTGTCTCTGGAAGTTACACAGGGAGGGCAGGATGAGAGGTACCCTGGGTACGCTGAGTTAAAGCAGGGAGGAGTGAGGGGGGAGTGCCTTGGGACCATAACGCAAAACCATGTACTTTTAAGAAAAGTTGAACAATGATCTGATATTTTTTTTCACTGTAAAAATGAGGTTTCCCCTCATTGTAGAGTGAACTCATGTTCATCTGTGTTTTCCAAAATATCTGTAGAGCAAAACAAAGAGAATAAATCTAACACTACCCAGCTGCAGTCACTGTAAATATTACCCTGCTCCCTTCGAGTCTTTTATTGACCGTATGCTCTGTCACATCTATTGCTGTCAAAACTAAGATTATGTACAGCCTTTTTCATTTAACAATGAATTAGTATTGCTGCATTAGTATTTTTCTGCATTATTAAAGATTTTTAAAAGACTTTCCTGAATAGCAGCATATTATTATCCAACACATAATAATTTATCTCCTGTACTCATACATGTGGAGATTTGTTTCTACTTTTTCCAATTTATTAACAATATTGCGATGAGGGTCCTTGCATTCCCAGCATAATATGAGACAGTCCCGCACCTTTTTCTTTTTCCTTTTTTGTGGAAGAAGGCTATCTTTGGATAAATTTGTTAAATCTTTGTCATCAATCTACCAAAAGATCGTGTAACTGTATATATATATATATATATATATATATATATGTTTAAAGAATGGTAACGAATGTCCACAGTCTTACTTCTCAGATTAAATCATAGAGTGATAATGCTTGCATCATTTTAAACCCCTCTTTTGTGCCTCTTTGATGACATCCCCCCATTAGAGGAAAATATTTCTGTGAATATTCCTTTAGCTTTCTTCATAATTTGACCACGCATGCCCACCTGACTAAACTATGTATTGTCTAAATGTACATGAATTTGTCCTCTTCGTGGCTGGAGTTGTAACTTCTGTTTTTATTTTCTTTTATAGCTTGATTCTTTTTGTCAACATAAAATTATTTTCTTTCTGCACCACAAGGCATATGGAACTTCACCGACCAGGGATCGAACCCATGCCCTCTAGAGCAGAAGTGCTGAGTCTTAACCACTGCACCACCAGGGAAGTCCAACATTGCATCTTTGAGGTCCAATTATGCAACACTTGCAGCTATATGGTATGATTCATGCAAGTCAGCAACCTACCTGGTCTTTTTAAAACTGGTATTCAACATTAAAAAAAAAAATTGGAGTCAGTTTTATGGTGACTGCTGGACCACATGTCTATGAGAAGTGTGTTGAGCAAATGCCCAACGTGTTGGAATAAGCGTCCACAACGTGGCAGCTGGAAAGGGAGATCACAGACATTTAGATGTAAACAATTTGATGTGTGTGTTTAAAAAACATCCATCTTATTACTCTCCTGCCGCATCTGTAGTTAATAATGCGAGATGATTGATAAAAGGAGAAAGCATCATGCTGACAGTGATCATCCTCAGCTTTTAAGGACACCTGCAGGACATGTGACTGGGTTGAATTGCTTCAGAATATGATTTGCTCAGTGCAGTTGAAAAATGCCTTATACTAAGCATAATGTCCGGAGAAGGCAGTGGCACCCACTCCAGTGCTCTTGCCTGGAAAATCCCATGGGCGGAGGAGCCTCGTGGGCTGCAGTCCATGGGGTCGCTAAGAGTCGGACACGATTGAGCGACTTCACTTTCACTTTTCACTTTCATGCATTGGAGAAGGAAATGGCAGCCCACTCCAGTGTTCTTGCCTGGAGAATCCCAGGGCCGGGGGAGCCTGGCGGGCTGCCGTCTATGGGGTCGCACAGAGTCAGACACGACTGAAGTGACTTAGCAGCAAGCATAATGTCAGTGCTTGGGGACTGTTCTGCCTTAAGCTTGCTACTACACCAAGGATAACAGATTTGTTTTCTTTGGAGAAGACCTTTTTGTTGTGTTTTCATTTGTTTTTTATGTTGCCTCTGAATACCCTTCCTATTTGGCAGTAATGGTACATGCATGCATGCTAAGTTGCTTCAGTCGTGTCCCACTCTTTGCGATCCCAGGGACTATAGCCCGCCAGGCTCCTCTGTCCATGGGATTCTTCAGGGAAGAAGACTGGAGTGGGCTGCCATGCCCTCCTCCAGGGGAATCTTCCTGACTCAGGGATTGAACCTATGTCCCTTATATCTCCTGCACTGGCAGGCGGGTTACCACCAGTGCCACCTGGGAAGCCCAGGAAAGGAGTTACTTGCTCCCCACCATGGGAGACAGAGTGACAGCTGGTCCCTCCCGTTGCTGCTGGTAACAAGGGTGTGGGCGTGGAGCCCAGGCTTGGCCAGTTGTGTTCTGGTTCTGGGGCCTGGGATGCTCACCCTCAAGGAGTAAAGCAAAGATGCAGTGGAAGATGACCACCACGTGAGGCCGCAGGGCGGCCAGCAGCTCGTGGTGAATGTCCTGCGTGCGGGGCCATATGGCAGTGCCACGTTCCCGGCTGGCCGTCCCTCTCAGCAGAGTCTGGCGGTGTTCCCAGCTGATAGTGCTCTTTTTTGTTCAAACCCATTTCCCAAGCCTTGCTTCTCCACGTTCCTGTCAGTTCTCTGGGTTACTCGTTATCCTTTCAATGCACTGGTTTTCCTTCTTAAGTTTGCCAGAGGTGATTTATTCTTGTTGTCACCGCGAAACTCAGACTGTCCCACTTGTCAATTATGGTTGTTTAGCATAATTTAGTTTTTTTGTTGCGCATCAGGCATTGATCAGGACCCTCATTTCTTGTTAAAACATTGTGTAATGGGGAAATGACATCCACAGCATTTTTTGAAGGATCATAAGCCATCATAAACACAGCCTATTCCTGAACTGGAAGTTCTCCGCTTTAATGCCTTTTATCAATACAAAGTTCCATTCTGTTACTGTTGCCTTAGTGTCTTTTACACCGAGCTCATTTTGAGATTTATTCTTCAAAAAAAAAAAAAAAAATTGAACTTCCTATCTTAGGCTTTGTGACCACTTTGTGCCCACTTCCTTGGCTGAGAACCCTGGCGTGTGTTTCCTAATTCTGCTGCCTGGACCCTGGGATGCTGACTGTAGAATTTCTATTCTTTCTAGCTGTTGGTGATTTCTCTGTACTGATTTCCTCCTACTAACTGTCCCCCACCTCCAAGCCAGGTCCCAGGTCTGACCTACCTCGCATGGACCAGAGTCCCCTGTGGCCAAGTGCTTATGAGTTTATTACCAGCCAAATATAGACACTTTATGAGTGCTTTTTCAGAGAAGGAGTGCGTATCCAAACAATGAGCCATTGTTTTAATTATCAGATTGGCAAAGATAAAATAGATTGATAACCAACAATGTTGGTGAGAATGTGGGAAATAGACCTTCATGCACTTTTGGAGAGTGTTAGTAAAGTTATCCTGGGGAGGAATTTGGTGATAACCATCAGAAGATTAAGAGTTCATTGCTGGTAGAGTGAAAAAATAGTACAACCATTGTGGAAACTAGGTACACTCTTATAAAATTAAACATATATCTACCCTATGACCCAACTATTCCACTCCTAGGTACCCAAGAGACATGAAAACCCAGGCTCACACAATGACACGTACCAGAATATTCACAGCAATTAAATGTTATAGCTCAAAATTGGAAACAACCCACGAGTCTGTCAACAGAAAAGCAGGTGCTACTAATGTGTGCAGCAGCATGGGTGGGTCATTCACTGCGCTGTCCTCCTCTACATTCCTTTTAGGGGCCAAGAGGGGGTTTTTTGAATGGGAAAAAATAAAGCCTAAGAGTCAGTTACCTGAGATGTTGCTTGTGAGTAGTAAACAGTCTGAATTTGATGAGAAAAGGACATGGGTTATAGTAGAAGGGTCTGGTACTTTTGGCAGATCATCTGAGCCCAGAATATTACCTATTCTGCCTAAGGCCAGAGAGGAATTTATAATCCTAAATCAGCCTGCAAAAGCAGAGTTAAATCAGTTCAAGTCCAAAAATATTTCCAGTGTGAATTCTTTGCTCAACTCAGGTTCATGTGCCCGGGGGCAGGGGTAGAAGGAGGTGGGTGAGGAGCAAGTGTTATAAGCAAACAGTGATACAGCACTTTTTTGAGGCGCTGAAATACAAATTACGGTAAAAAAATTTTTTTTTCTAGAGAATACTTGGAGACAGGTCATAATCAAGCTTGAAATAGGGTGGGGAAAAAGTTTGAGCACCGAAGGCGGTCGGAAAAGAATGAATTGGGATGAAATCAGGATTTGAGTGAAGGCAGAGCAACAAAAACCAGCCAAATGAGGAGTAACAAATTATGAAAGCCAGGTGACAGGCTTGGTTTCATTTTCCTAAACATCTTTCTTTGAATATTCTCACAGTCCTTAGCAGTATGTCACTTATTTTTAGACTTAATCAATATTGACTGTAATGGCAGAAAATGTAATAAAGAACAAAGATGCCATTGTTCTTAAGATACTGAACCTCACTTCGTAGTATCACTTGGACAATCGTGACGGAGTGAGCTCCTCAACACCATCTAGGCAGCGGTGCTGTGTGAGATGCTGTTACCCGACAGGCTCGTTTGCCCTCTCTGTCCTGCACACGTGTGCCTGCATCCTCAGTTGTGTCTGGCTCTTTGCAATCCCACGTACCATAGCCCGCCAGGCTCCTCTGTCTATGGGACTTTCCCAACAAGGATACTGGAGTGGGTTGCCATTTCCTCTTCCAGGGGATCTTCCCAACTCAGGGATCAAACATATGTCTCCTGCTTCTCCTTCATTGCAGGCAGATTCTTTACTACTGAGCCACTAGGGAAGCCAAACACTGAGATAAGGAGGTTTGCAGCAGAGAAAAGTTTTATGAGTCCGCCAAGCAAGGAGACAGGAGAAGAAATCTCAGAAATACTTCCCAGAAGGGGAGGGGCTCGGAGGTTTTATGGGACAAGGAAGCAGGGAGGTCTGAGGCATGGGGAGCGTGGGGGAAAGTGATTGGAAATAAGAAAAAGGTGAGGTAATCATTCTGTGCAGAATAATCTGTGCAGGCAATCAGGTTTGGCTACACTACAGGCTTCTTCACAGAACGCAGGTTCAGAAAATGGTGGCACTGGGATGGTCTGAGTGAGAAGGTTTTGGTCCTGTGTCATCAGGAGGACACCAAGGGTACGCTTGTGCATGACCAGCTGGACAGTCAACGGTCCTAACCTGTCTTAAGTGCCTGTTGGGCAAGTGTCTTATTTAAGCGCTGTGCTGCGGGGAGGGCAGGCAAGTTTTTGTCACAACAGTTAAAGAAAACGAGCTTGGTCTGTGAAGGCAGGTTATGGGAGGAATGGATTATTCTGAGGATGATTATCCTCAGTTTCAAAGGCACCACCCAAAGGAGTAAACTTTCCTCCATGGTGCATCACCTTCTTTTACATTTTAAAAGGCTCCTGTAGAAAATCTTCATGGGATTCCAGTTATAAACTTGTAATTTTAACTGTTTCCCATTAGTCTCTATTTTTACTGTATCTAATGCAAAGTTCTGTGCATAACTATTTTTGTTCACATTACAAATTTGGCTGTAAAGTCAATTTTGGTAAACCAAATCTTTCCTTTTATTACTTCTTTTTACAAAATTGGAGGAGCATTCCCTTGAAGAAATGCTTTTAATACTTAAATTAGCAAACTTTCTGTTCAGAATGATAAGCCAAAATGAGCATTTGAAATATAACATTGTAAATCAACTATATGTCAATACAAATATTTTTAAAATTGGCATTTAAGCTTTTTATGATTTTTAAACTGATCCATGTAATTGTAGAAGGGTTGAGAAACGTAGGAAATTATTTAAAAGAACAGTAAAAAGTTGCACAAATTATGAAAAGGAAAGCAGACATTGCGAAGGACAGCCTCAGCGGTCCAGCGGTCAAGACTTCACCTTCCAAGGCAGAGGGTATGGCTTCTATCCCTGATTGGGAAGCTGAGATCCTACTTGCCTCATGGCCAAAAAAACAAAACATAAAACAGAAGCAATATTGTAACAGATTCAATAAAAGACTTTTTAAATGGTCCGAATTAAAAAAAAAGTATACACTGTGAAATTACCCCAATTAAACTACAGTTGACCCTTGAAAAGCATAGGAGTTAGTGGTGTCCACTCCTATGCAGTGGAAAACCCACATGTAACTTTTGATTCCCTCAAAATCAACTACTAATAGCCTACTGTTTATCAGAAGCCTCCCCAGGAACAGAAATAGTTGATTCAGCAGGGAAGTCACTCATGTCACGATAAGTGAATGGAATTCTAGTATCTGTGTTCATTGTTTCCCTTTCATCTTATGTCAAAGCACATGAAAATATTAATCAACATTCATGTTAGAATTACACTCATCCATCAATGATGTGAGCAATTCTTTCACTGAATTGAGTAGTAATCAAGCATTTAGCCATAATCTGACTTCATGACATGGTTGTTGATGATAGAATTACTAAAACTGATGGTGTACTTTGAAGAAACAGCAAGTCATGCTGATACAGAGGTATAAACTGAAAAGTAAGCTGTGTGTTTTAGTTTAAAATTAATTTCATTTCTAAAATTATATAAAGAAATTACCTACAGAAATTTTTCTATTAACCTATATCGTGAATTTTACTAGAATAACATAATATTATTTTTCAGATTCTGATCCCTCGAATGCCAAATTGGCAAAGTAACCTCGTGGTGAAGCTGAAAGAGACTTGTGTTTAATGCGTATAACTGGTACCAGAGCGAGTTTGATGGTACACCCCATGTCAGAATTAAGGGAAATAAATTCATCAGAAAAATAGTGGATTGGAATGTAACTCCACTTATCAAAAAATGGTTGGCTTACAACTACAGGTGACTGTGGGTATAAGGATTTGGCAAAAAACAACAAAAATTTTTGTGAGACTCAGATGGCTATATGAAATATATAATCGAGTATTGTATATGTATTATTTGTAAACTGGGTGCTACACATCCATTTTATCAGTAAAATTGACAAAACACAGAGACATGTATTTTTTTCTCGAGAGCCGGTTGTTAAACGTGTACCAGCACACCTGCTGCTCCTCACTCCCCAGCCCTGTGTTGACTACTCCTCCACCCAAAAGGTTAACTTTTCTGCGTAGAGCCCCTCTCCCCAGTTCTGATCATACCTAACAGGGCAGGCCCCTGCCTTCAGACAGCACTCCACGGTCAAGGCTGTCGTATTTGGCAGAGGCCATGTGCCTGCAAGACGGGAGACCAGGATTCGATCCCTGGGTCAGGAAGATCTCCTGGAGAAGGAAATGGCAACCCACTCCAGTATTCTTGCCTGGAAAATCCCACAGACAGAGGAGCCTGGTAGGCTCCATGGGGTCCCAGAGAGTCGGACACAACTGAGCGACTTCACTTTCACTTTCACGTGCCTCTCTTAGTTCTGCACAGTGCTCTTCCTGGGGTTGGACTGGACCCCCGTGTCCTCAGATCTCCAGTTCAATTCCTATCAGTGCAGAGAACTCTTCCAAGATTCAGTCAGTTCCCCCCCAAAAGTTGGGATCTGAAATCCTTGATTAAATTTTAAAATAGTTACACGAATGTTATATCACATTTTTCCCCAGAAAGGATTGCCAACTGCAGGTTCTCTAGCCTAAAAAATTCTTGCGCTCGATGTTTTAACTTCTTGTTTTCATACCGTTGCATTCTAAACAGTTTAGATGAAGTCGCTTTACTTGAGTGTTTGTGAAATGAAGCAGGGTCTACTGAGTCCACCTTTGCATGTATGTGCTGGTGTAAAATGATAAATCATAAGAACATTGCTTTGCTGAGCCAAACAGGTTTGTTAACTTACTTTATCAGTGAAGACTCACAGGGTTTGGTAAGAGAGAACTTCTCAGGTGACCACAGTTGAGAAACTCTCAATAAATAAGGAAGGCCACTCTTAGCCTTTTCTTTGGTATTAAATTTAGCTAAGATCATTGCCTTGGGTGGCTCAGATGGTATAAGAATCTGCCTGCAATGCAGGCGAGCTGGGTTTGATCCCCAGGTTGGGAAGATACTCTGGAGGAGGGAATGGCAAGCTTCTCCAGTATTCTTGCCTGGAGAATTCCATGAACAGAGGAGCCTGGTGGGCTACATACAGCCCGTAGGGTCGCAAAGAATCGGACATGACTGAGCTTTCACTTTCTTCACACTTCAAGATCATTGCCTTAGACAACTGTAAGTTCTTTATTTTATTCAGATTTATTTCCAGAACGGTGCATCCCCAGGGAAGCCCCAGAGAGCTGGTTGTGTTAGTGTTGTAGAGTGGATTTACGGGCCTCCGAGGGCGCTCGCACAGTCTCCTTTGCCCAGGTAACACAGAGACCGGCTGAGGCTTTGCAGCAGACAGATGCTGTCTGGAACGTAAAACAAAACGCTTGTGCTGCAAAACCGAACAAGATCTGAGCAAAGAGACAACAAAGTGCTGCAAAATAAACAAGGTCTGAACAAAGAGAACAAACCCGTCATTTCACCAAAACACAGCATGTGGAGCGAGGAGCAGGCGACGGAGCAGTCCATCTAGTTTCTGGGCCATAAGCATTTGATATTTGTTTGAAATGGTTATATTATCTCAGAATCACTTAAGTTTTAAAAACAGCATGCATGAACCATCTTAGGCCTCAACTTGGAAGCATATTGAAGTATTCTGAGTAAAAGTACACCTCTTAGAGATAGCTGTCAATAAAAATTCAATACCTCTTGCTGCTCAGTCTAAAATCTCATAGAGAATCTGAAAGACCAGAAGGAGTACAAAGTGTTGCTAATTTTTTTCTGGTCTCAGTCATGGACTTAGGGTGAACAAAAGCTTGAAATAGATGACAAGCTCTGTAAAGAGAAACCACCAGAAGAGTTTCAAAAAGGAAATTCTTGCAGCATTTCCATTAAGAAAATGAGCCTGGTTGTAAATATTACCTATTGAATCTTTCCATCTGTAACTCTTTGTTAGTTCACACAAAGAGCTGCACATTCATATTCGGAAACTGAAAAGAGAAAACAACATATGGTTGACAGAAGACATGTACCCAGAGCAAGATTTTTTTCAGAGCGTGTTCCCAGCAAACACAATGTCCTGATAGCAGTTCCAAAAGCCTTAAAATAACAGGTGCTACCAGGGCAGGGCCAAGCTGCAGAGGCAGGGCCTCCACCTGCCCAGATTCTGGGAGGTGGCTAGGAATAGGGGGTTCTTCTTTGCCACCAGCTCTGAAGTTTCCCCTTTCCCCTCAAGACTCAGTTCTATTCAGGCCCACCTGACTCTAGCCAAATAAGTCTCTGCCTATTGATAAACAATGGTGAGGGAGAACCTTATATGTATTGTTGGTAGGGGAAGTTAGTAAACCAGCAGGGGATGAACCTACTGACCGCGTGCAAAAATGAAGATTTATTATCTTCCCATTTCTTGTCAGGGCTTTCCAGGTGGCTCAGTGATAAAGAATATGCCTGCCAGTGCAGGAGACACAAGAGATGCAAGTTTGATCCCTGGGTCAGGAAGATCCCCTGGAGGAGGAAATGACAACCCACTCCAGTATCCTTGCCTGGAGAATCCCGTGGATAGAACCTGGGGGCTACAGTCCACGGGCTCACAGTTTGGACACAACCCAGCATGCACGCATGCACCATTTCTCATCATGTACTGACACTATGTAAGGGTATGTGAGAGCTTGGACACACAAACATAAAAACAGACACACTTGTGCGTATCTGGAGTCAGCAGATTGGGCTCTTTGCCACTTCTCTGCCTGTTACAAACTATAATCTAGAATTCCTCCATCCATTTCAGACCTATGTGTCCTCTTTTGTAAAATGAGGATTAGTGGGATTAGATGACGGCTGGGGACCCACTGGACTCTAACAACTCAATGACCAGAAGTGCGCATCACATCCTTTAGAGAATTCATTGCAGGTGGGGGGAGAGGAGCAGTGGAAACAGTCCAAACATCGGCAGGTCTGTACAATGGGGACAATGAGAGAGCTTGTTCCAGAACCCTAACCACCCATTGATCCAGCCTCACCATCCTGACTGGGGTCAGCACACTGCCAGTGCTGGGAAATTTCTCCAGGCATTTTCATGTGGCACCTTCCTTTCCAGAGCACCTTTCTGCCCTCATTCAAATCTTTTGATTACTATCTTAGTTCAATTCAAATAAGGCCACTAGCATATAGTCACTGTAGAAGAAAGGCATGGAGATTTTCCTGGGAGAATTTTTAAGGGATGATTTAAGAGGCTGAAGCTTGTGAAAATTAGAATTCTTACAAGAGGTACCAAAGGTACTCAGAGGTACATGATTCCTATAGATGCCAGAAAGAAACTCACCAAGAAAAGAAGCCCAGCAACTTTTCTACTCATATAAAGAACAACTCTTACAAAAATAGATACATCCCACTGTTCAGTTGTCTATTGCTGCATGAAAAGCTAACCCAAATGTACTAGCTTGAAACAATATTTCCCAAATATGTGTCAGGAATTCGAGCAGGGTGTGGTGGGGTGATTCTTCCATTTTCTGTGTTATCTGCAGAGGTCATTTAGTAATCACTAGAAGAGGTATGGTGGAAATGGGGTTGAAGGGGTCCAAGATGGCTTTTCTTGCACATCTGTTGCCTTGGCAGAGATGGTTGAAAGGCTGGGTTCAGCTGACACTGTTGAGTGGAGATCCGCAGGAGACTTCTCTCATCACAGGAGTGACAGTGTTACTTGAGCCCGAGCTCTTCTGTTTGCCGCAGGACAGGCCGAGACGTAGGGAGATGAGTTGTAAGAACAAGGAATAATGACTTTAATTGAAAGTCATTTTAGCTTTAGCTAAATTTAGCTTTAGTCATTTAGCTTTAATTGAAAACTAGCCGACTGAGAAGATGGCAAACTAGCATCTCAGAAAACCACCTACGTTCAGGCCAATTGGGCTCCGTTTATATATGAGAAGAGGGGGCGGGGCCCCTCTGGCACCGACCAATGGTGGAGCAGGACCACTAACGGTCGCTGGTTGACAGTTACTCGCTAACGGTCACTTGCTTGGGGGTGGGGCGCACTGTGGCACCGACCAGCGATGGAGCAGGGCCACTACAGCTTGCGTCCACCTCCCTGCCACTGCACCTGGAGCAGAAAGGTGCGACTCCAGTAAGAAGTGGGTCTGAAGAAGTATCCAACCGCTGTGGCATCCTTGTCCTTCCTCACAGGAGCGAGGTATGCAGGCAGAGGAGATCATGGTAGCCACATAGAAACCGTTGAAAGGTATCCCTGTCAGACGTCACAGGCGCCCTGGGCTCAGCCTGCCACTGGCCCCCCAAGCCAGCCCGTGACTGATGAGGTGGCCTCAGATCTGGCGCCCCCAAGAAAGGAGTTCCTGCCTGCCCGCTTGGACAGCAGGTGGGTGGCAGGGGTGGGCCAGCCTGGTGGACTAGGCGCGGCCCTGGGCAGAGAGGTGTGGGGGAGCAGCCACGGGCTTAATGCAGGCTGGCACCATGGAGGGAAGGGCCCATCATGCCTCGGGTTGGGGCTGAGGAGGCCCCCGCTACAGCAGGGTAGTTGGACTTCTCGCTCAGCTCCTCAGGGCTCCCTCAGAATTCTAAGAGACCCAGTGGAAACTAAAGCTACTCACGATTTAAACTCAGGAGGTTCCAGAACGTCACTTCCACTGCACTCTACTGAGGAAGGAAGACTCAAAAAGGTCAACCCAGGTTTAAGGGGTGATGAATTAAATTCCACCCCCTTAGTTGGAGGAGAAGCAAAGTATGTGCAGCCATCTTGAATCTATCACACCTACCCTGCCCCAAAGAATAACAGTTCCCCTAGCAGGTCCAGAGGGTTTTCAGCTGCCTCATAAGATTTAGGTGCTTAATCAGAGTTTACTTGCTTAATCAAGGGCCCAGGACTTTCTCCTTCATGCCCATAGCACCTGACTGAAATGCTAGTGACTTAACTCTAATGGTTAAATCCTGGGGTCTATTTTCTTCTTATCCCTTGACTCTATTCCTCACTCTTCTACCTTTTGTGCATGTGTATGCGTGTATGCGTGCTGTGTTCAGTCATGTCTGACTCTTTGCCACCAACTGGACTATAGCCCACCAGGCTTCTCTATCTGTGGGATTTTCCAAGCAAGGATACTGCAGTGGGTTTCCATTTCCTTCTCCAGGGGATCTTCCCAACCCAGGGATCGAACCCACTTCTCTTGCATCTCCTGCACTGGCAGGCAGATTCTTTACCACTGCACCATCTGGGAAGCCTCTACTTTTTGTATTGCTAAAAAAAAAAAAAAATATGGTGTTTGTCTTAGTCCATTTGGGCTGCTCTAACAAATATACCAGAGACTGAGTAGCTTAAACGACAAACATTTATTTTCACAGCATGGAGGATGGAAAGTCCAAGATCAACATGCTGGTGGATCTGGTATCTAGTGAGGCTACACTTTCTGGTTTGCAGGAACCTGTCTTCTTTCTATGTCCTCAGGTAATGGAGAGAATTAGATCATTATCCCTCTGGTGTCTCTTCTTATAAGGGCATTCCTCCTATTTATAAGGGCTCCACCTTCATGGTCTAATGATCTGCTAACGGCTCCACCTCCAAAACCATCACATTGGGGGTTAGACTTCAGCATATGAATTTGGGGGGTGGGGCACAACCATTAGGTCTATAGTAGAATTGTTTTTCATCATGAAGTAACACATGCTCATTGTAGAAAATGTATCACCATGCCAGAACCTGGAGAAAACCACAAGTAACATATCTTCCCATTCTTTCTTCTGTGCATACATATTTATATTTGCAGTTTACATTACTGGGATCACATTATATAGAGTTCATATCTTGTCTTTTAAATAAACAATTCATGACCATTTTCTTAAGTGATCAAACACTTCTTGCATTATTTTTAATGCTCACATGCAGTTCCATCACATGGAGTGTTGTATTTTAACTATTTCCTCTTATAGTTCATTTAGGTTGTTTTTCTAGTTTTGACTTTGATAAGTAGTACTCTGAACAGCCTCACACATCAAAATATTGTCCATATTTTTAATTATTTTAAGGAAGATTCTGAGAGGTGGAATTTTGGGGTCAAATCTCCTACCTTGAAATTATCCTTCCGTTCCTATCCCTTCTGGGTCACTTTTCTCTTCAGGATCCCATTATGTTAAATAATTGGTCCTTATAATCAGCCTTCATCTTTTCCTCTGCATATGGCTGGTTGTTAAAACCATGAGACCTGGTAAGAAAGTCCTAGGAGACTTTAAAATCCTAGGAAAAGAAATAAAAAGATTATTTCAATTGGCAAAAATGCATTCCTAATATACCCAAAGAAGTCAACACAAACATTAGTAAGGACTACTTAAAAGTTCATTAATATGTCTGGTTATGAGAGCCATTTCCAAACTTCAATATCAGGTGTAAAAAGAAAATACAATTAAAATAGTCTAATGCTCCTAAAATTAGGCAAAAATATAGCATGATCACAAACCATCTAAGTAGTTGGAGCAAAACACCATGTTCTTTCAAGGAGGAGGAAATGTGGTAAAGATACTAATTCTCTCCAATTGTAAATCAGTTTTAACTCTATTCCAATTAAAATTCTAATTGCATATTTTTCAGAACTTCATATAATAAGCGTGAGAGTCATCTGGGAAAATAAAGAGAATACTTATAAAAGGAACAGTGAGAGAGAACAAATTTTACCTGAACATTGATTTTATTGTAACTTGGAAAGAGTCAAAATAGCATCTTGGGGATTTATTCTGAAACATAAACTGAGACCAACAGAACAAAATAGAAATGGAATAGCTTCTGAAAGAAACATAAAATCTGGACTATGAAGAAATCAAACAAAACAATGAAGAGATATTCTTAAAATAATGATATCTGTGGGGCTAGAGATCAATAAGTAAAAAAATTAATTCAGCTCACACTTCAAATCAGGGATATTAAAGAACCAAAAATTTTAAATTGTGAAGATTAACAAAAATAGAATACAGAAAGAGATGATTAAAGAAGTGTATGAGGGACTTCCCTGGTGGTCCAGTGGCTGAGACTCTACACTCATAATGCAGGGGGCCCCTGTTCAAGCCCTGGTCAGGGAACTAGATCCCACATGCTGCAACTAAAAAATCCTGTATGCTGCAATGAAGACTGAAGATCTTACATGCTGCAATTAAGACCTGGTGTAGCCAAATAAATATTTTTTAAAAAAGTGTACAAACAAACATTTTTCAGGCTATAGAAGTATTTGCCCTCCTCAATAAAAGACAATTTAAATTCTAGAAAATCAGAGGAGAAACCTAGGGAAGGCTATTATTATGTCACTTATTTTTTTTAATGTCACTTTTAAATGAGAGAATTTATTTCATGATCTGAAAAGTTCTAGAAATTATCATACCGCTGGGTCCCTGGAAGCCATGGATCCTTATTTTCAGGAGACTGATATGTATGGAAGGGTTAAAACCTGCCTGCAGACCTTCCCCCTGGTAACAGAGAACCTGTCCAACTTCAGATGAAAGTGAAGTCGCTCAGTCGTGTCCGACTCTTTGTGACCCCATGGACTGTAGCCCACCAGGCTCCTCCATCCATGGGATTCTCCAGGCAAGAATATTGGAGTGGGTTGCCATTTCCTTCTCCAGCAGATCTTCCCAACCGAGGAATCGAACCCAGGTCTCCCACATTGAAGGCAGACGCTTTAACCTATGAGCCACCAGGGAAGCCCCCAACTTCAGGTACTGACACAATTCTTGATGGTCAAGTTCATGTCCAGGGCTTTCATTTCCAAGATAAAGTGGCTACTACCCCAGGAAAGTGCAGAGACCAGCACAGAGGTCTATGGGGCCACATTTCTGAGGCAGTCAGGGAGTTAGAGGGCTTCCCAGGGTGGCACTAGTGGTGAAGAAATGAAGTTAAAATTGCTCAGTCGTGTCTGACTCTTTGTGACCTTGGGGACTATACAGTCCATGGAGTTCTCCAGGCCAGAATACTGGAGTGAGTAGCCCTTCTCCAGGGGATCTTCCCAACCCAAGGATTGAACCTAGGTCTCCCGCATTGCAAGTGGATTCTTTACCAGCTGAGCCACAAGGGAAGCGCGTGACTGCCAGTGCAGGAGAGGAAAGAGATGCAAGTTCGATCCCTTAGGGGGAAGATGCCCTGGAGGAGGGCATGGCAACCCACTCCATAATTCTTGCGTGAAGAATGCCCGGGACAGGAGCCTGGCAGGCTACAGTGTATAGGGTGGCAAAGTATAGAACACGATTGAAGCGACATAGCGTGCATGTATGCAGGGAGTTAGCAGCTGAGGACCCTGTCTGTGGATAACAGGGAGGGCCTTGGAGGAGAATTATGCAACCGGGATTCAGGTTCAGATTGTTTCTGTATCATGCCTCTGAGATTCCAGGGGGGACCATGAACCTCAGGGACAGAAGCTTTGACGGGGAGAGGATCTGATCATCGTTAACCAAGACTAGGAAGCCGCATGCTGGCCAGGTGCGCATCCTGGAGAACTCAGGGTGGAGGTGTCAGCAGTTTGGGGAACCAGCTGGATCACACTCAGGTTGACCCCAGCAGTAGTTCTGTGCCTACCAGAAGGCAGGACATTAACCCTTTATCCATTTCTATTATAGTCTGAAAAGGGGAGAGAAAAGTGGAAAAGATACCCTATATCATTTCCCATCTCCACGGGCCTGTTTAAAAATGCAACGGCTTTAACTCTAAGAATAGCAAATATTTTAGGAAACCTGTTTATGTATCAGATATATCAGATACATTCTTAACACTGTGTGTTCTAAATTGGGATTCTATTTTAAATACACACAGTGAGCCAATACTGCTACCCCATGGATAGTAACCCACCAGGCTCCTCTGTCCATGGAATTTTCTAATACTGAAGCGGGTTGCCATTTCCTCCTCCAGGGGATCGTCCTGACCCAGGGGTTGAACCGTTGTCTTCTGTGTCTCCTGCGTTGCAGGAGGGTTTTTTACCCACTGAGCCAACAGGAAAGCCCAATATTATGAGACCCCTTTGGTAAAACTGTCTGTAAGCAAATAATCACTAAGTAAATCTGCCTCTAGATCTGGATTTTCATATTCTAGATTGGAGTTGTCTGAAAGAAATGCTCTCTACAGATTTATCTTCTGTTCAAATTTGAATTCATCTGTATCCATGCAACCTTTAGAATATTGCTTCTGTAACAAGTCCCCAAATGCATATGCTATACCAGTCCAACTCCAGGGACAACTTTAGCTCATTTTTTGTCTTCCATCTGTACTTGAGAAACTGTAGCTATCTTACTTTACAGAGGCCTGTTCTTTTTCTTCGACAAGGCTTAGGGCTTTACACCAAGGACACACATGGCAATTATCACGTGAAAAGAAGCTCAGTCTCACTAGTAATCAGAGAAATGCAAATTAGTATCCCCTGGACACCTGTCTCTTCCCCATTTATGTTCTGGGCGAGGCAGCTGACAAGATTGTGAAGAGAGACTTCAGGGCACCTCTCTTTAAGCAGAGGTATGCTTATGCACCTTAATGGCAGATTGGGCAAAACCTGTTGAAACAAATGCTCAGTAGTTTTAATTTGTGGAAAGGAAATGTTATTTGGAAAAAATAAAGTTCTTAATGCTCTGCAATCTTTTTACACTGTGGCAGGGCTAGAGTGCTGGAGAAAGCACTCTGAGATCAGAAATCCAGCCACGCTATTAGTAAGTCATTTGCTTTAGCACATACGGGAGATAATGCGTTCCTTGGCCTGTGGTCCAGGTGGTCAGCTCTGCCAGCAACAATTTGGAAGCGCTTTTGAGCCAAGGGCCACGTGGCTGCCCTTCTGCTGCAGCTGCTAGAGCAGCTGGGTTGGATGCTTCTGCTTTTGTCCTGGTTAAAGCAAATTTCCAAGTTTAGCTGACAATAGTGTACTCTGCAGCCAGACCCATTGCATGCATATGGGAATGCTCTTGGCCAGCCCTTCTTGGAGCAATGGCCCATTTTCATTTTCTACAGAAGACCCGACTGAACTCCAGTCTCACATTCTCTAAACATCACATGGCATCAGGGCCATAGGGCGGGGTAGGGCACAAGTTCAGTTCAGTTCAGTCGCTCAGTCATGTCCAGCTCTTTGCAACCCCGTGGACTGCAGCACGCCAGGCTTCCCTGTCCATCACCATCTCCTGGAGCTTGCTTAAACTCATGTTCATCGAGTTGGTGATGCCATCCAAGCATCTCATCCTCTGTTGTCCCCTTCTCCTGCCTTCAATCCTTCCCAGCATCAGGGCACAAGAGCCGCATATTAAAAACTAGGGTGGATTCCTTGCCTTTTCAGCATATTCTGAGCCAGGTTATAAACATGAGTCCACTAAAATAGGAGACAATAATGCTTAGTCAGTTTACATGAAGCATACATTTTACTTATTCATCTCAGTTAGGCTAATCATGTAATCAATCTGCCAGACATCAATATTTACTCAGTGTATCTTCAGCTGTCCGTGGTAATGGAGGAGAACAAGGATACCCAGCACAGAGATAGCCAACAGATACTTGTCATTGACTGATTAGTATACAAATTAGTTGATCAAAGAAAATATTGGACCCATAGATTTTCAACGAGTACTTTTCACTGATTGAGTGTTATACATATCAGTGGCTGATTTTTTTTTTTTTAAAGGAGAAGGAAAACACCCACTAGTTCATCTGCAGACTTATTATCTCATGGTTGACGTGCCCTTCTTTTGTTTTGCTCAGGCTGGTGTTGAAATGAGTTTGTGTTTTTCAGTATACACCAATTAATGCTACAGAGAAGCGGCTGGGAAGTGTGCTGTGTAAGAAGAAGAACTGAGTTTGGAATTAGCATTGCCAGATGGTTCAGTGGTAAAGAATCCTTCTGCCAATGCAGGAGACACAAGAGATGTGGGTTCAGTCCCTGGGTGGGGAAGATCCCCTGGAGTAGGAAATGGCAACCCATCCAGTACTCTTGCCTGGAGAATCCTGTGGACGGAGGAGTCTGGTGGGCCACAGTCCATGGGGTGACAAAGAGCTGGACATGACAGGGAGACTGAGCACACACACACACAGTATTTTCCTGGGGAAGGGCAAAGGCAGCTGGTTTTTTCACCAATGCATAAACCTGCTTTGCTCATATGGTCCTAGCATTCTGATGCCAACATGCAAAAAAAAAAAAAAGTCCTTCATACAGTCCCTTTTATCACTTCCCCTAACAAGGTAGGGAAAGCTATGATGTCACCATCAAGATGCCCTTGACGTGGTCATCGATTACTCGATCTGTCAGGAACCAGTGCCATTCAAGTGCCCATCAAGTCATCCCTGTTGAAGAGCAGGATTGAAATAATTCTCGTCCAGAGTCTAGCTGGAGGAGAGGAGAGAAGAATCCAGATTCTAGACATGTCAACTCAAGAGTTCACCAGGATGGTGGTAAGTGCCTGCCCTTCCATGAAGCTTTGCTCGTCATCTTGCCTCCCCAAAGTCCCTCTTCTGTGATCTCTCTCCGCACCCATTACTTTGCACCCCCTCTTGACGTTTACTGCTGCAGAACATTATTCTGTACTGGTTTCATGAGTATTGTCTGCACTTATTCATTCAGTAGTGGGAGAGATTGGATGGTCAGGCCTCGGAAGACATGATGCATACATGTGTGCTAAGTCACTTCAGTCGTGTCTGACTCTGTGTGACCCTGCAGCCCGCCAGGCTCCTCTGTCCATGGGATTCTCCAGGCAAGAATATTGGAGCGGGTTGCCATGCCCTCCTCCAGGGGATCTTCCTGACCCAGGGATAGAACCCCCGTCTCTTAAGTCTACCTGCATTGGCAGGCAGGCTAACTACTAGCACTACCTGCGAAGCCTGAAAACATGATTCTGGGCTGATATTTCAATGGTGAATGCTGCCAGTTGGGTTGCAGACTGAGATTAGCAGACACAGTGTTGATCAGGGTGTGTTCTTGGGATCGACACCCATGGAATGGAATGGAAGGGGCATGGGAGCAGGGTGGGCTGAGCCAGATGCAGTCCCGCTGAAGGCCCCAGTCAACTCCATGGGGGATCCTGGGGCTGAGATGGCCTTTCAGAGCTGCCTTGAGCTGGAGTCAGGGAGGCAGGCCTTTGTCCTCTGCATCCCATCAGTCTTTAAATGTGGGCTGTTCCATAAAGGAAACATGCCCCTGGGAGAGGCAGCTCCCTTTGGCTGAGGCAACTCCCAAAGGGGCTGACAGCTGAGGGCCGTCTGCCGGAAACGCTTTCAGCAGCAGGGGAAAAAGTCCTTCACTTCTGAAGAGGGATCTCAGCGGTATGAAGCAGCATGCACAAGGATGAAATATAATACACGTAGGGAGCACTCCAGATGTAGGAAACAGCAACAGCCCAAGATGAGAGTTCTCTGGCTGCACGCCTGCAGTGGGAAGGAGACATACCAAGGTGGGAGAGAGAATGTGCTGGAAGGCAAAGAGAGGCAGCCTCTGGCCTATGAGTTTCACGTTTGTTCCAGTAGCAATGGGAGCTATTTGAGGGCTGTAAGCAGGAGAGTAACAGGATTTATTTGCTCTTTCAAAGATCACTCTGGCTGCAGCGTGTTAGGTGGGGAAACAGAAAGGCACAATTGTAGCAGGGAGGGGCGGGACCCCAGAACCTTGATTAGGTGTGTGGCGGTGAAACTGGGAAGCAGCAGTCAAGTTTGGGGTTTAACCTTGGAGGCAGAGCCAGTGGGTCTTGTTGGTCAGTTGGATATAGATCTGAGGTTAACAACAGAACTCAGGATGGCTTCTAGGTTTGTAGGCTGTCCAGTGAGGGTGATGGTTGGAGCTTCAGGTAGGGGAAGACTAAGAAATATTCTGGGTGTGAGAATGTGTGAGTTGAGGACAGAGGGACAAAGGAGAGTTAAGAATCAATCTGATAGAGCCATTTGCAGCAACGTGGATGGACCTGGAGATCACCACACCGAGTGAAGTAAGCCAGACAAAGACAAATGCCATATGAAACCACTTGTATGTGGGATCTAAAAGATGATGCAGATTAACTCATTTACAAAACAGAGACAAACTCACAGACACAGAAAACAAACTTACCGTTACCTAAGGGGAAAGGAGAGGGATCAATTAGGAGTTTGGCATTAGCAGACACGCACTATTATATCTCTAATAGACAACAAGGACCTACCGTGTGGCACAGGAAACTATATGCAAAGTACTGTAATGACCTGTCATGGGAAAGAATTGGAAAAACAATATGTGTAAGAAGCAACCACTGCTGTGCGCTGAAACTAGCACAGCGTTGTAAATCAGCTCTACTTCGATTAAAAAAGAAAAGAAAAGAATTGTTCTGGACATGGTCAATTTGAGATTCCTGTCTTAGTCTTGCTTCCCCAGAAACAAGCTTTGAGATAGGAGTCTGAATGCAGTAGTTTATTCGGGAGCGAATCCAAGGAAACACAAGTAGGGAGATGGGCAAGTGAGATAAGGAAGAGAAGGCATCCAGTAGGGTGTCCTTTATCAAGCAAGTTACTAATGTATAGACAACCGGAGCTTAACATCCCTGGGGGCTCTGGAAGACAGTATGCGTTTTAGATGGGGCCTACCCAAAAGGTAAGGTTGCTAGAATGTTTGTCAGACACTCCAATGAGTGCTCCTGGAACCATTACTTCCTTGGTACTTCCAGCCTGCTGCAAGCTTGAACAGAACAGGCACTGTTAGCTGGAGAAAGTCCTACAAAGAGGCAGCGCCTGGCAACCAGAAGTCAGGCTAGTAGGCATTGAAATGGTGTGAGCTGAGGGGATACTGGTGGGAAGGAAGAAATTCAGAGTCAAGATCTAGTTAAGCCCCCAGATAACATAAGGAGGCCTGGGGGTATTCAAAAGAGCCAAGTGCAAGGGCCGAACTCGTAGTTCAGTCTAGAGTCACAAAGAAAAGACCAACGGCTGCATGAGGCAGTGACTGCATCAGAGTGAAGCCCGTGGGCAGCGCTGATTGCCACTGGCACATCTTTTGAAGGCACCAAGTCAGTATGAATACTAACTCCCTACCGTTCCAGAATCTCAGTGGATTGATTGGAACTGAATGGATCATCAAAGGATGTCAGAGTTGCTTCTCTGGGGATCTTGCCCGAAGACTGAGTAGGTGACTTTCTCAAGGTCATCCATAGACCTGAGATTCTTTAAGTATCCCTCTTTTACAAATGCAGAAACTGCGATGTGGGAGAAATATTTTTCTTAGACTCTATAAATTATAAAGTTTGCTGGCTCCTCTGCTAGAGAGCATGACACACACGAACCTCATCCAGTGATTTTTTCATGAAGGGGGCTTGAGTATTTTATCAATATTCATGAAATATTAAGATAATAAGCTCGTCAAAACATCTCAAACACAAAAGCCACATTCTTCAGAATTCTTTTCTTCTGCTATCATGCTTTAATTCTGTGTCATGACAGTCCAGATCCAGTTCCCCAGGCAATAGTAATTACTCCATTACTTGAGGTCCTAATCAGTTAGGATCTATTGTCAAATGCAGTCATCTATTTTTTTTCAATGGGCCCTCTTTACTGAAGTCACAAGTACTGAATGGAAATGTTGGGATTTTCCTACAGGAATAGTTGAATTTAACCTCTCACTGTTCTCTCCCAGGCTCGGGATCATTCTGTGTTTTAGAACCAGTAACTGTTTTCAAGGCGTGGGTCTTTCTTAAACCAAAAAAAGCAAAAGCATTGCAATTTAAATATAAACAGTGTCCAACTGAAGAGATACTCCTCAAGCATCTCCATGACACCCTGGGAGAGTTGCTATTTTCCTCTCAGCTTCAACTCCTGATTTTAGCAGTTTCTACTTGGAGGCTTTGTGTTTGGCTTGACTTTGCTCTTGAAAAGTGTTTATAATCCTGGTCAAATAAACACCACCCTGTAGGTTCTCATTAACACCCAGTCAGAGATTCTTAACCTGAAGGCCAAGCATAGCCCTTAGAATGTATTGGGGTAAGAATTTACAGGTTGTTTTCAAGGAGTCCATGGACAATTTGAAATTACAAAATCTGCTGTGGCTCTACATTTAGGCTTTTCCAGGGTAGTCTTTCCATAACTTCTTAAAGGCACAGATGACCTAAAACAAAGCAAAATACCATTTTGTTTTTCTTGTGTGTGTGTGTTCAGTTGCATCAGCTGTGTCCCTACTCTTTGTGACCCCTGGACTGTAGCCCACCAGGCTCCTCTGTCCATGAGATTTCCCAGACAAGAATAATGGAATGGGTTGCCTTTTCATTCTCCAGGGAATCCTCCCAACCCAAGGATCAAATCCACGTCTCTTGTGTCTCTGCACTGGCAGGCAGATTCTTTACCATTATGCCACCTGGGAAGCCCTTTGTTTTTCTTATCCCCATTTAAACAGAGGTTTTGAAACCAACTCCCTCTGAAAAAGCAAGTTCCCTTACCAAGTGCTTGGTTAACTTCTCTATCCAAAACCCCATTCCCTTTCTTTTCTCTCAGACCACAATCCAGTTTAAAATAAACACTGATCAACCAGAGTCAGACAACTAAAGCTGCTGCATTAATGTAGTAGAATTGCTCTTATCTTAGTAGATGTCATCATTAATGTGCAAACTCAGGTTGTTTCTCCAGGGCAAGATGAGATCCTGGATCCCCGGAGCCGTGGACTGTCTCGTCAGAGTCGTATACCAGAGACATCCTCACTCCCAAAACTATGATTAAGAAACATGACAAAAATGTCACGAGATGACGATTGACCCCAACCTCTTTGTTTTTTCTCTTTGAAAAACCCTTGGTTCAAAGACCAAGTTGGAATGAATCTGAAGCTTGCCTCCTACTCCCTTGCTTGGCGACCTGCAGTAAATCCCTACTTTGCAGCCAAATCCCACTGTCAGAGCCAGGCTTTCTGCGCTGCAGGCACCCAAGTCCTTTGCTCGTTACAGTTTTATACAAATAATTTTCCTTTGTTCAGTATTTTCTCTTTAAAGCAGCTCTTCAGGGCATCAGCTGGCTGCTCTCTTTCATTGAACCATCCCAGACTGGCATCTATAAATCTTCCTTTTGCTTTCATACTAGGTAACTCACATTTAATCCTCCAAACCCATACTGTGAGGTGGAAAATTATTTCTCACCCTCTGATTCTTAAAAATGTTTAATTTTTTTTTTCCTGGAATGGATATCCTTAAGGGTTTGTCTTTGTCCTCATTTCCTCAGACAGCATTTCCTTCTGTTATTAATGTAAGCAACAAAATGTAGGAATCTCACTACCTTGTCATCAAGAGAAGTGACATATTTTCAAATCATGTAACAATTGTTTCGGACATTTTGAGATTAGTTTGTGCACTTGTTACTACTTTTAAAATTAACAGTAATTATTAACTTATAGCTAGATTTTGTTTTTTTTCTTTTTTTTAAGCACACATATAGCTGTCATTCAAGAACAAAATTCAACTGAGTAAAATTTGAAGAGCTAATTGGCTTTGTTGAACCAGCCGTGAGTCGGCAGCATCCTGACTAGCAAATACAGGGAGGCTCCAAGGGGTGACAGAGAGGGAACGTTTTTAAAGACAGGACAGGAAGCTGTAAACAGAAAAAAAAAAAAAAAGGTTTTATTAGGTCATCTCCCTTTTGGGATAAAAGGGATCTTATAAGATGGGATACCTCATCTTTCTTTGGGGGATGAAGAAGGTCCATATGACCTCACTGTGCTGACCAGAAAATTCCTGACTGATCAGCTAAGACTACATTTCTGGGGGAGACTAACACATCAATCAAATTAGGCATTAAGTCTTGGTTTGGTGGCATGGCCTAGCATAACTGACTCCATTTCAGGCCTGTGTTTTGTTTTGTTTTTTTTAATAATATATGACAAATATATTTCTTGATGTTTTGTTAATTGTATTTCAGCATCAATGTTTTCCTTTGTAATCCTATGTGTTTTATGTGTTTAAAAATTTTATTGAGAAAAGGGGTTCATAATACCAAAAAGATAATAATCTTTAATTGGAAAAATAGAAGTCCCAGAAAGAAACAAGATAGAAGAGAAATTTAAAGAAATGAAAGAAGAAAAAATTTTTTCCAGAACTGAAGGACATTAATTTTCAGATTGCAAGGGACCTCCATGTATTGAGATAAATGAGAAATTCCACATCAAGATCTAGAATCACAAAGTTGCAAGAACCTATGTGATAAAAATCCCCAAATTCTTCCAAAGAAGAAACAAAATAATATACAAAGAACTGGGAATCAAGAATTCATCAGGTTTCTCATCTGCAACACTGGAAGACAGAAGACAATGGTGCAAAGCCTTCAATATTCTGAAGGAAAATTATTCCAAGTCCAGAACTTTACATACAACCAAATCATCCATCTTAAATGATAGTGAGTGCAGAGTGTGAAAATTTTCAGACAATCCAGGAGTTGAGAAATTTGTCTCTTCCAAAAACACTGATGCTTCTGCTCCAGCAAAATGAAGGGGAAAATCACAAAAGCGCAAGACATGGGACCCAGGAGGTTGGTGATGCAGCCCGAGGAGAAATTAAGCAAATTCCCCAGATCATAGTGAGATCATGCTTGCTCTGTAACCAGCTAGTTAAACTGCACAGTCTGAGACAACAGCCCCTGCAAGCCTCCCCTCCCTTCTGACACCAACTACAAGTTTGGGAGGTGCTCACAAAATCACCCTCAGATTTGATCATTCAATAGAGGGGCTCACAGAATTCACGGAAGACAGCTAGATTCATGGTTACTATTTATTACAAGGAAAGGATCCAAATTAAAGTCAGTGAAGGGAAGAGGCATGAAGGATAGGGCCCAGGAGGAATCCGAATGCAGAGCTCTGGTCTCCCTGTGGTGTCACGGACACCATGGCCTCCTCCCAGCCACAATGTGCGGCAATTTACAGGGGGACTGCTAAGCAAGGATGCCTGAGCTTTTGGTGTCCAGTGTTCTACGGGGGCTTAAGCATCTCCTGCCCACATGACTGACCTGTAGTCTCCAGCCCTTGTGGAAGTTAGGGTAATGCCTTTAGCCTCTAGTTCATCTCGGATCAGAACTGACAGAGCACATGGCCCAAAGCCTCCATTACGGATCACACCGTTAGACTGTCAGCAGCCAATGAAGACATCCCATTGGGCAGGACGTTCCAGAGGCTGGGAGATCACCTCCTAGGAAGCCAGGGTAAAGGCCAGTCCTCTCTTTTGGTGAAGTGAATTCTTCATTACACACTCCTCAATGCCAATGAGCTTCTCTGTCATTTCCTACCCTCCAGCTGAGCTTTAAGCCATGCTTAGGGGGATACACATTTCTCGAACAAAGGGTACTGCTCTTCTCACCCCACCCATAAGCCCCTTGTGTGTCTTCTCTGTGTTGGTGGTGCGTGGAAGGCAGGGGTGCGGTCATTGAAAGAGTAAATTCCAGGAACACAGTGATTAAGGCCTGGGGAGTTCTAGTGATGCTACGGTTGGAAGACATGTTTTTCTACGTTTAGGCTATAAAATTCGGAATGGGAAATTTAACATGTCCAGAGAACAGATCATTTATGTTTTCCTGCATACTTTAGGCTTCATGAAGATGACCCACAAAGGACAGTGACAACCTTTGATTGGGTCTGCATTCACAGGCTGCTTAATGGACGATGCAGCGTCGTGAGTAAATAGTATTAGAGATGTGCAGAGGCAGGAATATCTGTATTATTCCAGTAAGAACAGGTTCTGAAGAGCCATGGCATTGTGAGTAATGGTCCTGTTACCTTTTCTTTCATGATAAGAGATATAAATTTAGCCAAGGATAATGCTTTTGACACTAAAGAACAGGAAGGGACACCCAGGAAGAAATCCCACGTGTAGTGTTTGAAGAGTCAGCACATGGTTAAATAACTTCTCCATCGGTTCATCTGAGCATTTAGTGATATATCCTACATGTGACCATATAATGATAAATTCTATCTGTGCTCATGAATTCTGTGATTCATTTTCTAGTCAAAAATTTTATATAGACAGAGAACATGTAGGAATTGTTTTCTTGGCGTCCCACATACATAGGGGCCACCCTCCTCCTGGCCTGTCTTATATCTAACCTGCTGCTGTTCCTGAAAAATCAGTCTTTTCTCCATGAAGCCTGTCTCATGGTACCTGAGACCAAGATCTAGGTATTAGTTGAGTCTGATGAAATTACAGCCTTGAACTTGGGAGTTATGGTTAACAGTGTCAGTCTTTTATCAGCTTCACCATCTGTAGTGGAGAACTGTCCAACCCTCTATACTTTCTATTACTACCTTACCTCTCCTGAGGTCTTTATTGTGTATAGTTGTGGGAGTTGGTGATTATCGCACTATGGAAATCAAAGGAGCCATATGCCCCTTGTTACCTGAATAGAATCACATGACTTAGCCTCAGCATGCTTTCCCTTGGAAATGTAAATCTGGAGCAAGTATCGCAGGCCACTGATAGTTGG
This sequence comes from Ovis canadensis, assembly GCF_042477335.2. Taxonomy (NCBI): domain Eukaryota; kingdom Metazoa; phylum Chordata; class Mammalia; order Artiodactyla; family Bovidae; genus Ovis; species Ovis canadensis. The sequence goes on from NC_091267.1 coordinate 70,695,613, forward strand.
AGGTGATCCCAGAGACAGTTGTGTGCCATGGAATTTCTGCTTGGGTTCCTATTGTCTCACCCTCCTGAATTTCCTTTGCTTTTGATTGTTCCCAAGGTAAATTTCATCTTCTCCCTGTTATTTTGTGAGCCTCCAGTATTCGTGTGGTAAATCTCTCTTTACAAATTTCATGTAAGATGGCCAGGATTGATTTTGTTTCTTAAGAGAAACAATAATACTGACTGAATCAGAATACTATTTATTTCTTTTTTCCCTTTTAAAAAAATATCTGTTTTTTACTGACTTATTTGGCTGTGTTGGGTGTTAGTTGCGTTGTGTGGACTCTCCTTGTGGTGCATAGGGTCTCTAGTTGCAGCCTGGGGGCTCAGCAGACGGGGCACTCGGGCTTAATTGCTCCTGTGTGTGTAGGATCTTGCTTCCCTGCATTGTAAGACAGATCTTAGCACTGGGCCACCAGGGAAATCAGGACTACTTTTTATTTCTGAGTTTATGTTGTCTTGGTATCAAGAAAAGTTTGCTCAGCTTTTACAAATGATAAAAATTTCACAATTTGTTTGCAATCTCAGGATACACTTACGTAAGGTCTACCAGATGCTTGAGAGTAGAGGCATAGGAAATTGCCACTTCAAAGTCAAAGCTGGTAAAATGTATAAGAACAAGTCATAATCCTTTTGGTGACTGTTTAATTTTGAATGTGTTAATAAACAGCTTTCTCAACTACTTATTTTTGCTGTTTGTAGAAAGTACTTTCCAAATATAACATTGTAAAACGTTCAGTGATATAAATAAGAAGAAACTCAAAAATCTCAATGCTCATTCCTGACACTTATTTACTCAAAGTTTTAAAACAACTGATAATATTTTAAATTGCATATTAGGGATAAATGTCATTTCATTTTTATTCTTGGTACATTATTACAGATTATTTACATAAGTATATTAATAAAGACACTGAGATCAGCACAAAACAGATTCCTTTTTTGGCATAGTTAACACATTGGCAGTCTCCATTATGTTTAAATTTGTTACTATCACATCAGAGTATATGTGAGTGTGTATTTTTACAGTTCTAAAACAGTCGAGTTTTTTTCTTCCAGTTTTATTGAAATAAATTGACATATAGCACTGTGTAAATTTAAGGTTTACAGCATAATGGTTTGACTTACATCATGAAATAATGATTGCAAAAAGTTTAGTGAACATCCATCATCTTGTAAAGATACAAAATTAGAGAAACAGAAAAAAGTATTTTTTCCCTGTGATGAGAACTCGTCAGATTTACTCTTAACAACTTTCAAATATAACACACAGCTTATCATGTTGTTTATTATATCCCCAGTACTTATTTATCTTATAACTGGAAAGCTCCACCTTTTGACTTTGTTCATTTAATCTCCCCATCTCCCTTCCCTTGCTTCTGGAAATCACAGATCTGGTCTGCTTTTCTGGGACGTTTTGGTTTATGAAGTATAGCTGATCTATAAGCAGTATGTTAGCTCTTGTTACGGCTTCCCTGGTGGCTCAGAGGTTAAAGCGTCTGCCTCCAGTGCAGGAGACCTGGGCCCTATCCCTGGGTCGGGAAGATCCCCTGGAGAAGGAAATGGCAACCCACTCCAATATTCTTGCCTGGAGAATCCCATGGAAGGAGGAGCCTGGTAGGCTACAGTCCACAGGGTTGCAAAGAGTTGGGCACGACTGAGTGACTTCACCTTCACCGAGCTCCTATTATACAACATTGTGTTTTGCTATTTCTGTACATTTCAAAATGATCACCATGATTAATCTAGTTATGATATGTCACCATACAAAGACATTACATAATTACTGACTATCTCCCCACACTGTACGTTTCATACTCACGACTCATCTGTTTCGCAACCGGAAATTTGTATCTCTTAATCTCGCTCACCTGTTTCCCTCATCCCCCAATCTCCTTCTTCTCACAACTTCCTGTTCTCCATATCCATGGCTCTGTTCCTGTTCAGTTCTGTTTATTCATTTGTTCTAGGTTCTAGATTCCACATATAAATGAAATCATTCAGTGTCTGTCTTTATCTGGCCTATTTCACTTAGCATAATCCCCTTTAGGTCCATTCCTATTGTTGCAAATGGCAGCAGTTCGTTCTCTTCATAGCTGACATATTCCATTGCATGTATGTGTATATATATACACACAAGTCTTTATCCATTAGTCTATCGATAGGCACTTAGGTTGCTTTCATATCTTGGCTATTGTACAATTACAATTCTGCAATGAACATTGGGACACATATTTTTCTGTATTTGTGTTTTTGCTTTCTTTGGCTAGATACCCAGGAGTAGAATTTCTTCACTGAACCCTAGTTCCATTTACAATTTTTTGAGGAATTTCCACAGTTTTTCATATTTGTTGCTCTAATTTACATTCCCACTAACAGTGCAGGAAGGTTCCCTTTTCTTCACATCTTCTTGTCAAGTCTTTGTTGTTTTTTTTATAATGGCCATACTAAAGATGTGAAGGGATATCTCATTGTGATTTTGGTTTGTATTTCCCTGATGATTAGTGATGTTGAGCATCTTTTCATGTGCCTGTTGGCCATCTTATGTCTTCTTTGGAAAACTGTCTTTTCAGATCTGCTGCCCATTTGTTAATCAGATTGCTTGCTTTTTGATGTTGAATTATAGTTTTTTTAATATATATTTTGGATATTAGCATCTTGTAGGACAGATCTTTTGCAAATATCTTCTCCCGTTCAACAGGCTGCCTTTTTAGTTTCTTGATAGTTTTCTTTGCTGTGCAAACACTTTTTAGTTCAATATAATCTCATTTGTTTATTCCTGCTTTTGCTTCCCTTGCCTGAGGAGACATATAAAAAAAAAAAAATTTACCAAGACTGATATCAAAGAATGTACTGCCTATGTTTTCTTCTAGAAGTTATGGTTTCAGGTCTTTAATCAATTTTGAATTTATTTTTCTATATGATGTGAAAAAGTAGTATAATTTGATTTTTTTGCAGTTAGTTGTCTGGTTTTCCCAATACCATTTGTTTGTTAAAATTTCCTCCAAATGTTTAAAATAAAATTTATTTTATTTATTTATTCATTGACTGCACTGCATGGCACATAGGATCTTAGTTCCCCAACTAGGGATTGAACACATGGCCCCTGCTTTGGAAGGGCAGAGTTTTAACCACTGGACCACTAGGGAAATACACCCACAAACCCCAAAACAAATGCTGACACTCTTTTTTCATATTCTTTTCCATTATGGTTCATCACAGGATATTGAATATAGTTCCCTGTGCTCTACAGTAGGACATTGTTGTTTATCCTGATACTATTTGTTGAAGAGGCTGTCTTTTCCTCCATTGTATATTCTGGCCTCTTTTGTCATAGATTAATTGCCCATATGAGTGCAGGTTCACCCTGGCCTCTCTTTTCTGTCCCATTGGTCTATATGTCTGTTTTTGTTCCAGTACCATACTGTTTTGATGACTATAGCTTTGTGGAATAGTTTGAAATCAGGGATCATGATACTCTAGTTTTGTTCTTTTTTCTCAAGACTGTTTTACCTATTTGGGGTCGTCTTGTGTTCCCATACAAATTCTAGAATTATTTGTTATAGTTCTGTGAAAAATGCCATTGGTATTTTGGTAGAAATTGCATTGAGTCTATAGACCGCTTTGGGTATTATGGTCATTTTAACAACATTAATTATTCTAAGTCATGAGCATTAGCTATCTTTCCCTCTGCTTGTGTCATTTTCAATTTCTTTCATCAGTGTCCTGTGTAGTTTTCCAAGTATACATCTCTTATCGCCCTAGTTAGATATCATCTTCTGTTTAAAATTTTAAATTGTACTTTTCTAGGCTTGGATAAAGTCCTGCTTTCTCCTGACACTTTCCCTGTGTTCCGCACAAGGGGAGTCCCTCTTCCATGTGCTTAAAGCAACTATGTCCCTTCCATGATAGAACAAGAGGCAAGATGGGGCTTTCCCTGACTGCTCACCATTTGGACTTGGGTATTCTTATTTTATTTTATTTTATTTATTATGCATGTTCTTCTCCCACAGGTGTTTTAAGCTCCTTACGGGTCTGAGCTAGTTTGCACAGAAGCTCTGGTTGTCACTCGATCGGTGTCAGACTCCACTTTTGCCCTCAGACACATTTTCGTCCACTTACTGCAGTGTTCCCGATTCTCCTACGCACCACCTCTCCCACTTTGCCTCAACTTCATGCCACACGTACTATTTTCATCAGAGATTTTTCTGCAAACAAAGTCAATTTTTAAAATCTTAATTCATTTATTTTTAAGAGCATTGGAAAGGAAATGCTTTTCTTTCTCGCTGTGGGAGTCAGTAGGATTTAAGTTATCCACATCAACCAAGACCAGCTGGTGTCATGGGAGGCTGACACTCCCTGAGTTGAGAAGCACTAATGTAGAGTGCGCAGTGAGTTCTTGCTTTGTGTGTTCTTGCTTCCCCAACTCACTTGTGTAAACTTGTCTCCACTCTCTCTTTCATTTTGTTGTAGACCTCCTTCTCATCATTCTCCGGGCCTTACTTTTCTTATCTATAAAACAAGAGAAGTCTAACATTCCTTCTGGTTGCTTCCAGCTCTGACTTTAACCAAAGTCTGGGATCACAAGAGTTCATGCAACCCCAGGCATGCACTGCCTTTTACAATCACCACTCAGTGATGAGTTGCTATTTGTCAATTGCCCAGCACAGGCTCACTCATCTTCACCACAAAGGAGGATGATGACCACTATCCTCCCCCTTCTCGAAAGACCCAAATGAAGTAGACAGAGATCCTCTCACTTGCCCAAAGTGTTCAGGGAATATAAGAGGTATGAGCTTGGCTCTACCCCCTAGTTTCCATTGTTTCAATGATTACTGACTTTCTCACATTTTATTTCCATAAAGGGAAGAGAATCCTAGACATGCTAAATATATTTTAGCGTGTAATCCTAGTTTAAGTTAGCTAAAGGGCAACTGAGCTATAAAATCATGCTGAAACCACCCAGAAATCATGTTTGTTTCAAAAACAGAATATGGGGACCTAGTAGGGTTGATGGCAATCAGGATATGTGATTGAAAAACTGGTCCTCCTTTTTCCTGGCATTGTGAACTTCTGGAAGCCCCAGATTTCTCATCCATTAGATGAGAGATTTACTACCGTGAAGTTGCTCAGTCACATCTGACTCTTTGCAACCCCACGGACCATAGGCTACCAGGCTTCTCCGTCCATGGGATTTTCCAGGCAAGAATACTGGAGTGGGTTGCCATTTCCTTCTCCAGGAGATCTTCCCAACCCAGGGATTGAACCCGGGTCTCCTGCATTGTAAGCAGATGCTTTACCGAGAGATTTGGGTTACACCAAATCATCTTCATTTTCCCTCTACCAATCATCTTAAATATTTACCAAACCTCTTAGTTCTGAAAAAAAAAGTTCAGGAATCAAATTTTTAATTGGTTCCAAAGCTACAAAACTTGAATAGGAGTTAAGATTTGGAAATTGACCTCGTATAGTAGTTTTTTTTATTTTATTTATTTATTTATTTATTTATTTATTTTTTACAGAGAGGTGAAGATCTTTTTATTTTTCTTTTTTTTTTTTAATTTTTAGTTTTTTATTTTTTAAATTTTAAAATCTTTAATTCTTACATGCATTCCCAAACATGAACCCCCCTCCCACCTCCCTCCCCAGAACATCTTTCTGGGTCATCCCCATGCACCAGCCCCAAGCATGTTGCATCCTGCGTCAGACATAGACTGGCGATTCAATTCACATGATAGTATACATGTTAGAATGTCATTCTCCCAAATCATCCCACCCTCTCCCTAGTAGTTTTTTTTAAAAAAAATCTTGGGTGAAAAAAATAAGTGGAAATTCCTTATAAAATGAGAGAAAATATACTTCTCCAATATGGTTCATATTAATATGTAAAGTCATCATTTCATATAATGCTATTTCTGAAAAAGTACCTATTTCATTCTGAGCATTATTAATGATGAAACTATGTGCCTGCAAATATATCTGGGAAAACTATCGGCTATCTGCCCTATTGGCAACCCTCAACACTTAAACCTAGAAGGCTGTTTGAGAATATGTCATATTTCAACACTAAATACTTGGACTGACTCACCTGTCTAGTCATTTGCTGACAGCAAAGATACAGGGACAACTTGCTATCAGGTGAGCCAGGGTTACACTTAGAATTTAGAGAGCAAACTACTATAGGGGAAGAAAAAAACCTTTTCCTTCTATCCTTCTAGGTTATCAGCTGGGGCTCTGTAACAAAAGATGGATTAACAAGAGAAAAGGATACACAATTATTTAATATAGTTTTATGTGACATAGAGTCTTCATAAGGAAATGAAGACCAAAAGAAATGGCTAAACCTGAGTGTCCATATACCAGGTTCTGTGAAAAAGCCGTGGGGAAATGTGATAGACAAATGGGTATGAGTGAAATAAAACTAGAGAAACTTAGCAAGACCTATTCATTTGGATTTTTCTTGGAGTCCCCCTTTATTGGAGATAAAGATGTTCGTTCCCTCTGAGGATAGGGAAGGCAGCTTTACACGGAGGTCTTCAACCTGCTTTAGGGAAAGGTCAGTGAGTCCCTGCTGCACCGACTGTTTCTCAATTTCCTTCAGCTTGAAATACTCAACATGGCACCATATTTGCTCTGAACTCGGTCACTGCAAAGCTAATATGCTCATCATCCTAGGAACACTGGAATGGTTCGGCGAAAAGCAAGCCTCTGGGATTCTTTGGCATGAGTGAGTGATGAAGCTTGAGCCACTTCTATATTATGGAAAATGAGAGTCCAGGGTTTTATTAGTCTCATGTTACAATGACTGCTGGGGAAGGAATGGATAATGAGCAGAGAGTATAATTTCCTCTAAGATCTGTCCCTGTGCAGGAGCAAGTTCAAAACCATCTGCAGCATGAAATGGTCATTCTCTGATTTGTCTTGCAGACCTAGCCTTCCCAATTAACTAGAGTTGAAAAACTGGTTCGAGTTATACATGCTTCTTCTCCACTTTAAGAAAAAACTTAGCAAAATATACATAACCTCATTCATTCTGACCAAAGCTGGGTAGACATCTCTTTGACTTATCTATGCAAACAGGTTTTGCTAAGCAACCTAATTAGGTAAAAAGCACAGGGCAATTTGTGCGGAGGAGGAGGGTGGGACTTTTCTTACTAGAGAGAAGTAACTTTTAATCCTGTTGGTTTTTTTTTTTTTGGCCAGACCACACAGCTTCAGTTCAGTTCAGTTCAGTTCAGTCGCTCAGTCATGTCCGACTCTTTGTGACCCCAAGAATCGTAGCACGCCAGGCCTCCCTGTCCATCACCAGCTCCCAGAGTTCACTCAGACTCATGTCCATCGAGTCAGTGATGCCATCCAGCCATCTCATCCTCGGTTGTCCCCTTCTCCTCCTGCCCCCAATCCCTCCCAGCATCAGTCTTTTCCAGTGAGTCAACTCTTCGCATGAGGTGGCCAGATTACTGGAGTTTCAGCTTTAGCATCATTCTTTCCAAAGAAATCCCAGGGCTGATCTCCTTCAGAATGGTCTGGTTGGATCTCCTTGCAGTCCATGGGACTCTCAAGAGTCTTCTCCAATACCACAGTTCAAAAGCATCAATTCTTCGGTGCTCAGCCTTCTTCACATTCCAACTCTCACATCCATACATGACCACAGGAAAAACAATAGCCTTGACTAGAAGGACCTTAGTCGGCAAAGTAATGTCTCTGCTTTTGAATATACTATCTAGGATGGTCATAACTTTTCTTCCAAGGAGTAAGCGTCTTTTAATTTCATGGCTGCAGTCACCATCTGCAGTGATTTTGGAGCCCAAAAATAGAAAGTCTGACACTGTTTCCACTGTTTCCCCTTCTATTTGCCATGAAGTGATGGGACCGGATGCCATGATCTTCGTTTTCTGAATATTGAGCTTTAAGCCAACTTTTTCACTCTCCTCTTTCACTTTCATCAAGAGGCTTTTTAGTTCCTCTTTACTTTCTGCCATAAGGGTGGTGTCATCTGCATATCTGTGGTTATTGATATTTCTCCCAGCAATCTTGATTCCAGCTTGTGCTTCTTCCAGTCCAGCGTTTCTCATGATGTACTCTGCATAGAAGTTAAATAAGCAGGGTGACAATATACAGCCTTGACGTACTCCTTTTTCTATTTGGAACCAGTCTGTTGTTCCATGTTCAGTTCTAACTGTTGCTTCCTAACCTGCATACAGATTTCTCAAGAGGCAGGTCAGGTGGTCTGGTATTCCCATCTCTTTCAGAATTTTCCACAGTTTATTGTGATCCACACAGTCAACAGCTTGTGGGACCTTAATTCCCCCACCAGGGATCGAACCCAGGTCCCCCTGCAATGGAAACTCAGAGTCCTAACCACTGGATCACCAGGGATGTCCTTTAAAGCCCTTTTAAAAAGCATTGATTTCTTTTACAGCCATTGGTGCCCTGATTTGTTATTGTTGTTCATTAAAGCAGATAAATTTGGGGATTACTATTCTAACTACCGAAGATTCATGCTGAATTCCTACAAAGATGACATGCAAGTGAAATTAATGTCTGAGATGCTTACAAATGTATGAATCTACTCTGGGTATTGAATGAAGGGCTTGTGCCTTTTAAGTGAGATGGCAAATTGTCCTAGGGGATTATGAAAAAGCTTCCAGAAATGATAAGCTGCCTGGGATTTCCTTCAAAGTAACCTGGGAGAAGGGAGAAGAATGGGAAGATGGATGAAACAAGATTGGCTGAGTGTTGATCGTTGTTGACCCTGGTGATGGCTGCGTGAGTCTTCACTATGCTCTACTCCGTACTTGTTCGAATGTGTCCAGGATGAAATATTTAAAAGTCTTTTTTTTCTTTAAAGCTCACAGAGAAAACATGCGCAGGGAATTGAGGAGGATCAGCAAAGACACAGACGACAAGGTGGTTGATGGGAATGTGGGTCTGGAGGGAGAAAGCAGGCCAGCCGGGCAAGTGTGGGCAGAGACTTGCCTGCTGCTGCCCTTGCTTTGTGCCCCTGCTGGGCGGTCAGGAGGGATCCCGAGAGGTGGGCCAGTGCCTGCTCCTGGGTCAGGCTGGGACGACAGCTGGAAACGCCTTCAGTGCCGCTTGAGATGCTCAGCCACGGACTCCCAGCCATTGTTCTGCAGACCCACCTCCTTATCAAGTCCCACTCAGCGAATGTTCTAGCTCAGAATGTTAATGTTTTAAAAAACCAGGAGTGGTGCTTTCCTCATTTGCATGTTTGTTCATGGCCTTCTCCCCGTGGGCCTGTCTGAACGTGCGTGTGGAGGGGAGGCGGAGGGGGAATTCTAAGCAGTGAAGGGGGTGTTAGAACAGGGTGAAAAGAGAGAGTTCGTATTCAGCTTCTGGCATCTGAACATTTTTACCCACTTTGTTGAGAAATAAGATTTACATTTTCTTTTTATCTCTCCTGAGAAAAGAGATATCAAAAGCCTGGTCCCTGGCCCAAAGAGTTTTGGATTAGAGAGGTCCCAGTGGTACATACAGGGGAGAAGAGTGAAAACAGGCCTCCCACTCCAGCCCAGAGTGGGGAGAGGGAGACGGGGACAGAGGGGAAGGCAGAGGCTAAGATCCTCACTTCCTCTCCCTGCCCCCTCAAGGATTAGGTTGGAGGGCTTCCCAGGAGGTGCTAGTGCTAAAGAATTCACCTGCCAATGCAGGAGATGCCAGAGACAGGGGTCTGATTCCCTGGGTTGGGAAGACCCCCCTGGAGGAGGACATAGCAACCCACTCCAGTATTCTTGCCTGAAGGAGCCCAAGGACAGAGGAGCCTGGCGGGCTACAGTCCCTGGGGATGCAAAGAGGCAGGCATGACTGAGCACACACAACAGCTTTAGGAATATTTAGAAAGGTCTTGGATCTAGATGGCAGCGGGGTGTGGCTCCTGCCCCCACCAGTTTGCAGGCACTTCCTCCAAAGTGAATGCAGTTGTGCACTAGGGTTAAGCAGGGGGAGGATGGAGCTCCATGACACGAATGGAACCTCGAGGGTCCCACCAGTACATGAGGCTGAGGGGGCGTGCAGGAGACCGCTGGATGAGAGTTCAGGAGCCCCACAAGCTCCCCACGCCTACCTCCAAGCCAAGGCCAGAGGAAGAACACAGCAGAACTCCGCCAGATCCACGGTGAAAGGAAAAGCAGAAGTTAGGCTGGGCTGGAGTGTAAGGAGCAAGCCGCCAACCTGGACCAAGCTAGACCAGCAGCAACCTGACCGTCCATCCCCAGAACCTCAGGGGCTTATAGTCCAAACCCCAAGGTGCCATCTCAGAAGCGGATGGAGGATTTCTGACGTGCTCACTGTTTTTATGTGAAGAAAGCTGTTACCCTTATCACGTCATACTTAGATTACCTGATGACAAGGAAAGGTCATTCCTTTCTTCATTACCCAGTGAGCAGAGGCTCTTGAAGACCTTACATTTTATCTGAATGTCTCAGTGTAGCATCAGAGACATTGGGATCTTGCATTTTTTTCTGTGAATTTTGTTTCAGTTGCTGCCCTTGTAGAAGTTGTTGTTCAGTCAACAACAGTTGTTCAGTTGTTCAGTCCCAGAGCTTCCTCAAACTCATGTCCATTGAGTCGATGATGCCATCCAACCATCTCATCCTTTGTTGTCCCTTGTAGGAGTAGCAAGTTTATGACCGAGGAAGGAGAGGCTGTGGGCACAGGGGCGTAGGCACCTGCTCCTGCCAAGTGCCTTTCCTGGTATGCTGAGTCCTGTGTTGCATACCTAGGGCCTTCCGTGAATAGACTGTCCACCTCAAATGCCACTGATGTGACTTCAGTCCCCACCTTTGTCTGGACCCACCCACTTGTACCTTCATCCTCAGTGGATCTGAATGCTGACCCTTATAATGACAATAAGGACCATATTGTACTGACACAAAGTGCCAGGCCCTGGACCAAATGCTTTGCATCATCATCACTTTTAATCCTCAATGGTCACCTTATGAGATGGATATCAGTAATATCAACATCTTCCAAATGGGAACACAGAAGTTTAAGGAGTATAAATATCTTGATCCCAAATAGTTAGTGGCGGAGCTGGGTTTTGAGCCTTTAGCTCTGAACCACCACACAGCTTCCACTTAACCTAGGGAACACAAGCGATGAGCTTGCTGCGTTGCGTGCAGTGTCTTCCTGAGCTTGGACCTGGGTTTGCCCTGTTGCACCTCCCAGCTCCTCCCTCCTCCTACCGCCCTGGTTGTTGAGGTCCCTACATGTCTTGCAACCTTTGAGGTGCTCCTCCACCTTCACCTCACACTCACCACTCAGACGCTAGAGTCACCTCCTGGTTTCTAGAGCCTTTTATGATTCCCTGTGGCATTAGTTGTTCCCTCTTGTGTGTGTCCATAGCATCTGGCATCTGGACAGGATATCTCACACAGAAACATTCTTACATAGCTATAAGACAATCACCGGAGGTGGACTGGAGGGTCCTTGATGACCAGTCCATACCATATTCATTTCTGAGGCTCCAGCCCAGAGAGGGCATGGCAGAGACTATGGGCTGCCTTGCTTAAGCCTCTTCCAGTCCTCCACCAGAGAGCTGTGCTGCCTTCCAGCACAGCAGAGGCCAGAAAGCAGAAAAATGACATTCAAAGCTAGGTTCCCATGATTAATTTAGGTCTTGCCAATCAAATGCTTTCACGCGGGACTGATTCAAGACTTAGCTATGTTTGGCAAAAGGCAAGGGGCAGGGCACTCATTTTGCTGGAGAGGATTCTGGTTTTTAAATTGTAACAGCAGTTCTTCAAGTCAGACGGATCCATACAGTATGTAGTCTGCATGTATTTGTCATGGGGGAAAAAAAGAATAAATTTAACGAAACTGCCCTCTTAAAGGTTGCCAACAACCTTGAAGAATCCATATCAGTCCTTTTTCACCAAATCTGTTAACCATGATTTTCTCAGTTGTCTTTTCATAGAAAGAGGGCTTTGTGTTATGTTTGATTCAGATCTATTAGAAATTCTGTTAAATTTGCATAGATTTGGGGCTTCCCTGGTAGTCCAGAGGTTGAGAGTGTGCCTTGCAATGCAGGGGACACCAGTTCTGTCCCTGGTCCAGGAAGACCCCACATGCCTTGGGGCAACAAAGTCCGTGTGCCACAGCTGCTGAGCCCACGCTCCGGAGTCCTGTGCTCTGGAGCTAGACACGCCACTGCAGTGGGGGCCCGAGCACCGCAATGGAGAGCAGCCCCCACCTGCTGCAACTAGAGAAAGCCCTCACACAGCAGTGAAGACCCAGCACAGCCAAAACTAAAAAAATGAAGCTTAAAAATTTTGCATAGATCCTATGTGATGAGAAGAGAGTTGAAATAGTAACCCAGAAAGACAGGATAATCAAAAGGAAGGGTTATTGCTGGGCAGCAAAGTGGAGATGGGCTGGGACCTGAGACCCTCACTGGCAGTGCTTGCACCTGGACAGAAGTCTCTTTGAGCAAAAGAAGACAAAGAAACAATAAGGGACTAAAAATAACTGCACACATGTGCAGTCGGGGCAAAGTATGAACAATGAGACACAAAACGGCCAAAGCCCAACTGCCACTTCTGAGGTGCCAGGAGAAAAAGCAGGGCACTATGCCTGATCCTTGCTCACAGCACCACTGAGGGGGTGGGCAGACCACCTACACCACCCTTCCAGCCTGGCCCAGCGATCTGCCCTTACCCTGACCCCATTTAAAGAATCAGCTCACTGCTCCTTGCAACCAGGGAGTGAGCAAGGGAACGTGTTACTTTCTCTCCCTCGTGAGTCCCAACAAAGTCTCCCCTGAATTCTAGTCTAGCTTCTTGCCCATGCTCCATCGCTCAGCCATGTCTGACTCTTTGTGACCCCACGGACTGTAGCCCTCCAGGCTCCTCTGTCCAGAGAATTTCCCAGGCAAGAATACTAGAGTGGATTGCCATTTCCTTCTCCCAGGAGATTTTCCCAACCCAGGGATCGAATCCATATCTCCTGCCTCACCTGCATTGCAGGCAGATTCTTTACAGCTGAGCCACCATCTGGCCTCTTAAGCAATTTCTATTTAAGAGTCCAAGAATCCAGATTTGTAACAAAGTCAACAGATTCTGTTGAATCCCCCAAATCACTCCAAAGAGGCAGGAACCTCAGCTTCTATGCAGTGCTCACTCTTAACTTTTCTTTGTGTAGGGTAGGTTGTGTTTCTCTCCACCTCTAGGGTTCTGTGCTTCTGTGACATCTGTGATGTACAGTAAACTGTAAAGTGCACCAGAGAAGCTCCTGGGGAGAGTGAGGACGGAGTGGAAAGGCCTGGCAGAATTTTACCGGCCAGGCAAAGGAGAAGGAAGCTCAGGCGTTTGCTGAAGATCCCAATGACTTGGTAACCAAACCAGCTCTCTTTCTACCACGCACCTTATAAAGCAGCCATATTTTCAATAAACTTCTTGGTAGGAGCTGAGAATAACCAGAGCAGGCACTCTTAGAATTAAGAAGCCAAGCCTCCTGAAATGCTTTCCGCCTCTGGTGCAGCCAGATGGGAAGCAGACACCAGAGCATCAGCTGAGTCACAGGGATTAGAGGCAGCGAGTCGTTCAGCAACACGCCCTTTGGCACATTCCTGTGGACAATGGCCCCAGGGATGGGTGAGTGTTTGTAGGAATCTTCATTTGAGGACCATGCAGGCCAGAGCAGTTGGTCCTTTGCAGCTCTATAGTAGTAGTAGTTTAGTTGCTAAGTTGTGTCCAACTCTTGAGACCCCATGAGACCCCACCAGGGTCCTCTGGTGCTTGGAATTCTCCAGGCAAGAATATTGCAGTGGGTTGTCCTTCCTTTCTCCAGGGTATCTTCCCAACCCAGGGATCGAACCTGGGTCTCCTGCATTACAGGCAGTCTCCCGCGTTGCAGACAGCTTCTTTATCAACTGAGTCACCAGGCAAGCCTCAGGGCTCTATACCCAATGCTAGAAATAAAGTCTTGGCTTTGAGGTGCCGCTGACAGTTTTCTGCATTGGTGTGCAGGGGCCTTCCTGCAGTGTGAATACTTACATCATGTTTGCAGTACCACTGGCAGTTGGGGCCATAGCAAGCATCCATTTAGTGAGTGCCATTTAGTGAGTGTTTAAAGATAACGATGTACCCACGCTCGGTCCTTCCTTTAGTGCTAATGGATGGGAGCGAGCTGTATGGTTTCTTAAATAATACAGCAGCCTCCTGTGATCTCCCCCTTCTCAGGCAGCTCCTGCCACCAACTCAATTATTAACTTAGAGCTACAATGAACATTTCAGATGTTACTCAAGCATTCATCATCCACCCTACCCCCACAATGATATAAAAGGAAAACAATCAAAGACACTTAAATAATCACAATTTTTTAAAAAAATATATACATTAGAACAGGTTATTTTAAACTCTAGGTGGAAGTGGATTACTGTTTTCCTTAGAAAGTATTTGAGAATTTTAAATCAATTCAGTACTGAATCCTTGACCCCTGGTACTGAATCCTGAGGTTTTAAGCTTTGTCTTCACAGAGTCATGCCTTCTCCAATTGTAGTCACTACCAGGTCTGGTCCTGAGCAACTGCTACTGTCTAGATAGACAGGATAGTCCTACCTCAATGTGCTGTTACAATCTGAGATCGAACCACTCTGTGATCCAGCTTCGGCATGGGCTAATTTCTCTGGCCTAGAGATGTTTTTTATTTTTTCATCCACCAAATTTCTAGTGAGCCCTTCTCTGAGGCAAGCACTGTATACATCATGATTGAGATTCAGTCTCCGACCTGGGGTGGGGTTTGTGGTCGCAGACCCAAATGTGCATGTTCACAAAAAAAGATAGTACTTATTGAATTCCTAAAGTTCAAATGCATATGAAACATGAATACAAGATGCCATTGGCCACCCAGAGCATAGAATAGCTGGTTCTGCTGGATAGAGCCTGAAAAGGGTTTACATAGGAGGTGACAATTGAGAGAGGCTTTGACAAATGAGTTGATTCTTACCAAAATGAGCTGAAGAAGCTCATCCAGAGCCCAGAAGGGTCCGTGGGCCTTAAAGGCGGATCAGAGAGGGGTCGTGTTGGAGAAGGGACCGGCCACAGGACGCAGGGGCAGAAAAGAGAAAGAGTCTCTAGGGTCAGGAAATTCAGGCATTATTTATGTGACCGAGGGAAGCTGGGGCCCAAGGGGATTACAAAGGAGGCAAGCTGCTTACCTGCTCTGTGCAAAGACACACTGTGCCCCAACCCTGCTCAGTCCTCTCAAAGAACATTCTTTTCTTGTCAGGAGGAACAGGGAGAGAGTAAATAGCCCACACAAATCTATGGCTCCTACGGGAAAAATAACTAGATGATATCCTACTGGTGTGAGTCACCAATGTCATCTTCAGACTTAACCTGACAAAGCACTGGTATTATCGTTTTTACCTAGCACACTTGAAACCTGAAAGGCCAGAGGTTAACCCCGGCCATTATCCTGCTTGACCAGAGGCTGATCTTGGCGCCAGCCTGGTAATACCTTTTAATACCTCCTCAAGGTTTACGTTCTTCTCTTCCTCCTTTTCAAAATCTGCTGGGTATTTTTTAAGACAAGCTTTTGTCCCTAGAGCCTGCCTTCCGACCACTATTTGGGGCCAAAATAGTCACAGTAAATGAGTTCTCTTCTGGTAAATTTTCACTGGCTCTTGACTGTTTTAACACTGAGTCAATTATGTGTGTTATGGGAACCTTTGAGACCATTTCTTCTTGGAATGGAGATTGAGTCTATATTTTAGGAATGACAGACCCATGGAACTCTCCCAGGGTCCTTATCATAGATTCCTGCCAATAGGATTGTGTTTGATGAATAAGAGCCCCAGTACTGGAAATCAATGCCTCCACTCCCCAGTTTTTCAGGATTCAACACAGGGTAAAAGTGAGACTTGAACAAGATATGTGAGGAGATGAACTGGGCGATGCCAGAGACATCTGTCCTCCAACTCCACCATGCCTCCTACCTTTTGATCCTTTAAAGACGTTGAGCAGAAGTAAAGTTAAGAATTTTTGTGATTTAAGAGAGCTTTTCAAGTGTCCAGAGTTGTGATACATACGGCCAGTTGACTGAGATATAGCCAGTCCAATCTCTGACAAACGAGAGCCCTACTTAGTCAGTCACCTTTGCAGCTAGAGACAATCGTGACACTCCTCTGAGGACCCCCATGATTAAAAAGCAATAGGAAAAAAGTAATGAGAAGGAGGTTTGCTTATCCCTAGTAAATTGGTCACCGGGCTCGGCAGTCATACTGGGACACCGGGACTGTAATGCTTGCTGACTCAGCATCAGAAGGGCTTTGTATTTAGCTGAGTTTTCAGCAAAGATCAGTTCCCAGTGATCCATCAGTCCATCCATATCCCTGTCCTAGGCTCCCATTTCTAGGTGAGCTCAGGACCCAGGACAAACTACGTGGAGAGATCCTATATGCACTTTTATGCTGATGAAATCAAGTTGACACAAAGGCTGAGAGACGCAGAAAGGAGAGGAATGCTCCCATATACTTTTCTTTGGTGGTGGAGAAATTTCAAAACAAATGTGTGTCTATGTATATATATAATCCTCAGGTGTTTTTTCAAAAGGTCACCCAAGAGATAACAATGAGCTTTTCTATTTTGAACTACTTTAACAGCTTTGGAATACTTTAGATAATTAATTATTAAACACCTGTACACCTTTAACCCAGCTGTCAGACCTTAACATTTTGCCATATGTAATTTGGATTTCCCTTCTTTTTAATAAGTAAAGTATAGCAGAAGATTTTTAGAGTAGTGGAACTACTCTGCTGATATTGTGGTGGTAGATATATGCCATTACACATTTGTGTAAGCCCATAGAATGTGCAGGCTTCCCTGATAGCTCAGATGGTAAAAAAAAAAAAATCCACTTGCAATGCAGGAGACCTGGGTTTGATCTCTGGGTCGGGAAAATCCCCTGGAGAAAGGAATGGCTACCTACTCCAGTATTCTTGCCTGGAGAACTCCATGGACAGAGGAGCTTGGTGGGCCACAGTTAATGGGGCACAGAGTCAAACACGACTGAAGTGACTAAGTACAAACACACAGAATGTGCAACACCAAAAGTTAACCCAAAGATAAACTATGCACTTGGGTGATTATGAGGTGTCAGTATAGGTTTATTGATTATAACAAATGCAGCACTCTGGTGGGGATGCTGATAATGGAAGTGGTAATGGGGGTGTCTGGGTACACATGAGGGTGGATGGTAAATGGGAAATCTCTATTCCTTCCTCTGTTTTACTGTGAACCTAAAATTGCCTAAAGGAAATCAGTCCTGGGTGTTCATTGGAAGGACTGATTCGGAAGCTGAAACTTCAATACTTTGGCCACCTCATTCAAAGAACTGACTCACTGGAAAAGACCGTGAGAAAGATTGAAGGCAGGAGGAGAAGGGGACGACAGAGGAGGAGATGGCTGGATGGCATCGCCGACTCGATGGACATGAGTTTGAGCAAGCTCTGGGAGTTGGTGATGGACAGGGAAGCTGGGTGTGCTGTAGTCCATGGTGTCCCAAAGAGTTGGATACAACTGAGTGACTGAACTGAGCTGAACTGAAAACTGCCACACCAAAGTTTATATATATATATGGCTTGCCAGGTGGTGCTCTGGTAATGAATTAGATGCCAGTATGATCCCTGGGTTGGGAAGACTCCCCTGGAGGAGGAAATGGCAACCCACTCCAGTATTCTTGCCTGGGAAATCCCATGGACAGAAGAGCCTGGTGGGCTACAGTCTATCGGTTCGCAGTGAAGCTTGCTTTGATTATTTAAAATTTGAGGTTTACCATGTTGATTCACAAGGCATTTTAGTTCCCAATTATTTGATGTCTGCTTTTGCCCTCTGAAAGTTATAGTGTATCACCTTGTCCCAAGTGGTTTTGCAATTCCTGACAGAGTGCCTTGGTTGTGTATTTATTTTCAGCATTGTCCTGGGTACTTGATGGGTCCTTTCAATCTGGAAATTCATATCCTTCACTTCTGAGAAATTTTCTTTAATTATTTCATAGATGAGATCTTCCCTTTGTTTTTTCTGCTCTCTTTTCCTATGGACATTCTATACCAATTCTCCAATTTTATTATATTTCCTCTTTTCATTTATTTTTGCTCTGCCACCTGAAAAATATTTCCAGCTATATTAATTTTCTAACCCTTTTATTGTTTTTAAATTATGTCTTCATATTTTAAATTTTCAACAAAATATTTGTTCTCTGAATGTTCTCTTTTGATAGCATCATGTTCATGTTTCATTCAGTTCAGTTGCTCAGTCGTGTCCGACTCTTTGTGACCCCATGAACTGCAGCACGCCAGGCCTCCCTGTCCATCACCAGCTCCCGGAGTCCACCCAAACCCATGTCCATTGAGTCGGTGATGCCATCCAACCATCTCATCCTCTGTTGTCCCCTTCTCCTCCTGCCCTCAATCTTTCCGAGCATCAGGGTCTTTTCCGATGAGTCAGCTCTTCGCATCAGGTGGCCAAAGTATTGGAGTTTCAGCTTCAACATCAGTCCTTCCAATGAACACCCAGGACTGATCTCCTTTAGAATGGACTGGTTGGATCTCCTTGCAGTCCAAGGGACTCTCAAGAGTCTTCTCCAACACCACAGTTCAAAAGCATCAATTCTTCTGGTGCTCAGCTTTCTTTATAGTTCAACTCTCACATCCATACATGATTACTGGAAAAACCATAGTCTTGACTGGACAGACCTTTGTTGGCAAAGTAATGTCTCTGCTTTTTAATATGCTGTCTAGGTTGGCTATAACTTTCCTTCCAAGGAGTAAGCGTCTTTTAATTTCATGGCTGCAATCACCATCTGCAGTGATTTTGGAGCCCAGAAAAATAAAGTCTAACACTGTTTCCACTGTTTCCCCATCTATTTGCCATGAAGTGATGGGACCGGATGCCGTGATCTTAGTTTCATGTTTCGTGGTTGCAAGCTTTTCCTTATCTCTTAAGAATATCAATAAACCTTCCCTGGCGGCTCAGAGGGTAAAGCGTCTGCCCGCAATGCAGGAGACCCGGGTTCGATCCCTGGGTCAGGAAGATCCCCTGCAGAAGGAAATGGCAACCGACTCCAGTACTCTTGCCTCGAGAAACCCATGGATGGAGGAGCCTGGTAGGCTACAGTCCACAGGGTCGCAAAGAATCAGACACGACTGAGCGACTTCACAAACCCAGTTTTCTTCTACCTGCAGTTTGTTTCCTCCAGGCTGCATGTTTCCATTTATCCACTTTGGCCTATCTTGTTTGAGACTTTCATTGGCAGCCAGTAGCCTTTGGTGGTTGATTCATACATAAGAATTGGAGACTAAAATATTCTTAGAAAGCTCTGGGAATGTGTTTAGGGTTTATCAACCTAATGAGCTGGCTGGACCATTACACTGGGAAACCTAATATTATCTGTGCCTTTAGGTGTTTCTTCTTCATCTGCAGATTCTTTACAGCAGACTCTTGTCTCTGGGGCAGACTCTTCCAGTGTCTTGCCCGGAAGGTGCTGGTCTGGGGCCTGACTTCCTGGTATCTCAGAGGAGGTGAGCAGGGGGTACCGAAGGCTTGCATTTACCTAACGCCCCACCCTTTACAAAATTCATGTTCTTCACCCAGATATCACCTTCAGAGAAAACCTCTGAGTCTTCTGCCAAAGGGAGGGAAAAATGAGGGAAGATCTGTGGATCTGACTGCTTTTTCAGTACTGGACAAGCCTCCTTCGCAATTGTTCTTTTTTCCCTCAATTTCAAAAGTGCCTGCTGCTGCCAATTTCTGGAGCTCTGAGGCATTCATTCTGTGTTATTAATCAGATTGGGCCTCTATTTTCCCCATTGCCAGTTTTGAATTCAGCTTTCTTGGCTCTGCCAAGCAAGACCCTTCACCAGCCATTTCTCCAACTTCCAAAATCTGGTTGTTGCTGTCTCCTCTCCCAGGCTCCCCATTCTTCTGGGTTGTGTCTTTTCAAAAACCCCTCCACTGTCATTTGAGTGAGGTTTCAAGAGACACCGGAAGTAAAATGCATATAAGCTCCCCCTCCTTGTAGATGCCAGATGGAAACCAAGCTTCCCCTCTCCTCATCCTCCCCTCAAAGCCAGCTAGTTCTGAAGTTCAGTGCCTTTAATTGCACAAACATTTATTGGGCAGATACTATGGGTCAGCCCTGGACTTGTCTCAGACCAGCGCCATCCAAATGGATAGACTCTGAGCAAAGGTTTGCTGAGTTGCAGTGACATGTGCATCCTGAAGCGGGACTTGGGCTGGCTGCCGGGGTCCTCTGGCCTCTGAGTCTGTCCTGACTCTTCCCCATCCTCCTCAGTGGGCTTACAGTAATTTCCCTGCATACAAACCTTCAAGTGGCAAACTTTCAAAGGTGCAAACATGCATCTGGTTCCAGCAAGGAGCCAGAACCTGTGCCATCGACGTGCGGCCTGAGTTCAGCTGCAGCTCGCCCTCCGCCTGCTGTTGCTGAGGGCCCTTCAGCTCTGTCATCTCCCACCTTCTCTCCCTTCTCCAGTCAGCAACTCTTCATGCCTACTCACGTGACGCCAGCCCCTGTATGCCAACTGTCATAGTGAACTACTGTACTTGTAAAAGTACTGTAAGGTTAAAAATGTTTTCTTTGTTTTTCATGTATTGTTTGTGTGAAAAGTATCAAAAACTTCGTGCAATACAGTACCATATAGCCAATTGTGTTAGTTGAGTATGTAGGCTAACTTTGTTGGACTTAAAAGAGTTACTATGCTTTACTTTTCATGAGCAGCAACCTTTCTAAGTTTCCGGGCTCCTCAGGTTCAAACTGATTGGTCTTAAACCTTATTAGCTCTCTGCTCTAACTCAGCATTCAAATGAAAAAGAATAGGCTTTGAATTCTTGCCCCCTAAAAACACTTTCTACAAACAGCCCACGAAGGAAAAAGCAGAAGCAGCATAGGCTTAATACCAGTCTATTGTGCCACTCTCGATAGTTACTCCAGTTCCTTCTCATTTCTGACCTTATAGGATTGAACTGCTTTGTTCTTTGCCAAGGTCACTCTGCTGCTGCTGCTGCTAAGCGCTTCAGTTGTGTCCTACTCTGTGCAACCCCATAGACAGCAGCCCACCAGGCTCCCCTGTCCCTGGGATTCTCCAGGCAAGAACACTGGATTGGGTTGCCATTTCCTTCTCCAATGCATGAAAGTGAAAAGTGAAAGTGAAGTCACTCAGTCGTGTCCGACTCTTAGCGACCCCATGGACTGCAGCCCACTAGGCTCCTCCGTCCATGGGATTTTCCAGGCAAGAGTACTAGAGTGGGGTGCCATTGCCTTCTCCGGCCAAGGTCACTCACACAGTACTAAAGATTTATTGTATGTAATTAATATAAAACCCTGATGACTCATGGTTTAAATGACATATTCATTGTGATCTAAAACCCTAATGAGCCTAAACCCAGAGATATTGCTGCATATCTCAGGCCACACTAAAGAGATGCTTTTATTTTTTTTTAATCTGAGATGTATTTTCATACATTTCCCCATATGCCAGGTACTGTTCTAAGCGCTTTACAAATATTGTATTACCTTATTCAATCCTTACAACAACGATATGACAGAGGTACTCTTGGTACCCTTTTTTTACAGCTGAGGGAACAAGCCCAGAAAGGCTAAGTAACTTGCTCAAGGTCACACAGCTAGTAAGAGAAAGAGAGGATATTCAAAGCTTCGCCATCAAACCGCAGAGTCCATAAGGGTACAGACTGTGACACGCAGTGTTCTAAGCCAGTGCAAATGGAATGTGCTGACATCTTTAGTCATCACCATTCCAGACGGCTGCTGCTAGCATGAAGGGGTCAGAGGCCAGGGACGCTGTTAGATATTCCATATTGCACAGGACAGCCTGCAACAAAGACACATCCAGGCCAAATGTCAGCAGTACTGGGGATGGGAAGCCTGCTGGGGCACATTGGTGTGCTATTCATGGATGCTCATCACCCAGTTTTGTAACTTCTTTCCCCAGGCATATGATAAAATCGGTATTTTGTTATTGTTTTCTAATTTTATTGAAGTATAGTTGATTTGCAATGTTGTGTTAATTTCTGCTGTACAGCCAAGTGACTCAGTTATATGTATATATGTATTTGTTTTCATATTCTTTTCCATTATGCTTATCTTCCATTGTTTTTTAAAGGATGTTGACTACAGTTGCCTGTGCTATACAGTAGGATCTTGCTATTTATAGAATTTGCATTTCTTTTTTAAAACATAAAATAGCTTTTTTTTTTTAATTTTTAGCTTCTCTTCATTTAGTTTTCACTGCGCATTTCTTGTCAGGACTTTATACCAGTAGTGTCTTTTTTTCTTTTTTTTTTTTAATTTAATTTTGTTTTTATTTGGAGGATAATTATTTTACAATATTGTGATGGTTTCTGCCATACAGCAACGTGAATCAGCCATGAGTGCACGCTAAGTTGCTTCAGTCATGCCAACTCTGCAACCCCATGGACTGTAGCCCACCAGGCTCCTTTGTCCATGGGGTTCTCCAGGCAAGAATACTGAAGTGGGTTGCTATGTCCTCCTCCAAGGGATCTTCCCAGCCCAAAGATCGAACCCAGGTCTCCTGTGGCTCCTGCACTGCAGGTGGATTCTTTATCGCTAAATCACCGGGGAAGCCTGGAATCATCCATAGATATACCTATGTCCCCCCCACCCCTTAAACTTCCCCCCAGCTCCCTCTGCATCCCAACCCTCTAGGTTGTCACAGGGCACCTGCTTTGGTTTCCCTGCATCATAGCAAATTCCCAGTGGCTATGCATTCTACATATGGTAATGTGTATGTTTCAATACTACTCTCTCGAGTCATCCCACCTTCTCTCTCCCCAACTGTGACCCTGAGTCTGTTCTTTACATCTGCATCTCCTTTAGAATTTGTCTGGCCAATGTAATGCCTCTGGAAGGAATACGGGTCACTTCAAGGCAAATTACAAAGCCGGTGCATAATACCATGTTTTCTTTTTACTACACTGGCCGTCTGGGGAATCTTGGAAACACAAAGATGGAGCTGCCCTTGGCCTGTGTCCTCTTTTTTTTAGCATGAGGATAAAGCAGAATAGAGCCCTTCAGTTGACCCATGACAGATAAACATTCTGAGTCACCAATAATACCTGGAATTTTAAGTCCCTGCGATTTGGTGTTTACACAGCATAACTAGGTTTCCCCAACTGATGTGTTGCCAACCTAGTGTAGATACAGTTCTTGTTTAATATCCGCAGGAGTTTGGCTCTGGGACCTCTGGAGACACCAAACTCCAAGGATGCTCAAGTTCCTTACATAAAATAACCTGTACAGTTGGCCCTCCTTACCCGTGGGTTTGAATCCAAGGATGTGATCTGTGGATACAAAGAGGTAGGACTGGTTGTCCATATCTCCCAGAAAGAAATGCCAACCTACTCCAGTATTCTTGCCTGGAGAATCCCTTGGGCGGAGGATCCTTTCCATATGGTCACACAGAGCTGGACGTGACTGAGAGGCTGAGCGTGCAGGCACGCACGTGCCGTGTGACCTGACTCAACTCCTTCGACTCCATTTCCATGTTTCTCCCCAGATGAGTCAGCTCCTAGTCTTGTGTCATGAGGCTCGGTCACTCTTCCTATATTAAGAATTTTGCTTTGTGACTGGGCTGAACATATTTAGATTCCATGATGATGGTCCTGTTTCCCTTTTTATGTCATTGCAAACCTCTGACATAAGTTGTATAATATTTGTTGCCATAACAACCATGCAACTCAGATGTTTCCAGTTAACAAACATTTGCTATTCTCATTATACCTCAACCAACTCTGGTGAGGTCAGAGTTATTAACATTATAGCACCTAGGATTACGTGAACTTTGTGTGGGCAGCCTCTAGTCATGGTATTCAGCTTTATTCGTGAGTCTCAACGCTTAAGAAATCTGTGTGTTCTGGCTTTGCACTTTTAGACTTTAATTCATAATCAAGTTAATCTACACAGAGATGACCTGGAGTTTCATTCAGTTTGGGCTGGTATGGAATAATTTGGTGGCAGCCTCACAACAGGTTAATAAATAGCCCACATAATAATTAACAAGCATTGTTCCTGCAAATGAAAACTCTGGGTATTCAGTGGACAATATATCTAGATTATAGAGCTGGAACAAAGCACATAAGTATGTGCTGTGAAATCTGGTAGTGAAGAAGCCATAGACATTACCACAACTTCTCCCCAGAAGAGAGCTGACTGGAGCATCTCCTTAAGGTCCTTAAAATGCCAGTCATGGGGCTTCTCAGTGGTCCAGTGGTTAAGACCCTGTGCTTCCATCGCAGGGGGAACGGGTTCCATCCCCGGTCGGGGAACTCAGATTCCATATGGTGCTGCTGCACAGCAAAAACAAACAAACAAACAAAAAAACCCATACCACCAGTCTGCTCCTCTTCTCTTCCCCATACCTCCATAATTTCGTCATGCTGTTCTCCAATTTGAAATGTCTTTCTGTCTCCTTTGGTCTCACCCAAATCCAACAAATGTCTTCCCAATGTCAAATTCAAGTTTCCCTTCTCTGAAGTCTTCCAAGCCAATACTACTGTCTCTCCTCTCCTAGCATTTATAATTGGGGCCACACCTTTTAGTACTGGATTGTAAGTCCATTAAGGGCAAAGATGCCCGACAGATCTTTAATTTCATGCAGCAAAATAACTTATATCCATTTATTTGCTCACTCACTCCACAGATTGAGCATCTTATATCCTGAGTTAGATCCAGAATTACAAATCCACTGACCTGGAGGAGCTTAGGCTTGGATTGAGGCTAATGGATACGGGCATAGGTAAGTACATTTCGGTAGCTCAGATGGCAAAGCATCTGCCTGCAATGCGGGAGACCGGGTTCGATCCCTGGGTTGGGAAGATCCCCTGGAGAAGGAAATGGCAATCCACTCCAGTACTATTGCTTGGAAAATCCCATGGACAGAGGAGCCTGGTGGGCTTATTGCTTGGAAAATCCCATGGACAGAGGAGCCTGGTGGGCTACAGTCCATGGGGTCACAGAGAGTTGGACACGACTGAGCGACTTCACTTTACGTGAAATACATAGAGGCTGTGTTCTGTGCTCCGTCTGAAACTTGCCTGTGCTCCAAGAACGACTCAGCTGGATCAAAGTAGAAATAATGTTCAAAGTATGGGACATACACAAAAGTCTGCTGGAGTGGTATCAATGTCCCACAGTCAGAAAGCAAGATCTGATGGGTGTTCAATACCAAAAGGCTAGAGGCCATCATCAAAGTGATAGAAATGAAGAAACACACCAGGAAAGGCAGGTCAGGGTAAATGAGGAGCTGACCTGGGAAACTGTCTAAACCTGTCTTATTGCTTTGACTACATAACAAATTAGTGGCTTTAAACAAAAACAATTTAAATTTTGTTCATGAATCTATAGTTGGATGTGGCTCAGTGGAAATAGCTTATCTCTGCTCTTCTTGGCCTCACCTGATGGGGCTCAAAGTCTGGGAACTGGAATCATCTGAAGGCCATTCACATGTCTATTGGTTGACGCTGGGAGGACTGAAGGCTGAAACAGCTGGGCTCCCTGGGGTGCCTCTTCATCTCCATGTGATCTTTCCATGTGGCCTCCCCAGCAGGACGACCCATAGGTGCCCAGCAAATTCCCACACACTTGGTGACTTAAACAGCATGTTTTTCTCACACTTTCTTTGAGTCTGCATGGCTTAACTTGGTTCTCTGCTAGGGGTCTCCCAAGGCTGCAGTTAAAATGTTGGCTGGGCTGCACTCCCATCTGGAGACTCAGCTGGGGGAAAACATGCTTTTTAGCTCATTTGGGAAATTTCCCTGGTGGTCCATAGCTAAGACTCCACACTCCTAATGCAGGGGGCCAGAGTACAATCCCTGGTTAGGGAACTAAATCCCACCAGCCACAACCAAGTGTTCACCTGCCACAGTGAAAGATCCCACAGGCCGCAACAAAGATTGAAGGCTCCCAGTGCAGCCAAATAAATAATAAATATAATAAATATATATATATATTAAAGAAAAGCTCGTTCAGATATTTGGCGGAATTCATTTCCTTGAGCTATAAGACTTAGAAGCCTGGCCTCTACTGGTTGTCAGCTGGAGGGAATCCTGAGCTTCTGTCTAGATTCAGAGGGAAAGACCATAGATCTCACATTTGAATAGAAGGAATATGTGTTACATTTTGAAAAAAGCACATGGGAATGGGTATCTCTTGGCATGAACATCTTTAGAACTTAGAATCTGCCACTGTTTGCTCTCTGGCCATAATTCACAGACCTTCCATTTACAAAATATACTTATTTCTTCTCTCCTGGTCTTTGACATTCTTACCAAGCTATGGCACAAGCAAGCCCTGTCACATGTTAAGAGTCAAGTGGAAAGAGTCTTCCATTGTCTGGGAGAAAACCTCAGGATTTTAAACCTGAGCTGAATTTTGAAATGGAAATGGGTTAGTGTTATGTAGGAGCTTGTTAAATGAATGATCAGAGATAGGAATACCAGACCACCCTAGCTGTCTCCTGAGAAACTTCTATGCAGGTCAGGGAGCAACAGTTAGAACCGGACATAGAAAAATGGACTGATTCAAAATTGGGAAAGGAGGATATAATACAAGGTTGTATATTGTCACCTTGCTTTATTTAACTTATATGCAGAGTATGTCATGTAAAATGCTAGGCTGGATGAATCACAAGCTGGAGTCAAGATTGCTGGGAGAAATATCAACAGCCTCAGATGTGTAGATGATACCACTCAAACGGCAGACAGTGAAGAGGACTAAAGAGCCTCTTGGAGAGGGTGAAAGAGGAGAGTGAAAAAGCTGGCTTAAAACTCGTCATTCAAAAAGTCAGATCATGTCATCCGGTCCCATCACTTCATGGCAAATAGACGGGGAAACAATGGAAACAGTGACAGACTTTATTTTCTTGGGCTCCAAAATTACTGAGCATGGTGACTGCAGCTATGGAATGAAAAGATGCTTGTTTCTTGGAAGGAGAGCTATCACAAACCTAGACCACATATTAAAAAGCAGAAACATCACTTTGCAAACAAAGGTCCATATAGTCAAAGCTATGGTTTTCCCAGTAGTCATGTATAGATGTGAGAGTTGGACCATAAAGAAGGCTGAGTGCCAAAGAATTGATGCTTTTAAAGTGCGGTGCTGTAGAAGACTCTTGAGAGTCGCTTGGACAGCAAGGAGATCAAACCAGTCAATCCTAAAGGAAATCAACCCTGAATATTCAGTGAAAGTACTGATGCTGAAGCTCCAATACTTTGACCACCTGATAAAAAGAGCTGACTTATCAGAAAAGACCCTGATACTGGGAAAGATTGAAGGCAAAAGGAGAAAGGGGTGGCAGAGGATGAGGTGGTTAGATAGCATCACCGACTCAATGGACATGAGTTTGAGCAAACTCTGGGAGGTAGTGAAAGACAGGGACGCCTGGCATGCTGCAGTCCACGGGGTCGCAAAGTATCTGACACAACTCAAATACTGAACAACAGCAGGTGGAGTCCGACCCTGCTTTCTGCTTTAACTGTGTCTGTGTCATCTGCCCGACAAAACTATAAAGAGCATAGAGACATTGGCTTCTGTGTCTTCCGTGTCTATATTCCCTCAATAATTCAGGTCTCAATGGAGGGACTGGGCTCGTTCCTACTAAATGCACAGATTCCTCAGTTCTCCTGGGGCCCTCATGTGTAAATTACTGCCAAATCTTGGAAAAGTCTAATCTGAAAAGATGTTTACATATCAGCCTCTCAGAAAGAACTGTGGATTAGGAGATAACAGACAAGCTATATGGCACTGGGCAAGTGACTTCATCTAAATCTTGGTTTCATCATCTGCAGAATGATGCGATTGATGTTCTAAGTCCATACTAGAGGCTAATAATCCATGTAATAAGTGGAAACAGTTATAAAGTTCTTGAACCTAGTTTTCCCTTCTCATCGGTCTTCCATCTTTATTTGTGATGAAGAAAGTGGGTCCCTGACCGCAGGCTCCTTCTTTAGGAATGGAGCAAGTATAAACTCCTGAAAAACAAAGAAAACAGTCTCTTACATCAAGAAACATTGCGTGATTTTGAGGAGGTGGCTGAAGATCCAATGAAATGTCTTCCTTTTAGGAATCTATCTCAATAAGGAGTAGCAGGAGAAAAGGTGGCTGCGCTCACCTACACGTAGACCTCCCCATGGAAGGTTTAATCTCGAAAATTGTATCAAGGCTCTTCCTCTCTCGACTCACCCACATGTGAAGTAGTTTGTGGTTGGATGAGTTGAGCTGGTGAGGTGGGTTCATGAGCAGGTCCTCATTCTATAGAATCATCTTTAAAGGGATGTTTTGATGCTGAGACACTGAAAAAAGATTTTTTTCGAATCAAAGATAACCCTGAGCAGAGCTTTGAGAAAAGTTTTTTTTCCCCCCAATGCATTTGACCTTTCCATTTGGGTTATTTTTTCCAAACTTACCTTGCCCCAGAAACATTATAAAATAGCATCCTAAATTTAACCACAGTTCTCTTCCCTTTTCTTCTTAAATAAATACAACATGTAGTAAGGACAGAAATCGAAGTCTATTTACAGAAATGTGTGAATGACTGATAATTGCTCAAAGCTAGACTCTCAAACTTGACAGTGTCTGGGAATCTCTGAGGAAGCTTGGTAAAACCCTGAGTCCCCGCAATGAAAATAAATGCATAAGGACTCTTGTCAGCAGCCTCCCAGTGGGCTTTTTCTTGTCTCCACGTCTCAAGTTTGCCTGTGAAACAACACACAAAGAGTAGGACTAATTGATGAGGATCTTTCCTGCTTTAACATCTATGATTCTTTTAATTATCTCTGCCCACAATTCCCCAACGTTCATAGCCTCCCTGCAAGATTGGCTTTTTCTCTTGAAACCTACCCAGGCAAGCCACATATGTGTTCTAATTTCATAAGCTCTGTTCCCTTTGGAAATGCTTTTGATTAAACCGAATTCCCAGCTCAAATTAAAATTTAACATTGGGGGTTAAACTACAAACTGAGGATCCCCAATTTGCTACTTTTCCTTCCCTCTTGGAGTCCTTAGCACCATTGTAGCTTTGCTAACAACAGCACCCTTACCTGACTCACTTTGCACCCGGGATCCAGTTCAGGGGCTGAAAATGCCTTCCATCACCTCTCTGGCCAACAGCTTCTGTGCCTTTCTCTGTAGACCTTTGCTACTGCTCATTGACAGTTTGGAACTTAGTGTTTCTGATGCTTTCTCATAGCCCTATGGTGACTCACTCACTCACTCATTCACTGCACCAACAGTTCAAAGGATGGAGGGAAGGCTAGAACAAAAGGTACTTCCTTGTTCTCCAGGAGTTTGTACTTTCTCCATCCCTAAGGATGGAGGCTATGATCAGGACCCTCTCTCTTCATCATGGGTAAAGCTGGGGGACCCAAGAGAAGGCAAGACTAGGTCCAAGGATTTTATAACTGCTTCCATTTATTTTATTGGTCATTAGCACCAAAATGGACTTAGAGCATCAGCCCCCTCACTCTGCAGATGATGAAACTGAGACTCAGAGAGATGAAGTCACTTGCGCAGGATCACATAGCATGTTATTTTGTCTTCAAATGCACAAATTTTTCCACTACAGCAACAAGCAAACTGAGAGAAGCCAATACTTAGCTTATATTTTCCAGTCTTTCTCATTAAAATCTTCCTGGTTATTGAAATGGAAAAATAGTTCTCTTTATTAAAAATTTCTAGCACCTTTTTTTTTTTTTTTTTTGAGTAAGCAAGCAAGGAAAAAAAGTGCTAATCATCACCAGGGCTTCCCAGGAGGCTCAGTGGTAAAGAATCTGCCTGCCAATGCAGGAGATGCAGGAGAGGCGGATTTGATCCCTGAATTGGGAAGAACCCCTGGAGGAGGAAATGCAACCCACTTCAGTATTCTTGCCTGGAAAGAAAATCCCATGGACAAAGGAGCCTGGCGGGCTACTGTCCATAGGATCGCAAAGTTGGGCACGACTGAGCGACTGAGCACAAGGAATGACATTAAAGTGGAAATGGCTTAAACGTACTTTAAAAGAATCTCCCCAAGAAGATGGCCAATAAATGAATCCCTTAAGCATTATCTCAAGACACAAGAGCTGGCAGCAGATTCAATACCTGATATAAGGTCCCAATTAGTTCAAAATCCATACATGATGAGATAGAAAAAGGCACCACACATGCTGACCGTAAGGAGCCTGGGAGGGCGACGAAGAGCACATAGCCATCTACAACCTTGTTATTCAGTATGATCATGGACCAGCATTGGCACCGCCAGGAGCAAGTTCACTAGAAATGCAAATCTCAGGTCCTTGCTGGACCAACTGCTTCAAACCTTCAGTTTCGAAAGATCCCAAGGGAATTGCCTGCAGGTAAAGTCTGAGAAGCATTGTTCTTCCTGCTGTTTGTCCATTAACGAACAGAGCGGCGGGTGGCAGTAAGAGCTGTGCAGTAGATGGGAAGCCTGGCAACCCAGAGCTCTACTGTTCCTTGCAGGACTCTTGCAAGGGTAACAAAACTTTTCTGAGGTTCAGCTTCCTCAAGTTTAAACTGAGGTTTTGCTTGAAAAGGCTGTTGTAGTGAGCTTCTGGCGGAAAGCTTTTTTCAGTCCAGATTGTGTAGGATGGTTTGTGTGATGAGAGTTGAGTGACATGCGTATCCCACGTTTGGTGTGCGCGATGAATGCTATTAATAAAGATGTGAATCACAAATTTTACTCCCATTTACTTCCCATCACAGGGAAGAAACAGTCGGCATTGCACAACTCAGTGAATTGGGCAGCTGAAGTCTGATTTTCCTTGTGGAAAAAAACCCAAGAGTCAGTCCAGTGTTGGCATCAGCAGGAATTCTGATTGAGATTTCCAAAGCAAAAGTGCTGCTGCTAAAAGTCCACATGTGATTTTTTTTTTTCTGTTTCCTCATTGCATCTCTTTAGTTCCTCCCTGTCTGAAGCTTCTTTAATCTGCAAGCTTTCAGCTCCACCCTTAAAGTTTTGACTTGCATTATTGATCCCAAAGTAAACAGTGACTAACGTGGTGGCAAAGTCAACATATTCTTTGAAAGGCAATTAATCTGGGTGTCAAATGAAGTCAGATGTCAGCAACCTAGATGTTAGGATTACAAATTCTATTATACAGTAGGGCTTTGAAGAATATCTTTCTCCAGGTAGTAACTACATCAGACCAGTTACTCTGGGTGAGGAATGGAATCTATGTTTGGCAAGGACTGAGGAATAATTCGACTTCATGAATCAATAACTATTCTCAAAGCCTCTATTGACCTCTGATCAGCAAGGTGAGGTTGTGGTAACTATGCTGCTGGTAAAAACCAAGCCTGTTGGTTAAACATTTGCTGGAAGCCCTGGCCCCTGATAAAAGTGCGCCTCATTTGACCACGTGTCCTTGCTGTTGTTCTGGGACTTCGGGAGACTTCGTTGTGTGACTCAACACATCCTGGCTGCCGGGGGAAGAGGGTGATCTGGGCCGGAAATGTTGGGCAGAGATAATTCTGTCTTCAGTTTCTCTTTTCCAGCACTGGGCCCCAGGTAGTGGGATCTGTGTTGGGAGATTTTTCAATAATGACAGTCACCATCCTTAACCTTCCCCAAGAGCCTCAAAAAAATATTCTCAAGCTTGCTCTCACCTCCACACAAAGGATGCCAGACTTATTCCTTACGTGTGCATGCTAAGTCAGTCAGTCATGTCTGACTCTTTGTGACCCCATGGATTGTAGCCTGCCAGACTCCTCAGTCCATGGGATTTTTCCAGCAAAAATACTGGAGTGGGTTGCTATTCCCTCCTCCAGGGGATCTTTCCGACTAATGGATTGAACTCGAATCTCTTATGTTTCCTGTATAAGCAGGCAGGTTCTTTACTACTGTGCCATCTGGTAGCTACTTAATAAATATTTTTAAATTTTTGATTAAATTTTTATTTTAAAAAACTTTTATTTTTTAAGCAGTTGTATGTTCACAAAAAAAAAACTGAGAGGAAGTTACAATATCTGCCTCCCCTCTACCCCGACACACACACACGGAAAGCCTCCCCCATTACAGTCCCCCCAGCAGAGTGGTACATTTGTTACACTCTCTGAACTCACACTGACACATCATTGGCATCTAAGTCCACAGTTTCTATTAGGGTCATCCTTGATGTTCTAGATCCTATGCATTTGAACAAATGTGCTTCCCCCTGGCTCAGAGGTAAAGAATCTGCCTGCAGAGCAGGAGACAGAGGAGACGCAGATTCAGTCCTTGGGTCGGGAAGGTCCCCTGGAGGAGGGTGTGGCAAACCACTCCCGTATTCTTGTCTGGAGAACCTCAAGGACAGAGAAGCCTGGCGGGCTACAGTCCATGGGGGTCGCCAAGAGTCAGACATGGCTGAATCACTTTGCGAGCAGACATGCGTGCGTAATGTAATCCGAAGATTATCAGGCAGGGCATTTTCACTGCTTTAAAAATATTCTGCTCTGACAATACATCCCTTCCCACCCTCCAACACCCCCTGTTTTTTCCTGTTTCCATGGTTTTGCCTTTCCCAGAATATCATACAGTTAGAATCATATAGTATGTATACTTTTCAGATTACCTTCTTTCACTTGGTAATATGCTTTTAAATTTCTTACATGTTTTTTTCATGGCTTGATAGCTCATTTAATTTTAGTCCCGAATAATATTCCCTTGTCTGGGTGTAGCACAGTTTATCAGTTTATCCACTGAAAGACATCTTAGTTGTTTCCAAGTTTGGGTAAATGTAAATGAAGCTGCTATAAATATCCATGTGCAAATAAATACTTTAAATAGAATACTTTATAAAGAAATAAATTACTCTGTTGTGCTTCAACTATATATAATCATCTATTTGAGCACTTACCATATTGAATTGCATTATTTATTTATATGTCTATTTCCCTTTCAGAGCTGCATCTTTAAAAAAGAAAAAGTCTCGGTTTTATTCGTCAGTGTTTCTCCATCACTTGGTACCAAATCTATGGTCATAGGTTTCGCTCATAGGTCACAGGTTTCTAGTTTCTGGGAAAGTGGGATGGTGGCTGGAAGTAGGATAAACCCTCATACAAATACCTTAGTGATGTTAACAAGCTCTTCTTTAAAAATGTAAATACAATAAGACCTCAACTAAAAGAGTAAGTTTAAGGATTTCCCCATAAAAGGAAAATTAGGAGATTAAGTACTCTGAGCTATCTGGTAAAAGAAGAATTGGATTCCAAAGTTTAAAGCAATTCTATGAAAGCCTTTATTAATATTTTCTGTGTTCACGGAAAGAAAATGAGCAGCCAAGAGCAACCTAAATAGGAAAATACCAGTGATGCATTCATTACACATCTTTAATTAGTACTAATGGGTGCTATGTAATTAATTCAATTCACCCTTCCTTCTTCAGTAGAAACATCTCTCTTCCCTGCAGTTTCCAGGAGATGCTGTAAATTTGTCCTGATTTGCTGCAAATAAGATGCTTTCACCTCCTGACGCTGGTTCTCTGGCATGCAAACGTTTGTTTTCTTCCTGGTTGTATGGATAGGGGCTGACCTCTTGGCTCTTTTACCGGAGAATAGCCCAGATGATGAGAATATTTGAGCTCGCTCAGCAGACCTTTCTCAAACCCCTTCCCTAAGATCCAGGACTGTGTAGACTTACTGTTATTCCTGCTAATTTCAACTTCAGAGGGACCCACTTCTTACCCAGATCTCAGCCTCTCCCTCCTAATAGACACCAGAGTGGATTCCAGCCCCCTGCTCTACTTTCCTCAGTGTGTTTAGTACCACAGTAACGTGTCTGTTCATTTCCTACCTTTAATTCCTGTTCTGAGGGTTGTAAACTATCTCGACCCTAATAGTCTCTCTTTCATAACATTTCAAGTTGAGCCATTCACCATCATCCCTCATTCACTGAAACACATGTAATATAATGTGTCAGCTGATGAAATATCAAACTGTTCTTCTGATTATTGACTTCAGATAATATAGAAGGTCATGAACAGTGTTTACCTTTAGGATACGGAAGGTAAAGAAAAGAGCTTAGGTGTTTCAGCATGCGGTGGTGGCCACTCTGCAGTACCCATTCCACCAAGATGGAAAAGAAGATGAAATTCCCTTTCTACTCCAAGGTGTATTCAGGAGGGCTGAGAAGAGAAAATAAACAGCCATGGAGGAAGACAATAGCGGAACTCTGCATAGGCAAAGTGCAGATCAAGGACAAAGTGGCTTTAATCAACCTCACATGAAACAAATAAATACAGCTATGTGTGTTTCTTAACAGTGTGACCTTTTTGTTGAATATGGAGAAGGAAAGTCTGGAAATCTAAACAGAAATAATGAAAAAACTGATCTGATAACACTTTTTTTCCTGGGAAAAGTCATTTTCAATATTACATGCAAAGAGAGAAACTTACACCCATCATGCCAGGGCCGGGACTGTTCTTAGCCGTACAGTGTGTCTGTGGAAGGGCTTCCCAGGTGGCACTAAAGAACCAGCTGCCAAAGCAGGAGATTCAAGAGATCCAACCTGGGTTTGATCCCTGGGTTGGGG
The DNA here is from genome assembly GCF_042477335.2 of Ovis canadensis. Classification (NCBI taxonomy): domain Eukaryota; kingdom Metazoa; phylum Chordata; class Mammalia; order Artiodactyla; family Bovidae; genus Ovis; species Ovis canadensis. Next base: position 70,730,225 of record NC_091267.1, read on the forward strand.
AGATCCCCTGCGGGAAGGCATGGTGGCTCACTCTTTAGGATCCCAACTTTAGTTTTATTTAATTAGCTTACTTATTAAACTAACAGTTCGTTTACAATATTGTGTTAGTTTCAGGCATACAGCTTCAAATTATTTTCCACTATAGGTTATTACAAGTTATTGAATATAGCTCCCTATGCTATACAGCAAATTCTTGTCATTTCTCTATTTTATATATAGTGGTATCTGTTAATTCCATACTCTTAATTTATCCTTCCCACTCACTTCTCCCTTCTAGTAATGGTAAGTTTGTTTCTACATCTGTGAGTTTGTTTCTATCTTTCAAATAAGTGGATTTGTATTATTTTTTAGATACATATGAATGATATCGCATGATATTTGTCTTTCTCTGTCTGACTTACTTCACCTAGTATGATAATCTCTAGGACCGTCCATGTTGCTGCTAATGGCATTATTTCATTCGTTTTTATGGCTGAGTAATAGGACCTCAACTTTACATGTGAAAAGTCTCCTATTAGACTCCTGGGCTTTGACTTTTGTGGATCTTTATCCAAGAGGCCTTGACAGTGGAAGGTCAAGTTCAGAAAACACCCTCAATGAAAAAGCATCCTCAGAGGTCTACTCATTTATCTGGGTTTCTGCTTTTATTTGGATTTTCAGTTCAGTTCAGTCTCTCAGTCGTATCCAACTCCTTGCAACCCCATGAATCGCAGCACGCCAGGCCTCCCTGTCCATCACCAACTCCCGGAGTTCACTCAGACTCACATCCATTGAGTCAGTGATGCCATCCAGCCATCTCATCCTCGGTCATCCCCTTCTTCTCCTGCCCTCAATCCCTCCCAGCATTTGGATTTTAGCCTAATATTAATAGTTCTTTAATATTATGTGTGCCTGCTAAGTCCCTCAGTCATGTCTGACTCTTTGCAACCCCAAGGACCAGAGCCTGCCAGGTTCCTCTGTCCATGGGATTTTCCACGCAAGAATACTGGAGTGGGTCGCCATTTTCCTCTTCCAGGGGATCTTCCCGACCCAGGGATCAAACCTGTGTCTCCTGTGTCTCTCATATTGCTGGCGAATTCTTTACCTGCTGAGCCATCAGGGAAGCCCAGCTCTGGTTAAGCATATGCTAGAGTCCAGTCTGGGCTGAAGATTCTAGCCTTCATACCTCAGTCTCCTTCTTTGTGAAAGAGAGATAATAATAGCAGCTCCTTTGTAGGTTAAATAAAGCACTTAGTATGGAGTCTAGCACTCTGGTAAGAGCTCAGTAAAATGCTAGTTGCAAAAATTTCCACTACCTTTTCTTTCTTGCTTTCTCTCTCTCTATTTTTTGTTACTCTCGTGAAAACAGTCCACTTCAAGAAAGCACAGGCTGAAAAAAATAGGGTTCAGGGAGCATCTGGAGAGGTGGAGTCTGTCGATGCGTTAGCTTTTCTGCTTTCTGAAAACACGTGTGACACGGTGTTTGGATGAAAAGCAGGAAAGAGCTTTCACCGTGCCTGCGCTGTTATCCTTTCCATTCTCCAGGGTGTTACTCTAGCACTTAACTAGAGAAAACGTACACACATTTATAGAAAGAGCTCAGGGCTCCTCACACCCCCATCGGGTTTCACCATTTGATTTACATTCAGTGAAATAAATTATAAACTTTCATGAAAGTCACCAGAGCAAAGTAATGGAGAGTTCTGAGGGACAGAAGGAAAGGAATCGATTTCTTAGGTGGGAAATACCTGCCTCCTGGGCCTGTGAGGAATAAACCACAAGGCACCCCAAGTACAGCTGGAAACGCTGTGGATGTTTTGGGTACCAGCCTTCAGACAGGCCTTATAAACATCCAAATCTAGGTTACAGTTGATTTCCATTTGTGAGGACCTCATTCCTCATCATTTCAAGTGTTGCCATTACTATGTATTACCAGCTCCCATGAGGCTTATCCATCCTACTTCCCAGCTCATGGAACTGCGAAAATGAGTTTGGTCCTCAGGTCTATATTGTAGGCCAGCTTTCTTATCTCATGTTCTAAAGCAAAAAGGAGAAATAATGTTACAAAATGAGTAACACATTATATTGAAGCTAGAGTGTGGTGGTTCTTTGAGCTGAAATAAGTGGCAACAAAGCCAAAAAAAAAATTAATGAAAACACGTTTTGTTCCTACTGGAATAATGGCCCTCTAAGCCCTGTCAGCCCGCAGTGGTAACTGCCAACTTACTGTCAATCACAGCTGAAAGGAGGAGTAGCACCCTGGTGGTTATTTGCATAAGCTTTTAAAAAATGCTCATTTAAATGGAGGTATCATCATATTCAAACTGAATGAGAATGAACTGTCCTTAAAATTAACTGACAGCTGTGCTTTGAACTGCACAATAGGCTAACCTGGGAGATTTTAAAATGTTCTGACGCCTGGGCCGTACCCTTGACCAAAACAAACCAGTATTCTGGAGACAGGGCCCTGGTGTTGGTACTTATCAAGGCTCCGTGGGTTATTGCAACGGGCTGCCAAGGCCGAGAACAGCTGACCTGGCCTCTTGTTGTTAAGGAGGTTATAGTTACACATCACCATCACCAGACCATCAAGGAACCGAAAAGAAAGTGAGACTCGTATCCTGAGTGCTCAGTTGCTCAGTCATGTCTGACTTTTTGCGACCCCGTGGACTATAGCCCACCAGGCTCCTCTGTCCATGGGATTCTCCAGACAAGAATACTGGCGTGGGTTGCCATTTTATCCTGAGTACACAAACTCAGTCTTAAAGAGCTGGTGACCTCTCAACATGAAGATGCCAGCCGTGGGACTGTACGCATCGTGCTACCCAGCCTCCTGCATGGACTTTTGGAGGGCAGGTGCCGCCCTGGTGCTGGGGTATAAGCTCTATGAGTTGTGGTGAAGGTGTGTGCCGCTGAATGTAGTCACTCCTCTGTGTGGACGTGGAGACAGAGACTTTCATGGCATAAACTGCACAGAAGTGGTGTTGAGTCGGACACACCTAGGCTCTAATCCTGGCCGTGTGAACTTGAGCTGGCTCTTAATTTCTCAGGGCCTCCACATCTTTATCTGTAAAATACTATATACCATATAGGATGGTTGCTGCTCCAGTGATTTTTTTTAGATATACTATTTGATATTATAATATAATAACGTTACATTAGTTCCAAGTGTATAAGGTAATGATTTGACACTGTATATATTGTGAAACAGAACCAAGTAAGTCTAGTTAACATCCATCACCACAGGTAGTTACAATGTTTTTCCTGTGATGAGAACTTCAAGATCTACTCTTTAAACTTTTAAAAAACTATTTACTTGTTTATTTGGCTGTGTCGAATAATATGTGGTTGTTTACTTGGCTGTGTTGGGTCAGACTCTCTAGTTGGGGCACTTGGGCTCTGGGTTGGTCTGTGGCGTGTGGGATCTCAGTTCTCCAACCAGGGATTGAATGTGTGTCCCCTGCCCTGCTAAGTGGCTTCTTAACCACTAGACCACCTTGGAAGCCCTGCTTATCAGTTAATTTAATTAACCAGAGTGACAAGGAGTTGGACAGGACTGCGCACTCACACAAATTTTGAAACTGTTGAAGAATTCTTGGTTGCAGATGTGGTCTCATGTCCTAAATCGGTGAAAAAGGGGAGAAAAAGCAAGAAGGATGATCACAGCAAAGAGTCTGGTCGTCTCCTCCAAGGGTCAGGAAGCACGTATTGTGTCTCTGTGGCTGTCAGTCTGCGTGTGCGTGCGTGCGTGTGCGTGCGTGTGCGTGCGTGTGCGTGCGTGCGCGTGCGTGCGTGTGCACGCGTGTGCTTCTTAGAGTAGGATCCTTGAGAGACTGATAACATCCCTTCCAAATGAACTCCTAGCAGCCAAAATAAATTTTTCAAGTCAAAAGCTGAAGGCCATAATTTCCAGGCGTAATAGAGGCAGAGTACATTTTGTTTTTATTTTATTTTATAAAACTGATAATGACATCATAAATTTTACAATATTTTGCTACCTCAAAACACACTTTATAATCATAAGCTAATTAATCTAAAAACTACCTCTACATGTCATTCTTATTACAATCAGTATTCTGTGCAGAAGAATGGAACGTAGAGTGATTGCATGATCCATATATTTAAGTAGGAGCCAGGAGTCTTGGCTCTTAGTCTCCAATTTTTACCTAATCATTGGAACATTATTTGAGCTTAACAAAAGCAAAAAAAAAAGCCTCTCAAATAACCTTTTTGGACCAATTATTTATTTCAGAACAGTTTGGTCTTAAAAAGAAATCTAGCATTTCCTTCTCTTTATTAAAAACTGTTGTCATGGAAATATTTCAGTTCTCTACGTCCTCTAATAGCCCACATCTGAACAGGTCATAAACAAGAAGGTTGACTGAGGTCCAACAAAGCCTTTTATGATGGAAGTGAGGTTTGTAACAGGCTGCATTACAGAACTTTTCCAAAGTCCATTTCCCAGGATAAGGCAATAATAAAAGAAATATTTAAGGCTTGATTATTCTGTATAACCATGGCTTCTTATCCTAGCCGTTTCAGCTCCTCCCTCCTTCTATACCAAATACACTAAATCCATTACTCTTTCCCATGCAGAAGTCTTGTATTCTGTTTTATTTTGATCAGCTAATAAAAATGAAGTTCTGTTTACTAAAAGTCCCATGGTGCCTCTTGGAGACAGTTTACCCTCAACATTGGGAACTGATGATATTTTCCAGGGCGTTTGGGTTTGGTTTTTTCTTTTTAATCAAATGATTTCATTAACTGGTACAGTCATTTGTTTCATTCTGGCTGGTGAATCTGATCAGTATACGATTTTATATTAACAACAAAAACACTGCCTCAGTATAGGAGCTAAATATCAGATTCTGTGAATTTGTTTAAACACAGCAGATGCAAGAGTGATCAGGGAATTCAGCTGGGAGCAGGAAGGTTCTACATCCCAAATGAATGAGACAAGAGAGATTGAAGGGGCCATCTTAATTCGTGCCTGGACCCGTGACACCTGCACCTTGCTTTATTTCATTCTAATAACGAGTTCCTCCTGGATCCTGGGCTAATTTGGCACATATCTTTTTGCAAAACTGGAGAAAATAAGAAAGGAATTTTGTTTTGAGATGTCCACCTGCATCCTGGAACCAGATGACACGGGGCTGGGAGTGGGGTGGGATAAGCGTGGAAAGGACGAAATAGGCTTTTGAGACCGTGAAGGTAGGAAGTGCATCCGGGTGCTGCCTATGGCTCCATGCTTGTTCATGTGGGAAGGAATGATACTCCTGCCTGCAGGCACCCACAGGTGTGTGCACAGAGCCAGTTCAGAGGCCCTGGGGCAAAATACGAAAAGGAGTGTGTTTATGTTTTAAGAGAGAGACCGAGATGGTTTGTCTAGACTTGCAGCATTCGTAATAACATGATAAATCATTCATAAAATGTCCTTTATAATGCTGGAGCTGAAGGGCAAGAACAAATAGCTTATCACACTGCGTCAGATTGCTGCCAGCCAAGCCCATATCCTGACAGTGGCTTGAAGGGGCTGTGTCATGGGACGCTGAAATTGACCTCCTGGTGTAAAATTCCAAAGGCTGACGGGCCTTAGTGAAGACAGCCCCCTTCCCAGAAGTTGCGGCTTTGCTGTGAGGATGGACGGTACGAGCTCTCCTTGAACCTGTCATCCACTGATTAACCTTGTCTTTAATTCACTGTCCTTCTGAGGCTGTATCACTTCAGGGGCCAAGCTTCACAAGCTTGCTGTTCATGGTGTCAGGCCTAAAACCACCTCTGTTAAATTTCAGAGGGCGTTTTCTTGTCTGGGTGTTCCAGAATGTAATGGACAAACTGGGCCTGCTGGAAAGGATCCAGTGGGTGAAAGAAGGGAGGGCGTGAGGTCCAGGCCCCGTGCTTGTGGCTGATCCATACAATCAGAGTAGTAGCAGCAGGACGCAGCTGTGGTTGGGGTGATGTTACTAGCTGTGGTCGCTGGCCACCTTTTGGATGGCTTCTGTTTTCTCCTAGAACCAGGAATCAAAGTCATCCACCGAAAGTGAGGGAGTGGAAGAGGCGTCAGGAATAAGAGGGCACAGCTGAGCTGGGGACGATGAACTCCCTCACAGTGGGCAGAAGCTTGTGGGCTTCATTGCTTTCGCCAGTGCTTTTCAGCTGCCCAGGCGCTGGCTGGGATAAAACAGAAACCACAGAAGACGGTGAAACACATCTGGGGAGTAAATGCAAGAGCAGGACTGAAATGAGAGGTGGGAATTTTTAAAAAATTTTAATTGGAGAATAATTACAGTACTGTGGTGGTTTTGCCATACATCGTCATGTATGCACAGGTGCATGTGTCCCCCCATCCTGAACCCCCCTCCCACCTCCCTCCACACCCCATCGCCCTGGGTTGTCCCCGAGCACTGGCTTTGAGTGCCCTGCTTCATGCATCGAACTTGCACTGGTCATCTATTTTACATATGGTAATGTACATGTTTCAATGCTATTCTCTCAAATCATTCCACCCTCACCTTCTCCCACAGAGTCCAAAAGTCTGTTCTTTACATCCGTGGAGAGACTGGAATTTAAGTTAGACCAGGAGGGTGGTGCAATGACTCTCAAGAGGTCTCAGAAGACTGCAGAAAGGATAACGGTCTCGACTGTGATGACAAAGGACATGGGAGACTTCCCATGGGGACATGGGGTGTGAGTCTGTGATCAGAGATGGCCTTTAAGCCACCCGTTTTTGAGGTTGGAGCAGCTTGGATGTTGACAAGGTCTAGGAGAGAAGAGGAGAAGGCCGTTAGAAATGAGGAAGTCAAGTGCCTGAGAAGCCAGGCAGTTGGAGGGACATCACTGCATCTGTTTACTGTATCCCAGGCTTCAAGGTGGATGGAATAGTGGTGAACCAGGCACCCAAGTCTTCACTCAGCACAGGCATGTGGAGGGAGGGGTCAGACCCGAGGAGGCAGCAACAGGAAGGAAGGTGGCATGATGCCACAAGCCTCAGAGAAGTGCTTTACAGTATCAAACGGAAACTTTAATGATAAGCTAAAGAATGTAATGCATTCTTAATGTGTTGCTGTTTTAACATAGGGTAGCCAATGCTATAAAATAGTAGAAGATTTCTGATTATTTTATAAAGAACTTGAGTTTACAAGATTAGGAGACAGTTCTGTTCTTGTAAGAGCATAGGAGCTGTGTTTGCTTTATATTAAGTGGAGTTGAGGCAACACGGAGCAGGTCCTGGGGATCAGGTAGAGTGAGCGGCCATTAGCTAGCAGGGCTTACTGGAACTATCAGAAGGTAGCAAGGCCGTTTCCCCAGGCTCTGTTTCAGCCACGAAAAGCAGAACATTCCTTCCCTGTGATCTAAAGATATTTGGTTCTAGGAGAAACGAAAAGAGAAGAAGAGAAATTATTTCTGTGACCTTCCATGAGTAGTTAGCAAGAATGATCTCAGAAGTCTTCCTGCTGAGACAGGTGGAGAGGGGTGGTTCAGATAATCTGAGTTTCTTCACCATCACCACCTTCGGATGCCCAGAAAGGTTGCTTTCACTTGGATGCTTTGCTTGTCTCGGTAAATGCTAAGATTGGGCAGGCAGCCAGCGTGTATGAGGCTTGCTGCTTGTCCCCAAGTGCTTCTGAGGTCATTAGCCTCCGTTCAATAAGTAACACCCGCCCTTCCCTCCCAGATTTCCATTATGGCTGGCCCCGGAGAATTCCACAGAGGCATCCACACTCTCTGGGGGCCAAGGGAGAGCTCTCTTGGTGTGAAACATAACACCCAAAGCTGTTTTGTCCTAGCAGAGGCGTGAGTCCTGGTGATTTTATTCCACCTTTACAGTTCAGAATTCACCTTCCAAACTCCTGCTTTGTTGCCAGGTAACAGGCTTCAAACTCCCTGAAAAATCTAGCAGGTGAAGTGGAGAAACCAGAAGCAGCCTATGGTGCAATCCAAACATGAATTCAATACATTGCCCTGCGTTCTTGGATGTGAAGTTTTTAGCAATGCTTTTACAGCTGATACTCCAGAGAAGAAGGCTTCCAATATCTGCTGTCTTCCATAGTTCGCAGAATTTTGAAATCTGGACATACTTTGAGACTGTCTCTCCCCATTCTTAAAGATGCGTGGGCATCTCTGTCATTGCATGTTCAGTGACTGCATTTCATTTGGGCTCCTTCCCTGCTCTCATGCCATATAAGACAATGCTGTCAACTACTCCACTCCGTCCTCCCCTCCCCCTTGCACTGGGCTGGGACAGTGACTCAGGCTGGACCTACCTTGGTTTGACAGAACAGCTTGGGCTGCAGGGCTTCTCATTTATTATACAGAAAAAGCCAGGCTGCAGAATGAAGCCAAGTACAGACAAGCAGAGTCAAGTGCCAGAACCCTTATGATATTCTCTGTACTTCTAGAGTCAAACATATTTTCCTATTTGCATCTAAATGGCATCCTAGGATAAACATGGTTCTGCACTGTGCTTTTTCTTTTAATTAAACAATATAACCTTGAGCTACTTCATATCTGTATACAGAGAGCATCCTTATTTATTTTTACAACTACCTCATCCTTCAGTGTGTGGATCAGTACTTGATTCCACCACTTCTCTATTGATGGACATCTGAGGTTATTTCCAACCTTCTGATATTTCAAATGCATGCCACTTCATATTTTGCCAATGCTGTTTGTCTTAGAAGTAGGCTGGATTAATGTTACCAGTGTAATTTTTGTCAGATACGAACACATTCTAATTGTTTGGCATTCTCACCAGCAACATGGGAAAATTTTGCTTCTCCACAATCCTGCTCACAGAGTATGTGGTCAAACATTTGGTCTTTTTCTTTTCAGTATTTCAATCCTGTTCTCTCAGGTCTTGCCGTCCATGGCAAGCAAAGCAGCTGCTTACCAACATCCATCATATCAACTTGATAAGACTGGGAAACAGTCACGTGGATATATTCTAGAGATGCTGGTGAACAGAATCCAGAGTAAGTGGAAGAGTCATCTGTGTTGGGAATTAAATGATGACATAACCAGTGACACTGAAAGAACAGACCACAACACTGGAAGGAGGTAGGGGTAGAGGGGGGAGAAGGGGTGACCGTGAGCAGTCTGGGGGCTGCATTTGGAGGTGAGAGGTGGGAAAAATGAGAAAACCTAGGATAATTATCCCCTGCTGTTAGCTTTGTGAGTTGGTTTGGTTTATCTCCATTGCTAACTCATAAAGCGAAGCCACTAGTGATTCAAGAGGACTTCCAGTATGTGAAACCATCTTTCTCTTTTCCAATCTTTCAGGAATCATCCCAAGCGCCCCCCCACCCTGCCACTCCATCCCTTCTCTAGCACACAGGTGAAAGTTCTCTCAACATTGCTAGGGAGGGACTTCCCTAGTGGTCCAGTGTTTAAGACACTGCCTGCCAATGCCGGGAACGCAGGTTCGATCCTCGGTCCAGGCAGATTCCACACGCCAGGGAGTAACTAAGCCTGTGCACCACAACTGCTGAAGCCCTTGGGCCCTGGAGCCCGCGGCTAAGAGGAGCTCCCCGGCCCCGCAACCAGAGAAAGCCCAAGGGCAGCAAGAAGACCCAGTTCAGCCAAAAATAAAGAGAGAAAAGAGACAAACCCTTGCAAGGCAAATCTTTACAACTTAGTTGTTTACTGACTGCCCCAATCTTTCCCATTTTTAATACAAATAATGAAAGCAGAGAAAGTCATTTTAGAAGCATATTTTTAAAATTTATCAGTGGGGTAAAGGAGCTCCAAAAAGAAAAGACATATTTCACCCTTTAAGTGGAGAGTTTTTGGGTCACTTGGATTATTATTTATTAAAAAATCAATAAATGTGTCAAAATTGTTAATTAGAGCAGCTGTTTCAGACCTTTTAACACAGAGTCAAAAAGACATAATTTATTGCTTCTGGCAAATGAAAATGCAGTGTGATGAGCGGTAAAAAAAATCACCCCCTTTCTACCAAAAAAATTGGACACAAATAATCGAGCATTCGTGGCATCCAGAAAAAATGCAGACTGAAATTTACTACCATACTTCTTGTGGCTGGCTGAAAAATGGGTTTCAAAAATATCTAGGTCCTAATCCTTGGAACCTGTGATGTTACCTTACTCAGCAACAGAGTGTATGCTGCTGCTGCTAAGTCACGTCGGTCGTGTCTGACTCTTAGTGACCTCATGGACTGTAGCCTACGAGGCTCCTCCGTCCATGGGATTTCCCAGGCAAGAGTACTGGAGTGGGGTGCCATTGCCTTCTCCAAACAGAGTGTATAGGCATACTTAAAGATTTTGAGATGGGGCTTCCCTGGTGGCTCAGATAGTAAAGAATCAGCCTTTAATATGGGAGACCCCGGTTCCATCCTTGGGTTGGGAAGAGCCCCTGGAGAAAGGAATGGCTACCCACTCCATTACTCTTGCCTGGAGAATTTCATAGACAGAGGAGTCTGGCGGGCTACAGTCCACGGGGTCCCGAAGAGTAGGGCACGACTGAGTAACACTTTTGAACAATTATCCTGGACTATCTGGGTGGGTCCTAAATGAGGTCACTAGTGTTCTCATAAGAAGGGGGCATGGGGTGATTGGATAACAGGAAGAAGGAGGAGGAGGAGGGGAAGGGGAGGGAATGTGAGGGGAGAAGAAGGGGATGTAATGACCTCAAACAAGAGACATACAGATCTGAAGACAGAGGGAAGGGATGTGAGCAGAGAAATGTAAGGAATGTGGCTCTAGAGGCCAACCCATTCCCCACCCTACTGGCCCCCCGCCTCTGGAGAGGGTGCCAACACATTGATTTCAGCCCAGTGATGCTGATTCCAGACGTCTGGCCTCCAGAACTATAAGAGAACACATTTCTATTGTTTTATGCCATCGAAATCCATTATAGTGGCCACAGGAAAGTAATGAACACACTTCCAAACTTCTAGGAAAGAAGAATTTGGTGTTTGATTTTAAAGCTTACTAAGTCAGTGGGAAGGGAATCAGAATGTAAAGGCATTATTTAAAAGAACAAATAGGACTCTGCCTCTTTTAGGTAGAAAAACATAACAGCATTAACTTTCAAGTGCCTGTCTACTAAATAAGGTCATTAGAGAGAGCTTCTACAGCTAGCTTACAGGGTCTAATTACCCTGAAGGGTCTTCCTGCTGTAAATTATCTTGGCTTCTAAAATGTATTGTTAGACTTATAGTAAGTAACAAATTAACCGTGGAGGTTCCATATACCAGTCAGCCTTGGCTTTGATAATGATGTGTAGCAAAAATCTCAACACTTCAGTGGCTAAAACAATAAATCTATCTCTAGTTCACCACACTGCACATTGCCAGGTGTAAGCTAAGTGACCCTGCTCCAGGCTGCAGGTCACATTCAGGTCTGTTTCTTGTGTGTCCTTATGGGACCCAGGCTAGAGGACCGACCCTTGCCTGGAAAGAACTGTTCCCATTGTGTAGCTCGGGAGCACATAAGAAGTGGCAGAATTTGCAAAACCTCTATGGTCTGTTTCGAACTGGTCACAAAGCTACTTTGCTCATATTCTGTTGGAGTAAGTAAGTTACATGGTCAAGTACATTATCACAAGTAAATGCAGGGGCATTTACTCCTCCTGAATATTCCCTGATCAGTAATTCAGTGTTCCATGCCCCTCCACCCTGAAAAAGTTAGCTAAAACCAAAGAATAATGCAGTAAGTAGCAAGTAAATGCTGTTCCATGCTGCAGTTGAGAGGAGACTAATTTGAAGGGCCAGTGGCGAATCTCAGCCTTCTATATGAAACCAAAGCTCTCAAATGGGTCTAGAGTGGTCCCAGGACGGTAGCGTCCCCTTAGCAGAAACAAACACAAAACCACTTTGCATTTCCATAGAAAAAGATTAACCAAATAAAATCACAACCAAATGAATCACCTTAAACACACATAGAATGAAGTCACAGTGAGCAAGAGTCAGGAGAAACTATGGAAGACATATTCCAAACCTTTAGATATTCCTTAGAAAAATATAAGTAGTTATGAGATATTTAGTTTAATGGAATAAAATTTGGAAACTCAAAATAAGAAACTATCAAGAATGAGGAGGCTGATTTGAAAAAAAAACTAAACAGAACTTCTGGACAGGAAAGTTTTGATTGCTGAATAAAAAACTCAACTGATGGGTTCAACAGAAGATTAGACTCAATGAAATAGTTACTTAGCAAAGTGTCAGAGAGAGGGGAAGAAATCAGTCAGAGCGCAACACAGACAGGCAAGGACATGGAGCGTGTTACAGAAGTTAGGAGACTTCAACGACAGAGTGAGAAGGCCTGCATCTGATTGACTGGAGTCCCAGAAGGGCAGACACAGAGGATGCAGAAAGGGCAGTGTTTGAAGAGATGATAACTGAGCATTTTCCAGAAAGGACAGAAGATTTAAACCCACAGTGCAAAGTATAATTAGGCAGGATAAATAAGAATGTCACATAGAGACAAATAATAGAAAATTTAGAATACCAAGAATAAAGAGCAGCTACTGAATCAAGAAGAGCCCCTAGAGAAGGAAAGGGCAACCCACTCTGGTCTTCGTGCCTGGGAAATCCCAAGGACAGAGGAGCCTGGCGGACTACAGTCCATGGGGCCACAAAGAGTCAGACATGATTGAGCGATTAAACGACAACAAAAGATAAGGCAGATGACCTGCAAAGGAACAATAATTACACCAACAGCTGCCCAATCACCGTTAACAAAGGAAGCCAGAAATCAGAATAGTATCTTCAAAGCGCTGAGAATGCGACTACCATTTTTTCTTGGATAAGCCTACTAAGTGGTTTTTCTTAAGGGTGGTTCCATCTGCCCAATAACCCCCAAATAAATTCATTTACAAACCAACACTTCAGAGTGGTAGGGATGGTAAACTCAGTCACATTAAGAACATTTACCTCCGTCTACATTTCACAGTGGTTTAGTCTGCTTCTAATTTATGTTTCACTATCTTGCATGAACGAGGGTAGACATTTTCAGATAAACAGAAACTAAGTTTATCACCAATGAGACTTTTACTAAAGGAATTTAAAAAGATATCCTTAAAGAAGAAAACAATCTCAGAGGAGTGTCTAAGAAGTGAAAAAAAACACAAAATATATTGGTAAAGCTAAAAAAAAATGTGTACAAAAATATCTAATGTGGTTTAAAAAATGAACAGAACAAAATTGGACAGTAATACCACGGGAGGAGTTGATGATCAAAAGCAGTGCCTTAAACTTTTTGTTTTGTTCCGATAGGGGATTAAGATATTAGCTTTTGCCTTGTCAAGCAAGGTATGTATGTAAGGTGTCCAAGGTAAACAGGAAAAGAACAGAAAGGTAGTGATTAGCATCCCAACTAGGAGAGGGAAACAATACCATAAAAAACAAGTAGCAATAATAGCACAATTCAATAAAGAAGATGCATTAAAATGTAAAAAGAAACTATAAAATGTGGAAACAAATCAAATATTCTAGAAATATTAATCAATGGAAAAAGCAAATAGCTAATATAGCCAGATAAAAAGCAGGTATATTGTCAGATTGGAGAAAATTGGAATCATGCTCCTCTATTTCAGAAATTTTATTATCTTTAGGGTTCAAGAATGAATAACATATAGGTATTCAAAATGCATTTCTTAAAAAGCCTAGCTAATTTGTTGAAAGTTTGAAGCATGGTTTATTATATAATCCTAAACGCCTTAAATCTGTGAGATTCCTCTATATGTCAGTGAACACTGTTAAGTCCCAAGATGACATTGGGTTTTACAGGTACAGGGCCATCTTCAAAATATCTGCTTCGTGAGCTTTCTTTTCAAAGAAGACAAAATACCAAAAATTGAAGAGAAAAGAAATCCAGTGTTATTTACATGAAACATGTAGATATGTGATACTATGTGTTATCCAGCTTGGGGAACGTCCCAGACTTGATGGAGATATACATATAGCTTGCTAAGTCAACTCAGTAATTTGTAAAGAGGCTTTGCATTAAAATGTTCCCTATTTGTGACTACCCATTGTACCTTGTACTTTAAATTGTTCTTGCTAATTTTTCATTTGTGATGATCCAAGTAAAGAGCATTCACCAAACACCCACAGTATCACATCTAAGATGTTAAAGGCAGCCTCCGAAGGGAACAAAATAGAACAAATTCCAGAGAAGGATCTCCAAGTTTGGTTCTATATAATTGTTGGAAAGTGGAAAATGAAGTCCCTCAGTCGTTTCCGACTCTTTTCGACCCCAAGGACCATAACCTACCACGCTCCTCTGTCCATGGGATTTCTCAGGCAAGAGTACTGGAGTGGGTTGCCATTTCCTTCTCCAGGGGACCTTCCCAACCCAGCGATAGAACCCTAATCTCCCGCATTACAGGCAGACGCTTTGCCCTCCGAGCCACCAGGGAAGCCATATAATCGTCAGGTACACGTGAAACCGATTGAAGAAGGCACGACAGTTTCACTTCGGGAGAGACTGGGGACCAATTTCTCTTAAGGTTTGTGCGCTCTGAACTACCCTCCTGCAAGAAACTGGATGCTAATCTGAGACTTCAGAGAGGTAGGGGGTGGGTAAAACTGCTCCATGATACTAGTCACAAAAAGTACATCTGTTTACATCCACAAAGGATTTAAGTATGTTTTTTTAAAATGTAATTTTCTCTAAACTGAAAAAGAAAAGATCAGGATCATGGAAAACAGGCAAAGAGTATCAGTCTAAGCCAGAGATCTCTGGATGGTGCTATGCCTTAATTAGAATCACCCGGGAGCTTCTAACACTCCTGATGCACAGGTAGTGCCCCTGCATAACTAAATCAGAGTGTATAG